>NC_056629.2:67984830-69390578 GCF_002870075.4 Lactuca sativa
ACACTTTGTCAACGAATTAGTCTAATTTCCAAATATGAAATTTCTCATTCATCATGCAACCAAGTTGTATGATTCCAAGTTTTTGTCCAATTGAAACTTGGATGAGAAACTTTCCCTATTTGGTAAATTCTTGACCTTTCTACAAATAACATAATTAAGAATCAAATCCATTATTGCTAATAATAGAAACTTACAAACATCAATTTTTCATACGCGCCACTGCAAGGATAAATAAATAATATAAAATCAAAATTTATTTTATTGCGGAAAAATTGGTCCTTACAATGCAATTTAACTGAAAAACTATGTTGTTACATATTCCTAAGCAATCTATTCTAACTCCAAGTAGTAGCTTAAGAATCTAATCTTCAAGCAATGCGATCGAAATCCATTTCTTCACGATTAGATTCAGCTCACTTCTTCCCTTAAGCTTCCTTTCTTTTCTTCGATCCTACAAAACATCAAAATGTAATCTTATCACATCATGTATCAAGAATCTAGAATACGAACATAAAAGAGTTAGTTAATGGATTTTACCTAAAGTAGAGCCATACGTTTTGACTCTACCATCTCTTAGATAAATAGGGCAGCTTCGTCTCCAATGCCCCTTCTCTTGGCAATAAAAGCAAATGGACTCTTTTGGAATAGCACAAGGAACTATCTCAGAACCTACCTTTTCTGGATCTCCAATGTCACCATTTCAATATCCATTGAAGTTTGGGAGTTTGATTTACCAGACAAATTTGCTCAACCAGCTCGCCAAATCATCATTGATTCAGCAGCTATAAGCAAACAGGTCAAATCAATGAGGGTCACGTCATGATCCATCATATAGTACTCTCTAACGAACTCACTATATGATTCAGAAAGCGACTGAAGAACCCAATCAATAGCCAACTTACCTCAAATCTCGACACCCATCATCCTTAACCTATCAATGTGTGACTTCATCTCTAAGACATGTACACACAGGTTTCCCATGTTTACTTGCCAAAAGGGCTTGAGTGAGCTTGAATTTTTCAAGCCTTCGAACTTGTGGGTTAGGGAGAATAATTGGAGGAGGTGGAGGAAGTGAAGCATGATCTCTTGTTCCTCGATTGAATCGTGGATCATCATCTTCATTTGGAAAGCTTGTTGCATGGAATTTGGGAAGACCATAGTTGTCATACTTTGACATCTACAAAACGGGAGAAAATTCAAGTTAAGTTGATTAGAATCCTCGATGTGACACCCAAATGAAACGTTGAGGCTAGGATCCAACACAATACTCTACAACCTAGAAGATGGATTCCGTAATCCAGTTGCAGAATATTTGAAGGTAGGTAAATGACGATTTACCAATTTCCACCATGAAAAAAGAAATTTAAGTTTTAAATCTATTGAAAATTCCTAGATCTTTTGAGATTCATTGAACTTTTCAATGGCATGTTTAAATCTCGATATGCCCCTCGATTTGTGACTGGGATGCCGAGGATCACAAAACAGGGTGTGAATAACCATGCAAACTTACATGGTGCCCCCAATGTTACAGTCACCTATTTGATGTGCCGGTTAACCACACATGCTCCACCGAACTATGACAAACAATGAGTCACCCTTTGCTACCTTTTCTTAGAACCATTTAGTGTGCCGGTTAACCACACACGCTCCACTAACGTCTTTGCAAGGGCACAAAGTGTAATTTCATGGAATTACATCAATTCACAAAGTAACTAAGATTGGGAATTTTGTAAAAGCATTTAGTTACTTTTGTACTTCATTATACTTATAATGGAAGGTTTCTGTCCTATCCTACCCGTTCGGCTAACGACCCTCCACTAGTCAAGAGTGCGGTGGGTAAGAGTGGATACCCATTCAATCGCCATTTTATAGTCAATTTCCTTAAACACCCCTTATAGACTAGCTTCGTGAATGAGGCCTACTAACGGTAAGACTGACTGTTTACTCATATATATATAATACTAGACTTTTAATGTTATATATATATATATATATATATATATATATATATATATATATATATATATATATATATATATGTATATATATATTATAGGGTGTATTTTACAATTTTAAAATACTAGATGATCTAATTCAATAAATTATACTTTTAATTTAACTAAATGTGAACCGAAACTTTATGGATTTATTAAATCTCTTTTAATTATACACCTTAATTAATTAATAAAACCATAAGGGTGTGATTTGAACTTTTCAAAACAATACTAGGGTTTTAGAATTTAAGATTTCTAAATTAATTTTTTTAATCAACTTTTAAATTCCAAAACTTGAGAGAAAGTTTTGAAACATTTCAAAACATTAGGGTTTAACTTATTTAAATTTCAAAATTTAAACTATAAAACCTAAAGGGATTAATTTGAAACTTTTCCAAACTTTATCAAGAATATTCTAGATCACAAAATTCAAATAAGGCAATTAACAATTAATTGGTGGTTATCTAATTTGACCTAGTCCAAATTCTTGTAAGATAATTCACAAAATAATTCAATTAATTAAATCTAATCATATAAGGAAATAATTATTTAACTAATATGAAGTTATCTTTAATTTTGGCAAAGATAATCACCCAATATCATAAAAATCTGATTTATATAAAAAAACATTTTGGTAACTATCCTGCAGCCAAAATAGCACAAAATCGCAATTTTCCCTCTTTCTGACCAGCTGACTCGTTGAGTCAGGCATGGACTCGGCGAGTTCACCATGGACTTGGCGAGTTCATCTATGGACTTGGCGAGTTCAGCCCCCAGAAACCCTATATTTCGAATTTTAAGCAAGGATAATCCATAATAGCATCAAATACATCAAACAAACAACCATGGCTCTGATACCACTGATTGGTTTTGAGCAAAACATCATTCCTATTAGGGGTGCAAACGAGTCAAGCTACTCACGAGCTACTCAAGATCGGATCATTAAAAGCTCGACTCGAAACCAATTTTAAACGAGCCCGAGCTTAATATTAAGCCTGTTTATTAAATGAGCTCGAGCTCAAGCCTATGTCACTAAGCTCGATTAGGATCGCGAGCCTAAACGAGCCTTTATATAATATAATTTATTATTATTTATATATATTAAAATAAAAACATATTACAAGAATTATGAATGTAGGGTATTAGTAAACGAGTTTTTTAACGAACTCAAGTCGGGCTTAAGCTTATTTAGGTATGTCAGATAAAAACGAGTTGAGCCCGAGCCCAAGCCGAGCATGTATAATTCTTTACGAGCTCGATCCGATCTTAGTAAAAGAAAGCTCGAATCGAGCCGAGCTCAAGCTCGAGCCTCATATAACTTAAACGAGCCCGAGCCGAGCCTAGCCAGGCTCGGGCTCGGTTCGGCTCGTTTGCACCCCTAATTCCTATGGTGTACATGCAAACCCTAATAGCTTTTGGATCTAGTTTGTCTAATGAACATGCTATTGAATATCCAAATCTATGAACCCTAGATCTAGCATACAATTAATCATATTAACATAAGATTAGGGTTTAGATCTTACCTTGTTTGTTATGTAGCAATAACAATCTCAAATCCTCCTTTGTAATGGCTTTAGAAAGCTTAGAGTCACAAGTGTCACTCCTTTAATGTACTCTCTTGTTGAGTTGATGGGTGCATATGCTCGTTCTAATGCGAGCAAGAGTTCTCTAGATGTTGTTCCTTGAACATCTTGAAAGGAAGATTCAGACATTGTTGAGTTGATTACCATTCTGACGTGTGTATTGTTGAGTTGATAGGTGCATATGCTCGTTCTAATACGGGTTGTCTCTGTAAGCTAACCGCGACATACATGACATTTAACAGTCACTCTAAATAGATTTTCTCCATCCACATAAGTCTATGACAGTGTGATATAAAGATCAATCAGTATTTGCAACTTAATCTTGATGAAAAGCAGCAGCTAAAAGAGGAAATTACCTTTATGGGAATTTTATCTCCAACTAGCATATTTAACCCATCAGGGGTGGCTGACTTGAAGTAATCGTGATGACAAAGATAGTAGACTCATGTAGTGAGCTCAAATTCAGATAGATCTCCCCCAATAACTTCTTCCTCTTTCTTGTAAGTTTTGTAGTATTCTAGCTCTGCTTCACCATCATATATGAACACGAGGCTGGCACCACACTTGCTTACAATTAATCTATCCCCCACAATGATGGTCACATTGATTTCATCACCAGCGTCTAATATACTCCCAATGGGCCAATAGCTTAACCACACAGCATCTACTCCAACCCCCGGATCACAATAGATCAAAGGGTTATACATCTAAGTAAGGCCTTTGGTTGTATTGCTGACTTTGGTGAATAAAGCCCACCTATCTTTATCCTTGTTGTGTGATGTGCCTAATCGTCTGTATGAGGCGGTTATGTTTAATCCTCGGATCCTGCATTTCTCAGAACAAGAAGGCACATGAAATGATAAGAACGAGGACATTGGCATGCTTTGATCCTTTATGCTTGCCAGATATGTGCTCATTATACCATATTCGTACAGCACCTGGTCAGAAAAATTGCAGAAATATCAAATTATTCATATATTAATCAGTTTTCTGGTGGTAAAAAAGATGTGGTTATTGTGGAGAGAATGAGACCTTTGTATGACAACCATATCTATTGACATCATCACCTGCAAGGTTCACCTCGGTATCATGATATGTTTTGATCCATTTCATATGTCCCAAATCTACTTCATCAACCTTTGCTAAAGGCACCATTTTCAAAAATCCTTGAATTTCAAACAAGTTTTGACTTTCAAAATATTCAAATTTCCGCAATCTGAACCGAGCCTATTCAAATGTAATTTTCTCCAGTGAAGAACATAAGGATGTATACAACTCTTCTAGCGTACTTGGGAGACATAGGAGGGACCTCATATTTCGACAATCACTCACATCAAGTACCCGAAGCATTTTAAGATTAGCGTAATTGTTCAGTAGCATTAACGGATTACTGCCAAAGTTCAAATGTTTGAAAAAAGGATGAATGTTGTTTACTTAAAGACAATGAATCATAATGGTTCTAACTGAGAAACAGATTCTTTAACGAGTCTGGAAAGGGGACCAAAAACAGTTGTGGCATTCCTCCACCAGTAAATAGAGTTTTTAGCATTTGCAGTGGATTTGCATACTTCTTATTCCTAGGAAGATGATGCCCTCCAAAGTCCAATAGAGAAAGCTTCTTAAGACCTCCAATGGTTTTACAAACTTGAGTCAGACTGAGACTCCAACAGTGTAAGAGAATCAAAGTCTTGAGATTAGGAAGTCGGGAAAGATGGCGGATACTAACAAGATCGAGAGAATATTTAAGATTTAGGATCTTCAGCGAGTTATGAACCTATTCCAAGAATATAAAAGATTGATTCACCCGTATGATAAAAGATAAACTGTTAGAGAGTTAAAAAGCTAAAAGGTCATGTGATAAACAGGACATCAAATTCCTACCATGGGCGGTTCAAAAATTTTCAACCATCCATCGCTCATATATAAAGCCACCAAGATGCTCCCCAGTAAGCAGGAGGGTATTTTTTTTCAGTGGACAATGACTCCAGTACAACCATCTTAATTCTGGAAAATTCTTGTAGGACCCTGTGAGTCTCACTCTCACATTTTGGAGCTTGAGCAATTTCAGTTTGTCCATTTTTGCAAGTAAAGCTGTTTTAAGGGTTAATGGCTGCAAATTTAGCATTAAGTTAATTAATTAGTACCGACCTTATACCTCATGTATGACATATCTTTTACTTACATTTGATGTCAACCGTTTCTTGAACATGAAGATTAAGTCAAGTGCCAGACCTTCAATTGTTTTTGAACCCTAACGAGGAATGACATGAAATGAGACAAAGAAAGTAAACTTAGGAGGTTGTGAAAGGGAAACTATGTTTAAAGATACACATAATTAAGAAGCACCTCACCTCTCCGTTTCTCAACAAACGGTAAGATTCATCATTTTGTGAGACTCTACTACGTGCTGCGGGATCTCTGGACTCTTGAAGGACTATGTTTCTTGCCATCTCTTGGAGAAATTGATGCACCATCACTTTTTTACTTGGTGAGATGGTAAGAAGGCATCTGTTAATGAGGTTCCTGATGCCAGCTTTTGCATGCCATTCATGCTCCAATATCTGTGCCACATAACCCTCATATTCACCAACAAAGAAAAAAGCAATGTGTAGAAACAAATCTTTGTTAATAGCATGTGGCAATGAGTCAAAGCTATTTTGTAGGATACCTTGGATTCTATCATCAAGATTTCCTTTCAATGAATTCAGTGAATTCAATGTACTTCTCCAAACCTCTATCATCCTATTTTTTCCCTTGGCTCTTTAGCGTTAGAAAACAGAGAAGAACCCAATAGTCTAAGAGCTAGTGGATTTCCACCACAATACTCTGCTAACTGTTTTGCGAGCTCCATATAACCTTCCATAGGAGTCTTGGATCCAAATGCATGGCAACTTAAAAGCTCTAATGATTCATCATCGTTCAACGATTTAAGTTTATGCACGTGGCAGCTCCATGATATGGACCCAAACCATGCATTTATATCTAGAAGCCTAGTTCTTATTATGATCTTGCTTTGTGTATGAAAAGCCCTTGTTCCAAGTAAAGCATCTAATTCGTCATGTTCATCAATGTCATCAAGAACAATAAGCACCCTTTTCACTTGTAAGGCCACCTCAACCTTCCTTGTACCCTCAGATACACTAGATATACTTGCATTGTTTCCCCCTAGAATGTATTTTAGAAGTTGTTTTTGTAGCCCAAGCAAACCATCAGACTGTTTAGAGTGCTTTCCGATCTCTTCAAGGTAACTACTGCTTTCAAAATCTTGCTTGTTTGAGTTATAAATGAATTGGGCCAGAGTCGTCTTGCCACTGCCTCCCATGGCACAAATTGCTAAAACATTATCAACAGGTTGCTCATTTTTCAACCAGGTATTGATACCTATAGCTCGAGTGCCCATTCCAATCAAATGTGTTGGAGTACTTAGTAATTTCATATCTAGTTTGCGGTTAAGTATATCAACAATTTCTGCGATAAAGTCTGGTTCAGACCTGCAAGAAAAGAACAAAGAAAATGAACACATTTTGAGCATAGCATTTAATCTTCTTAATGTTTTAACTGCTTCAGTTCTAATGCAAGGAATTCAAATGCTCTAGCAAATGAAATATTCTCCCTGCAACCATTAATATCAACCAACTAAATATGATGAACTGAGGTGTACATAGTAAGTGTATATATATGCTATCTGATTGAATTAAGTTTTCAATAATACAAAGGCCAAAGCCAAACCAGAATACGTGCTATGTCTTGGGAAAATTAGGGTTTGCGGTGGAGATCTGGATACCAGCTAGGATCGTGATATCACTTTCCGAACTGATATTTCTACCCTATGCCTGGGTTACAAGAAATTCAGTCTAGGATAATCCAAGCGACAGGTGGTTTTTCAAGTTACTTACAAATCAAAACTCACTACATAAACTCTCAATCTGTCACTCAACCTAAGCAACTTCTAAACAATACAATTTGATAAAGAACTAGTTACAAAACTCTTATAGACGAACACACAACCAACAAAATAGATGCATTCAACTATCTAACATCAAAGAACCCTTAAGAGAGAAAACCCTAGATCTGATCACTTCAACTAGACGAATGAGTCCCAACACCTTCTCTCTCTTTATTTATATTCTGGATCCAAAATATGGATATAACCCGAACCAACTCGACCGAGATTACAACCCGTGTGTTTCTATAATAGCCTGCATACACTTAACACCCTTACAGAATACAATCTTTACACAATACATCCTTCATAATAAACTACCTTATAATAAATATGAGATTGTAAAAAATAACATCATATTTTCAACATCCCCCCTCAATCGAAATATTTATTTTCTAAAAAAATCAATAAGACCCATTTTATTAGATAAAAATTCATGTTGTTTCAAACTTAAAGATTTTGTGAGTATATCAGCATTTTGTTCAAAAGAATCAATTTTTACCAATTTTAAAACACCACTAGAAATTTTTTCTCTAACAAAATGCAGATCTATCTCAAAATGTTTTGTCCTTTCATGAAACACAGGATTAAGAGCCAAGTTAATTGTTGAACTATTATCACAAAAAACAGAAGCAGGGATAAGATTTTTAACTTCAAGTTCAAACAGAATTTTTAAGATCCAAATTATTTCACATGTGATAGAACCTAGAGCCCTATATTCTGATTCAGTGGAAGACCTAGAAACAATAGACTGCTTCCTACTTTTCCAAGAAATAAGACAATTATTAAGATATACCATATACCCAGATACAGACCTTCTTGTGGCTAAACACTTAGCCCAATCTGCATCCACAAAACCTTTCAATTCCAACACACTAGACCTAGTTAAAGCAACTCCTTTTCCAGGACTATTTTTTAAATACCTTAACAACCTGAAAGCAATATTTAAATGTGATTTTCTAGGACTATGCATATACTGACTAAGAACCTGAACTGCATAAGAAATATCAGGCCTTGTAACTGTAAGATAGATAAGTTTACCTATCAATTTTTGAAATTCAATTTTATTTTCCAACAATTCATTTTTTCCATCATGATTATCAGAATTTATTACAAAATTTGTTTCCAAAGGTGTGTTCACAGGTTTACAACCAAGCATACCATATTCATGTAACAACTCAAGACAATATTTCCTTTGGTTTAAACATAAACCACTGTCAAATTTAACTACTTTAATCCTTAAAAAATATTTAAGAGTTCCAAGATCTTTGATTAAAAATTGACTATTCATAAAAGACTTCACCTTTTGTAACTCTATTTCACTATTTCCAGTTAAAATAATATCATCAACATATACTAATAACACAGTTATTGAACCTTCAACTTTCCAAATAAACAATGAATAATCACTTACACTCTGTCGAAAACCAAACATAAACAATGAAGCACAAAGTTTTTCATTCCATTTCCTAGGAGCTTGTTTTAGTCCATACAAAGATTTAGTAAGTTTACATACTCTAGTATCATTACTAGAATAGTAACCAGGTGGAAGTGACATATAAACATCTTCAGTAAGATCACCATTTAAAAAAACATTGTTAATATCCAACTGATATAAAGGCCAAGAATGATGAACAGAAAGAGAAATAACAATACGAACTGTTACAATTTTTGCAACAGGAGAGAAAGTCTCTTGAAAATCAATCCCTTCTCTTTGATTATAACCTTTAACAACTAAACGAGCTTTATATCTCTCAATTTCACCATTTGACTTGTGTTTAATCTTGTAGACCCATTTACATCCAATTGGTTTTCTGTTTTTACGTAAATCAGTTATTTCCCACGTATTATTCCGATGAAGTGCTTCCATTTCATCATTCATAGCTTTAATCCAATTTGGATCAGAAAAGGCTTCATTATAATTCTTAGGTTCAACAGTTTTCTTTAGATTAGAAACAAAGCATTTAGTTTCAGAATCAAGAAAAGAATAGTTAACAGATCTTTCAATACCATATTTATACTTACCTTCAACAACATAATCAACAAACTTAACAGGCATATGAGACTCACGCCTAGACCTAGAGATACATACAGACTGATCCATTGAAGGGGTTAAGATAGACTGACTATTTTCCTCAGATACACTCGAAGAAGAAGGAACATATGAACTAGTAGGAGGCACAGTTGCCTCGCCACCAGGGTTGATAGAATTACTAAAATCAACATCATCCACACCAATGGCTGCATCAGCACCATCCAACTGGGACTCTACTCTCAGCTCATCAAGATTAGTATAATCATTTATATATTTATTATTATCAAATTCATCATAGGAAAAGAGATCACTAGGGCCAAAATTGTTTGAAACCTTATCAACAGAAGTTGATTTCAACTTGTATGGAAAAACAGATTCATAAAATTTCACATCCCTGGATACAAAAGAAGAATTAGTATCCAAACTAAGAAGCTTATAAGCCTTTTTATCAGAACAATATCCTAAAAAAATACATTTTTCAGCACATTCAGACAATTTATCAGAAACATTTGGCTTAACAACAAAACATAAACAACCAAAAACCCTTAAATAATCAAAACTAGGAATTCTTTGAAAAACAAGTTCATAAGGTGATTGGCCATTTAAAACAGAGGTAGGCATTCTATTTATTAGAAAAACAGAAGTCAAAACAGCATCTCCCCAATATTTAGTAGGAACTCCTGATTGAAATAAAAGAGATAGAACTACATTGAGAATATGCCTATGCTTTCTCTTCACAACACCATTTTGTTGTGGAGTATAAGCACATGATGTTCGATGTATTATACCCTTTTCAAAACAAAAAAACTTCATTTGATTATTAACAAACTCAGTACCATTGTCTGAATGTACAATATTAACATTAACATTAAACTGATTTAGAAGAATGTTAACAAAGGATTTAAAACAATCAAAAACCTCAATCTTAGATTTCAAAAGAAAAACCCATGTGGCCCTAGTGAAATCGTCCACAACAGTCAAGAAATACTTAAACCCCTCAACCGAAGCAAGTCTATAAGGACCCCAGACATCTATGTTGTGACATCCCCAAAATCACGGCCAGAAAAGACCGATTTCATTTATGCTTTTTAAAATAATTTCAGAGTAAATCCTTTTGATTTAAAAGAGTTGCGGAATTTGTTCCCAAAACAAAACGTGATAAAATAATATTTATCAAAGCATTTCATCAAGAGATGCATTTTCATTATATAATCAAAACTCGGGATGTCATGTTCCGATACAAACCATAAAGCATAAACGATAACATTACAAGTCATTCAACAAATATATACATATACAGACTTGTAAACAAAACAACTTGATGATTCAACCATCTTATGCCCTCGCGCCACTACCTGTAATACAAATAAAACTGAGTGGGTCAGGCTTGGGAGCCTGGTGAGCATATAGGGTTTTCAACCCACAATAAATAAATTATATTTAATTTCACCAACCAACACTATCCCGATTACCTGTTCCCGTTATCCTCACTTTACGTCCCTAAAACAACATCTATCTCAAGGGACCTAATCTAGGATTTTCATCGGGACGGACATTACTTCTAAGGGGTTTCCTCAACAATAGATATCCTGAAGGCAACCATGAGGGGGATAGAGTACACCGGTGAACACATCGTTCACAACACCTACAGGTTATGAACCTGCTAGCGTTCCACAAGACTATCTAGAAAGAGTCCGTGGTCGTTATCCATACTCCGCTGAATAACTAGATCAACAACAACAACATCGAGGTCTCTCATCTGTTTATTACACACCAACTATCTACCCATGTTCTACCCAACATATTAGTAGATAAAAATATATATTTTCATACATAGTTTAAAACCTGTATAGCATTTTCATTCAATATATATTCCACATAACAGATGAGGCATACCCACATAACACGTATTTCATAGAAGACAAATCAGATCTATGAGATAGAATAAAGTGAATATACATTCACACATATAACAACAAAATATACACATAACAAGTATATCGTATAAAATACTTCATAGTTACGCGTTAGAAGAAAGTAACTACGCACTTACACATATAAACAACAATATACTTAATACACTCGAACCATACTTGTATTATTATCGTGTTTATGAAAGGTAGTATACACTCACTTGATCAGAAGATGATCAGACAGCACTACGACTTGCAAAAGTAGTAATCCTCAGCAGATCTGGAAGATCTCTACAAAAATCAAACTTCTCGTGGGCAGAGCTTCGGCTCGGGAACTGCACTTCTCGGGATCTTCTGGATCTCGGGACTTGATTCGGGGCTCGAGAATAATACCGGGGCTTCGGGGTATTTCTGGCACGCAAATCGATGCAAAACGGGAGAGAGAAGAGAGAAAATGAACAAAAGAACCGGCTGCCCTCGCATCCTATTTATAGGAGGCTGGAGCCTCGGAGTACGCAGGGCGTACTGCTTCCGAAACGTCACTGCATGCGTCATCCGAAGACTCGAGTGCGAATGTCGACATCTTCAGTGTACGTGGGGCGTACACGAGTACGGCGGGCGTACTTCGGATCGGATCGCTGACTCCCCTTCGGATAATGCCGGATTTTCCAATTAAAATTAAATACAAATTATTTAATAAACTTCGGAAATTCATATCTTCTTCATACGAACTCCGTTTTCGACGTTCTTTATATCCACGCGAAGGTGAGACTACGCTCTACAACTTTTGTTTAGACTTCGCCAGCTAATTCTGACTTTATTTTTATTATTTATTTTTAATAGGCCGCGACAGAAAAACTTCGTTATAAATTCATAACTTCTTCGTTTGACGTCCGTTCTCGCCTAACTTTTTATCGCTTCGATACCAACAACGAGACCTTCGATCTTCGTTTAGATTGCTTCGGCTAAAAACCGCTCGATCTCAAATCGAGTATTTCAGGCTGCATACCGCTAAACCGAAGCTTCGATAAATCATAACTTCCTCATACGAAGTCAGATTTGGGCGTTCTATATATATTCGGAAACCTCGTTTCAACTACTACAACATGAACCAAAGATATTAAGTTTATTTTACACTTAAAATTTGACGCTTTTTTTTATTCTTAATTAATCAAACCACATAATTAAGTAATTAAGCACAAAACACATAATACTCAAATCATACACTCTTATTATTTCGAAACGGGTTACAAAGGTTAACCTAGACTATTATATTGCTAAAAATGGCAAGCCTGGAAACACAGGCATTACATATGTGAACCAATTCACCTAACTTAGTTGAAGTATGTTGACTATGTGGAAAGGACTCTCTGGTCTGTTTTGATTTATGACAAACATCACAAGGAGGAAGAGACTCATTTCCAAGTTTTAGAACATTTTTTAAAGATGTCAAATGCCAATTTAGTTTAGAGACACAACACTTAGACAAAATATTTGTTGAAATACCTGAGGGAACATAATCAAGATAGTATAATCCCCCAGACTCTCTACCATTCTCCACCATCTCCTTTGATAGTGAATCCTGGATTTTACAAGTATGTTTAGAAAAAAAAAACCTCACAACCACTATCCTTACAAAGTTTATGGACAGACAAAAGATTAACATTGAAATCAGGAACAACAAAAACATCAAATAAAGTAAGATGTGAGGACAATTAAAGATTCCCTATTTTATTTATGGAAGCTGAGGAACCATTAGGATGTTTAACAGAAAGATTAAGTTTAGACACATCTACATCATCTCTAAGTTGTGACTCAGAAGCTATCATATGTTGATTGGCTCCTGAGTCAACAATCCAGCTTTGAGAATCATTTGAACTAATAAAAGAATTACAACATTGAAACACATATATACCTGCCATGTTTGTAGTAGCAGACACATCATCACTAGCAGAATTCTCACTAATGAGACGAAGAAACTTAGAATATTGTTCATCAGTGAGAAAATGAGCATCACTTCCAAGACCAGACTCAGAAGGAACAGATTTGCTATTGTTAGAACCAACAGAAGAAGAATTCACAGAAAAAGATTTGTTTTGATTATTATTATCATTTCTAAATTTAAAATCCTTTGGATAACCAATTAGTTTATTACATCTTTCTATTGTGTGACCTTTAAGATTGCAATGTTTGCATTGTAAACCTTGGTTCTTAGACCTAACTTGATTTTGTCCCTGTTTAAAATCATTAACTTTACTATTAAACACCGAGACTTGTGGTTTTGAAGAAACAGTAGACCCAAGAGACCCATTCTTTTGAAGAGATTCTTCTTTAGAAAGAATAGAGAAGGCGGATTTAACATTGGGTAAAGGCTCCATCAAAAGAATGTGACTCTTAACTTGATTATAAACATCATCAAGGCCACTAAGAAATTGCATTAACTTCATCAATTTAGAATGATCATTAAGTTTTGTACCTGCCTCACACACACATTCAGTTAAACTAGTTAAACCATCAAACTCCTTCCACAAGGAATCTACTTTATTGTAATAATCAGAAAGAGAAGAACCATTTTGCTTTAAAGTGTTAATCTGCTGTTGAATATTAAAAATTACTAACCCATCAGCTTTGTTATATGTTTCAAATAATTCATCCCAAATATCTTTAGCTTTATCTGAATACACATGACTAGCATATATAGTTTCAGAAATTGACCCTAGAATCCAATTACAAACAACAACATTTACACGTTCCCATTTAGAAGCTTTAGCTTTCTCAGTATTCTCAAGAATAATGGAACCATCCACAAAGCCCAATTTATTCCTAGCCTTAAGACCTCTAGACATAGCACTACGCCACAACCGATAATTCTCATTACCAGTCAGTTTAACTGTTATAATAGAGGTTACAATATTATATAAAGGATCATTAAAGTCAACAGGAATTTCCTTAGGAACACCACTCCCTCCAGAAGTTTCACTAGCCATAGTAAATCACAGAAAACAAACCAAAGAAATCAAATAACAATCCAGATCAAGAATAGAAACAAGAATTCAACAAACAAATAACACTCGTGTTGACTTAAAGTCCAGATGGTCACCACAGTATGTCGGGGCCCAAGACAATCAACACAGTGTAAAAAACAGAACAACTTCAAGAAACAATCAACAATTAACTGATGTACTCAAAACATCAGGATCTCCCACATCTACAGCTAGAAAAGGAGAAAGAAAGGAACGAGAAACCCTCACAGTGCAATAGGCAACCGAGATTGTCGAGATCGACTCCCCGAATCCGTTTCCTTCTAGGGTTTATCAGTGAGGAAATCTGTCCCCAAGAGGATTATTTCAGATTAACAGGGATTGGTCAATTATGTTGCAGAGTTTTAATCTTCAACACAACAATACTCAGTCAGAACCTGATTCACATCACACCTGAAAGATTAAACAAAAAATATTGCAGTACCAGGATCTCAATAACAAGATTCAAGTTTTAGGGAAAATACAAGACAGAAACCCTAAACTGAACTTGTTCAATCACATGAACAAAAAACAAAAATGAAAAAGAAGATATACCTTTCACAGATCGTCAAGCGCAGAAACACTAGATGACGAACAACCAAGAAGCGACCGTCAGGATCAAAGAACACGAACCTTACAGCTCTGATGCCATGTTAAAACACACAAGACAAATTTCCCAACATCACCATTTCTCATATCAATTTAGGATCAAGAAACAGGTGGTTTTTCAAGTTACTTACAAATCAAAGTTCACTACATAAACTCTCAATCTGTCACTCAACCTAAGCAACTTCTAAAAAATACAACTTGATAAAGAACTAGTTACAAAACTCTTATATACGAACACAAAACCAACAAAATAGATGCATACAACTATCTAACATCAAAGAACCCTTAAGAGAGAAAACCCTAGATCTAATCACTTCACCTGGACGAATGAGTCCCAACACCTTCTCTCTCTTTATTTATATTCTGGATCCAAAATATGGATATAACTCGAACCAACTCGAACCAGATTACAACCCGCGTGTTTCTATAATAGCCTGCATACACTTAACACCCTTACATAATACAATCTTTACACAATACATCCTTCATAATAAACTACCTTATAATAAATATGAGATTTTAAAAAATAACATCATATTTTCAACAATAAAAAATAAAGATGGCCACCAACCCGGTTGATATTAAAAGCAAAATTTGTGCATGAGTTGCTTCTTTTACTTGGCCATATATCAACTACTATGATGAAAGAGAAATTACTATTTTAACTGAAGATTGAGTTGGGTATAGCCATGTGGATAGTCGGAGAATTACAAAGGTCTTAGGTGAAGTCGAGTTGTCGTCTTGGTGCTGTTTTGATTAAAAAATTAATTGTTCGTTGTTTCAGATATTATTGTTAGATTAAATTACACAAATGGTCTTTATAGGTAGAAGTAATTTGTGTGTTTGATTTTTAACTAGTTAGGAGACTGATGTGTTATATGATATATATATATATATATATATATATATATATATATATATATATATATATATATATATAGTACTTAAAAATCAAACACACAAATTACTTCTACCTATAAACACCATTTGGTATATATATATATATATATATATATATATATATATATATATATATATATATATATATATATATATATAAAAAGGTCAAAATATTTAAAAATTTTGAATTTATAAGAAAAATAATTAATTATTATAATGAAAATGTTTTTTATCTTTTAAATTTAAATAAAGAGAAGAAATTAATGAGCTTTAAGTTTATAAAATACTAGGTGTGAGACCCATCTATTATATGAGTTTATTTAAAAGAAAAGTAAATACAAAATTCTAAACATTTGAAAAGTATGAATTTGTAAGAAAAGTAAGAAAATATTGAATTATAAAAATTAAAGTGTTTTTTTCTCTTTTAAATTTAAACAAATAATTTAGACAAATAAATAAAGAAATTAATGAATCTTTAATCTGGAAATTTTGAAATTAGAAGGAAAGTTCATTAATGAAGCTGATATGTATTTATTATTCAATATAAATACTATCTACAATTTAATAAAATGAAAAACCATAAAATGACATGTGGAATAAAAATTAATTTAAAATAACCACAAAGTTAAATGTGGCAAAATAAATGACAATGTGACATGTGGCAAAAAGATCTTTATTTATTAGGGAGGATTGAAATTAAAATGTAAGTTTATTAATGAAATTAATATCTATTCATTTTCACATTTATTGCAATTTATTACATTAAAATATTATGTGAAATTTAATAAAATAAAAAACTCATAAAATGAAATGTGGAAAAAAAAATAATTCAAAATAATCACAAAACAACATTTGACAAATTGAATAAGAATGTGACATATGGCAAAAAAAAACTTTTATTTATTAGAGAAATTTTTTTTTTAATTCGAACCGTCCTTATTATATGGTTTTGTTACATGGTTGGTACTAACAAAGATAAAAAATGAGTGTTAATCTATTTTATTTTATTTAATATTTATTTTTATTTTTTTTAATTTAATAATATCATTAATTCGATAGGACCCACCCACCCTCCCCACTTCTCCAGCAAGAATGCTTGCAAACCCCATCTCGTCCCTTTTTCATCTTGCCAACAAGGCAGTGTTTTCTCCGGTGAAACACTGTTTTCAAAATAATCACAAAATAACATTTGACAAATTGAATAAGAGTGTGACAAATAGCAAAAAAAACTTTTATTTATTAGAGATAATTTATTTTTTTAATTCGAATCGTCCTTATTATATGGTTTTGTTGCATGGTTGGTCCTAACAAAGATAAAAAAGAATGATTGTTACCTTTTTTTATTTTATTTAATATTTCTTTTTATTGTTTTTAATTTAATAATATCATTAATTCGATGGGACCCACCCACCCTCCCAACTTCTCCTGCAAGAATGCTTTTGCAAACCCTATCTCGTCCCCTTTTCATCTTGCCAACAAGGCAATGTTTTTTCCCTTGAGACACTGACTTCTCAGGCGAGACTATAAAAAATGTTTTAGAACATTTGAAGCATCAAAACCAATTGACGAAAAAACTTTGAAGCACATACTTTATCACAAACAAAACCCTTATATGAAAACAAATTCTTATACAAAAAATCTGTCCAAACCGATTGCAAATATTTTAGATGCTAAACCTATATCTATACAAGAAACAAGATCCATTTGTTGGAAATCGATTCAAAAAACCAAATTTATCAAACCATTAACAATCTGATTTAAAATCAAGATCTAGTCTAGATGGATGCAAGAACAACCTGATACAAAAAAACCCAATCTTCGACTTCCTGTTTTTGATTCATCAATCCCAAAAACAATCCGAGGAGAAAGAATGAGAAAGGTTGGGCCAGTATCCTTCCAGTAAGCCTTGCCTTCTCCGACGACTTCCTAGTTTGCATTTTTCTGGTGATGGTCGGTGGAGGTTGTAGGGAATGGTGAGTGTTTTGAGCAAACTCACCATTCATGCTTGGTTTAGAAAAGTGAGCTTTCAAGGTCCGGTAAGTGTGAGTGGCAATGGTCCAGTGAACCACTTTAGCACCGATAACCTTAAATGCAATGAATCTCCATTGTCTCCGAAAGTTTAGTTTGACGAAGCCCCGATATTCTTTGCAATCTCCAAACATGTAAACGCATCAATCAATCACTTTCGCTGCTTCAGTTGGTTGCGTTAAGTAGTGTCTGGTCATCGAAAGTGGTAGTAGTCTTTAGGAAATCTCCCCACCCATCGACTTCTAGAAACCATATCTGATATCGTAGGTGATTTCGACCATATAGACCACTTAAATCTGGTGGTTGTGCTTTCACCTTATTTGATTCCAACCACTCATATATGAAATCATCAAGTTCTGGAAGCCCCCATTCCCCCCCCCCTACGTTTGTAAGTGTGAATGAAGGGATGATAAGGGTGGAGGATGTTGTATGCAACCCTTTTCCCCCTACACTAATGATTTCCGATGATGCAGATGGTCGCGGTGATGCAGCTAGAAGAGGAGATGGTGACGACATCAATTTTCGTCGATGTGCCACTTCCAATGATATCGACTTTCAGCAATGGTATTCATTGGTGTGAGAGAGGAGAACAAGATTGAAGATGCCAATGGTTGGTGGAGCGAAATAGTGGAAGAGGTTGGAAGTTAGGGTTGGGGGAAGAGTCAACGTGGTGGGTTGAACCTACACATTTTAATTTCTTTTTTTAAATAATTTTATCCAATAAAATACAAAAATAGGTTGTATTCAGGGTAATTTAGACATTTTAAGTCGGTTAGGGACTAAACACGAAAAAAATCAAATGATAAGGATGATCCGAGTTAAAAAAATGTTAGGGACGAAGTACGGAAATTAACATAAACTATAGAGACTATTTGTGTAATTTACTCTTATTGTTAAGTTTGAAATTTCTTTATAAAAAAATTCTAATATTTTAAATGTCTTATAAAGTTTGGTTATATTTAATAATGTATTTCAATAAAAAGTATTCATATGTTTAGAATTTCTATAAATAAAATAAGTTTATTCTTAAACTTTATTATTAGTAAGATTCTATATCTTTTAAAATTTAACACATATTGATAAATTATTTAACTATTTTGTGTTTACATGTAACTTAAAAAGTCATTTCTTCATTACAAACATGATTATAAAGACATCAAAATCAACATATACATATATCTATCTATCCTATATAAGAAAAGAATAGTTTTTAGGTCACATGATAATCCTTCGGCTCTATAAATTTTCTTTAGGTTAATTCCATTGACATGAAACTTTATCAATCTATCATTTTTATTTATTCATTCGTAAACTAGGTTAAAGAATCGTGTATTAAACAGTTTGATTAAAAAATTATATAGTAAGGTATAAACATCAAACATTTGTAAATCAAAAAATTTGAACAATAGATGATTGAAATAAGGAATGAGTACATACTTTAATCTAGTAGTAAAGCAACATTTTTAACATCCCAAAAATGCCAATACTTTTTTATTTTAAAACATAGTGTCATACAAACATTGGTTTCAAATCCAATCAATATTAATTGTATTTTCAAACATCAGAATATACCAAATTAATTGATGTGGAAAAAGCCATCGGGGGATGCAATGCAGTCAAGTTGGGCCCTTCCCTTTGGAACTGGAAGTACCTGAAAATGTTTAAACCACAAAATCGAAATCACCAAGCTTAGTGAGTTCCCCAAAATACTACATACCGTACATCGAATAGGAAATGCTATGTTTCAATCATAGTCTTATAATCATTATCATGCCATGAGCCACATTCTGGTCATTCCTTGCCATTTTGGGTGACCAAAACCCATGTCTTACAAACAAGTGCCAAGAGCCACCTCCTGGTCTATAATGCAAGTATTACAAAGACATCTAGCATCCTATATATAATTGCCATGGTATAAACCCTAGTCTTGCATACAAAATTTTGGGATCCATATCCAGGTCTTTCATATAATTGCAGGGGTCACCACCTGGTCTTCCTACATGGTACAGTGAATAGTATTACCTAACTCATAAAGTCGACTAAAAACTCATCTTAATGCTACATCGTCCAAAACTATCAGATCTCTTTCAACCAACAAATGGGTGCTAAACACCACCTAATAACCCACACAAGGTAAACCCTAAGTCTATCTTCTAAAGATAGGAACTTGACCAAATGTAAAACCATGCCAAAAGTCAATAGTCAAAGTCAAAGTTAACAACCAACATTGCCAACCAATAAGCCTCACGTCGTGACCAGCCCTTGGTCACATCGTGAGAACTCGCTCAGATTCTAACTCGACACTCTCCATTTGACATCCCCATTTTCACGGCCAGAAAAGACCGATTTTGCTTATGCTTTATAAAAATCAGAGTACCCGTTTTAATAAAAATGTTGCGGAATTTGTTCCCAATAAAACATGATAAATACTTTATCAAAGCATTTCCGAAGTAAAGTATATTTATTCATTTTAAATCATTTTGGATGTCATCGTCAATACAAAAACATAAGCATAAACAAAACTTACATTCATTATCACTAGTGATTTATATCTCCTTAATCTCTCTGTGTAATGTGACTTCATATCAACACATGTGATATAAATAACCTGAGTGGGTCAGGTTGGAAAACCTGGTGAGTACATAGTGTTTTCAACCCACAATAATATAATTATTATGTTTAATCTTCAAACAATTAATCAACCTAATTACCCATCCCCATTATCTTCTTTACTCTTAAGGATCTACCCTAAGAATCAACTATTCCTTGTTCATTTATTCGTAAGGATCATCCTAAGGAATTGGCTCGAAGTCCATCATTACCAAGGTTTATAGATTACAACTGGTGAAAATGTGGTCCAAAACATCTGGTGAACACTTAGTTCAAAAATAACTAGTGAACACACTTAGTTCAAAAATACCTAGTGAACACACTCAGTTCAAAATACCTAATGAGCACCTAGCTCAAAAACACCTACAGGTTACGAGCCTGCTATAGCGTTCCATTGGACTGTCAGGTATAGTATGTGGTCGTCATCTATACTCCAGTAGATGACTGGATCACTGTCAACATTGATGTCTTTCATCGTGTTATCACACAAAAACTATTTCATCTACCCATGTTTTACCAAACACATTTTGTAGATATAAAATACATATACAATTTAAATTATTTAAAACATATATAAAAATATCACCCAGCATAGACAGCAAGTATTTTGACAATATGCACACATACGACGTAATTTATATTAAAATACTTCATATCTATGTGTAAGATGAAAGGGACTATGCACTCACCTGAAAACATTGATGTCGTTCTCGAAGTCTGCTACGCCCGAAAACAACTCTTGGTAGTGCTCCCTCATCTCATCCTCCGGCTCCCAAGTCCATTTCGTGCCCTTGTGGTGCTGTCATTGCACCTTCACCAACTATACCCTCTTGATCCTCAGATCTTTCGTCTTCCTGTCAAGGATGGCTACTGGTCGCTCAATGTAGTTCAAGTTGTCATATACTTGAATATCCTCTAAAGGCATGACCATAAAGTCATTTTCCAAACACTTTCGTAGTTGGGAGACATGAAAGGTGTTGTTGATCTGACTAAGCTCGGCTGACAGATCCAGCCGATACGCAACCTTGCCCAGCCAAGCTACAACCCTAAATGGTCTGAGGTACTTAGGGCCTAGCTTGCCCCGTTTCCTGAACCGGATGACACCTTTCGAAGGTGACACCTTCAGGAGGACCATGTCACCGACCTGGAACTCCATGTCTTATCGACACCTGTCGGTGTAGCTCTTCTGTTGACTCTGCGCAGTCTAGAGTCTGGCTCCAAACCTGCTGGATCATCTCAGTAGTCTTGAGTACCACTTCGGTACTCCCCATGACTCTCTGTCCAACATCTCCCCAACATATCGAGGTCCTGCACTTCCTCCCATAAAGCATCTTGAAGGGAGGACGGTCGATTCTGGCGTGGTAGCTATTATTGTAAGAAAACTATGCCAGGGGAAGGTAGGTATCCCAGCTACCACCAAAGTCAAAGACACACGCCCGCAGCATATCCTCCAAGTTTTGGATTGTCTACTCGCTTTGACTGTCCGTCTACGGGTGAAAGGTCGTGCTAAAATGTGGACGAGTACCCAGCTCGTCATGAAACTTCTTCTAGAATCTAGAAGTAAACCGTACATCTCGGTCTAAAATCAATAAAACTGGCACCCCGTGCCGAGCTACTACCTCCCTGATGTAGATGTCAACCAACTTCTAGGCCGAAATGCTCTTTTGAATCGGAATGAAATGGTCACTCTTGATCAAGCGATCCACGATGACCCAAATCGAATCCACTCCCCGTGCGGTCCTGGGAAACTTTGTGTTGAAATCTACAGTAATATCCTCCCATTTCCACACTGGGATACTCAACGACGGCGTCTTACCATGAGGTGTCTGGTGCTCTGCCTTGACTTTCCTACAGGTCAGGTATCTCTCGACGTACCAGGCTACATCCCACTTCATGTAGGGCCACTAGTAATCAGGACGAAGATCTCTATACATCTTCGTTGCCCCGGGATGGATGGAAAACCTGGATTTGTGTGCCTCCTCCATCAGAACCTGATGCACGTCGCCCGCGTACAGAACCCACACCCTGCGATGGAGTGTCAACAATCCGCGGCTATCATAGTTGAAGGAGGAAATATGACCCACGATATGCTCACTCTTCGAGTGTTCCTCCTTTATAGGCTCCTACTGAGCCTCTCGGATCCGCTCCAACAGTGGAGTCACCACCGTCATCCTCAGGAAGATGTCTCTGATCGGGGCTACGAAAGCCTTGCGGCTAAGTGCATCGTCCACAACGTTGGCCTTCCGCGGGTGGTAGAGGATGTCACAGTCGTAATCCTTCACCACGTCCAACCATCTCCGCTTCCTTATGTTCAGATTTGGATGATCCATTAGATACCTCAAGCTCTTGTGTTCTGTGTAAACGATACAACGAACCCCATAGAGGTAGTGCCACCAAATCTTGAGGGCGAAATCAACTACCCCCAGCTCCAGATCATGCGTCGGGTAATTCGCCTCATGAGGCTTCAGCTACCTCGAGGCGTAGGCGATGGCGTGCCCCCTCTGCATCAATACTATGTATGAACCCGAAATGGACGCATCATGGTATACTATAAAATCCTGAACGCCCTCTGGCAGGGATAAGATCGGCGCCTCGCACAACGTCTATCTCAATGTCTCGAACGCTGCCTGCTGCTCAGGCCCCCAACGGAAAGTCACCGACTTGTTGGTCAGTCGAGTCAATGGGACAGCTATCTTGTAGAAATCCTAGATGAACCTCCGATAGTATCCCGCTAAGCCAAGGAAACTTTGAATCTCAGATGGAGACTTCGGAACCTTCCATCTCATCATGGCCTCTACTTTGGCCGAGTCGACTAGAAAACCGTTCGGGTTGACAAGGTGCCCCAAAAACTGTACCTCACGCAACCAGAACTTGCATTTGGAGAAGTTGGCTTACAAGCTCTCCCTCCTCAGGGTATCCAACACCTGTCGCAAGTGCTCCTCGTGCTACTCCTGCGTATTGGAATAAATCAAGATGTCATCGATGAAGACGATCATAGACCTATCCAACATCGGTCTGCATACACGGTTCATGTGGTCCATGAACGCGGCATGAGCATTGGTGAGCTCAAACGGCATCACCACGAACTTATAATGACCATAGTGAATTCAAAAAGCAGTCTTCTATACATCGTCTTCTTTGACCCTCATCTGGTGGTAGCCTGAACGCAAGTCGATCATGGAAAACCAAGATGCACCCTGTAGCTGGTCAAATAAAGCATCAATCCTTGGGAGGGGGTAACAGTTCTTCACTGTTACCTTATTCAACTTCCAGTAGTCTATACACATCCGATGAGACCCGTCCTTCTTCCTCACAAATAGGATCGGGGCTCCCTAGGGTGAACTGCTCGGTCTAATAAATCCTTTGTCTAACAGCTCCTGCAGCTGTGTAGACAACTCCTGCATCTCGGGAGGAGCCAACCGATACGGTGCCTTGGCTATCGGGGCTGCACCTGGAACTAGGTCACTCCTGAACTCCACCTGTCTTTCCGGAGGTATCCTAGGCAACTCCTCTGGAAATACGTCCGGGTACTCTCGCAAAATTGGCACATCGCTCACGGTCGCCTTACCCGTCTCTCGGGTATCCATCACATAGGGTACAAAACCTGTGCAATCCTGATGAAGGTAGCGCCTAGCTCTCGCTGCTGAGCACAAAGTGTGTCCACGCTGCGGACTCTCACCCTAAATCACAAACTCTCACCCACTTGGGGTCCTACACACGAACCAACTGATGCTCACAGTCAATCACTACCCCATTAGGGCTCAACCAATCCATGGCGATGATGACCTTGTTCCCACGCAATGGAATGGGAACCAAATCCATGAGATACCGCTTGTCATACATCCTCAAAACACAGTCCCTATAAACCTATGATGCCCTAACGGACCGATCGTCCGCAATCTTGACCTCTAACGGACAATCCAACATGCTCGTAGACTCGGCAAACCTCTTGTTGAGTGCAAGGGAAACGAAAGATCAGGTAGCCCCCGAATCAAATAACACAAACACTGGGATACTGTTCACATGGAACGATCCTATAACATAGTACATGAAACATGAAACATAAATATCAAAACTGACATATAACAAGAGAAAGGAACAGAAAAAACATATCCGTCACCACATTGGGTGCAACGCGCGCCTCCTCGACGGTCAGCTGGAAGGCTCGACTCCTCACCACTAGAGCCTCTGTCTTGCCCTGTCGGCCATCTGTGATCCACAGGGTCGCTGGAGCTGGCACCACCACCGGCGCTGCTTGTACCAATCTCGAGCAGTTGGCCTTTTTATGGCCCTTCTGATTGCAATGAAAGCAAATCAGGTTTGCTGTCTGGAAGATGGGGGTAGGGGCAGTACAATCCTCGCTAGAGTGCCCCGTCTTGCCGCACTTGTAGCAGCCCGATCCCCCAGTTCTGCAAGCTCCCTCATGCGACTTGTCGCATTTCCCACAGCGGCCCCGACCCTACTGGCCCTTCGACCTAGAGTCGAATCCCTTGGGTTTCTTCCCTGAAACCCCAGTAGCATGCCTAGTCTCTGCCTTCCTCTTCCTGATGTGCTCTATATCAATCTTCCTTTCCCTCGCCCTCACTATCATGTCATCCAAAGTTGGGCACACCGAGTAGCTGACATATTTTCGGATGTCAGCCCTCAACATCCATCCTAGATATTTAGCTCTAATCTACCATACAGTTCTCATACACATATGGCAGGTATACAAGGCATCCTTCCTAGATCCCTAGCCCTAGTCTAGCATGCAGTTCTCACATAACATAACATAACATAACATAACATAACATAACATAACATAACATAACATAACATAACATAACATAACATAACATAACATAACATAACATAACATAACATAACATAACATAACATAACATAACATAACATAACATAACATAACATAACATAACATAACATAACATAACATAACATAACATAACATAACATAACATAACATAACATAACATAACATATCATGTATGGGTATCTTGGGGAAAACTTACTTGAGCTCGGCCGATTGCACGCATCACACACCTTGTTCTTTCTCGAAAATCCCTTAATTTTTAAGTTTTAGAAAATTATTTTCTTGTAAAAACTTTTCAAATCCTCGATTTGAGTTCAGACACCCCCGAAGGTATATTCGAATCCCTTAAACTAAGGCTCTGATACCAACTTGCAACATCCTAAAAATCGCGACCAAAAATTTCATTTTTAATTTATTAATTATAAAACCAATTGTCTGAAATCAACCATAGTAACAACTCATAATGAAACCAAGTATCCATAATCAAACATGTCATGATAAACAATGTCAGAGTATAAATCCTAAGGAACATAAGTGCGAAAATCCTGGTGTGAGGCGTTGCATTTAAGTCGGCTCCTTTCCCTTCGAAGAGGAAGTACCTGGAACCAAAACTGAAAACCGTAAGCATGAAGATTAGTGAGTTCCCCCATCATACCACATACCATATAACAAATACAATGCCGAGCATACCTGGGTGTTGGCCTCCCCTTCGGTCTATTTCAACCGGATCTTTTCCGAGCATATATGGGTGTTGGCCTCCCTTTCGGTTTGTTTCAACCAGATACTGCCAAGCATATCTAGGTGTTGGCCTCCCCTTCGACCTGTTTCAACCGGATACTGACGAGCATATCTAGGTGCTGGTCTCCCCTTCGGTCTATTTCAACCGAATTTGGGGACTATTTTGTAGGGTTTGGAGCATTCTAACACTCCTAAGGTGTACATGCAACCCTAGAAACCTTGGATCTATGTTTTACTATGATACATGCAAAATTGATTTTCCAAGGTTCATATCCTATCTAGCATACATGGGAACTTTTAATCATAAAAGTAAGCAAGAAAACATACCTTGTAGTAGATTGGATTCCTTGAGAACCTTGTGAGCCTAGCACCTCAAGTATGATGCCTCAAATGTCTCACACAACACCAAATACACTTGGAATAACCTTGAGAGAAATGGAACACTTCTAAAATCGGCTATGCCCTCTTGTTATCACACTAGTGCCGATTTTGGATGCTAACATATTCCTTTTATAGTGTGTCATAAGTAGGGTTACACCATGTAAACCCTAATCTTGACATGGTTCTTCATTTCCATGATACATGGGTTCGAAGCCACCATGGAGCATCCTAATGGGTTTTAGCCCAACTTGATAATCCATGGAGCATTAGCCCACTATAGAAGTATGGGTGATTTACACAATCAACCCATATATTTAATTAGTCTTCTTTTGATCACTTAATTAATTCCAAACTAATTCTTGATCAATACTAATTAAACAATATTATTAATATATTAGAACTTATAATATATTAATAAACCTTAAGTGTTATTTCTCTCATTTTGGTCTATCCAAATGCATGATGCCATGCAACCCAAATGGACCATGCTAATCGGGTCAAGTACATCCCAGAAATAGTTATGAACTTAGACACCTAATCCAACATATTTAACCCCCTACTACAACAACATAACGTATTATCATATAAAGCATAAATATCCTACCATCATACCAAGCTAGAACATAACATAGAAAATAATAACATACTAGACAATTATCACAAAAACAATCATCTACAACAACTCCCAATAATGGGCTGGCATTGTGGCCTTAGAGCCACTTCTACTGGAAGGCAACTCGCCTCAATGCTGCAAAGTAGTTGAACTATCCTTGGCTCGGGAATCAACCCCTCTCAACTCCTACACATAAAATATTCCTTTAATTCTCCTTTTCATATACATGGCCCCATAAGGGTAAATTTTGGTTAAAGACCAAGTCAAAGTCAACGTCATGGTTGAGTCAACTCGCCGAGTTGGTCCACCAACTCGTCGAGTTCCATGATCCATAAGAACCTGAAAATCTCGATCCAACTCATCGAGTTCTTTCATGAACTCGTCGATTTCCCCTTTATACATAGTCGGGACATTTCGCTTGCAACTCGCCGAGTTCCTCCTTGAACTCATCAAGTTCCTCAATCTTCATAACCCAAACCGTGGCCAACTCGCTGAGTCATCTCCTAGACTCAACAAGTTTACTCAATAACAGAAAAGGTTGGGGGTCCACAACCCAACCTGCTGAGTCGTATGAACAACTTGTCGAGTCTCTCATGGAATGAATCCATACAGTCGATTTTATTCGGGCTCAATGCATCCAAAACACAGATCTGGTTCACTAGTGTCGATATATCACGTAAAGTTTAAAACTTTACGTGCATGCATGGGTTATTTAGCTCAAAAGCCTTAAAAAAAGTGGTTCATATGATGCATGAGACTCCCATGGCCATAAATTTGGCACCTTTATGCCATGGAGTCCCTCAAAGATTCTGGATTTGAAGTTATTACCCCAAAACATGCTTGCATCCATGAGTGGTTCCATATGGCCCTAAACTACCCCATGAAGAGATCTAGTAAACAAATAGTGAAGGTATAGACTTTATACCTCAAATGAACTGGAAATGAAGTTCTTCTTCTAGATCCAAAGCTCCTTCCTTCAACCAAGCACTTCTAGCTTCCACTCCTTCAAGAAAATACCAAAGAATCACTCATTTTTCACTCACACACACTCACAAAGCTCAAAATCACGAACTAGGGTTTGCTGGACTATGGGAGGCGACGAAGGAGGCTAGAATGGGGGAGTTAAGGTCTTTAAATAAGGTGCAAACCCTGAAAATTAGGGTTCCACTCTGGCAGCCCTACTCGTCGAGTTAGGGCTCCCCAACTCGTCGAGTAGACTTTGCCACCTGCATCCAAATCCATTCTTACTCGCCGTTTTTGGGGCCTCCAATTCGTCGAGTCCGTATACAAAAAATGAACAAACTTTTAATTAAATACATACGAGGAACTAGGCCTTACAATTGTACTTTAGACTCTTCACTTTTAATTAATTATATTAATCCCAAAATTAATTCCAGTTAATTTATGATTAATTATTAATTAAATATTACTATTTCTAATTAATATATTATTCTCATAATATATTAATAAACTATTTATTTCAATTTATTAATCTAATAATAAATCAATTAACCTCTCTCTCTCTAAAAGTCATCATGTTCAATTGCTAGGTTTAAGGGTAACCCAAAAGGACTGTGCTACTATCAATTCAAGTATATACCAATTATAGTTATGGGCTTAGACACTTAATCCAACAAACAGTGTCGTAATCATCTTTAGTGTCTTACCGACACACAACCCAATAGCAGATCCCAAATCAACATTTCTTGTAGACACCAACCTATAATTGAAAGAGGAAACCTTAAGGTTACCACAACTTAATAATAAAAATATAAGTATGTAAACATTACTATACTCAGCTCCTTGGATTCCCCATAACTTCTCTTTACTCGGGTGTGGATCATGTGCTTTCGATAGTATAGGCCCTACTACTATTGTCCACACCGATCATTGCCTGCTCCAATTTCCATCCCGTAGTAGCCAAGTCACTTCTCATCGACAATTCTAACGATGTGCCCTACACCACCACATGCCAACACTCTTCCTAACTCAATATGACTCCCACCCCACCATGTTATTCTACCGGAAAGAAACTCATATTAATGCTAACTAACTACATCGTGAATACTATTACATGCAACTAGAATTAAACAGGCTTTTAACTGAAGATATCACACTACAATAGTTGGGCTCAAACAAGAGCTACAAAATAGAACTAAGCCTACAGTCTAAGGCCACTTAATTCTAGGGGCATGCAACTTAAAATATTCGTCCGATAGCTAATTGATATTAACAAGAATTCCTAAAATCACAAAGCAGTCGGCAAATAAGAATTAAAAATTAACAGGTCATTCTAGCATATACATGATAATCTCATATTTAAGATAATAAGCAATTTGAACACTTTCCCGTTTTCATCTGGCACCGGCCGAATATACATATTGTGCTTGCAACCACCCTATTCAAACTATTCATTTAGTTTTCATAAAATTTTATTTTAGAAAATAAACTTTAAGCCGAAAACTTGAGTTCAAAACTCACTACAGTGAGCTTGATTCTCTTAAGTTGTGCTCGGGTAGCAACTTGTAGCATCCCAAAATTTTCCAGTAAATTTGAGCTTTTTAAAATAACATAAATCGTCGATTTAATATATTTTATTCAAACAAATGAAATACCAAACCTCAAGATCAATTCAATTTCCAAACGTTTTATTAGGTATAATTCTAAAATTTATGAAAACATAACCAATTCAATATCAATTCCAAAAACCCGCTCGAGCCAGTGTGTACTGTCACGCCCTACCATCATGTGTACCTAAAACAATATTTTGAAGGGAAAAAGTGTAAGCACAAATCTTAGTGAATTCCACACATACATAGTATCATATCATATAATCATTACCCATATATAATAATACAAACGGTATCAACACACAAACACGTATGCATGTCAAAGAACGAATATGTAACAGACATACTCATACTGGGACACAATAGCTAGGCCTGATCTCCCTTGCTCAGTACATCGAGCCCTAGTGACACTTTGTCTAAGCCCGATCCCCCATACCCAAACCCATTGGGACACATTGGCCATGTCTGATCCCCCTTGCTCAATTCATCGATCCTTTGGGACACATTGATTACACGTGATCCCCAACTGGATGTGTCAATTCCTATAATGCATAATCCTCAATACGTAAGGGAAACCTCTAGACTCTACCCCGCCTAGTACTACCTGCATAAACAACACGTAAATAGAATATAGCACAACACGGTGTAGTGAGGAACTCACTTCCAAAAGAAAAGAAACCTCCAAAGCAATTTGGGACTCACTCACAGCTTATCACCCTTCACATTCCCTAATAATAACAATTTAAGTTAAATTTAGCTACACATTTACCATAATTATTCAAATAGGAAAACAGGTTAAATTTTAGATTTTTACATAAAATTTAAGCTCTGTTCGGGACCTGTTTTTCCCTCCTTAAACTCTATAGTTTCAAAACTGTATTACATGTAGGTATTTCATGTCAATATCATTTCAGGGACTACTTACACGCACTCATACGATTTTTCTTCAATTTTTGGTGAATTTTACAAAATTGTCTCGCATTGCAGCTCATTCCGGACCAATCTGGGTAAATGGTCGTTTTCACGTCGTGGGAATGTCCAGACAAACGAGTCGCGATGTTGAACCTCTTCCACGACATGGGGACCTCTTTTCCACGTCGTGGCTACTACTAGAAGCCATTCATTAAGAACTTAATCATTACAAATCAAAGCTCATAGTTCAAGATCTGATTTTTCTTAATGACTTAATGGATAAAGTTTCCAACTTTATCCATTATGACTTCCCCACAAGATAAGATCTTAAACCCTGAGTCCTTAGTATGACCAAAACTAGAGCATGGAGCAAAGGCAGCTATAGCTTAACACTTTTTCCATCAAATAAGACCAAAAAATGGTCACCATACAAGCCTAAGGTTCAGGAGTTGCCCAAAAATCCAAGAACATTCCTTCAAGGGACTTCATCACATGAAATAAGAGAAAAGGATGATAAAGGTGGAGGCTTTATCCCTTCCCAATCTCCATAAGATGCAAGAGATGCAAGATCTAAAGTAGATACACCCTTCCAACTAGTAAACACACATTCTTCTTCTCCCTAAGGTGGAAACCAAGGCTTCAAACTTTAAGAACTCCAAGAACTCATGAAGAACACTTAAATGGCGCTAGGGTTTCGAAATAGGAGGATGGAGGCTGAGTGAAACAAGCTAAACCTAGAGTTAAGGACTTTAAATATGGGTGAAACCCAAAAAATCATAGGCTTGGGCTACAACACTCACCACGTCGTGGCAACCATCATGCCACATCAGGTGCTCTCCAAAATGTGTGTTCCATGAAATCCATTCCACATCGTGATCATCCATGCACCACGTAGCGGCATAGGGTTTTTTTTTCACAAAACCCATCTTTGATCCTCTTAGCTCATTAGCTAAACAGTTCTAGAAAACAGGTGTTACAAAGGCCCCTTTAGTAATTTCACATTTTTTCCTATGAAATCGCATTTGAAAAACAACTATTTCCGGATAAAGTTGCCCCTTGGAACCCCGCAAGGGGGTGCAGCCTCCTTGACATCGACTTTTTAAAAAGCACCGAGATTAATCTATACTAATATAAGTGTACACTCCGCACCTCCAACATTGTATTAAAACTAAGATATAATCTCATTGGAAACATGTATAGATTCCATTACATAATATGAACTCGTCACACTAAAATCACCAACATGGGAAATCATTAATTATTGAACAAATGTGAGAAGTTGGCAACGTGCTTGATGTGTTCATTGCAAAGAGAATATCCAGGGTGGACAAGATGTCCAACTTTATGAGGTACATACCAGTACCCTATTTCCAAGAACCATTACACAATATTTGTGATTCGTGGATTGGCTATTACAATGTCTTCACCCTTCAAGCTAAATTTGACAGGAATGAAAATGTTCTTCAACCAACTACCCAACAGGATCAACCAAGTGGACGTATGCATAAAGAAGTGAAAGTTTCTAAAGGAAAGGCAATGTCATTCGCGAATGTGGTTTCGGTATATAGAGAGGGTAAACGAGAAATAAGCATACAATTTACCGGCTAACTATTTTTTACACGACTTACAAATAATTTTTTAATATTTTACACGTTTTAGCAATTATCTTCTAGTTTTATTCAAAAAATACTATTGAAATTGTTTTGTGTACACATTTACCTTGGTTACAGTTTGAGGTGGCATCCAGGTGCATGGCTGCCAACTTGAATTCAAGATAACATCATGGAAGCCTTCATTCTTACACATTACTTGCAAGTTTCCAATAGTTAAGATTGATACATCCAAGAATGACACCTATTTGCATTGTGATCCACTCCACTAGCCTCCAAAATAATTATCGTTGTTTTCTTCTCTTCTGATGCCTTCTTTTTTCTCCTTCTCTGTCACTAATTCCTCAAATATCACTTATTTGTCGTCCACCTTCATATACTCCCATATTTTTCTATCCATGTTTCTGTTCATTTCTCATCTTAAAACGAGCAAAAATAAAAATACAACATAACTTCAATCTATAATCAAAATAAATTAATAAAAAGCTAGCTACACCACTTTTAGAAAAAATGGTTATCAAAGAAAAGAAAACAAGGTAGCTCATCAGCTTTGCCTAGGGCTGCAACGAATGTTTGAGTTGTTACATAAAACGGTGTCTACCAATCACTCTAAAATCATAAATAAGGGAAGACTGGGCAACAACTCAAATTAAAGGACGAGGAATTATAAAGAGAAAACAAGTTGATAGGCACAAAAATTTGCTACCAGTATCATATAAAATATACTTACCACCAACTTGTCTAGCCGGTAAAAATTGGTAAAGATATATACCAATTTATTTTAATTTTCAATTATAAAGGAACTTTTCAGTTTTTTTTTTTTTTTTTAGTTTAATGGCTAATACCATGCTTTTAAATTTGTAAACAATAAACACATATCACAATTGAAATATACGATTATATATAAGAAATGAATTGGTTCGGTACAAAACATGTTGGTTTTCTGTGGTACAAATTTGACAGTCCTATTCATTTATATAATAAATATAAAGGTTAGTTTAGGTTAAAGGATTTAAGCAGCAAATTGATTTAAATTTTAAAAAAAAATTGGTATTTCATGCCAAAACAGAATGATTAAATGTACATCCTTAGAGCCAATCGGAATACGGGTCGTCTCTGTAAGCAAACGGCTCCATATATGATGTTTTATAGTCGCTCTGATGAGATTTTCTCCATCCATGTAAATCTATGACAGTGTGATATAAAGATTAATCAGTATTTGCAGCTTAATCTAGATGAAAAGCATCAGCTCAATGTGGGACTTACCTTTACGAGGAATATTATCACCAACTAACATATTGAACCAATCAGGAGTGGTTGACTTGAAGTAATCGCAACGACAAAGATAGTAGCTTCCTGTAGCCAGCTCAAATTCAGATAGAGCTCCTCCAATAATTTCTTCCTCTTTCTTGTAATCTTTGTAGTATTTTGGCTCTACTTCATCATCATCATCCATGAACACAAGGCTGACACCACACCTGCTTACCATCCATCCATCCCCCACAATGATGGACACATTGATTTCATCTCCAGCGTCTAATATGTTCCCTATGGGCCAATAGCTAAACCATCCAGCATCTTCTCCAACTTCCACATTGGCATAGATCACAGGGTTATACATCCAAGTAAGGCCCTTGCTTGTATTGCTGACTTTGGCAAACAAAGCCCGCGTATATTTATCCCTGTATGATGCAGATAAAGATATGCCTGATCCTCTGTATGACGCGGTTATGTTTAATCCACAGATTCTGCCATTCTCAGGACAAGAAGGCACACGAAAGGATAAGAATGCAGACAACGACATATATTTGGGCGTTGGCATGCTTTGATCCCTTATGCGTGCCAGATATGTGCTCATTATACCATATTCATACAGCACCTGGTCAAACAAATAGAAGAAATATCAAGTTATTCATAAATAAATCAGTTTTTTTTCAGTGTCAAAAAGATGTCTTTTTTTTTTTTTGTTGTTGTGCTTATTCATGCATGCAGGAGAGAGAGAAAGGTACCGCTCTATGCGAACGGTATGTTGTGAAATCATCACATATGTGCATCTCCTTAGTATCATGATATCCTTTGATCCATTTCATATGTCCTAAATCTGCTTCATCAAGATATTCTAATGGCACCAATTTGAAAAGGCCTTGAATTTCATACAAGTTTCCACAACCGAGATATTCAAATTTCCGCAATCTGAACCCAGCGGATTCGAATGTTATTTTCTCCAGTGAAGAACACCAAGATGTACACAACTCTTCTAGAGTACTTGGGAGACAAAGGAGGTATTTTATATTTGGACAACTACTCACATCGAGTACACGAAGCATTTTAAGATTGGTAAGTGGCGTTAACGGATTACTGCAGCGATAGAGAAACAAAAGCTTTAACGAGTCTGGAAAAGGGACCAACAATGATGCTTGCATTCCTCCATCTTTCCAAGGTTGATTACACCCTCCAAAGTCCAGTAGAGAAAGCTTCTTAAGACCTCTGATGGTTTCCAAAACATGAGTCAGACTGAGACGGAAACAGTACGAGAGAATCAAAGTCTCGAGATTAGGAAGTCGGGAAAGATGGCGGATATTGACAAGATTGAAGGACCATTTAAGATTTAGGATCTTCAGCGAATTAAGAACCTATTCAAAGAATACAAACATAAGGTGTTAGAAAGTTGGGAAGCTAAAAGGTCAAGTGACAAAGAAGACATCAAATTCCTACCATGGGCGGTTCAAACTTTTCCAGAAATCCATAGCTCATATGTATAGCCACCAAGCTGCTCCCAAATAAGCTGGATGGTATTTTTTTCAAACGAAAACTAGTCCAATACAACCATCTCAATTCTGGAAAATTCTTGTAGGACCCCTTGAGTTCCACATGTTCTAGCTTGAGCAATTTCAGTTTGTCCATTTTTGCAAGTGTAGCTGTATCAAGGGTTGATGGCTGCAAATTTAGCATTAAGTTAATTAATTAGTACATAAAATATACTGAAATATGAGTACCACAGTCATTCACATCTTTGGCTTACATTTGATGTCATCCCTTCGTGGAGCTTTTGCATGTCAAGTGCTAGACCTTCAATTGTTTTTGAACCCTAACGGAGAAAGACATGAAATGAGACAAGGAAAGTTAACATAGGAGGTTCATGTCAAAGGGTAAGAAAGTAAGTTTAATGATACAAATAACTAAGAAGCATCATACCTCTCCGTTTCTCAACAAACGATAAGATTCATCAGTTTGTGAGACTCTACTACGTGCTGCAGGATCTCTGGACTCTTGAAGGACTATGTTTCTTGCCATCTCTTGAAGCAGTTGATGCACCATCAATTTTTTACTTGGTGAGATGGTAAGAAGGCATCTATTAATGAGGGTCCTGATCCCAGCCTTTGCATGCCATTCATGCTCCAATATCTTTGCCACATAACCCTCATATTCACCAACAAAGAAAAAAACAATGTGCAGAAACAGCTGTTTGTTACTGGCATGTGGTAGTGAGTCAAAGCTCTTTTGTAGTATAGCTTGGATTTTACAATCAAGATCTCCTTTCAATGAATTCAGTGAGTTCAATGTACTTCTCCAAACCCCTATCATGCTATTTTTCTCCCTTGGCTCTTCAGCATCAGAAAATAGAGAAGAACCCAATACTTTAAGAGCTAGTGGGTTTCCACCACAATACTTTGCTAACTGAACTGCAAGCTCCTTGAAACCTTTCATAGGAATTTTGGATCCAAATGCATGGAAACTCAAAAGCTGTAATGATTCATCATCATTCAACAATTCAGATTCTTGCACCTCACACCTCCAAGATATGGATCTGAACCATGCACGTATATCTAAAAGCCTAGTTGTTATTATGATCTTGCTTTGGGTACGAGAAGCCCTTGTTCCAAGTAAGGCGTCTAATTGGTCATGTCCATCAATATCATCAAGAATGATAAGCGCCCTTTTCACTAGTAAGGCATCCTCAACCTTCCTTGTCCCTGCAGATACATTAGATATACTTCCAATATTATTTCCCCCTAGAATGTCTGTGAGAAGTTGTTTCTGTAGCCCAAGCAAACCATCAGACTGTTTAGAGTGCTTTCCAATCTCTTCAAGGTAACTGCTGCTTCCAAATTTTTGCTTGTTTGAGTTGTAAATGAATTGGGCCAGAGTCGTCTTGCCACTACCTCCCATGCCACAAATTGCTAGAACGTTATCACCAGATTGCTCTTTTTCCAACCAAGAGTTGATAGCTATAGCTCGAGAATCTATTCCAATTAGATGAGCTGGAGTACTAACTAGTTTCAAATCTAGTTCAGAGTCGATTGTGCCAACAATTTTTGTGATAAACTCTGTTTCAGACCTGCAAGAAAAGAATAAAGAAAATGAGCACATTCAGAGCATGCCATTTAAACTTCTTGAACACTTTAAGTTGCTTCAGTTATAGTGCATGGAATTCAAAATGTTCTAGCAAATGTACTATTCTTCCTGCAACCATTACCAACCAAATAAATATGATGAACTGAGGTGTAAATAGTAAGTGTATATGCAATCTGATTGAATTAAGTTTTCAATAATGTGAAGCCTGTGAAGGCCAACTGTATATACACTCGAATTGAATGAATCAGGATTGGGCAACATGCCAAGATGGACAGGTTGTTCAGGCTTTTTCCATTGGTTGGCGTGTAGGGCCAAAGTCAAACCAGAATACCTGCTATGTTATCAGTGTTTAATTTTAGTTTCACTTCTCACTCATTATTTCACATCATATACACATGTGTGAATATATGCATATTCTATATTTATACCAAACCATTAATAAGTAAGGAATAGAATGGCATAATGTGTATACATAAGTAACTAAACAGCTATTTGTCTGATCAAGTAAAATTGCAATCTTCACTATAAAGAACGTTCAATTATCATGCCAAATGTATCCGGAGACAAGGAGCTAAGCAAATGAACTATGTGCAAAAGTAAACCAACAACTTAGACTACTATGGAAAAGGCCATACAATAACATGCCATGAAATAAATACACAGCTAAGCCTCCAATCATCAATCTGGTTTTGCTCTTTGCATTAATTTAAAGCAATATGAGCCAAAGAAACTTTCATGATTTGATATTTTAATATGCATACCTGAATTCGATCGTCTGCTAGGTAAAATTACGATTCCTTATCATATTTAACAATCTCAGTTAACTAATCAAAAAGATGTTTCAAAGGATTAAACAATAAACACGAATAGAGAAAGCATACCCCGAATAAACCATTCCGGTCAAATCAGCAACATCTGCAAGGGCTGCCTTCCATCGATTGACATTATACTCTGTCCATTTTGACCCTTCTACTCCTTCCTCTACTTCTATTGCAAAACTTCGTCTCTGGTTCCTGACATCTGAGGGATCGACATGGTAAAACACCGGTAAAACAAAATGATTAAAGCTCAGCCTTTGCTCAAGGATCAACAGCAGCTCGTCAAGGCACCATCTGGAATTCGCATACTTCTCTGACAATACAACTATAGAAGCCCTAGATTCTTTGATTGCTCTCTCGATTTCCGGCTTCAGTTCTTGACCTCTGTCGATATTATCATTATCCCTAAAAGTGCGAACTCCTGCTCGTTTTAAAGCTGCATAGAGATGATCTGTAAACGAATTACGAGTATCTTCACCTCTAAAGCTTAAAAAAACGTCATGGCAGCAGGTATGATTCAGCAGAGAAGAAGAAGATGATGATGATGATGAAGCAGACGCCATTGAAATTAGTGAGATGAGAGAACAAAGAGGAGTATAAAGGCATCAAAGTCAACTCAGTCTCCGGAGAATTTGAGGTGTTCGGTGAAGTTGGGTTGTCGTTTTGGCACACTACATTTTCTACGCGTTTGTTTCGAATACTTAATCAAAAAATAAGAAAATTGTTAAACTAATAAAAACACTAATTACTTATCTATTTTTTTTTTCTTTTTTACCATTTTTTTTAACCGGCAAATACAAATATATTAATTTACTCCTAAACTAACACCTAATTTCACCTATATCCACGACGGGACTTGAACCCTCGACCTCAAAGAAGGAGGGCACCACTTGATACCGTTGGGCTAGAAGCCCTTTTTTACCAAATGACTTCTAGCAGAGATGGTCCCCTGTAGGTTCAATTAAAAAGACAAAAAAAAACCATTTTTAACCAAAAATTAACGGTTGTTTCGAAACAACCTCTAAAACAGTAGACTTTTAGGTTTGTTTAATGTTTCGCTTTTTCACATATTATTTCGTGTTTTCGCCTATTGTTTCGGTTTTACTATAATAAAATAAAATAAAATAAAAAATCATTTTCTGGACTAAAACTTTCGGTATTATTTTATCTACGGTATTTTCTTAAGTTGGGCTACGATTTTCCTTTTTTTTCTTTTTTGAAAAAAAAAAATATTAAATGTGAACTATAATATATTTATATACAACTTACAAACAAATTAAAAAAATAATAAATAAATAAATAAATAAATAAAACGTAGGCTTCATACGAAACCTATGGTGTACAAGTACACAATGCACAATATATGCATTGTATACTTGTACACCGTAGGTTTTGTATGAAGCATATGGTTTCATATTTTTTTGTTTTTTTTTGAAAAAAAAAATATACGTATAAAAACAACTCCTAATCAGTAATACGGTAAAATTTCTTCAAAAAACGAAAAATAACTCATTGTTCTTTGAAGGCTCCATTGAGAGAAAATAGTAGATAAAATCAAGAAAAAAAGTAGGCCAAATGACTTAATTTGAAAAATAAACCATTATATATTATGAGTCGATGCACCCTGCAAGAGTAGACAGGCCAGGAAAGAGTGGCTCATTCATTGTCCGAAACAGTAATCAAACTTAAAAAATTTCCGTTGACCGTGGTCAAATTGTGTTTGACAGTAGATGGTCCTAATCATCTTCGGTTTCTTGGGCTATTTTGGAAAATATGGGTATTTTTTTGCTAAAAATGAATAAGTCATTAAGGATTTAGACTAATTTAGTAATTTTTTCTTAAAAAATTAATTAGTCATTGTTTAAGATTTTCTTGTTAAGAAAAAGTATTCATATGTTTCTGTATTAAAAAAAATCAAACATTTTAAATGTCCTAAAATTTAGTAATTTATTTCAATAAAAAGTATTTATATGTTTAGATTTTCAATAAAAAATAACTTTACTCTAAAAATCTATAATCAATGAGATTCTATATTTTTAAAAATTTGAACACATTCATAAATTATTTAGCTATTTTGTGTTGATATGTAACTTAAAATAATAATAAGTTCATTAAAATAAATACATTAAAATCATACATATATAGGGACATCTATTTTATCTTAAATGATAAAATATTTATTTTTTTGGCCACATGGCACTATTCTACAACTTCATAATTTTTCTTCGGTTAATTCCATTGGCATTGAATTTTAATAATCTATTATTTTTTTATTTATTCGTTAATTAGATTAGAGACTTATGTATTATATAGATTGATTAAAAAAATTATATAATAAGGTGTAAACATTAACATTTGGAAAACGAAAATTTTCAATAATATATGACTTAAATAAGAAATAAGAAAGTACTTTAATCTAATAATAAAGCAATATTGTTGAAAATATTTAAAAAGATTGTCTTAAATCACAAATTTCCATACATTTTTTTAATACAATTTTGAAAGTTATATTGGTAAGTCTACCATTAAAAAATACTATAAAATGTTACCATTATAGACCTCAAAAAAAATGCTTAAAAAGGTTAAATATCTTTGATTTCAATAGTGGCCCGCTATATTTGAGAGTGCCTTGACAAAAAAATATCCTTCAAAAATATTTTCAAAGTTTATGTTATATAATATTACTGTTATATGTAATTACGATGAAAGGAAAATGGTATAATTCACATTTAAATGAAAATAAATTACAAATCTAAAACTAAATTGTAAATAAAAAAATAAAAAGAAAAAAAAACAACAACAACAACAAAAACAAAAAAAAACAAACTAACTAACTAACTAAAAAAAACAAAAAACGTTTGTCTCCCGATAAAATGTCCATATTGCAAGTAGCTAAAATGAAAGTAAAATGGTTTGTTTAACATTGAAATGAAACTAAAATGTTAGAAATATATTAAAATAAAATTGTAATATTATCTTTGACATTGAAATGAAAGTAAATGGCTATAATTGACATCAAAAGGAAAGTAAAATGCTATAATTGTAACGACCTAAATTTGCTATCATTGTCGAGGTCAGGGTTTCGTTAAGTTTTCTTCTTAAACTAACCTTTTTCTAGGTTTAAAGTTGAGTTATCAAGGTCAAAATGTAATAAAATGATTCTTGAACATGTACATGAGTTTAGGAGTCACCTTGTCATATTTTGAATGCCTATATTGTAACTTATGGGGTATTTAACTGAGGATAACCCAAAAAGTCAGATTTGTAACCCTAATTGCAGCTAACAACTTCCATTTAAGAGAGTTTGTGAGTAATGTTTCCTTGCTTGAAGATTAGAAGTAATCAAGAAGTTGGTGATTTTGAGGTTTTTTTTTGGTGGTTTTTGAAGTAGTGTAGCGGTGGTCTCTCCTCATCATCCTGCTCCTAGAATTTCCTAAGATTTGTAGAGGTATTAATTGATTCCTCAACTCTCATTTATTATTTGGGTTTAATAGGAACATATATCCTGGAGGTTATGCACAAATATGGTACTTTTAGAAAAAGTTTGAAATGTAGATAGAATTGTTGACTTGTCTTGTGAGGGCTATAGAGCCCAATCCAGTCTGAATTAGACAATGGACTTTACAGACAAAATTGTAAGAAGTCGACTCTAGTTTCCAAGGACTATGATATCAGTCCATTTGAAGTTGGATTATGTTTTATGCTCAAAACATTGAACATGGATTAGGCTTGTGAAACTTTAAAAAATATGAAAATTAGATTTTGTTTTTTGTTTTGATTTCTCATTTTGTATTGAGCTTTTATGAAATTGTTTATGGTGTTCATTAGTGGTGTTGGGTGGATATATTTATGTTTTACACATTAGTCTTGGTCCATCCTTTTTAGAGTTAGTCAGGAACTTACAAATCTTGACAAGTCATTATTTGATAAAAATTAGTCTAGCTTGTCTGTGTATTTCCATGCTAGTGATATGTTCTGGAAAACATGTTATCTTGTTATAGTATGTTAGTAGGATGTAGTGTATGCTAGATGATAATTATTGTGGTATATTCATGCTAGTTTATAGTATATGGATTATTGTGTTATGTTGTAACGCCTGATTCCTGATACACATTTAATTATGATTTATTGATTTTTATAGAACAACTCGACGAGTTGGTAGCCCCAAACGCATCAAGTAGAGACAAGGAAGGGATGCGGGTTTTAAGCAATCTACTCGACAAGTGGAGAGACCTCGACTCGGCGAGTAGGTCTACCATAGTGAAATCCTAATTTCAGGGTTTTGCACCCTATTTAAGCATCTTAATCCCCACTTTATGGCCTCATTTATAGCCTCCAAGTCCCAAACCCTAATCCATGAAATCCTAGAGCCTTGTGTGAGTTTGTGAGCCATTTTAAGTGATATTTGTGTGATTTGAAGCTTATAGAAGAAGAAGAAGAAGCTAGAGGGCTCCAGGAGAAGGTTGTAGATCCAGAAGCAACATCTCATCCTCTTCATTTTTTGGTAATCAAGACTCTAACTTGCCTAGTAGTCTCTTAGATCTCCTTATTTTCACTTTATGAGGGTTTTTGGTCCAAGAAGCTTAGCCCTTGGGGAATGGACATCCCAAGTGAATTACCTTTCAGATTTGGGTCTAGAAGGGGTTTCATGCAAACTTTATGACCATGGAAGCCCCATGCAAGATTTAAGGTGTTATCATGCCCTTTTAAGCCCCAAAAGGTCATGCATGGAAGGAAAGCATGAGACTTTACGTGTTCATTTGGTGTCTAGGACCTAGATCTCGGTTTTCGTGCTTTGGTTTGGAGTATTATGGCTTTTGGATAAAGATCTATGTCCTAAAGAACTAGGGTTTGAGCTAAACCCATTAAGAAGGACTGTTAATGGGTAAAGTTGGAAACTTTACCCTTAAGAGGGCATTTCCAGTATGTAGAAGAAGTATGGAGTTTGGATCTGGAGAGTAGAGGCTTAATTTGTTAAGATGGCCCAAACAGACAGAGGAACTCGTCGAGTCCATAAAGGAACTCGACGAGTTGAGTCGTTTTGTCCCATTTCTGATTATGGTAGAAATCGACGAGTCTAAGGATGACTCAACAATTTGATTTGCTAAATCACGACTATAAGTAGCCAGATAGAACTCGACGAGCCAGGGGGTGAGTCTGCGAGTTGGATCGTGATTTCAGGATTTTTGAGTTATAGAACTCGACGAGTTGATAGGTCAATTCGACGAGTTGGGTAAACCCAGAATATTGACTTTGACCAAGGGTAAAATGGTTATTTTACCCTTAGAAGGATTCTCAGTTTTGACTAAGTGATTATTGTGATAATGATAGTCGGGGAGTTGTTGGAGCAGCCATCAGAGATTCCTCACACGAGATTGCATCAGCCAACTTAAGAGGTGAGTTTCTTTCAGTAGGAACGGATCGAAGGCACCAATGTCGGCCTGTGTAGAGTAGCTAAGTGTGGGCTGGGCCCGTATCTTAGAATTATTATGTTTGGTAACTATGTGTGGGCTAGGCTCGTATCTTAGAATTATTATATTTAGTAGCTAAGTGTGGGTTGGGCCTGTCTCTTAGACTTTTTTATGATTAGTAGCTAAGTGTAGGAAGGGCCCATATCTTAGTATTATCTGAACATGTTTATGAACTGGTAGATCATAGTTATACTTGTTGTCTGTGTGATACTTGTATGGCCCGTATCTCCCGGATAGCGGAGCGTGGCCGAGGCCCGTACCTCCTAGCCAACTAAGTGTGGGTGAGGCCTGTATCTCCTAGTTAGTAGAGTGTGGGCGAGGCCCATATCTCTGGGATAGTTGAGAGTGGTTGAGGCATGTATCTCATAGTTAGCCGAGTGTGGGCAGGGGCCCGTATCTCCTTGAGTGTGGGCAAGGCCCGTATCCCCTAGTTGCATGTTATATGTTATGTGTATGGTATAGGGTAGTTTGGGGAGATTCATTAAGCTTCATGCTTACATTTTTTAGTTTTGGTTTTAGGTACTTCTGGTAGCAAAGGGAAGAGCTCGGGATGATTGCAGCGCACACACTATTTGTTCAGCCTAAGATGTTTAGACTCTGATATTTTGACACATGATTTTGATACAGTATTTTGTTATAATGATTTGAGATACATTACTTATGATTTTATGATATGATGAATGGTATTTATGGTTTGATGAATAATTAAAAACAAAATTTTTGGACCGTATTCTTGGGATGTTTCAAGTTGGTATCAGAGCCTTGGTTTGAGGAATTCAGACACACTCTCAGGTGTGTCTGAACTCAAATTGAGGACTTGGTATGAAAATTTTCAAAAGAAAATCATTTTCATAAAAGGGAACTTTGAACAGAGAAAAGAATTTCGAAAAGAGAAAAGAATTTTGAAATGACAAAAAGGGTGTGGTGCATGCAATCAGCCGAGATCAAGTAAGTACTCCCAAATTACCCATACAATTTATGTTATGATATGTTTATGAGAACTGCATGTTAGATTAGGGCTAAGGATCTAGGAAGGATGCCTTATGTGCATGTTATATGTGTATCAACTTTATGAACTGCATGCTAGTACAGATTAGTCAATGATATGATAGTCTGATTAGGATATGCTTGATTAGGTGTACTCAATGCTCGAATGCTACTTGCTTTGTGCTTTTAGGAGTTTTAGTTATCTCTAACTAACGTAAACGAATACGTTAAGGTACATATTGTGAGGACTAAATAATTTTAGAAGGTTAGGTTTAGCCTTATTTTGCAGCTCTCGTTTGATCTAACCGTTGTAGGGTAGGACCTCTCATTCGAAGAATTATCTAGTATTAGTGATATGTAATGGTATCCACAAGCTGGATAGGGGGAGATAGTAGGGACTTCTTATGCAGCTGATGGCGGAGAGTGGGATGGTGATTACCCAAGGGCAAGCCTAGGATGAGATTAACGTGTGGAGTAGTAGTAGTATAAGGGACTTGGTGAAGTCGAGGCAGTTCTTGAGGAAAGTATGAATAGATGTGGAAGGTAGTATGGGCCCATACTACTGAAAGCGGTGGATTCGTACTCGAATCGGGGAAGGCTGAGATGAATCCAGTGAGGGATTAGGCTCGGGCTATGAAGTGCTTTTCAATATGGTGGTATTACGCACTAGACCAGTCAGTAGTTCAGGTGCCGATGAGGGATCAGGCTCGGGCTATGGAGCTGGGCAACTAGATGACCAGACGAGGGATTTTATCTCCTTTGAGATCACGCGCAGTATTCTGGATCAGACTCTTGTGATCTTCAGCACGATCAAGGAGTGTATTTTGGAGATTTTAGAGGAGAGACTGGGTGCCTTCCGCAACGAGGAGGCGGCCATGATGGGGTCACACACACTAACATTCAGGGAGTTCAGAGCTTGTGGAGTTCCTGATTACCATCGGACTCGAGACCGCATTACGAGCACCAGATGGTTGGCTGATGTCGCCAACTCATTCCGCACCAGCAGATGTCCCGAGGGGGACAAGGTCCGATTTTCATCCTGTCTTTCTAAATGATAGGGAGTGAGATTCGTAGGAGGAGGACGAAGGTAGATTCAGCTGCAAGATGTTGGAAGATATGATTGCTAGGGCTCGAGAGAGAGATTTAGATTTAGAGATGGAGATGGAGATGGAGAGGAAGAGGAAACCAGATGGGGTTCAGTCATGGAATGTGGGCAAGAAGCCCAAGGTAGATTCCCAAGGGAAGGGCCGAGGCATTGTGGCAAGTGTGGTAGGACACATGATGGGGTATGTAGGGCAGGTAGTTCGGGCTGCTTTAAGTGCGGCCGAACTGGACATTTGAGCAGAGATTATACAACTACTACCACCACCACGATAGTATCAAATCTGATTTGCTTTCAGTACAATCAGAGGGGACACAATTGGTTCCAATTCCCGAGTTTAGCAACAGCAGGGCAGGTAGCAAGACCCACTTCTACTACATTGAGTATTACAGACGGCCGTCAGGGCTAGGGTGAGGCACATGTGACAAAGATTAGGGCCTTTCAGTTGACTATAGAGGAGGCACGAGCAGCTCCCGACGTGGTGACGGGTATGTATCTTCTCTTTATTTCTTTATTTGTACCGATTATTGCTTATGTTTATGTGTTTTGTTATAGGATTGTTCTTAGTGAACGGTATATCAGCTTTGGTACTGTTTGATTCGGGTGCTACCCAATCTTTTTTGTCGCTCGCCCTCAGCAAGCGATTCACTGGGGCTCCAGGGGAGCTGGATTGCCCACTTGACGTAGAGATAGCAGATGATAGGACCGTTCGGGTCGCGAAGGTTCATCAACAATGTACACTGCAGTTGATTGATGAGCAGTTTTCCGTGAATCTTGTCCGTGTTCCCCTATGAGGGAATAAGGTTATAGTTTGTATGGACTAGTTGAGCCCCAATGGGGCAGTAATCAATTGAGAGCAGCAGGTAGTGAGAGTTTAGACTCCTAATAGGGGAGGGTTAGTGATTCAGGGCGAGAGGCCATAGGGTGGACTGACCCTATGTTCAGCAGCGAGAGCGAGGCGCTATCTTCAGCAAGGTTGCGTAGGCTATGTTGATGGGTTTTATGTACTCTAACATTCCTATGGTGCACATACAAACCTAATGCTTTGAATCTAAGTTTTCTCTAATTATACATATGATAAGTTATAAAACAAACTTGAAGATCGATTAGATCTTTGTAACATGTATTGCGATGAACACAAAAACAATAAATAACACAAATGTGGATCAAAATATGTCGAATGATTAGATCAAACATTCCTCAGCAGAGCTCGACTAAGAACTTCCGCTGTAGAGGATTTAGGGTTACAAGAACGATAACAATAAACTTCTAAATAATTCTCTGATCGATCTATTCTTCCGTTAACTGCTAAGATGCATGCAAGCACCTGTATTTATACTAAACCCTATTAAACTCACGGATGGACACGCCCATACCGGAGATACAAAACGGACTAGCTAACGAGCCCAATAGACGCAACACTATATACAAAACACGACCCAACAATCTCCCCCTTTGCGTCAAATTGGAGCGAGACTACTTCTTCTTCTTGCTTGGGCCAGCAGCGGGAACTTTCTTCGTAGTATCAAACAGACGTGAGATTAGCGCCAGGATAGTCTGTCTTAACCGAATGTACCATTGAATCATGTCATCAAAGTACTTGACATCATCCGCTGTGTTCTGCTTGCATCTGTGGATGATCCCCAAAACGTGCTCTAAACATGCAGTGGTGTAGAGGTGTTTATCAGCCAAGGCGAAAAGACATTTATGTCCTTCGTTCCTGGTAAACATGACCGAGTTCCTCTTCGGATCAATCTTACCCATCTGCATCAGATTGAGATCACTGGCAGAGCCAACAGGAGATATTGTAGGTTTCTTCTTAAATACGCTCGCAATCTCCTGATCCATCAGTGCAACTTCCATGATGTAGCACACGAGCATCCTCTTGAAGTGGTCGATGATCGGACCGTATTCAGCTTCGTTGGTGAGGAGGATGTTGTGAAAGATAATCCAATCATGGGGATTAAGATTGGGAAGATCTGCAAGGGAAATAACATGTTCGGCTTTGGCAGATCCCCGAAGTACCTTGAACCGAACGTTGATGAAGTTACCTTCACTGTACGGCTTCAAGACCCGAACGTTGACAATTTTCTGAGTGCTCCAAGTCTGATATTGGGGTTGAGCAGCCTTCAGATAGAAATTAATTAAGTCCCGATCAACTTGTGGATGAGGATGAGGGAACTCTGCAACGTTGGAGAAGGCATGAAAGATAAACGCCTTTCGGGTCAGTGGCATGTCGAACTGTGAGTCGACAGTGTTGGAACGATCTAGAGAGATCACAGGTTCCAGCCACAAGATACTCGATGTGTCAATGGCTTCTTTAATCATCCTCTCGAGAGTCCAAGCAGGAAAAAGAGTTTTCCTACTCTCAAGAAGGTCGTGGGCTTCCTTCTGTTTACGTTCGGCTTCTTCAGCCTCTCTTGCCACACGAGCACTGATATCAGCCTCTCTGTCTCGACCTTGACGCTTCAACAGGTCGGCGATTGTCTCTTTATCTTCATCTTCACTCTCCTCAGCAATCTTTTTGCCTTTGTCTTTAACACCAGAACCGGAGGCTTGGCCTACTGGAGGAGGTTCGGTTGTGTGAGTTGTTGTTGAGGTAGGAGGTGGTTGAGACATTGTTTCCTTCTCTCCCCTTGTTTCGGAATGGACACGAAATCAAGTAGCCCTTCGATTTTGCTGAGTAGGGCAACGGCGGGAGCGAGCTTCTCTGCAAGGTCACGCCTCACAGTGTAATTGAGAATGGGATCATGTGCTTCTAGGATGTTTGAGATTGCAGAGTGGACATCCGAAACACACGATTTTATCACTTCTCTTTCAGATCGAAGAGATTCAATCTCCTGTTGAGAGTGGGAGAGTTGAATGCTCTTGACCTTCAAAGCGGTAGTCTTCCTCGCGAGAGCATCCATGAGAGTGTTCTCGCCAGCCAAATCTTCTTGAAGCTTTGAGATACTCTCTTCAATGGTTGTGCGGAAAGCTGAGTTGTCATCAGAAAGTGTTTGACGGAGAGAAGCGAAGGACTTCAACTCAGTTGTGACTGATGTTGCCAGCTGGTGAACAATAGGTTCCAGCGTAGTCTTGGCAGCGTTGGCACTCTCCTGTAAAGACTTTAACAAGGAAGAGGCATCAGTAAATAGTTTATCGACTTTTTCGGTCGCAGCCTGACAGGCTTTTGTAGAAGCATCAATGGCGGTGGTGGCAGAAGCAAGGGAAGCTTGCTGAGCTTTGGAGAAAGCTTCAACAATTTTCTGAACTGCTGCTTCAGATAGGGATGACTGAGAAGTGGAAGAGGAGGCGATGAGCGAGTCAATTTTGTCATGGAGCTCCTGGAGATGCCTTTTGGTAACAGGAGCGTCGTCATCGTCATCACTTTGTACTTGAAACGAGCTATAGTAGACCGATTCAAAAGTCATATTCTCCCCGCCAAGGAGTGGTTCTTCTTCCTCTGATGCATGACCAGGAGAATATGGTGGTGGTGAAGCTGGTAGTTCGGTAGTATGGGTAGGTTCGGGTTGGGTTGTTTGTTCGGGTCTAGGTGTGGGTTCGGGTGCTGGGGTGGTTTCAGGTACGTCAGTATGAACCCCAGTATCAGATACGTTGGTTCGCACTTCAACAATGGTGGTTGTGGTTGCTTCAGAAAATATGGGTGGTATTGGGATGGAAGTGGTTGGAATTTGTGTAGTGGGGGCTATGGGGGGAATGGAAGTAGGAATGGTTTTAGGTGGAGAGGAAATAGGAGAAGGAGAGACATGAACTTCAGGGGTTGGGGATCGTGGTGGAGTGTTACCACGTTGAGAGCCTTTAGAATCAGAACTCTCACCATTAGACTCGCTTGAGGAGGAAGCGATAACTAGCTTTCGCCTTGGTTGAGTTTTTCTCCTCTTCTGCTGTGGAGACTGAGCAGTCCTGATGGGTTTCCTCTTCTTTGGAGACGGGCCTTTTGCCCCTTTGACCACCTGTTTTCCCTTATCAGCCTTCTTGCCTCTTGGAGCAGGCTTGTCGGCGTCATGAATTGATTTCAGCATCTCCGGAGTAAGCTCTCTCGGACCAGAACGCTTGAACCCCTTGTACGTCTTGATTATCCGGCTATCAGCAGGAACATCCCCATACATGGTTTCCGGGATAGACCCGTTGAAGGGAAACTTGGAAGCATCCGACACAATGATCTTCGTGGTATGGAAGGTACCGATCGAAGACATTGGAGCACCAGCGACAATGGGGACGTGGTACTTGTCCATCACCCATTTTGTGATAATGGTCCAAAACCTGGCATAAGAGATCTCCGAGTGTTGGGAAGTTGAGGAGAGACTCTGAATGAGTTGTTGCCACAGAACGGACCCATAATCCATGTTGATGCCATTGTAGATCCCATACATGATGGAGAGAAATAAACGAATGGCTCCATCAGATCCCGCACTTCGTTTAGATAAACCCTTGAACAAAACAGTGAACATCCCATTCCACTGTGGAAGTAGACATGACTTTTTGAATTTTGCCACCGAAGTAAGCACCTCTGTGTAGCCCATGTTGTAGAACATGTTGAACAAGTGACCCATGGGGATTGATTCCGGATTGACCGTGGAAGAATCTGCGTCAAACCCTAACAGTGTGCAGAACCGCTGCTTTGAAATCGATGCCTTATGCTGAAAAACATCGAAGAAGATTCTGTCGACGACCTTGTCGTAGTGAGCGGAGGCAAAGATCTGTGACAGGAACTCCATTGGAACAGTCTCAACCCTAGAAAGAGCTGGAGCGATTGGAGAATACTTCAGGCACTCCATGATGGGGAACATGAACGCATCATACGAATGTGGGGTTAAATCGATGATCAAGCTTTACTGTGGGCGAATGGGCAAAATGTGGGATGTTGCGTGAACTGAGGAAGAATCTGCCATTGCTTTTCAAGAAAGTGGAGAAGATGATGAACAGTGAAGGTTTAAGGAATTCTTGCTCTCTGGAAATATAGGCACGGTAAAGTGGTAAATGGTGGATTACATCGCCTTTTATAGTGAGGGTAAAGGAGAGAGAAAAATCTTTCCAAATCTTCGATCGAAAAACGAAGGGTTTTTCAGAGTTGACTGATGCATGACAGTTGGCGCTGGCGATGATCACGCATGAGAGAGAGTGTCAGACCCTAATTACACGCCTTCCCATCAGGCGCCGTTTGGAGATGAAACGATTCCGATTCGCACGCTATCCGTTTTGCGCCGTTTGAAATCAAATCGATTGGACTCTCGCCTGAGTCATCATGTCGTCATCTTATCCCTTTAAATTGTAACGGCATCTTTCAAAAATTTGTCCACGTGGATTAAAATGCACCACAATCTTTTATAACAACCAAGCCAATTAAAACCCCTTGAAATTAATGAAACCAGAATTTTGGAAAATCAAAAAGATTTTCGTGCTGAGTGTGTAAAAGATAAGAAGAAATAAAGCAACATTTTTTGTGGGATTATGTGATGTCAATAAAGACACGAAACAATGGATCCCGGGCACGAATCTCTTCCTTCAAAGTCAAGAGAGACCTTAAAGTGTTTGTGTGGTTTCCCGTTGAATAACGATCAGACACTTGTTAAGAAGTGTTGAAAGGCTTCTTTTAATTAGGCTTATGAGGGTGGCTTTCGCTTCGATTCAGAATTCCTAATCTTGAAATAAGACAGAAATTGAACGAAGTACTTGTGAGACCGGTGTAGTCTGTTGAACAAGTGGGTTTGAGATAATTTAATTTGGCTAGGAAATATATAAAATCTCAACAAAAATTAAAACTGGATTCCAAGAGAAGAAATGTTATTGGGTTTAACAATTTCATAGGAATCACACAAAAGAAAATTTTGAGATTTCATGGAGGTACGTCCGTCAATTCATTAGTGAAAACTAGAGCAAATTAATTGTTCACCGTCAATTCGTATTGGGTATTGAATTTTGGGTTTCACTTAGCTCGTAGTGGCACGAGACTAAGATCATAAACACATAAATTTGTGTAACCATAAACCTCAGTGGTAATTTCTGAGAGTCTCAAGGGTTATGTTGGTGAAACGAATGAGATGAAGAAATATAATGTTGATGTTGTAAAGAAACCAATGTACCTCTGCTGTGAAGAGAAGGACCAAGCAGAAAACTCTTATCTCATGTGAGAAGAGAGTTAGGTAGCTCATGATTAGAATAAATATGAAAGCCTAATTGGGAAGACAAGGTTTGTTTATACCAAGTCAGTAAGGCTATTATTCAGAATCAGGTGAGGCTTTGGACACATACATCAGCATACTTCTAGGGACACTTAGCTAATTAACCGATTTCCCCATAAACGAACACAAAAGAAAATTAGAGCCAAAAAGAAAATAAATAACAAAATATTTTTGGAGTTTTTGAATTTATGAAGAAGAAAAAAAATATTTTTGGAATTTTTGATAATAAAATAAAAAAAAAATTAAGACAAAAAAAATAAATACAAAAAAAGTTGGAACCGAACCTGAGCGTTCGGTTTATTTCGGTAGTGAAAAACTTTGGAACCGAACCCGAGCGTTCGGTCTATTTTGGGTGAGAAAAATTTTGGAACCGAACCCGAGCGTTCGGTCTATTTCGGGTGAGAAAAATTTTGGAACCGAACCCGAGCGTTCGGTCTATTTCGGGTGAGAAAAATTTTGGAACCGAACCCGAACGTTCGGTTTATTTCGGTTGCCAAAGAAAATAGGTTTGAAAAAGAGAATAACTTTTACAATAAGAAAAATGCATTTGGAAAAATTATACATAAGATCTACAACCAAGGAAACTACCTTTGAGTGATGAGCGAAAAACAGATTATGCAACCGAACCCGAGCGTTCGGTTAATTTCGGTACATTAGCACAAGACCCGAACCCGAACGTTCGGTCTATTTCGCTTCTTACTTTTGATCTTGAGAGGTAATTTTTGGTACTGACTCCGATTCCATCATACCTAGCCCTTGTAGTATTTTGTTAAAAGATGCTTCAGGAAGAGCTTTGGTGAAGATGTCAGCCAGTTGATCAGTGGTTCGAACAAAATGAATTTCGACGTTCCCATCTTCCACATGATCCTTAATGAAGTGATACCTAAGTGCTATGTGCTTAGTCTTGGAGTGTTGCACTGGGTTATGACAGATCCTAATTGCACTTTCAGAGTCGCAATATAGTGGGATCTTTTTCATATTGAGTCCATAGTCCCAGAGTTGGCTTTGGATCCAAATCACTTGAGATGTACAGGAGGCAGCTGCGATGTATTCTGCTTCAGCGGTAGACAAAGATACACAAGTCTGTTTCTTTGATTGCCAGCTAACCAACTTCCCGTCAAGGAATTGGCAGCCTCCCGTGGTGCTTTTCCTGTCTAGTCCACAACCTCCAAGGTCTGCGTCGGAGTAGGCTTGAACAAAGAATCCTGAGTTGGATGGATACCACAAGCCTAGAGAGGTAGTTCGCTTGAGATACCGGAGTATGTTCTTCACTGCAAGCATATGAGGTTCACGAGGATTCGCCTGAAATCTAGCACAGTAACAAATAGAGAACATTATATCAAGCCTGCTAGCAGTAAGATACATCAGAGTGCCGATCATCTGGCGATATAGCGTAATATTAGCTGCTGGCTTATCCAAGGATGGAGTGAGCTTGGTGCCGAACGCCATTGGAACTTTAACCTTTGAGTCACCCATCATGCCGAATTTCACAAGGAGAGTCTTGGTGTAGGCTTCCTAGTTAATAAAGATGCCTTCGGGTCCCTATCTAATATTTAAACCAAGAAAAAAGTTAATCGGACCCATTGAGCTCGTTTCAAATTTAGTCTCCATAAGTTTTCTGAATTCAGCCGTTAAGCTAGGATTCGTTGAGCCAAAGATGATGTCATCGACGTAGATTTGAACAATCATAAGGTGGTTACCTTCCTTCTTACGAAAGAAGGTCGGGTCAACCGAACCTTGTTTGAATTTGGACATCTTTAAAAACTTGGTTAGCGTTTCATACCAGGCCCTCGGAGCTTGTTTCAGTCCATATACCGCTTTGTCCAAAATATAACAGTGATTGGGGTACCTTTCATTTACGAATCCAGGAGGTTGCTCCATGTACACCGTTTCTTCAAGTTCTCCATTTAGAAATGCGCACTTGACATCCATTTGGTAGACCTCAAAGTTCTTGTGTGCAGCATAAGCAAGAAATATTCTAACAGATTCCAGCCTAGCTACAGGAGCAAAAGTTTCTTCATAGTCGATGCCTTCCTCCTGGTAGTATCCTTTCACCACTATACGGGCTTTGTTTCTTATCACATTGCCTTCCTTATCCATCTTATTTCTGAAGACCCATTTGAGACCAACAACCGAGGCATCCTAAGGAGTTGGAATGAGGCACCAAAATTTATTTCTTTCGAACTCATTAAGTTCGTCTTGCATAGCTTGAACCCAATCGGAGTGATCAAGAGCAGTATTAATTGTCTTTGGTTCAACTTTTGAGACGAAGGAGTTAAACATACAGAATTCTACTTTTGAAAATAAGGAAGTTTGTTTTGCCTTTAGTTGTGATCGGGTCAGGACCTTTTCAGAGACATTACCGACAACCTGTGAACAGGATGATCTCTGGTCCATTTGACAAGAGGAGGGTAATTTGGATCATAGGATGGATCCAATTCGACATTTACCAGCTCTTCTAGTTCAGATTGACTATCATCGTCATAAGACACATCGGCATTCTCCCCCTCGACAGATAAGCTTTCAGGTATATCTTGAGTTTCCGGAGCTGCAATAGTTTCGGGTGGTGTCGAGCTTTCGGGTGTTGTAGCACCTTCGGGTGTTGTAGTACCTTCGGGTGCAGATTGGCTTTCGGGTACATCTGGACTTTTGGGTATAGCCGGGCTTTCGGGTGTAGCTGGAGAACTGTTCTCCCCCTCAATATGTGAGCCTTGCTGTGTTGAAGAAGATGGATCCTCCCCCTCAACTAAAGCATCGTGCTGTGGAGGTTCGTTTGGACTTGATCCTCCTTCATTCATTTGCTTAGTAGCATCTTCGATGAGTTGCTTCAGATGATCTACTTTTTTGTCTACTGCACTAGCTTCCGAGAGCGTAGCCTTCTCTGGTTCATCGAATAACTCAACAAACTTTTCAAATATATTTGCGATCGAGGCTGTGACTTGGCCTGTTTGAGGAAAAATTTCTCCAACTGTGTCTTTAGTGGCCTTCATCTTTTTGACATAGCTATCATCAAAAGTCACATAATAAGTTTCTTCTATTTTCCTCGAATGCTTGTTTAATACCCGATAGGCTTTCGAAGTGAGAGAATATCCCAGGAAAATCCCTTCATCGGCTTTGACGTCGAACTTGTTACGATGTTCTTTAGAATTGAAGATGAAACACCGTGAGCCGAATACATGGAAGAATTTGACATTTGGCTTCCTGTTGTTGATGATCTCATAAGGAGTGAGAGTGAAGCGCTTATTGAGATAGGACATGTTCTGCGTAAAACATGCTGCAGCAATAGCATCAGCCCAAAAATATAAAGGTAAATAAGCAAAACTTAGCATGGTTCGGGACGCCTCACAGAAAGATCGGTTTCGTCTTTCGACAATCCCGTTTTGTTGAGGGGTGTATGGAGGTGAGAAGTTATGACTGGTTCCTTTTTTGGCCAAGAACTCTTCGAATTCTTTATTTTTGAATTCCAGCCCATTGTCGCTCCTGATGTTGAGAACGACTTTCCTCAGCTGCACTTCAACCTGCTTGATAAACATCTTTAGCTTGAGAGTTGCTTCAGATTTGTGCTTCAGAAAGAACACCCATGTAAAACGCGAAAAGTCATCAACAATGACAAGAATATACTTGCTACCGCCGATACTTTCGATAGATGATGGACCACACAAATCAATGTGAATTAACTCTAGTGGTTCAACAACTTTAGTGTTTACAATCGATGGGTGACTTTGACGACTCTGCTTCCCCATTTCACACGCAGCACACAAATGTTCTCGATCGTAATTGAGCAATGGAAGACCTCGAACATGACCTCCGGTGACAAGTTTGTTGATATCCTTGAAGTTGAGATGAGAGAGCCTTCGGTGCCACAGCCAACTTTCGTCAGATTGTGCTTTGGATAACAGGTAGATAGCTAGATTTCCTTTTATTGGTTTGAGATTCAGGGGAAACATTTCGCCTTTGCGCTCCGATTTGAGAATAACTCTTTTTGTTTTCTTCTCTATTATTTCCGAACCCTCATCGTTGAATGAGACCTTGAGACCGGTACCTCCAACAAGCTGAGATACACTGATGAGGTTGTGCTGTAGTCCTTCAACGTATGCAACCTTTCTAATCGTGAAGTCTCCATTTGTAATCATTCCATAGCCTTTTATTGTGCCGAATGAGTTGTTCCCGAACTTGACATTTCCACCGTTTGAAAGAGACCGAAATTCTCTCAGCTCTTCCTTCCTTCCTGTCATGTGACATGAGCAGCCACTGTCAATATACCATTCTTCGTCGAACTGCTCGTCACTGATAACCTGCAAAAATCAAGCAGATTTAGGAACCCAAAGTTTCTTGGGTCCACGTGAGCCTTTCACAGGAACAGGAATAGTAAGAGTGATGTCAACAAAATATGTTCTTTTTATTAACGTTGTTTCATCTTTCTTTTTAATGGTGAAAACCATAATTTTATTGGGATTTGTTACTGTCGGTTTGGATTCAGGTTTAGGTATTTGGACTTTGGGATGATTTGGATCTGTCTTGACTGATAAAACCTTCGATTTTCCTTTCAGATCTATTGAAGATTTTGGATTTTGAGTATGAACAGAATTGAATTTAGAATGAGGTTGAGAGGAATTGGAAGAATTAGAACGAGAGAAGTTAGACTGAGAAGTTTTATTAACTTGAGGTCCTGAGTGACACTTTTGTTTTTGGTCATTTGTGGGACCGAACCTAGAACTTTGGTCGCTTTTGCTCTCGGAACCAAACTTCTGCTTTTGGTAGCTTGTGTTCTCTGAACCGAACCTTTTCCTTCGGTTGTCATATTTTTCAGAACCAAACTTGTCCTTTCGGTTGTTATGATCCTCAGAACCGAACCTATCCTTTCGGTTGTCACTACTTTCTTGCGGTCTAACAGCATTTTTCTCTGACTTCGAATTTCTGTCATGATAAGAGAAATGGATGTTTTGAGATTGACAAAACTGTTTTCGTTCATAGAGATTCTTCTTGTATCTCTGATTCCTTTGTTGTTTTTGATTCTTCACTTGCTTCGACTGTCGATGGATATTGGCTTTTTTGCTTTTGCTTTTTGTCAGCCGGTTCACTTTGAACTGATGATGTTTCGCTTGAAGGAGTGACTCCTTTTGCAGAAACTCCTTTTTCTTCAGGAACATCTTTTGTACCACTAGTACTTGGCATGTCGAAGTTATCAGGCGTGTTCAAAGGTTCTGGCACATATCTGCCTTTGGTTTTCCAGGACGTCCTTTCTGACAGACCAACGGTTTCGTCAGCATTGTCGATAGGGGCAGACCAGAAGAACTCATCACAACCATCAGCATTATCTTCGTTTACAATGGCTGTGAGTTCGGCTGTTTGATGTTCGGTTACACCTGTGACCTTATACACCTGATTTGGAGTCGTCCTTACCTTTTGGTATACAACAACCTTTTCTTCAAGGATCGGGGACTTTTGTTGGGACAGACGAGCAAACTCCACAGAATTTTCTGAAATAAGATTTTTGTGGTTTTCGAGTTCGCTCTTGACAAACTCAGAACAGTCAACTTCATCCTCTATAGAAATTTCACTCATATCATCATCCTCATTAAGCTCAGATGCATTTTCAACATCAATTTTATTTTCTGAGCTCAAGTTGGCATCCAATGAGTCAAACTTTTGTATGGTTTCGGTTCTTAGTTTCAGTTTATCATTTTCATCCAAAAGATTTTTCAGCATGTCTTTATTGTCCTCGGACTTTATGAAAGATTCGATTTTGTCTAGTCCATACATATAAGTCGGATTTACATCCTCAGACGAAACTACACTTTTGCAATTGTATGCTTCAGCGTCGATTTCATCTTCTTTAAACTCAAGGAAGGGAAAAATCATGCGATGAATTTTCTGCCCTATTTCACAGTTAACATGAAGTTGAGTGATGTTAGAATAAAGACGCTTAGCAATAAAACAAAACACATTTCTTTGTTTCAAAAGTTTTAAATTGTCTCTTTGCAAATAAATGTTTTCGTCTTTGGATTTGATCAACTCCGACTCCTTCAGCTCTATCCACATCCGCCGTTCCTCACTCTTTGAAGACACCCTGCTTATTTGGTCAGTTAGGTTAGAATTGGTGACCCGTGTTTGAGTTAAATTGCTGTCTAGATGAGAAATTCTTGAATTTACGTTTTTTAATTCTTTTTCATATGAATTTTGTGGGACTTTGAATGAAACAAAAATAGATTGTACCTTCTTGATTAATTCATCAAGCTCATTAAACTGCATGCTGAGAGGTTTTGCTGTGAAGCACAAGTCCTCTCGCTCCTTCGTGTCTTCATTCCCACCGTGTGTGTTGTATCCCCTCATATGAGATACATCCGACACCATCAAGCACTTTCCACCGCTTCCTTCACCTTTCGCAACAAGCCTTTCCATGAGATGGCTTCCTGACTTCATCATCCTCAGAGTCGGTTGACCAGACCTCCATGCCACCGAACTCATCATCCGATACCAAACCCTGCACAATTAAAGCATTCATTGAAGGGTTAGTGACAACTTTCTTTCTCTTGATCTCTTCCAGCTTTTTCATCAACACAACTACTTCATCTTTCTCCTCATCCTTTTCTGCTATTTTCTTGAGGACACAGTCTTTGGCATAGTGGTTCTTTCCTTCACAATAATAGCACTTCACACCCAAATCTCCTTTAGCTTTCGGTTCTTTCTTTGGTTCTTCTGCCTTCGGTTCTTCCCTGACCTTTTCGGAACTATAACTTCCCTGCCAATTTCGGTTCTTATTGGTAGGAAACCTTTTCTTGATGAACCTCTTTGGGTTTGACACCATCATTGCATAGTCTTCAGAGGTAAGGTCATAGTCTTCTAAGTTAAGGTCTTCATCTTCCATCACACTTTTGCTTTTAGAAAGAAGGGCCAAGGAACCCAAGCTTGAAACCACATTTTTCTCCTACAAGACAATCTTTTCTTGGGATTTCAAAATCCCTACCAGCTTAGCCAATGAATAAGATTTGAATTGCTCATGGGCTTTGACAGTGGACACAACCGCTCTCCACTCAGATCTGAGACCGTTTAAAAACATGACTTTTTGTTCAATCAAGTTCCTTTCAATATCGTGTTTAATCATCTTACTAAGAAGATGATTGAAGCGATCGAATGTCTGAGTAACAGTTTCCTCCGGATTCTGCTTAAATTCACCAAACTCAGACAAAAGCAAGGTTTGAATGGAATGCTCTAGATCTTCTTCTGTGGAGTATAGCTCTCGCAGCCTATCCCATATTTCTTTAGCAGTGCTGCATGAACTCACTAGCCTGAAAGTATCAGATTGAAGAGCGAATCTGATCAATCTCAATGCTTTAATATTGCACTGAAACTTATCCTTTTCGTCTTGGGCAATATCTTTTACGTCCTTCAACAGATCATTATACTCTTTCTGAGTTTTAATGATTCTTGACGTTGCTGAATGAGCGAATGGTCCAGACACGATTCCTTCCCAAATAAGATTTCCATTGTCTTCAGATCCAATGACATAATCTTCAAAGTGATGTGCCCAGACTTCGTAATCCTGGGTGTAAAGGATGGGAATCTTCGTCATTGATCCAATGCTGTTTGAGATGTTAATGGGATTTGATTGTGACTCGTCCATGCTTGATCATAAAACCTGTTTGAAAGACCAGACTTGTAATATATTAAATTAGGGCAACACAAATAAATGCTGAGTTACGTCAATTATGGGATGACGGCTCAATAAATATTAGTTAATGCGGAATAACCCTAATCGCAACCTTTTTCACAGAAAAGATGTGTATGAATTACACAGCCTCCTGCTCTGATACCAATTGTTAAGTTATAAAACAAACTTGAAGATCGATTAGATCTTTGTAACAGGTATTGCGATGAACACAAAAACAATAAATAACACAAGTGTGGATCAAAATATGTCGAATGATTAGATCAAACAATCCTCAGCAGAGCTCGACTAAGAACTTCCGCTATAGAGGATTTAGGGTTACAAGAACGATAACAATAAACTTCTAAATAATTCTCTGATCGATCTATTCTTTCGTTAACTTCTAAGATGCATGCAAGCACCTATATTTATACTAAACCCTATTAAACTCACGGATGGACAGGCCCATACCGGAGATAAAAAACGGACTAGCTAACGAGCCCAATAGACGCCACACTATATACAAAACACGACCCAACAACATACAACATTGTTTTTCCAAAGCATAAAGCCTTAACTAGCATGCAATGTAACATTTGAATCATAAAAAACAGTTAGAAGATTATCTTGTGTAGTAGCTTGCTTGTATTTGACCTTTAGGAGCCTAGCACCTCAAGTGTGATTTCTCAAATGTCTTACAACAAAACAAGAACAAGATAATGGACTTGAGAGAGAAGTTCGGGAGCTCAAAATTGGCTAGCTTCTACTTTACCATACAACCATGCAAACCCTAATTCACCATGACTCTTCATATTACATAGGCCTTTTGGGCTAAACCTTTCATGGACTTTCATGTACGTTTTGTCCAACCCTAGTCAACATGGATCATGGGTCCAACTATAAGTATTATTGATTTACCTAATCACTCCCCGTAACTTTAAGTAGTCTCTTTTGATCACTGAATTAATTATGGATCAATACTAATTAAATAATGTGATTTCTCAATTAATATATTATACTTATAATATATTAATAAATCACAATAACCTCTTCCTCAAATATCCATCCTATCAAATTACTCTAGAATGTTGCAACCCAAATGGACCATGCTATTATCGGGTCAACCACATAGCAATTATAGTTATGGGTTTAGACACCTAATCCAACAGTCTCCCACTTGGATAAGTCTAATAACTATAACTGCCAATGTAGCTTCAAAATCCGAGTAGTAATCGTAGCTCTCTAAAAGCGGTTATCGAATCTTGACGTACCATTTAGATAAGGGATCATATAATCATCTGTTATTCAAGATATCATGCGGAAAAATACATGGAACATAGTCATACTTATTGTCCAGCAGTTTGTTTCCTGATTTCTGATTTATTTCACATAGAACTTAATTGAACACATCAATTTAGTCCTGACCTGGCCCGACACATATTTCAAAACAAAATCATTGAGGGGCCCAAGATATCGCTTTCAATCCTCTTAGGATAAAAGGAACAGATAAACTTCCACATATATGCTTGTACTAACTACTTGTTAAATCATACACAACAACATGTTTTATAACATCAAGTTACTAATGCGGTTTCACACTATTAGTGTACAACCAAATCATAATCAACAACTCATATATTTTGGTTTAAAAGTTATACGATATTATCGTCTCACAATCACTTGTGATAAATTCCATGAAGTGATTCATGTGAGCGCGGGTTTAGTCCAATACTCAAATCTTATTTCAAGAGCACTCATGAATGTTGTAGAAAACCTTTCCAATGTCTAACACATTAGACAATCTTACAAAACCCATTCATGACAGTCTATTTTCATAACCTACTTCCTAAGTATGATCGACTGTGGATAGTTTGAATAACTTTATTATTCTGGAAGTCAAAAAATGCAAAAGTGAAACAATAGTAAATAATTGACACAAGATAGTAACTTTACTCATAAATAAAACTCATTTTATTCAATCACCAAATGTCAATTACATTTTAGCTATTACAAGTTTCTAAATATTTATTTAATCACTAAAACTAATATCATCCTTCAGCCCAATACTCCTTGCATGCAGCAAGTGCTTATCCCTGCTCAGTCCCTTTATAAGGGGATCTGTTGGGTTCTTCTCTGACGGTATCCTCTTTACTACGAGTTGTCTTTCTTCTACTTGATGTTGTATAAAGTGATATTTTATGTTGATATGCCTGGATCTACCATGATCCCTTGGTTCCTTGGCTAAGGCAACTGCACTTTCATTGTCACAGAAAATATCCATAGGCTCCTTTACAGCTGGTACAACTCCAAGGTCTCCAATGAAGTTCTTCAACCATATTGCCTGCTTTGTTGCTTCGCTTGCTACTATGTACTCTGATTCACACGTTGAATCAGCCACAGTTTCTTGTTTGGAACTTTTCCATGTTATTGTTCCTCCATTAAGAGTAAATACCCAGCGCGACTGAGAGCAGAAATTATATTTGTCGGTCTGAAAGATATCGTCACTATACCCTGTCACTCTCAATTCATCACTCCTACTGAGGGTAAGGACCCAGTTCTTAGTCCTCCGAAGGTACTTAAGAATGTTCTTTACAACAGTCCAGTAAGCTCTCCCAAGGTTCCCTTGATATCTGCTGACCATGCTCAAAGCAAAGGTCACATCGGGACGAGTACATGTCATAGCATACATGATCGAGCCAACTACAGAAGCATATGGTATTCCACTTATTTATGCTATTTCAGCCTCTGTACTCGGACTTTGAGTTTTACTCAGTTTGCTATTGCTCTGGGTAGGTAAGTCTCATTTCTTGGAATTCTCCATGCTGAAACGTTTCAACACCTTATCCAAGTAGGTACTTTGACTAAGTCCTATCAGTCTTTTACTCCTGTTTCTCAATATCCTTATCCCTAGAATGTAAGCAGCTTCTCTGAGGTCCTTCATAGTGTAACATTTCCCAAGCCAGGACTTAACCTCCTGCAAGGTTGGAATGTCGTTTCCTATGAGCAGTATGTCATCCACAAACAACACCAGAAAGCTAAATACACTCCCACTAGCTTTGACATATACACAGGAATGATCCTCGCTTCTCGAAAAACCAAACTCTTTGAATTTCTCATTGAAACAAAGATTCCATCTACGAGATGCTTGTTTTAATCCATAAATGGATTTCTCAAGCTTACACACTCCATTAGGGTACTTTGCATTGACAAAATCCTCTAGATGATTTATGCAAACATCTTCAGCCAACTTCCCATTAAGGAAAGCGGTTTTGACATCCATTTTCCATATTTCATAATCATGAAATGCAGCTATGGCTAGCATAACCCTTATAGATTTAATCTTCGCTACTGGTGAGAAGGTCTCATCATAGTCAAATCCAGGAGTTTGAGTAAAGCCCTTCGCAACCAATCGCGCCTTATAAGTGTGTACTTTCCCATCCATGTCGATCTTCTTCTTGAAGATCCATTAGCACCAGACTGTCTTATGACCCGATACATTATCAACCAAGTTCCAAACTTGATTGTCATACATGGACTAAATCTCGTTGTCCATCGCCTCTTTCCATTTTGCAGACTCGGGCCTGCCATAGCTTCCTTGTAGTTGTTAGGTTCATCCAACTTTAACAGTGTACTATCACTGATAAATGTGTCACCTTCAGTAGAAATATGGAAACCATAAAACTCGGGTGCCTGTCTAACTCTACTGGAACGCCTTAGAGGTAAGGACTCGTCAATCGATTCAACGAGAGTTTCATCCTCAGGTTGAGCACTAGTGTTTGAGGTTCCTTCATCGCTTAACTCTTGAAGCTCTTCAAGGTCAATTTGCCTCCCACTATCCTCTTGGCATATGAGTTCTCTCTCGCAAAAGACTCCTCTCCTTGAAACGAAGACAACATTGTCACTCGGTCTATATAAGAGATATCCAAAATATTTCTGTGGATAACTGATGAAAATACAATGCTCACTTCGAGGTTCGAGCTTGCGTGAGTCTCTTTTCTCACAAAAGTCTCACAACCCCAAACTTTGATGTGTGCTAACGAGGGAACCTTCCCTGTCCACATCTCGTGAGGTATTTTGGAAACCTTTTTAGTTGGGAATAGATTAAGGATATTGGCGACAGTCTCTAAGGCATACCCCCAGAATGAGATAGGTAATGGAGCTCGACTCATCATGGAACGAACCATGTCTAGCAAGGTTCGATTGCACCTTTCATCCACACCATTAATGTAACGCCCTGATTCTTAGGTATTAATTTATGGCTTTAATTTTCATAATTGCAAGTTCTACTCGACGAGTTGGATGCCCTGATTCGTCGAGTAGCAGCGAGTTGGGCCACGTGTTTAAGTGACCTACTCGCTGAGTCCAAGATAGGACTCGACGAGTAGGAGTTGGAGGATGAAACCCTAATTTTCGGGGTTTTGCACCCTATTTAAAGGATCATTAGCCTCCTTTAGCCCCCTTACAGCCTCTTGAGAGTCCAGCAAACCCTAATATGTGTGTATGCTCCATTTTTGTTTGTTTTAAGCTTTGGAAGGTGGATCTTAGTCAGAGGAGCTTGAAGATCAAGTAGCTAGCAGCAATGAATGTGTGTGGATCTGAAATCTACCTCAGTTAGCATCATTTGAAGGTATCAAGTTGTTATCTTGACCTCATTTCCTTCTAGATCTCATTTGGTTAAAGATTAGGGCTTTTCTAGCATATTAGGAAGCTATTCGTGGGTATGAGCTAAGGTCTGAAGTTGAACTTCAGATCTGAACTCTCTTTGGTCTCTAAGTCCATAAAGCTTCCAGCTTTAGCAATTATAAACCTCTCCTTAGCTATAAAACTCCATTATAAGCTTGGATTTGACATTCTAAGTCTTTAGAGCCTTGCATGCACGTAAAGTTTGCAACTTTACGTGATAAACATGTCTTGGGAATCTTGATCTGCAATACGGAACCTTAAAATGGCTTAAAAAGCATCTAAATGGATAAAAGACTGAAGGGACTCGGCGAGTTACATGGTTAACTCGGCGAGTCCGATGAAGATTATCGTGCAAGGACTTCTGCATGGACTCGGCGAGTCAGTAGGGTGACTCAGCAGGTCAACTAGGTTTTTCCCGACATCTGGACACGCATGAACTCGGCGAGTTGCAAGGAAACTCGACGAGTTAGTGGGGGATTTCACGACTACTCGAGTTCTGGAAGGACTCGACGAGTCAGTGACTGTACTCGACGAGTCGGGTCAACATGGACTGTTGGCCTTGACCGTTGACTTTGACTTTGACCAAGGGTTGACTAATTGACTTTTGGGGCATTCTGGGAAAATGGAAATTTATGACTTCACTAACGTGTATAGATAAATATTACCTTTGGGATGCTGCATACACCAACACTCGCTGTGGCGGAGTTAGGATCAAAGTAAAGGGGTAGCATAGATTTTTTTTAAGGTAGCCTAATTTTCTTTTCCAGTGTATCATTGCAAAATAAATCGGAATTTTCTAAATAGACATTGGGATTAATTAGTAATGTTGATTATGATATGCATATCAACACGTAATTAGCATATGAAACGATATAAGAGCATCAATACAATCATTTTTATGAAGTTTTAGGTTAGGATGTTTGATTGTCTTCTAGTTAATTCCATCACTTATGATGGATTGATATTAATTTAAGCGTGTAATCTAAGGGTGGGATTGAACCCTAATTTATAAGAGGTTAAGATTGATATCAACTCATAGTTTGGGTAAGGTTAAGAAAACCTTATCATTGTTCATTTAGAAATTAGAGTCAACAACAACACTTGAATTTCTAAGAGAGTTTCATTGCCCTTTCCCACTGAAGTCAAAAATTCATAATATAACTTAATAATGCACTAAATAGGTTAGTCCATTTTATATATAAACTCTAACATTGAGTTCTACATCTAATCCTCTACATCATCAGTTAATCCTCTGCATCATGAGTCTGATTCAGTCAATGAAAAATATGAAGCAATTATTCTATGAATTCTAATGCATTTAAATTTCACTATGAACTTAATTAGTTCACATCAAAATTCAAATTTTAGCACTTCATCTTTGACAGTGAGTATTGTGGAACGAACAATAGATAACTAAAACTACTCATCTTATCTAAAATCAACTTTGCCCCCAAATAATCAGTCCATATTTAATTAATGTGCTTTCTTATCAATTTTTAGATACAAAAAACACCATGTCTGGGAATATCTATAATCGATAGTAAGCAAGAGGGAGTATCCACAATCAACCATCGAAACAACCATTAACGTCACAAAATACTAAAATAACCTATCAAAAATCAAATGAAGACATGGCATCATCAAACACCTAACCTTTGAACCCTAATGGAGCGGAAGACTCTGATAAGGCACGACGACTTCTCTTCTGTCTCTTGTACCAAATAACGAAAAAACCGAACACAAGCACAACCACACCGCCAATGTCTATTCTGATTCCAAGTGCAAGCAATGCAGTGTTACTACTAGATCAATTTTGAGGGGTACCCGGGATACCCCAGGCTCCAATGTGGATCCACCCCTGAACACTCGTGGATTTATGACTTCTTACCGCAATACGAGGTATTGGTTATCCGATTATCGACGATGACGTGCATTAACTAAAGAAGAGAAATCCAATCATGCACATGCGCAACTCAAAAATGTTATTGAACGCGCTACAGTGTTTTGAAGACGAGATTCCCAATCCTAAAGCAAATGACTCATTTTCCTTTTTCAGTGCAAAGAGACATAGTCGTTGCTTATTTTGCAGTCCACAATAGGAAATGCAATATTCTTGATGAGTTATTTATGACGTTTACGGAGAACAATGGTCACGCACAAGGGGGAGAGAATGATGGCCAAAACGTTCACGATATGGAATGGGGTTCACAAGGCAACAGATACATAGATAATTTGGGTGACCAGATTGCGAATCAATTGGGGTCAAATTAAATTTTTAGGATTTTAGTATGATTTTGTGGATTTAAAAATATTTATGTTTGATTTGGATTTGTGTTTAATTTTAATTTATGCTAAATTTGGATTTTATATGGTGTTTATATTTTTTTATACTTATTTAAGAAATTGATTAGATTATTTTATAAACAAACACTTGAATTCAATAAAAAATAAAACAAAAGGGTAAAATAATCATTTTATTAATTCAACACAACAATTCAGAAGTCCCTACCAAACAACATGTTAAACATTCGGCTCTTAAAATTTTAGACCTCTTAAAAATTCAGATATTAGATCTTAAAAATTCAGATCCTACCAAACAGACCTTAAAGCCAACTATGTTATACGAATGAAAATGTTGGCCGATTAAGAATGACCATGAGAGAGGCAAATGGAAATTGCGAAATTAGGATGGTACAATGGACATGCAGTGGAATATTGTAAGACAAGATATAAAACACACCATTTTGATTTTTGGTGAGAGTGACGTCAATTACCGAAAAATCAAGAGAATAAAGATAGTGATGATTTCGATGTGTCAAAAGGAAGCAACCGATGGTTATGCTTAGGAGAATGGAGACGGTTAGACTCCATGGTGCGAGGAGGAGAGGATAGCCTATATAATACATCCCTTTGCGCCATTTAGTTTTGTTGTTGAATCAAAACCCGCAATTTCAAACCAAAATCAAAGCATAGTTAAGTAAGGTGTGCAAGTATCAAAAGAGTTGCTTATGATTCACCAACCTTGACACTAGATCGGTTAGAGTTTCGAACCCTTTACCAAATCAGCAATTCCGTCCTATTACTTATCAGAACATATATAAATAAGTAGACAAATGAAAGCCCACATGCACGTAACTGATTGTCCTGTACAATCTTTAAATTAACTACAACAAAAATAAAACACACATTTATTTTGATGAACAAATGAGGAAGAAATCTAAAAGCTATTTCTTGTATCAATTTGATGAGGGTTAAAATCGACATTTTTCAGGAACATGAATGTGAGAAAAAGAAATCAAGTTCATATTGGTTGGGCATCTGTCTAGCTCCATATCAAGCACCATTCAACCATCGAAAACATGGTGGTAGTAGAAAGATTTGAACACAAGGACATGCCAATGGACCAACAATCGTACCGGTTATACCTCCTCTACCTTCAACATATGCAATAATGCAAGCATGACTCAACCATCATGGTGGAGGTGGCAAAAAAAGAGAGTTATGATTGATAGCTCCTGCCCTAAACATGAGGGAAGTTAATGTTATAATTTCTCATTTGATGAGTTTGGAAGCTTCATAAATGGTTGCTGTCTTCACTGCCACATTTCCATTTTCATGTGTTTGGCTAGTACATAAATGCTCAATTGGTCAGGAACACGTTAGATTATCAGGATTCAGGACTCACAAATTTCCTGCTTATATTGATGTATAGCATTTTTTATCTATTAAGATAATCGCTGTACTTCTCACTTCATAAGTACCAAGCACAACTTAACTTCTTTGGCTTACCTCTGATCTCATACCATCTTTGAGCATTCGCATATCAAGTGGTGGCCTTCAACTGAATTTGAACCCTAATAGAGAAATATGTAAAATGTGAGAAGGCTAATTGAAATAGAATGTTGTGAAATTGAAAGTAAGCTTAAAGATGCACATAAGAAGTATCTTACCTCTCCTTTTCTCAATAAAGGATAAGATTCATTATTTTGCGAGAGTCCACTTACTACCTTTAGCTCGTGGGTCCAGTAGTAGCTAGTTTCAAATGTAGTTTAGAGTCGATTATTTCAACACATTTTGCGATAGTTGGTTTTGAACCTGGAACAAAAGAAGAAAGCAAATGAGAAGATTCATAGGTTGCCATTTGAACTTCTTAAGAACTTAAGTGCTTCAGTTATAGTGCAATGAATAAAAATACTTTAGCAAACCACAAAAAATGAGGAACTAAGGTGTACGTTGTAAATGTATATGCAATCTGACTGCAACCTTAATTCAGTAATGAGAAGAACTAGGTACATCCCGATGAGCCAAGGTGGACATGCTCAGAAATAAATTATTTTTTGTGATAGGTCAAATAAAAATTAAACACTCTACAAGTATCCTAGTCCAGTTTGAAGCCTGAAAATCAAAAACTAAATTTGAACCAGATTAATTCCATATCTAGTTTCTGGTTTTAGGTCAGTTAAATGAATCCAATTCATATCAATCAAATCAATAACTATTTATAGTTGGAATTTCATAGGACAAAGCACACAATGAAATTGGAACTTCAATGCAGTCCCACTCACCTCCCATTTGCATCCAGAATCATGTGCAGCTAGCTACAATCCACTTCATCCTTACATCACCGAACAGGTTTTTCTATCTTGTTGAAACTCTTTTTCTTCTTCTGAAAATTTGAATGCTGGACTAATACCGGTTTCATATATTTTTTTTATAGGTTCAAATGTATCGTTCACATTTATAATATATACGTCCTCAATCATCCATGTTCTGTGAAAAATTTCCGCCGGTTGAACATCCCCAATAACGGTTACACTCCCTTCTTCTAAATCAAAAAGAATCGATTGGATACCCTGAAGTGCAGATAACGCCTTCAGCACCATCTCTCCTTGACTTCGACTGCCTGATTTAAATTCCAGCACAATTTTCTGAATTTTTCGCTATAATTACCAAAGAAAAATATATAAGACCAGGTAATAATACTGAAAAAACGTAAAAAAAAAAAGGGAGGGCGGGATGATTAAAACGAATTATGATTACATGTTTATGTTCTTTTGCGGATTTGTATGAAGGTGCAACGCCTGTTTCCCGCTCTTCCTTGATTTTTTTTTCAGGTTCAACACTTATGCTATATACGCCCTCAATCTTGCTCACATGTTGAATAACATCCATGGAATCAACATCCCCGATAACAGTTAGGTTTCCATCTTCTATAACGACATCAATCAACTGGATACCCAACCCTGATAACGCCTTCATCACCTCCGCTCTTTTACTTGGACTGCCTGATTTGAATCCCAGCACAATTTTCTGAAACATACACGATAATTACCAATATATATATATATATATATATATATATATATATATATATATATATATATATATATATATATATATATATATATATATATATAGAGAGAGAGAGAGAGAGAGAGAGAGAGAGAGTAAAGTTCCAATGAGATCACTAACTTTTTTAGGATCAATAGGATCACTTTTTCAACCTTCATTTTAGAACTTATCTTATATCGACAAAATAAATAAAAATATGTAAATTCATCATTTTTCAACCTCTTTCCATATTGATATTAGAAGAGAAATATAATAATAAAAAAAATTTCTATGAAAAATGTGTACAATATGCACATTTTTGTAAAAAAAAATGCATTTTTTTGAATTTTTTTTTAATGATTCAACTTTTATATCAACATCCTAGTCAAATAAATATTTTTAGAAAAAAAAAAAACGTATCTAGAAAAAGTTTAAAAAATGTGCATATATGCAAAAACTCAAATGTGCATGATTTTTCAAACTTGGTTTTAGAGCTTATCTTACATCGAAAAAAATAACTAAAAATATGTAAATTCATCATTTATTAACCTCTTTCCATAATAGTATTCGGAAATTGTTTTTTATTTTACGTAAAATGTGCACCATATCCACATATACATAAAATGAAAATATACATATATGCACATCTGCATATATACACATTAATATACAGATGAAAAACATCTTGATAAGTTAGGACCCTGCTATAAAAGGTGAATTTTTGAAAAAAGAAATGTTTTTCTACTTATGTGCATAATTGCATATAGTGCACATTTTACGTTATATGCAAAAGAAAAAAAAAATCGAATATAACTATGGGTAAAGGTTAAAAAATGATAAATTTATATATTTTTAGTTATGTTTTTCGATAGAAATAAGCTCTAAAAAACGTTTTTCCAAATAATGTGCATGTGATGCATATGTTACACATTTTTTTTTCGAATACCAATATGGAAAGAGGTTGAAAAATCATGAATTTATATATTTTTATTTATTTCTTTCGATATAAGATAAGCTATAAAATGAGGGTTGAAAAAGTGATCTTATATATATATATATATATATATATATATATATATATATATATATATATATATATATATAGAGAGAGAGAGAGAGAGAGAGAGAGAGAGAGGATTAGGTGCATATAAGACCATCATATTTTATAAGACATGGGACGCAATCCTAGCCACTCATTTTGGAGATAAAAAAAATTTAAATGCAAAATAAATGAAAATATGAAAAAAAATTAAATATTATTTATCATTTAGATTATACAACAAAATAAAAAATAAATACATGAAATATTATTTTTATATATACATGAAATATTGTAATAAAATATTAGACTATAGATATTCAAACAATTCCAACAGTATATTGGAATATTCTAACAATTATAGTAGAATATTAGAATATTGTAACATATCTGATAATTCTAATAGAATATTAGAATATTTTAACATAATTAACAATTCTAGTAGAATATTAGAATATTGTAACATATCTAGGAATTCTATTTGAATATTTACAATGTAATTTTCTATTAAAATATTTCACGTAGTTTTCAAAGACGGATTACTTGAGATTCTAAAAAAATAGAGATCTTAAGATTCAACCTCAACCACATATTTCTCATTTGCCGCTCTAACGCTCCAACGCAGCAAGCATTGGGGTATGTCTGATCATAAATGATTATATGGCGAAGAGATATAATCATATATGATTATACATGTGTATACATATATGTCTGATCATAAATGATTATACATATGTCTAATCATAAATGATTATACATATGTCTGAAAGCAATTAATCATATATGATTATGGTGGTTGGTGAGGGAGGAGGTGGTGGTGGTGGTAGAGGTATCGTTGACGGAGGTGGCAATAATGTGGTCAGTTGGTGGCGGGGTGGTGGTGGTGGTGGTGATGGCAGTGGTGGTTATGGTGGTGGTGAAAGCGGTGGAGGTAAAAGGAACAGGCGGCGCGGCATAATCATTTATGATTATAAACTCTCTCGTTGTGCTGGTACGCCAGAGGGTTAGAGCAGCAAATGAGAAATACATGCTGTAACTTTGGTCCAGCTTCTTTAGGAGTGTACAGGAAATGTTTGCTTTCCTTCCTTTTACCTAATAAGCTTAATGTTGAATTACCTTCATCTGGCCACTAACTGATTTCAGTTTGTCCCCATGTAGGCTTGAAGTAGAGTACTCCTGAATTTCATCAGAAAGTTCTTCAGACATGTTTTTCGTAAGGTGTAGCTGGTCAATCTCATTTGGTTCCTGAATAAATCACAAGAGGAAAAATAGATAACTTATGTTCACAACATGTGGTGTTGAGAACAATCAAGTTAAGGGGAAAACAAGTTATAAAGTAAAAGTTTGCTAATATTGTCATTTTCTCTAAAAAAACAAATGAATCTGGCGTGCCATGTAACAAATGAAAAAAAATATATTAATCCAATGCACCTTTCTTTTCAGAAGATTTGTAGTTCAAGAGGAAAATTAATTGCAGAGTGAAAGTTGATCGGTTTTTTATGTGAACTTTACTGTAGAAAGATATTACTGATTGCTTTGTTTTTCTGTCTGATGTTGATGTATGAAAGTATGAGTATGTAATTTTAGAACATTAGCTCATAAAATTGATGGACACTACATGTTAAAGTCTATGTAGAAAAGAGTATAGTTAAATTCAATTACATGTCCTCTGAAGACCAAAAGAAGTTTAAGACATACGAAAGATTCAAAGTGAAGTTCCATGGTTTTTGGGCAATCATTTCAGAATGAGAATGAAAGAGTTGAAGCTTTTTTATGTCGTGTCGATGACTTGCGGAAAAAGTTCTAATTATATGTGACGAAATATTTAAGCTCCTTACATTTATTTCAGATATCTCTTTCATATATATCGATGCATCTTCAGAGATGTCCTCAGCCTGTTGGTCGTAGATTTGTACGTTGATGGAAGTGGGTTAATAATTTCCAAACACAAAAACGTTAAAACTCTTTTCTTTTATCCACTAAAAGTAATATTCATTTACCTTTCTTACTATAGCTCCAAATTTAGATGTGGTGGTAGATTGCATGGACTCCCCAAGGATGCTTGACGGAAACTCCAAAGTTTTATCTAAAAAAGATGATTTTGACATCTGTGGGATCTTGTAAACTTCCTCCTATTCATGTTTTTCAAACACCAGAACCAAGATTAGATAAACGCAATTATTACACTAATTATATCCAAATTAGCATTAAGTACCAATAGTTTAAATTATATTATAACAGTGTGGTTGGTATTTCCACGTATGTGAATTCCTGTAATACTTGAAAAAAAAAGACATTTCTATCAATTTTACAAGTGTCATATGAGTAGTATGCAATGGCAATGGATGATTTGAGAAGCATAACAGTTGTACGTTATACAAATGTTATGGCAACTTCCCTTAGTTTGGAACAATGTAGAGTAGTAAGAATTGTTATGATAAAACTAAATGACAGAGGTCCTTTTCATCTTCATGCATGCAACTAGCTTAGTGGAGTTGTTGCTTTTGATGCTTTGTTTATTTTAGCCTCTTTCTTGTGTCTAGTGTTGTTGTTTTGTCTTTAGTAGATAGTGGTAGACATAGGTTAGTGGTCTACTTGTCTCTTTGTTTGTTCTTGTAAAGTCTGATTTCTTTCCTTTCTTGTAAGCCTTGATAAGGCCTCTTGTTCTTTGTTATACATTGTGAGAATATACAGCAGTTGTGTGTCAATTCTATACTCTCTCCAAATACCTGTATAGCATCCTAGTTGTGTACTAGAAGTTGTTTGATATACAGGTTAACAGATGCCTCACCCCAGTACTGTTCTAGGACTTGAGATACGATGAGCAATGTATGAACAATGTCTATGTTTGCGTTAACCTCGACCATATTGTTGTGATTTGGCAGGACACGATTATTAAGGCTCGGTTCATGTTCATACAAGAAGGAGAGGAGCTAAGAATCTTTGTATTCCGTGGCATTTTCATCACATACTATTTTGATGGATTAGAAAATTGAGTTTCAAGCATGCATATGAAAGTGATGGAAAGGTGAACCCAAGTAAAACAAGTGCAATTATCAACAAAGATAGCAAAGTACCTAGCACCTCCATAGTGGGATGAGTTGCAGGTCCAAAAACCTAACTAAACTAAGTCAAAAGCTGCTAAAGGAGTGAAATCATTTGCAGTAGACAGAAAATAATGGTGTTTTCCAAGTAGACACAACAAAAAAGAAATTGTTTTGGTGTTAAAGTAGTTTTAGGTCAAGACACAAATATATGATCTAGGTCAGCATGCTACATACAAAACGAAGATAAACTCGATATAGAAGCTATATAAATTGTGAAAATGAACTTGGAAGACAAAGGTTGACCACTCCAAACAACCTTGCAAGTTGCAACTCTATGACCTATTCTAAGAGTCTCCTTGGTCTTTGGATCCTACACAAGACAACTAGGATTGGTGAAAAGAACAATTAGACTAGAGTCACATAATTGGCAACTGATACAACAAGAGATAAGTTTGGAACATGAACAAAATTTGGTAATGACAAGTGACAAGTGGAGACATGTCCACCAGTTTGACTGCCATCAACTATGTAGACAGAGACGGATTATCGTGACTATTTAGTTATGAACAAGTCTCCATGTGCTGTCATAGGACAAAAATTCACAAGTACTTATAAAACCTCGCATAAATTTTTGGATCGACTCTTGATTTTATTTTATTTTATTAATTTTATAGTAATTCTCTGTAAAATTCGAGGTGTTTTTTTGCATTGAAGGATATGGGGGGTGTGTTTGGACTGTTGTGGTGCTCATGATGCAAAATCACAAAGCAATTTATGGGATGAGAATAAGTTGAACGTATTGAGTGTAGAGGTCTAACTGTAGGGCAGAGTGGGAATGTTAAATGACCATAGGGATCAGGTGCCAGAACCATAGGGGGCGGGTGTCCTCTGCTGGTCCGATGCAAAAAGACTACTGCAAATCGATGTGAAAGGATTGAAGCTTCACCTATGATTTCTGATGTATTGTACACATGGGTTGAGGCGATATTGTGATTACTTGGACAATGCTTTGAGAAATTTATTGATTACGGTTGATGAAAGCCAAATCGAAAAATTTTAATTTGTTCCCATTATGAAAGATTTGGATTCGTAGGATAATCAAATGGTGACACGAATCCAAGAACAATTCACAGCATGAAACATACGCTAGCATTCATGTAGCAACTTCATGCCCGAAAAGAAATATCACAGAGAAAATTTACCAGTTCAGGACCATGGATGATGCATCTAACAGTTTTCAACTCTGTAAATGATGGATTCATCTGCTTTGGTCGACCTGTCTTTCTCCATCCTCGTACCTCTGTAACAATGTGTGATTAGATGAATTGTCTCTATTTTCAGCATAAATCTAGCTACAAATGCCCATAATTAGCTTCACAAGAGTGACATACCTGTAGAGTCGATGGTATCACCAACTAAAATGCTAAACCAATGAGGAGTTAGCCTGCCAATCTCCATTAACTCAAAGAAATCACGACGACAAAGATAGTATGCTCCTGTGCGTAGTTGAAATCTAGACAAATCTCCTCCAAGAACTTCTACCCATCCCATGTTATTTTCCAAGGTTTCCTCAGCTACTTTCTCATCAACATAAACAAGGCTCACCCCACATTCCTCTACCTCCAATCCACTCATCACAGAGATAGAGACACTTACTTTATCTCCAGTATTCAATGTGTTTCCAATTGGCCAGTAGCTTAACCATATACCAACATTGCCAGATCCAGGTTTTCCAAAGACTTTTGGGTTGTACATCAAATCAACACCATTGCTCGTACTGATTTTAACGAACCATGCCAAATCATCGTCACCTGATATTTTATATCTCAAAGTTACATCAAGTCCTTTGAGCTTCCTATTCCTTGGACACAAAGGCACATCAAAGGACAAAGCCGATGATGCTGATACATACTCAGGCTTCAGGTTTGGATTCTTTATGTCTGGCAGAGATGTGCTCATTATATCGAATTCATACAACATCTGTGCCAAAAACACTAGAATTCAGTCACATATAGTCGGTTTTTAGGTGTCATATCAATGTGATTGTATGTGCTTCTGCATGTGTTTGAGAATTGAGAGAGAAACAACGTACCTCAACACACGGAGTTCTGCCTTTGGTGAGCTCATCATCACCAACCAGGCACACCTCCTGATTTTGATATTCTTTTAGCCACTTCATGTGTCCCAGATCATTTTCTTCAAGTTTGGTTACAGGCACCAATTTAATAAAGCCTTCAATTTCACACAAACTAATGCATCCTTCATAGCCAAACTCTTGCAATGTGAATCGGTGTTCTTGGAAAGTTATTTTCTCCAATGACAAACAGTAGTATACATACAATTCTGCAAGCGTACTTGGGAGACATACTAGCCATTTAAGTCTTGAGCATAAGCTCAAGTCAAGGACCCGAAGATATTTAAGATGATCATAACAGGGCAGACACTCAAATAGACTATTGCCTAAATTCAAGTACTGCAAAGATAGTTGAACATTAAAACTCAGAGTGAAAGAATCGGTACACTCGAGATTGCAGTCCTTGAGGAATAATCGGTGTAATGAATGTGGGAGGGAGAACGTATGCTGTTCAGTAACTCCTAATAACAACTTTCTACACCCTGTCATGTTTAGTAGTGCAAGACTCGTCAGGTTTCCAATGGTTTCACAAACACGAACAAGATTGTGACAGTTCCAAAGAATCAAAGTCTCAAGATGAGGAATCATTGACATGTTGCGGATTTCAAATAGATCATACGAGTCCTTAAGATTTAGAATTTGCAGTGACTGAAGAACCTGTTGCAAAAGTGACATGATTTATGTATCGTTCAATGTCAATTTAAAGATCATTAACTATTGAGAATCTATATGGAAAAGCGACATAAATAGGATACCGAATTCCCTACCATGGGCGGATCAAGTACTTCCAATTTGCTGTAGCTCATATCAATAGCCACCAAGTTTCCCATGAATAAGTCAGGGGGTATGGTTGTTAAAGGGAATCCAAGCCAGCAGAGCCATCGTAAATCTTCTGAAAAATTCTCGTAAGACCCGTTGAGATACACAAAATTCAAGTGGAGCAATTTTAGTTTATCCATCTTCTTAAGTGCATCTGTCTTGAGGTCTAGCGACTGGAAAGTTAGCATAAAGAAGGATGGTAAGATGACATCATATCCATAAATGAATTTACCAAAGATTCTCTAAGTAACAAGATTCCATGCCTTGAGTACCAATTGACGATTTCCATGTCCTAGATGGTTGTGTAGTGATTGGGGTATAACGAGGGGCGGATAGGTATTTTTCCAAGTGGGGCAAAAATATGTCTAGTAGTAGGGGACCCCAATTTACCAAAAAAACCATTCACAAAATATTTATATATGTTACTTGAACTATTTATTTATATTGTTATCGATAAATTCATATGTTTTTACTTTTTCTTCTTTTTTTGGGGAAATTACAAAATATCTTAAAAATCTTTTCTTTTCTTGGGGGTGGGGGAGCACACTTACCGCGGTGAGACCCGGTTATTATAAAATTATTGAACTTGAATATTGGAAGACAAATACACTGTAACAACCCAATTTTAGGGTGGAAATAGACTTATCAGGGTAATTACCTTTTGTTTTGTTCACATTTGCGTAATTTCTTATTTTTTGTACATATATAAGTAACGAACTTTTTGGAAGTGTTCATGTATAACCATTATGACCGGCTGTAGCAAGTTACATCCAGTCATAATGGTCATATGTGAACACTTCCAGTAAGTTCGTTATATAAATGTATACCAAAAAAAAGTTACCTAAATGTGAACAAAACAAAAATATAATAACCCTGATAAGTAAATTTCTCTTTTTTTTTTATTATTTTACCTTCTAATTTTGATTTGGTATAAAATTTGAACTAAATGGTAAATATTTTTAAAACCATACCATTTTGGTAATATCTTTTTAAAATACATTACTTGGTTTAAAATTTACTATGTACACATGTAAAAATTGAGAACACATGCTGACATACCAACTCGACAATAAATATTTTATTTTAAAATAAGAAAATAAAGATTTAGGGATAATTTTATTTTAAAATAAGAAAATAAATAGGTAAGATAAATATAAATTGATAAAAATAATAAATAATGTTATATTATTTGTTAATAATGACAATTGAAGTAATAATATTTGATTATTAGAGAAATTGAGAAAAGTGGTTAAATGTGTCTAACTTGATGAAAGATGAGTTTGACTAATTGAGTTCACATTAGATGATAAGAACTTAAATGTCACAAAATATGATGGAGAACGACTATAAGTGAAACATATGTGATTTCCGAGATTTTTCTTAATATCTAAAACTCTAAAAAAATTTGTGCCAAACACGCTCTTAATGTGTTACGACAAGTCTGTCCTTTAGACCAAAAAGACAAAAAATTACTTTCTTAACATAAACAAATTTCCTCATCTTTTTCATCTTCCTCTTTTACTTCTACTTTTAAATATATACGTGAAACAATATAAAATCTAAAAAGATGATTAATTTTTAAAAATAATCAAACCTAAACCAAAATTTAAATCAAATCCTAAAAGTCAATTTTAGTTAGTCAATATTACCTTGAATGCAACCTTATCTTCCTTTAGTAATTGCATGTCAAGTGCTAAACCTTCCATTGTTTCTGAACCCTAAAAGAAAAAGAAAAAATAAAGATAAAGATAAACCATATAATTCAAATGAAATAGAATGGTGTGAAAGAAAAAGTAGGATTACACATACATATAAGAAGCTTCTTACCTCTCCCTTGCGCAATATCTTATAAGAATCACTACTAAGCCAAACTCTACTACGTCTTGCAGGGAATTTTGATGACTCTAGACGAACCAAATTTTTTCCCATCTCTTGAATCAATCGATGCATCATCAGCTTATTATTTGGGGAAACAGAAAGAAGGCATTTGTTGGATAGGGTTTTGATCCCAGATAATGCACAGTAATCTGGCTCCAATATCTTTACCACATAATCCTTGTCTTTTCCAATAAAGAAACAAGCAATATGCAAAAATAATTCTTTCTCTAAGATAGATGGTAATGACTCATAGCTCGTTATTAGTACACTTTGGATTCGAGAATCAAAATCTTTATCCAATACATTCAATCGACTTTTCCAGTATAAAATGGTATTTTCATTGGATAGAGAAGAAGCCAACACTTCAACAGCGAGAGGATTTCCTTCACAATATCGTATTGCTTGCATTGCAAGCTCTTCGAAACCTTCCATGGGAGCTTTGGAACCAAATGCATGACGACTTAAAAGCTCTAACGATTCATCCTCATTTAATAATTTTATTTTATACTCTTGACACCTAGAATATGTGGACTTGAACCAATTATCTGTATTTTCCCTAATTGTTGTGATTATAATCTTGCTTTGTGCATTGATCGTTCCAGTTCCAAGTAAAGCGACTAACTGACTTTTTTCTGCAATGTCATCAAGAACAATAAGCGTCCTTTTAGTTTGTAAGGCTTCCTCAATCTTACATGTACCCTGAGAAACACCAGGTATTTTTCTCTTCTTTCCACCTAAAATATCATTGAGAAGTTGTTCTTGTAGCTCAAGCAAATCATGGGATTCTTTACATCTGCGACCAATGTTTTCAACAAAACTCGTGTTTTCAAAATATCTCCAATTTGAATCGTAAATATACTTGGCCAGAGTTGTCTTGCCACTTCCACCCATGCCACAAATTGCTAAAAATTCGATATTTGATTGATTTAACCAGGAATTGATCTCCTCGTATCGAGTGGCCATCCCTGTTAGATTGGGTGGAAGATGAACTTCTTTGCGATCCAGTTTGTTGTAAATGGTGTCAACAATTTCCTTCAAAAAATTTGTTTCAGGCCTGGAACAACAAAAACATGAACAAGTTCATGAGATGAAATTTAGAAATTCTTATATAAAAGTATAAAACTGAATGATAATATTCAGTAATTAAATGTAATGTACTATTAGTAGATATTTAAAATTAATTTCCATTAAAGTTTCCAATTCCACGAAATATCAAAATTCAATCAAAACCTGATCAAAGTATTTAGATTGGTATAATAGAAGATTCTTCTAATTTAATTACAAATGCATTTGAAATAGAAAATCAAATCAAAATAAAACATATATTGATAGATTAAACAGATTTATGTAAATAAAAGCACTTATAGTCATGTCATAAGGATAATTTAAGTGCATAAATTAGAAATTAACATAGAGAGAGAATTAGGGGCAAGGTTATCCAGAAAGAACAAAAAGAAACTCGCGTAGCTCTTGTCAAGAGTCAAACTTGTATATGATATATCAAAAAGCATACAGCTCATACCGATTTTTATACTTTTTCCTATAACTTATTTGAAATAAGAATAGAAGAAAGTTAGCCATCCCACATTCATTCTATGGTAATGATCATATCGATTCCATCATTTTCATTCATTTTTAAGGAAATTACTTTTCACCTTTCCAAACTTCTCTATCAAACAAATATCTCATACCGATTTAAAGGTTTAATCTATTGACCCATACATCAACAAAAACTTGACCGAATCTTAACTTCAAAAGTGGAGAACCAAATTTGGCTAGAAATTAGCAATAATAATCATCAAATTATTGGATCAAATAGCATCAATTAAATTTTATTTCAATAATAATTATATTACAAAAAAAAAAAAAAAAAAAAAAAAAAAAAAAAAGACAGTGAGGCATACCCCGACAGAACCATGCCCGCCAAATTAGCAACCTCCTTAAGAGCTTTCTTCCACATGTTCACGTTGTGATCTGTCCACCTTGAAGAGCCTTTCACTTCAATTGTGAAAGATTTATTTTGTTTCCTCACATCAGAAGGATCAACATGATAAAAAACAGGTAAAACGAAATGATTCACCTCCTTCCTTTGTTCAAGGATCAGTACAAGCTCGTCAAGGCACCAGGTGGAAGTTGCATAGTTTTCTGACAATACGACAATTGAAGCCTTAGATTGTTTAATTGCTGTCTCGATCTCCGGCTTCACTTCTTCACCTCTCCTGATTTCTTCGTTATCCCTAAAAGTACCAATTCCTGCTCCCATTAATGTTTTGTAAAGATGATCGGTAAAAGAATGACGAGTATCTTCGCCCCTAAAGCTTAGGAAAACGTCATAGCTGCTAGCGTTAGCACTAGAAGAAGAACTGGAAGCCATTGAAACTGGATCGACAAGGATGCAAGATGAAGTCAACGGCAAATTTTCAACTACCCAAAATTATACCCAAGCTTATCTAAGGCAGGCCGATTACGGCTTTTTAAAACCTAATTGTCAAATAAGACTATTCCGATTTTTGAATTGTTTTTAGGAAAGCTCAATTATTACTTTGAATAATCCAAAAATATCAAAAAAATAATTTTGTATTTATGTATGTGTTTTTATTTTTAATATTTATTTATTTTATTATCAGAATACTAGTTTATAACATATGGTAATTATGGTTATATAATTAATTAAATATTTATTATAAAAATTCAAAATTACTAATCAAATATTTTAAATAAATTACTATTAAGTAAAAGATATTTTTAGTTATATAAAATTGTAATCGTTGATTTAAATAAATCCATGAACTTATAATCTATGTTACTTTTATTTTAATTTTTATTCTGATGTTAATAAATTGTATCTAATAAGAGTTGAAAATTTAAAATTTGAAATTCAAAATGAAAAATCAGTAGGTCGACAAGTGACATGATATTAATTAGGAGACCCAATAGATCACACATGACAAATAATAAGAATAAACCTATTTTTATTAGAATTGCCGAGTCAACCTTGCGACTCGCCGAGTTGTTCATCCAACTTGTCGGTTCCAGGCTCATCTTCATGTGACTCGCCGAGTCAACCTTGCGACTCGCCGAGTGCCTTCAGTCCTTAAGCCATACAAACTCTTTTAAGCCATGCAGTGGCTCTAAATTACAGATCTAAGCTTCTAAGGCATATTTTTCATGTAAAGTTGCAAACTTTAAGTGCATACATAGCTAAAAATGCTCTTAATGACAAATCCAAGCTCACAATGGGGTTTCATACTCGAAGAGGCTTCATACATGACCAAACTCAGAGATTTATGACTCTAGAACCCAAGAAGGGTCCAAATCTGAAGTTACAACTTCAGATCTAGCCTATATCCCACATTATCATCTCAACCAACCCATAAAAACCCTAAATCTCAACCAAAAGTGGTCTAGAAGGAAAATGAAGTAAAGGTGACGACTTGATACCTCCAAATGATGCAGGCTGAGGTAGATTTTTGATTCCTATGCCTTCCTTGCTACTAGTCTCTTGCCCTCCAAGCTCTTCCTTTCCAAGAGCCTCCTTTCTAAAGCTTAATACACACAAGAATGAAACACCACACGAATTAGGGTTTTCTGAGCTCTCAAAGGACTGCAAAGAGGCCAAAGGGGGCTTATGCTTCTTTAAATAAGGTGCAGAACCCCGAAATTTTAGGGTTTCATCTGTCAGCCCCTACTCATCGAGTTCCTTCATGGTCTCGGTGAGTAGGCCACTAAACACGCGATCCATCTCGTTGCTACTCAACGAGTAGGGCAACCAACTCGTCGAGTAGGTCTTAAACCAAATAAATTTTCATTTACATCGATACCTGAGAATCGAGGCGTTACATATATTCTCAATGTCTTTAAATTTATGGGCAATTACTAATCTAGCCAAATTAAGGAAGTCATTAGCAATTTATAGCCAAAAATTGGTAAATGTCCAAATACAGCCCACGAAACCGTAGGTTTCGATATTCGTCTACTGTTTCGCCAAATCGTCTACTGTTTCGTGTTTTGTATAATTTTTTTTCATTTTTAGGATACAAACCCGTAGGTTTTTTAGAACCTACGGTTTCCTCTCGAAACATACGGATTTAGGTGAAAAAATATGGTTTTTTTTTTTTTTAAATCTACTGTTTTTGGGGGGGTTTAACTACAAAAAAAGGGGAAACCATATGTTTTAAAAAGCCTACGGTTTTGTATCCTAAAAATGAAAAAAAAATATACAAAGCACGAAACAGTAGACGATTTGGCGAAACAGTAGTCAACCTACAGTTGACTACTCTTTTGTGGGCTATTTTTGGCTAAGTGGTTTTTTTGGCTATTTTTTGATAAATAATTAAGGATTTTGACTAGATTTGTATTTTTCCCAAAAATTTAGGATTAATGACTTAGGAGGGTAATTAGGTTTCCAGTTTGTCCGTATTAGGTCATTAAGGTTTTTTTTTTTTTGTGCGTATTAGACTAATATGGTTGTTATTACCGTTTACAAATAGTCATTTTTACTGGTTAAAACTGGTAAAAGGACTATTTCTAAACGTTAATAACAACCATATTGGTCTAATACACATAAAAAATAAAAAAAATAAAAAATAAAAAAATAAAAAAAAACTTTAGCGACCTAATACGGATACGGACAAACTGAAAACCTAATTACCCTCCTAAGTCATTATCCCGTTTGGGTTTCCATCGGGTATGAGTTTTTTTGTCATCCCTACACTCAATCTTATTTCTCATATGTACATTATTTTATAAACATTGCATAAATGAAATTAAATAAGCTCAAAGTTTTGTACATGACATAAAATCATACCTTATAATATAATAGTTAGTTACACTCCTAGAAAATATTATTTTCATAAATTAATAATTTTTCAATTTAATAAAAGAGTTAATAATATTTATTAGTTAATAGTGTAATTATAATAAATACTCAGCAAATGTCTACCTGATAAATGTTTGATCATATAAAATTATATATTATTAGCAATATCATTTTAAAATGATGATTGAGTATAGAAATCCAACAAGCCACAGTGTACTTAGTAGTTGCCTCACATATTTCATAACTAACCCTTTTACATCTAATTCATAATGATAAAATCCTAACTAGTAATATGGGATAAAGCTTAAGTTTCATAAATTGACAAGTATGGTCCTTGTAACAAAATTTCTAATTTTTTATCCCAATAAATATCCAGTTATTCATTATAAAAAATTTCTATTAATTTATTTAACTAACTATTTTTTTTTTATTTTTATATTCTAATTGTTTTATTTTTACAAAAATAACCCAAAACTATTAGACCCAAAATGCAAAAGTTATAAAATTTTGGTGAATGCAAGAAGTAATTAGGTTCCCCTCGAGGAACTTATGCCACAAGATGATTAATATGCTTTAGGTTGTATAGTTGACATATATTTAGGTTTTATATCAAATAATGCTTCTCTATGATACCCTACGCTTGGAGTAATGTAACATCCCTAGTTTGGGTTTGGAATTTTTTTCTATTTTTAGTAAAAAGAATGGAAAAACTTAAATAGTAATTAAATAACTAATTGATAAGACTTTAAAGTAGTAAATTAAAGCATCATAATAGCATTTATTAAAAATTATGGACTAAATAAGTTATTTATGTGCACTCAAATGAAAGGATAAACGTAAAATGTGCAAATGAAAGGATTTCATAAAAATCTCATGGAATTGAGAATGAAGTTTTCACTATATACATTCCATATGATGAAGTAGTAATTACATCTAATTTATAAAAAATATATAGTTGTTCCCATTTTTAGAATGAAATACTTATGGAATCTCCACTAATATTATCAAACCTTATTTCATGGTATTTACATGAGTTTCTTCTTTCTTATTCTTATGAAAGTCCCCGAGAAGGCTTAGTTCGTTTGTTTCGAAAAATATATCAATCAATTCTGATTTTTTTTTCTTTTTCTCTTGATGATGTTTTGATCGAGAAGTATAGATCTTGTTATTGGATTAACGAAAATGCGCAAAAGGTCTATTTGCCTCAAACGATTTATGAGCCTCTTCCTTTTTTCTTATGATGTTTCCGTTCCTTTAATTTAGCAGCATCTACTAATTTGGGACATAATTTGAAAGCAATATTTCGACCTCGATGTTTTTGGGATGCCGCTGATTGTATGTTTGCATATTTCCTAATGATTGAAATGCATTACAACGTATAACATATATAGAGAGAAGTGCAATGATGGGCTTGGCCCTATAAGACTATACATATATGATATATGGTGGTTGGATGTAGGAATTAATTGTTCCTTATTTTGATTTAAAGAGGATTTATCTTGATTTTCTAGGTTTCAAATTTACAAAGGGAAAAAATGGGTGACAATGAACACAATGGTGGTAGCTGGAGGTGGCTGTCAAGCCTGTTTTGTTTCTAACGAGATTTTTTGTGGTTCTCTGTGGGTGTTTTACGTAGGTGATGGAGGTGAGTCTACCATTGGGGATCTCGTCTGCAATGGTCACCAAAAATGAACTTTGGCGAGGCGGCACCCAAAGGCATAGTACGGTGATAGTGGCCGATTAAGGAATCGACCAAGCGGGATTCGATCAGACCTCATGGTGGTTCGATCGCTGGTGATGGTGTCGAGTTTTGTTAAATATTGTGAGTATTGCAAACTTGTCATTTCATGAATGTGCAGGATGTTTTGTGTAAAATATCTGGATTGATTTAGTTGTGCATTTTTTACTTTGGGACAATTATGTCATTTGGATAAAAGTGGTGCGTCAAGGTGTGAGTTTGTAACGAGTTGACATGCGGGTTATATGATCTGTTTACCCAAAGTATCTAGTTGAAGCTGCAGTGGTCGATGGTCATAATTCACAAGATATTTTTACAATTCATCTTCTTATTCTCTCTCGTTGTAAAAAGGGTTTTTAGGGTTTGTTCAACTTTATCAGTTCTTTGTTCTTTTGTAAGTTCTTGATCGTTGTAGATTAGGATGAGTGTTCATCAAGAGAATAGATTAGGAATTGTGTAGTGAGGTTTCTTTGTAAGTAATTGAAAACCATCTGTCTATTTGTCCTCAAATGGTATAATAGATGATGATGTTGGGAAATTGTGTTTCTATATTTTTTCACTTTGTATCAAAGCTATAGGGCTTCGATTTGTCATTGAAGATCGTTTCATAAAGGTACATCTGTTTACCTTTATTTTTCGGCTGAGATCCTTGTAGATCTTCATAGTTGAGTTCATACTGGGGTTTCTGTTGGAATCTCAGTTCATCTTACTCATCTGTGAACATCTAGGCTTCTTTTATTTGATCTGATTCCTTCTTGTTATTGTTTTCTGTTAAGATATTGGTACTGCAAGTTTTTTTCTTATGATTGTGCAAGTTTGACTTCAAGTGGAGATCCTTGAGAGACATTCATCGTCATCAAGTGGAAATCCTTGATTGACGAATTAAATATTTGCTGGTTCTTTGATCGATTAATCTTGTTCTCCAAAATAACTCTTGTTAATGGATTTCATCACCATTAACTTTTCCAAAAGAGAACGGAGTAACGGGAGTCGATCTGTTTCGGCCTGTTCAGCTTATAGCTCTGTAAGCGTTTCTTGATCCCTTCTATCTATGTTCTAGCTATAGATGTGGAAGATTCTGGTTGTCTTGAGTACACAAGTTGTTGTGTTTTTAGTTCTTTAATATCTGTGATTGTTTTGACTCCGATGTTCCTGTCTTGGGCCCCAACATACTGTGGTGACCATCTGGACGCAAAGGAACATAGTGGTCTGTTACCTTCTTGATTGTTGTGTGTTTTTATTGGTTGTCTTTTGTGTGAACACTATGTCTGATACTCCGCTTGAGAGTAGTGGTTCTAAGGTTGATCCTGTAAACTACGTGACCCTCTTTATATACATCCATCTGATAATACTGTAACTATAATTGTAAGTTTTAAACTAATTGGGACCGAAAATATTCGTGTTTGGCGTAGCTCTATGATAAGAAGTCTTAAGGCTAGAAATAAGTTAGGGTTTGTAGAAGGGACTGTAAAAAAGGACTCTACTAATAAACTTACATCTTTAAAATGGGATCGTGCTAATGATGTAGTGTGTTCTTGGATTCATGGGTCTTTGTGTGAGTCAATTTATTCTGGACACGCATACTCAGAGTTTGCTGTAGATATATGGAATGAACTTTTTGAAACCTATAACAAGGCTGATGGGTCTGTTATTTTTAATATACATCAACGAATTAATTCACTCAAACAAGATGGTTCTTCCTTATATGAGTATTTTAATAAACTCGACACTCTTTGGAAAGAATTTGATGGTCTTACAAATGTTGCTGAATGTACTTGTGAAGCTGCTACTAAGTATAATGATCATTCAAAACTCATGAAGTTAATGCAGTTTTTAAATGGTCTTGGTGAATCTTTTAATCAAGTAAAGAGTCATATTCTTCTGACGGATCCTCTTCCTAATGTTAAAACTGCATCTTCACTTGTCTTTAAAGAGGAATCTCATCAGAAGAATGAGACATCAACTTTTGTTTCTAGCGTGTCTAAAACTCAATCATCTGCATTTAACAGTAGATTTAATGAAAAAAGGGTCAAGGTTCTAATTCTATAGAAGAAGAAATCAAAATTTACAGTGTAAGAATTGTGGTCTTAAGGGACATCTCATTGATAGGTGTTATAAATTGATTGGTTATCCAAAAGATTTTAAACCTAGGAATGAGTTTAACAATGAAAATCAAAGAAATCTGAATAAAACTTTTTCTGTTAATTCTTCTTCTGTTCCATCTAGAAGTTCCTTTTCTTCTAGTATCTCTGGGAATGGTGGAGCTTATTCTTTTAAGAGTGATCAGTATAATAAACTTTTAAGTCTCATCAATGAAAGGTCCTCTGCATCTGAGGATACTCCTGTCAGTGCTAATATGGCAGATATTTTTTTTAAGTCATGTAATTCTACTATTAGTCATCAAAAGTGGGTTGTTGACTCAGGTGCTAATCAACATATGACTTTATATGAGTCTCTTTTACAAGACACTGTTGATTTTTCTAAACTAAACCTTCTTGTTAATCATCCAAATGGCTCTTCTGCTAAGATTGAAAAAATTGGGAACTTGCAGTTTTCTGAAAACTTAACATTGTTTGATGTCTTTGCCGATCCTGATTTTGACGTAAATCTTCTTTTTGTTCACAAATTGTGTAAAGATACAAATTGTGAAGTTGTTTTTAATGAAAATTGTTTCAAAGTTCAGGATTTACAATCAAAGAAGGTTGTGGAGAATGGTAGAGAGTCTGGGGGATTGTATTATCTTGATGCTTTTCCCTCAGGTATTAGCTCTTATAGTTTCATTAAGTGTTGTGTCTCTAAACTTGCATGGCATAGTAGATTAGGTCATCCTTCTGAACAATATTTAAATTCTTTAAAAGATACACTTAATCTTGATAGTTCTTCTCATCCTCCTTGTGATGTTTGTCACAAGGCTAATCAAACTCATGAATCTTTTCCTCTTAGTGTTCATAGTTCAACCAAACTTCGAGAATTGATTCATTTAGATGTATGGGGTCCTTATAGAGTGTTTACTACAGAAGGCTTTAGGTTTTTCTTGACTATTGTGGATGATTTCACAAGGGCTACTTGGGTTTATCTGTTAAAAAGTAAGGATGAAGTTTATGGCTGCTTTACTTTATTTTTTAATATTTTGCTAACTCAGTTTGATTCTAAAATCAAAATAGTCTGTTCAGATAATGGAACTGAGTTTTTAAATCATATGATGGAATCGTTTTTGAACTTAATGGTGTTCTTCGTCAAACTTCTTGTGTTTATACACCCCAGCAAAATGGGGTTGTTGAAAGAAAACATAGACATATTCTTAATGTTGCCAGATCTTTACTTTTCCAGTCTGGTCTTCCTATAAAGTATTGGGGAGAAGAAATTCTAACTTTAGTTTTTTTGATTAATAGAATGCCAACTTCTGTTTTGAAATGACATTCACCTTATGAACTTGTGTTTAAGAAATTACCTGTGTTTGATCACTTAAGAGTTTCTGGTAGTCTGTGCTTTGCCACTAAACTTAATAATCATGATAAGCTTTCTGAACCTGCTGAAAAATGTGTTTTATTAGGTTATTCTTCTAAGAAAAAGGGTTATAAGTTGTTAAGTCTTGATACAAATTTTGTTTTTGTTTCTAGGGATGTGAAGTTTTATGAGTCAGTTTTTCCATTTAAACTGAGATCAACAACTATTGATAATCAATTTGATTTTCATAATTCAGTAGACCCTTTTTCCTAAAATGATCAACATAATTCTGAATATGTGAATGATTTGATTGATCTAAATAACTTGAGTGTTAACCATCAGATGGATGATTCTAGTGCAGCTCAGAATCTGGATGAAACTTTTTTTGATACTACATTTGACAGTGATGACCAGACTAGCGAGGTACCTGAATCTTCATCTGATAGGAGTATGCCAAGTCATTCAGATTCAACTGAGGAAAGTAGTCATTTAGACTCATTGCCTTCTCTAGGACAGTCAATAGGGGTTTCTAGGTCTAGAAGAGAGTCTCGAATACCTATGAAGTTAAATGATTATATTGTTGAAGGGACGCATAGATATAGAATTGAACATACATTAAATTACTCTGTTCTTAGTACAGAAAATAAATGTTTTTGTTCTAATCTAAATAAAACAATTGAGACAAAAACCTCTGAAGATGCCTCTATAGACCCAAATTGGGTTGAGGCAATGAATAATGAAATGGAAGCTTTATATCGAAATCATACTTGGGATATTGTAGATCTTCTTAAAAAAACCAATAGGATGTAAATAGGTTTATAGAATTAAGTATAAACCCAATGGAGAAGTAGAAAGATATAAGGCTTGTCTTGTAGCCAAAGGTTATCATCAAAGAGAAGGGGTTGATTATCAGGAAACATTTTCTCTTATGGAAAAAATAGTTATTGTTTGTATAGTTATTTCACTATCTGTAAATAATAGGGATGAGCATATGGACCGGGGAACCGGCCGGAACCGGTACTGGAACCCGAACCGGCACCGGAACCGGAACCCGATGGAACCGTTCGGGCCGGGACCGGGACGTTATTTTTGTAGATTTTTGGAACCGGGAACCGGTAGGAACCGGAACCGATATAACCGGCAAAAACTGGAACTGTATGATGCTATTTTTCGAAGACCGGTTCCAACATTTGAAGACACGACAAGAACCGGTAGGAGCCACGAACCAGAAGAACCGTCGGGCCGGTTTGGTTCTTGATTTTGGCCGAAGCTGGTTCCCGGTTCCGGCCGGTTCGGTCCTTTTGCTCATCCCTAGTAAATAAGTCTTGACCTTTGTATCAGTTAGATATTAATAATGCTTTTCTTTATGGAGACTTAACTGAGGATGTGTATATGACTTTACCTCAAGGGTATCATACTAAATGTGATACTAGAGTATGTAAATTAGTTAAATCATTATATGGGTTAAAGCAAGCTCCTAGAAAATGGAATGAGAAGTTATGTTCTGAATTGTTTAGCTATGGTTTTACTCAAAGCATAAATGATTACTCTTTGTTAGTTAAAAAGGATAATAATTTAATTATTGTTTTGTTAGTGTATGTAGATGATATTATTTTAACAAGTAGTAATGAGGCTGAAATTCAGAATGTGAAATCTTTTTTGAATTCAAGAATTTTAATAAAAAATAAGGAAAATTAAGCTATTTTCTTGGAATTGAAGTTTTAAGTATAAATAAAGGTGTGTGTTTAAATCAAATGAAATATTGCCTTGAACTTTTACATGAGTTTGGAATGTTAAGTTGTAAAACTGTTTCAACTCCTTTAGAGGCAAATTTTGTCCCTAAAAGAAGTTGTATTGGTGATGCTCCTTTACTTGAAAATGTTAGTGGATTTCAGAAACTAATTGGAAAGCTTATAAATCTAACTATTACAAGACCTGATATATCTTATTGTGTTCAGATACTCAGTCAGTTTATGCATAAACCACATAAGTTACATTTAAAAATAGCATTCAGACTATTTAGAAAGGTAGTCCTGGGAAAGGTATTTCAATTATAAAGGCAGAAAATTTTGACTTAATGGGTTATGTAGATACTGATTGGGCAAAATGCCTCAGTTCAAGGAAGTTAGTTACTAGGTATTTAGTTTATTTTGGAAATTCATTTGTATCCTGGAAAAGTAAAAAACAAGCTACTGTATCCAGGTCCTCAACAGAATCTAAATACAGAGCTTTAGGATCTGTTACTTGTGAAATTATTTGGATTTTAAAATTGTTATTTGATTTGGGAATAAAAAGTTTAATACCTATTATAGTTTTTTTGTGATAACGGGTTTGCTATTAAACTAGCATTAAATCCTGTGTTTCATGAAAAAACAAAGCATTTTGAAATTGATTTACATTTTGTTAGAGAAAAGATTGCAAATGGTGTTTTAAAAGTAGGAAAAATTAGTTCTTCTAAATAGAGAGATGATATTTTGACAAAGTTTTTAAGTGTTTCACAACATAATTTTTTGTTAAATGAAATTGGTTTAATTAATCATTTTAATAAAAATTAATATTCTTCCTTAAATGTCAAGTTTGAGGAGGGGGTGTTAAATATTGTGAGTATTGCAAAGTATTGCAAACTTGTCATTTCAGGAATGTGCAAGATGTTTTGTGTAAAAATATTTGGATTGATTTAGTTGTGCATTTGTGACTTTTGGACAATTATGTCATTTGGATAAAAGTTGTGGATCAAGGTGTGAGTTTTTAACGGGTTGACACGTGGGTTATATGATCCGTTTACCCAAAGTATTTAGTTGAAGCTACAGTGGTCAATGGTCATAATTGACAAGATATTTTTACAGTTCATCTTCTTATGCTCTCTCATTGTAAAACGGTTTTTAAGTTTTGTACAACTTTATCAGTTCTTTGTTCTTTTGTAAGTTATTGATCGTTATAGATTAGGATGAGTGTTCATCAAGAGAATAGATTAGGAATTGTGTAGTGAGGTTTATTTGTATGTATCTGAAAACCATCTGTCTATTTGTCCTCAAATGATATAAATGATATAATAGATAATGATATTGGGAAATTGTGTTTCTATATTTTTTCACAATTTGGTTGGCCGGGTGGTCCATCATTTGTTTCTTGTTTTCCGGGGAGAGAGAGAGAGAGAGAGAGAGAGAGAGAGAGAGAGAGAGAGAGAGAGAAATTTTATTTTATCTTTTTTTAATTGTTCAATAAAAAGAAGAAAAAAAATTGCATCATTCATAAAGTTTTGGGAGGGACAAAAACCACAACCAACTCAAAATGACCATTTTTTGTCAAGTTTGGGCCAAAACCGGGAGAAAATACAAAAAACAGGGACCAGTTTTGCTGTTTTGTCTTTGTTCCAATAATAAGCAAAGCTCGTGTTCATTTACATAGGTTAGCAAGCTGATTAAAAGTATATAGTTGGATCCTTCTCGGAAAAAGCGTCACCTCTCCAAGCTCTACGCGCCATATATGATGCCCCGTAGTCTGTTTGATAAGATTTTCTCCATCCACGTAAGTCTATGAAAGTGTTATATAAGGATCTATAATTACGAGGAATGGTATCACCAAGTAATATATTTAACCAATCATGGGTGGTTGACTCGAAGTAATCGCGACGACAAAGATAGTAGGCTCCTGTAGTGAGCTCAAATTCAGATAGATCTCCTCCAATAACTTCTTTCTCTTTCTTGTAATTTTTGTAGTATTCTAACTCTTCTTCACCATCATCTATGAAAGCAAGGCTGGCACCACACCTGTTTACCATCCATCCATCCCCCACAATGATGGACACATTGATTTCATCTCCAGCATCTAAAACGTTCCCAATGGGCCAATAGCTTAACCACACAACATCTTTTACTCCCGGTTTGCAATAGATCGCAGGGTTATACATCCAAGTAAGGCCCTTGGTTATATTGCTAACTTTGGTGAATAAAGCCCATGTATCTTTATCCTTGTGTGATGTGCCTGTTATTCTGTATGACACGGTTACATTTAACCCTTGGATCCTGAATTTCTCAGGACAAGAAGGCACACGAAAGGATAAGAACGAGGATGATGACTTATACTTGGACATTGGCATGCTTTGACCCTTTATGCCTGCCAGATATGTGCTCATTATACTGTATTCATACAGCACCTGGCCAAATACATTGCAGAATTATCAAATTACTCATATATTAAACAATTTTCCGATGGAAAGATGTATTTTTTGATTGCTTATTCATGCATGAGAGAGAGAGAGAGAGAGAGAGAGAGAGAGAGAGAGAGAGAGAGAGAGAGAGAAATGTACCATTATATGACAATCGTATCTAATGACATCATCACCTGCAAGGTCAACCCTAGTATGTTGATATGCTTTAATCCATTTCATATGTCCCAAATCTGCTTCATCAAGCTTTGCTAATGGCACCAATTTGAAAAAGCCTTGAATTTCAAACAAGTTTTCACAACCTAGATATTCAAATTTCCGCAATCTGAACCTAGCAGATTCGAATGTTATTTTCTCCAATGAAGAACACCAAGAAGTATACAACTCTTCTAGCGTACTTGGGAGACATAGGAGGGACTCTATATTTGGACAACCACTCACATCGAGCACCCGAAGCATTTTATGATTAGTGTAATTGGTCAGAAGCGTTAACGGATTACTGCCAAAATTCATGTGTTTGTAAAACGATGATGACTGTTTACTTAAAAATGATGGATCATCATGGCTTATATCAAGGTTGCTATCATTGAGAAACAGAAACTCTAATGAGTCTGGCAAGGGAACCAACAACGGTTGTGGCATTCCTCCACCAGTACATAGAGCTTTTAGCCTTTGCAATTGCTTCGATGCAACCTTTCCAGGTTGATTACACCCTCCGAAGTCCAGTAGAGAAAGCTTCTTAAGACCTCTAATGGTTTCACAAACATGAGTCACACTGAGACTGAAACAGTACGAGAGAATCAAAGTCTCGAGATTAGGAAGTCGGGAAAGATGGCGGACACTGACAAGATTGAGCGACCATTTAAGATTGAGGATCTTCAGTGAATTAAGAACCTATTTAAAGAATACCAAGATTCATTCATGGTATGTTAACACATCAACTGTCAGAAAGTTGGGAAGCTAAAAGGTTAAGTGAAAAACAGGACATCAAATTCCTACCATGGGAGGTTCAAACTTCTTCAACCATCCATTGCTCATATCTACAGCCACCAAGCTGCTCCCCAATAAGCTTGAGGGTATTTTTTTCAATTGACAATTAGTCCAGTGTAACCATCTTAATTCTGGAAAATTTTTGTAGGACCCAGTGAGTCTCACATATCGGAGCTTGAGCAATTTCAGTTTGTCCATTTTTACAAGTGAAGTTGTTTTAAGGGTTGGTGGCTGCAAATTTAGCATTAAGTTAATTAATTAGGTACATATCTCATGTATAACATAAAATGCAGGTAAAATTAAAGGTAAATGCAGCAAAAATATCAAGAGTACCACACTCATTCACAACTTTGTCTTACATTTGATGTCATCCCTTCCTCTAGCTTTCGCATGTCAAGTGCTAGACCTTCAATTGTTTTCGAACCCTAATGGGGAAAGACAGGAAATGAGACAAGGAAAGTTAACATAGGAGGTTGTTGAAGGGAAAAAAAGGATTAAAGATACACATAAGAAGCATCATACCTCTCCTTTTCTCAACAAACGATAAGATTCATCATTTTGCGAGATTCTACTACGTGCTGCAGGATCTCTGGACTCCTGAAGAACTATGTTTCTTGCCATCTCTTGAAGCAATTGATGCATCATCAGTTTTTTACTTGGTGAGATGGTAAGAAGGCATTTGTTAGTGAGGGTCACGATCCCAGCCTTTGCATGCCAGTCATGCTCCAATATCTTTACCACATAACCCTCATATTCACCAACAAAGAAAAAAGCAATATGAAGAAACAACTCTTTGTTACTGGCATGTGGCAATGAGTCAAAGCTCTTTTGTAGTATACCTTGGATTTTACAATCAAGATCTCCTTTCAATGAATTCAGTGAATTCAATGTACTTCTCCAAATCTCGATTATGTTACTTCTTTTGCTTGGGTTTTCAGCATCAACAAATAGAGAAGAACCTAGTACTTTAAGAGCTAGTGGGTTTCCACCACAATACTTTGTTAATTGTACTGCGAGCTCCTTTAAACCTTCCATGGGAATTTTGGATCCAAATGCATGGTAACTTAAAAGCTCTAATGATTCATGATCATTCAGCAATTCAAGTTCATGCACCCGGCAACTCCAAGATATGGACCCAAACCATGCCCGTATATCTAAAAGCCTAGTTGTTATTATGATCTTGCTTTGTGTATAAAAAGCCCTTGTTCCAAGTAAAGCACCTAATTCATCATGTTCATCAATGTCATCAAGAACAATAAGCACCCTTTTCACTTGTAAGGCCTCTTCAACCTTCCTTGTACCCTCAGATACACTAGATATACTTGCATTCTTTTCCCCTAGAATGTCTGAGAGAAGTTGTTTCTGTAGCCCAAGCAAACCATCAGACTGTTTATAGTGCTTTCCGATCTCTTCAAGGTAAGAGCTGCTTCCAAATTTTTGCTTGTTTGAGTTATAAATGAATTGGGCCAGTGTCGTCTTGCCACTGCCTCCCATGCCACAAATTGCTAAAACATTATCTCCAGATTGCTCATTTTCCAACCAAGAGTTGATAAATTTAGCTCGCGAATCCATTCCAATTAGATGAGCTGGAGTACTAACTAGTTTCAAATCTAGTTCAGAGTTGATTGTACCAACAATTTCTGCGATAAAGTCTGTTTCAGACCTGCAAGAAAAGAATAAAGAAAATTTAACTGCTTCCGTTATAGCGCATGAAATTCAAATGCTCTAGCAAATGTAATATTCTTCCTGCTACCATTATCAACCTAATAAATTATATGATGAACTGAGGTTTACATAGCAATCTGATTGAATAAGTGTTTAATAATGTGAAGGTCAAGATACACCCGAATTGAATGAATCAGGTTGGACAACTTCCCAAAACGGACAGGTTATTCAGGTTTAATCTGTTGGTTGGTTGGCGAGAATACGTGTTGGCCCAAAGTCAAACCGGAATATCTGCTATGTTATCAGTATTTAGTTTTAGGTTCACTTCCCACTCACTATTTCACAGCATATTCTGTATTTATAGTAAACCGTCTATAAGGAAGAGAATGGCATAATGTCTGTCATAAGTAACTGAACAGCTATTTGTCCAGAGACAAGGAGCAAAGGAAATGAAGTATGTGCAAGAGTAAACCAAACCCTTAGACTACTAAGGAAAAGGCCACAGAATAGTAGATTACTACTGAAAACACCATCAAACAGGTAAGCATCTAATCATCTGGTTCTGCTCTTTGCATAAATTTAAAGCAATATTAGCAAAAGAAAATTCCATGACTTGATGTGTTTAAGAAGCATACCTGAACTGGACATCTACCAGGCACAAATTACGATTCCTTATCATATTTAACACTCTCAGTTGAATAAATCAAAAAGGGTTTCCAAAGGATTAAACTATAAGCATGAATAGAGAAAGCATACCCCGAAACAACCATGCCGGACAAATCAGCAACCTCGGTAAGGGCTGTCTTCCATCGATTGACATTAAACTCGGTCCATTTTAACTTTTCTGCTCTTTCATCTACATCTATCGCAAAACTTTGTCTTTGATTCCTAACATCCGACGGATCGACATGGTAAAAAACCGGTAAAACAAATTGATTAAAGCTCCGCCTTTGCTCAAGGATCAACACAAGCTCGTCAAGGCACCATCTGGAATTTGCATATTTCTCAGACAAGACAACTATACAAGCTTTTGATTCTTTAATAGCTCTCTCAATTTCAGGCTTGAGTTGTTGACCTCTGTCGATTTCATCATTGTCCCTAAAAGTGCGAAGTCCTGTTCGTACTAAAGCCGCATACAGATGATCTGTAAAAGAATTACGCGTATCTTCACCTCTAAAGCTTAGAAAAACATCATAGCAGCTGGTATGATATAGCAGAGAAGCAGAAGATGAAGCGGACGCCATTGAAATTAGTAAGATGAGAGGTTGTTAAAGAGAGGGGAATATACTGGCATCAAGATCAACGTCTCCGGTCTCCGGATAAAATATCAACGCGTTTACCTTTTCTACGCGTTTGTGATACATTAAATTAAATTGGTGTAAACGTTTTTTGGAAAAAAAAAATTAGTTTATGGTAATTTTGTTAATTTGTAAAATTATAAAACTAGTTTATTTTAGATCAATTTTCAAAAATAGTCCTTATTTAATGTATTTTTTCTGAGATTTAGTCTAATCTTCGATTTTTAACTTCATGGTTTTTTTTAAGTAATTTATTTGTGGAATTAGTCTCAATTAAACTTGAAAAGACTAATCTATCATTTTAATTTGTTTTTCTATTTTCTTTTTACTTTTTTTCCTTTTATTTAAATTTTTAAAAATAAAAAAAATAAGGTCCTCTCTCTCTCTCTCTCTCTCTCTCTCTCTCTCTCTCTCTCTCTCTCTCTCTCTCTCTCTCTCTCTCTCTCTCTCTCTCTCTCTCTCTCTCTCTCTCTCTCTCTCTCTCTCTCTCTCTCTCTCTCCAAATCCAAATCCAAACAAACATTTCAAGATCTTCATTCACAACAAATAATTCATTCACAACAAATAAAGAAGGGTCATATCTCTCTCTCTCTCTCTCCAAATCCAAATCCAAACAAACATTTCAAGATCTTCATTCACAACAAATAAAGAAGGGTCCTCTCTCTCTCTCTCTCTCTCTCTCTCTCTCTCTCTCTCTCTCTCTCTCTCTCTCTCTCTCTCTCTCTTCTAAATCCAAATCGAAACAAACATTTTAAGATCTTTATTCACAACATATAAAGAAGGGGTCCTCTCTTTCTCTCTCCAAATCTAAATCCAAACAAACATTTCAAGATCTTCATTCATAACAAATAAAAAAGGGGCTCTCTCTCTCTCTCTCCAAATCCAAACAAACATTTCAATATCTTCAATTCATTTTAAGATCTTTCAACCTCATTTCAATATTTTTAGATTCTTTCTTCCTGATTCATGATTCATAAATCATCATAGTCTCCTATGGCAAGATCGTTATCCCTCTTTCCATTGTTGAGATTTCGGCGACTATATGAAGATTTCATGATTCATCATCGTCTCCAATTGCAAGCTTCGAATGAAAGTATTGATCCTACCATATTTTCAGATGAATCCAGATTCAAGATTCAGTTTTTGAATATTTTTGTTATTTTCAAGAGCATTTACCTAATCTTTACGTTATTAGCATAAATGGGGCCTTGTGTTGAGATTAGGGTTTCTTCAAATTAAAGATTCAAATCAAGATTATGATTCCAGAAGTGATGCACCTACAATTTGAATTTGAAACCCGATTGAAGATAAAGAAAAGAGCAATACATTCAAAAGGCACAAACTTTAAAAACAGTCAACAAAGTTAATAAAGACATACTAACTCAAACTCATATCTCCACATACAAAATCAAAAGCCTAGAAATTATAGATAGAAAAAAACAAAACCCCATGAAGCAAAGCCTAAGATATCATGAAGAAACTCAAAGAACGATAATTTCGACCTAAAACCCCCAAAATCCAAGACAGCAAGAAATGGTGGAAAAAAGAAAAACAAAATGGAGACTAATTTTACTGTTTTTTCACCATTAAAGTCTTAAGTAGAGAAGAGGGCCCATAGGAGAGCTTGAATACAAGCAGAAGAGTGTGTATTCTAGATGAACCCAAAAAGAATGCGTCAAAAAAAAACCCAAACCATTATACGAAAGAGATAGATTTATGAGTGTTCATATGGAAGAAGATGATGACGATGATAGTAATTGTAATGGTAGCCTCTCAAATTAACTTAAAATAAAGGGAATCAATCAGCATTTGTTAGAAAATTGCGGCCTTGTTTTTGTACTTTAGTGTTTAATATAGAGAAAGATTTGCAGGGTTGTGCTGGAGAGAGAGAAGTGGGGCCCCCTCTTTATTTGTTTTTACTTTTAATATTTTAAATAAAAAAGAAAATGTTTAAGAAAATACAAAAACAAATTAAAAGTGTAGATTAGTATTTTTTTTTTATGTTTAACAGGGATTAATTCCACAAACTATAACATCCTAGGCTTTCAGGTATTTTCAAATCCTTCCTTTAGTTTTTAAATATGTCATTTTGGGCCCTTGGAGTATAAAGATGTAGCCTTAAGAAGCCCTAGTGGCAAAATGGAAATTTTTGGGAGCATGAGTAGTATGTTGGGCGTACACATATGTACGCATCAAAATGACAATTTTTGGGAGCATGAGTAGTACGTTGAGCGTACATGTGAGTACACTGTGCATACACATATGTACGCAGGGCGTACTAATGTCCGAGTGAAACCCTAATTTTTAGGGTTTGAAGAGTATTTAAGCACCTTTATGGATCATTTAGCCTCACTTTTTCAGCCTCCAAGTCTTTGAGCCATTCTTAGCAAACCCTAACCCCATAAGAGAGTGTTTTGAGCTTAAAATGTGTTATTTGTGTGCTTAAAGGAGAAGAAAGTGTATTAAGGAGTCAATGAAGGAAGGCAAGCTTGTAGATCGTAGATCATCATCTCATTTGGAAGCTCCAGATCTTAGTAGCTTTATGATGTTCTTTATGTTTGGTTTGCTTAGATCTCATCTTAGTAGCTTTATGATGTTCTTTTGTCCCTAAAAGTCTCATTGTTGTGCATGTTTGATTTTGGACGTTTTGGGCTGTCCTTCTAGGCCCTATAAAGGGTCCTTAGTCATAAAAATGAGGTCCTAATGGCCAAAAGTGTCTTATACATTTGGAAAAAGGGTCTTATTGGATTAAGACCTTATATTAAGAGTTTATGGACGTGTAAAGTCATAAAGTTGGAGACTTTATGAATCTAGGGTGCATTTGGACCATGGATATGTAATTTGGGCTTAAGTGCTTAAGCTATTTAGCACTTAATGGACCTTTGGGATCTACGAGGGTACGCCCCGCGTAGGGAGGAGTACACATTGCGTACTTGGTCAGCCACCTCGATGGTGGTCAATGTGAGGCTCGTGTACGCCTTGCGTACCTCCAGTGTATCGCCAACATACGTCGTCTGTGGACTTTTGAGTTTAGGCTTCGAGTTTTGGGCCACCTTTTTGGGCTTGAATGACTTGGGCCCTCATTAGACTTTCTGGGTATGAGTGTTTTGTGCTAGTTTGAGAATTGGACCTAAGGATAAGGCCCAATAAGGATTTAGGCCCAATTTGGAAAATTAGGCGAATTATGGGTCTTGCAGTAATTTGGCCTCTTGGATCAAAATTGGACTTGGGCCTTGGCCCAATTTGGGATAGGGTAAAGTGGCCATTTACCTTAAGTCTGGATCCTTAGTTAAGGATGGTAATCCAATTGTTAAATGGATGTTTGTTTTGTTGTGATAGTTTGGGATTTTCATGAGTCGGCAGTCGGAGGTTTTCAGTATGGTTCGACATTGTAAGGTGAGTTTTCCTCACTGTACTTGTAGGTCGAAGGCACCAATGCCCCCCCCCCCCCCTTGGATTGATATCCTGTTGTGCGTGATGTTACATGATAGTGATCTATTAGATCAGAATCCTGGTAGATAAGATGATGCTATGCTTAGTGATCTATAAGATCTATCTGTTTGTTTGTTGGCTGGTTAATAGTATGTTTATTTGTATTATATTCACATGATTGGTTAGTGGTTGAGGCTTCACTGCTTTGTGTGTAAGCCAACAGGTCGGGGCATTCCAAACCGATGGTTGATGCCCTAGCGTATTCCATCATGACGATGATTAGACCTACAGTATGTTGGCATTCCAACCCGATGGTTGATTGGACCCATAGTATGTTGGCATTCCAACCCGATAGGTTGAGGGGCTTGGGGTATTCCAACCCGATGGTTGATTGGACCCATAGTATGATGTTTTGTATGTGTGCTATTATTATGTATTTGTATTTTGGGGGAACTCACTAAGCTTTGGGCTTACAATTTTGGATTATGTTTCAGGTACCTCAGAGGATCGCGGGAAGACGAAGGCGTGATCGTGCACCTCCTCATGTTTTACTTTATGATTTTGGGATTTCTCTGATATTGAACTTATTCTGAAAACAATATGTAAAAAATGATGGTTTTTGGGTTATTTAAAAGTTTAATTTTTTTCATGAATTATATGGATGTAACACAAAACAAAGTAAATCAAAAGGTCCATAAAGCCAAAAAAGTTAAGGTTTTGACTAAACCCTAGAAAAAGACAAAATTGCAAAAATGGTCCCTGTGGTATGCATTTTTTTGGGGTTTTAGTCCAAACCATGACTTTTTTGGATTCGTGGTCCTTTTGAGGTAGTTTTGTTGCGTTTTTGGTCTCTCAGTAAATTGAAATGACTGTAATGCCCATGGGGTATTTACTTTTTATTTTTTTCTATTTAATTTAAATGAAAAAGAAAATAAATAAATAAATTGGACCCACATCTCTCTCTCTCTCTCTCTCTCTCTCTCTCTCCTGTGAAGCCCATCAGTGATCCAAACATCGTTCATAGTCAATTTCAACATCAGATTCCAGCAATTTGGACTAACCCACAAAAAAAGACTTAAAGTTCTTCACCCACTTTCACTATGAACACACATACACACACTAGATCAAGGAGAAGAAGACCCATTTCGGTGAGTATCAAGAAGTCCCTCTCGCTTCCCACTGATAACCCTCATCCTTCTCCAAAATTAATTTCAGCACCTTAACAGATTACCATCTGTTGTTGCTGCTATTCTTGGTTAGATTACCATCTCCAAAATCAATTTATCCTCTCTCTCTCTCTCTCTCTCTCTCTCTCTCTCTCTCTCTCTCTCTCTAAACCCATTACCGTTTTAACTGATTTTGAGGAAACAATATCCTAATCAACACAAATCTCGATTCCTAAATCAACTCACTTTCAGTCCATTTTAAATTAGATTAATAGATCCAAAAACAATTTGATTCTAACAAATGCCAGTGAGCATTACATGTTGAGAGAACAAAAGAGAAAGTGAGGAAGATGATAATTAAACTAGAAATGGATGAAGATGAAAATTAAACCAGAAATATATACATTTATCTGTATGTATATATGTTGAGAAATAGGTAGAAAGCAGTGAGATTGGATCAATCGGAGAAGGATAGAGATGAAGCTTGAGGTCGCCGGAGCCAAAACAAATCCTAACTCCGATTAGAGTTTCGTCGTCGTTGCTATGAAGATCAGATTAGGGTTACCACTGAATCGGAGTGAATGGAGGTGACGGGTCTTGTAGCTATCTCTAACCTCCGACGTTCCCCTGCGGTCATTATCACACCTGCTTCCATATATGTGAATCGCAAACCGTCTTCATATGAAAATATAGATGTGTGTTTGTGTGAGAAATCGAATCTGAAAACTCCATGTGTTCATATGATTTAGAAATGTGTATCTGTGTTCATCAGATATGATATGAATCGTGGAAGATGAAGAAGTGGGTGGGGGTGAATTTCTTTTTCACGAGAGAGAGAGAGAGAGAGAGAGAGAGAGAGAGGTGGCCCACTTTTTTAATTATTAAAATAAATAAATAAACGATTTGATTTTAAAAGAATAAAAGAAAAATGAAAAATAAATACCCCAAGGACATTATAGTCATTTCAGTTTACCGAGGGACCAAAAACGCAACGAAACTACCTCAAAAGGACCATCAATCCAAAAAAGTCGTTGTTTGGACTAAAACCCCAAAAAAATGCATACCACAGGGACTATTTTTGCAATTTTGTCTAGAAAAAATACATACCATAGGGACCATATTTGCAATTTTCTCTTTATTTTAAGTTATGAATTAGTTTATTGTAATTTATTTATTTGAAAAACTATAAAACTAGTTTATTTTAATTAATGGATTAGCTTATAAAGTTGTTTTTGATAAGTTATTTTGGGATAACTTTTATAAGTTTATGGAGCTTCTTTTTAGAAGTATATTCTTAATGTAGAATATATAGGCGTCAGGATCAACATTTTCGATTTTAGGAGAAAATATCTACGCATTTGTTTCAAATACATTAAAAATTAAAATAGTATAAAAGTTTTTCAAAAAAATAAATTAGTTTACTGTAAATTATTAATTTGTAAAATTAGAAAACTAATTTGTTTTAAGTTATGAATTACTTTATAGTAATTTATTAATTTGAAACTATAAAACTAGTTTATTTTAAGTTATGAATTAAGTTATAAACTTTTTTTGACAAATTATTTGGAGATAATTTTCATAAGTTTACATAGATTTTTAAAAAATATTCCAAATATGTTCTAAGAATATATCTGGTCTCCAGAGAAAATATCTACACATTTATTTCAAATAAATTAAAAATTAAAATAGTGTAAAAGTTTTTCAAAAAATTAGTGTATTGTAATTTATTAATATGTAAAATTATAAAACTAGTTTATTTTAAGTTATGAATTAGTTTACTGTAATTTATTAATATGAAAAATTATAAAACTAGCTTTGTGCACTTCGCATTATACCAAAGTATATATATATATATATATATATATATATATATATATATATATATATATTCTATTTCCTGTCTCTCTCTTCATCTCTCTCTGTAAACCTAGGTACGCCTCCACCCTACATCATTTGATCCACCACCAAAATGGAAAAGAATGGTTTGGCAGATTGGAATCGATGAAGCCAAAAAAAAAAAGGAAAGGGAAACAGGATCTCTAAATTACTGTTGATCGGAAGAGAATGATTCAAGAACGGAGCAGGGATCGGGATGCATAATCGATTGGGGGATTTTCGATCCTCATATGATCGAGTGACAATGAAATCAGTAACACCCGAAATCAGAAAGGTCAAGAAAGGAAAGGAAAACCATAAGTTAAAGAGGGTCGACTCGTCGAGTCCAGGGAGGAACTCGGCGAGTCGGAGCGGGATCCGGGTGTAAAGTAAGTGACCGACTCGGCGAGTCGGCAAGTGGACTCGGCAAGTCTGGTATGGGTTGGGAAACCCTAATTCCGGGACTTGGTACCCTATTTAAGCATCTTATTCTCTTCCATAGGGCTCATTTGCGGCCCCTATAGTCCAGAACCCCAAACCCTAGCCACCATAACCATTTTTGGAGCAAGATCTACCCTTGGTGAAGTAATTTGAAGCTTGGAAGTGAAGAGATTCATAGTGGTGCAAGAGGAGGCCTTGGATCCAGATTTGGTGGAACTTTTTAGAGCATTTGGAGGTAATGAATCGTTATCCTTGGCTTTGTCCTTTCTATATCCATCTTTCATTGAGTTTTAGGGTTTCTTTGAGAGTATGTGATGAGAAATTGGTGCACAAGTTAGATCTGGAGTTGAAACTCCAGATCTGAGCTCTATTTGGATCAAAGAATGCAGAAAGCCCTATTAGTTGCTATGCAAAAGCCATTCCCCACGAGTTAAGTTCCTTTCTAGCTTGGTTTTTGGTATTATGAGACAAGAAGCACGTAAAGGTATCAACTTTATGTTGCTAATGGACTCTAGGAACCCAGATCTATTTTTTGGAGCAAAGGAGTAGCTATGTGACTCGAGATTATGAGAATACACAAAAGGACTCAACGAGTCTGGGAGATGACTCGGCGAGTCGGGATAGATACCAGTCTTAAATCGCGTAGTAACTCGGCGAGTCACATGGGTGGACTCGACGAGTTGGATGAAGATAGGCAGGAAATCGACGAGTTGGAAGAACAACTCGGCGAGTCTGTTGAAGATTGTCTTGGACTCGGCGAACCTGTTCTTGGACTCAGCGAGTTAAGTCGTGAAACCCCAAACCCTTCTAGTTAAGACTCGGATCAGTGAGTTGAGTGGAGACTCGGTGAGTTGGACAGGACAGAACTCGGAAATCAGTAGACTCGGCGAGTCATGGTCTGACTCGGCAAGTCGAGTCGCGAATAAAAAGCATTTCTGAGCTTATGAACTTGGCGAGTCAGTAGGCTGACTTGGTGAGTAGGGTCAACCTGGAAGGTTGACTTTGACCAGGACCTTGACTTTGTCAACAGTTGACTTAGTTAACTTTTGAAGGACTATCAGACTAAGTGTTATATTGATATTGGTAGCTCAGAGAGCTAGAGGAGCAGCACCTCAAAGGTTGTCGGTTAGCAGCCAGAGGGTTATCAGCAGAGCTCAATAGTTCAGGTGAGTTACCTTCCAGTAGTGGTGGGTCTAAGGCCACAATGCCAGCCCACCAGTAGGAGACGTATGATAGATGATTGTCTATGTGATATCATCTAGGTTTGCTACTACCTGATATGTTATATGCTAGCATGATATGTTGTATGTGATAGTAGTAGAGTTCGGTTGTTAGGACCGAAGGGTAGTCAAACACCCTAGATACGTCTAACAGTATGTGATGATATGTTTGCATGCTGGCTTGTTATGTTATATGCGATAGAGGTAGTAGGAGGGGACTAGTCCCCAAGTTCGGTTGTTAGGACCGAAGGGTAGTTCAAGCACCCCAGATAGGTCTGATAATCTGTTATGATATGACATGTGATAGTGTTAGTAGTAGGGGTGAAATAGTCCTCGAGGTTCGGTCGTTAGGACCGAAGGGTAGTCAGCACCCCAGAATGGCTTGACACGGGTAGGACGGCACCCCAGAATGGTCGTACCGGTCAGGTCGGGCACCCAAGAATTGTCTGGCAGTATGTATGTTATGTGATTGTATGGTATGGGGTAGTTTAGGGGAGCTCACTAAGCTTCGTGCTTACGGTTTCAGTTTTTGGTTTCAGGTACTTAGTTTTTCAGAGGGGGATCTCGGAGAGGTTGTAGTGCACACACCATAGTCAGTTAGCCTAGGAATGTTTTACTCTGACAATAAGATTAAGTTTTGAATTAATACTCGGAAATTTTGTTATGACTTATGACACGGTTTTTATAAATATGGCTTTAGTAATGTTTTAAAAGAAATTTTGGGGTTGTATTTTGGGACGTTACAAAATCATTTAGGCTACTCTCGGTTTTTTTTGTTTGATTTTAACAAAAATCGAAGAAGAAGAAGAGAAGAACAACGGATTTCTTTTTCTATTTTCTGTTTTGGAACAGGATCTCCGAATTGCTGTTGATCGGAATAGAAGGATTCACGAACGGAGCAGGGATCGGGCGGCATAATCGATTAGGAATGTTAAATCCTTGTCTAACCGAGTGAAAATGAACGGAAACAGGTCAGAATCATTCACTACAAGAAAATAGCCCTTTAATGACGCGCAAACAATGACACTCGTTGATAGACGACGCGCATTTGTAAGTGCCCTAAAAGATAGCGTCAGTTTTGCAAAATTTGAAGGATAGAGGGCACGCATTTTTGTGCGCCCTAAAATTAGTGTCAGAAAAGAAAAAAAAAGAAATGTGGAGGGCACCTTTCATAAAATGTGCGTCATGTGAATGTGTCGCTTTATAATTTTAAGTGAAACACGCGTTTTAGGCGGGAAATGAAATCGACGAAAATTACCCCCGCCTATTGAATCCCAAAATTAATCCCCCCGCCTCTTCTACTTAGCAAGAAAAAGCCCTAGGTCCGTCATCTTCATCTTCAGTATCGTCAAACATCTCGTTCATCAGATCTCTACTTGATCTCCTTCTTATCAGTATCACCAAACATCTCATTCACCACCTCCACCCTATCAACATTCCCTTAATTTCAATTTGATGCAGGTAATACACGACCAACTGTAAGTCTCTCTCCCTCTCTCTATCTCTCTCTCTCTACCCCTACCGTTCAACAACAACCTAGACACCCACCACCCCTCGTCTTCTCTCTGGTTCACCATGGCCACCAATGAAGCCCCATTGTTTTATCCAAAATGGGCCCAAAATCATGAACATAATCAAGCCTTCTTGGAATGAAAATCTTCCCGCCCAAATAGTTCTATTGCCGACGTATCGTAGCCATTTATAAGTCGATTTCCTTACCCCAGTATCCCCCAATCGCAAACGAATCAAACCCTAACCCTAGATTTTTTGCTAACTAGGTATGTTTTCTTCCTCTTTTTCCTCGATGTCGACTCTAATTTTTTTCATTTACAACCATTTTCGCTTCGATTTTTGACCTAGTTTGTTGTTTCGGTTGTTTCATTCAGGATCAAACGATGAAAGGAAGCAAATCAAGCGGTGCTACGAGGAAAGCCGATACCAAGTACGATTTAATCTAACTATGTTTAAAACATACCATCTGCTAGGGTTTAATGTTGTATTTTTTTCATCTTCAATGAAATTAGGTTTATGTTCTTCCTCAGGATCATGATTTCGGTACTTTTTAACAATTGTTTGTTGTAATTTTAGGTTGGCTGTAAAGAAGACTGCAGCCAAGGGGAAAGCAGCTAAGGATCCCAATAAACCCAAGAGACCCGCTAGCGCCTTCTTTGTGTTCATGTTAGTAGCTGTTCTTCGTTTATCACTACCTTCATGTTTTACTTCCATTTCCAAAGTTTAAATATTTTTCCTCTTGTTAATGTTATAAAGGGAGGACTTTAGAAAGCAGTTCAAAGAAGATCACCCTGACAACAAATCTGTTGCTGCTGTAAGTGATCTTCCTTTTTGCCTTTTGTCATCGAAACTTCTTAAGCTTTGTTTCAAGTATTCTGTATCTAGATTGAGTTGAGTTTGTGTTTTTAGATTTTGATTTGGATTTCACTTGTGTATAATTATCAGGTTGGTAAAGCTGGTGGGGCAAAATGGAAGTTAAAACTATACTAGTGCTCTCTTTCCTTGGTTTTCATACTTATTATTATGATCCAGTTTCACTGAGCATGGTCGAACAAGCTGCAAAGCCACTTGCAAGGCCTGTAAGAGTAAGGCCCTGTTTTGTTTCTTGTCATTAAGTGATGTCTGGATAAATAATATTATAAGATGTTGTTATTATTTTTTAAGGTTTGGGTTTTAGACTCTACACCTGGAAAGGTACATGCAGGTAGAGACGGAGATGATCATCCTGCTGAATTGATCATTTCTCTAAGAGCATTGCCTAACCAGGTGTGTTTTGTGTTGCATAAAGAGTAACGACTTTTTTTTGGTTATTTTATAAATATCTAACTATATATTGTCCCATGATCTCACGTATTCACTTTCATATGCAATCTTGATGTATCTCATATACATGATTCTTGTTAAACTTTTACAATCTTAATTTTTCTATTATCTTTTTTCAAGGAAGGTCACATCAAAAATGGAGGTCATTAGTGGTCTTGTGCGTGAGGGGTTTTTGAATGATGTGGCTCAGGTAAATCTTTTTTTTATAAGACAAATAAAAAATCTATTTTCATTTTCATTTACTATTTTTCTTTCTCATTGTAGAGGGACCTGGGCTCACAGTTGGTGGCCAGTATATTTGAACTCGTTTGCAATCCTTTTCTGCTTTCCGCCAGTGGGGTGATTCTGAACAGGTATCTAACATTCAATATCAACATATTTTAATTAAAAAAACTTAATTTTTTTGATGATGAAATTAAAGAATTTGCAATCACATCACCAAATCGAAGAATACGTATATTTTGGTATAGAACTGGTAAACTAAGACGTGTCTATGATGAATCACTTGAGGTAAGTAAATTTACTCTTTTGCCCTTAGTTTCATGACATTTAAACGTATATATCATTAACTATTCTGAAGATTTAACCTAACTTTGGTTTGTTTAGAATGCTCAAGATCTTCAAAGAAGCGATGTTCCTTTGTATCGATTAGAAGCTATTGATTTTGGGAGAAGAATGGCAGTTGAAAGAGAAATTGAAAAAACAGAAAATGTCCCACAGCCAAATGCACTATTTGATGAAAGCTCTAATTTCATTATTTATCCAACTCTCCTTGGTATTAAAGTAAGAAATTTTACCTTGTGCCATTTTGTTTTTCTCAAATTCTAAGGTGTATGCAGTAATCCGAAGATTTTATTTTCTAATGTTTTATTCATAAATTGGTGATAGATTGTAAATCTGCACACAAACAAAGTTTCCAGAATATTAGGGAAGGTGGAAAATAATGACAGGTTTTTAAGAATTGCTTTGTATCAAGGTGATCAAAGCAGTAAAAAAGTGCGAAAAATTCCTGCTGCTGCTGTAAATGTGAATGAAAGCAAAGATCCCATGACAGATCCTACTTTGTTATGCTGTGCTTTTAAGAAACACAGAATCTATTTGTTCAGGTATATATATATATATATATATATATATATATATATATATATATATATATATATATATATATATATATTATTTTGTGTAAAAGTAAAATCATATATTTATGATTGTTCATATGTTATAAAAATAAAAATAGCCGAAGAGAACCAGAGGAACCTGATGATGCAACCAAGGGTAGGGATGTCTTTAAGGAAAAGCCTCCTCCTGATGAACTTATGGCTGCATCAGATATTGGAAAGTCTGTTACAACATCTCTTCCAGAAAATGTGGTAAGTAGCCTACTTTTTGCTTTTAAAATGATTTATTTGATTTTAATAAATAATAATTAATATCCTTGATGATATATATATATATATATATATATATATATATATATATATATATTTACCAGATTATGCACACAACATTTCACATATTATTTTTTTTGTTTTTTGTATGCCAAGATTCAATTTTTAATATTTTTTTATACCTTGGCAAGATTTATTGACTTTCCAACTCTGTTACAACATAAGGAGTGTTGCCTTTCTAGACTGAATAGACCATCTAAACGAGACTAAATGACCATTAAAAATGCTAAAAATGAAAAAAAAAAATACGACTTATAAACTAACCTTTGGAACATGGATGAAAACCATCCTTTCTTCTTTGAATCTACTTTCTTATTTGTCTCTGCTTCATCATCATCTGTGCATCATTCCTCTGATTTTTGTTTATTCAACTACATTTATAAAGATCTTGTCATATTTTTTTATGTTTTTTTTTACTTTTCAGCTCTAGTGGAAGCTCTGTCTGCATTAGTTCTTGTTGTTCTGTTTTTTGGTTCAAAAATTTGGAACTGCAAGAGCGAGCTTTTTGTTCTCACCTATTATGGGTGCATGGACATTGACTACTCCTTTTATTGGAATTTACAACATCATATATCATTACCCTTCTATTTTCAAGGCAATATCTCCACATTATATCTATCAATTCTTCTCAAGGAATGGCCATGAGGGATGGTTGTTGCTTAATGGTATGGTCCTTTGCATAACAGGTAAGAGCTTTCTTCCTTTTTTTTTTTTTTTTTTTTTCTTTTTTTAATTTTTTTCTGTTAAATTTCTGGATGGATAAATGATATCTGTCTCTTGAAAGTAATGAATGAACATATAGACTGGTTATTTATTGAATAAATGACCATTTTACCCTTCTACCTAGAAGTGATGCTGAATAGAGGTTAAGTGTTTTTGAATTGAAGTTTTAAATGATAAAAATTACTATTTTTTTTGTTGACAAAACTACAAAATTGGTTTTGGTCCCTGAATGATTTGAAATGACTGTTTTGCCCTTTTAATTTATTTTTTTATGTTTTTTCATATTTGTTTTAATATTTTATTAATTAAAAGTAAAAGGGAAAAATAGTCATTTCAACTTTCTTAGGACCAAAACCATAGGAATTTCTTTATTTTAGAACAAATCAATAAGAGTATGTTACTATTTTTTGCATTTAACTCTCTAAATAAATGATTATTTATTTTTTAGATAGTGTTTTACCTCCTCAAGTTTTGATCATTAATTTGATTGCTAAGTGTGCTCATAAGGGCACAGAAGTTAGCTTATAGTTCTCTTTCTGCTTTTCTACTCTTTTAATCCCAATCTGCCCTAACTATTTCTCTACGCCTGTTCATACTACTTCTTAAGGTATGGGCAATTGCAGATTCTAGACGACAAGGCTTTCTTGGCTTCAAAGAGTTTATTACTACAATGCAGGTAGTTTTTTAGCTCTATCTTCTTTCTCTTCTATCCACCATTTCTGTATACATGACCCTTTTCGGTGTGTGTGGTGATTGTAGTTGATTTCTATGGCACAAGTAGGACACACATTAAGTAGCAACCTCTTAAATTTTGATGGTAAGCTGTGTAACCACATCATCTTTTCTTTACACTTTTAACATGTAAATATGTAATATTTTAACCTTTGATTACCTTTCTTATGTTCATGTTATCTTACAATGCAGTTGATTATGAAAATTTGAAACCACCTGTTATGGATAGTCTGGATGTCTTACTAGCTGTATGTATACCTTTCTCTCACCTTAGCTATATGCATGCCACTATGAGCCTAAAAACTAAATATATTTCTTGAAAGTTAACATGTTTGTTAATGTATGCAGAAGAAAAAGCGTCCAAAAAGTGATCCTTAAACTAACGGTAGTCCTGCAGTTGAAATAGAAAACTCAGATCCTGATGTTATGGGGCCTCAAAAGGTTTATAACATTTATTGTGTTCATTATTTAAAGACATCATTTAAGCTTCATTTATATAAAGAATTAAAGATACATTTGATTATAATCAAGATTAAGGGAGACTTGTAATCATGTTTGGCATTCCTTTCCAATAAGAAACAGAGTTGTATGATTATTTGTTAGTTTTATAGGAATGTATAACACATGTTAGCAATGTATTATTTTTGTTTAACATTTGAATGATTCTTTGTATGACATTATAATTTGTGCAATTTATTTTATATTATGCAATGGATTGTATTTTTTGTATATGGTATTTTATTTCTATTATAAAAATTAAATGAAAATTTAATTTAAAAATTAATAAATATATAAATTTTTTTTTAAACATTTAAATTTACGATACGCAAAAATGTATGTCATCTTCATTTATGACATGGCCTTTCTTGACAGGGGCTTTCTTGATACGCATTGCGTGTCATTAACACGCGCGTCGTAAGGTTACGACACGCGAATGCGTGTCGTCTTCCTTTATGACAGGGCCTTCCTTGATACGCATTGCGTGTCGTAACCGCGCGTCGTAAATGCGCGTCGTAAATGCGCGTCGTCTATAGACGACGCGCAAAAGCGTGTCGTCTCTCTTTATGACAGGGTCTTCCTTGACACGCATTTGCGCGTCGTCCGAGCGTTTTACGACGCGCAATGAGCATCGTAAAAGGCCTTTTTTCTTGTAGTGATTTAGGTTGCTCTCCGTTTTTTTGTTTGATTTTAACAAAAATTGAAGAAGAAGAAGAAGAAGAGAAGAACAATGAATTTCTTTTTTTCTTTTCTGTTTTGGATTGAAATCGATGGCTGAGTCTCATTAATTGTTAATGATTACTAGAGATCCGATGATCAAGAGGTAAGTGTTGAGTTGTAATCATTAATGATTATAAGACTTGATGTAGGTTTTGGATACTAAAGAAGATAAAAGAACTAGCAGGACTACTCAAAGATATGGTTTTCAATCTCACCAATTTCTACTAACAGTACAAGTAAGATCATATCTATTTAAAAAAATTTCACACTTCATAGATAATGGTCGTTGATTAAAGGTTGAAACTGATGAATTAATCTAGTGATTTTTGTCTTAGGTCCATTGAGAAGAAATAAGGAATCAAAAAACCAATTGGAAACAAATTTTCAAGAAAAGGGAGCTTGATGTTTCATATATGTATTCTTTTATGCTGATAGAAAAACAACTAACTTATGTATTGTAATTTCATTTTTGATTAGAAGTATATTTCGTTTGTGATTGAAATGCATTCAATATTGATTATTTATATCTTGGCTAAATAAATGAGAATGAACATATATTCGTGTTAATCTTTTTCTTTTAGATGTTGAAATGTTATATTCATTTGTGATTAAAACAATATCAATTTGTGATATTTGTGAATAACAGTGCATATTCATTTGTGATTGTGAATAGAAGTGTATTAAAATGGGATGAAGTTGTATTAGTTTTTTAAAAAAATCATCATAAATAAAAGTGGCTTCATTTGTGATTTGAGTTGTATTGATTTCCTTTATTTTTTTAAAAAAAAGAAAAGATCATAAATTATTTTTTTTAGATAAATATAAAATATATATATATATATATATATATATATATATATATATATATATATTCCATTAACTAAAAAGAACTATTAATTTTTGTAGGTAATTAAAATTATTATCCCTAGATTTTAGGAAATCATTAATTAATATTTATATGTTACAATTTAATATAAATATAAAATTACTAATATATCCTTATAAAATGATTGGTTCAGAACTGTTCTCGTAATCTCAACATTTTAGATGTTCTTATTTGATCATCTCCATATATATATATATATATATATATATATATATATATATATATATATATATATATATATATATATATATATATATATATATATATATATATATATATATATATATATATATGAAATTCTATACATTTGAGAAGTTTGAATTTATAAGAAAAAATATAAAAATATTAAATTATTAAAATTAAAGTGTTTTTTCTCTTTTAAATTTAAACAAATAATTTAGGTTAATAAACAAAGAAAATAATAATGCTTTAATTTATAAAATTAGAAATTAGAAGGGAAGTCAATTAATGAAATTAACATGCATTTATTATTATATTTATTGCAATTGTTACATTAAATATTTTGTGGAATTTAATAAAATGGAAAAAAAACCACAAAAATGACATGTGGAAAAATTTTAATTGAAAATAACGATAAAAAAGACATTTGGTTAAATCGATGACAATGTGACATATGCTAAAAAGATTTTTATTTATTAGAGTGTGTGTGTGTGCATATATATATATATATATATATATATATATATATATATATATATATATATATAGAGAGAGAGAGAGAGAGAGAGAGAGAGAGCTAGGTTCAAATGTTTTTAGCAACTATTATGTGCATGTATGCACCAATAAGAAATTAGCAAATAATTAAATAAATAAATAATTAAATCAAAAATGGTATTTCGGGTTTTTTGCATTTTTAATTAATGGGGTCATTTAATAAAATCCCTGCAATTAAGGAAACAATTTGCTCCAACCAGAACTTCGAAAAATTAACAGTGTAATTTTTATGTACAGAGCAATGGTCTCGATTTGGTAATTACCACAAAATTTTGATTATGAGCGTATCTGACAGCAATTCTATCGGAATGGAAGATCAAGATTTAATTATGTCATAATGGAATCTCGATTTTATGGCATGGAATCTGAAATTACTTGTTAGTATTTGAAGGTATACACTTTTTTTTTTTGTAAATTTAGTCACATTCATGTATTTGTTAATTACATATGTTGTATGTTTCATCAAATGGAGTATAAAGATATGAGCATCTGATTTTGCCCGCCAAATGTTTATTAAAATGTTTGAATAAGATATTTCAGCCAATTTTTTTGTAATCTTTGAACTATCATATCTCTCTCTCATACTAGTTTGGAATGATCTGAAATTTTTTTCTGCATATTCTCCTTTGTGTTAGCTACAAGTTAGGTTCCAATGTCATTTTAATTGGATTAATATTGGCTGAGTTGTAGTCCTTCGAACATGGGATGTTACAATTGTATTCTATGTATTCTATCAGAATATATTCTACCATAATAAAATCGATGTATTCTGCCAGAATGTATGATATGTATTCTGTCATATTCTATGTACTATACTAGAATATATTAATTGATAGTTAGTTGCAAGTAGCATGTTTTTAACAATTATTAGTTTTTGTTGTATTTGTGATAGGAATGGCTGGAAGAAGGCGTTGAAGACCTAATAGGAATAACTTGAAGAATGAATAAAGTTTGATCATACTCACAATTTAAGAATGTTGTTATTTTTTAAGAATTTTAATCATTTTTGTTGATATTCTTTTAGAATATGTATAATTATATTAAAATATATAAGGATTTTAGTCTGTAAGAATACGTATGAATTTGTATTTAAGTTCGAATGTATAAGATTATATTAGAATGTTTGTTATTTTTCAATATCTGATTCAAGAATTTTGTTTTTCTTTAATAATATTCTATTAGAATAAAATTCTAAAAGAGCATCATTCTAACAAAAAATATTCTGACAGAATAAAATCAGTTATGTTTACAAATTACATTAGAATTAAAATTGAATTAATTAAAAGATTCAGATTTTTTTAAATTAGGAGAATTAATCATCCCTAAAAATCCGAAAATTTTCTTTTATAAATGTAGTTAATTGTCCAAAATACCCTTTTGCTAAAAATTGTATGATTATATGGTACATGTTACCCCATTGTAATATCATACACTCTCAAATCATGTCCATTGATTAATTTCATCCGGTGGTCCAGATCTATGCATTCTGGCACACAATACTTAGTAAAAACAAAATAACCTAAGCCTATATATATATATATATATATATATATATATATATATATATATATATATAGAGAGAGAGAGAGAGAGAGAGATGTTCCATTGAGATTCTAAACAAAATAGAGATTACACGGCGCCACCCATTCCTTTTTCCCCCAACACCACAACCGTCACCGTCACCTCCACCACCACCACCTTCACAAACAATAGACCCCACCACTTCTACCTTCGTCACATCTACCACCGCCACATTACCCATCACCATCTCTCTCCACCAACCACCATAATCATATATGATTAATCACTTCATGAACATGTATATATCGATAATCATTTATGGTTAGAAATATATTTATAAACATGTATAAGCATATATGATTATACCTCTTCTCCATATAATCATTTATGAGATTAGGCATATCTCATTGCATCGGTATGCTGGAAACTTGAAGATCTCTAATTATTTTAGAATCTAAAAGAAATCTCTCTCTCTCTCTCTCTCTCTCTCTATATATATATATATATATATATATATATATATGTGTGTGTGTGTGTGTGTGTGTGTGTGTGTGTGTTCAAATATAAATGACATCTATTGTGTCAATGTGTAAATGAATCATGGCCATTAGATTAATGAAAAACAAAAGAATTCTTGTAAGAATATTGTTAGTTTAAGACAAGTGATCCTTAGGCAATCCGAATTACCAAGATTCCAAGATGGTTGTAGATCCGAAGTAGTGAAGGCTGAAGTTATCCAAGTTGTTAGAGATTTCGAGATGAAGTGAGGACTGAGTGATCCGAGATTAGTACTATTTTGTCATTTTGTATTTTGTCTTATTGAATGTCACACATGTAAGAAACAAGGCCAACCACAACGATATGTCAGGTGGTTGATCTGTACTTAACTTTTAGTACAAGTGTTTCCTTTCTGTGATTGGTCCTAGGATAGTGTACATATGACCATCACCCCATGTAATTCCCAAACCTTGTTCACTCATTGATCTTTCAATCAAGAATCATTCAGTCATATCATATCATTCTCTTTTGTGACATCCCTAATTTTACGGTCAATTAAAAACTTTTTTTGTGCTTATTTAAAACATAATATTCTTTTATTATTGCAGAATTTGTCTCAAAACATTATTAATGTGAAATGATATCAATATCAAAAGTATTTCTGAAGAAACGTATTTCATTCATGTTTAGAAGCTTTGGATGTAATAACTAATACAAAAATATAAGCATAAACTAAATCTTTACATATATTACATAAATTTATTCAGTAGCCATAAAACTCGTTAAGTCTCTCAACATATTCAAATATTGCTTTCCTTGTACCTTCATATTGCTACCTGTGATACAAAGAAACTGAGTGGGTCAGACTTGAGAGCTTTGTGAGCACGTAGAGGGTTTTCAAACCACAATATTATTATTAGTATATTTTTTAAATATATATTTCATAACAAACAATTAACCATATTACTCATTTCCTTTATTCCCACTATTTGATCTTAAATGATGATCTTAAGGGACCTATCCTAAAGGATCTCTATTCTGTCTCGGGGATTCCTTAGCAATACTTGTTAATAAGCAACCATGAGGGGGATAGAGTATTCATATGAACAAAAAATCCATACTTTCGGATAGCATAGTCCATTAACATTTACAAATTGCGAGTCTGCTAGCGTTCCATTGAACTGTCTAGAAGAGTCTGTGGTCGCCATCAATACTCTACTAGATGATTGCTCTCAATAGTATAGTAGTACAAAGTTGGGCATAGTCTCTCACCATTATTTTATCTATGGCTTGGTCTCACACCATTGTTTTATTTATTTCTCAACCCTTTTCTACCCAGTGTTTTATAAATACGATAAAATACATATACGATTTAATCAAGTGAATCATGCCACATTGTTTCATCTAATATGGAACGTCCTAATCGCATATAATAGGGACACATTGCATTTAATTGTCTAGATATTTCATATCTATGTGTAACATGAAAGTAACTATGCACTAACTTGTTAAAAGTAGATGACTTGTGATTTGGATTGAGCTTCGCCTAACACCATAACTTTTCCTTTGATATGACCTAGGTACGAATACCAATAAGTATTAGCCTTATATTCGTTGTGAATAATGATAGTTTAGATTTCTCAACAATCCTAATATCTACATCAAGATCTATCAAGGAATAACCAGGTAAGCTCATATCAGAGGTAGGGTCCATTTGATATACAAAGTATAAATTTTAGAAATCTCATTTTAAAAACCTCACTAAATCTTAGCCTAAACATCACCACGCTAGTAAATCAATCACTATTATGACATGGAATCAATGATAAATATTATTTATAGATTCATAATAACAACTACGAATATAAATATAAGTTACACTTGAAATAAAAATAAGTGCAGCTTAACTTACAGAGTTTCCTGATAGAAAGTCCGGAAAATTCATAGGCATAACTTCGACCCGAAAACTTCTATTTATTGGGCTCTCTGATGCCCCACTTTGCCAAATACTAAAATCTAAAGGAAAAATGAGGGGTGGTTGCCTATTTACAGCGGATTTTGACCAAGTGTGCCACACCGTCCAGCTACATCGCTCATTTTTGTCTTGTGACATGTGTCAAAAAATGGTAGGTCACACCCCACCTTCTAGAAACAGTACGCGGCGCGCCCTGCCTATGTGTGCACAGTTTTTTTATTACTTCCTAAAAATCGTATTCTCTCAAACGAGCACTGTTTTCAACGTTCTATATATCCATGCATAGCTATCAATAAATACTACAATTTTCATTTAGACTCTGTTGGCTTACTCTCAATTTATTTTTAATTTTATATTTTTAAAGTGCTTAGACTGCTAAAACCAGTATAAAAATCATAACTCTTTCATATGAATTTTGTTCTCAGATGTCTTTATATCAACGGAACTATATTCATGAGATCTTCAACTCTCGTTTAGATTGTTTTGTCTAACAATCAACCAATTTAAATTTCGGTTTCCGTGTTGACATAATTGCGTTGAAACTTTGAAAAAATCATAACTTCCTCATATGAAGTCAGATTTGGGTGTTCTCTATATGCATGTTCTTGCTTTTAATATTAGTATGACTGTCGGTTAGGTTGCTTAGGCAAATAAGAAACCTATCTCTGATTCGATATTAATGACATATATAGGTTTGTCGGTTTGGTCGTGAAACTTCGAAGAAGCATAACTTCTGCATGTGAAATCGGATTTAAGCGCTCCTTATATCCACAAGATAGCCATTACGACTACTACATTGTTAGCTAAGATGATCTATTATATATTAAAAATCTAGCCTAAATCTGCATGCGTTACATTTATCTTCCTCATTAGGATGATAACGTCCTGGAATCATCAGCAAAATAGTGATGGATAATGATCCCATGATTGACTTTTCCATCCTAAGAAATAAACGTAACTCCTATGTCTTTCCCAATGAGTATCAAACTCTTAGACTTCTTTGTTCCTAGCAATGCTCAAATTTCCTGAATTCACTCTTCATTCTCTGTTAGACCTTCAGTCCTAACCTTCGAGTTACAAACTCGATCTTCATTGGAGACTCCTAGCATTTGGACCGAGAAACCGGCTGGAACCGGTACCGAAACCGGCATCGAAACCAGAACCGGATAGAATCGATCTGGCCGAGACCGGGACAATATTTTTGTGGATTTTTGGAACCGGGATCCGGTAGGAACCAAAATCGGTGGAACCGGCAAAAACCGGTAGAACTGGCAAAAACCAGAACCATATGTTGTTATTTCTCGAGGACCGGTTCCAATATTGAAGACACAACAAGAACCGGTAGGATTGGGAATCGGGAGAACTGGAACCGGTAGAACCGGCGGTCCGGTTCAGCTCTTAATTTCGGCAGACATCGGTTCCCAGGCCGGTTCCAGCCGGGTCAGTTCCTTTGCTCATCCCTAGAGACTCTCGCTCCTTCTCAAACAGACTCAACCCAAGATAAGGTCTTTATTTTGGCTACCATAACAGATCGAATGGTCATTCTCTAATGACCTTACATCGCATGATGCAATGGCTAGACTCAGGTCATTATGAGTCAATCATTAGCACGAAAGACACATTCCTTCATTTTCTAATGTGATACAAACACATCATAGTTGATAGCATTTCTAGCTACTGATTACTAATACTTAATGAAGGTTGCAATCTATCCATTGATCGCCTTGATTATCTTCTCCTTCAGTCTTTCGACTAAAGTCAGTTACTACATTGAACATGGTTCTCGAACCGAGTAACTTATTTCGTATATATATGTTAATTGGAATCGATTCGTTACTGGGTTCGGAATAACATTCAATTTCTTAGTCATCACTGAAACGAAAGTAATGATGGAGATTGGCTTGTTCATAAAGGGAACCCGCTTCAATCAATATCATTCGGTTTCTACACTAACACTTATCCTGATTTTACGGATCTTTTCAAGCAATTAATAAAGGGAACCCGCTTCAATCAATATCACTCGACGAAAGACCTTACTCTTTTCAAGCCATAGTACTTGACAAATCATCGAACAAGCTAAACTAACACGTGATTCAAATACCTACATAAATGATAATGCTTGAACATGGTATGCTCCTTATCTGAAATAACCACTCTTTTTAGAAATAAACCGAATCTACTTCAAGCAATATAATCACTCAATATAATGACTCGAAAAAAAACATTACTGTTTGCTTGAATCTGTTTTGACGTAAGGATGACCCATTGAACTTAATGTATACAACTTTCTTCCTCCGGGTTCATCCTGGGAAGCACTATTGTGTATACCTGTGCCATTGAGCCATATACTGGGCCAGTTGTATTCTAGCTGCAAGTACTACTATTCTTTTACCTCTTTCTTTACAAATTCAGACATTGACTTGTAGAGCAAACCATCTCCAGTGCTCTGGTACTTAAGTTTTTCCTTTTCAAATCCAACTTCGGCCCTTGATCTGTATGTCAAGCCATATCTCCAAAGATATGGTTGTTTGAAGCTGCAGTAGCTAACAGTAAGCTTTTTTTTTTTTTTTCTTGAACGTTTGTATCAAGATCTATGATGGTGAGGTTTTGTGATTCCTTTTTTCTTTCATTGGCATATTGAGACGAATCTTGCAAAACATTAATGGGGAATTTAATTTGCTCAATGTTTTTGAAAGTAATGGAATATGAAGGAGTCATAATTAATCTATCAAGCACTTGTTGGCGGGGAATTGTAAGTATGACATCCATCTAACATGGATTTAGAAGGATTCAAACATAATTGGCAACCAAACCGACATGGAATCGGATATGTAATTCCAATTCCGCAGGACAAAAACCAAAGTCAATACTTATTTAGCATATGCTATTTCCTATGATGACAATTGTTATGATAACATAATTGCGATCTTGCATTTCATATAAAAGAATAATATTATTCTTTGTTTTGTGGCCTTTCCCCATTTTTATGGCACTGGGAGCTTTGTTAATGTTATTCTTTGTGATGTGGGACAAAAGTTGAATAAAAAGAAAGTTAGTGTTGTTGAGTTATGGAGAATAAAGTTGAGAAGGTGGAAATTGCGAGCATATGAATTGTACATTAGTTTTTTTTTAATTTAGAGCATCTTCAATGAGATTTTTTAACAAGGTCAATAAAATAGAATCAACCCCATAAAGTGTTTTTTTTTTATCATTGGACACGGTGTCAAAAAAAAAAAAAAAAAAAAAAAAAAAAAAAAAAAAAAAAAAAAAAAAAAAAAAACTAACCGAACCAAATAAGGATTGCATTTTTTGTTTTTTGAATAATTCAGTTGAATTATCTGAATTATTAGTTTCAATTTTGGTTCACTTTTCAATAATTCGGGTTATCCAGTTAAACCATTATCTTAATACATTTACATTTTATTTCTATACGTTAATTTAGTTTAAGACCCAAGTGTATATTTTATTTTGGCTTTCACCTTTTGAACGTGTCACTTAAATGAATCTAACAATGAAAAGGGGTTGATGTGATGGTTCTTGAAAGCATCAAAAATGAGAAACAGAAATAGATTCATGAGCACGTAAAAAGGCAAACCATATGCAGTTTACCCAACAGCCGTACCGGATAAACTGAAACTGAATAACCCAAAACTGTTAAACCTTATTCGGTTCGGTTATCTTCATTAAATCGTAAAAAGAAAAAAGATTAAACCGACCAACTAACCTAAATGGAGAGGATTGCTTTGTTGGTCAATACTATCAAACACTTATATTTTACTAATGATTTTTTTGACTTTTGAGTTTTGTATATTTAATCCTCCTCAATGAATAAAATTTCATTTTGTTCCCCTTAATTATATTTAACCATCAAATCTTTATTATTTTTACCAGTTAACTTGATTCATTTTAATCTCTAATATTATTTTTGGCTGGCAAATTTCTTTCATTTAGGACTTCTTATTCTAATTTCGCATATTATAGTATATTTGTTTTTATTAAAGGCTACTCTTCTGTTAAACTTCTTTTAAAACATATGGCATGTTAAGAGGAACAAATGGGATTAGGGGGCTTTATAAAACATTTCACAAAGATGAGGATACCTTTGTTAATTTGGATTATATATATATATATATATATATATATATATATATATATATATATATATATAATTATAAAAAATAAATAAATAAATAAAAACACCTTTTGAGAATGGTCAACCGTCAATGATTGGAGAAGGTTTATGATAGTAAGTTTTTATTAAACAAAGTTAGTGGAAATCTAGCAAAAACAAAAGCAATTGAAGAGGTAGATGATTATGGATGCTCTTATAACAAGAATGCTAACAGTTGAAAGAGAACGAGAAGATGGTTTACCTATTCAAATGGAGGTTGTTTTTCCAATTTCTGTTCAAAAGCCTTGTAATCCCACTCTATACCACACTCCCGTGCAATCTCTTGCATCATTTGAAGCTTTATATCTTTAGTGGGAGGGTCTGCCTTCAATTTCTTTACAAACTAAGAACATGATTGTATCCCGTTTAGTTTTTACTTGATTAAAAGCTACTGAAAGAATGTTTATTATAGATTTTGACAAGGCAGATTTAGAAGCACCTCTTTGTTGACATAAGGTTCAAGATGATTTCCATATTTGTCAGCAAATAAACTTCTTAGTTTGCGCATTTCTGGCAGATCAGGAAAGCTTGTTGCAGAAAACATCAAAGTGGAGATAGCTTCATGGCATTCCTCAGGGCATTCCCTACAGGCGATTGAGAATTAATTTAAATTAAAATATCAAATGAAACTTTAAAGGTCTAAAAAATTAAATCTTTTACCTTTGTTTAGCCATGGCTGGGAGATAATTTAAAATGAGCAAGCATGATTGTTCTATGAATTCATAACATGATGACAGATTCTGTTCAACATATAACTGTCCAACCTGTTACCATCAAATGAAAAGCAATAGAGTGTTTTGAGATTATATAGAGAAAAGAACAATCGTAAAAGAAATTCAATCCCATCTCCATAAAGCATCAATGATCAATCTATCCAACTTCGAAGCTTGAATGTTTACAATTATTATTAAAATAAAAGTCTTTTGAGATTATATATAGGGAAGAAAAAAATCTTTACAGAATTTAATCTTATATCTACCTGGCATCAATGATCAATTTATCTATCTAACATGGAGCTTAGTCATTAACCTGCCTGATCTAGCGGCAAATTCAATTTTATATTTTAAATTCACATTTCGATTTTTATCACACCAAAGTGGCATTCATCATTTGTATGAAATGAAACTAGTCCCACAAAATTCACCTTTTGGGCCCACAGATATCTATACATAGTAGACATAATACAGATGAATCATAATTGTTAGAAATAGCAAAACTACAATGACGCAATCAAGCCTTCAAGAATCGGCCGGCTTGTTAGGGATACCAAACTGTTCTTATCCAATCAGGCCTCCTATAAAACACAAGTTACGTAAATATAAAACTTCCAAATCGAACAGCCAAACATTCTTCTGGTTTGAATTCAATCAATCTATTCAAGTTCAACCAAAAGTCAAACCATGTATAACACATGAAGAGAGAGTCCAATGGTGCTGATTTGTATAAAACTTGAATTAGGTCTAATTCATCGTTGTTTTTGAACCAAAAAAAAAAAAGACAACACAAGAAGACCATGAAAAGAATAAGAAAGTTAAAGAAATAATTACCCTTTTGTAGGCATTGGAATCAAGCCCGTTCTTAAAAAGGTCAGCAACATCGCTCCTCAAATACTTCTGGGTTGCATTCCTGTTTGTCATTATCAAATCAAGTCGTGTCTCCATCATCTTGATCTGTGACTTGCTGATATCGCAAAGAAACAATAGTACCCGAAAAACTTTATACCAAAAAAATATGTTCACATAAAAAACACCATTAAACTCCATGAGATAATTTCTTACCATTTGGTGTAAAACTTGCTTCTAAATAATCCATCAAACATACCACCTCTTGATTTGTCTGCTTCCATTACTTGATCCTGAAAATAAAACCAAATGCAAGAAATAAGGACAAAATCAAAGTCGTCAAAAAATGATTTAAATGCTAAACATTGAAGAAAAAGGAAAATTAAATATCTAGTTAGGAAGATTCTACGATTAGGCCTGTCCCAAGGGCCATCATGTGGGGGTAATTTGCAGAGCACAGTGCGTTTTTTGGGAGTGTCAGGTTTTGAACTCTGGACCTCCTATGTGGAATTCCATGACTCAACGATTACGCTATCATCACATAGACTAAATCTAGGGGTGTTCAAAACCAGATATCCGAAAATTCGGATATCCAAAAATTCGGATATCCGAAAATTCTGATAGTTGATTTTTGATATCCGAATCCGTATCCGAAATTTCGGATACGGATTCGGATATTAAACCGGATATCCGAATTTCATTAGTTTTAAATAAATATCCACATCTGAACATCCGATCCGTAAAATCACCGCAACTCTTAAAATTAATAATAGCAACTATGTTAAATCTTGCGACATAGATGGGTATCGATAGCAACAAATAAATATATGTAGCATTTACTTAATAGTTTTTTATTATAAGCCAACGAACCAGGATTATAACAAACAAATATATAACGATTGTAAATGGAAAGGTTTGCAATAAAAGTTTGGAAAGAATGGTCACGAAAAAGTTGAAAATGGTGGGGAACATTAGTCCGTTAAGCATGTCAATGTTTCTAAGTTCTCATTTTAAAATATTAAAAAATAAAGAAAAATTATTTTTTTCGGATATCGGATATCCGAAATATCCGAAACTTTATAAATTCACTATCCGTATCCGAATCTGAAAAATCGGATATCCGAAATTCGGATATCCGAAAATCCGGATATCTGAAATTTCGGATAATTTCGAATCGAATTTTCGGATTTTCGGATCGGATATTTCGGATGCGGATATTTTTGAACACCCCTAACTAAATCATGTATCGAAATAACATTGAATCATAAGCTTCTCTTCATAATCATGACTTGATATTATTGCTATTGTTTCTATATTTCTAATTCTTAGTCGACATATATGGAGCTGATTTCATTATATTTGTAATTTTTGTAATTATGTATTTGATGGTGTATATCCTTTCCTTAGTTATAGGAATCCTTTGTGTATTTATATTGGCCAATGTTTAATGAGATAAGCAGTCAATTCCAATATTCTTTATGGTGTCACAGTGCCTAACCTTTGCTGTCACTCCTTTACTCCTTCACACTCATCGTTTTCTCCTTTTTCTTCTCTCTTCATCTTCTCAATCGTCATGGGTACGCCTAAAGGTAATGTATCTGGCAGCAAGCCCAATTTCCGCCATGAGCAATATTAAGAATGCCATACCCCTCATTCTCAATCAAACCGATGACCACTATGCATCATGGGTTGTGTTCTTCAACATTCATGTGTGTACATACAACGTGAAAGATCACATCGACGAAACGTTACCAAAGTTGTCTGATATTGACAAGGACACATGGGATCGTCTTGATGCCCTTGTAAAACAATGGAAACGCCTCCAAGAAATATTCCTTGACAATCAAACTACCAGGTTTGTATACCTTGAGAAACAGTTTAACAATAATCGTCCCTCTGCCTTCTCCAACATGACTGACTACTGTGCACGCCTCAAAAACCTCGCCGATCAACTAGAGAATGTCGGAAACGCCGTGTCAGAAACAAAAATGGTTCTCCAACTCATCTCCGGCCTCACCAAAGGTGAGTATGACATCGTCGCCACTATTATTCAACAAACAGACCCCCTCCCTAGCCAAATCATCTCTCCTTCATGATGAAGCTAGACGCAACAAACCTGATCACTTTATTCCCCAAGACCTTGTTACACAACGGGCTCACCAAGATCCCAACGACATGTCCTCAGCATCCCAACACAACTCTGGCTACAATAGTCGTGGTCAATCCCGTGGAAACAATCGTGGCGGCGGCAGGTGGTCTCATGGCGGTAGAGCGCGCGGTCATGGCAATGGTCAATCTTCCTCTCAACAAGTTTCTTGGAAATGCCAAGGATGGTTTCCCCCTTACCCGTGGGCCACCCCGCCTTGCTCGTATCTAACAGCTACTTCACAACCCGACATCATGGGTCCGCGCCCCAACTTTAAGCTGTCGACACCCCATCACTAGTCGACCCAAACCGAGCCACAAGTCCATTTCACTATTGATCAGCAACAAGACCAAAGCAACCCGATGACACCTATTGAGCTTGTTGTTGCCTTTCAGACCATGCAGATGCAGCCCCTAGATAGCTCTTGGTACATGGACACAGGCTCAACATCCCATCTCACAAATGAAGCTTGTAGCCTCTCAAACCTTTCTTGTTTCAATAATAACAACTATACTCTTGTGGGTAATGGCACTCGGGTCCCCATTCTTGGTCATGGAAACGCAATCACATCCTAACTCAATCATCTTTTCAGATTAAACAACGTTTACCATGTACCTAAAATCATCAAAAACATTGTTTTGTTAAGAAATTTAATCATGATAACAATACATCTATTGAATTTGTCCCTTTTGGTTTTACTGTGAAGAACCTAATCACAAAGACTCGTATCACCCGATGTGATAGCCCCAGCGACCTTTACCCACTCACACCAACACCTTCCCGCAAGCATTCTCCTGCTGTCTTTATACCATGTCTCCCAACATATGGCACAACCGTCTTGGTCATCCCGCAATTTCAAATTTCAACTATTTTAGCCCTTGTCTTTCATTACCTAGTAGTAAAAACACTTTGCTTTCTTGTAATGCTTGTTCATTGGGAAAACATTGTCGGTTACCTTTTAATGATTCCATTTATGTCACTCATTTACCATTTGATATTATACATGCAGACACTTGGACATCACCCATAACCAGCAAACTTAAAAACAAATACTATCTTATTTTACTTGATGATTTTTCGCATTACACCCAGACATTCCCTCTCAAAAATAAGTCTGAAACATTTCTTCTTCTCTTTCACTTTCAAAAATACATTCAGACTCAGTTTTCAACCACCATTAAGTCATTCCAATGTGACAATGGCCGAGAATTCAATACTACATCATTCACTGAGTTTTTCACCGCCAATGACATACAACTTTGGTTTGCATGTCCGTATACTTCTTCCCAAAATGGTAAAGTGGAACGCATAATTCGGACCCTTAATAATATGATCCAGACTTCCCTCATCCATGCGTCTCTCCCTCTTTCGTTTTGGAACTATGCTCTTCACATCTCCACCTACCTTATCAATATTCTCCCATCTCGAGAAATTAGGAATAAAACACCGGCTGAAATCCTATACCTACGAAAAAGAACATACATACACTTATGAACCTTTAGTTGCCTATGCTACCCAAACGCCTCTTCCACCATACCACACAAACTAGCACCATATTCCCTTCCATGTGTGTTTCTCGGCTATTCCAATCTTACTAATTAACGAGTCAATTCATATGATTTTCTAGATGAATCCGACCCCTCCCCTTATATAACTCACCGTCACCTTTTCCAACATGACTCCACCTATAACCAAGGCTCCTCTTCGGAAACCCCATCTCTCCCTCGTCACATGTGCAAACATGGAAGATTATATGCCTGTAGCTACTCTAGTTGACACTAATTCTAAGCTTAGTCATTATAAGGTGAACCGGAGGCTGATCCCTCACTGTGTCAGAGTCTAGTTGGTACCCTTCAATACCTCACCTTCAGATGTCTAAACATCGCATATGCCGTACAACAAATTTGCTTGTTCATGCATGCTCCTAAGCTCCCTCACCTCAATGCATTAAAACGCATCATTCAGTATCTAAAGGGAACTCTGGATCATGGGTTGATGTAATATTCTTCACCTACAACACAATTAGTTTCTTATAGTAATGCCGACTGGGTGGTTGTACAGACACTAGACGTTTGACATATGAATATTGTGTTTTGCTTGGTAACAATCTCATCTCCTGGTCTGCCAAGTGACAGGCCACTCTTTCTCGTTCAAGTGTTGAAGCAAAATATCATGGTGTCGCAAATGTTGTGTCTGAAGCTTGTTGGTTGTGCAACCTGCTAATTGAGTTGCACACCCCATTACGGCAAGCTACAATCTTCTATTACGATAACGTCTCTACCGTATACTTGTCAGGAAATCCTGTCCAACATCAGCATACAAAAGACATTGAAATGGATGTTCACTTTGTTTGCGAAAAGGTTGCTAATGCTATTGGTCAAGTACGAGTCCTTCATGTCCCTTCCGCCTACAAATATGCTGACACCTTCACTAAAGGACTACCGCGACAACTGTTTCTAGACTTTCGAGACAGCTTGAGCATCCAGCCTCCTCCCGCTCAAACTGCAGAGCACTCTCAGTCGATATATATATGGAGCTGATTTCATTATATTTTTAATTATTGACATTATGTATTTGATAGTGTATATCCTTTCATTAGTTATAGGAATCCTTTGTGTATTTATATTGTCCGGTGTTTAATGAGAAAGGGCAAGGAATCAATCCCAATATTCTTGACTAATGTTGTAGGGGTGAGGTAAAAAAAAATAAAAGCAAACCGCGAGATCTTAATGTAAACTAATTCAGTACGAAGATTCCAATTCAATTCAGTCATCCTCGCTGATCTGATAAACAGACATTTGGTCTAGCTACTCCAGTTCTGGCCATTCAAGTTCAAAGAGTGGAAGAACTCTTATTCTTCGACTCTTGATTAGAAGTGCCAATTACTTTCTTTCTGTTTCCCAGACATGAAGCATCCTTCATAGAATCAGATAAAAGATTTAGGAAGTGCTGGATAGTTTCAAGGTATTCAGATGACTCGGTCTCAAAAAGAGATCTTTGCTAAAGGAATATGACCTCTACATTGCAGACCTCATCCAACTCCTGAATAAATCACAAGTTGAGCCATAACAAAATTCTGTTTGCAAGAAGGCATTGACAACGATAAAGTTAATGTGAAAACAATCTCTAAAATGAAAGTTCACTGATCTTCCGTCAATTTCTCTAAAAAAACAAATGTCCCTGGCTTGCCATATAATAAGGGAGATAGATGTAAGTCTGTAACTAATGAGAAAAACATGTAGATTAAAAAGTCTTTTTTTTATGTATAGGCATCTTATAATTGAAAGGAAAACTTGCAAAGTGAAATTTTCTCTGACTTTTTCCGTAAAAAGTATAACTGTCTGCTTTGTTTTTCTTTCCTTCCGTGTATACGAGGATCCATCACTTTAAAAGAACATTATTATTGTTTTTTTAAAAGATATTAGCTCGTAAATCTGATAGCTACAACGTTAATGTGTTGGATAGAATAACTATTTAGAAATTAAATACGAAATCCAGATTCAAAGTAAGTTCCAAGATTTTTTTGGCAACTGAATCGGAATCAGAATAAAAGAATTGAAGGCTTGAAGCTTTCTTATGGCATTTTTTTGTGACGTGAGGAAAAAGCCATACTTATAAGTGAGGAAAAATTAAACTCCTCAGTGTTATCTACCAATCATAATGTTAAATCACCTTTACTTGAGCTAAGCGAGAAGCAAGAAACTCATCAACAAATTTAGATGCAGATGCAGATGCAGTTGCAGCTGCAGCTCCAGGCACGTCCCCTGCCTGTTGGTTGTATATTTTTGTTTTGATAAAAGTGAGTTAATTTACAACACAAGGAAAATTTAAACTCTTTTGTTTTATCTAAGCATAATATTCAGTTACCTTTGTTGTTGCATCATTAAATTTAAATGTTGTGCCAGATTTCATTTTATTCACAAGCATGCTTGAAGTTTTATCCACAAAAGATGATTTTGACATCTCTGCGACCTTGTATATTTCCTCCTATTTGTATTTCATACACACCACAGCCAGATCAGCAAACCCCAGTTATTACACTAGTTAGAACCAGATTAGCATCAAATACCAAAAGTTAAACAAGATTATAATAGCTTGGTAAGTCTTTTCACTTATGTAAATTCATGTAGTAATTGGAAAAGAAAACTTAAAAGACATTTCACAACTAAAGAAGAAAGATATTAGAGAGCGAATTTACCGATTGAGGACCATGGATGATGCATTGAACAGTTTTCAACTCTGTAAATGATGGATTCAACTGCTTAGGTCGACCTGTCTTTCTCCATCCTCGTACCTCTGTAACAATGTGACATAAGATGAGCTTACTTTATTTTCAGCATAAATCTAAGTACAAATGCCCATAATTAGCCTGACAAAAGGGACATACCTATGTTGTCAACAGTATCACCAACTAAAATTCTAAACCAGTCAGGAGTTAGTCTACCAACCTCCATCAACTCATAAAAATCACGACAACAAAGATAGTATGCTCCTGTGCTTAGTTGGAATCTAGACAAATCTCCTCCAAGAATTTCTACCCATCCCTTGTTATTTTCCAAGGTTTCCTCAGCTGCTTCATCATCAGCATAAACAAGGTTCACGCCACATTCAGATACCTCCAATCCACTCATTACAACAATAGAGACACTTACTTTATCTCCAACATTCAATGTGTTTCCAATTGGCCAATAGCTGAACCATATACCAACTTTCCAAGAATCAGGTTTTCCAAAGACTTTGGGGTTGTACATCAAATCATCACCATTGGAAGTAGTGATTTTACAGAACCATGCAAAATCATCATCACCTGATATTGTATATCTTAGAGTTACATCAAGTCCTTTGAGCTTCCTATTCTTGGGACACACAGGCACGTCAAAGGACAAAGTTGATGATGCTGATACATACATAGGCTTCAGGTTTGGATCCTTTATGTCTGGCAGAGATGTGCTCATTATATCGAATTCATACAACATCTGTGCCACAAAACACTAGAATTCAGTCTCATATAATCATTTTTTAGGTGTTATGTCAATGTGCATGTGCTTGCTTATGCATGTGTTTAAGAGAGATACAAAACGTACATGGACACACTGAGTTCTGCCTTTGGTGAGCTCATCATCACCAACCAGGCAAACCTCCTGATTTTGATATTCTTTTAGCCACTTCATGTGTGCCAAATCATTCTCCTCAAGTTTGGTTAAAGGCACCAATCTAATAAAGCCTTCAATTTCAGACAAAGAAATACATCCTTCATAGCCAAACTCTTGCAATGTGAATCGGTGTTCTTGGAAAGTTATTATCTCCAATGACACACAGTAGTATACATACAATTCTGCAAGCGTACTTGGGAGATATACAAGCCATTTAAGTCTTGAGCAGAAACTCAAGTCAAGGACCCGAAGATGTTTTAGATGATCATAACAAGGTAGACACTCAAATAGACTATTGCCTAAATTCAAGTACTGCAAAGATATTTGAACACTGAAAGTCAGAGGAAAAGACTTGGTACACTCAAGATTGCAGTCTTTGAGGAATAATCGGTGTAATGAATGTGGGAAGGAAAACGTATGTTGTTCTGCAACTCCTACTAACAACTTTTTACACCCTGTCATGTTTAGTAGTGCAAGACTCGTCAGGTCTCCAATGGTTTCACAAACACGAACAAGACTGTGACAGTTCCAAAGAATCAAAGTCTCAAGCTGAGGAATCATTGACATGTTGCGGATTTCAAATAGATCATATGAGTCTTTAAGATTTAGAATCTGCAATGACTGAAGAACCTGTTGCAAAAGTAACATGATTTATGTAGCATTCAATGTCAACTTGACGAACATTAAAAACTGAGAATCTAGATGGATAAGCAACATAAAGAGGATATGGAATTCCCTACCATGGGCGGATCAAATACTTCCAATTTGCTGTAGCTCATATCTAAAGCCACCAAGTTTCCCATGAATAAGTCAGAGGGTATGGTTGTTAAAGGGAATCCAAGCCAGCAGAGCCATCGTAAATCTTCAGAAAAATTCTCGTAAGACCCGTTGAGATACACAAAATTTAAGTGGAGCAATTTTAGTTTATCCATCTCTTTAAGTGCATCTGTCTTGAGGTCTAGTGACTACAAAATTAGCGTAAAGAAGGATTGTAAGCTTACATCATATCCATAAATATATTTACCAAAGATTTTCTAAGTACTATGATTCCATGTCTTGAGTACCAATTGACAATTTCCATAGTGACTGTGGTATAATGAGGGGTGGATCAAGGTATTTTTCCAAGTGGGGCAAAAATATATGTCCAGCAGTAAGGGGCCCCAATTTACCAAAAAAACCGAACACAAAATATTTATATATGTTTCTTGTAGTATGTATCTATATTGTTATTGATAAATTCAGATGTTTTACTTCTTTATTCTTTCTTCGGGGAAAATTATAGAAAACCTTAAAAATCTTGTGTTTTCTTGGGGTAGGGGTAGGGGTAGGGGTGGGGGTCATACTTACCGGTGTTGGGTCGGCCCTGGTTATTATTAAATTATTGAATAAGAATATTGGAATTAGATAAATACACTGTAACAACCCATTTTTAGGGATAGAAATTTTATTTTAAAATAAGAAAATAAATAGGTAAGATAAAAATAAAATAATAAAAATAATAAATAATGTTATATTATTTGTTAATAATGACTATTGAAGTAATAATATTTGATTACTAGGAGAAATTGAGAAAAGGGGTTAAATGTGTCAACTTGATGAAAGATGAGTTTGACTAATTGATTTGACCAAATTAGATGATAAGGACCTAAATCTCACAAAGAATGGTGGAGAAGGACTATAAGTGGAACATTTGTGATTTCTAGATAGAAGTTGGAAGAAATGGTACCAAATAGTTAAACTATGTGTCATGAGGGACTAACTGTAACATAGATCTATAGTAGTGGAGTATATAAGGATGGGTGTTCTCTCCAAACGGAGAGGAAAACCCATGAGCAACTATTTGAAGCTTAAATGAGGGGTTAGAGTAGATTTGAGTGGAGAATCAAGCTAAGGCTTGGAAGCTTAGAGCCAACATCAAGTTTGGAATGTATAACTCTTCCCCTCTATCGATAAATGGCGATCTAAGGTATGGATTAGAATCCAACTCCAAGAATTGACCTTTCATTTGAGATTAGTAGTTGATTCTAGTGTTGTTCTAGCAATTAAACTCCTAAACTTTATACAATCTAACTCTAAATTTGGAACGAAGGTAGCCATGTAGCCTCGCCTCCTCCACTATGGCTCGACAACAGCCGAAAGCGGATAGCTTATCCAGAATTAGCCATACCATTTGTCCCTTTAGGATGAAAGGTCATATTTTAGAGTAATGGATTGGTTTGGGATAGTTGCATATGCATTGCATCATTAATTATAATTTAACCAACTCTTATATTTATATATTTTAAGTATTGTTATGGAAAATCATTCAATGTTTTTTTGGGAATCAAGACATAGGAGTTGGGTTATAGCCATTGCCAAATACCATTTCATAGCAATATTCCGGTATTACTCACTAGGCTTTCCCGGCCTAATGCAGTCTTATGACATGTAATTGTAGATAAGGAAAAAACATAGAGTTAGCAAGCTTCGATATTTAAGAAGGCCATAACTTTTATGGTTTATTTATACCTTTGTGACGATATTGGATTTTTTAACTTAAAAATGAACGTTTGAGACCAAATTCCGCATTTGAATTTAATAACATTTAAAATGGTTTTTAAGAACTTATTATTTCTTCTAGGCTTACAAGGGGTGTTTCATACTCAATAGGTGTGGTCATTGTACCTGATGGATGATCTTTTTTACTAAGATATTTACAATTATATTATTAATTTAACATCAATTATGTTTCACACACACACACACACACACACACACACACACACATATATATATATATATATATATCAATGTTGTAAAAATCGCTCGATTGTCGACGGTCGACTCGTGTTAGGGATTAAACGGTCTTGACAGGGATTAATCGGGGACCATAGATTATTAATAAAATATTAAAATTAATCAAAGAATAATATAATTTAAAGAAAAATAAGTACTTCAAAATTAGAAAATAAGATAATTTGAAAATTGAAATTTTCAAAATACGAAAATATGAACATTTTGGAATAATATTTGAAATTTTGAAAATTTTGGAGTTAAATTTTTTTCTTTTTGAATTTGTTGACTTTTTTTTTTTACTTTTTTGACTTTTGTTGACCGATTAATCCCGCCAAGACTGATTAATCCTGCCAAACCCGATTAATCCCTAATTTCCGTCAAACACACTAATCTACGATTAATCCCAATTTCTGCAACCATATATATATATATATATATATATATATATATATATATATATATATATATATATATATATATATGGTTGCAGAAATTGGGATTAATCATAGATTAGTGTGTTTGACGTTCTCCAACATACTAGGATTAGTGTGTTTGACGGAAATTAGGGTATATATATATATATATATATATATATATATATATATATATAACCATTAGAATTTATCAGTTACGTGACACACGCATGTCAAGTGCCACTTATTCAAACATATTGGCGTGTTTCGTAAAACTACTTGGTTGGGTAAAAGTAACTAGCTTTTAAAAGTATAAAATTACATAAAAACCAAAAGCTAAACGCACCCCAAAACTACTTAAAGTAGCTTGTAGATGGTGAGTTTTTTGTTTAAAATAAATATCAAAAGCTCCTACTATCAAACAAAACCTTTTTCTTTTTTTGATTTTTCTTAAAAGTTAAAAGCTCTAAAAAAATCTTTGTGTCAAACACACTCTTAATATGTTATAACAAGTTTGTCCTTTAGACCAAAAAGAAAAAAAAAAATTACCTTCTTAACATAAACAAATTTCTTCATGGTTTTCATCTTCCGCTTTTACTTCTAGTTTTAAATATATACATGAAACAATATAACATCCAAAGTAGATGATTTTTTATTTTTTTTAAATTATCAAATCTAAACCAAAATTAAAAATCAAAACCTAAAAGTTCAATTTTTAGTTATTCAATATTACCTTGAATGCAACCTTATCTTCCTTTAACAATTGCATGTCAAGTGCTAAACCTTCCATTGTTTCTGAACCCTAAAGAAAAAAGAAAAAAAAAACATATAGTTCAAATGAAATAGAATGGTGTGAAAGTAAAAGTAGGATTAAAAATACATATAAGAAGCTTCTTACCTCTCCCTTACGAAATATCTTATAAGAATCACTACTAAGCCAGACTCTACTACGTCTTGCAGGGAATTTTGGTGACTCTTGACGAACCAAATTTTTCCCCATTTCTTGAATCAATCGATGCATCATCAGTTTATTATTTGGTGAAACGGAAAGAAGGCATTTGTTGGATAGGGTTTTGATCCCAGATAATGCACAATAATCTAGCTCCAATATCTTTACCACATAATCCTTGTCTTTGCCAATAAAGAAACAAGCAATATGCAAAAATAATTCTTTCTCTAAGATAGATGGCAATGACTCGTAGCTCGTTATAAGTACACTTTGGATTCGAGAATCAAAATCTTTATCCAAGAAATTCAATCGACTTTTCCAGTATAAAATGGTATTTTCATTGGATAGAGAAGAAGCCAACACTTCAACAGCGAGAGGATTTCCTTCACAATATCGTATTGCTTGTATTGCAAGCTCTTCGAAACCTTCCATGGGAACTTTGGAACCAAATGCATGACGACTTAAAAGCTCTAACGACTCATCCTCATTTAATAATTTTATTTTATACTCTTGACACCTATAATATGTGGACTTGAACCAATTTTTTGTATTTTCCCTAATTGTAGTTATTATAATCTTGCTTTGTGCATTGATTGTTCCAGTTCCAAGTAAATCGACCAACTGATTTTGTTCAGCAATGTCATCAAGAACAATAAGCGTCCTTTTTGTTCGTAAGGCTTCCTCAATCTTACATGTACCCTGAGAAACACCGGGTATTTTTCTTTTCTTACCGCCTAAAATATCGTTGAGAAGTTGTTCTTGTAGCTCAAGCAAATCATGGGATTCCTTACATCTTCGACCAATGTTTTCAACAAAACTTGTGTTTTCAAAATATCTCCAATTTGAATCGTAAATATACTTGGCCAGAGTTGTCTTGCCACTACCACCCATGCCACAAATTGCTAAAAATTCGATATTTGATTGATTTAACCAGGAATTGATCTCCTCGTATCGAGTGGCCATCCCTGTTAGATTGGGTGGAAGATGTACTTCTTTGCGATCCAGCTTATTGTAAATGGTGTCAACAATTTCCTTCAAAAAAGTTGTTTCGGGCCTGGAACAACAACAGAAACATGAACAAGTTCATGAGATGAAATTTAGAGTTTCTTATATAAAAGTATAAAACTGAATGATAATATTCAGTAATTAAATGGAATCTACTACTAGTAGATATTTAAAGTTAATTTCTATTAATGTTTCCACGAAATATCAAAATTCAATCAAAACCTGATCAAAGTATTTAGATTGTTATAACAGAAGATTCTTCTAATTTAATTACAAATGCATTTGAAATACAAATTTAATCAAAATAAAACAAATATTGATAAATTAAACAGATTTATGTAAATTAGAAATTAACATAGAGAGAGAGGGGGAATTAGGGGCAAGGTTATACAAGAAACTCATGTAGCTCTTGTCAACAGTCAAACTTGTAAAAGAGGAAATCATCAATTCCATATTCATTCTATTGTAATCACATACTCATTCCATAGTAATCATATCAATTCCATCATTTTCATTCACTTTTAAGGAAATCACTTTTTCAGCTTTCCAAACTTCTCTATCAAACAAGTACCGATTTATAGGATAAATTAATTTACACATACATCAACAAAATTTGACCGGGTTCTACCTTTAAAAGTGAAAACCAAAATTTGGCTAGAAATTAACAATAATATTCATCAAATTATTGGATCAAACAACATCAATTAAATTTTATTTCAATAATAGGTATATTACCAAAAAAAGACAAAGAGGCATACCCGGACAGAACCATGCCCGCCAAATTAGCAACCTCTGTAAGAGCTTTCTTCCACGTGTTCACGTTGTGATCTGTCCACCTTGAAGAGCCTTTGACTTCAATTGTGAAAGATTTATTTTGTTTCCTCACATCAGAAGGATCAACATGATAAAAAACAGGTAAAACGAAATGATTCCCCTCCTTCCTTTGTTCAAGGATCAGAACAAGCTCGTCAAGGCACCAAGGGGAAGTTGCATAGTTTTCTGACAATACAACGATTGAAGCCTTAGATTCTTTAATTGCTGTCTCGATCTCCGGCTTCACTTCTTCACCTCTCCTAATTTCTTCGTTATCCCTAAAAGTACCGATTCCTGCTCCCCTTAATGTTTTGTAAAGATGATCGGTAAAAGAATGACGAGTATCTTCGCCCCTGAAGCTTAGGAAAACGTCATAGCTGCCAGCATTAGCGATAGAGGAAGAACTGGAAGCCATTGAAACTGGATCTACAGGATGGAAGATGAAGTCAACGGCAAATTTTCAACTAAGCCATTGAAACTGGATCTACAGGATGGAAGATGAAAACCTAATTGTCAAATTAGACTATTCCGATTTTTGAATTGTTTTTGGCAAAGCTCAATTATTAAAAAATTTCAACTTGGATAAATTTTAGAGTAAATTACAGGAATGGTCCCTATGATTTGGGTAATTTGCATGTTTGGTCATAATTTATTTTTTTGACTCAGAAAATCTCTATTATTTGTTTTTGTTGTGCGTTTGGTCCTGTTTTACCAAAAAAAAACTATTTTTCCTTGATTTTTTAATTTATTTAAATAAACACACTCCCAACCTCATTTCCACCTTACCTTACGTACCCCATCTTATTTAAATAAATTAAAAATTCAAGGACAAAATAGTCTTTTTAGGTAAGACAGAGACCAAGTGTGCAACAAAAACAAATTGTAGGGACCTTCCGAGTTAAAAAGTAAGTTAGGGACCAAACATGCAAATTACCTGAAACCATACGGACCATTCATGTAATTTACTCTAAATTTAATGTGGATTTGGTCTTAACACATTTGAAAAGACTTAGCTTTGTTTGATAGACATATTTCCAAATCCAAACAGATCTTTCTGGCTTAATGGATCAGAAAAACTATTTGATATGCACAAAAAAATGGGTATTTTCCGGTAAGATATGTCTTTCCCAGAAAGCCCATAAACCATATTTTTCTAGCCGAATATGCTAGAAAGACAATTGTGCCCCAAACCCCGTCTCTTTCTTTCTTGGATTATTAATGCCTTTTAAATAATTTTTTTAATTTCGTTTTTATTGGATTATTACATATTAATAAATATTGTTTTAATATATAATATGTATGTATTAATTAATATTATTTTAATGGATTATTAATTATTTTTAAATAATTTTTTTTATTTCCTTTTTTATGGATTAATTCTTATTATTGGATTTTTATATATTAATAAATATTATTTATAAGTATCTAATATTTACATATTAATATATATTACTTTATTGGATTATTAATTTCTTTTAGTTAATTTTTTTTATTCATTTTTATTAGATTAATTTTTTTTTTTTGGACAACACCACCATCATCCTAATATATTTTAAAGAATCTTATTCATCACACCATTATGGGGCATAAACCGGGTCAAGAATCACACGTTGAGTTATAAAATAATCGACTAGAAAGAATAACAACATAATATCAACTTGAAAAACAATAAACTAAAAACAACTTAATCGACATTCTATTTTGATTTTTAAATGATTATTGTGTAATTTTGATTTCGCATGAAAAATTGTATGTTTTTATAATTATTCAACAATTTCATCAATCACAGTATACAAGTATAGAACAACAAGGTAATATTGTAATTTTTCATCATTCAGCACAGTCAATCAAATATACAATCAAACAACATGGTTTCTTTCTCAGTAAAAAAACGTTCCCATGCAGGACTTTCCCAGACATCACTTTCCTAGACAGAAACTATCAAAGGGGACCTTATTTACCTTTTAATTTTCTAATATCGATTTTAATTGTTTTATGATTCAAAAAAGAAAATGGAAATGAAATGGGCATCTCTCTCTCTCTCTCTCTCTCTCTCTCTCTCTCTCTCTCTCTCTCTCTCTCTCTCTCGATCCATAAACTAGAACCATCTCTCATTATTTATGCTAATCTAACACACATACACACCACAGTAGTCATAACTCAAGTAGAAATTAAAGCTTGGTTTCCATCTTGTCTTGTTTCTATTGGAGCTTATGGTGATTTGGAAGCTTATATTCAGAAATTAATAATATATAGTGAAATCCCCACAAACTTAAACTCGTCTCAAATTCTTTTTGCTAGATCTAATGATGATTTAGAGGCTTGATGTTCGAAAGGTACAGATTTAACTTCATCTGTAACGTCCCAAAAATTATAAGGTAAAAATCTCATTTTTAAATCAACCATAACACCATTTATCATTTTCAATTATTCAAAAGTGTATCAGAGTAAAAATATTTATTAAAGTACAATCCCAAAATCATAAAGTTGCAGAAACATGGGTGGATGCACTACGATCAAGACAGGACCTTCCCTTTCGAACAGGAAGTACCTGAAACCATAACCATAAAACTGTTAGCACAAAGCTTAGTGAGTTCCTTAAAATACCCCATACCATACTTATCCTTGGGCATGGCCCTCACATTAGGCCCAACCTATAATAATGGGCCCAGGCCTTCCTAACCAATGGGCCTAGCCCAACATACAAATGCAAGAGCTATAGTGAAAGTTAGCATCCTACATAACATGCATTGGGCCTAGCCCTTTCTGGTCCATGGGCCAGCCCGTCATACAAAGGGCCTAGCCCAAGATACCATGAAAGAGTCACAAGACACCTAACATATAACAAATCCTAGTGGGTCGGTATCGGTGCCTTCGACTCACTAGTGCAGTAAGGAGACTCACCTGAATCACAAAGCCGACTAACACTAAGCTCAAATCCATGTAGCCGCCACTACAGCACTCCTATCACAACATACAAGGTCCAACCTTATACTACATACTAAAATCATCCCTTTTGACCTAAAGTCAACACAGGTCAAAAGTCAACGGCCAAAGTGAAAGGCCAACGTTGACTTTAGTAAACTACCACGTTGTGGCCTTCCTTGACCACATCGTGGTCTTCACCCCAACCGGGCTTACGGGAAATTCGCAGTCGCCTTGTCATGGTGACCTACGTTACGTCGTAGTTGCTAGGTTTCCACCAGCTTAATGCATTAAGTTGCTTTTCTCAATTCCAAGAACTTCCTAACTCAGATCTGGTCCATAGTATGGTCTAAATGGATAAAGTTTCTAACTTTGTCCATTAAGACACCCAAAGAGATCAAGATCTCAAACCTAGGTCTAAATTAAGCCAAAACCCATAATGTCTTAATCTTTAAGCCCTTAATCCAAAAAAGTTCTTAACCCAACTACTATAGAAGGGTTTCTAATACTAGATCTATCATAAATGTGGAAGCTTTATAGACATGTATGTCCAATACACGTCTAAGATCCATCTTAAGTCAAAATATGAACCCTAAAGGCCAAAACTTAGGCAAATGATAAGATCTTCTCGTTGAATCTATATGCCCAAGAATCATTATGGAGTGATATTGCTAATAATATATGATTCTATAGGGTCACACCTTATCAAGGTTGGACATTTTTTGTATATTTATGATTAATATGATTATTAATAAATAATATCAATTATTTTATTTTAATTAGGAAATAATTATTCTTTTATGAAAATAATAATTATAAGAGAGTATGACTCTTGTTTTCTATAATTAATATTGCTAACCTTGCAATACTTTTCTTAATAATCATACAATCATAACATTTATGCTCCCACTATCATGATGATTATTATAAAACATAACACTTATGCTTCCACTAGCTTCGACATGTATTCATAAACATCTTAACTTCAGAAAACAATACTTATTGAATTTCTTAAGTTCATGTTTCTAATACTTAGTGCTTTGATAATCCTTTATCAATGCTTCTTGAACTTATACACCTTTGCCTTCGATAGTTCATATGTGTGTCTAAACAATTAAGACTAATTGCCAAACCTCACAATTCAAATTATGGAAAGGGATGCCGTAACCATAATTGAATTCGAGAATGCAATTTTACAATCACTATCTTCTTAAAATCTTTCTTAGTGAAAGCATTTCCTCACAATCATTTTCATGAAGGAGGAAATCTTATGACACTTAGATTTAAACTGTGTATTTGTTCCTATCCATGTGAATGTGTCAAAACCAAAGTTTATGACAAATTCAAACTCTTATGGATCGAACTTTCTTGATCTCGATTTCTTGCCTTTATGGTAGCACAGCTGCCCACCATGTCTTCCAAGTAGTTAAGCAGCTCACCCTTTCCTATCAATGTACCTTTCATTGATTAAGGTGCCTTGCCTTTTATGCATTCAAGATGAGAACTCATAGAACTCATATACATAATTAACTCAATTGGAACATCAGATAATCAAAATAATGTCAATACGATAGGTTGTCAACCTCAACTCGTGTGCTAGTGATGATTGGTAAGGTTTATTTGATTTGTTCTTGAAACTATTCAAGACTATTAAGACTCCCACTGACTCCTTGACATATAAGATTCTCTTGTCAAAACATTTCTTGACAAATAAATATTCAAGAGTTAGTGTAGCTTTTATCAAAAACTCTTCATAAATTGGTCCTAGTTGGTCTTTGTCTTATCTAAGACATCACAACTTACCACTTTTAATGAAAGTTATAAACCTTCTTAATACCTTTCACTCAATGTCACAATCTTAACTTTAAGACTTGTTATTGGAACGAAGTATGATTGACTTATTGATTTAACCATTTCTTCAATTCTTGATTCCTCTTCTTAGACATACCATTGTACTAAAACTCACTTAGAGGATCAATTGAGGTATGGTTCCTAATCATTAAGACCTATCATAAAGCATAAAAGGTACTCTCCCATCTTCTTAGAATGGAGAAACTTTTATCTTTCTGCCTACTTGATTCTTCTTATTCGTTCTGCTATTGATCTAAACCCTTTAATCAATTCAGAATTACACTTAATCTTGTAAGTATAATCATATTTACTAAACCTTTAGTAAATCATGACGAATATCTTTGTTACTCTTATGGTGGACTTGATCAACACGCAACTTTGTGTACTTGATCTCCTAGTCCTTCTCTTGACACTTTGTCAACGAATTGGTCTAATTTCCAAATATGAATTTCTCATTCATCATGCAACCAAGTTGCATGATTCCAAATTTCTGTCCAATTGAAACTTCGGCGATGAGAAACTCTCCCTATTTGGTAAATTCTCGACTTTTCCATAAACACCATAAATAAGAATCATATCCATTCGTTGTAGAAATATTCGAACATCAATTTACATAACGATTTCATTGTAAGGAAATAAACAAATAAATAAATAAGTCAAACAAAATTTATTTTATTTATAAAAGCAGCGGAAAAATTTGTCCTTACAATGCAAAATCCATTGAAAACTATGTACAAAAGGAAATTTCTAACAACTCTATCATAACTGTCTAAGCTCAAAATTTAATCTTCAAGTCCATGCGATCGAAATCCATCTCTTGTGATTAGATTCATCTTGCTCTCTTATCAAGCTTCCTTTCTTTTCACCGACCCTACAAAACACTCAAATGTAATCTTATTACATCATGTATTAAGAATCAATGAGTAGGAACTTAATGGAGTTAGATAGTGGATTTTTACCTAAAGCGCAGTCATACCTTTGACTCTCCCATCTCTTAGATCTCTTAGGTAATTAGGGCAACTTCGTCTCCAATGCCCCTTCTCTTGGCAATAAAAGCAAATTGACTCTTTTGGAACAACACATGGAACTACTTCAGACATCGCCTTTCTCTTATGATCAAACTTTTCGATCATTGCATGTCTTTCATTGCCATTGTCTATATCCATAGAGGTGTTGAAGGCAGATTCACCAATCAACTTTGCTTTTCTATTGCGCCAAACCATTGCTGATTCGGCAGCAATAAGCATATAGGTGAGATCTATAAGGGTCACGTTGTGGTTCGTCATATAGTACTCTCTTACGAACTCACTATATGAGTTGGGAAGTGACTGAAGAACCCAATCAACAGCCATCTCTTCACTAACAACGGATCCCATCATTCTTAGTCTATCAATGCGCGACTTCATCCCTAGGACGTGTGCACACACCGACTTTCCTTCTTTATGTTTACTTGCCAAAAGGGCTTGAGTGATATTGAACCTTTCAATTTTACAATCTTGTGGGTTAGGGAGAATAATTGGAGGAGGAGGAGGAAGTGAAGCATGATTTCTTGATCCTCGATCGAATCGTGGAATATCATCTTCATGTGGAATGCTTGTTCCACGGGATTTGGGAATACCATAGTTGTCGAACTTTGACATCTACAAAACGGGAGAAAACGAATTCAAGTTAGTTGATTGATTGAGTCCTTGGTAAATCACCCAAATGAAATACTAAGGCTAGGACCCAACACAATATTCTACAACTCGGGAGAGGGATGCCGTAACCCTAATTGCAGAATATTTGAAGGTAAGTGAATGACGATTCACTAATTTCCACCATGAAAAACGAAAATTAAATTTAAGTTTTTAAATCTATGAAAACTCCTAGATCCTTTGAGATTCATTGAACTTTCAATGGCATGTTTAAATCTCGATATGCCCCTCTTGTTTGTGACTGGGATGCCGAGGATCACAAAGCGGGTGTGAATAACCATGCAAACTTACATGGTGCCCTCACATGTTACAATCACCTATTCGATGTGCCGGTAAACCACACACGCTCCACCGAACTATGACAAACATTGAGTCACCCTTTGCTACCTTTGCTTAGACCCATTTAGTGTGCCGGTTAACCACACACGCTCCACTAACGTCTTCGCAAGGGCACAAAGTGTAATTTCATGGAATTGCATCAATTCACTTTTGCCTAAGTAACTAAGATTGGGAATTTTATGAAAACATTTAGTTACTTTAGTAATTCATTATACTTATAATGGAAGGTTTCGTCCTATCCTACCCGTTCGGCTAACGACCCTCCACTAGTCAAGAGTGCGGTGGGTAAGAGTGGATACCCATTCAATCGCCATTTTATAGGCAATTTCCTTAAACACCCCTTATAGACCAGCTTCGTGAATGAGGCCTACTAACGGTAAGACTGACTTTTAGTTATACATATATATAATGTTAGACTTTTAATGTTATATATATAGTATAGGGTGTATTTTACACTTTTAAAATATTAGGTGGTTCAATTTGACAATTATACTTTTAATTTACTTAAATTGTAAACCTAAACTTTTATGGATTTATTAAACCTCTTTAATTAAACACTTTAATTAGTTAATAAAACCATAAGGGTGTGATTTGAACTTTTTCAAAACTATACTAGAGTTTTAGAATTTAACATTCCTAATTAAACTTTTAATCAACTTTTAGATTCCAAAACTTGAGGGCAAGTTTTGAAACATTTCAACACATTAGGGTTTAGAATTTAAATATGCATCAAAATTAAACTATTTAATCAAAATTTAAATTCCAAAACTTGAGGGCAAGTTTTGAAACCTTTTTCAAAACATTAGGGTTTCAACTATTTAAATTTCAAAACAACAAAACTTTTGGGGTTCAAATTTAAACTATAAAACCTAAAGGGCCAAATATGAAACTTTTCACAATAACAAGGATCAAATAACAAATAATTTAAATTAACATTTAATCACATAATTATCCATATTTGATGATTTCTTGCAAAATAATTTATCAATTTACTTAAAATAATTAATCAATTATCTTATAAGGAAACAATTATCCTATTAATTGATAAATATCTTCAATTAGATTAAAAATATAGTCAAATATATCATATAATCGGATTAATATTAATCTAACATGATAAGGTAATTATCCATAAGCAAAAACAGCAAGAAATCCCGAAGTACCCTCCTTCTGACGAGTTGACTCGTCGAGTCAGCCTTGGACTCGTCGAGTCACCTTGGACTCGGCGAGTTCAGCCATGGACTCGGCGAGTCCAGCCTCCAGAATGCAAAAAATCGAATTTTTCAGTTACATCAAGCATCAATACAATAGAAACCAATCATGGCTCTGATACCACTGATGGGTTTTTGGACATAAGACATCCTATGTGCTCATACAAACCCTAAAGCTCGGATCTAGGTTTCTCTATTGTACATACTTTGAATCCAAGACTTTGAACCCTAACACTAGCATATGGAAATCAGAATTCACATGTAAATAGGTTTAAGAACATACCTTGATTGTTATATAGCAATAACAATCCAATTCCTCCTTGAATTGACCTTGGAAAGCAAAGAGTCACAAGTGTCACTCCTCTAATGGCTCACAAACACCATAAGCAAGTGGAGAAGGTATATAGAGAGAGGAGGGAGGTTGGAATTCGTGTTTTGGACTTCTTGGGAAGGGATACACGAATTCATGACCTTGGGGTTGTTTATATAGGTGTAGAGATAGAGTTTCAGTCATTATCCTTATCTAGTTGATTATCCATTAAGCAACCAATAAGATAATCCTTGAATCCTTATCATACTCGAATTCTAAGGCTTTCCAACCTTAAATTCGTCCACCATATATAAAAGATAATCCTTACCTTATTTTGTAACTATCACATAATTACAATTCAGCCCCTCTAGTTTAATTAATTACACTTGATCACAAAATTAATTCTCAATTAATTATTGACCAATATTAATTAAACAAATATGATTTCTCCTTTAATATATTATCCTTATAACATATTAATAAATCATATTATCCTCTCTTTCTATTTATTTCTCCAATCAAGTTGCTTTGGTGAAGGCAACCCAAAAGGACCATGCACCATCGGGTCAAGTACATACCAAAATAGTTATGGACTTAGACACTAATCCAACATGAAATTCTCTCTACTCTTCTTCCTTTCTCTCTTTTGAAGTTAGTTTGGTGGTTTAGAAGCTCTCTGGAGTTGTATCATTTAGTGCTTATTCAAGCTAAGTACTTAAAGGCTTAAGACACTCAAGAATACAAGAAGGAACTAGCATTCCATGTGCCTTACTCTTGACGGTGGATACTTGTAGAGAAATCATATTCTTTGATTTTTGCTATCTTCATCAACACCCCAAAGCCAAGTGGGTTCAAAGGCTTCAAATGTTATCATTCTAAACACTCATTGGTTGTTTTATTTCATTCTAACCTCTATAAATTGATCCATGATGGTTTGGTTTTGTTATAAACTAAAAATAAGCTTGTTATTTTTAAAGACTTCCGTTGCTGGTTTTTATGAAAAACTAACTTATATTATGTAACAAAACCCAACAGTTGTATCACAACCATCTTTTATGTGTTAGAATGATTTTTATTTTTGATAATCTTTGGTTTTTGGAAAACAAACATGGATTTCTTTTAGTTAAGAAAAATTCATATTTGTCTTCATTGGCAACTTCTTGGTTAAAGTTGTTTATTTTTATATATAACCAATTTTCATGCAATTTGGTTATATAAAAGTTGCCTTAGAAAAAACAAAGAGTTGTTTGTTATAATATTTGATATGTTTTTGTGTATAAACAAGCCATTTGGACCTTTGTGTTTGGTTGATATTTATTCATTCATAAGATGTTATAGATAAATATATTTTCATTTGTTGATTTGTTGTAATAAATGAGTTAAACTAGTTGTATTTCCTTTTAAATGTAACAAGATGAATAAATGACCTCTTTGAAGATGACTTAACCATTTAAGACTATACCAACTATAAGCTTCTTCTTTTGATTTTAGGCTTAATTATAGTCTTAATGGTTAAGTGTTGCAACTTTCACAACATGAAGATTTGAAGTCCTTTTGCAAGAAAGAGTTGATTTGGCAAGTGGGAGATTGAAGGCCTTTTGAAGTGTCCCTTAAGTCCTTTAGGAAAGACTTAATAATTCTTATGATTACTCACAAAAATTATTACTAGACATGGCTTAGTTTATACACATTATAATGCATGCATGTGATGTTTATTTTTATGTTATGTTTTGTGTATGAAAATGAGATTTACATGTCAAAAAACATTTTAACATAAGATAATATCACTTGGAGTTTGATTAAAAAAATATTTAAAAGATAACATAAGATGTTTATAAATGGATATTTATAAAAACGTTTTTACCTTTTAAAAATCGAATTTTTGTTGAAAATAGTTATATTGTAAAACTTATAAATACCCAAATTTAAAATATTTGAAATGATTTAAAAGATGATTATGCATTATATAAACTCCATGTCTTTAAAGTAAATAAATAGTTTTTATTAAAAAGACTAAAATCTGTTTATACCGTTATAACGACAAATAATAAAACTAGTGATTATTTTTTGCGTCGAAACTTAATATATGATATTGGTGTTTTAAACATAACGCAACATGTTGATATTATGTTTTGTGCATGCAAATGAGATTTAAAACATAAGTTTCATCATCCAAGTTTTGGTTTATCTAAATATGATTTTCATCATAAGATGCTTAAAATTGAGTTTATAAAATAAAATGAGTTTATTCTATACATTCATGAAGCCACATGTTTTTATTGTTAAAGGGAGATTTAAAATAGTGATTTTATAACTCATCCAAAACTCCAAGTCTCAATATAAAATAAAGTTTTATTAAGACTATTACCGGTTTTTAAAACCGATCTATGACTAAACTTTAAAATATCGGATTTTAGTTTATAATTGATCGTGGCTAATGGCAAATAAAAAGAAGTTTTATTTGGCACCTGAAGAACATCATAACAAGTGATATGGATTTTACAAAAGGGTAGTTGGATGCATGCAATATTCATAAGACCATGTTTTTATAAACTATAACTGTAGAACATATATAAAACCATTTCTAAAAATGCAAGTCATTGTCGTCATTTTGAAGAACACTCGTTATCATTTGTATGGTCCTAGTGTCACAGGGTCACCTTGTCATTAGGATTGGCTTATAATGTTGGGGTAGTTTTGTAGTTTTTAGTTTCTAAAGGGTCACCTTATCACTGGTTAGTTACAATACTACAAGTTGTTTCAAGCAGGATGATTTGATGGGAATCTTGTGTGATAAAGGTCACCTAAACATGAGAGTTCTGAGGCATAGATGGGATAAACATGCCAAGTTAAACAATAGTTGTTTAAGATCCCATATTCAAGGAGTTACATATTCTATTCAATTGGTAATCGCTACCTACCGACTTTGATTAAGTTTCTGGGATAGAGGTCACTAAACCATTTACTTGTTTCGTTACTTGGATCCTAGACTTTAATAAATTAATTTTTTAATAAAAAAAATAAAAAGGTATTGATTCTTTAAGATTAAATATTGAAAATACTAAATGAAATCTTGTTAAATTCTGTTGATAACTATTAATACTCTTACGCCCTGCAAAACCTCTCTTTTGTTGAGTTTCATGAAACAGTAACTTTTGATGGTTATAATTTTTTTAACTGGTATAATATCTTGAGGTTCCACCTTAAGGATAAATAGAAATTATGTATATACTGAAAGATCCCATACGTGAACCATTGGATTAGGTGTATAAGCCCATAACTATAATTGGTATGTAGTTGATTTGATAGTAGCATGGTCCTTTTGGGTTGCCTTCACTCTAGCAAATTGACAGGATGACTTTTGGATAGAGAGGTTAATAAATGATTTATTAATGTATTTTGAGAATATTATATTAATTAGAAATCATATTATTTAATTAGTATTTAGTCAGATATTAATTTGGAATTAATTTCGGGATTAAAAGAACTGACTAAAGGAACAAGGGTTGTATTGCAAATCATTAATAGTTGTGAAACTGGGCTGATGGACTCCAAAGCAATTAGGGTTGCATGTTCAACTAGTGAAAAACTTTGATCCAAAGCAATTGGGGTTGCATTAACACATACATTGTCGTTATGCTCAAAACCCATTAGTGGTATCAAAGCCTAGGATGTTTTTCAGTTGAATTTGATGCACATGTGAATTGTCCAAAGGAGGAAGGAACAGATTCGTCAATTTGTTCATCAGACTCTACAAGTTCATACTGGAACTCGACGAGTTGGCTCAACTCGACGAGTTCACTGCCTGAACTCGACGAGTTGACTCGTCGGATCCCTGAATTTTCGATTTTCAAATCTTGTTTTGATTAGGATAATTACAATAATTTGTTTTTATTGCTTAAAATTGAATTTTCTGAAAAGGTAAATGTATATCCTTATCAAAATAAGTGATTTGGTCAAATTTTAAGATAAACACGAAATTATTTTATTAATTTAATTATTTAAAATTTGATCTAGTATTTTTGAAAAGTTTAAAAATTATCCTTTGGTTTCGGAATTTAAAATTTAAATTAAAAGTTTAATTTTTGAAACCTTAAATGCTAGAACCCTAGTATTTTAAAAGTTTAAAATACACCCTTATACTATTATAAAATTAAAAGTTTAATATATATATATATATATATATATATATATATATATATATATATATATGTGTGTGTGTGTGTGTGTGTGTGTATAAGAAAATGTCAGTTTTAATGTTAGTCGGCCTCATTCATGAAGCCGATCTATAAGGGGGGTATAAGGAAATTGCCTATAAAATGGCAGTTGAATGGGTGTCCACTCTCACCCACCGCTTCCTTGGTTGTTGGAGGGTCTTTAGCCGAACGGACAGGATGAGACATTAAACTCTCATTAATAAGTAAGTATAATGATGTATATAAAGTAACTAAATTTTTTTTATAAAATTCCCAAATCTTAGTTACTTTAGGAAAATGTGAATTTGATGCTAATCCATGAAATTTCACATTGCACTTTCTAAAAGTCATTAGTGGAGCGTGTGTGGTTAAACGACACACTAACTTTGACTAACAAAAGGTGGCAATGGGTAACTCGTAAATTATCATTGATCAATGGAGTGTGTGTGGTTAACCGGCACATTGACTAGGTGGTAAATGACATCGAGAGTACCAAGCTAATTTGCATGGTTATTCACACCTTATTTGTGATCCTCGGTATCCCGGTCACAAATTGGAAGGGCATAATAGAGATTAAACATGCCATCAAAAAGTTCAGTGAATCTCAAATGATCTACGATTTTCATCTAAAACTTAATTCTTTTAATTTTTTTGTGGTGGAATTGGTAAATCATCATTTACCTACCTTCAAATAATTTATTGTTGGGTTACCACATCCCTTTTTTGAATTGTGAATTATTGTGTTGGGTCCTAGCCGTAATATTTCTTTTGGGTGTTATATTAAGGATATTCCTATCTAATTAAAACTTGTTCTTCTTCTTTTTCAGATGTCTACCTCAATCAATGCTCCTGGCTCAAACGTCAACAACAACTCCTCGAACTCCTTCTCGTTCTTGAACATTTGTGCGAAGGTCACATTCGATGGTTCCAATTTCAATGATTGGATCTGTAACATTAGAATGGCCTTGCAATACGAGGAGAAGGAATATGTTCTTGACAAAGAGTTGATAGTGATAGATGAAACCAAAGCTACTCCTGAAGAAATAGCTGAGTATAGGGTCCACTGCAAATACGTGACCAAAGTGGCGTGTATTATGGTGGCCACTATGACTCCTTAGCTGCAGCGGTTTTATGAGGACTATTGGCCTTATGAGATGTGCCAGGACTTGATGGAAAAGTATCATCAAAGAGAGCGTCAAGAGAGGATGAGATAGTCACATCACTTATAACAAACAAGATGAAGGATGGATAGTCCATCACGACCCACCTGCAATACATGAAGAGATATATGGATCGTTTACTCAAGCTGAATGTGAACTTTGATGAGGAGCTGGCTATTGAAATAGTTTTGCACTCATTGCCTCCTTTCTATGATCAGTTCAAGATGACTTATCATTTGAGAAAAGAGGAAGTTACATTGAGTAAACTTCAAGGCTTTCCGAGAATTGCTGGAAGTGGATTGAAAGGAAAAGGTGTTGAATCCAATCCTACCGCTGCTGCCCCAGTCCTAGCTATTGGACAAGGAAAGGGAAAAAAGAGGAAATCACCCTTGAAGCAAAACTGGAAGGGAAAGTCTCATGATGGGTCTTCTAGTAGTTGACCCAAAGGAAAAACCAGTTATGCTCCCCCTGCCTCAGATCCAAAAGAAGCAACGTGCTTCTACTGCCATAAAAAGGGGCATTGGAAGAGCAACTGCCCGAAATACTTGTAGGATATTAAGGATAGCAAGATCAAGCATACCATAGCAGGTATTTACGTTATTTTGTCTAAAAATTCATTGCATTCTAATTCTTGGTTCCTTGATATAGGATGTGGTTTTCACATTTGCTCTGGCCAGCAGGGACTAAAAAAAGTAGGAATGTGGAGCTTGGGAAGATGAAGCTGATAATGGGTAATAGGAGATTGTCACCTGTCACCAATATCTGCGTTTATTCTTTAAAGCTTAGTAGTGGATAATGTTTATACTTGAATAATTGTTGCTACTCATCAGAAATGATGAGGAATATTATTTCTTTTCATGGTTTGTACAGACAAGGGTTTAGATATTCTTTTAATAATGAGAATGGATCGATTGATGCTTATTATAATGGTGTATTTTATTTTGAAGCATTGCCTTGTTATGATGTATATGAAACTATGATGGCTGTACACAATTTAGGAAATATTTTGTTACAAATTGATGCATATAATGGTTTAGATAAAGCATGCTTGTGGCATTGTCGTCTTTGACATGTCAACAAGAAGTACATTGCCCAACTCCAAAAGGATGGAGTGTTGGAATCATTTGACCTTAGGCCAGATGATACGTGCGAAATTTGTTTGCTTGGAAAGATGACTAAATCACATTTCACTAGTTCTTATGAAAGAGGTGAAGGATTATTGGATCTCATACACATAGATGTGTGTGGACCCTTTAGATCCACCACAAGGGATGCAAATCGATTTTATGTGACTTTCACCGATGATTATAACAGATATGGATATATCTACTTCATTAAGCACAAGTCAGAAACCTTTGAAAAGTTCCAAGAGTTTAAGCATGAAGTCAAAAATCAATTGGGCAAGAAGATCAAGATGCTCAGATGTGATAGAGGTGGTAAGTATCTTAGTATCGAGTTCCAAGACTATCTTAAGGAATGTGGAATTGTTTTACAATTGACACCTCCTAGGACACCACAAATTAATGGTGTGGCTGAGAGGCGTAATCGAACCTTGTTGGACATGGTTTGTTCCATGATGAGTTGAGCTTCGTTACCAATCTCATTCTGGAGGTATGCATTAGAGACTGCCACCCATATCCTTAATCTAGTCCCAACAAAGAAGGTTTCCAAAACACCTCACGAGATGTGGACAGGGAAGGTTCCCTCATTTTCACATATCAAGGTTTGGGGTTGTGAAGCTTTTGGTAGACGAGAGACTCATGACAAGCTTGAACCTCAAAGTGAGCGATGTATTTTCATTGGCAACCCATAGAAGTCCTTTGGAGATTTTTTACAGACCTAGTGAGTGTTGGGTTTTGAGCAATCTAACACTTCCTAAGTGTGCATGCAACCCTAATAAACCTTGGATCTGTGTTTGTCTAAATACATGCAAAATAATAATTTTTCCAAGGTTCATAACCTATCTAACATGACATGGGGTACTTTTAAACATAAAAGAATTAGATGAGATTACATACCTTTTGATGATGAGTTCAATTCCTAAGGAGTTTGAGGGCCAAGCACCAATAGTGTGAATGCCTCAAATGGAATTACAAATCACCACAAACTCTTGGAAAACTTTGAGAGAGTACACACACTTGTAATTTTCGGTCACACCTAAGTCTCACACACACTAGTGCCACTAGTGGCTATTTCATGCAACATAAGCATGCTTATATAGTGTACATGATTAGGGTGAAACCCTAATAACCCATGTCTTTTCCTTTGCAAGGATCCATGGGTTAAAAGCTCCATGGATCATCCATGGACTTCCATATAAGCCTAGCCCATTAACAAATGAGTGTTAGCCCACACCATATAAAACCAATAGCCCATAATCTAATTAGTCTTCCTTTTAATCTCTAAATTAATTCATAATTAATTTAAGACTAATACTAATTAAATAACATAACTTCATAGTAATATATTATAACTTATAATATATTAATAAACATATGTGTATAACTCTCATAAAATTATCCATAAATAGTTCGGGTGAGATGCAACCCAAATGGACCATGCCGGGTCGGGTCAAGTATATACCAAATAAGTTATGGACTTAGACACCTTATCCAACAGTGAGAACGTGGTCTTCGTAGCATGGAGGGGAGTTTTCCGCGAGAGGGAACTCATATGCAAAGAGGACAGTGGGAGTACAATTGATCTTGAAGAGATTCAAGAGTCAAATGATGAAGGAACCTCCAACACTAGCATTCAACCTGAGGGAGAAATTCCTGTTGAGCCAGTTGATGAGTCATTACCTCTTAGACGTTCTAGTAGAGTTAGCGTTCCACCTGTATTGTATGGTTTCCATATAACTGCAGAAGGTGATACGTTTATCAGTGATAGTACACTGACACATTTGGATGAACCTGCTAACTATAAGGAAACCATGGCAGGCCCTGAGTCTGCCAAGTGGATAGAGGCAATGGACAGCGAGATCTAGTCCATGTATGACACTGAAGTTTGGAACTTGGTTGACAATGTATCAGGTCATAAGACAGTTGGATGAAATGGATCTTCAAGAAGAAGAGCGACATGGATAGAAAGGTGCACATGTTCAAGGCATGACTATTGCAAAGGGCTTTACTTAAACCCCGGGGGTCGGCTATGATGAGACCTTCTCACCAGTAGCCAAGATCAAACTTATTAGGGTTATGTTAGCCATAGTTGTGTTTCATGATTATGAAATCTGGCAGATGGATGTTAAAACCGCTTTCCTTAATGGGAAGCTGGCTGAAGATGTTTACATGTGTTAGCCAGAGGGTTTTGTGGATGCTAAATACCCCAATAGAGTGTGTAAGCTTGAGAAATCAATCTATGGATGGAAGCAAGCTTCTCACAGATGGAATATTTTCATCGATGAGAAAGTTAATGAGTTTGGTTTCTCTAGGAGTGAGGATGAGTCATGTGTATATGTCAAAGCTAGTGGGAGTATAGTTATCTTTCTAGTATTGTATGTTGATGACATACTATACTAGGAAACGACATTCCAATCTTGAAGGAAGTTAAGTCCTGGCTTGGGAAGTGTTTCGCTATGAAGGATCTAGGAGAGGCTGCTTATATTTTAGGAGTAAGGCTTTTTAGAAATATGAGTAGTAGACTAATTGGATTTAGTCAAAGTACTTACTTGGATAAAGTGCTAAAGCGTTTTAGCATGGAGAATTCCAAGAAACGGGAGTTACCTATCTAGAGGAATACCAAACTGAGTAAGACTCAGGGTCCGAGTACCAATGAAGAGATAGCAGAAATGAGTCGATTTTCATATGCTTCGGCCGTTGACACGATCATATACGCTATGACATGTACTCACCCTGATGTTTCTTTTGGCTTTGAGCATGGCCAGTCGATATCAAGGGAACTCGGGTAAGGCTTATTGGATAGCGGTTACAAATATACTTAAGTATTTGCAAACGACTAAGGACTTGGTCCTTGTACTTGGTGGCAGTGAAGACTTAAGAGTCACAGGGTATAGTGACGCCATCTTTCGGACAGACAGAGCGAACTTCCGCTCTCAGTCAGGCTGGGTGTTTACCCTAAATGGAGGAGCTATGACTTGGAAATGTTCCATGTAGGAGATCGAGGCTAATTCAACGTGTGAATCAGATTATATAGCTACAAGTGAAGCGTCAAATGAGGCTATATGGTTGAAGAACTTCATTGGAGCTATGACTAATGCGTTTACGATTTGGTTGTGCATTGATAATGCGTAAACGTATTAGTAACTTGATGTTATAAAATGTATTGTTGTGTACGATTTGATGAGTAAATAGTACAAGCATAAAAGTCAAAGTTTATCTATTCCTTTTATCCCAAGGGGTAAAAACGATATCTTGGGCCCTTCGATGATTTTGTGTTGACTTATGTGTTAGGCCCGGTTAGGACTGAATTGATGTGAAGCACGATTCAGCTGATTTTTCCTATTTTTCCATAATATGACACATATATCATATCTTAAATGCCTAGCCCGATTTTGTGAGCATTACACATTACTCTCACACTTTCAGCCCGGTGGTAAAAGCTTCTATCGTACATCTCATACTCATTCTTGTTGTTCATCAAAATTAGACTTTACATCAATTTAATGTCAATAATGCGTTCTTAAATGAACATCTTAGTGAGATCATTTTTATAGAATAGCCACCGAGGTTTATAGACTCTCATTTTCCGTCTCATGCGTGTTGTTTGAGGAAGGCTCTTTATGGTTTAAAACAAGCTCCTATAGCATTCTTTCAATGTCTTAAATCCTTTCTTATTCAAGTGAGCTGATCCCTCTTTGTTTACGCTTAAATGTGGAAAATGCATATTATATCTTTTTTTTTACATTGAAAATAACATTTTAACAGGGAATAACAATGCTTTTATTGCCAACTTTATTACTCGATTGCATTAGGAATTTGCCATCAAGGACTCGGGGAAGTTAAGTTATTTTTTGGGATTTGAGGTCGTCTATACCACTGACGGATTATTTCTTACTCAAACAAAATATGTCTTGGATATTTTATCTAGAGTAGGTATTTTAGATGGAACATTATTCTATACTCCTCTTGCTACATCCGAGTCCCTTACATGTCACTGTGAACCTTTTTATGACCAAACACTCTATTATTCACTAGTTGGTGCCTTGCAATACCATACCATCACCTGTTTTGATTTATCCTATGTAGTAAATCGGGCAAGTTAATTCTTGCATGCGCCTATTACCACTCACTTCCAAGATGTTAAAAGAATTCTACACTATGTCAAGGGTACGATCTCCTTTGGTCTCATATATGAAAGATCATCCACTATTCCTCTTATTCCATACTCGAATGCTGACTGGGCTCATTGTATTGAAACAATGCATTCTACTTATTGATACTAAATCTTTTTTGGTGGTAATATTGTTTCCTGGAGTGCTAAGAAGCAACCTACAATTTCACGTTCTAATTGTGATTCGAAATATAGAGCGATGGTTAACATAATTTTTTATATCATTTAGATTACTCATCTTTTAAATGAGATTCATATTCCAATTTCTCCTACGCCAAGTTTATATTCTGATAACAAGAGTGCCATCTTCTTAAGCCAGAATCCAGTTACTCACAAACGTGCCAAGCATGTTGACATAGATTATCAGTTTGTTAGACAGTTGGTTATTTATGGGAAGTTAGACACTCGGTTCATTCCTACTACACAAATGGTGGAAGATCACTTCACTAAAAGCCTACCACGACCCTTATTTGAGTACTTTAAATCCAAGATCCGTTTTAACCCCCACCTTCTCGCTTGATGAAGGGTATTAATTATAATAATAATGAACCAAAATTATGCTTATCTAGTCTTAGATTATAGTATTTTTTTTTATTTTAAATTGTCTTCATGTAATTTGTAAATGAGATATGTGTAAGATACTACACTCCAGATGAGTATCAGAGTATTCATTAAATCACATTCTTATATGCTCCTTCTCTTTTACCCCATAACCTAAAAGATGTCTTATTTGATTCAAATTGAAAAAGTGTCATGACCCGATGAGTTTAATGCTCTTATTTTAAATAAGACATAGATATGGACACCTCAAACACCATATATCAATATTATCCTCTTTATATGGATTTTTCAACACAATATGAATCCATGCATGTCCTTTGGCTATTTATAATCCATGCCTTGCTACTAATGGCTATTACAGACAATGTTGGACTACAACTAAACCTTTATCCCAGTTCTCAAGTTAATCCTTGTCTATATTTTATTAATACTTGCATCATCAAAGTCATGGCTAATCCATCAATTAGATGTTAAAAAGCATATTCGTGTACATAATTTATATGAGATGATGTACATGCAACCACCAATGAGGTTTTAAGATTTATCACATCCAAGCTTTGTATGTCTCTTAAAGAGGTCCTTATACAACCCAAGAAAGGTGCCCATGCTTGGTCCAAGCATTTCAAAAATTATGTTTTTACAATCGGGTTCATCCACAATAAAATGTGGCATTTTATTGTATTTTATATATTTTCATGGTAACAATGTTGCTAACTTCTTACTAAATGTGGACGACATTATCCTTATCACCTTGTAACATCCTGACTCTCAGGTATAGTATTTATATATTTATTTTTTTGATTTTGACGGAGCAACTCGACGAGTCAGAGAGATCGAATCAGTGAGTTGAAGCTGTGAAAAGAAACCCTAGATCTCCGGGGTTAGATCCTATTTAAAGGACCTTAAGCTCTCATTTCCGCCTCACCAGCCACCCCACTCCCCTGTGTGAAACCCTAATCGATCAGATTGATTTGTGAGCGAGAGAGGGAGAGAGGTTAAATTAAGTGGTGTTGTGCATCGTTGAAAGGAAATTTGGACAACTTGGCGTATTGGATCAAGGAGGGGTTGTAGATCTAGAGTTCTTTAGTGATTAACTTTAGAGCAAAGGTAAAAATCTTCTATGTTTACCTTACCTTTGTGAGATATTAGTTTAGGGAGGTTTTTAGGGTTTTCTCCCATCCATCTTTGGACAATGTGTTACTTGAGCATATCATGAGGCTGAAACCTCAGATCTGGACTGTAGGGGGATTTGTGAGCCCAAAGATATGAGCTTTATTGAGCTAGAGACTAGTTTTGTGCATCTAACCCTTGTTGGAGTTCGTATTGGCATTATGAGCCTAATATGCCATGCATGAACGTAAAAGCTCGTAGCTTTACATGACATTCGAATATTAGAAGGCTAGATCTAGAGTTTAGAGTTGTAGATCTGCCTTACAACATCTGAATGAGAATATGGACTGAATGGACTCGCCGAGTCGATGAGCTGACTCGACGATTCGAGTAGGGTTTTTCCCGACGAGCCTGGACATGAGTAACTCGACAAGTTAAGTTTGATTTCCGCGACATTCTGAAGAAACGAGGTGACTCGACGAGTCACATGGATGCACTCGACGAGTCTGGTCAACATGGATTGTTGACTTGAGTGTTGACTTTTGTTGACTTTAGGGTTTGGTCATCAGGGAATGTGGAGACCATGGAGGGGTAAAATGGTGTTTTGGCCATTCCAAGAATTAGAGAAAGAAAATAACTTAGATTATTTAGAGTTACGATTTAAGTGTTAATTAGAGATAATTATCATATGTGATTAGGTGGAGGCTAGATTCGGTGATTCGTGTACGAGGTTTATTTGCTTGCTTACGAGGTGAGTCTTCTCACTATACTTACCATGAGTGGTGACCTTGTGTGACCCGAGGGTCTTGTATGCTTGTTTTGTTTATTGTGATATCCTGCATTATGTCTTTGTGATTTGTGATGTGTATTATTATCTTGAGCTTTATTGAGTTAGGACCGGAGGGTCCACCCGAGTTGTAGGACCGGAGGGTCTCCGCTGAGACACATTGACCGAAGGGTCATATTTGAGATATGTGAGGTATTTTGGGGAACTCACTAAACTTTGTGCTTACCATGTTATGTGAAATATGTTTCAGGTACTTCTCAGGATTGCGGGAAGGTGCCGACCTGATTGTACACATGGGATGGTTTTATGTTTTTGAGGATCCTAGATGTTTATTCAAATAATTTATGGATTGTGTTTTGAGAATTTGACACTTGGGGATTTTTATGTTTTGTGAGAATTATATGATTTTAAAAATGAAAAAAAATTATTTGAAAATTTAAGGTGTTACAAGTTGGTATCAGAGCCTTGATTTGAGGGATTCGGATGCACCTTCGGGTATGTCTGGACTCAAACTGAGGATTTGAGAAAAGTATTCTAAAGAAATGGATTTTTCTAAAACAAGTAAGATCTTCTAAGAGAAAAATGAGAAGGAGCAGTGTGTACAATCAGTCAGAGCCCGAACTATGATTTCCCAAAATACCCTGATTTATTGTGTTATGAAATACTTATGAGATATTAGGGACGCATGCTAGAGAATAGGCTAGGTAATTCATATTCTGGGGCTAGAGTTACCTGATTTGTGATGCCTAAGCCTAGGAGATGCTATTGATTAGTGTTATCTGTTACTTTCCCTGAGTATGTGCTGAGTAGGAGTATCTAGCAGTAATATTCTAGAGGGAGTTTTGAGTCGAGGAATAATCTAAGAGAGATACCAAGATGAGCATATGCGTAGCCTACTTAGGGAGTAGTTTGATATTTGTAAGGAATAGAGTACTTGTGAGTGAGAATCCTAGGAGGAAGACTTGGGGTGACTACAAATTGGTATGGAATGTAGTATTGGGCCCATACTACTGAAAGCACCGGATCTGTATGCAATCCAAGTAAGAATCCTTAGGATGCTAAGGAGCATGTAGGGGCGGGTATTCGAGTGTGAGTATACTTGAGCAAGTCTCTGATAGTTTTTGTGCTGTCTTTCAGAAACATCATGGTGGCTACACACCACAATCCCAGGAGCAGTGGGACCAGTGACGACGAGATCCGTAGGATCATTCATGAGGAGGTGGGCTCAGCCATTTGAGAGGCGATATCAGAGATGTTTGGGTCTATCAAGACCATGTTGATTGAGATGTTTGATGAGCGTTATGTTGCCGTTACTGAGGCTATTGCTTTTGCCGTCACCGCAGCCATAGCCGCTGCCAAGCCACATAAAGGTGACTCGCTGTTGCTACTGGAGTTCAGCAACACGGAGCCACCGGAGTTTGATGGGACACGGGATCCGATAGTTGCCATGAGATGGATCTCCGACATTGAGGGATGTTTTTACACATGTTCATTCCCAGAGTTGTGAGTTCGGTTTGCACTGAACCAACTTCGCTTGGGAGCGAAGGAATGGTGGAAGCTCGTGACTACCAGCTTACTCTTGCAGATCATGTTGCAATGACATGGAAGAGGTTTACACGTATGTTTTGAGACGAGTATGTTCCCCCGGTGGAGAGGGAATGGTTAGCCCAAGAGTTTCTTTTTCTCAAAAAAAAGACAGAAACTGTGACCGAGATCACGAGGATGTTCCATGAGAGGGCGTTGTTTTGCCCTGAGCACATGTCTACTGAGCCGGCATGTGTGAGCCGATATCTGAGCATAGTGAGGAGGGATATACGAGAGTTCATGGTGAACTCATCATACTAGACATTGGCTGAGCTTCAGACCAATGCAAGGCGGAGGGAGATTGAGCAAGAGCTACAGGCGAGAGAGGAGGGAGAGTCGCAGGGGAGGGACCGTAGACCAATTTAGTCGCAACCAGTGAGAAAGCGGGCTAAGCTCGCTGATGTGAGGGTGGGAGGCTAGAAGGTTCGCACTTATGAAAAGTGTGGCAAGAGCCACGAGGGGTCTTGCCGAGTATGGATTTGCTACAAATGTGGCAAGGAGGGGCACATGGCGAAGGATTGCCCTAAGGGATTCTCGGTCTGTTTTCGTTGCAATCAGACGGGCCACCAAAAGGCCGAGTATCCTCAGCTTATCCGGAGATCAGTTCCGGCGTCTATTAGGCCATAAATATGGTTTATTGTAAGTGAAAAGAAAGCTATAAACCAAGGGGGAGATTGTTAGGTCATAATTTATGGTTTTTACTTTGCTTTTCCTAAGCTCTTAGAGTTCTTGGTCTAGGACCGAAAACACCATGTTTTGGTGTTGCTTGGACCAAAATCACATGTGATTTTGGTTTGGCTTAATATTTTTTTTGTTTAGGTATTGGGCTTGCGCTTTGTTATTAGGCCTAGATATACATAGTGTTATTTAGGCTTGGAAATCAGTTAGATTGGAGCAAGGGACATTATAGGGGCTGTCATATGCCAAGTACGCGAGTTTAAAGAGAAATAAGAGGGAACAGTGTGTAATCAACATCTTATGTACACGACTATTGAATGATAACAGTGTGTAATCAACATCTTATGTACCCGACTATTGGGATTCCACACAATCAAAGTGAATCCAATTGATACATACGAGAATTCAGGACTTACAAGTGGTATTAGAGCAAGGATCGGTAGCAATCGGGTCATTGCAAGATATTTTTAAGAGTTTTTATTTGAAATTCTTGGTGTTTTTAATTTATTTTTGACGAATTTTTGGCCATTGTTTTTCGCGTTCTTCATATTTTTTGAGTTTTGATCGATTTTGGCTTTCAAGATTTGAAAATCCCGTGTTTTTGGCAAGTTTTGGGCATTTAGGCCAATATTTGTGAAATCCAGGCTGATTCCCTCATTCTCTGTCATACCCTAAGCGACCAGCGGTGATTTCGGACCTAAGTAGCGTGTTCGATTCGGCCTCCCACGTTCTCAGACACGGCTTCGTAGGTTCTCGGTGTACAAGCGAGGTTCTCGGTTCGAAGTTCTTGTTCTCGGTCTTGCGTATTTGGACTCATTCTCGGTCACGCGTATTCGGTCTGACCCTCCTCAATTCGGACATTCTTCGGTTCGGATCCTCAACTTCTCGGTTTCTTTTCTCGGATTCAGATACTCAGCCTTGCAATCTCGGCTAGAATTTCAAAAATTTTCATTTTTGACTTATTTTTGGTCAAATTGCCATATTTTCGATCCAATAATTTTGTTTTCGGTCCTTAGGCCTCATATTTGATCAAAAGGCTCGTATTTGGTCAAATACTCTCGTTTTTGCTCAAATACTCTCGGTTTTGGTCTAGAAATTTTCGTTTTCGGTTTAGATTTGTTTTCAATTTAGGTTATTTTTTTGGTCAAAAGGATTGAATATCAAAGTTGACTTTTGACTTTCAAGTTTGACCTTTGTCCTTTAACTTTGACTTTCCCGTTTAACTTTCAAGTTTTCCTGTCTGACCTTCAGATTTGACTTTCAAGTTTGACTTATCAGATTTCACTTTCAAGTTTGACTTTTCATATTTGACTTTCAAGTTTGACTTTTACGTTTGACTTTTCAAGTTTGACTTTCAAACATGACTTTCGAGTTTTTTTTAAATCAAAGAGCAATTAAAACAATTACTATTTTTGGTAAACTATGAGTTCATCAATCACAAAAGAGGTCAATGAAACTTCCTGTTCTCAAGCATGTAGTGATACAATTAAACTTTATCGTGATCAATACGATTTATTAATTAGAGAAATTGAGGACCTCAAATATGAAGGATATACTCTCAGAAAGTCCCAAAAACCCTTAAAAACAACAATTAGAGACCCAAACCAAAGACCTAAAGAGAATTAAGGAAGAATATTGTATTAAATGTGAACAATATAACTATGCTCAAGTAGAGATTGCCAATCTAACTGTCGAACTTGATGCATTAAAAGCTAAATATAAATATGTTGAATTTAACTTTAAGAAATTTTATGTGTCAAGTGAGGTAGCTGTGTCCATGTTAGAAAAAAATTGAAATTTAAAGATAATTAGAATAAGGGTCTAGGGTATCATAATGTTCCACCTCCCTTCAATGATAAATATACCTCACCAATTGAAACCAATGAGGTAGAGACACCTGCTTAGTTTGGTCCGCCCCCTGCACCAGCATCAGTCGAGACCGAACAATCAGGCCAAACTAAGAGTGTTGAGGTGAATAATACTAATGCTTCTACTTCATATGTAGATAAAGAAGCAATGCAAGATAGGAATGAGCAGAAATCAATAAACTATAAGTCTGCTGAAAGTGTTTCAAAATCTTGTAATGATGACACCCCCACTGTTGAAAAATCCCAGCCACAACAATCTTTCAAACAGTCTAACAAATGTTCTTGTGCTTGTGCTTGTGGAAGTTCTTCGAAACGAATTCTGTTGGACAAGGACCAAGTCACAATCTGATTTATATGAAGAGACAAACTTGCTTTAACTGTGGGACTCCCGGTCACATTGTCAGAAATTTCCCACATCGTTCATATGCTCCTTACTATAGACAAGATTAACAGAACGTGCCAAGAGGGAGATCCTCCAAAAGAAACCCTTCGAGGTCATAATCGCGCAATGGTGACTGGAATGCGAAAAAGGCCAAGAATCAAAATCCCAAGGACAAGAAGGGAATGTCGGCCAAGAAGCTAAACTCAAGAGATGGTTCAGTTAAACAAAGATCAGTTAACTCAATGTCATCTCGGCGGTCGATCTCAAGTTCTAAAGCAAGTGTTAAGGCATCCATCCGATCAAACAAGAAATGGGTTAAACCCGACTATAGATGGGTCTAAAAGGTTCACACTCCCAAATCATCTAAGGATTCTAACATTTCTTCATCTTCTGTGTCTGACAGACAAGATATGTCATGGGAGAGAGTACCTTGCGTAGATGAGAAAGGTCAACCCAACTTAAAAATGGATTGGGTCCCAAAGACTAAAAAATCTTGCACTCTGTGCTGCAACAGTCATGGAGGAATATCATCAGACTTCAGTTTGTTGATAGTGGTTGTTCCAAGCACATGATAGGAGACATCTCTCAACTACTTTACATTCAGAACTTTAATTGAGAGCATGTATCATTTATGGGAAGAAAGAAAGAAAGGATCACAAATGGGGATCATGTTTATAGGTGTGTTAAATATCCTAACTTCGTTTCGGAGTTAAAAAACAGTTGAGGCCGAACATGTTGTTGCATCTGCATGTTGTTCTCAGATTATCTAGATGCAACTTCAATTGTTAAATTATGGTTTGAATTTTTTCGATACTCCTAATCTTTATTCAAATGATTCGTTTCAAAGACTACTTTTATTTTTGTGTGTTTAAATTTGCGCATTTATTTTCTTTCTTCCCCATGCACAAATTTGGGGGGGGGGGGGGAATTAAAAATTACAGAATATAAAAATTAGAAAATAAAAAATTCAAAAAGATGTTTTCTTTCGTGGGTACTTTTGGGAAGTGATATGAAGTTTAGTGTTAAACGGCAAATTAAATTGCATGACAACTTTGATCCCAAAAGTTTTTGTTTTGTACATTTTGTATTCTATTTATGTTCTTTTGTTAAATTTGTTCATATTTTCTTATATGCACAAATTTAGGGGGAGAATTAAAAATTAAAACTTAAAAAAAAGTCAAAAATACAAATATACAAAAATATGTTTATTTCTGTTTTTATTTCTTTTTTCAGAAAAATCAAAAATCCAAAACATTATTTTGAGCGTATTTTAATTTTATTTTATTCTTAGTTGCTTTATTTGTGTGCTAAGTTTAGTTTTATTTTGTTTTTATCTCAAAATTTGTTTTGTCTTGGAAAGAGACTTGGAAAGGAATTGACGGAAGATTCAAATGCGAATGATAGACTCTTCAATATTGAGACATATACCAGTGTTAATAGGAGTCTTTGCATCAAATGTTAATGATCAAAAGTCATTTTCACCATGACTAATGTGAAACACCCAACCATTCTTCACCCTTATCTAAACCTTCTCCATTAAATCATTTCCGCATACCGGTACCCCTTGAGGTTCGAGTATAAAACAACTTGGCTGACGGTTACCAAAAAGTCTGTGTTTATGATCTTAGAAGTCATTGTCACCATGATTCTAAGTGAAACCCAAAATCCAATACCTGTTCATTTCTGAATTGACGGTGAACATTTTAATGTTCTAGATATTTTTTCACAAATGAAATTGACGAATAATGGTTCATACCTGGTGTGACACTGTACAAAATGTCAGTTAGGGAGTTTCTTTTTAAGGACTTCGTATTTAAGTAATTGAAAATATGAAACTGTACAAATTGTTAAATTGGTCTTGTCAGATTTCTTTACCCAAGAACTGTCACGGCACCAGGGCGATTCACCCAACAAGGAAACAAATATCTCTGAACGTCTCGCCAAGGGCCAAGTTAACTTGTTTAACTTGAAAAACAGCATTGACGTCTATGATCTAGGATATGCAGGGGCTAACATCAAAATAGCCACGAGTAGTTCTCCGATATTCAACATATCACAGTGTGTTCCTTTGTGTTCACACAAATACTGCGAGAAGTCTCATTCTAAGCTAAGGCTGGGTCCTTGAACAACTGTGGTGAGAAATGTCTTTATGATTCTGTGATATATAGGAACTTTTTAGTCAATGGCTACTATTGAAGACGCATCAGTGATTGTTAAAGAGCATTCATTCGAAGGAACAAGAAGTGAATTCTATCTTCAACACTCAACCTTTCAACCCTAGAAGCTGTAATTGAAGTTATGTGACAAGTTGCATTGTAGCCTCCTCAATCAATTTGCTGCTATCTATGTACCCACTGAAGTGATTCAGAAGAATCAATTTCTCTATTATTTTCTCTGAAGTTTCTCAAAGCTAAAAGTGCTGATTTTCAAGAACCTTTACAAGAAGCTTCATATCCCCAATGTGCGTTCTAAGTCAGATCTTTAAGAGAATCCCAACTATTCAAGATAAAGTCATTCATGCAGACATTCATATGTTTATCTTGAAGTTGTGAAGAAATCGAAGATTAGAGCTGAAAGCCAAAGATCAAGGAAGACTAAGTGAAAAGAAAGAAATAAACCAAGGGGGAGATTGTTAGGTCATAAATTATGGTTTATTGCAAGTGAAAAGAAAGCTATAAACCAAGGGGGAGATTTTTAGGTCATAATTTATGGTTTATAGTTTGCTTTTCATAAGCTCTTACAGTTCTCGGTCTAGGACCGAAAACACCATGTTTTGGTGTTGTTTGGACCAATATCACATGTGATTTTGGTTAGGCTTAATATTGTTTTGTTTAGGCTTTGGGCTTGGGCTTGGTTATTAGGCCTAGGTATATATAGTGTTATTTAGGATTGGAAATTAGTTATATTGGAGCAAGGGACGTTCTAGGGGCTGCCATATGCCAAGAACGTGAGTTTAGAGAGAAACAATAGAGAACAGTGTATAATCAACATCTTATCTACCCGAATATTGAATGATAATAGTGTGCATTGAAGATTAATCTTTTGTTCTTATTCATCTTATATCTTGCATGATACACTTTGATTGGTATTCCACACCATCAAAGTGAATCCGATTGATATGTACGAGAATTCAGGACTTACAGCTTCCGCTCCCGCTGCCTTGCATACTATTGACAGCTGGTATGTGAAGGCTGAGACCCCGTGATCTAGTGGGATAACATTTCAGCTGACATCGGAGGAGGTCCGTGCAGCACCCGGTGTTGTGGATGGTACGTATTTTTCCTTATTTTTAGATTTGTTTATGCTTATGATGTGTTGTATATAGGTACCTACTTTGGTGTTGTTCACTTGGGTGCGAGTCGATCCTTCGTGTCCTTAGCTTTTAGCCGTCACATTAGTGTTAGATGCGATGCATTGAGTCGACCTCTAAGGGTTTCTTTAGCCGACAAGCATGCGGTTTTCGCCACTGATGTGTTTCAGGGCTGTGTACTACAGATTTTTGGTGTTGAGTTTCCGATAGATCTTGTGCCGATAGTGATGGGTGATGTGTGCGTCATTGGAGGCATTGATTGGTTGAGTCAATTTGGAGCTATGGTCGACTGTGAGTGTCAACTGGTGACTATATGAGACCCTAGTGAGGGAGTGCTTACTGTGTACGACGAGGGTACTAGATCTAGATCAGCCTTCTGCTCTGTGGCTAGAGCAAGGTAGAGTTTGTAGCAGGGTTGCATGGGGATTTTGGCATATGTGATGGATACACAGGTTGTTACAGAGAGACCGAGTTCTATCTCCAAGGTTCCGATAGTCTTCGAGTTTCCGGATGTGTTCCCCGAGGATTTATCGGGCGTGCCTCCCAAGAGACATGTGGAGTTCCGGATTGATTTAGTTATGGGTGCGACGCCTATTTCCAAGGCACCTTATCGCCTTGTGCCGCCGTATATGCAGGAGTTATCCTCACAACTTCAGAAGCTGTTGGGGAAGGGATTTATCAGACCGAGTAACTCGCTGTGGGGAGCGTTGATCCTGTTCGTCAAGAAAAAGGATGGTTCGCACCGGATGTGTATAGATTACTGGGAGTTGAACAAGCTAATGGTCAAGAACCGTTATCCACTTTCGAGGATCAATGATTTATTCGATCATTTGCAGGGGGCATCTTGGTTTTCCAAGACTGATTTGAGATCTGGATATCACCAGATGAGAGTGTGCGAGGAGAATATTCAGAAGACGGCCTTTAGAACTCTTTATAGGCATTATGAGTTTGTGGTGATTCCTTTCGGGCTTACCAACGCACTGGAAGTGTTCATGGATCTCATGAACTGAGTGTGCAGGCCTATGTTGGACAGGTCAGTGATCGTGTTCATTGAATACATCTTGGTGTATTCGAGGTCTAGAGAGCAACACAAGGAGCATCTACAAGAGGTTCTTGGGATATTGAGGATGGAGAGGCTTTATGCCAAATTATCCAAGTGTGATTATTGGTTACGAGAGGTCCAGTTCCTGGGACACCTCATTAATCAGAATGTGATATTGGTTGACCCGACCAAGATTAAGGCAGTTATGTAATGGGAGGTACCGAGATCCCCATTCGAGATCAGGAGTTTTCTGGGTTTACCCGGCTACTATCGGAGTTTTATTAGGGATTTCTCCAATATTGTTGTTCCTCTCACCAGATTGATCCGGAAGGGCGTTACTTTTGTTTGGGGGCCTGAGCAGCAGGCATCATTCGAGACTCTTCGCCAGAGATTGGGCGAAGCTCCGGTGTTAGCCCTTCCAGAGGGAGTGGAGGACTTCGTAGTCTACTGCGATGCATCTACATCAGGGATGGGTGCGATATTGATGCAGAGGGGTCATGTGATAGCATATGCGTTGACTCAGATGAAGCCTCACGAGACGAGGTATCCCACTCATGATTTGGAGCTGGGGCGGTGATGTTCGCCCTCAAGATTTGGCGCCACTATCTTCATGGTGTCTGGTACACCATATACACGGACCATAAGATCCTGAAGCATCTTATGGATCGTCCCAACCTGAATATGAGACAGAGGAGGTGGTTGGATGTAATAAAGGACTACGATTGCGAGATATTATATCACCCAGGCAAGGTTAATGTGGTAGCCGATGCCTTGAGTTGCAGAGCTGAGAGGGCTCCGATCCGAGGCGTGTGCATGAGGATGACGGTGATGACTCCAATCTTAGATACCATTCGAGAGGCCCATGTAGAGGCCTTGAGACCGGAGAACCACAAGAGGGAGTGGGTGAATGGGCAGGTTTTCGAGTTTGAGATAGATAGTTGTGGGCTTATTGTTGGATTAGTGTCTAGGTCCATAACTATTTTGGTATGTACTTGACCCGATGGTGCATGGTCCTTTTGGATTGCCTTCACCAAAGAAACTTGATAGGATGAATTATGGAGAAAGAGGATTAATTATGATTTATTAATATATTATGAGAATAATATTTTAAAGGAGAAATCATATTGTTTAATTAATATTAGTCAATAATTAATAAAGAATTAATTTTGTAGCTAAAAGATATTAATTAAAGTTAAGGGACTAGAACTATCAATTGTATGATAGTTGAATATTGGGCTAATGGACTCCGTATTAGAGGGGTGGATGAATTCTATGGGGAAACCCATTAGAAATCGTCCAAGGTCTCTAAGGAGGGAGTCCATGGGTTGCTTAGGGCCTAAGCAGTCAAATTAGGGTTTCCTTGTTAGATAACCCTAATAGCCTCACTATTTAAGGACCCCTAGGGCACCAAAAACGTGGCCAACTGATTCCTTAGGGTTTCAACATGTTTTTGGGTGTTTCCTCTCTTCTCCTTCCTCATCCTCTTGCTCTTGGTGTTTGTGAGCCATTAGAGGAGTGACACCTGTGACTCTAAGCTTTCCAAAGCCAATTACAATGAGGTTATGCTTACAAGATTAAGAGGAATTCTGAATCATTGGAAAGTTTCAATGAATGGCAGAACGAATAAGAAGAATCAATTAGGCAGAAAGATAAAAGTTTCTCCAATCTAAGAAGAAGGGAGAGTACTTTTGTGTCGGTTTTTATGATCGTCTTAATGATTAAGAACCATATCACAATTGATCCTCTAAGGACATCTTAGTGCACTAGTATGGCCAAGAAGAGGAATCGGAAATTATTGAAATGGTTAAATCAAAAGGATGAGTTATACTTCGTTCCAAGATCAAGCCTTAGAATAGTAATCCAAGATTGTGAATTGAGTGACACACACTCATCAAATGTGAAGTAGAAAAATTGTTTTTCTTACTCTTGCACGTTTGAAATTGGTGTGTAGTGTTTATCTTGATGAGAATCCACACCAACTCTTCAATATTTTTTTTATCAAGAAATGTTTCTTGATAAGAGAATCTTATATGTCAAGAGGTCAGTGGGAGTCTAAATGATCTTGAAAAATTTCGATAACGAATCAAGAGTAAACCTATTGTTAAACACTAGCACACGACTTAAGGATTGTAACCTATCGTGTTGACAAAGTTTTATTTCTGTGCCAATCCAGTTGATTGATTATGCATATGAGTTCTATGAGTTCTCAATAGAATGCATAAGGCAAGCACCTTATTTAATGAAAGTACATTGATTGGAATAGGTGAGCAGCTAGATAACTTGGAAGCAATGGTGGGACCCTTGATGGCATGAAATTAAGAATAAAAAATTTATGTCCATAAGATTTTGAATTTGCCACAAACATTATCTTTCGATTATGGTAATGGCAAATTCACATGGATAGGAACACATACACCATAAAATCTAAGTGTCATAAGGTTTCTCTCTCATGAAAATGATTGTGAGGAAACGCTTTCACTAAGAGAGATTTTAAGGAAATAGCAACTATGTAAATTGCATTCTCAAATTCGATTATGATTACGACATCCCTTTTCATAGTTTGAATTGTGAGATTTGGCAATTAGTCTGAACATTTAGGACTTATTAAGATAAGTTCTGAATTAGTTTAGACACACATATGAGCTGTCTAAGGAAATGTGTGTGATTTTGAGAAGATTAGATAAAGGCTTATCGAAGCATATCGTATTAGAAACAATGAACTTTGGAAATCAATAAGTATTGATTCCTAGAAGTTTAGCTGGTTCCTAAATACGTGTGAAAGCTAGTGGGAGCATAAGGGTTATGATGGAATGAATATAATCATCATGTTAGTGGGAGCATGATTATTATTTAAGTATTGCAAGTTGACAATATTAATTATAGAAAAACAAAAGTTTCACTTTGCAAGGTTGCAGGGGTTGAAGAGATGTTTTTGCTATAATTAAGGGAGAGAATGTTATACTTCATTTTCAATCTAAAAGATTAGATCGATAAATTTAATTGTATTTAGTCAAGTGTATATTTATTATTTGCATTCTCAAATACGATTATGATTTCGGCATCCCTCTTCATAGTTCGAATTTTTTAGAACACGACAAATAGAAATATTATGACGATATTATAGTAAGAAACTGGTAAAGTATCATGTTTTTACTATGAATTGCATCCCATACGCTTCGGGTATAGGATCAATTGCATATGCTATAATATTCGAACGTTCTAAAAAATTTCCAAATGTCTGGAGCATTTAGAGGGAAAAAGGAAATAGAACCGGTTTTGACTAAAATAATTAAACAACTACCAAGGACAATCTAAGGTTCACCAAGGATTAGTCGGTTGTGGATAGCTGAAAGTATAGTCATGGATGGACCATATTGACATTATTATGAATAGCTAAGATTCTATTTAGAATGAGTTGTCATATGGAAAATTTGGAAATATTTCCATATTGGGAGTTGGATATCGAGAATCAATGTCTAGATTAAAAACTTTTATGCAAGAAGGATGTTCAAAGGAATGTACTTTGAATATGAGACTTCATGACTATGGAATTGTCTTGTAACAATATCTGATAGAGCATTTTGTAATTTTGTTGGCCGAGTCATGGTGGCTTTTGTGCCGTGACATTACGAAATGACCGTTGCACAAAATGTTAGAATCTAACATATTCTAGTAGTGGCAAGAATTTTGTATTCTTACACTAATGGATTAGGAATTGTGAAATGAGTGTGATTGAAAATGTTATTCAATTATACTATTTCACAAATTAAGGACCATAGGTAAAGATAGTGTGCATGCTAAGAGCATGGGACAATTGTTGTTATAATTCAAATTAGAAGTTGATTATATGAAACAACAAATAATGAGTAATTAATATGGTGATTAAATAAAATGTTTTATTTATACCCAGAGTTTGGGGCCACATGGGATTAGTATTATTCTTGTGTTTCACTTTTCATGTTTTAACATCCTGAATAATTAAATTATTTCAGAATAATCAAATTATTCGAACGGTCCACAGTTGTTCACATGTTGGAAGTAGGTATAAATGAAGACTGTCGTGAATTGTCTAAAGTGTATTAGACATAAGCAAATGTTTGCTGCAATGTTCATGAGTGCTTATGAATATGATTTGAGCATTGGATTAAACCCACGCTCACTTGGATCACTTCATGGATTTTATCACGAGTGATTGGTGAGACGATAACATCTTATATTCTTGAAACCGAGATGTGTAAGTTGTATCTTGCGAGTCGGTTACACATTGATAATATGTAAACGCACCAGTAACTTAGTGTTATAAAACATATTGTTGTGTGTGTTTCGGTAAGTGAGTACAAGCAAACATTGAGTCGGAGTTTATCCGTTCCTTTTACCCAAAGTGGGATAAAAGCGATATCTGTGGGCCCCTCGATGATTTAGTGATGACGCCCTAAGCGCTTGGCCAAGCTGATACTAAGTTGATGTGTTCAATTGTAGTCTGTTGTCAGTCGTCGTAAATTGGAAATCGGGAAACAACACATAGACTGAGAGAATGATTTCAATCCATGTCTCACGTCTATACGATATCTAGAATGGTGGAATATATGATCCCTTATCTAAAGGACACGCTTCTGATAAGATCAGAGTTGACAGCGGTTTTTGAAAGCTACGATTGGGGATCAGGATCTGAAGTGATACACAAAATAGTTATTAGACTTATCCAAGTGGGAGACTGTTGGATTAGTGTCTAAGTCCATAACTATTTTGGTATGTACTTGACCCAATGGTGCATGGTCCTTTTAGGTTGCCTGCACCAAAGCAACTTCATAGGATGAATTATGGAGAGAGAGGATTAATTATGATTTATTAATATATTATGAGAATAATATATTAAAGGAGAAATCATATTGTTTAATTAATATTAGCCAATAATTAATTAAGAATTAATTTTGTGGCTAAAAGATATTAATTAAACTTAAGGGACTAGAACTATCAATTGTATGATAGTTGAATATTGGGCTAATGGACTCGATATTAGAGGGGTGGACGAACTCTATGGGGAAACCCATTAGAAATCGTCCAAGGCCTCTAAGGAGGGAGTCCATGGGTTTCTTAGGGCCTAAGCAGTCAAATTAGGGTTTCCTTGTTAGATAACCCTAATAGCCTCACTATTTAAGGACCCCTAGGGCACCAAAAATGTGGCCATCTGATTCCTTAGGATTTCAACACGTTTTTGGGTACCTCCTCTCTTCTCCTTCTCCATCCTCTTGCTCTTGGTGTTTGTGAGCCATTAGAGGGGTGACACTTGTGACTCTAAGCTTTCCAAAGCCAATTACAAGGAGGATTTGAGATTGTTATTACTACATAACAATCAAGGTATGATCTAAACCCTAATTCATATGTTAATATCAATTATCACATGCTAGATCTAGGGTTTAAAGTCTTGGATTAATGCATGTACAATAGAGAAACCTAGATCCAAGCATTAGGGTTTGCATGAGCACATAGGATGTTCTTATGGCTAAAACCCATCACTTATGACCTTCCAAGGTCGGATTTGGGTGCCATATATGGGTGGAGCTCGACGTATATTGATGGACGAGGCACATAGATCGAGATTCTCGATTCATCTTGGGGGTTCTAAGATGTATTTGGATCTAAAGAGGGATTATTGGTGTCCCTGTATGAAGAGAGATTTGGCATGGGTAGTCGAGAGATGCTTGACCTGTCGTCGGGTCAAGGAAGAGCACCAGCATCCCCATGGTCAGTTGCAGCCTTTAGAGGTTCCCAAGTAGAAGTGGGAACAGATCACCATGGATTTTATCATCAAGTTACCGAGAACTACGCATGGGGTTGACGCGATATGGGTGATTGTAGACCGGCTGATGAAGAGTGCTCACTTCCTAGCTATAAGTGAGAGCTCTTATGCTGAGAAATTATCCGAGATCTACGTTCGATAGGTGGTGGCTCGACATGGGGTGCCGACATCGATAGTATCAGATCGGGATGTGCGGTTTACTTCTAGGTTCTGGAAGAAATTTCATTAGGAGTTGGGTACCCGACTGCATTTTGAGTACAACCTACCATCCACAGACAGACGGGCAGAGTGAGCAGATGATTCAGACGCTCGAGGATATGCCGTGTGCATGTGTTATGGACTTCGGTGGAAGTTCGGACACTTAATTGCCCTTGGCTGAGTTTTTATACAACAACAGCCATTATTCCAGTATCGGCATGCCTCCCTTCGAGATTTTGTACGGAAAGAGATTTCAGACTCCCATCTGTTGAGGAGAGGTGGGGTAGAGAGTGATGGGGAGCACCGAGATAGTGCTCAGGACGACCGAGAAGATTCAGCAGGTCAGACAGAGGTTACTAACGGCCCAGAGTCATCAGAAGACTAATGTTGACCGGAGAAGATCTAAGTTAGAGTTCCAGGTTGGGGATTATGTCCTCCTGAAGGTTTCCCTGTGGAAAGGGGTAATCCGATTTAGGAAGCGGGGGAAATTGGGTCCTCAGTATATCGGTCCTTTCAGGGTGACCGCTCTAGTGGGAAATGTGGCATATCGGTTAGAGCTACCTGCAGAGTTGAGTCAGATCCATAACACCTTCCACATGTCCCAGCTGAGGAAGTGTGTAGCCGATGAGATGGCAGTGGTTCCTTTAGAGGACATTCAGGTGGATGCGAGGCTGAATAACATTGAGAGGCTGATATCGATCATGGATCGGAAGGTGAAGGTCCTGAGGAATAAAGAGGTGCCCTTGGTTTAGGTGCGGTGGCAACATTGGAAGGGATCCGAGTGGACTTGGGAGTTGGAGTCTAAGATGCGCGAGCAGTACCCAAAGTTATTTCCAGAGCACGACTACGAGGGCAAAGTCTGATTCTAGTGGGGGAGAATTGCAACATCCTGACTCCCAGTTATAATATTTATATATTTGTTTTTTTTACTTTGGCTGAGCAACTCGAGGAGTTGGTGCCTCAACTCGTCGAGTTGAGACGAATTGGCCACGTGGGTTTAATGACCGACTTGGCGAGTTGACACTGTGAGAAGAAACCCTAGATCTTTGGGGTTGGGTCCTATTTAAAGGATCTTAAGCTCTCATTTTTGCCTCACCAGCCACCCTACTCCCCTGTGGGAAACCGTAATCGATCATATTGATTTGTGAGAGAGAGAGAGAAAGAAAGAGAGGTTAAATTAAGTGGTTTTGTGCATCTTTGAAAGGAGATTTGGAGAGCTTGGTGTATTGGATCAGGGAGGGCTGTAGATCCCGAGTTCTTCAATGATTAGCTTCAATTTAAAGGTAAAAAGCTTCTATCTTTACCTTTCCTTTGTGAGATCTTAGTTTAGGGAAGTTTTTAGGGTTTTCTCCCATCCATATTTGGACAATGAGTTATTTGAGCATATCATGAGGTTGAAACCTCAGATCTAGACTGTAGGGGGATTTGTGAGCCGAAAGACCCGAGCTTTATTAAGCTAGAGACTAGTTTTGTGCATCTAACCCTTGTCGGAGTTTGTATTAGCATTATGAGCCTAATATGCCATGCATGAACGTAAAAGAACGCAGCTTTACGTGACATTCGAGCCTTGGAAGGCTAGGTCTAGAGTTTAGAGTTGTAGATTTGCCTTAAAACATGTAAATGAGAATATGGGCCAAATGGACTCGCCGAGTCGATGAGCTGACTCGAAGAGTCGGCTAGGGTTTTTCCCGACGAGCCTGGACATGAGTAACTCGATGAGTTGATGAGAGAACTCGACGAGTTAAGTTGGATTTTCGTGACATTCAGAAGAAACGAGGTGACTCGATGGGTCACATAGATGCAGTCGACATGTTGGGTCAACATGGATTGTTGATTCAAGTGTTGACTTTTGTTGACTTTAGGGTTTGGTCATGATAGGGAATGTGGAGACCATGGAGGGGTAAAATGGTCTTTTTCCAATTCCAAGAATTAGAGAGAGAAAATAACTTAGATTATTTAGAGTTGTGATTTAAGTGTTAATTAGAAATAATTATCATATGTGATTAGGCGGAGGCAAGATTCAGTGATTCGTGTATGAGGTTTATTTGCTTGCTTACGAGGTGAGTCTTCTCACTATACTTACCATGAGTGGTGGCCTTGTGTGACCGGAGGGTTTTGTATGCTTGTTTTGTTTATTGTGATATCCTGCATTATGTCTTTTTGTTTTGTGTTATGTATTATTATTTTGAGCTTTATTGAGTTAGGACCGGTGAGCCACCGGATTTGTGGGACCGGAGGGTCTCCACTGAGACACATTGACCGGAGGGTCTTATTTGAGGTATGTACGGTATTTTGGGGAACTCACTAAGCTTCGTGCTTACCGTGTTATGTTATATGTGTTTTAGGTACTTCTCGGGATCGCAGGAAGGCGCCGACTTGATTGTACACACAGGATGATTTTATGTTTTTGAAGATCCTGGATGTTTATTCAAATAATTTATGGATTGTGTTTTGAGAATTTGGCACTTGGGGATTTTGGTGAAATATGATTTGTGAGAATTATATGATTTTAAAAATGAAAAAAAATTTGTTTGAAAATTTACGGTGTTACACTTCACCTACAACCTTTAACAGTATCTCATGATTCTCTTAGGCTCTGATTTTTCCATGAAGGAGCTTGGCCCTTTTATTTAGTTTTTTGGCGTTGCAGTCCATCGTTCGAGAAAATCATATGTTTCTCAACCAAACTAATATGCAAAGACATCATTGAACATGATGTCATGTTTGCAAACCATCCCATACACCCATTAACAAAAATTATAAGTTGAGCTCCACCATCTGGGACACCTATCAGACCCATCGATTATTTGTATCCTCGCATGTGCCTTACAATATCTTACTTTTACTAGACTTCATATTTCATATGCAATGCAACAAGTTTTCTTACACATGCACAACCTACACATTGGTCATATGGATGCCCTTTAGCGCATCATTTGATACTTAAAAAGAACTTTCTCCTATGAGTTATATATATATATATATATATATATATATATATATATATATATATATATATATATATATATATATATGGCTATGTTAAAGTGTTTTTTACATTTATTGTGTGCTAGAATGCACCAATAGGAATTTAGTAAAATTATATTATTATTTAATTAAATAATGATAGATATTAAATGGTTTCCATAATTGTATGTATATTAAATGATATCCATAATTATAATTTTTCTTTATGGAAATTATTTAAATTTGTCATTAATGTCAGTAATAACATTCTTTCAGAATGAATTCGTATTTAGATTTTTATGTCAGCAATAACATTATTTTAGGACTCACTCACTTAAAATACAATAAAGTTGTATGGAATATGAAGAATGAGGGTGTATTCTAGTAGAATATACTCTTGTTCTCCTAGAATACACTCTTATTATTTTATATATGAATTCATTCTGAAAGAATATTAATATTGACATTAATGACGAATTAAATTAGTTTCCATAAAAAAGATTTATTAATATGAATATCATTTAATATACATTAAATATTTACTCAATTCTTACTGGTGCATTCTAGCACACAATAGATGTGAGAAACATTTGAACCTACCTATATATATATATATATATACACACACACACACACACACACACACACATATATATATATATATATATATATATATATATATATATATATTCTAATCAGTTTCCACGAATCTCTTACGTTACATTGTTACAGATTAGGACAAGGTGTCCAGACGATCATCGTTCCACCTTAGGCTATTGAGTATTTATTAATGAAAACCTTATTTCTTGGTTACATAATTTGTTTTTGAATCCCATTTCCCCTTACTGAAGCCACTATAGTTTAGTGTGACAATGTGAGTACCATTTATCTTTCGAGCAATCTGGTTTAGCACCATCACACCAAAGCACATCGAAATGAATATATATATTGTTTTTGAAAAAGTGGCTCATAGTGAAATTTATTTCTTACATGTTCCCTATTGTGATCAACTTGTTGAAACTTTAAAAAAAATAAAAAAATTATTTAAAATATCATAATACACCATCAGAAGATGGATGGTGAATGGACGGTGGCAAAACGAAGACGATGGAAGCATTTATCGAGGATCGGAGATCATCCCAGATGGAAACATGAAGGCATTACAATGATGTTTGTGATGAATCTCCCACCAAAGATCAGAAAGGAATCCTTAAAAAAGCTCTTTATGAGATTTGGAGACGTAGTCGATGTGTACATGGCGATAAAGAGGGATGCGAACAGAAAGTACTTTGCGTTTGTTAGATTCAAAAAGGTAGATGATGAATACGGGTTGGAGAAAGCCCTTCAAGGTATCAAATATGATGGGAGAGCTCTGTAGGTGAACCATTTGATGTATGAGAGAAAACCTTCTGGTGGTCCAACCAATCAAGAGAATGTTGCGTGTCAGATCCAAAATCGAACTCTGCAGGTATCAAGATCTGACATCAGAGGTAACAAATCTGATACTGCTGTCACTGCAGGTAGATGTAAGTATGATCAGATCCCCCCTCACCCCCACTGCCTTCTAACCCTATTAGAATCTCCTATGCCTCCCCACTTCGTGGATGGGTGAAGGACGATCACACGCTAATAGGTGATCTCCATAGTTTTGATCATCTTGAAAAAGTCCCATATTCGTTTAAAAACTGTGTTGGATCGGGATGTGAGATAAAATACCTAGGTGGGTTAAGAATTGGACTCAAGTTCAAAGATCTGGGAAGTATGAATACTTCATGAAGGGGTGGACGGAATGGTTTAAAAATATTGATAGTGGTGACATTGCGACATTTAAGTTTGACATAATTTCTTGGATAAAAATCACGAGTCTCCCACCAGAACTTTGGTCCGAGGAAAATTTTTCGTCAATTGCTGAGTCCTATGGTCAGGTGGTCGTTGCATTTTTCGTGGATTAAGAGGATGTAATCCTCTCCTTTGGTAAAGTTGGCATTGGTACATCTGCTCTGTCGCGTATTAATTATGAGTCGTTGGTTGAAGTAAATGGCAAAATCAACAAAATTGGAATATTAGAAGTAGACATAGACTGGGCTCCATTCAAGGCTGGAAGATATTCCTAGGATGACATTTCATCATCCGATGACGACAGGGATGAAAACAAGGATGACGATGAGGAAGATGGTATCTCGGATATTATTTCTGTGTGGAACAATGAAGTAGAGATGGAGGAAGGTGAGATAAGTTCCAATGAAGATGAAGTGGTCAAGGAATCCAATTTGGAGGAACTATGTTCAAATGCAACTGACAAAACTGAGACTTTAGCAGTGTCATCGTCACCCACGGTAGAGGTAATGGATGTCGATGGTTGGGATAACGGAAACGTCACACCAGTGTAACCTCAAAGGTCGGATGATGGAATTAACGTGCATGGGAATATACAGGTGGAGACTGAAAATGTCAAAAACAACGATGACACCTATGCAATGGTACATAAGGTACCAATTAATGATCCCTCTCCTATTGACACGGGAAAGACAAATGTGGGACCGATGGAAATATGTGGGCTGATGGATAACCTGGTTAGATCCGATTGCTTTGGTCCCTTCCCAAACAACCTGGGCTCAAATGACTTGCAGCTAGATGGGTCAGAGGTGAATGTTGACAGTGCCCAAGATAAATGAATGAAAGTGTTGAGAAACTTCACAGTTAATCCCTCGAACTCGTAAGTCTCCTTGGTGACAAATGCTTCTATCGATATCAATAGAGTCCCAATCCCTTCTCAAATTCCTCTCCCAGACTCGGTGGTTGACTCTCCATCCTCCTTATCAGAAATCCGAAACATGGTTATGGTTGGTAATATGTTGGGCTTTGAAGTAGAGATTGACGATCCAGTTCTCAAAGAGGCCTTTGGTGATGTCGGTGAGAATCAAAGAAACCAATGAATATCATGACTTTAAATATTCGAGGTCTAGGAGAGAAACACAAAGTTGATTGGGTTCACAGGCTTCGAATGGAACACAATCTATGTATGATAGGTATTCTAGATTCTAAATTGGATGAGTCCTCTCTCCCTCTTAATGTTGTAAGCTGATGGGGTGATTTAGATTGTAGATTCGAACATATATATACCACGAGAAGATCAGGTGGTCTGGTATCAATTTGGAAAAGCAAAATGTTTTCATTAGTAGAGGTTATTAAATCCAGGTACTTCATTGCGACACTGGGAAATGTTTTGGGCATTAATGGCTTAACTGGCATTGTAAACATCTATGGTCCTCAATCGGTGACTAAGAATTCGAAAGTTTGGGAGGAACTGTTAGCGTTGGAAACCTCTAGACCAACTACTTGGATCTTTAAGGGAGACTTTAACGTGGTTCGCCGACCAGAAGAGAGGATAAATTCCATTTTTTGCTCACTTAGTGCAAATTCTTTCAATTAGTTAATACGAAATGCTGAACTCAATTAATTGAAGATAGGCGGTCAAAAATTCACTTCCTTTAAAACTCAGGGTGCTAAATTGAGCAAATTAGACCGGTTTTTGGTGTGCAATTGTTTCTTATCTTTATATCCCCTTGCTTCCTGTTTTGCTATGAGTAGGGATCTATCCGATCATTCGCCTATTATCTTAAGGGCATGGTGTGACGACTTTGGTCCCCCTCCATTCAAACTATATAACTCATGGTTGCTTAACAAAGATTTTGATGCAGTCGTTAGGAAAGCTTGTGCTAAATTTAAAGGGTTGAGTACTCCTGATGCGTATCTCCTTAATAAATTGAAGTTCTTAAAGAAATCCATCAGATGCTGGAAATCAAATGTGGTGAGAAACGAGAATGGGGAGTTGGATTCATTGAAAAAAATGGTTGATATTGAATTGGCGGCATAATCTAGGCCTCTAACTATAGCGGAAATAAAAGAAATATCAATAGGTGGAGTTAAGATCGTCGAGCAAGCTAGAATCATGGCTATGGACCTGAAATAAAGAGCAAAATTGAAATGGGAGGTAGAGGGCGATGAGAATACGTGTTTCTTTCACTGTTATGTTAATAAGAGGAACCAGAAAAATCACATTCACAGTATTATGACTAGTGGGGGCTGGATCACGGATCCGAATACGATAAAGCAGGAAGCAGCCATATTATTTGAAGAGAAATATAAAGAAGTTTGGCCATACAGACCCTTGTTTCGCAGTTCTGGATTTCACAAGCTTTCCGAAGTTGATGCTAGATTTTTGGAAGGAGAGTTCTCATTGGAAGAAATAGAAAATACAGTATGGTCGAATGGTGGTGATAAATCCCCGGGCCAGACGGCTTTACTTTTAAATTCCTCAAAAAATACTGGGATTTCTTAAAAGATGATATTGTATGGTTGGTTAAACACTTTGAAGCTGGTAACAAGCTTATTAACAGATGCAATTCTTCATTTATATCACTAGCCGCCAAATCCAAAGATCCAATTCACTTTAGTGACTTCAGACCCATAAGTTTGATTGGATCACTTTACAAAATCATTGCAAAACTTTTAGCCCTTAGATTAAAAAGGGTTATTGGTAGCATTATCAACGAGGTTTAATCCGCCTATGTGGAAGGCAAGAATATTCTGGAGGGCCCCTTGGTGGTTGACGAACTCTGCTCCTGGGCAAAAGAGAAATGGAGAAAGTTGTTACTGTTTAAGGTAGATTTTAACAAAGCTTTTAACTCAGTGAATTGGGTCTTTCTAGATTCAATTATGGAACAAATTTGCTTTGGTAACAAATGGAGAAATTGGATCCGTAAATGTTTGGATTCGGGAAGACCATCAGTAATTATCAATGGAAGCTAAACAACAGAATTCTCCATGACTAAATGGGTGAGAGAAGGCGACCCACTATCCCCACTTCTCTTCAACATTGCGATGGATACATTTGGCGATGGAAACGACGATAGACAAAGGGGTTTTTTATGGGATAAGTTTCACATATTCTAACATTTGTTTGTCTCATCTATTTTACGTAGATGATGCATTTATTCATCGCAGAATGGTCAAGGAGTAACATTGCAAATCTTGCAAGAATTTTGAGATGCTTTTATGTCTCGTCTGGGCTGAAACTGAACTTTAGTAAATCTAAAGTGTTTGGTGTTGGAGCATCCCTTAGTGAGGTATCAAACCGGTCTGCTCCCTTGGGGTGTGAACCATCATCTCTTCCATTCAACTATCTTGGTATCAATGGCGGAGCCAAGCACAAAGTAAAGGGGTAGCCTAATTTTTTTTAGTGTAGCCCACATTTTTTTTCCAGTGTATCATTGCAACAGAAAACGAAATTTTTTGAATAGGCATTGGGATTAATTAGTAATGTTGATTATGATATGCATATCAACACGTAATTAGCATATGAACCTATATAAGATCATCAACACCATCATTTTTATGAAATTTTAGATTAGAATCATTAATCGTCTTCTAATTAATTCTACTTTTAATCATGACTCGTGATGGATTGATACTAATTTAAGTGGGTAATCTAAGGGTAGGATTGAACCCTAATTTATAAGAGGTTAAGCTTGGGATCTACTCGTAGTTTGGGTAAGGTGAAGAAACCTTATCATTATTCATTTAGAAATTAGCGTCAACTGCAAACACTTTGATTTCTAAAAGTGTTTCATTGCCCTTTCCCATTGAAGTCAACAATTCATAGTATAACTTAATAATGCACTTATTAGGTTAGGCCCTTTTATGTATAAACTCTAACATTCAATTCTACATGTAATCCTCTACACCACCTGTTTGATTCAGTCAATGAATTAATTGAAGCAATTCTTCTACGAATTGTAATGCATTTAAATTTCACTATGAAGTTTAGATTTAGTTAATTAGTTGACATCAAAATTCAAATTGTAGCACTTTATCTTTGACAAAGTGAGTATTGTGTGTAAATAAATCAATATGTCTATACCTACACTTGAAGTATATGTAACTCTAAGCAAAATCGTCTTTTGCTCGAACATGCTTGACCTAGCCACAAAGAAAAATTATGTCAATGGCATATATTTAAGTCATTTGCAAATCAAATGAGTTCACAGCATTGCATACAATATTTTTATGAAACAAAATATGGAGAACTTTTAGAATTGAATACAATATGGTCAAAAAGTTTGCAGACGATTAAGCATATTTGGTTATTTTTCACACGGCATACAATTGATAATTGAAACAAATCACTTTATCTAAAATCAACTTTGCCCCTAAATAATCACTAATCAGTCCATATTGCTTCATATAGTTGTGGTCAATTTTTAGATGTGTTCAAAAAAATGTGATTTCTGATCAATTTTTAGATATAGAAAACACTGTGTCTGTGAATATCTATAATCGATAGTAGGAAGAGGGAGTACAAAGATCAAGCATCGAAACAGCCTTAACGTCAACAAAATACTAAAATAATTTATCATAAATCAAATGAAGACATGGCATCATCAAACACCTAATCTTTGAACCCTAATGGAGCGGAAGACTCTGACAAGGGCCACAAGGCACGACGGTGTCTCTTCCGTATCTTATACCAAACAACGAAAATGCCAACGGACACAAGCATAAGCACAAGCGCACCGACAATGCCTATTCCGATTCCAAGCGCATCCATTGTATTTTTGCTACTAGATCGATTTTGAGGGGTATCCCGGGCTACCCCGGGCTCCAATGTGGATCCGCCCCTGCTTGGTATCCCGGTTGGAGAAAACATGAACTTGAAGAGTGCTTGGAGGCCGATAATTGAAAATTTCCATTCCAAGCTCTCGTCTTGGAAAGTGAATACCCTTAGCTTTGGGGGTAGACTAACTCTAGAAAAGGTGGTGCTCGGTAATCTCCCAACATATTTTATGTCCATCTTTGTTGCACCCAAAGGAGTCATTGATACACTGGAAAAAATCAGAAGGAGGTTTATATGGAGCAGTAAAGTGGAAAAGAAAAGGGTTGCATGTGATACTCTTATAGCACCAAAACGGGTGGGTGGCATAGGACTCGGTTCCATAAGAAGTCTCAACCTGCCTCTGTTAGCCAAATGGATGTGGCGGTTGAAAGCGGACAACTCTGTCATGTGGTTAAAAATCATTCGGTGTATTCATGGCTAAGACAGAAGACATTGGTCTAGCTTTGCAAATAAATCTATCACTGGTGTTTGGAAGAACATTGCCAGAACTAGGTCTGCCCTAAAGACTTTTAATATTGACTCAAATGAAATCATTAAATGGGATTCAACTGAATGTCGTTGGGCGTCTGATTTCGTGATTGACAACCAATTCTCTGTAAGTAAGTTACGTGAACCGATTGAATTGGCAAATCATGTAGTGTGCAATGGACCATTTAAGTAGTGTAAGGTGGTACCATTCATGATTCGTTGCTTCATATAGAGAGCGAAGCTGGGCAGGATCCCATGATCGGTCGAGTTAAGTCATAGGAGGATTGCAGTTACTTCGATCACATGTGGTTCATGCAATCTTGAGGAGGAGTCAAGTGATCATATTTTGATATCATGTCCATTGGCGAAAACTATGATGGATTCGATTCTATCTTGGTGTGAAATCCAATATGGAGGTTTTCAATCGGTGAAAGATGTGTTACTTTTCATATCGCGATGATCACGCTGCAAAAAGAAAAGAAGCTTGTTGAATGCAGTATTTTGCGGGGTTTTGTGGTGTATTTGGATTGACAGGAACAAAAGAGTTTTCAATAACATCCCCTTTGTTCCGGCAAATACGGTGGCACGAATTAAGTTGACAACGTTCATTTGGTGCAAGCATAGAGGCTCGTTCAAAAACATAGACCTGAGAGTTTGGAACTTAAATCATTTTCTTTGCTTGTAATTTCTGCTATTTCCTTTCTTCTTTTATCTGTACACATTCCCGAGCATCCTCTTGATGTGGGTGTTTTAATATATTTGCCGTTTCAAAAAAAAACTTTACAGATAAACTACCATATAATTTTAATTGATGATTTTCGAGACTGTCTCCACGTCTGTCCACCTTCTACTTTGAATGCGAGGGACTATTAATGATTAATATCATTTCATGTTGTATATCTTCCGTATCTTTCTAAATTATCTAATCCTATAAAACCTTTTGGATAATTATGTATTTCCCATACATAATGATAACACTTTCATATATTGAGATGTTGGGACGAGAAAAATCTAAAAGATTGAACTTAACATGAGTATTTTTTTTTGTTTGGTTTTGATTTTATTGTCCATCACTTGTTATTTTAGTTTATAGTTAAATTTAATGAAAAATTAAAAATTAACCATTAACTAAAATTTAATGATATTCGCGTCATCGTCATCAACAATGATTGATTAATAACAGCTCATGTCGTAGAGACTACTCGTACATATCAGCATTGTTCTATAAAAATGGTAAAGGGCATCATGGTCCACATTGAACATGTCCCAAGACCCACGTGGGGATAAATCGCAAAGCCATATCAATATTGTGCAAGGTTTAAACAGTAAACCTCCTACTTTAATTCTGAGCTCAACTTCTTGACTTCTATCGTTGAGCTCTAACGTTTTCTACAAACCAATGCAATGAAGATCGCAGCAGTTATGCTACTGATAAAATTGGTGAGGTACATTATCACAATTGATAAAACAATATATTGGTATTATGTGAAAAAGATGAAAATTGTCTCTCTGCTTTTTGTTGCAAATGACCCTTTATATATTCTAAAGAAAATCAAACCATGTAAATTAATATCTTGTTGAACAAAATTCAATCAAATGCAATTACCAAATAAGGAACAATTTCATTAATAATAATATTTCAGGCAAGGACAGTTTGCTGAAGGGTAATGCTCAAAGGTCGAAAAAAATCAAATGCCAACTCCAAAAACGAACAACTTTATTTTTTTAATAATTGTACAGTTAATGTGTTTGACATTCTTGATTTCAGTTGATCAACCAACTCTAATGTGCTGTGTTTTTATTTATTTATTAGATTTTATAGGTTTATAGGTACATCACACACCTATATAAACCATGCAATTCATTGGCACATAAACATAACTATTTATCTCCAATATCTAAACAAAATAGAATCAATATTTTCATCTCATATTGCAATGTCGAAAAATCAAATGGCTACTAGAAATCTCAAAGTTCTTGATGTCACAGGGATTCCGGGAGGAGTAGTTTCACGGACAGTGGGAAAAGATGGAGTGGTGAGGATGAAAATCCTGATGAAAAGACATCAACTGCAGAAAATTCTTGAACAAGCTGTGAAGAAAAATGACAATGTTGGGAATCAAGTTAATATCCGGCCATTAATAAGATCATCAGTTTTAAATCCATTAGAACGAAGGTTGAAGGAGATAAAGAGATTACAGATTCAAAGAAGCAGGCAAGTGAATCGGAATTGTCCGAGTTACTGGAGGCCTGCTCTTGAAAGTATACCCGAGGCTAGAATTTTGAGTATAGTTTGTTAATTGTTTTTTATGATAGAGAATTTAATTATAATTATTCTTTGTATGGGTGACTTCTATATCAGAAACGGAATCAATATCCAGTTACATATCTTCTATGCAGAAATTATTTAAATAACGTATAAGATAATTCTTCTTCACGTAAAACTTAGAATATTGTACATTACAATTTTAGGAACGGATTTTAAGATCGATGGTGTATGCAATTATTCTAGTAATCAGTATAATAGATTACTTATTAGGATATGGTGTTTCGTTCATTACTCTTAAAGGCGGTGTTAATTACTTTATTTTCTAATTCAATGATATATAAAATTACAAGGTTACTTCCTTATTTTTCTCGAAGGAGAAGAAAAAATAGAGAAGAATTGCTAACGAATCACCATGCCACATAAGGTGCGGGTGGTGTTTGCACCGAGCATCGCCGCAAAGCCTAAGTGAAAGGGATGAATGAAGCTTGTAGCTGATTTCAGTAAACCAGAAACAAATTTGGTATAAATCTGACTTCTAACTTCTTGCAAAGAGGGACATATATTCTACAATACAACATGTAATTTAATAGGGAACTGATTCGTACACAACATTTTTTCTCCGTACACAACAATTTGTGCTTTAAAGTGTTGTATTGTACAACTCTATAATGCATAAATTGTTGTGTACGGAGAAAAAATGTTGTGTACGAATCACTTTGTACAATTTAATATTTACCTTTTAATGAATAATATGTTTACAATACAACATAAAATCATTAACAGTTTATGATCGTAAATAAAGTAATAAATAGTATTTATTTTTTATTAAATAGTATTTCTGTTTTGGTTACAAGTTGGTTTGTACGTCTTAAATGGCATTAAAATTTATATAGAAACTTATAATTTGAGTACATTTTTTTTTTCAACTGTTATCGTGTATGAGAAATATTACACCTTAAATCATATTCTATTTGTATTATGTAACAGTTTTCTGTTTGTGTCCACTCGATTTTATGTTATTTATAGTTATTCGCTTACAATGAAGTTAAGATGAACTTGCCAGGTTTAATTGTATTTATTTTTTATGTAGTGGCGACTTTTAAAAAATGATATAAATATTAACTTCGAATTAATTAGTCCTTGAAATTCGAAAATGCCTAGTGATTTATTGAAAATGAAGTATTTGAAATTAGAGAAAAAAGTAAGGTGCACCAAACAAATTCTATGCAACAGAAAGCCCAGCGCATGCAAAGGTGTGGCTACAAGAATGTCAAAGCACCTAATCATATATTCAATCCACGACAATTCTTAGATATACTTTGTGTTGTAAAACTAATTAAAATATATAAGCTTAAAATTAATTGTTAACTCATATATAATAAAGGATGATGGAGTTTTTTCATAATGATCATTTCTCATTATTTGAAAATATTATAGTAATGATACAAATAGGACCACTTACATACATGGTAAAATGTTGGGAAAATTAGGGTTTGTGTGGAGATTTGGATACCAACTTGGATCGTGATATCACTTTCCAAACTGATATTTCTACCATATGCCTGGGTTACAAGAAATTCAGCCTATGATAATCCAAGTTGACACTTACGTTTCTAGGCACAGAAAACGTGAGCCAATATGCTAAAAGGTTCTGTGAATGTGATATGAAAAACGAGAGTTGAAGAACGTAACCCTCTTCTGGAAAAGAAGAGTTGTTTATATACTAAACACGATTAGGGTTTCATTAGGATTGGGCCGTCATTAGTTGCATTGGAAGCCAGTAATATTAATCCGGATTAGGGTTACCAAAACTAACGAGTTTCGTTAGTTTTACCATAATCACCCTCAAGAAATTGAGTTTTTTCCATTAAGTTCCCACATGTAAAATTCAGTGAGGTTTTGGGGCGCTGACCCTAGACCCCGCCCGCTGACCCCAGCCAGGGGCTCTACCCGTTGGACCACGCTAGGGGCGTTGCCCCTAGACCCCGCCAAAGGGGCGCTGCCCCTTTGGAAACCCCGGACCCCGACTAGTCGTCGAACCGGCTTCTGACTCGATCTTATACATGTATGCACTCCGCACAACCCCGTACATATATTAGAGTACAAATCATGAAGCCCCTTAGCTCACATGTTAGTTCCAGTTACTTAAAATGACATGGTGACACTAAAATCACCAACGATCCTCCCCCGTTTTAGTGTAACCCTTGAACACACATAACCTTATCAAAACAAACCAAACTAGTACATAATGAAAATATCGAAACGATTGAATTTCCACTTAGTATCATACACTTGCAAATACTCGAGAATCAGGGTGTTCTAAGAATTGAACCCATCAACCCATTTGAATACCAGAAAGTAAAATACATACTAGTTTATTGAATTTTTAGCATAATACAACTTGACACTATTATAAACCCGTGTGTCCCAATCCTCTCATGATCATATCAAGGTAAAGTCCACAACCTCTTGAAATGCGGCTACACTTCACAATCACATAGGTAACTCCTTTCCATGTATCTGCACATACATTTGTCAAAGGAATTATTAAGAAGTTAAATTCAACTTGGCTAACTTGCAGAATCGAACACATACCTGGGATGAATACTTCATGTGTTCCAATCTATAAGTATGAGCTTTCCACATTGAATTCAACTCCTAACATTATATTAGGAGGGAATTGTGTGTCTCATCATTATAGAATTAAATGGACTTTAATCCCATCCCGATTACAGACTTGTGCACTAAGTCTCTTGTCAGACCTTTAGTCAAGTGATTTGCCAAATTATGTTGTGATTTCACAAACTCAACCGAAATCACACCACTCATGATTAGTTCTCTAATCATACTATGTCTAACACCTAGGTGTCTAGACTTGCCATTATAAACCTGGCTATATGCCTTAGCCAAAGCGGCAGCACTATCATAAAGGATAGAAATAGGTGCTATCGGTTTAGACCACAAAGGAATATCATATACTAAATTCCTTAGCCACTCTGCTTCTTTACCAGCAGCTGCTAACGCAACAAACTCAGATTCCATTGTAGAGTTTGTAATACAAGATTGCTTCTTGGAAGCCTAAGAAATGGCACCTCCCCCAAGCAAGAATACCCAACCAGAAGTTGATGAATGGTCCTCCATGTTGGTAATCCAACTTGCATTTGAATGACCTTCTAAAACCGAAGGACTCCCCAAGTAACTCAAACCATAATTCATGGTTCCCTTGAGATACTTAAACACTCTATTCACTGCTTGCCAATGTTGAGCACTAGGATTGCTAGTGTACCTACTCAACTTACCCACAACAAACCCAATATCAGGTCTGGTACTTGTAATGGCATACATCAAGCTACCAATAGCCTTAGAGTATTCCAATTGTGAAATGAGAATACCATTATTTGGCATTAATTTCACACTTAGGTCCATAGGAGTACTCATAGGAGAACACTCGGTAAAATTAAACCGCTTGAGAATTTTCTCAATATAATGACTTTGAGTCATTACCAATCCTTTGTTCATCCTCTTAATTCTTATTCCAAGAATTACACCAGCCTCTCCTAAATCTTTCATAGAAAACTTGGATAACAACAATTTCTTTGTTTCATCCACTTGATTTTGGTCGGTGCCAAAAATCAACATGTCATCTACATATAAGCAAATGATCACTCCAGCTCTAGTAGCATCATCAAATCTACTGTAAATACATTTGTCACATTGGTTTATTTTGAAACCAAAAGACAAAATCACCTCATCAAATTTTTGATGCCATTGTTTAGGCGCTTGTTTCAACTCATACAAAGATTTGACAAGTTTACAAACCATATGCTCTTTACTGGGGATAATGAAACCTTCTGGTTGTTTCATGTAAACTTCCTCGTCAAGATCCCCATTTAAAAAGTCTGTTTTCACATCCATTTGGTGAATAACCAGATTGTGGATACTTGCCAAGGCAACCAACAATCTAATAGTAGAAATACGTGCAACTGGAGCATACGTATCAAAATAGTTAATATCGGCTTTTTGTCTAAAACCTTGAATGACTAACCGGGCTTTGAATTTGTCAATATTCCCATTAACATTCATATTCTTTTTGAAAATCCATTTGCAACCATGAGGTTTAGAACCCGGAGGCAAATCAGACAACACCCATGTATTGTTCTCAAGAATTGATAACATTTCATCATCAATTGCTTCCTTCCAAAAGGCACTATCACGAGACTCCGTGGCCTCTTGATAAGTCTTAGGATCATCTTCAATACTATAACAATAATAGTATTCAAGATTAATTTCATCCCTTGAACCTTCCACCAAGTACAGTTGGAAGTCGGATCCGAAATTCTTAGCAATTTGGCCTCTTTTGCTTCTACGGATATCTTGTGGTTCTTGCACGACACCACCATCTTGACATTCTGAATTTCGCTCTTTATTATCATCAAAAGTCAGATCCTTAGGCCTTTGAATCGATGAAAACCTCATCTCATCAAAAATTGCGTCCCGTGATTCGATAACAGTGTTAATTGAAACTGAATCATTAGGTTCTATTACATAAAATATATATGCCTTGGAATGTTCAACATATCCAATGAATATGCAATCAATTCCACGTTCTCCCAATTTTTTCTTTTTGGGCTGGGTAAGTTTTATAACTGCCCGACATCCCCAAACCAGAAAATAACTCAAATTCGACTTTTTTTTTTTTTTTTTTTTATAACTAAAGTTCATATGGGACCGTTTTGTTCCTTTTATTTGGAACCCTATTTAACAAATAGCAGGCTGTTAACATGGCCTCTCCCCAGAATCCTTCACTCAATCCCGAGTAAGACAACATCGAGTTTACCATTTCCTTTAAAACTCGATTTTTGCGTTCAGCAATGCCATTCTGTTGAGGCGTGTAAGGTGTCGTGTCTCATGAATGATACCCACTGATTGGAAGTATATGGGATCCATATATTCACCTCCCTTATCAGTCCTGAGACATTTAACCGGAATGCCCAATTGCAATTCCACCTCGGTTTTGTATATTTTGAATTTTTCTAAGGCCTCATCCTTATAGTGCAACAAATACACATAGCAAAACCGAGTGCAGTCATCAATAAAGGTAACTAAATACTTTTTATTCCCCAAAGAAGGAGTGGAATGAAAATCACACAGGTCACTGTGTAGAAGCTCCAGCTGAATTTCTAGTGACACTAGGAAAGGGCTGTTTTGTCACGTTTGTAAGCATGCATGTTTTACATTTATCAGATGTCATATCAAAGGTTGGAATTAATCCATCTTTTGACATCTCATGCATCCTTCTAAAGTTGACATGACCTAATCTTACATGTCAAAGCATAGATTTACCAACATTAGAAGCAAAAGATACAAATGTAGAATTCTGAACATGTAATAATTTGTCAACAATATTCAAACGAAACATTCTATTATTTAAATATCCAAAGCCAACAAACATTCCACCCTTAGACAAAACAAACTTATCTGACTCAATAACATGTTTAAAACCATCAGAATTCAAACAACTAGAGCTAACAAGATTCTTGCGAATCTTGGGAACAAACAAAACATCAAATAACTTAATTGTCTTTCCAGAAGTAAATTCAAGACACACGACACCTAAACCACAAATAGGAATAAAAGAATCGTCTCCCATTTTCAGCACCGATCCATCTTCAAGCGGAGTTAATGTTTCAAACATCCGTTTATCCTTGCATACATGGTTCGTTGCTCCAGAGTCGATCCACCAAGCAACATCATCATCCTGCACGTAGAATGATTCAGGAATAAATGAAACATAATAAATATAATTCTGGTTAGAATTATCAAAGTTAGTCAAAAACAGACCTCCTTTAACTTGGGTCGAAGACCCGTTCACTTTCCCATTGGCTCTACTGTTTCCAACACCATTGTTGCCCAAATTCACATGGAAATCACGCTTGCAATGCCCAACATGATTACACCTCCAACAAACCAGATCCTTTCTATTTTTGATGGAGTTGCTTGGGACATGTTCCTGCTTACGTTTGCCATGTCCTTTGTGGTTCTGGTTCCTTGGTTTGTTTTTCAACCATATGAACCGAGGGCTGTCCAGGTTCAACTTTTCCTTTGAGTTTTTCAGATTTGTCACTTTCCTTCGCACGAAGAGATTCTTCAATACAAATGTGACTAGCAAGTTGAACCAATGTCAGTTCCTCCTTTTGATGTTTCAAGTTATGTTTGAAGTCTTTCCAGGATGGAGGCAGTTTGTCAATGATAGTTGACACAGCTATGGATTCATCCATATATCATTTTGTGCAGTTTAAACTGCCCGTATATGCCAAGGAGTTCATTATACTTTTCAGTGACAGAACATGAATCTTCCATCTTATAATTATTAAAGTCACTAACCAGAAACTTCTTGCTAGAAGCATCCTCAGTAATGTATTTGAGTTCAAGGGTATCCCACAACTCCTTGGCACACAAGGCTTCACTATGGATATCAAATAAAGCATCAGACATACCGTTCAGAATGTGACCTTTGCAGATGTAGTCATCATTGTCCCACTTCTGTCTCTTTCATGTCTCTTCAGCAGTCTCAACGACACCTTCTACAGGCTCTACTGGTCTTGGGGTAGTCAGCATGTATGCTGCTTTCAGAGTGGTCAGCATGAAGTGCATCTTTTTCTTCTAGCGCCTGAAATCGACACCTTCAAACTTCTCCAACTTGGCAAACTTAATGGTCATCTCTCAGATTGTGTCACCCATCGCCAGAAAAAGCAAATATCAGTTCGATTGTTGGGAAAATTAGGTTTTGTACTGGAGATCTGGATACCAACTTGGATCGTGATATCACTTTCCAAACTGATATTTCTACCTTATGCCTGGGTTACAAGAAATTCAGCCTAGGATAATCCAAGTGGACACTTATGTTTCTAGGCACAGAAAACGTAAGCCAATATGCTAAAAGGTTCTGTGAATGTGAGATGAAAAATGAGAGCTGAAGAACGTAACCCTCTTCTGGAAAAGAAGAGTTGTTTATATACTAAACACGATTAGGGTTTCATTAGGGTTGGGCCGTCATTAGTTGCATTGGAAGCCAGTAATATTAATCCGGATTAGGGTTACCAAAACTAACGAGTTTCGTTAGTTTTACCATAATCACCCTCAAGAAATTGAGTTTTTCCATTAAGTTCCCACATGCAAAATTCGGTGAGGTTTTGGGGCGCTACCCCAAACCCTGCGGGGGCACTGCCCCAAACCCTGCGGGGGCACTGCCCCTCGTCCCCGCCCGCTGACCCCAGCCTGGGGCTCTTCCCGTTGGACCCCGCTAGGGGCGCTGCCCCTAGACCCCACCAAAGGGGCGTTGCCCCTTTGGAAACCCCGGACCCGAGGGCGCTGTCCACGGACCCCCGACTAGTCGTCGAACCGACTTTTGACTTGATCTTATACATGCGTGCACTCTGCACAACCCCGTACATATATTAGAGTACAAATCGTGAAGCCCCTTAGCTCACATGTTAGTTCCATTTACTTAAAATGACATGGTGACACTAAAATCACCAACATAAAATACAATAATTATAAATCGTATACTAACACCCATGTAGTTTGAAAGCATTGATGATTCTGAACACTCGGGTTTGGACCGAAAGTCAAGAAATTAACAAGGTGGAAGGTAAGTATTTCATGAATATATCAGCATATTGAGCCAAATACAATCATGCAACACTATGACTTCTTGTTACTTTGTAGTGAACAAAATTTACCTCAATCTCAATGTGCTTTGTTATGTGATGTTGGATTGGGTTGTGAGTTGAGTAGATTGCACTAACATTATTGTGGCATTGTCGGATGGTTTACGAAATTCCCGATGTATATTACAAATGAAAACATGTTTAGCAACTGTGTTTGCATGGCCAATCCTTTGGTTTTACATGCCCAAGGCGTGGCAGAAAAGCAATGTCCCTAAGCCCTATGTGTATACCGGCTTATAGCTATGTAGTGACATTAGCACATTCCTCCATTCATGAAAATTATAATATGTTCTCTAATATTCAAACATTGTTGGTATATATGCCTTGTACCTATGCTTTTTTTTAACGATAGTATCATAAACTAACATTAAACTTTTCTTTGAACGACAAGTATCATAAACTAAAAAGTTAGTAGGGAGCTAGGAGAGAACATATACATGAGTGATGAACCGGACAAAACAATGAATTATAGTGAGTGCAAAACTAAAAAATTTAAGGTGAAACAAGTTTTAGGTGTGAAAAACCACTAAGGTGTTTGTGATTGTTTTTCAAAACAACTTATTGACTTATTGGCTTTTTGAAAGTTAATAAGTAAAAAAAAAGTGTTTGACAAATCCAAAAGCATTTTTCGAAATATCTTTTCCAGTAGTTTTAAAGTTGGGATTTTAAAAAGCATATAAAATTTGGTTTTTAGAACCTCTTATCAGCTTTTTTACTACAATAGTTTAGAAAGACGATTTTAAAACAAACAATTTTTAATTTATTGACTTATTGATTTTTGGCATCACAAAACCTAATCCAAACACTTTTTTAAATTCTCTTTTTTTCACCACCACAAGTCAATAATTACTTTGGCCCAAAAACACGCTTGAAGTTCAGAAAGTAATCCCAAAACCCCAACATGTTTAGCAAAAGACTCTATTAAAGCATTGTATATGGCATAGCCAAAAGCATGCAAGAATTTGAGGGATATATATACCAACGAACTTTGTCCAATCCACCTAAAAAGACAATCTTCTTTGACAGATAGACTTAATGAAAATTTTAAAGCATAAATAAATATTCCAAAAGTATTTAAAATATTTTCACCTCTATATAATAACTTTCATCTAGGTTAGACTAGTATCTACTTTTCACACTTAAACCATAAAATACATCAGGTCTAGTATCTAACATGACATACATTATTAATCTAACTGTCAATGTATATGATACCTTATTCTTCATTTCTTATCGAACTCTTAAACTAGGATATGGACTCTAATAACTAGTACATCATGTGACAAAGGTTGAATCCTATTTTAGTTTACCTGTCTAAAACTGTTTCAAGATTTTATTTTTGTATGTACTTTGAATAAGTGATGCTTTATGTGAATGATATTCCATCAATATATAAGTTTTTTTTAATGATTTTAGGTGTAATAAGAACACTATGAAAGTGAAGCATGCAAGGGGGTTGGAAGAAGGCTATAACCCATGTTGGTGACTAATAAGCGCGTCATTTACATTTAAACGTAATAATCAATGTTTGGTTGCACTAAAAGGTACCATGGGGCAATGTCGAATCCAAAAGGATACAACCTAAAATTCAATGTCTATTGCATAAAACACATACTAGTCAAAAATAGAAAATATAAAAAAGGAACTGTTTTTTTGTTTAATATTAAAAACTAAATAAAAGAGAATAAATGTACATAAAAGTAAACTTAAGTAAAACTCAATATAAAAAAAATACATTTATGTTGCGACTCTTCTAGTTATTCGGTTAATCTAGATTTGGTTATTTAACAATTGTCATGTGTAAGTTGATACTGAAAATTACTAATAAGTTATAGCAAGTTTTTTTTATATATTATTTAACCAAAATAAGCTCTCTGAGTTAATCATGACCTTTTACCAACTTAATTAAATAAGATTTTATTTAAATCAAAAAATTTGCATTATGATATGTTTAAAATTTCCAGCAATATTCAATACTTCTTAGAAACTCAGAAACGTAAACGTATATGATTTTTGGTTTATATCACAATCAAACCTCAACACGGAACCAATTTAAGATTTGTTACTTACTACGGTTGATTAAAATAATTATAGATTTTAACAACTGATTAAGTAGATTTACTTAATCCTAATTCATGTGATCTATCTAAATCGAACTAAAAATCAAACATTTATGACGCACAAAACTGAAACCACTATATAGAAGCACAAATCAGAGACCAAATCTAATGATTAATTGCATAATAAATCTAAGTCTTTGTAGAACAAAAAACTATGGTTTTTAGCGAAACATGGCTAAAAAAAATTAAAACTATAAAAATAATGATCGGACGATAAATGTAAATAAAACAAACTAATTGGTCGAGTCATAATCTCCTAATCTTCATAAATCGTTGGAAAATGTTAGAAACGGTCGGAAAATCATATGGAAAAACTTTGCAGCATTCTGACTTCATTTGGAAGTAAATGGGGGTATTTATAGGCAGATGGAAGTATCAAATTAGAACTCTGGAATTTAAATGATTGCATTAACAAAAAATGCGTTCACATTCAATATGAAAAATGTGTCTAGATAAGTTTTAATGAAGTAGATTGTTATATTGGGACTTCAAATGCAAGACAAGATCGTGTAAAGCTACTCGGTGGTCGAGTTTCTTCATCGAGGTCTTCAAAAGGTGTTTTAAGTGGCTAGAAAATGTTGTCGAATGTAAACATGATCTTGTAACGAAAAACATGATATGGTAAATACATATACATGTGAATCGAACTCAAATTCTTCAGTTTCAACTATATTACTCCAGGTTGCAGCTTTCTTAAGTGTTTCAGCTTCATTAAGCTCCAAATATGCTCCAAGCTTCATCTAAAATCTTCTAGAATACTACTCCACTCAAAATACCTTAAATAGACATAAAAACATGAGTAGGACAAGCATTCTGGTGAGAACATAAGCTTTCCATTATATGAACTATAACATACACGAATGTATAAAATATGGTTCTAAATGTCACTAAAAACTTAACTAGAAAAGATGCATAAAATGACATTTGATAATAACATGTGTGGATGACATGCCAATTGAAAGGATGAATGGTACAATGAACTTTCTATACACTGAACTTATAGTACATGATACCGACTTTAGGTGTGAAGTAATATTGGTGTCTATGAACCAGTGGGGATGAATTTGGATCTTGAAGTGTCATTTAGGGAAGATAAATGGGTATGATGAGGTTCGGGTGGTGCCTAGGGCCATGACACTCAAATTCAACTGAAGTCAGGAGTGTAGCGTATAGGGAGGATAAGTAATTTGTTGTTGGATTTAATGTTATGGGAAAAAGCCAAAAAATGGTGTTGTTATTCATATATGAAACAATGGGGTCATACGCATAATGCATAAAAGAGATAGATGAATAATAATATTTATAAGATATAAATATTTATTATTTACCAAATATTAATAAATAAGTTTTAATAGATAGTTCATTATTTATTGAGCGGGAAAATAAATAGAAATTTGTTTATCTAATTAATAAGAGGTTTTGTTAGTTAACTAGGGTTATTTATAAGAGTTAATAATAAGAGTTTTGAGCTCTATTTACCTTACGGAGAAAGGTTCGAGAAAATTCAATAATTGTCATAAATAAATAATTGCTTTAATATGTCATTTAAAAAAAGACAAGAGACTATCAAAACCCAAATAACTCCTTTTTGGAGCAAACCCTAGTCAACAACATTGCCATCTTCTTTATCCATCTCTCGCTTTCTATCTCTCAGTTCGAGAGTCAATAAAAACCGAAGGAAAGAATGCTTTATTTAGTTGGAAGTTTAGCAACTATTGTTCTTGATGTGGGTAGATTAACCATTAAGGATAATCAATCTAGATAATTTTTCTCCAATCTAAGTTATAATTCAAAACACATTATAGTTTGAAAATTTGATGGTTTCTTTTGTTCAATATAAATGGATCCATGGATTTGGGATTAACCAATATATTTTAATTTGTTAATTATTTCATTGAAACAACGTATATTTGTTTAGAATGGTGTATAAGTTCATTAACTATTTTGGTAATATTTTTAATAATAGCAGAGTCCTTATGGTTGTCCTCATGACCCAAATAGCATAAGGTAAAGGAGATCAACAATGTATTAATTTATTAAGGAATTAATAAATTAATTAGAAATTATTCTGGTAATTAATTAAAAGGATTTAATTAATTAAGGATGCCGAATATTAAGTAATTTAAGGGATTAATTGTAATATTCAAAAACCTCCTGGAGACATATATAGGAGGTTTTCATATCCCTTGGGTATGGATACGATATGTTGCACTCAGATAAGGATAAACATTATAGTTTAGTTTGGAATACTCCTTGCTCAATCATAAATAGACTACTATGGTAAACCATAGAGCTAGTTATTCCTTTTGTTAAAATCATTAAAACTCTCTCTCTCTCTCTCTCTCTCGCTTGCTCTCTCTCTCTCTCTCTCTCTCTCTTTCTCTCTCTCTCTCTCTATATATATACATACATATATATATATATATATATATATATATATATATATATATATATATATATATATATATCCTTGGATGAAAATCACACCCTCTCTCCTATGTTTTAGAGATTTTCTTATAAACCCTAACTTGGGTTAAATCCTTTTGATTTTTGGTATTGTGGGTCTAATTCCATTAGAGGGGCGCTCTTTCAAATCATTCATCTTTGCAACAAGTTGGTATGTATGAGATCACAAGAAACTGAAACTGAGGTTGCTAGTCCTTTACTTTAGTTGTTTTTCAAAGTAGGTTGTTATAACTAGCTAGTAAAACATAGATCCGAGGATACATGTGCACGTAGGTATATCTTTGATTTTTCCACTACTTTTAGATAGTGTACTTGATGCAACAGATCCCTAATCATGGTATCATAGCCTAACTATTTTAGTTATGAGCACAAAACTTTGTGAAAAGTCGAAAACAAAAGAAACATGTTAGTTAATGGACGTGACGCGTCCCTGGACGGCAAGGCGTGTTTGTTCGGATTTTCATATTTCTGGATTTTGACTATTTACGAAAATTTGGAGATAAGCCTCTATTTTAACATATTATCGTAATCGTTTAAATTTGAATATTCGATTTTGGTAATTAATTTTGAATATTATTTAATTAAAATTAGATCTGAATATTAAATTAATTAAATTTGTCTATTATTTAAACTTGAAATAAAAATTTGAATTTTTGATATGAACTTTATTTAATAAGATAATTAAATTAGAAATACAATATTATAAATTTTAAAGTTTAAGTTTATTCTATTGTATTATTTACTATATAAAAGGTTAATACCATTGGTATCCTCTTATGTTAATAAAAGACATTGTCGCCGAATCAAGATTAGACTCACCCACTCGAATCTTAGTTTAAGGATGTCTTTTTGATTCCTAATGAGGTAGGTTTTTAATATGTTTCACGTTTACCTCCTTCACCTCCTTTCATATTTTGAGAGTTGAGTTGCCTAGAGGATTTGATCGGATTTTGTCTTTCATGATTAAAAGTATTAATCAAGTAATAAAACAAAATTTTTTTGTAAAATCGTTTATCTTAAGCTCTTTAAGTTCCTTGACCATTAATGAAATTTTACTTAATCATTTAAGTTGCCATGATCTCTCTATATAGATATTTATTCCAAGAATTTGTATGTCGACTACATATAAGACTAGGAATGTTACTGCACTCCCACTAGATTTGTAGGAAACACAAGAGTCTTATCGATTTATAATTAAATCACACTGTGTAATTATATTAAAAGAAAGAGGGTTCTTACTTTGAGATGTCAGCTTAAATCTTGGAAAGATTTTCATTCATGTATGTTTTCTCCTCTGAAAACTCACTTACTCTTTATAGTCAAACTATATCGAGGAAGATTAATTATTCCCATACTTGATAATCATACATGAATGCATCTCTATGTGTTTTATTAGTTTCTCATCAATTATTGAGCAGATTGAACAACAGTTGGAAAAACTTTCTAGTTCCAAACTTTGATGCATTTGGCTTATGGTTCTTTAGTTCTTAAAGTTCCATATTGCTCCCACTTAGAAAAAGAACTTTCTATGTACTTCTCTTTGGAATGAAAATTAGTGGGATGGTAGAAACTTCATCCTAAACAATCATTTAGGATAATCTACACAAATGCAGTTAGTAGATGTTAGAGTGGTTAAGCTTATTATTTAACATAAGCTCTAAAACTCCAAACCTTTTAGATAAGGATAAACCATTACATCTTAAGTCTAATGAAAGTGTTTAATCTACTTGTTTGGTTGGAAATATATATTAAATATACATCTTAAGTCTAATGAAAGTGTTTAATCTACTTGTTTGGTTGGAAATATATATTAAATATATATTTTTTGCAGTGAGCATAATCCCAAAATTTTATAAAGTAAATAGTTATTTTAAAAACATCATATAACAGACTAAAAGGTCTATTTCATCCTATTAAAAAACATGTACTATCGACATTCATCCAGTGGCCAAGTGACCTAATCCCATTAGAGAATATGAAGGCTACCTCAAATATCAAAAGACAGACCCAAGTGACCAGGTGATCCCGTGTCACAAGAAACATACTAATGACGAGTGGGTGTTTTTCACAGAATGATTTGTGAATTGATTCCACAACTCCTAATATGTTCCAAGAGGACTTGGTTTACAAAACTCATTTTATTTATCACAACAAAAGGTTAATGATGATCTCATTAAGTTGTATTCAAATCTTCACTATGAAAAAATTTGAGCAAATCAAAGGTTTCAATAATAACGAATAAACAATCGTCAATGGAATTGATTAAGCATCTATCACAAAATATATTCATGGATTCAAAATATTACATACACCACTTATGTATAATTCTTTGCCAAGCCTTTTGTTCTTTAACTACTAATAGATAAAGACACTTGCGAATCATCTTCCCAAATAAATTGGATTCATATATATCAAATGAATCAAGCTCATTTGCCTTAAAAAATTCCATCCTTTTTAAAATGGTATATGTGTTTCATATTTATATAGTCATGATGATTATGACATAGATATGTTCCAATCAAATATCATTTGATTATTTAGATGTTACAATCATAACTATAAAATTAATGAATGCTTATAGATTTACTTCATAGTTAACATTATTAGAAAATATTCTTTAACACATAATACATCATTTCATATCATGAATGTGTACATCCATTAAACAATAAGTAAATCTATATTTATTCATAAATTTCAACTGTTACATGGTCCTATAAAATAGGCACAAAACATAAATTTTTGCAAATAAAGATTATAACAACACTTGTTATATATTCAGCACGAAATCTCATTTGTATGTGATTAATTGTTTATTTCTTCTAATCATCAGCACATAATATCAATTATCAGTTTCACCTTAAGTATAGAATACTCAAGTGAATGATGGAAAAATAAATACTTATATCATATAGATATTTGAAGTCTTGCTCAAGTCATACTTCCTCAATTTGATGCGATTAGAGGAGTGGTTCCTCTTTTCAATGTCCAGTTTCTTCCACAATAGAAACAACATTAATAATTTAGATCCTTTCTTAATTTTTGGGTTTATCTTGTATATCCCTTAACTGAACTCTAAGTTTATTTGAGTACACAATCTCTTAGACTTCTATTATTCAATGCTCGAACAAAATTGAAACACTTTCTATTGTTCTGATTGAATATATGTTTTACTGATGAGACATTCGATATGTTTGATAATTATCCATGACTTTTTGCAAGTCAAGGTTAATTACTCCAGTATGATGTGAAACACGCCAATATCATCACAATAACACTTCCATCAAAGTATCATGATCATACAAACTAGTTTCCATAGGTTGTTCAGGTACAAGATCTTTAAGTATATGTAATTTCTTTTTATACTTAAGGTAGAAAATCAAGATATTATACCAGTTATACAATTTTATTAATTAAATATTACTGTCTCTTGAGACTCAACAAGAGAGAGGTTTTTGCAGGGCGTAAGATTATTAACAGTTATTAACAGAATTTAACAAAGTTTCATTTATTATTTTCAATATTTATTCTTTAAATTTTTTTACCTTTTATTGTTTCTTAAAACATTAACTTATTGAAGTCTAGAATCAAAGTAACAAAACAAGTAAATGGTTAGGTAGCCTTTATCCCATTAACTTAATCAAACTCGGCAGGTAGCGATTACTAATTGCATAGAATATGTAACTCCTAGATTATAAGATCCTAAAAAAATATTGCTTAACTTGGCATGTTTATCCCATCTATAAATCGGACCTCTCATGCTTAGTTGACCTTTATCACACAAGATTCTGATCAAGCCATCCTACTTGAAACAACTTGTAGTATTGCAACTAACCAGTGACAAGGTGACCATTTCGAAACTAGAAACTATAAAACTACCCTAATCATCATAAGATAATCCTAACGACCAGGTGACCCTATGACACTAAGACATACAAATGATATCGAGTTTTCTTCAAATAGACGACAATGACATGCATTTTGGAAAAAAGGTTTTATATAAGTTTTACAATTATAGTTTATAAAAACATGGTCTCATGAATATTGCATACATCCAACAATTCATGTACCCTTTTGTAAAATGCATATCACTTGTTATGAGGTTCTTTAGGTTTCAAATAAAACTTCATTTTATTTTTCATTAGTCGCGATCAATTATAAACTAAAATCCGGTATTTTAAATTTTAGTCGTAGATCGGTTTTAAGAACCAATAATAGTCTTGATAAAATTTCATTTTATACTTAAGACTTTGAGTATTGGATGACTTCTAAAATCACAATTCTAAATCTCCGTTTAATAATAAAAAATTATGACTTCATGAATTTGTAGAATAAACTCATTTTATTTTATAAACTCAATTTTGTGCATCTTATGATAAAAGTTATATTTTTATAAATCAAAACTTGGGTGATGGTACTTATGTTTAAAATCTCATTTGACATTCATAAAACATAATATCAACATGTTGCGTTATGTTTAAAACAGTTATATAATATATTAAGTTTTGACGTAAAACATAATCACTAGTTTTATTATTTGTCGTTATAATGCTATAAATCGATTTTAGTCTTTTTAATAAAAACTCCTTATTTATTTTAAAGACATGAAGCTTATATAATGTTTAAACATATTTTAAACCATTTAAAATATTTTAAAGTTGAGTATTTATAATTTTTACAATAAAACTATTTTCAGCAAAAAAAAATCAAATTTTAACCGGTAATCGGTAAAAACGTTTTTATAAATATCCATTTATAAGCATTTGATGTTATCTTTTAAATATTTTTTACTTAAACTTGAAGTGATATTATCTTATGCTAAAATGTTGTTTGCCATTTAAAACTCATTTTCGCACACAAAACGTAACATTCAATAACATAAAAATAAACATCACATGCATGCATTTAAATGTGTATAAACCAAGCCATATCTAGTAATAATTTTTGTGAGCCATCACAAGAATTATTAAGTCTTTCCTAAAGGACTTAAGTGACAATTCAAAAGGTCTTCAAGATCCCACTTTCCATGTCAACTCCTTGCAAATAAACTTCAAATCTTCATGTTGTAAAAGTTGTTAGACTTAAACCATTAAGACTATAATTAAGCCCAAAACCAAGAGTAGAAGCTCATGGTTGGGGTTATGGTCTCAAATGATTAAGTCATCTTCAAAGTGTTCATTTCTTTATCTTGTTACATTTAACAATAAATACAATTAGTCTAACTAATTTATTACAACAAATAAACAAATGAAAAAAAAACATATTTATATATTACATCTTATGAATAAATAAATATTAACTAACAACAACACAAATGTCCAAATGACTTGTTTATCCAAAACAACATATCAAATATAATAACATACAACTTTTTGTTTTTTCTAAGGCAACATTTATATAACCAAATGCATGTAAAATGGTTGTACATAAAAATAAACAATTTAACCAAAAAGTTGTCAAAGAAGACAAATATGGATTTTTCTTAAACAAAAGAAATCCATGCTTGTTTTCCAAAAAAAAAAAGATTATCAAACATACAAAATCACTATAACATATAAAAACTTGGCTCTGATACCACTAATAGGTTTTGATACAAAATATAAGTTTGTTTTTCAAAAAAACCGCAACAGAAGTCTTATTAAAAAACAAGTTTATTTTTAGTTTATAACAAAACCAAACCATCAATGATCTATTTATAGAGGTTAGAATAAACTAAAAAAAACTAAAGAGTTTTTAGAATGTCAACCTTTAAAGTCTTTGAACCCACTTAGTTTTGGGGTGTTGATGAAAATAGCAAAAAATCAAAGAGCATGATTTTCTCTATGTGTATCCACCATCAAGAGTAAGGCACTTGGAATGCTAGTTACTTCTTATATAAAATATTTCTTAAGCCTTTAAGTGCTTAACTCAAATAAGCACTAAAGGATAAGCACTTTAAGCCACAAAAACTTCAACACACTTCAAAAGACAAGAAGAAGAGGCTAATGAAGAGAGGTTCCAGCCATTTCTTTTAAGTGAGGTATTAAGACCAAAAACAAGCCAAAAAACATGCATGACATATCCTTTATATAGTCATTGAAAAGTAAAGTCCAACCATTAAAATACTCTAAAGTAATGGTTAGCATAAGGAGCATAGGAGACAAGGTATGGAGGTTGACAAGAAACCTCCATTCTTTAAATATAAATTTCGGCCATACCTTTAAAAAGAAGAAAGATTCTTCTATTTTTATAAATTCAAAGTTTATAAAATATAAACTTTGTCTTTAGGTAAAAAACAAAAGAATCCAACTAGTACAAAAGTTTGGGCATGACTTATTGGTTCATACATATGAAATAATAATTAGTTATACTCTCTTATAAATATTATTTCATAAAACAATAATTATTCTCTAATTAAATACAAGAATTGATATAAAATATGACAACTTGATAAATGTGTGACCTTATAGGATCATATATTATTAGCAATGTCACTAAATAATGGTTCTTCGGCATATAGATTCAATAATGTACTCATATGTGTTACCTCTCTCTTTATTATTGGGTATAATCATACCGTACACAAAGTTATGATTTTAGGTCATTAAACTCTTAAATTGGAAGTGCAAATCTATAAATCATAGACACATACTTCCTTGAGGTTAAACATATAATTATGAGATTTTCCTACGAGCTTAATAAGTGCATGTCTTAATGGATAAATCCCCTTTCTCTATGCCTTAGTAGAAGAAGTCATGGAAATCAATGAATGAGAAAGTTTGTAAATTTGCTGCAATCTGGCTCTTTGTTCAAAAAATCATATAAGATTGTAGGAGTGTCCAAATTACATGATATTTATATCCCTGGAAAGGTATGAGCGTCTATTACCTTTCGCATTTGAAGTTCATAATCTAGTTCCAGATCTATAAAGCCCAACAATGACATTTTTTCAGGTTATCCATTGTACCAATTCCAATCTTGTAAAAAAAAGTCTTCAAATTCAAGTTCTCATTTAGCCATGTACTAATATTGTAATGTTAATTTAACTTATATACCTTGATAGCCTAATAACTAACCGTTGAATATTTTAAAAGTTTTAATGTTATATGTAACACCCTAAATTTTTGAAATTTTTTTCAAATGCTATGGTTATAAAAACATTTGGGTATTAACTCCCATTTAACATAAACTTGGTCACACAAAAAAAATATAGTTAAAACCATGGGTGTTACCATTAAGCATCATACAACCATGGCCAGTAAATAGGAATTACATCAATAACATTAAATAGGGAACTTAACAAGTTCCACTCCATTCTCTATCTCTTAATCTTCTAACTTCCATATATCATTTTTCTCCTTAATTGCAACCTGGAATGCATGGCATTAAAACGAGATTCGTAAGAAAAAATTTCTTGTGGGCTACGTGGGTTTGTGACCGAAAACATTTATCAAATTTTCATCAAAAACGTTTCATCTTTGCAAAACATAGTTTTAGACCATAAATCAGTTTCAAGCATTTTCAAGGAAAACTTGTTTTGTACGCAACATAAATATCATTTCATTTCATTTCAAAATACATATTTCCATATTCGATTTTATTTTATCATTAAGGGCTAATCCGAGTATTAAACTGTTGCCATTCTTATACTTCGGGTCTACGTATAATAAAGGAACCACTCCCAAGTCTAGACCAAGGTGGAAAGAAAAAATCAATCCACCAAGGCATCATTTCCATTAGGACATCTATCTCGCGAAGGGAGGCTTCACCCCGATAGATTCCTCTAGTGCCTTTTACGGGGTATCATGGCCCGGGCAGCTTTCAATTCATTACTTTCTAATTCCTTTCATTACTTTCCATTCATTTTCATTACTTTATATTTCTTGTCATTACTTTCCATGTTTTACAAATTCCATACATCAGTATCATAAACTCTTTTCAAATATAAAGCATCTATATTTCAAAACATTTCAAACACATTTTAAAAACATTCGATCTTCTAAAACATTCTTTACTTTCAAAAACATTCTTACCTTCAAGGCATTCCTCCAAAACATCCTTTTTAAAAGCATTTAATACTTTCATTTCCATAAAATTTAGTATATCAAATAATTAATATTTCTTTATCATAAAAATTATTTTTCCATGTACCCCAAAGTGGAAAAATACCAACACGTACTCACCTCAATCACACATAGGTTAGCTAGTGCTCTTCTAGTTTCTTTCCCTAGAGCAATCCTCTTGACATATTACCTACACCATATATGGACATAAGTCATTAAAATGAAAGAAGAAATACCTCTCAAAGGTTCAAATACTAAATTTTATTGCTTCATACTATTCCTCATGAAAAAAATATGAATGTAGCCGAAAACTGCGCGTAAATCCAAGTTTGTATGCAAAAGTTATGAAGAAAACAAGAAAACCTCTAACAGGGATTAATGTGGGTCGTCTGAATTAAAGCATGCTTTACACGGGCTGTGTTTTCATGTCTGCACACACACAATACTCGATTTTTCTAAAAATAACAACTATACTTTGCATATTTCTTGAAGACCCTTTTCCAAATCACTTCATACCATTTGTATAAGTTCTCACACAAGTTTAGGAGGTGTTTTATCGTCTTAAAAAACTCCACTTAATCCATTAAGTGCTCATTGAAACCTTTAAGATCATAATGATCCTTAGACTTTAAATCAAGGAATAATTTGTCTATCCTACACTTGAACATTCCAAAGTCCACAAACTTGTTCTCAACTTGTTGAACACACAAATGAGAGTTTTCAAGCACATAAAACCATAATAAATCCCATTGTAAGTGTTTAATTTAGCCATGGAATCCTCAGTTCCATCATTATACTCCAATTCTTATAAACACACATTGAAAGGGTTAAGAGCTCAAATCGATCAATAAAATTCTTCACCTATATGACTCATTTCCAAATCATGTAAGGCATCGTTGGATCGTTGGATGTTGTCTAATGTATAAAACATGTTATAACACAATCTAATCCCATACCATGCTCCTATCAACAAATGGACTGTTCAATTTAATATTTAATTCCCAAAATGCCCTTATGGCCAAATACTCCATAAATTCAACTAGATATCATTCAAGTCTCCATATTTTTGCATTCAAATCATGTTATTACTATCAACTCATTCTTATGATTATCATATACTCATCAAATGCTCACATACAAATAATTTCATTTTTTTCATCACCATTTCCCCGAAAATCATCTCAAATCCAAGTTTATACTTGATTCTACCATCATCGATGAATTTGAGAATTTCATGGGACACCAAAAGTGACTTAAAAGTTAATATGACCTAAATCTCAGGATTTGTCCTTCATTTTTGTAAAAATCATATAAGACTATTGGAAGCTCCAAAACTTATAAATCTTAGTTTTCTAAAAATATTATTCTATCTAGTTCCTTGTTACTTTGAATCACTTTACCTAATTCTAAATCCTTGAAGGGTAACCTTGTCAATCTTCTTATATTGGTTTGTGCTGTCACAGATTTCATGCATTGTCTTTCAAAAATCATAATACAATCATTAAGACTCAAGATGTCAAGATTCCAAGGTCTATAGTTATATATGGATGTATAGTTTCCCCAGTATATAGGGTTTGCTCTAATTCATAATATATTTATAAAGTTTATTCAAAGAGTGATGAGTGGTCCGGAAAGCGACTAAAATTATACATCAACTTTTAACATCAATAATTAATTTTAAAAGAATTCTAATTCTTGAAACATCAGATAATATGGTTAGTCTATCATGTCTAGTATACCATGAACTTTTCCAAAGATTTAACTTTTAATCCTCCTCGAATAAAATTTACCACATTTGCATGTGTGTCCAGAAAGTGAAAGCTCCGAGTTGATAACTTGTAAAATTAATATCAAATCAAACAAGAATAATTAGAACTATTATATCCCCAAAAAGTTAAGAGAGACAACTATATTAATATATTTTTTATCATAATTTAATAATGGCTTGAAATTTAAGTAATAAGATGCTAAATAGAACACTACAATTAAAAAGAAGATAAAGAAGTATATATACAAGTATTATAAGGGTAATGCAATATAACACATGTTGAGTTATGTTATAATTATTGTGTATGTTCTTGGAAAGGAAAAGATCCATCTAGCTCCAGCTAGTTAAGTTTTCAAGTTCAAGGAGGTTATTAACATAACTCTCGTATTATGTATGCATTACTTGTTTTATGTTATGTTCACGGATACCCTAATCCGATAAAGTGAACAATGAAAGGAAAAATATGGTTTGTTCTCTAGTGAGACAAGCTGCACTCTTATCTCTTATTTCCCTAAGGAGTAAGGGGGAGTAGTTCCTGGAAGGGGGAACAAGGTTATGGTTGGTATCAATAGTATGTGCTAGGAATGTTTATGTTTATGTTATCTTTTATGTGAAATGTGTTATGTGTGCTATGTGTAAGTGATATGTATAATGGTAGAGTAATTAGTATGCTCACTAAGCGTCTCATTTCCCCGTTATTATTTAACATATTTCAGGATCATTAGGCATTGACAAGGGAAAGAGATCGGTGTGACTATAGACAACATTCTCTTGAATATTTATGAAGTTACTATATTATGTTTTAAACCTCAGATGTTTTTTTGCTTCCGCAATGTTTTTAGTAATATTATTTTATAAAAGTGGTTGAATTCTTTTGAAAACTTCAATTATATTTTGAAAAATGGGTAACAACTGTCTTTACTTTGTGTTTATATATTAAAAAAATTGGTCATTGCACCAAGTCAACGTGATCATTCTAGACACCTATGTCGTAAGTAGATCAATCTGTATTATAGTTGCAATTACTGGTAAATCTTATTTATACACTCATGACAAAGGCTATGAATATAAATATAAGTTACACTTAAAATGTAGTAAGTGCAGCTTAACTTACATAGATTTCTAGCGAAAACCCGAAAAATAATGGGTAGGACCACAATGTAGATGACAAATATGGAACTGGTACCAACCATAACCTTGTTCCCCCTTCTAGAGCCCTATTTTGTATAGGAATAGGGCTCTAGCACATACTAGAGCCCGGATCAATCTGCACGGATCTCTGCCATTCTAGAGCCCTATTTCGTATACTTTAGAACTCTATAACATCATAAATATAGGGGGGAACGTTCTCTTGTGGGACCATAATTTAGATGACAAATATTGAATTGAAGAATCAACGCATTATCGATAAGACCCAATCTAAAGTTTAAGCACAAATTTTGATAAATGAAGGTGTTGGAGTTTCAAGTTCTGCAAATGTCAAGACAACTTCATATTTCAATCCCAAAGATAAAGGGAAGAGTGTTCAAGTTAAACCTTCCACATAGGAGAAGAAATGATTGCAACAGATCAAATTGGAGAGACAAATACAAATTTGCAACATTCTTAATCAAAGGGTGAATTATCCTCCGAGCTTGAACAAGGATGATTCAAACAAGACTTGGTGTTATGAAACGATCAATATTTTTGTATTTGATAAAGTGGATGAGTTCATGAAGAGACCTAAGAAAAGCTACGACATTGGAAACTCCAACTTCAATCAGCTTCATTTTCCAATAAATCATCAAATACTCACTTTCAATCAATTCAAGCTTGCTGAAAGTTTCAAGGACAAAGATGAATTCAAAAGATTGAAGATTCGCTTTCATGAAGTTATAGAAAAAATCAATAAAGGAGGTTTGGTCGTTGGTGAAGATTGTTAGAGTTATCTCAGTAGTACCTGATGTTTTGTTTGAGGTGTTGATGTAGAATTTTTGATATTCTGTGGTGAGGGCAAACAATGTGGCAATGGATTTGACTATCGCAGATTTTCCCTTGATGAATCTCAATGATCTCATCACTATGTTGAAGATTTTGTGCAATCTGGACACTTCACAAGTAGCTGAGGGGAATCAAATGCATTTGTAATTGGATATGCTCACATCAAGGTCTTTCTTAATTGCTACTATGATTATTTGGCTTTAACATATATATATATATATATATATATATATATATATATATATATATATATATATATATATATATATATATATATATATATATATATATCTTGCCATGGAAGGGGAAGATGAATATAGATAAATTTGAAGATGGTGAAATTATCCACCAACCGTTTGGAGTTGGTTTCAAGGGAAACAACAAGAAGGGATATTTGATGAATTTCCTTTTCCAGGTGAATGATATTGAGAGATATACGAATTCTCATTTTTCGAATATTTTTCTCCATATCAACAATTGCAGCAAGAATGACAACGAAGATAAGGCAGAGATTCGAAAGATCGGTCTTTGGTATATGGAGATAAGGAAGGAATTGCTACAGGCAATGAAGACACTGACTTGAAGTTTCGACTGTTCTCACAAAGGGGGAGAATATAGAGTCGAAAGTGGTTGTGAGAGTCGAAAGTAGTGTCTTTGTATTTACGTCTGTAAATAGCAAAAGTTTAAGGAATTTCGTTAACTTATCTATTTACAAGGAATATATTTGTTTCACATGTGTCGACTAGTCCTTGTATTTTTTGGTGTGTGAGTACCCTATAAATAACGTAAGTACTTAGGGGTTAGAGTAAGGAACTTTCTCAAAATTACTCTTGTACTCGAATCTCTTTGTATTGTTCCAGACATAAAGTGAGCTAAACGGATCTTATTTAGATCTGTGTTCTTCACTGCTTTCGTTGATCAATTGATTCAAACTCATTTTTAATCACTCTTCATCTCTAGAGAGAGAAACCCAAGTATGAAGAGTGTGTGGAAATGAGGAGCCCCTGGAACGCTATTTACATGCCAAAACAAGGGGAGGCGCGCCATGCTTTTATATAGTCTCACCGTTCCCTTGGTAAGTGGGGGTGGTTGCTGGAGTGCCATGTGTCAACCTGATGTTCATCCACGTCGACATTCTAGAATCGTGCGTCGCGCACTATGCGTTAATTTTCATCATTTTTCAAAAATGCGTATCTTCCTCACATGAGCTCTGTTTTTACGTTCTTTATATCTACGTGTAGCTATCGACGAGATCTACAACTTTTATTTAGATTTTTTCGGCTAATTCTTAATTTATTTTTAAATTTATATTTTTAATAGGCTTTAACTGTTAAAGTCTGTATAAAAATCATAAATTGTCCATACCAATTACGTTGTCGACTATCTTTATATCGACAGAATTGTATCCACGATATCTTCACCTATCGTTTAGATTGTATCGGCTAACAATCGACCGATTTCCATTTCGATTTCAGTATCGCGCACTGTTGTGCTAAAAATTCTAATAATAATAATAACTTCCTCATACAAAGTAAAATTTAGACGTTCTCTATATGCACGATCTCTCTTTTACAACTACTACGACTTTTGTTCAGATTACTTAGGCTAATAAGCAATCTATCTCTGATTCATATTTTACGACGCAATTTGGCCTATAAGACTGAGTGCAAAACTTCAAACAATCATAACTTCTCCATACGAAGTTAGGTTCGAGTGTTCTATGTATCTATGGAAATTGTATTGACGTTTCCTACATGCTTACGATGATTACTTTGGCTAAAAAGTAATATAGTTCGAGTTCGAGTTCGAGTTTATAAACAACGGTTTACAGTGAATCCTATTGAAACGTAAAAATTGGATGATACAAACAATCTCTTTAGTCTTTGAGTACTTGTAATTTCCTTTTGTGATTGCATGCCAAATGCTTGTACCATGAGTTTCAATTCCAATGACATAATCCTCAAAATTTAATGCCCAAACTACATAGTTTTCTTGAAAAAGGATCGGAATACGAGTAGTAGATTCAATAGTATCATGAAGACCGAAAGAAATTGAATGAGAATCCTCTTTTGACATTTTCATAGAAATTTTGAACAAAATCATAATTAGAATAAGATGTGTGATAAAAAATGAATTTCAAATCGAAGAAAAAATTTGAACAAAGAACTTAAGATCAAAATTGCAAAAGAACTTGCAAAATGAGGAAATCAAAATTTTAATATAAAAATTTGAAAAACACGATGAACTTCAAACAACTCAGGATTCATAAAATAGCTCATAAATCTCCCGCTCTGATACCACTTGTAAGAATTTTAGGAACAAAAAATTTTTAATTTGATAATGACATGATTGCATGAAAGATTAAGAACACGGATCGGTAAATAAGATCATGATTTTATTAGAGAGCAAAAGAATAGTTCGGTACCAGAGTAGGAAACTATTCAAGCAAAAGATACTTTCTCTTCTAACTAACTTCCCTATATATAGGTGTGGCAGGAAGTTGGAAATGAATGTCTAAGTCAACAGTTCATAACAGCGAACTTAAACATAAACAAAATATGTGAAATACAAATAGATTATTACGCATACGAAATGAAGACTTTACAACAATACAAACCAAACTGCGAACTCAGTCAGTTACAAGACTTGACACAATCTAATATTCTGAAACCCAACAAAAACCCATTACTAATAACCTGCGAACTTTGTTGTTACAAGTGTTACATCCTTACAGTCGTTGCTATAAAACATGTCATAACAAAACATAGATCTTTTAAAGTTCAATATAAAAATGTTATTGCTTCACCAACTTTCTACTTTATTACGCCCTTAAGACAGTTTTAAGTCTTCAAGTTGTTTTCCTTGCTTCTTCTTTCGGTGAATGAATTTTGAATTTGTAGGAATTTAGGGTGCTACTATACCTACCCCCTCCCCCCACCAAGTCACATAAATTGTCAAATCATCGGGGATACACACACTATTCCGCTAACAAAGGAGTACATGAAGCAATTTGGGGGATACGTATAAAATTACCCGAAATTTATCATCTTCATTTTTTCATATCAAGCATAACATTTTGTACCAAATGTGCAATGTGATTGCTAAAAGACACATAATTTAATAACAATCCAAGAACAAGGTTGTACAACGTCTCAAGGTCGTTGATTGGCATGATGAGATCGATGGGATCAAAGAAACACCATCGTTCACATTCATTACTCTTACATATTAGACTTGGAAACCATCATAGGAGAATCGACTTCATTATTACCAATTTATAACTTCCCAATAACCAGTCCGCTATTTGGGGACATCTTATAACTTCAAAACAAGTAAAAACCATGCAAATGATTCTAAATGAAACCCCCAATTATTCATGATTACCAATTTATAACTTCCCAATAACCAGTCTACTATTTGGGGACATCTTATAACTTCAAAACAAGTAAAAACCATGCAAATGATTCTAAATGAAACCACCATGGGCTGTTTTCCAAAAGTTATTTATAATCCGTGAAAATGATAAAAATACACACCGATTATGGATATGGATACACATAATTTGATAAACGAATGACGATTTTACCTTTTACGATACAATGATCTACCCTAGAAGAATAAACTAAATTAGAATGAAAGAAAAGACCCTAGATTTAATGATCAGAACTCCTCCTGGATGCTTTGAAGTGCAGGTCTCCAATAACTCCGACAATCTCTGTTCAACTGATCAGATTTCACTATTTTCATTTTCTTTGTATCATCCAGTTGTGGTTCTAATGACTTTGATGCCAATGATCTTGATAACTGCCGATGATTATTCACTTTAATATGATTCTCTTTGTTGTCATCTCTTTTCTTCATAACTTGTTCAAGAACTTGCTCCATTTCTTTCTTTTTCACCAATATCTTCATTCTTACCACCCCACCATCTTCAACTGTTCGTGAAACGACTCCTCCCCGAACCCCAATTGCCTTAAGAATCTCGAGACTTCTTGTAGCCATTTGATTTTTGGCAAGCTTTTGAATATGTTCTTCTTTTTTAGCTTTCTTATATATGTATGCTTTCAAGCTTTTGAAGTAAATACCAATGATAGTATGATATGAACTATTGAACGCTATATATATGGTTTATATCCGTGTGGTTTATATGTACAAATATTAAAAATTAAATAGCACAGCACAGAAACGGTGGTTCACATGAGAAAGAAGGTCAAACAAACTATCTGTACAAATAATAAATTTTTTTAAATAAACTATTTTATACATTACCCTAAATGCCCGGTTTGTATACAAAGGGTGAGGGTAATTTGGTCTAATTATCACATAATGGCCCTTATTGGCTTATTTCCTGCGAATATGCATCGGCCATCGGGCACAATAGAGCTATACTTTGTCTAGAAGAAGGCCTACATTTAATTAGGCATTAGGTGATTAGGGTTTCGTAACACATGAAGTATAAATACCATGGGTTTTAATCTTTTAAAATACTTTTTGATAAAATGATTCAATAACTTTTACTGTTTTACAGATTGCAAATAAGGAGCGATAAATTAATGATAAAATATTAAAGACTTCGTTACACGTTTCTAATCATTCACACTATATAATTAATTTTAAAATACGGAATGCGATATCATATTCATTATATTCTCACCTTCACCATAGCCCAGCCAATTTACGAATTATTTATAATTATTATAGCCAATTTACGAATTATTTATAATTATTATTTTATGAGAGAAGTTCTTTAATTTAAAACATTTTTGTTTTATTTTTCTTTAACAACAAATACAAATATAAATTAAACTACTCCTAAATTATTTCAGTGAAACTTAAATCCTTGACTTCAAGGAGTGAGACAACACCGGATACCGCTCTCATATAACCCATAAGAAATTTACGTGCTTGTAGTCCCTCCTCACATTTTGATGTTAATAAAAATGTTTATCCGATGTCCCCAAGGGACAATAAAGCATTTTTATTAACATCAAAATGTGTGGAGTGACCACAAGCATGTTAGCTTCTTATGGTCTACATGAAAAGTGCCATAATTATTATCTATTAAATTATCAAAAGGACTTAAAATGGTAAACCACATCTCAATATGCCTCAAAGCTAACATAAAATTAATATTATGAAACATTAATAATATTTTGGATGTATCATGGTTTCAACTTTAGACCTAATGTGTGTAATGCTGTACATCAACCACTAGACTCCTATTGTAAGAACAAAGTTTAATAAGATAATAGAAACAAAACTTCAAAAAAAAAAAAAAAAACAAAGTCATTCCACCAATTCATCACAAAGAATAACATGATAGTGTACACCATACTAATTATATATAACATAAATTTCAATGAGCCTTAATAACAATACATTTTTGTCCTTTCACATTTCTGCCACCAAAGTTGTCTGTTTTTACACTTTTGCCAATTCGTTTTCACTCCTTGCCTCTTATCATATCTTTTTCACTGTCTTTTATTGTACTCCTTTTTTTTAATCTTCGTGTCTCGATCGTTCCATCTAATTTCAAGTCCACCGTATCCCCCTCTTTCTCTGCAATCGATTTGATTTTAAACCAAATCGATTGCAGAGAAACAGAGGATACATTGGACTTGAAGTTTGAGATTGATCGAGACACGAAGATTAAAAAAAAAAGGTGTCGACAATCAAAGGCGGTGGAGTCAAAGGCGGTGAAGAGGAAGTGATAAGAGGCAGAGAGTGAAAATGAAGTGGCAAAAGTTTAAAAACAGACAACTTTGGTGGCAGAAGTGTGAAAGACAAAAATGTACTGTTCTTAAGGCTCCTTGAAATTTATGTTATATATATAACAAGAAGAAAGGGGGACCAAAAAGACATTGATTCCAAGTTCAATCTCAGGCTTCATGGGTAAGGGTAAGAAGTAACGTAGCTTCAAACCTAGGAGCCAAAGTCAAAACCGCTTTCTACCATTGTCGAATTTTTATTTCAAATTGTAGCCACCGTCAAACCCAACTGCTCAAATGGTTCGCTTTCTTCTATTACTATGTTTTTGTATCCATGATTTTTTTCATTGGGTTTTTATTTTTGTCGCAATTTATTTTTGCAGTTGGTGCGTACACCAAGCGCTCGACATATTGCTCTAAAGAATAATTATATTTTTTTTATTTTTTTAGTTGATATCATTTATGAAGGTTAATGTATGATGTTTGGTTATATTAGTTTGTCTTTTGAGTTACTTTGATGTTGATTGATTTATAGATGATGTGGTGATGAAGAGTGTTGTTGGAATTTTGTCCATTCAAAGGACAATGAGATCAAAGAAGACGTGAAAAGGGATGGGGCATGAAATCAGATTACAAATGCTTTGATCTGTTCAATAGAGGTATATAGGGATTTATGTTTCTTAACTTGTTGCTTTCTGGAAATTGGTATGATATAAGTCCTAGGAATCCATACTAAGATGTACTGGATTTGCAGTTATTTTGCATTATATTTATTTGTTTGATGAGCATTGACGCAAAGACTTAATTGGTAACTCCTTAACCTCTATAAAAATCCTTTATGCATTCACTTTCTCTTGTATTTCGAAAAAAGTGCCCTTATTTTTAGAATGAGTGAAGACAAGAAAACTATAAGATGCAACAAAAGTACAATCTTGCAACAAAAACAAAAACATATCTTTACTTGAGTTATGTTAACCCGCTACAACTTTTTTGTTCATATTTTTCGAGTTTAATAAACAGATAATATACACAATATGATTACAAAGACTGTTTATTTAAATAATAATCAAACTTTCTTGAAAAGGAGGATATGAGTCGTCCGGATAAGTGATCAAAGGTTTACCAGAGGAGGGAAAAGAAGTCTCAAAGGGGCCAATTAGCTATTTTTCTCAAATAGGCGTATTTTATTTTAAGTCTTTTTTAGCTAGATAATGTTTTTGGTTTTGTTTTGGGTGGGCTTTAATATTTTTGACTAGGGATAGAAAAAGTAGGAGGGGCAGGCCCTAGAAAGGGTGAGAGGAGGGCATCCATTTCCTTATGCATGGCGGACATCCATGTAGGATGTTTGCAGTAGTTTTAAATCCTTTAGGAGCAGTATCGACAAATAATGCGGAAGAGATGACTGTGTGGGCCAAGTGGGCACTATGTTTGGGCTTCAATATACCCGATTTGGCCTGCGTTTGCATATGATGACCGCCAGTAGTGGGCTGAACACCAAGCATAACACGGGAGGAACCTTAGGAAGTTGAGTAGTGGCATTCGAGGTAGAGGTAGAGGCAGGACTTGTTTCTCCGGCTTGGTCGGTGTTGATGGGAGGAGCTGGTGGTGTTGTTGTAATGACAAGTGGAGAACCGGCTGAAGCAGCCACATGAGCATCTTCTTCGCAGAGCCCACATGCAGGAGAAGGGGTTGGAGAGGCCGGGGAGGTTGTCATGGGTGGTGTTGGAGCAGCGTAACCATAATCTTCATCAGAGAAAGGAGATAACACGAGTTGCGTCTTCGGGGTTTAAGAGGATGCACCAGTGAATTGGGACAATTATTCTGTTAGGGTGCAAAGTCACGCTTGGATGAGGCTTTACCTACTTGTATCGTGTGATGAGTTGCCTTTCCTATAAATAGGAAGTGAGTGGCACTCATTTATGTAATGATCATTTTTGGAGTGTTGGACTAGACAGATAATTTGTACAAGACCCACTTTGTATGCTTTTTCTAGATCTAATGAGAGCTTAACAAGATTTATTTACTCTATGTGTTCATAGTTTGAATGATGATTCACTAGATCTTTTCTAATTCCGCACAAGCCATCATAATCAACACCACTACAATTGGTATCAGAGCGGGTGTTCTTGATTTGATCAAAAATTGATCCATGGTGGCGATCTAGATTTGGTGATTCTTCATGTTCTTATTGATCTTCGTGTTTAGAGAGTGTTGTGTGTTCTAAAAGTCGAATTTTTCCTTGATTTGATCCATAATTCGACTTTCTCTCTCTAGAATACTTGTTTGTACCACTTTCTCTCTAGAAAACCCAAGTTCGTATCGTTTGATTCAAAAGAAAAGAAGCAATTATGGAGAAATGGTTGATTCAGGGTGGTAATTTTCTATACGAATACACTTCTTTTGAATCTATTCTTTATCACTTGACTGTTGGATTGCAAAGTAAAGATGCACTTATTTCAAATGGAGAAAAGAATGAGAAAGGAGAAATCATTGGTCATCTAATTTATCAAAACAAAGATTTGTTGGATCGATTGATTACAACGTATCAAGAAAGACAAAGAAATAAGAGAGAATGTGAAGTCGTAAAAGGAATTTTTTTTGCTAATTGTAAACCGGGAAGAAATAGACTTGAATATTATGCAAAATGTCGTGAAGCTCAAGAACATGTTCTTGATGATGATCATCGTGTTCTTGATGTTCTTGATGTTCAAGAAAAGGGAGTTCAAGTTGATTCTTATGATGAAAAAGGTTTTTGCTCGATTGGAGTTCAAACCGATGATATTTTGTGTTCTTGTGATTTGTTTGACGGAATGATTCTTTATTGGAAGCCGGTAATCCAAGAAATTCACAAGTATCAAATTCCAAAAGATTTGATTCAAACTCACAAAGTTGAAGTTGTGGAAAGTGAGTTTGTTCATGAAATCAAATCTTCAAAATGCAAAAAGATGAGAAAGAAAAAGAAGAAGAAGATCAAACGGAAAAACAAGCGGGTTTATTCAAATGTTGTTGTGAAGCCGAAATCCGTGAAACAAATTCGGGTTCCAAAGCAACAATCTCCAAGTGTTAATTGAATTTGAAGTCAAAACCCAAAAGTGTTGGTGGTTCTTTTGAAGATGTTCTTGGTTTGATGAAGAACACGAAGAACGAGTTGTACATCACCCATAGTGGGTGGTACAATATTCAAATTGGAGATTTTCTCGTTCCAACAAATGAACCAAGATCTTCTAGATTTGATTCGTTCATTGCAAACGAAACTCGATTCGTCAAAAAGGTATATCAAATTCTCAAATGGATTCCAAAATGTCCATGATTTTAATTCGTACTTTATGTTTTTCATTTTTGATCGATTTTCCTCATTGGATCAAATCCGTTTCAACCCCATTGATTGATCCAATTATTTTTGTTTAGATCAAGCCCAAAAACAAAATCAAATTACTGTTCATCGATCCATATTAAACCCAAAACATTAATTTTTTCTTTTAAGCCCAAATTTCATGTTTTTACTGTTCCTTTGATCACATTCAGCCCAACCTAAAATCCTTTACTGTTCCTCTGAGTTCAAAGCCCATATATCTTTCTAACTAATTTATATCGATTTTAATATCAGGCCAAATGTTAATCACAGAAGGTTAATTCATGAATAGTCAAATTCACATAACATCGATTCTGAAAATCGATTTTGTCCTCTGTTGCAGTTTACAAACAATTGAAGTTTCAATTTTAGGTTCTTATGATTCTTCTTGATGAATGTTCAAGACTAGATGAAGAACATGAAAGAATTTGTTGAATTCTTTCGTTTAATCTGAAAAATCGATTGGAGTATAAATCTTGGATTGATATTTGAATGTTGAGTTGAATTGTATGATTGTTGAGGAATTATGTTTTGAAGTTATTTTGAAGTCGGTTGTTGTGAAGTTTGAATCGATTTCACATCTCGAATCGACAAGTCAAACAGAAGTCAAATTTGAGATGCAATTGAAATTTTTTTTGGAACGAAAGCAAATGGTGTATAGTTGAAAATCGATGTTCACTAAGGCTCAAGTGATTTTCGATTGGAGTTTCAATTGAAAGGTTTGACTCAATTTTGAGATTGATTTCGTTGAGAAGGTTGATCAAGAAACTGGAATATCTGATAACGAATGTTTGAAAGTCAAAATTGAATCGAAAGTCTAATGATGATGCGTGAATGATATTTCGATGATGGTTTGATTCATGATCGACATCAGATATCGGAAGTCAAGAATTCAATTTGCTGTTGATGCTGAAAAGCAAAGTGTTGATTATGTTGATTTCAAAGTGCCGATTTTGGAGTAATTGATTTCGAAAAGTGCGTTTCGGATGTTCGCAACTGCCACTTATGATTTTGGAGTCGTAGTGTTGTGGTTATTAGCTGGAACGACTTGAGAATCGATATTCGATAGTTTGATGTCGAGTTTGGTTTATTTGTATAAGACCCACTTTGTATGATTTTTCTACATCTAATTAGAGCTTAACAATATTTATTTACTCCATGTGTTCATAGTTTGAATGATGATTCATTAGATCTTTTCTAATTCCGCATAATCAACACCACTACATGTTTATCAAATTTAGCATGCCGAGTAATGAATATGCAGGAAGTGGTAGGATCAAGGCATTGATATCCTTTATAGTGGGAGCAATAGCAAAGGAAAATGCATGGAAGGCTCCTTGGAGAGAGTTTGTGTGTTTCATAGTTGCGTAGATATGGATAGACACGACACCCAAAGGGACGATAATGTTTGTATGATGGGCATCAGCCAATGAGAAGCTCAAATGGCGTCTTGTTTTGTAGAACCGGCATAGGAAGACGGTTAATGATGTAGATGGGAGAGCTGAATACATGTACCCAATAAGATGGCGGGATGTGAACGGTAAACATCATGGCTAAACTGGTTTTAACAATATAACGGTGTTTGCGTTCGGCCCATCCATTCTGTTACGGAGTATAAGGGCATGAGCCCGATGAAATGTGCCATTTTCAGTTAAAAGTCGCTAAACATTGTGAATGAGAAACTAAGTGCCACCATCACTTTGAAAGACTTTGATCTTGCGCGAGAACTGAGTTTGAACAAATTTGAGAAACACATCCAATATAGTGGGGAAGTCTGATTTTGTCTTAAGAGGATAAAACCAAGTAAACCTGGAATATTCATCCACAAAAATAACATAATAATGGTAAGCATCCATCGAATATTCTGGTGACGCGCCCCATATATCACAATGAACTAAATCAAGAATATTTGAAGCATGTATTTCATTTCTCACAAAAGGCAAACGATTTGCTGTAGCAAGTTGACAAGTGTTGCACAAAATAGGTTTAGGTAATATAGAGGTAACCGAAAACTAGCCGTTTTTATTTATATGTAAAATGGTATTAAAAGACACGTGTCCTAAGCGGGAGTAAGTGTGAGATAGAAAGAGAAGGCAAGAGGGTGGGGGAGAAGAGAAGATAGCAATCAGAAGGGGAAGGATCGTATTAGGCGAATGATACCATGAGAGAATAACTCTAGATGCCAAAAAGAGGCAGAGAGGAAACTTTAAATACATGAAATATTTACAAATACAACCCACAATGAATTAAGTAAATACAGGGGTAAATATGGAAATTATAGACTCTTTGTATGACTAACAAAGAGTATTAACTACTATGTTCTTTTTTTTCTTAGACTGTCTTGGTACAAGTAGAGTGAGTAGAAGGATAAAATAATTGGGAAGGGCATGCCCTAAGTAGGATAATGTTTAAGGGTTACTTTTCAATGCAAGCATAAGGCTACTTTGTTCACGTTGGTTGTGTGTTCTTAGCAAATTTGTATCAGAGCGAGTAGAAGGACCGGTACTTTCTTGGTACAGGTGGAGCGAGAACCGTTTACCTTTTCGTAATTGGGAGGATCTTAAGTTCAGGTTGGTAGACCAATTCCAACTGATGCAATAAGGTATCTTGAAGGAGCAATTCTTGGAAATAAAATAGGAGGGGCCCGTAGGCGAATATGTGGGATTGTTTGAACAGATGGTTGCACAAATGGAGGGCATTCAGGAATCAATGCTATAAGGTACGTTCATTAAAGGGTTGAAACTAGAATAACGCAATTCAGTTCGACGACAGCAGCCAAATGGGTTGGGACAAGCCATGAAAATGGTATTGTTGTTTGATGAGAATCAAATGGGATCATTCACGAGGGATAGATAAAGGATGGGTGAATGCTAGCGGAAACCAAAATTTGCTTATCACCAAAACGCAAGAAAACATGGGGGTTCATACGTTGTTTAAACAAATGACAGAAGCAGAGTTCGTCGTTAAAAAAGCTATGGGGCTCTGTTTTCGTTGCGATGGGAAGTTCACATCGGGTCATCGTTGCCCGGAGAAAGCAGTCCATGTGCTACTGGTAAAAGAAAATTGTGAAGAATAAGTGTTAGAAACGGAAGACCACACCCATTTGGATATGTTGGTAGTCTCGGCTAGCTCGACCGTGGGATTCACCACACCGCACACCATGAAATTACGAGGGTGCATCGGGCAACACGAAGTGGTGGTGCTCATTGTCAGCGGGACCACCCATAAGTTCTTGTATTTAAGGTTAGTAAAACCTCTCGGTCTAACCATAAAAGGTGCATGGGAAAAGGGCATGATGTTGGGAAATGGCAGGATTGACAAAAGTGTTGGAATTTGCAAGAATGTAATGTTATCGTTACCAGGGCACCTACCGGTACAAGATTTTTATCCGCTAGAATTGGGCAGTTCGGATGTCATATTGGGTGTCAAATGGCTTCAGGTCTTAGGCGAGACGCAGGTCAACTGGCGGAGTTGACCATGACATTCATGGATGGAGATCGTAGGGTAACCTTACAAGAATAACCTGGATTAAACCGGTCAGATACCTCCATGCAGGCGTTGGTATGAGGTCTAGGTGAAGTTAGTCATGGGTTTCTGATAGCAATCTAACAGCTAGAGGTTTAGGAGCGGCCTGAATCGCAGGCACATCCAACACCTAAGGGATTTTGGAAGAATTTATTGACGTGTTCAAGTTGCCAACAGGTTGACCACCACCTCGGGGGCACGAACACATTATCACTTTGAATATAGGCATTGAACTAGTCAATGGTCGTCCATATCTTTACGCACAATTACAAAAATGAAATTTAAAGGTTAGTGGAAGAGATGCTTTCTGTCGGGGTCATTCAGCTCAGTACAAGCCCATTCTCTAGCCCAGTTCTCTTAGTTAAGAAAAAAGCTGGGAGTTAGCGCTTGCGTTAAACAAATCTATGGTACTCGATAAATTTCCTATTCCCATTATCAATGAGTTACTGGATGAGCTACATGGAGCAGCGATCTTTAGCAAATTGGATCTCAAATCGGGGTATCACGAAACCTGTATGAAATAGGATCACATACCGAAGACGAATTTTCGGACACACGAAGGGAATTATGAGTTTCTTGGCATGCCATTCGGCTTAACGAACGCACCCTTGACATTCCAATCCAACATGAATAAGGTTTTCTACCATTATTTATGTAAATTTGTGCTAGTCCTTTTTTTTGATGATATTCTTATGTACAACAGCACCTTGGAAGAGCATAAAGAACATATCAGGTTGGTATTTGAAACCCTTAGAACCGAGAGATTATTCTGCAATCAAAAGAAATGCATTTTTGGTCAAGATCGGGTTGATTATTTGGGGCATGTCGTGACAAGTAGGGGAGTGACAGCAGATCCAAGAAATATCTCGGCAACGTTGGGGTGGCCGGAACCTAATACGTTAAGAGAACTGAGATGTTTTTTGGGACTAATGGGGTATTACTGGAAATTTGTGCAGAATTATGATAAGATAGCAAGACCATCGGCCAGTTTGCTCAAAAAAGACAAATTTCTATGGAGCGACGATGTGACAGAATCCTTCTGAAAACTCCAACTAGCAATGACGAACGTACCGATGCTACTTTTATCAGATTTCGCGATGGATTTCACAACCGTGATGGATTTCACATACCAGTGGCTTATTTTATCCAAGTTTTAGGAAACTGAGCCCATCTTAAATTGGTGTATGAGGTAGAACTTATGGCTATCGTGTTGGCAGTACAAAATTAGCAACCCTATCTTCTAGGTCAACGATTCACGGTGATTACTGACTAAAAAAGTCTAAATTATCTTTTACAACAACGAGTGGTGGCGAGTGAGCATCAGCGATGGATTTCAAAATTATCAAAGTTCGGTTTTGAAATTCTATACCGAACGGGCAAGGAAAATAGGGCAGTCGATCTTTCTAGGAGAGGAAAGCACATGTCCTTAGTAGAACTTAAAGTGTCACAAATGAGACACGGGGTAGAGTTGTTGTCAGACTTGTATAACGACCCAGAATTGGAGGCGATTCGAAAAAAATTAGAAAGAATTAGTGACAACATGTCGAGTTTTTCCATTTCATAGGAACATGTGCACTATAAGGGGCGTTTGGTAATCTCGCACGCATCTAAATGCGTGTTATGTTTATGTCACGAAGGCCATGTAGGGGACATAGGGGGATATGAGGGCATGCAAAAGCCTTATCAAACTCGCGAAAGAATCTTATTGGATACACATGTGATTAGATGTGGCTAAATTTGTGTTAGAACGTGTCGTATGCCAACATAACAAGTATTCGAATCTGGCCCCATCGGGTCTGTTGCAACCGTTATCTTTGCCGGATCAAATTTGGTAGGAATTATCGATGGATTTTATCGAAGGTTTACCAAAAAACGAAGAGGTATAGCGTCATTTTTGTAGTTGTGAATCACTTGAGTAAATCCACCCACTTTATCCCTCTCAAGCATCCATTTACGACTTCATCCGTGGCAAACATTTTTATTCGAGACATTGTGTGCTTACATGAAATTCCGCGTTCCATTGTGTTAGACAGAGACAAGATTTTTATGAGCTTTTTTTGGAAGGAAATTTTTTAATTTCATTTTACCACATTGAAGTCACTTAGCACCTAAAGACAAATGGCCAGATGGAGGTGGTTAATAGAAGTCTTGAGACCTATTTGAGATGTTTTTCTTCCTCGCAACCCAAAGGTCGGGTGAAATGGTTACCGTGGGCTGAATACTAGTATAATACCTCTTATCACTCGTCGATCCGAATGACCCCGTTTAAGGTGTTGTACGGGTGTGATCCTCCAAAATTGGTTAATTATGATCGTGGATTGGCTGTCACGTTTGAGGTGGACAAGTATTTGAGATGTCGGGGTGAGATTCTTAGGGAGCTGAAGGTTCATTTGCTTCGAGCCCAACAACTCATGAAGGCTCATGCAAATGGGAAGCGGCGTGAGGTGGAGTTTAATGTGGGGGAACTTGTGTACTTGAAGATCTGGTCCTACTAAAAGATCATTATGGGGTAAAAACAGAATGAAAAGTTATCCCCATGTTATTATGGACCCTTTGGTATGCTGGCACGCATCGGTAAGGTAACGCATAACCTCAATTTACTAGCTACAACTTCGATTCATCCAGTTTTTCATCTATCGCAACTTAAGAAGATGGTGGGTGATCATTTGGTGCTTACCGACTTGCCAATGGAGCTGGCTAAGGAGGTTCAGGAAGTGATGATTTTGGAACAAGAGATACGGAGTCAAGAGAACATGGGTGTTACAGAATGGTTGATCAAGTGGAAAGGGTTACCAGAAGAAGAAGCCACCTGGGAGGAGCATGAGTTCATTTATCACCAGTTTACGGAGCATCACCTTGAGGACAAGGTGAATTTTCAGGGTGTGACTATTGATATGATTCATCCGGATAAGTGCTTAAAGGTTTACCATAGGATGGGAAAGAAATCTCAAAGGGACATTTAGCCATTTTTCTCAAATAGTCATATTTTATTTTATGTCTTTTTTAGCTGGACAACATTTTTGTTTTTGTTTTCGATGGTGTAACGTTTCAAAATCACAACAAACTTAAACTCTTTAAAACACCCCATTTACTAAAATTGAGTGTTTACATAATCATTGTTTCAAAACATTATTCAAAAAATAGAGTCTCACATGATCCAATCAATCGTAAAACCAAGGATGTGTATGGTCAGGCCTTCGCCTTGCCACATTCCTTTGCAGTACCTAAAACCAAACAAAAATTGTAAGCCAATGCTTAGCAAGTTCCCCCAAAGTACCACCACATATGCATAACAAACAAACATGCAAACATGAGCAGCCATCCTGAGTAGAACGCCTCGCAAAACAACGTCGTTCCCTAATGTGATCCTTACGCCCAACATACCATGTTGTACGCTCAGCGGACACGAGTTCCACCCAAATTTAGTACAATGCCACTATGGGTACGACACCTCTGACCATATAGGAGCTCAATCCTTCCCATGACTCTGTGACTAACCTCCCCCCAACAAACTAGGGTACGACATCTCCTACCACACAGGACCTCAAAAGGCAGGGCACCAATGCTGGAATGATAGTTATTGTTATAGTAGAATTTTGCAAGAGGCGGGTATGAATCCTAACTCCCACCAAAATGTATAACATAGGCCCGCAACATATCCTCAAGTGTCTGGATGGTCCGCTCACTTTGACTGTCGGTCTGCGGAGGATAAGCAGTGTTAAAATGTAGATTTGTTCCCAGTTCCTCATTGAACTTCTACCATAATTGGGAAGTGAACCGAACATCTCGGTCTGATACAATGGAGATCGGAACCCCATGACGAGCAACAATTGCCCGTACATACACATCGGCCAACTTTTCGGCCGAAGAGCTTTCCCAGATGGCCAAAAAGTGGGCACTCTTGGTGAATCGATCCACGATCACCCATATAGCATCAAAACCCTTGGCAGTCTTCGGAACCTCGAAAGGCTGCAGCTTGCCATGTGGCATCTGATGCTCGATCTTGACCATCCTACAGGTCAAGCACCTCTCAACATACCAAACTATCTCCCTCTTCATACACTGCCAATAGTAACTTAATCTCAAATCCTGATACATCTTGGTAGCTCCCAAGTGTATAGAAAACTGAGACTTATGAGCCTCCTCCTATAATATCAGTGTGATCCCACCAGAAATTAGAACCCAAACCCGACCACACCGGGTCAACAATCCTTGGCTATCGGTGACAAACCTGTCGATCTTGCCCCTAATCCTCTCATGTTTCCAGTTCTCGTTCCTAACTCCCTCTTCCTGTGCCTCCCTGATTAAATCCAAGAGTGGAGAATCAATGGATATCCTCATACACATCTCTCCAGCTGAAGATCCAGCCGACTTGTGTAACACTAGTTAAAATAGGTCAAATATCAATCACATGTGATTATGTCAATCATGTAATGTGATTTTGTTAAACTAGTAATATGATAAACTTACTATGTAGTTCATGATAAATTCTAATACAAGTATGAACTTTTATGATACAACTCAAATTATACGTCCATACGATTCCAAAAATATAGAGAACGTCTAAATCTAACTGTGCGTGAAGAAGTGATGATAAATTCTAAACGCTATAAATCCTTCTAACAAGAGGAATTTAAAATAGATTTTGAATTAGCTATTGGAGTCTAAACAAAATTTGTAGTTATCGGAAATACCTACGTGTGGATATAAAGAACGTCAAAAACAAAGTTCGTATGCAAAAGTTATGACCTTCCGAATATATAGCTGTCTGAGAGCATGACACATGTCAGAAATTCGGATCAGGCTGAACTCACAGCGTTAGCATGTATGGCTTACAACGTGAGGAGTCAACAAACACTAATTGATGCTAGAAAACACGCGTTAAGGCTACGGATAACTCATGGAAGTTCACGATGTGAACCTATCATGTTCTCGACGTGAATGGGCCCAGAACAGCCTATAAATAGCGATCAAGACCCTTTCATTCCTTACTCCTTCTACACTCATTCTCTCTCGTTTTCAAAGGCTGTTTCCCTTCCCGAGCTTGACTACGACGAGCTTCTGACCTTTTAGATTATATAGATCACACTACTAGGGTGAGTTTCGCGGCCCCACTTTTAAATGTTTTCGGGGGAAAACACATGCTAAATATTGTATTTAAGTTAATATTATGTCTATATGATAGTATATTTATATCAACATAGATACTTATCTTAAACGGGATATAGTTGTTTTGAATCTGATATTTTGAAAACATACAACTTTCGTAAACTTGTTAGCATGATATTATACTAATGTAGATCCTGAGTTATACTTGGGAGTTCTATATATATGTTAAGCGAGATATAGTTCTTGAGTTATACTCGGAAGTTCTATACACTAATTACTAAGTATGTTGTTATTGTTGGTTTTATGTCAAGATAAAACCTATTATGTTACTAATATAACCCTGAACGTATATTCAAGTGTTCTATATATACTTGTTAAGTATGTTGCTATTGTTGGTTTTATGTCAAGATAAAACATGGTTTTAACTCAAGTTATAGATGTTGTACTGCCTAAGTATTATAAATATTGGGAGTAATGCTTAAATCACAGTCTAATAACTTAGGGTTTTAGATACGAATATGCTTTAACTACTAGAACTAACGGAACTCGCCAAGTCTACACGAGCTACCTTATTCATCACCTAAGATTAGAAATCTTAGGGAATGTTCTCTGACGTGTAACCGCTAATCCTGTGTGAGCGAGGAAGTCATGTATGAATAATATACGGGTTGAAAACGCCACCCGTGGTTGTTAGCTACAACCAATATTTGGCGGGCGAAGAACTTGCCTAATTTACTACCTTCCGACGTCAAAGAAGTGTGCAAAAACTACTACAAGGTGTGATCCTTGTAACAATAACCAGAGGTTTGAAACTAAGTCATATAGACGCGGTTACAGACTCATGGTAGCATAATATCAGAAGCATTATACTTTGTCGATATATAAGTATGAATGGTAAGTATAAGTTTCCCAAACACTTATACTCTAAGTACAAGAAACTGGTAGGTATACTACTGTATATTAAGTAGACAATTATACCTATACTACATACTCGTATAAAACTGAAATAAGATTTATACGTAGTATCCTACGTTTGTATGGGATTACAAACAGTTACACGCATAGGCTATGGAACTTATAGGTATACTACTTATTAAAGTAAATCATTATACCTAGGAAAAAGTACCATTTTTTGAAATGATATTTTCAAACTATGTTTATACTTTTGAAACTTGGAAAAAGTACCATTTTTATATCTGAGTCAAAACTTGTGGACTCACCGACTTTATGTTGACGTATTTTCAAAATGCATGTGTTTTAAGGAACTCGATAAGCTGGAATAATATAACTTTCTATTATCAATAGATGTACGTAGTTTACAATAATTCTTTTGTACTATTCAATATATAATTAATAACTATAATACAAGAAATGAAGTTACACCACTCGGTGTTTCTGCCGGCAGCCGGGGTGTGACAACTTGTGGCTCAAGGCATCCATTACCACATTCGCTTTACCCGAATGGTAAAGGATCTCGCAAACATAATCCTTGACCACGTCCAACCACCTACGCTACCTCATATTCAGGTTCGGTTGGTCCATGACACATCGCAAACTATTGTGATCCGTGTAAACGGTATATCAGACCTCATATTGATAATGTCTCCAAATATTAAGGGCATACACCACTACCCCTAACTCCAGGTCATGTGTAGGATATTGTGCCTCATGCAGCTTTAGCTGCCACGAAGCATAAGCAATCACTCGCCCCCTATGCATAAGGACCGCTCCAAGACAGTGATAGATGCATCATAAAATAACATGGAATCCTTGATACCCTCTAGAAGGGTTAACACCAGGGCCTCACATAACCTCTGTCGCACCGTCTCAAAATCAACCTGCTGCTCAGGGCCCCATCGTAAATCCACTCCATTCCTCGTTAGATGAGTGTGGGGTACTGTGATCTTGGAGATGTCCTAAATAACCTCTAATAATATCCCACCAAACCCAAGAAACTCCTGATCTCTGAGGGAGATTTCGGAACATCCCACTGCATCACAGCCTGGATCTAGGCCGGGTCAACCAAAATCTCATCCTGGTTAATGAGATGTCCCATGAACTGGACCTCTCATAACCAAAAATCACACTTCGAGAACATGGCATACAACCGTTCCTGCCTCAATACTCCCAAAAGCTCTCGAAGGTGCTCCTCGTGTTGCTCTTTGGTCTTGGAAAACACCAAGATATCATCAGTGAACACAATAACTGATCGATCAAGCATTGGCCTACATACTCGATTCATTAAATCCATAAACACTGCAGGCATATTGGTGAGCCCAAATGGCATCACCACGAACTCGTAATGCCCACAATGAGTCTGAAATGTAGTCTTCTCCACGTCCTCCTCTCTCATCCTGACCTGGTGATACCCTGACCTCAAGTTGATCTTGGAGAACCAAGATGCACCCTGTAACCAATCAAAGAGGTCCTCAATATGTGAAAGAGGATAACGGTTCTTCACCGTCAACTTGTTCAACTCTTGGTAATCAATGCACATCCGATGTGAACCTTCCTTCTTCTTGACAAATAGAATCGGTGCTCCCCACGGCGAACTGCTCAGTCTGATGAACTTCTTGCCCAACAGCTCATGAAGTTGAGAGGATATCGTGGGTGGTGCCAAGCGGTACGACGCCTTGGCAATTAGAGCCACACCTGGAACTAGATCAATCCTGAACTCAACCTGCCTCTCGGGAGGCACACAAGGAAACTCCTCCGTAAACGTATCAAAAAACTCCCTGACAACTAGCACCTCTGAAATCCAAGTCTGCTCCATTACCTGAGTATCAACCACATAAGAAAGATAACACTTACACTCATGCTGAATATACTGCCGAGACGTGGCTGCTGAACAAAACCCTAATCCGACCCTGGTACCCTCTCCGTAGATGACCAGTTCTCCCCACTTGGGGTTTGAACTATCACTCGCTGACCTTCGCAATCGATTTTAGCACCAAACCTGCTAAGCCAATCCATCCCCACTATTACGCATACATCCCCCATGGGGATAAGGATCAAATCAATCTGATAAGGCACCCCGAAGATCTCCAATACACAACCCTGATACACTCCGGATGCATAAAACCCGTGTTCGTTGGCGATAGAAACCCACAACGGACACTCCAATTCGCTAAGGGGCATACCAAAATCCCTACTAAAAGATCAGGACACAAAGGACCGACTCGCGCTCGAGTCAAATAACACAAGAGTAGGCAAAAAGTTCATTAATAATGTACCTATTAGAAACATAAACATAAGCATACCATAAATAATCAATAGAACAATAAATAGAAACATACCACTCATAACGTCTGGCACTGCCCTAGCCTCCTCGGTAGTGAGCTGAAAAGCATGGCCACAAGCCCTCGGGGGCTCTGCCCTACCCTGGAGCCCATCGGTGATACTCAAAGTCGCTAGTGCTGGAGCTTGCATTGGTCCTGACGTGAGCAAATGGTAGTTGGCCTTAATATGGCAACCTACTCATAATGATAACAGATGCTGGTGGTCGGTGTGGGGACATCTTGGTGACAGTCCTTGGCATAATACCCATCCTTGCCACATTTGGCACCCAGAAGTACATCTAAAAGAACCCTCATGAATCTTGTCACACTTGTCACAAGTACGGACCCTCTGACTGCCAGATCCTGTGTCAGCAGCCTTTAACCGCTTTGTCGCAGGCTGCAACTACACAGGGGCTTGCCTAAGCTCCCGTGTTTGGAGCTCCATCTTAATCTCTCTCTGCCTTGAGGCATCCTGCAACTTAATGAGTGAACCATAGCACTGAGTAGACACAAACTGGCGGATGTCGATCTTGAGTAGGCTCAAGTACCGGGTTATATGAGCTTTCTCAGAAGCAGCAAACTCATAGCAGAACAACACTCTCTTAGTAAACATCGTAGTGATCTCTATCACCGACTCAATGCCCTGCTTCAGGTCTAGATACTCATGGGTTAATCTCTCTCCCTCTCTTTCTCTCTCTCTCCACCCAAGGGATGTATCTCGAACGGAACATTTTAGAGAACTGCCCTGAAGATAAAGCATCTCTCTACTTTGGAGTGTATGAACTGGTAACCAGCCTCCACCAATCCTTCACTCGAGACCAAAGAAGGTTCAAAGCACACTTGACCTTCTGGTCAGCTGGGCAGAAACACGTAAAGAAACATCCATCAACATCAGATAGACACCTCATGGCTATGATCGGGTTCTGGACTCCTTCAAACATCGGGGGCTTTGTATTATTGAAGTCCCAGTACTAGAAAGCTCTGCCCCTCCAATCCTTGCAGCAGCAACAGTCGCGTTGGCTGTAGTAACAGCATCCTCTAAAAGTGTAGTGTATCAGTCATCAAAGAACTTCATCATAGCGGTCTAGATAGACCCAAACAACCCCGGTATCTGCCCCCAGACAATAGAAACAGCCTCATCATGAAGCATCTCCATGACCTAATCCTCAGTCGACCCTGGCTTATCCTGGCCACTCGCTCCTGATCCGGATATCTTCGTGAACGCCATATTGAAAATAAACCAGAGAGATATCAAATAAAATGCATGTGACACCATAGGAACCAACCCACATGAAGACCCTAGGGTTTGTGACTTCCCTATTACGCGTACGGGTCATGTTCTTCCAGTAGTACGGGCCCATACTACCTTCTTCACCTACCCGTATTTGTCTCATAAGATCATCACAAAAACCCTAACAACACTCACTAAAGTGCGCATACACCCTATTCCCACTTCCTAGAGAAAGGCTAGACATCTCACGACTGGTCGGATGACCCCACATAACTCATCCATGAAACTTCCACCAACCTTGCAGCAATCATGTATGCTAATCATATATAACACTAGATCATATAGACAGTCGAATACTTGATTCTACCCTAAGCCTACAACCAAACAAGGAATAGTAAATAAGGCCAAATCAAAGATTCTCTGGCTATAAAATCTTAGTTATGTACAATTTTGATGCATACACTAAGCAACTACAGTAATGATGTTAATTTCATATAAGGAAGAACCCTAGGCTATCAGGCATCATATAATCAGACAATTCTATCATGCAATTTCTGAAGATCTCTAGCCTTTCACCAGCATGTTGTTCTATCATAACATAATATCAAATAACAGTATGGTAACATGGGTATAATTACTGGCTCCGGCTGGTTGTACACATCACGTTCTTTTTCGATTATTTTTTAATACAATTTTGGAAATCATTTTTAAAACTTTTGCAGTTCCTAAGTTTGAGACTGGATTCATACAGATGTTCCTCCAATTCGCTCAAACCAAGGCTCTGATACCATCTTGTAACGTCTCAAAAATCACAATAAATTAAGCTTTTTTAAAACAACTGATTTACTAAAAATATGTGCTTACATAATCATTTTTTCAAAACATTATTCAAAAAAACAGAGTCTCCCAAGATCCAATCAATTGTAAAACCAAGGATGTGTACACTCACGCCTTCGCCTTGCCACGGTCCTCTAAAGTACCTAAAACAAAACTAAAATTGTAACCCAATGCTTAGTAAGTTCCCCAAAGTACCAACACATACACATAACAAACAAGCATGCAAACATGAGCAACCAGCCTGACTGGACCTCCTCGTAGGGCCTACAGCCTATCCGGACCTCTCCATGAGTAGTCGGCTTGACTGGACTGCCTCGCAGGACCTACAACCTATCTGAAGCGCTCTACGGGCCGCTGGCCTGACTGGACCGCCTAGCAGGGCCTACAAACTATTCGGTCGCCCCCGGGTGTCTTGGCCTACCGACAAAACAGGACCGCCTCAAACCAAACCAACATATCGAGATATGTAACAAACAACATGAACACAAATACAACAACATACAGTAACCAGGATATCAATCAAATGAGCCGCCCTTGGTGCCTTTGACCCGCAAGTATAGTGAGGAACACTCATCTCATGGCCTGAATTTAGTCTGAATAATTCCTAGCTCTGACAACCGGCTCAATCAAAATCGTAAATATCCAAAAATTTCATATTATTTTCCCCAAACTACCCTTGGTCAAACTTGGTAAACGGTCAAAAAGTCAACGCTCCGAAGTTAACACAGACCGAGTACGCCCTGCATAATCGGCTGGTACACCCCGTGTACTCTTGATCCTGATTGGGTTTCTAACAGCGTTCGTCCAGGTACGCCCGCCATACGCGAGAGCTTAAAATTCCAACTTTTAAGGACTTAATCTTGTAATTCATTTCGTCTAAGTCTCACATCTAGTCTTAAAACATATCCCAAACCATAAAGTTTTCAACTTTATGGTTTTCCATGCCTAGAACAAGCCCAACATCAAAACCCTAACTCTTTTTTAACCACTAAAGCTCTTAATGACTTGCATGGAAGAATCTAAGGAGCCATGATCATATTTTTATAACTCAAAACATGGAAAAACATCCAAAAGGACAACCTAAATGTTCTATAGCATGCAATGCACAAGAAATGCCAAATTCTCCAAAGGGGGCGTACAAAAAAGTTTGTTAAATAGGTATTTTAAATCAATGCCACTATGGGCCATATGCCAAAGGTGAGTATGAGCTTCCAAAAAAGTTTGTTAAACGTACCATGTTGTACGCTCAGCGGACGTGAGTTCCGCCCAAATTTACATCAATGCCACTATGGGCCATTTTATATTATTTCATATACTCAGGGTCTAAAATGCAATATTTAAGCATACATAGGGTTACAATTTGAAATACCTTAGCACAGGTGGACTTTAATATTTTCAGCTTGGGATAGAACAAGTAGGAGGGACTGGTCCTAGGAAGGGTATTGAATATTCTGTTCTTTTTTTTCTTATACTTTCGTATCTTGGAGATTCCCCTAAATTTCGAACTTCAGGGTTATTTTTGAATGCGAACATTAGGCTACTTTGTTCACGTTGATTGTATGTTCGTATCAAAAGACTATTTGAAAGGTTGTAGACACTTCAATATTATTACATGACTTTTAAAATGCTTTCAAATAATTCTGTTTTACCCAATTTTCTAAAACTGACCCTTCAGTAGAATATAACTCAATTTGCACCAGTGTAAATTACTTAATTTTCCCCCTTTTAATATATATTTTTTTCTCTTTACACATACCCAACAATATGATATTTTTAATTTTATGGGGTTGAAGAGAAGAAGCTAATTTTCTTTATATATGTATTGCTTAGGTTGAGGCTTTACTTCAGGTTTTACCAAACAACTTAATTGCTAACATATTAAACCAACTTCCTATTAACAAGGAAATCTTGGTATGTACACCTACATTCATTTACAATTTTAGATCACATCAAGTTGCCATATACATGTAATATACTTGAAAATGTAAACTCTTTACTAATTTTGTATATTTCATTTATGATCTCTAACTAATATATAACAGGCTGCTGAGGCATATGCCAAAGGTGAGTATGAGCTTCCAAAAAAGTTTGTTAAACAGGTATTTTAAATTTATTGTTATTATTCTTTAAATGTGACATTTATTTAGCATAACTGTAAACGAGATTTATGGCAAAATGGTAGATGAAATTGAATAATTTAGTTTAGATGTATTATTGTCTATGGGTGCAGAAATGATGAGGAGGCGATTTCTATTGATCTAAATATATATGATCAAAAAGAATCTATTCTTTTGTTGAAAACACGATTTAAATCTGTGTGTGCCATACCATGTAAGGGGGGGGGGGGGGGGGGGGCTTTTTTTCTTGTTCTTTTCTAAATTTCACATATGCCTACCATAAAATTTGAAACCTAGATCTCAGAAAAAGAAGGCAACATAATGACACACATACCACTTGGCTTGAAGCCTTTTGCTTAAAAAAATAAACAATTAATTTGAGAACATTTATTGGAAGAATAATCGATGTATATTTAAACTGGAAAGTGCGTGATGGCGATGGCTAGCGGTCACCGACGCCGTCATGCACATGGAGAGGCTATTGCCGCGGAGGAATATCATGGTTGAACGCGTATCTGCCGAGTTATTAATGAATACGTGGCTTTTTCACCAACCTGAACCAGCGGTGGATACCAACTTTATTTGTTTTCTTCCTCTTAAAATATGATTTTATTTGTTTATATAGAGTAATTGCTTTTATATTAATAAAAAGTTACTATATTAAACAAAACAAATAACAATAAACATATATAAACAAATAAAATAAAATAAAATTGACGGTAACACTTGAGAAAGATGTTGATACATGGTTGCACACTAACCAATCTACACTTAAAAACCATGTTGTTTCCTGGTTGAAAATTAGGGACTTCCTTAATATTTTCCGATACTAAAATGTCGGTTCTAAAAAATTTCTATATAATTTGTAGAAAATTTTAAATTTTAGATAGATCCTAATATCCACATTAGATATATGTAGATACGTTACATATACTATATATGGCTATTTCTAGAAAATAAGCTTATGAATTAGCTTTTATTTTATAATTTTTTTTAGAACCACAAAATTTTATTAAAAAAGAAAATTAACAAGGAGCTAAAACCAACTAAAGTGCATCACATGTGTAACTAGGATTTTGCATCCAAGAACCCCACTACATTTTACAGTTCTTCCTACGATTATATATCCAGAAGAAAGATCTAGAAACAATATCATATGAAATGGCTGCAGGTTTCGGTTTAACTGTTCACAAAATGACGCCATTGCGAATTTTCTACAAAAACCCAAAGAGTAGTAATAATTCTTGCATTGAAGTACTTATTATAAAGCCCCACCAAAGGTGAGGAATCGGCCGAGCTTAGTTCCCGAGTTTAACAAAAAAAAAGAAAAAAAAAAAAAAAAAACAAAATTTTCTATTGCGTTTCCGAGTTTGAGAGAAGTGGAAAGAAAATTAATCATTTTATTATTTCTTTCCAAATCCTTCCAAATCGGATTCAAAGTTGGGAGGGAAATGATATCCATTTCCTTCCACTTCATTTCATTAATGAAACTTGGGAACACAATTTATTTTATTTTCTTCTCATTTATACAAATTTCTTTTACTTTCTCTCGTTAGGTTGAACTCGGGAACGGGTTATAAGCTAATTTATTAACTAATATAAATTATTTTTAAAGTTATAAGCTAATTTATTAACTAATATAAATTACTTTTATAGTTTTAGCAGACAATAAATTTAAATGAATTACTTATAATCTAGTTTATTTTTGTTAAACAGATTATATGGTAACTCCAATTATATTTAGTACCAAGAAGTAGAGGTACACATTTCAAAGCGGTTTTTAAGAACCGGTTATGAGATAAACAAATCGGTTAAAATTGAACCGTCGGTTTGAAATCAATTTTTATAAAAATTGAGAATTGGTTTTCTAAAAAAACAAACCGAATCGTTTTTAACAGATAAACCAATTTATAACGAATTCCACTTTCAAGAAACCAAACCAATTATAGCTGAGTCAGTTTCGGTAATCGTTTTAAGAAATTTGTCTTTTAAAACCTATATCGGTTTAAACGAGTATTTAAAAAATTAATCTGTTATTAATACCCCCCTATCCCTCCAATAATTATTTTGTTTGTAGTTGATTTTTTATTACTCTTTTAATTGTAGCTTTTTCAAAATTTCATACTTTTTAACGCATGTAAATTGTTATATAAAATATAATGTACTGTATAATTTTAGCCTTTTCCAGTTTTTTTTTTTTTTTTCATTCAAGATTGTGTTCTGTAATGACTAACATTATTTTTGAAAAATATGTTTTATTTCTAAAAATACTATAATGTACAAACTGCAATAAAAAATTACATTGTAAATTGAAGAAAATTGAATCCATTTAATCAAACAATAAACCACAAGACTCATATATAAAAAAGTAAATAAGAATGATTAAGTAATATGTTAACCAATAATAATAATAATAATAATAATATGTCGAACCATTATCCTCAACCACCGTCAGCGATTTACTGTGACCACTAACCACTGTTATCGTCATCGAGAAGAAGGAACAATAAAGAGAAATGCTAGCTAAGAATAAAGGAACAAAAAAGAGAATCTGACTAAGACTAACCATTGCCATCGTCACCGGATAATAGAAGAAACGTCATATATGACGGGGAGAAGAGAGGCGGAACAAGAAAAAGAAATACCACCAGAAAAAGGGAGGAACAACCGTCGGAGTGTTGGATAGGAGAAATATCACTGAAAATCGTCTGAAACGTCATCTAAGAAAAGATAGTTGTCGTGAGAAAGAGATAATCGCCTGAGAAAGGGATAGTTGCATCTCTCTCATCGTTAGAAATCGCCTAAAGCGTCGTTGGAAATCACCTAAACCATTGTCATCACCGTCGGAGACTGTCATCACCGTCGGAGACAGAACGAGAGAAAGAGAACAAGCGTAAAACCTACTCGGAAATCACGTCTATCTCTTTATCTCTATACAGTGGCGAATCTAATATTAAAATTTACAGGTGTCCTAACTCAAATAGAGTACAAAAAATGAATCAAAATTTATTTTTTATCGGGTCGAACTTTCAATAATAAAATCTAAACCAATATACTATTAAATTTAATACCAAAGATCCACCGCGGTTCTAAATACTAGTTAATATCTTACAATTATTCACGACGAGGTTTCATATTTCTAAAATAATCTATAATTGCATTGTTATTAATACTATCTAACACATCTTTCTCACCATATGACACTAGACAATCATTCATAAATTGATCACTCATCTTATTGCGCAAATCGTTCTTTATCAACTTCATTGTTGAAAATGTTGGTTCTATGGTGGATGTTGCAACCGGCAAAATCAATGTTAATTTTAGTAGAAGATATTTCATTGGATATATTGTATGCTTGTTTGTTTCAATCATCATCTTTGCCAAGTTTCCAATTCCTTTCAATTTATTAAACCTTGGATCTCCATGTACATCTATAATGTAATTTTGCAGGTTTGCTTTAAGTGCTCCAAGCTCATGTTCCGAGAACTCGCTAGGATAAAATTTAGCCATTTTGAGCAATTCTTCCACATTAAATGCTTTGAAATACTTTCTTGAACACAAAGAAGCCATAGAAACAAGTAATGACGTGTTTACTTCTTTAAACCGATTGTTGAGCTCCTGAGATTGCATATCTATGACCGCAACAAATACATCAACCTTGTAATTGTGCAAGCAATTAATTTGTGAGGTAAATAGAAAAAACATGTTAATAGTTAATTCGAAAGTTGTGAAAAATAAATAATCTTTTCAATTTCTGACATTTGACTCTTTGCGGTGACTTACTCCATCATAATATGGATCTTCCATATTCAAAATTTCAACATAATGTTTTTTGCAGAACAAAGTAACATCGTTTAAAAATGGCCCCGTTCCTTCATTCCTCATTTCTTCCGGTCTCTCCTTACAAGACCTCACTTGATGCGTTGCGTTTACAATATCTTGGTCTTTCTTTTATAATGTGGTGTTCAAATCATTTCTGACCCCTAAGATATCAACCATCAAGTTTAGGCAAAAAAAAAATCAAAAGTTTGTAACGACTTCAGTAGATGACGTGCTTCTACTTTATGATCTTGACAATTACTATCTTTCATGATGTATTTGAGTTATTCACAAATCGAAGAATATATTCTCTTTATATTAGAAAGTGAACCAAAGTAAGAACCCCAACGGGTATCACCGGGTCGTTTGATACCAATTTCTTGATTCAAACGTGTACCACTTGAAATTAACATTAGAAACTTTAGCAATAAAAAACAATGCAAATTAAAACAAAACAAAAAGAAGAAAAAAATAGAAGAAACCTGTAGCAAGTGCTTCCACCAATTTTGTTGTTTGAGTCTCTCTTAACTTGTCTAGGCGTTTATAAGAAGATTCAATCACATTTAACAAACGAGAAATCAAATCAAAAAAGTCATTAATGTCAGCATGATTTTTCACAACAAACACAAGCGCTAATTGTAACTGTTGAGCAAAACAATGAATATAATGTGTGGATTGCACTTCTTTCATAATCAAGGTCTTCAATCCATTAAATGCACCTCTAATGTTACTAGCTCCATCATAGGCCTGTCCTCGAATCCTATGTGGACTCAATCCACATTCCGACATAAATGAATAAATAGTTGCCTTAAGTGATAAAGTTGAAGTATCATTTACATGTTTTATGCCAACAAATCTTTCTGTAATAACTCCTTAACTATTAACGAACCTCAAAACTAATGCCATTTGCTCCTTACAAGACACATCATGTGACTCGTCTACTAAAATTGCAAAAAAATCATCTCCGATGTCTTTCATAATAACTTTAATAGTTTCCTTCGTTGTAGCATGTACTATGTCTTTTTGAATAGAACTACGAATTCTGTGAAACATTCTTTAAAGCAACACTTCCCACTTTATCATTTCAATCAGCATAAATTGAAGAAATTCAAGAAAGTTACCTCTGTTACCGAATCTTCACTTTCATCGTGACCCCAAAAAGGTAATCCTTGTCGCAATAAAATCTAACACAATCAATGGAAGCATTTAATATAATATGATGCTTGTTTTTCATCAATTCGGTTTGCTTATCAAAAGCAGTGGCTATGGATTGTCTTTGATTCATAAAATTTTGACATTTTTGGACTGCCATATTGTGTGGACTTCCATTATTATGAAGTTCTAGAGATGTTCTCTTATTCCAAGTCTTAAATCAACTTTTACAAAATGATCTGAACCACCTTGATTTTTTTATCTCAGATTTGAACAAATAACAACATAAACAAAATGTAGCTTCCAGTTTTACACTATATTCCAACCAATATTTATAATCATCAAACCAAGAGGGATTTGACCATACTCTTTTATATTGAAGACTTTCTCTTCCAACTCCATTAATGAATTTCTCTCTTTTTTCATTTACACGATTAAAATACTTTATCATATTTTTTTCTTCACTCAAATACCACCGGTTTATCTAGAGAAAGAAACTAACCTGTTTTTCAGCTTTCAACTTTGAAGATAAAGGATACAATTTACAATATTTGTTGTGTGGACGTGTGACAATCTGAGGGTAGATATAAGGAAAAAATGAGGCCAAAATAAGTAATAAAGTCGGAGAAGAGAGCGACAGGTGGTGGAATGTAGCAGCAACGATGGAAGCCGAAGTGGAGTCGTGACCGTGATGGTCGCTGGTATTGAGAATTCGAGAAACCCTAAGATATATAAAAAATTAGAGGTGTAATTCTTGGAAATCAGTATTTTGGTAAAAGAAAATTATTAGTTTTAGGTATTTCCTTATTTTTGTCCTACTTTTTCTCACTTTCTATATTGTAATTTTTACAATACCTTTGTATTTTAGAATTATGTATGGATTCTTCTTCTTTTTATTCATATATTTTAGGGTGTCCTGATAAAAATTTCAAGGGTGTCCTATTACAAAAAGTTATATACTCTCTAAAAAAGTTCAAAGTAAGGGGTGTCCATGGACACCCTTTGTGTTAAGGTAGTGTCGCCCCTGTCTGTCTGTCTGTCTATCTATCTGTCTGTCTATCTATCTATCTATCTATCTATCTATCTATCTATCTATCTATCTATGCCTCCCACCCTCCCTTCCTCTCTCCCTCTCTCTCTCTCTCTCTCTCTCTCTCTCTCTCTCATCTGGTGATTGCATCTTTGTGTTAGGGTTAAGAGAAAGTAAGCATTTTTTACCCTAAAACTTTACGTTAACAACCTATCTATTTTGAAGATAAATGTCACTATAGCCTAACCATGTTACATGCAATAGTTTAAAAGGACCCTATTGTATTTATTTATTTATGTATTGTTTTGCATTTTTGGGAAACGAATTATTAATTTACCTATTTTTAAAGTCGTCATTATGTTCAAAGTGAAAGGGTGAGCCAGTTCACCCCATCCTATTCACCAGGTTTTAAGCCCACCTCATTTAAAAATATGTCACCTAAGATTCCACATAACCTTATCGTTAAATAAGATTGCCCTACAAAACCTTTTATAAAGAACAATCTGGCTGTCTTCTTCCCTTTTTTGTCTTACTATTCCTCTAAAGACTCGATAGCGTGGTCGTTTATATGAACATCGTTGTTCACTTTGGTGGGTTTTTTACGAGGTACCCCATAATTATTTATACGGATGGATCTGTATAAAGGTTTGAGGATGTTGATTTTGATGGAATGGACATGAACGAGTTTGTGGTGTTCCTTGAAAGATTTGCAAATGAGAGGTGTGTGAATGTTTATTTTTGAAAGCCCGGAATAGAGTTTCCTAATGGATTGAGGATATTAGCTAGTGAAATAGACTACCATGAGTTCATCAAAGTTAGGTATGTTGCTGGTTATGTCCTGGATGTATACATGGATCATTTTGGTGTGAATGTACATCAATGAATTATCAATGAGAAAGTTGATGTAAAAGGTGTGGAAGACAGCCATTCTAGTGTATCTCAATTTAATGAAGAAGGGCATGTTGAGGGAGCTATACAAAATTACCCCGATGAATTGCAAGGAAATATACACGATGAGCTTGAACATGTAGATTGCATTCCAATGACTAAGACTATGAATGATGTGTTTTTGAGCAAGCTATGCCCCAAGGTGTAGTCAACCCCACACAGCCCACCTCATGAGGATCCATATCTTAAGATGGATGACAATGACAAAAATCTTGAGGAGGCAAATACTTATAATGAAAATGTACATTGGAAAAAACAAAGACCTGTGTTAGTTACGATTTGATAGTCCAAAACAGTTAAAACATATGTTATAAAATTATGTTGTTGCTAATGGCTATCAATTGTGATACAAAAAAAAAAGACTGTAGAAGACTTTTAGTTAAAAAAAATTATGGGAAATGTAAGTTTAGACCATAGGCTTCATGGATGAGTGAAGAACATTCTGTCCATATTAAATCCCTAATAAATGAGCATAATTTTGCAAGAAATTCCAAACTAGGTTGAATTGTTAGCTATGCTTGGATTGGCAGCCATTTCACAACTGAGTTCTTACACAAACAGAAAATGAGTGTTAGACTGCTCAAAGAAAAGGTCAAACAGACTTTTGGTATTGATGTGAGTATGGGTCAGTGTAGGAGAGGAAAAAAGAATGTTATTTAGTTAATTGAAGGCACATTGGTTGACCATTATGTAAATCTTTGGTCATATGGTGAGGAGATAAGAAGATCAAACCTTGGATCAACTGTGAAAATAGATGTCAACTGTATGCTTGATGGGAAGACATATTTGAGTAAGTTTTATATATGTTTTAAGGGGCTAAATCAAGGTTGGAGAGGCATTTTTAGAAGAGTAATAAATATAGATGGTTGTTTCCTGAAGGGGTTATGTACTGGAGAGTTGATATGTGCAGTTGGAAGTGATGCTAATAATCATATATTACCAACTGCATGGTAAGTTGTTTTTATGGAAAACAAACAGAATTGGAAATGGTTTTTGGAGAATTTAAAAAGATCACTTATGATTGGAAAATGGTTTTGGATTTACATTGATGTCAGATCAACATAAGGTATATGCCTTACTTGTATTCTCTTTTTAACTGAATGTACTGCTTTACCAATTCAACTCTTTATGCGTAGGGAGCGTTGGAGGTTGTGAAAAAGATTTTGCATACTGTTGAACACAGACAGTATGCTAGGCATTTTCTTGCAAATTCAGGAAAAGATTTTCTGAAGTACACTATGAGAAGATGTTTTAGAAGGCATGCAAGGAATCTACTGAGCCTTTATATAATGCAACAATAAAGGAAGTCCAACTTCTTAATCATTCACCCTTTGAATATCTAATGGAGAAGAACCCACAATCATGGTGTAAAGCTTTCTTTCAATAGGGTAGGATGTGTGATGCACTAGAAAATGGATTTTCAGAGAGCTTTAACAATGTCATAAGATATGTAGGAAAAAAACCAATCATCACAATGCTATAAGATATTAGATTGTATGTTAAGGAAAGGTAGTTTAATTTGAGCATTAAAGGCAGTTCATGGCCTGAATTTAAACCTTGTCCAGCAATGACAACATTACTAAATTAATTGAAAAAAGCTCAAAGGTAAGTTTATTTTATTCATTTTAATAACATGAAAACTACTAAACATAGACTAACTTTTATACAATGTTATTTGATATTGGCATGTTTTACCAACCGGTTTAAACCAGTTTGAGACAATAAACTTGGCAGAGTCTTTTATGGTGGATTTATACAAGAAGACATGTTCTTGTAGAGTATGGAAATTAAATGGTTATGGGTATGTGTACTCAGTTGCAACTATCTCCTACATAAAGTAAGATGTTGGAAGTTATGTGGATCCTATGTTCTTTGGAGCTGTTTATAGGAACACTTACAAGTATCTAATGAATGGGATGAATGTTAGCAATATGTGGCCATGTATGTAATTCATACCACCACTGCCACCTTTGGGGAGAAAAATGTCAGGCATGCCAAAAGTTAATAGAAGGAAGGACCCAAGTAAAAAGACTAATAGACACACTATGTCAAAGGTTGGGAAGAAAGTTATATGCAGTGTGTGTAAACAAGTGTGTCACAACAAGGTTACATGTCCTTAAGTTGAGAAACCCAAAAAAGTTGAGAAGCCCAAAAAACTCAAGGTGAAGAGAAAGAGGTCAACAGTAACAATCCGAAGTTGTTCATCGCCGAAAACCCATTCTACCCGTATAACTCGCCGTATATCGAAACGTTCCGATGTCGTTTTGGGTTAAGTTAATTAAACTTATATGTTTAATTCATGCTAATGAGTGTCCAAACCCCTTAGGAACTCATGAAATTAGCCCAAAATAGTTATTTCAAAAATTATAGAAACGTCCCCGCCGGGTTACGAAAACTTAATCGGGTGCGACCAAAAGCCCCGTTTAACGTCGGTATCGGGTAGAATTCCACCATGTCCCGAACTTAGGACCTATATAAACGTGTTAAACCTTTCATTTGAAGCTTTTTCTCTCTCTCACTACTCTCTCTCTAACCTCTCTCCTAAATCCAAGTTTAAGGGTCCAAATCATCAATTTAAGGCTTCAAATCTTTGAGGTACCTTCCTAAACTGATTGTATAGCATATTTGGCTTTCAAATTTGAGTTTAAACCATGAATTAAGGTCTTGTATATGAGTTTACGGCCCTGGAAGGAGCTTGGGCCGTAAACACATAGTAAGGGGGTTTTTATGCCTTTAAACCCCTCCTAAACAATTTTAGGACTTAGATATGGCTAAATGACTTCATGGACTGGACTTAGAACATTTTAGACATGGATTTTGAGGGATTTGAAGGAGTTTATAGCCAAGGCACATGCTTGGGCCGTAAACTCATATATATGGGGTTTTTATGCCCTTAAACCCTTCCAAAACTCCATTGAAGCTTAGATATGAATTTTAGAATATTGGATTTGGCCTTGGAACACCTTGAACATCAATTTAGAGGAGTAAACTTGAGTTTACTGCCCAAGAACAGGCTTGGGCCGTAAACTCATTGTTCATGGAGAGTAAACTCCTCTAAATGTGTTAAAATGCCACTTTAACACACCTAAAGCCTTGGGATAAATTCTAGAAGTGTTTACAAACAAGTTTTAGACCTTTAAACATAATAAATCATACACTAGGAGAGTTCATGGCCATGAGTGGGTCTCATGGGCCGTAAACTCCAAAAATGTTGCCAAAAGTCCCTTAAAACTTCATGAAAGGCCTTGGAACAATTTTAGAAATCACATGTGATTGATTTGGAAGCATTAAAACACTTATTCAAGGGTGCATAGGAGTTTACGGCCGTAAGCTCCATGCTAAGGAGCATTAAAACACTTATTCAAGGGTGCATAGGAGTATCCGAAATCGTCACGTTTCTCGTCCAGTGAGTTCATACCCCTACACTTTTTCCGTGTTTTTCAATGTTTTCAGGGGGGGAATACAAGCAAACTATAACTGTTTTCAAAACATAACATTAATGTGTTTCAAATAATATCTGGCAAATTTATAAACACTTTTACTCTTTATGTATTATGCTGAGCATAAGGGATGATTTATCAACTACAACTAAATGGATTTTAGTTAAGAAAATAACCAAACTAATCAAATTATTATGGGAATAATTTGGGGGTTGTTTAGTTCTCGTTTTGTCATGTACTGATATGTGTATAAAGTTATTAGATAAACTATGTCTGATTCAGTTTATCTCCGCATCATTTGAATGTATTGCCAGATAGTATCATTGTATGTATTTGTATTCACTGTATTATGTTTCATAATCTTTTGTATGTTTGATATCGTATGAGAACCCTGTGAATAGTTTAGTACTAGTTTGTGAGTTAGTCACTACCCTTTATGGATGATCAGTAAATCCTCCCTGGAAGTGTAACCAGAGTCTCCTGGAGGGAGAGCGAGGAATTTGTGAATAGATCCATTCGGGACTGACAATCCCACACCTTAACTGCTAGCTACAGTTAGGCGGGCACGCCTGGGGTGACAAATTCTCGATATCGCCCGACGTCTGACAAGCATCAAGGAGGTCTCATTGTCGTATCAGCATGGTTACCCGACTCACAATACGTATTAATATAAGTTTATTCACGGCTTTGGTTTTGGATATATATCTAGTACGGGATAGTAACCCCATGGTCTTTAGTCTATAGGTTTCATATCTATTGCAGGATGTTATTCCTATGGTTAGAATCTATATCTAGTTCGGGATAGTGATCCCATGGTTTTATCAAACTGTCTTGTATCTAGTCCGGGATGGTAGTCCCATGGGTTTCAGTCTATATTTTCAAGTATATCAAACTATCTTGTATCTACTCCGGGATGATAGTCCCATGGTATTAAATCTATATGTAGTACGGGATGTTAGTCCCAAGGTTTTCAAACTACTTTCCATCTACAGTTCACATATATTAAAGTATTTTATATCTAATTCGGGATAGTAAATCCCAAGATTCTCAATATATAGTTTTGTGTATTAAACTATACTCTGTGATATTAATCGGTCTTGTATTTAGGAAAATATGGGATTTTCATGGGGTAACGTATGACGCGTAATTGAACTGTAATGAAGGATAACTAAACTGTTTTACATAAGAAAATATGGGAATTTCTTGGATAACAAACCTTTTCGGAAAACTAAAGGAAACTGGTACATTTTTCAAAAAACAAACATCTTATGAACTCACCAGCTTTATGCTGATTTTCAAACTGCTTGTATTCTCAGGTTCGCATTAGACAGGTATCCGACGATATCTTTTGGTGAAGACGGAGTACTCAGAAGACTCGTCTCTACTTTTGTTCATATGATATATGTATAACTTGTACAATTTACTTTTGAAACAAATGTAAACTTTCAAATATATGTAATGTAATGGTTGTTTACTGTGATTACTATGTACATTGGATTTAATACTCAACGTGGAGTCAACCCCGGAAATGTTTCCACCTTTGGTTTTCGGGGTGTGACAGATTGGTATCAGAGCCCTTGTTTATAGTGAACGGAGTATACCAAACCTTACATGGTATAAAACTATAAACATTAAGGGGCCTAAGTGTTTTGAATTAAAAGTATCTTCGAACTATAAGTATTTTCAAAAGTATACAAGTATACCGAACCGTCGAGATCTGTAACTACAAGTAGAACAAAACATAAGTAAATGGGTGTTGTACGCTGCGGTTAAACCTGGGCAGTTATGTAGTCGTGTCCAGGATCAATATAGCCTGGCCAACTATATTCATTCGAGACACGGCCAACATGTGCTTGGGAGTGACTGTGGTACGCAGCATACCTAAAACTTACCCAATACCCCAAACAACGAGTCGTCGTTACAGTGAATCATGAAAGACTATGGGAGTATTTCTCGAGTCAATCCTTTGTAGAAAATCCTCGTATACGCATTGTTCCTTGATCATTCCTCTAGAGATAAAATGTTCTGTCATGATAACTCTTTCCTGCTTTATCGCTTAATATGATGCTATATCTGTCTTGATGAGATGTCCTCTGTTCCATATCTCATGATCCAATCCAGAGGGCTTATGATCCTCTCTTTCCTGATCTTATTAGACCATGATGCCTCCAAGAAAGAGACCCAGCTCGAAGAACACCAACAACCCTCCGCCACCACCTCCTCCTGAATTTGACCCTGTGATGTTCCAGGCAGCTGTCAATGCCGTTGTGGCAGCTGCTATGTCTCAAAGGAACTCGGATGGTTCTGGTGGAACTCAAAATCAAAACTAAGAGAACAGTCAGGGACACCAAAAATGGGGTTCCTATAAAGACTTCATGAACGCGAAGCCCACATCCTTTGATGGCACTGGAGGTGTCATTTCCCTCACCCGATGGTTCGAGAAAATCGAATCAATCTTTGAGATATGTGCCTGTTCGGAGTCTGACAAAGTAAAGTTCGCTGCCTGCACCTTCCTAGACAAAGCCCTGACTTGGTGGAACGGCCGAGTCAAATCCCTAACTCTACCTGTAGCAAATGCTATGGGTTGGGAAGCTATGAAGGAGCTTCTACTCGCAGAGTATTGCCCTCGGGGCAAAATTCAGAAGCTAGAACACGAACTCTGGAACCTAAAGATGAAGGGTTCCGACATAGCCTCTTATACTTCAAGATTCGATGATCTGGCGTTACTCTGTCCGGGAATGGTTACCCCGGAGAGTAAAAAGATTGAGAGGTTCATCTGGGGATTGACCCAACCAACCAAAGGGAATGTCTTGGCTGCGAAGCCAGACACCTATGATAGTGCTAAATGTCTTGCGCAAATCTTGATCGATCACGAAGACAACTCTGATGAGGAGGCTACCACTCCCAAACCGGTCACCAGTGGAGGTGGAAGCAAAAAGAAATTCTGGAGTAAGAGGAAGGCCCAGAGCACGCAAGGGTCTTCTAAGAAACAACAAACAGTAGCAGTCCATGCTGCTACTACCCCTGTTGTTGTTTCAGTTGTCGGGTCCACGACCCAAACACCTATCAGTGGATATACTGGTACCCTTCCTTGGTGTGATAAGTGCGACTACCATCACAGCATTCCTGGTCCATGTCACGAAAGGATCTGTGACAACTGTGGCAAGAAGGGCCATCTTGCTCGAACCTGCAGAAAACCAGTCAAATCAACGTACCAATCATCCGGAGCGGGAATCAGTCAAGCCTAGGGATGAGCATATGACCCGTTGGACCGGACCGGACCGGAAAAAAACCGGGACCGGACCCGGACCCGGACCGGACCGGATATACATATTAATGGGCCGGTTTTCGGGTTTTGTTTTTACCGCTAATCGGGTTTCGGGTTTGGACCGGACCGTACCCGGAATACGGGATTTAACCCGGACCGGACCGAAAAAAATTTTCTCCTTAAAATATATAGATAAGAATATTGAATTATTAGTTAATGTTATATATAACATTATGTATAAAACTTGATGTTTTTATTGTAACATTATTTATAGATCTTGATCAACGTTTGTTCCTATCACTTTACAAGAAAAAATATATCTAGCATGCTATTTTTTGTTCAAACATGCAAATTTTTTTTTTATAAAAACATGCAATTTTTTTTATAAAAACATGCAGTTTTTTATAAATAATGTTGTTTTTTGTTGTTTTTTACACAAAAAAGCTGTTAAAATGCAGTTTTTTTATTAACAATGTTGTTTCTTTTTTGTTAAAACATGCATTTTTTTATAAAAAGTGTAGTTTTTGTGCTAAATAGTGTAATTTTTATTTGTTCCAAATGTTAATAATGTTTGTATTTTTTTGTAGACACCTCATTTGCACGTAATCTAAGTAAAGTCCCACATTGTACCAATTTCAAAGCCTAGTTTGGTCCAAAACCCGAAACCCGGTTTAGTACCCGAGACCGGACCGGACCGAACCCGAACCCGTACATCCAAAAACGGTCCGGTTTTCGGGTAAGAAAATTCACGATTTTCGGTCTTCGGGTTTTCGGTCTTCGGGCCGGTCTGGTCCGGGTTTGGCCCGTTGCTCATCCCTAGTCAAGCCTGCTATAGTTGTGGCGAAGTAGGGCACTTCAAAAGAAATTGCCCCAAAGCAGCTACAACCGCTGATCCCACTGTCACCGCAGGTATACTCCTCTTTGAAAACTCTTATACCTGGAACTCTTTTCGATTCTAGTACCAGAAGGGAAACTTGTTATCTATCCATTCGAACAATTTCTAAACTTAATCCTTTGTTTGTAATCGAAATTAAGTACAATCGAGACGGCTAACCAGTGAGATAGAGAACACTAATTTCGTACCTATAGATTGTATCCTCAGTTCAGAGGATTATTCTGTTCCATTCGATTTAAATGGGGGAAACTTTTCACGAAATACTTTGATGCTATGTTTGACATGAAATAACCGAGTCTCATTCATGTTGTTATCCTTGGTTTCGAAAGGGTCGCTCGGCTAGATCTTTTCCCTGACCCGTCTCTTGTGATCTTCGGCATCAAACCTTCGTATCATTTCATGCCTTAAAGCTCAAAAGTTTTCCCGATTTGAATTGCCATGAACCCCTCGTTCCTGTAACCATTGAGAAACGGGAAGTCTGCAACTCTTTTCCCTAAATGTCTTTCCCGAAGAATTCCCGAGAATTCCTTTCGAACGTTTAACTTAGTTCCGCATCGGCCTAATCTCTGGATCTACCTCGTGACCGAACCTCAGTGAGAATTACGTGTTCAAAATGGTGACCAAGAACTGATATGATCACTACGGATTAGTAGTGGTATCGTTTCAGCCGAATCTCTTTCCCTCGATCATGTAGCCAAGCAACGTAGTCGTAACCGTGTACTTTTCCAACGTCTAAGGCAATAGGGAATTAGTCGGCACCGAAAATACCCATAGAAACCTGTCGATTCTTGGGTCCCATCGACTAATATCGCAGTCTTACCCATAAATTTCTTCTAAAGCCATCAAACCCTTAGCTACCCGGCTCCTTGAATATGTGCCTTCCTGTTGGAGCGTGTGTCCTGTTGATGGCTTTATCCCCGAAAAGCATGATATGCTTTGAGAAGTGTGAAATACTTCCCTCGTGATACATTAGACTCTTCGTGATCCTCATAGAATCGATTTCGTAACCTTCCAACTTCAGCTACCCTCAGAACTTAGCAACATCCATCCGGTACTACACATCTCGAATCCTTAAAAGTACCTATCCGACAAAACCCTAGTGATTTCCTTTGAGGAAACCGAAGTCGTCCAGGATTGAAACTTCCATGAGAGAACCGATTGAGATCGTAGATTGTGAGAGAGTCAATGTACGAAACAAAGACACGTCCCGATAGTGAGAATTCACTAGAACGCCCAGCAGAGACCTGATCCCACATGAGAACGTGAAGATCCAAGGCAACAAATCCATTCGTGTCTCATTCCAATTCATGATCTATATCTTAATCTTTGAATTTCGGGACAAAATTCCCTCTAACGGGGGGATAATGTAACAACCCGAAGTTGTTCATCGCCGAAAACCCATTCTACCCGTATAACTCGCCGTATATCGAAACGTTCCGATGTCGTTTTTGGGTTAAGTTAATTAAACTTATATGTTTAATTGATGCTAATGGGTGTCCAAACCCCTTAGGAACTCATGAAATTAGCCCAAAATAGTTATTTCAAAAATTATAGAAACGTCCCCGTCGGGTTACGAAAACTTAATCGGGTGCGACCAAAAGCCTCGTTTAACGTCGGTATCGGGTAGAATTCCACCATGTCCCGAACTTAGGACCTATATAAATGTGTTAAACCTTTCATTTGAAGCTTTTTCTCTCTCTCACTACTCTCTCTCTAACCTCTCTCCTAAATCCAAGTTTAAGGGTCCAAATCATCAATTTAAGGCTTCAAATCTTTAAGGTACCTTCCTAAACTCATTGTATAGCATATTTGGCTTTCAAATTTGAGTTTAAACCATGAATTAAGGTCTTGTATATGAGTTTACGGCCCTGGAAGGAGCTTGGGCCGTAAACACATAGTAAGGGGGTTTTTATGCCTTTAAACCCCTCCTAAACAATTTTGGGACTTAGATATGGCTAAATGACTTCATGGAATGGACTTAGAACATTTTAGACATGGATTTTGAGGGATTTGAAGGAGTTTACAGCCAAGGCACATGCTTGGGCCGTAAACTCATATATATGGGGTTTTTATGCCCTTAAACCCTTCCAAAACTCCATTGAAGCTTAGATATGAATTTTAGAATATTGGATTTGGCCTTGGAACACCTTGAACATCAATTTAGAGGAGTAAACTTGAGTTTACTGCCCAAGAACATGCTTGGGCCGTAAACTCATTGTTCATGGAGAGTAAACTCCTCTAAATGTGTTAAAATGCCACTTTAACACACCTAAAGCCTTGGGATAAATTCTAGAAGTGTTTACAAACAAGTTTTAGACCTTTCAAGATAATAAATCATACACTAGGAGATTTCACGGCCATGAGGGGGTCTCATGGGCCGTAAACTCCAAAAATGTTGCCAAAAGTCCCTTAAAACTTCATGAAAGGCCTTGGAACAATTTTAGAAATCACATGTGATTGATTTGGAAGCATTAAAACACTTATTCAAGGGTGCATAGGAGTTTACGGCCGTACGCTCCATGCTAAGGCTGTAAACTCACTTAAGTAGTCTTATTTGATGGATTTATTCAATTCCAAGCCTTAAATCAAACCCTAGAATTTTCCCTTTAAGTGTTTCAAGCCAAGTTGCACCATAAACCACCCCACCATGAGTTTACGGCCGTAAACTCATGGGAAGGGGGTCATTAGGGCCGAAATCTCCTCTATGAGTTTACTCTTGAAGAGTAAACTCCATATCCAAGCCTTATGTGACTTTAAACGCCACCCGGGTCCGTCCAAACACTTGTAATGGGGTGTTTCCGCGACTAAAAGTGTTTGTCCCTAACAATTAAATAATTTAAGTTGTAATTAGATACAAATGTGTATCTTTGCATTATTCATAGGAACCTCGTGTGTTTGCAAACCCAGAACTGACGTTTAGCATCCGAAATCGTCACGTTTCTCGTCTAGTGAGTTCATACCCCTACACTTTTTCCGTGTTTTTCAATGTTTTCAGGGGGGGGAATACAAGCAAACTATAACTGTTTTCAAAACATAACATTAATGTGTTTCAAATAATATCTGGCAAATTTATAAACACTTTTACTCCTTATGTATTATGCTGAGCATAAGGGATGATTTATCAACTACAACTAAATGGATTTTAGTTAAGAAAATAACCAAACTAATCAAATTATTATGGGAATAATTTGGGGGTTGTTTAGTTCTCGTTTTGTCATGTACTGATATGTGTATAAAGTTATTAGATAAACTATGTCTGATTCAGTTTATCTCCGCATCATTTGAATGTATTGCCAGATAGTATCATTGTATGTATTTGTATTCACTGTATTATGTTTCATAATCTTTTGTATGTTTGATATCGTATGAGAACCCTGTGAATAGTTTAGTACTAGTTTGTGAGTTAGTCACTACCCTTTATGGATGATCAGTAAATCCTCCCTGGAAGTGTAACCAGAGTCTCCTGGAGGGAGAGCGAGGAATTTGTGAATAGATCCATTCGGGACTGACAATCCCACACCTTAACTGCTAGCTACAGTTAGGCGGGCACGCCTGGGGTGACAAATTCTCGATATCGCCCGACGTCTGACAAGCATCAAGGAGGTCTCATTGTCGTATCAGCATGGTTACCCGACTCACAATACGTATTAATATAAGTTTATTCACGGCTTTGGTTTTGGATATATATCTAGTACGGGATAGTAACCCCATGGTCTTTAGTCTATAGGTTTCATATCTATTGCAGGATGTTATTCCTATGGTTAGAATCTATATCTAGTTCGGGATAGTGATCCCATGGTTTTATCAAACTGTCTTGTATCTAGTCCGGGATGGTAGTCCCATGGGTTTCAGTCTATATTTTCAAGTATATCAAACTATCTTGTATCTACTCCGGGATGATAGTCCCATGGTATTAAATCTATATGTAGTACGGGATGTTAGTCCCAAGGTTTTCAAACTACTTTCCATCTACAGTTCACATATATTAAAGTATTTTATATCTAATTCGGGATAGTAAATCCCAAGATTCTCAATATATAGTTTTGTGTATTAAACTATACTCTGTGATATTAATCGGTCTTGTATTTAGGAAAATATGGGATTTTCCTGGGGTAACGTATAACGCGTAATTGAACTGTAAAGAAGGATAACTAAACTGTTTTACATAAGAAAATATGGGATTTTCTTGGATAACAAACCTTTTCGGAAAACTAAAGGAAACTGGTACATTTTTCAAAAAACAAACATCTTATGAACTCACCAGCTTTATGCTGATTTTCAAACTACTTGTATTCTCAGGTTCGCATTAGACAGGTATCCGACGATATCTTTTGGTGAAGACGGAGTACTCAGAAGACTCGTCTCTACTTTTGTTCATATGATATATGTATAACTTGTACAATTTACTTTTGAAACAAATGTAAACTTTCAAATATATGTAATGTAATGGTTGTTTACTGTGATTACTATGTACATTGGATTTAATACTCAACGTGGAGTGAACCCCGGAAATGTTTCCGCCTTTGGTTTTCGGGGTGTGACATCAACTAGTAAAGATGATAAAGGAGGTGAAGGAAGTAATGGTTCAAAACCAAATGAAGATGCATGACCCGAAGTGAAAGCAAGAACAACGCGTACACGGAAAAAGAAGCTTTATAAGAGGATTATAAAGAAAAAATGTGTGACATCCCCAATTTCACGGCCAGAAAATACCGATTTGTTTATGCTTTGTTTTTAAAATTAGAGTAATCGTTTAAAGAAAACTGTTGCGGAATTTGTTCCCAAAAGAAAATATGATAAAAATTTATCAAAGGATTTCTTAAAGAAAAGTATTTTCATTATATAACAAAATATCGGGATGTGATGTTCCGATACAGACGCATAAGCATAAACAGAACTTACATCTATTTACACTAAGGATTTACATCTCCTTTAATCCCTTAGTGAAATATGTCTTTGTATTGATACCTGTGATACAAAGAAAACTGAGTGGGTCAGGCTTGGGAGCCTGGTGAGCATATATGGTTTTCAACTCACAATAATACATTTATTATTCAATCATCAAACAATCAACCCAAATACCCATCTGTAACGCCTGTAGATCTGGGCTAGTTAATTTAGGGATAATAGGGGTCGAAAACGACTTCTCGGCAAAAGATTATTTAGAATAAATAATCTTAACCAAGTTATAGTATATGTCACAAGGTTTCCGTACATATAAAGAACGCCGAAATCCGAGTTATAACGAAGAAGTTATGGCCCGTCGAAGTTTTACGCCAAAACCAACACGACATCGGGAAGCGTAAAAAGTGAATTGACGATAGAAAACATTTTAGCCTTAGTTATCTAAACCAAATTCGTAGAGTATGTTAAAATGAGAAAATCCATAAAAAGAACGCCCAAATATGATTTCGTATTAGGAAGTTATGATTTTTCAAAGTTTCGGCTTAGTAGTGTACAGCCCGAAACTCGAATTTGAGTTCGAGTGGTTTAGTAGTGTATAGGACCTCAACGGTAAAAAGATGGACGAAAATAGAGTTCGTATGAAGGAGTTACAAATTCTTCGCGGTCATTTAACAGTCTAAACGCTCATACTGTTAAATTTATGATCGGTCGAGAATTAGCCGACGGAGCCAAAACGAAAGTTGTAGATATTATCTTTACCTACGCATGGATATAAAGAACGTCGAAAACGGAGATAGTATGAGATAGATATGGACGAAGCTTAGTCTTTACTCTTCGAGCGAAATAAATTCGATACAGTTTTATAAATCCGAGATAGAATGAGAATTAGCCAACATGGTCTAAATGAAAGTTGTATTACCCGTAAATACCAACATGTGGATATAAATAAAGTCGGAAACAGAGCTCGTATGTGAAAGATATGGACGAAGCTTAGTCGCTACTCTTCAAACGCAATAAATATGATACAGTTTTTTGTAAATATGAGATAGAATAAGAATTAGCTGACGAGGTCTAAATGTAAGTTGTAGTACTTGTAAATACCAACGTGTGGATATAAATAACGTAGAAAACGGAGCTCGTACGTGGAAGATACAGACGAAGCTTAGAGACTACTTTACTATAAAACTCCTATAAATACAAGGGTAAACTCCTCATATTTTCTTCACACCATAAGTCTCTCTTTCTCTCTCTAACTTCTATCTAGCCTCCCTAAACCCCTCCCAAGTCTAGAGAACCTCCCTAGCACAAGAAGAAAGCCCCGGAGCGCCCGACGGCTCCGAGAAGAAAAGCTTTCGGCTCGGAAACGCTGCTCCAGCGAAGCCCGGTTTTTTTTTATAAAAAAACTCGTTGCGCCTATACTATATTTAATATAGCTTTTATTTAATTATATTAACATTATTAGGACCTTCAAATAATTATTTAGGCTATTATTATGAGTTATATTGAGTGTTATTTAACGCTTATATAATAGTAATAATAGCTAGATTATTAATTAGTCGCGGTTAACGTTAAAAGCTAAACCCTAGTGGTATTGATACTAGGTTTTGTTGAGGAAAATTGTTTTGAGATAACGAAGCACTGTCTGAGTTCGAAATCACCACCTAATAAAGTGAGTGCATGGTCTCTTTCATCTTACACATAGATATGAAGTATTTTAATATAAATTATGTGTTATGTGTGCATATTGTCTGAATACTTGCTGTCTATGCTGGTGAAAGATTTTTATACATGTTTTAAATGATGTAAACTGTATAAAGTATTTTATATCTACAAAATATGTTGGGTAAAACATGGGTAGATGAATGATGAGGGATAAAAGCTGAAATAGAGGAACATTAGTAGTACGGACCTAGTGCCCTATAGGTATACAATGGCAGCAGTGGACCTAGTACCCTATAGATGAGCACTGGCAGTTGCGCCACAACCCGTAGATGATTCAGATCTACGATAAATGTCCTAGCAGCTGCGCCTAATAGGGAGCCTTATGACCATGACAGTAGTGTTTAAAGGTCAATACCGGCAGAAGCACCTCATAGAAAATGTCCCAATTCTGGCAGCTATGCCTAAATGACAATATTAGCAGCTGCGCTTGACCAATGTGTCATTGGCAACAATGGACTTCATGTTGTTTCCTTAGGATGATCCTTAGGAATGAATGAATGAGAAATAGCTGATTCTTAGGGTAGATCCTTAAGAATAAAGAAGATAATGGGGATGGGTAATTGGGTTGATTATTTGATTGTTTAAACATAATAATTATATTATTGTGGGTTGAAAACCCTATGTACTCACCAGGTTTCCCAACCTGACCCACTCAGTTTATTTATATCACAGGTGTTGATATGAAGTCACATTACATTGAGAGATTTAAAAGAGATGTAGATCTTTAGTGTAAATGAATGTAAGTTCTATTTATGCTTATGTTTATGTATTAACGATGACATCACAAATGTTTTAAAAGTGAATAAAAATATATTTCTTTAGAAATGCTTTGATAACCGATTATCATGTTTTTCTGGGAACAAATTCCGCAACCTTTTTTTTTTTAAAGAGATACTCTGATTTTTATAAAGCATAAACAAAATCGGTTTTTTCTGGCCATAAAAATGGGGATGTCACAGTTGGTATCAGAGCATTAGTTTAAGCGAACTAGGAATATGGATTTATTTCTAGACTTAAACTTAGAATGCTAAGCGATGATTGTGAGGTGTGAGCACTAGATTATTTTAGGGATTGTGACTAAAATGCTTTTATGTGCTAAATGCTTGTGCCTGATATGCTGTTATTTGTTCGGATCTATGGTCTATTGCCGACCAGATCTGGAAATTTATGTGCTCAGGTTTCTAAACGTTTAATTACGATATTAGAACTAGCATGTAACTTTTCGGAGTAATAAGGAGGATTACACGTCTAAATCTTCTTTATCTATATTCTCGTCTTGATGCACTGAACGCATGCTTCCGTGAACGTAACGTCATGGTGAAGGCTGGTAGCAAATTATGTAAATGGTGGAAATGAAAAGGCTTATGATAGTGAATGATGCCTATCAGAAGATATCATAAGAGAGGTATCTTGCCTTTAGAATACGTCTGATAAAATCAATACGTCTAGAGAAGTATGGTACATCTGAATGTACACATTTGATTGGTGGGAGGATAGAACGATTGGTGTAATTCCTAAAGTTTTCCTATCATCTGGAATTTCCATCACCAACCGAGTTGAAGCAGAATTAATGATTGAAGATACACATGGAAGAAGTCCTAGTAGAGTTTAGGGAATTTTTTTATGATTATTTGGACACACTCGTATGTGTTAAATTGTTTTGTGATTTTAGGACTTGGGGACTGCGAGACAATACTTGGGACGAGTATGAGTAGGTGTGAATGGTAGTAGAGGCATATACTACTGGAAGCACAGGACTCACGCTTGGATCAGGGAAAGTCACAAGGTTATCAAGAAACTAGTAATTGATATCGTTTTATTCAAATATGTCGTTACCATCATTTCGGTAATGACTAAGAGGATGATTGTTATTTCGACCCTAGTGGTCATACCGAATTGGGTCGGACTACGATGAGTATGTTACGTGGTTCAGAGAACCAAGTTTGATGTAGCATCTGACTTAAGCCAGAAGATCGAAATAAAAGATAATAAAAGCAATCGGTAGAGGTATCATGATAGTTGCTTGTAGCTAGAAACGCTACCTTTTAAGATGTGATTAGATCATGAAGAAATGTATAGTCTGTTTTGTAAGACTCTAAGAGACCTGAGTCTAAGCGTGGGAATATACGATGATAAGTCATTAGAAGATGACACATCGGTCCATTTTAGTAATAAAATAACTTATCGTATGTTTGTTAAGAAGAAGAAGCAGTCTCCAGTAAGGATCGAGATTGTGACTTGAAGGTCATAATTTGGAATCTAACGTGAGATAGGGAGCGAGTACAAGATCGAGAACCGCCTGCAATCAGGAAGTCTTAGAGTTAGATATTCGTTTGAAGAAACATAGAAATTACAGTTATTACCTAGGATGAAGAGATAACTTATGGAGTCATTATACTGCTCTGTTTCGTTGATGATTCCGGGACGTAATCATCCTAAGGGGGAGATAATTGTAACGCCCTTAGATCCGGGCTAGTCAATTTAGGGATAATAGGGGTCGAAAACGAATTTTCGTCAAAAGATTATTTAGAATAAATAATCTTAACCAAGTTATAGTATATGTCACAAGGTTTCCGTACATATAAAGAACGCCGAAATCCGAGTTATAACGAAGAAGTTATGGCCCGTCGAAGTTTTACGGCAAAACCGGCACGGCATCGGGAAGCGTAAAAAGTGAATTTACGATAGAAAACATTTTAGCCTTAGTTATCTAAACCAAAGTCGTAGAGTATGTTAAAACGAGAAAATCCATAAAAAGAATGCCCAAATATGATTTCGTATTAGGAAGTTATGATTTTTCAAAGTTTCGGCTTAGTAGTGTACAGCCCGAAACTCGAATTTGAGTTCGAGTGGTTTAGTAGTGTATAGGACCTCAACGGTAAAAAGATGGACGAAAATAGATTTTGTATGAAGGAGTTACAAATTCTTCGCGGTCATTTAACAGTCTAAACGCTCCTACTGTTAAATTTATGATCGGTCGAGAATTAGCCGACGGAGCCAAAATGAAAGTTGTAGATATTATTTTTACCTACGCATGGATATAAAGAACGTCGAAAATGGAGATAGTATGAGATCGATATGGACAAAGCTTAGTCTCAACTCTTCGAGCGAGATAAATTCGATACAGTTTTATAAATCCGAGATAGAATGAGAATTAGACAACATGGTCTAAATGAAAGTTGTATTACCCGTAAATACCAACATGTGGATATAAATAAAGTCGGAAACAGAGCTCGTATGCGAAAGATATGGACGAAGCTTAGTCGCTACTTTTCAAACGCGATAAATACGATATAGATTTTTGTAAATATGAGATAGAAGAAGAATTAGCCGACGAGGTCTAAATGTAAGTTGTAGTACTCGTAAATACCAACGCGTGGATATAAATAACGTAGAAAACGGAGCTCGTACGCGGAAGATACAGACGAAGCTTAGAGACTACTTTACTATAAAACTCCTATAAATACAATGGTGAACTCCTCATATTTTCTTCACACCATAAGCCTCTCTTTCTCTCTATAACTTCTTTCTAGCCTCCCTAAACCCCTCCCAAGTCTAGGGAACCTCCCTAGCACAAGAAGAAAGCCCCGGAGCGCCCGACGGCTCCGAGAAGAAAAGCTTTCGGCTCGGAAACGCTGCTCCAGCGAAGCCCGGTTTTTTTTATAAAAAAACTCGTTGTAAGTGAGCTACGCCTATACTATAATTAAAATAGCTTTTATTTAATTATATTAACATTATCAGGACCTTCAAATAATTATTTGGGCTATTATTATGAGTTATATTGAGTGTTATTTAACACTTATATAATAGTAATAATAGCTAGACTATTAATTAGTCGCGGTTAACGTTAAAAGCTAAACCCTAGTGGTATTGATACTAGGTTTCGTTGAGGAAAATTATTTTGACATAACTAAGCACTGTCTGAGTTCGAAATCACCACCTAATCAAGTGAGTGCATGGTCTCTTTCATCTTACACATAGATATGAAGTATTTTAATATAAATTACGTGTTATGTCTGCATATTGTCTGAATACTTGCTGTCTATGTTGGTGAAAGATTTTTATACATGTTTTAAATGATGTAAACTGTATAAAGTATTTTATATCTACAAAATATGTTGGGTAAAACATGGGTAGACGAATGATGAGGGATAAAAGCTGAAATAGAGGAACATTAGTAGTACGGACCTAGTGCCCTATAGGTATACATTGGCAGCAGTGGACCTAGTACCCTATAGATGAGCACTGGCAGTTGCGCCACAACCCGTAGATGATTTAGATCTACGATAAATGTCCTAGCAGCTGCGCTCTAAGGATAGTATCGGCAGCTGCGCCTAATAGGGAGCCTTATGACCATGACAGTAGTGTTTAAAGGTCAATACCGGAAGAAGTGCCTCATAGAAAATGTCCCAATTCTGGCAGCTATGCCTAAATGACAATATTAGCAGCTGCGCTTGACCAATGTGTCATTGGCAACAATGGACTTCATGTTGTTTCCTTAGGATGATCCTTAGGAATGAATGAATGAGAAATAGCTGATTCTTAGGGTAGATCCTTAAGAATAAAGAAGATAATGAGGATGGGTAATTAGGTTGATTATTTGATTGTTTAAACATAATAATTATATTATTGTGGGTTGAAAACCCTATGTACTCACCAGGTTTCCCAACCTGACCCACTCAGTTTATTTATATCACAGGTGTTGATATGAAGTCACATTACACTGAGAGATTTAAAAAAGATGTGAAGGAAGTAATGGTTCAAAACAAATGAAGATGCATGACCCGAAATGAAAGCAAGAACAACGGGTACACGGAAAAAGAAGCTTTATGAGAGGATTATAAAGAAAAAATGTGTGACATCCCCAATTTCACGGCCATAAAAGACCGATTTGTTTATGCTTTGTTTTTAAAATCAGAGTAATCGTTTAAAAAAACTGTTGCGGAATTTGTTCCCAAAAGAAAATATGATAAAAATTTATCAAAGCATTTCTTAAAGAAAAGTATTTTCATTATATAACAAAATCTCAGGATGTGATGTTCCGATACAGACACATAAGCATAAACAGAACTTACATTTATTTACACTAAGGATTTACATCTCCTTTAATCCCTCAGTGAAATATGTCTTCATATTGATACATGTGATACAAAGAAAACTGAGTGGGTCAGGCTTGGGAGCCTGGTGAGCATATATGGTTTTCAACCGACAATAATACATTTATTATTCAATCATCAAACAATCAACCCAAATACCCATCCCCATTATCTCTATTTATTTCTTAAATATTTATCCTAAGAACTGATTACCCTTCTCCCATTCATTCCTAAGGATTGACCTAAGGAACTGGCACAAAGTCTAGTGCTGCCAAGGTTCTTAGATTACCTCTGGTGAACACGCAGTTCACAATAATTAATGAACACCTAGTTTAAGAACACCTAATGAACACTTAGTTCCAATATTACCAAATGAACACCTAGTTCAAAATCACTTAATGAACACTTAGTTCAAATATCCCTGATGAACACTAAGTTCAAATATCTAATGAACACTTAGTTCGAATATCCCCGGTGAACCCAATCACCTAAGGAACACAGAGTATGAAAGCTCTTAGTTCAAACAACATGATAATAAAGTATATCTCGATCCTGCAATACCACTAATATTATAAACACATATAAATCATATTTCTAAAACAATATATCCCATCCCGTCGATCCCCACATACTGACCCTATACAATGATCTTACAAGATCTAGCCTAAGGAATCAATATGAACCACAAACTGATGAAGCTGCTTTGGAAATTCCCTGGAAGCAAACAACGATCCATAAAGACATCAAATGAGGGGAATGGAATAAGTTTCACCACGAACCTTCATTCATAAATTAAAGAACCACAAGACATTTAAAGTCAGCGGTAGTTATCTAGATAACAATTCCTAAGCGTGGTCTGACTATCATGAGGTATTATACCCACAGACACTCCCTATCCGGCATCGAAGTTTGCCTAGCAGTGGCCTAAATATCATGAGGTATTTCACCCCCAGACGCACCCTATCCAGCAATATAACAATAGACATACCTAGCAGTGGTCTATTACCGATACACTTTGTTAGGCACTCTACGAAGACACAGAGCTTTGAAAAGGACTTCGTACATAAAATGCACTTATGTACGTAGGACGTACTCCACCGATCATCAATCTCACAACACACGTACTCTTAATAAGAGGCTACCCAATGTCCAAACATAATTGAACTAAACATCCCTTCTTAAGTCTTAACCCATCACTAGGCAAACCTACAATGCTTATAATGAATTTTCGATACTATCTCTGTTAGGAAACACTATCTATGAGTATACTTAACTCAAAGGTTTAAGTAATAATTGATGGGTTTTAGCCATAAGAACTTTCCTATGTGCGCATGCAAAACCCTAATGCTTGGATCTAGGATTTCTAATAAACATGCTTTGAATCCAAGTCTTCTAATGACTAATTAGGTTAAATAACAACATTGAAACAGATCTAGAATCATACCTTTGAGTTCCTTGTTGATCTTGAGGTCTTGGAGCTTCTAGAGTCACAAATGTCACTCCTCTAATGGCTTACAAACACCAATAGCAAGGAAGATGATTTAGGAGAGAGGAGAGGGGAGGAAATCGGCCAGGGTTCTCTTGCTTTAGGAGAGGTGCCGATTTCCTTATGCCATGGGGTCTATTTATACTTGTAGACTCCTTAAGGGTTACAACCTAAACCCTAATTGGATAATCTTCTCTTAAGGCTATCCAAATCCTTTCCATAGATAAGCCTTTGGACGATTTTAGCTATCCTATATCTCATAGAATTCATCCATAGCATATCCAAATGGATTTACAGTCTAAAGCTTAACTATCAAACAATTGACAGTTTATACCCCTTTATTTAATTAACCTCTTTAAGTCACCAAATTAATTCTAATTAATTCTATGACTTATATTAATCAAATAACAAATATATTATTCATTATATTATTCTCATAATATATTAATAATATTTACTCTCTCTTAATAAATCATCCTATCAAGTTGCTATGGTGAAGGCAACCCAAAAGGACCACGCACAACCGGGTCAAATACTTGCCTAATATAGTTGCAGCCTTAGACACTATTCCAACAGTCTCCCACTTGGATAAGTCTAGTAACTATATTCACAAGTACAATTCGGTTTGCAATTGTAGCTCTCAAAGACGCTGTCAACTCTGATCTAATCGATCTTGTTCTTTAGATAAGGGAACGTACAATCCTCTGTTAGATATCATGCTGACAATCCTATGGAATGGTTAGTCAAGCATTTAGGTTTCTCGATCTCTGATTTATTTGACATAGAACCTAATCGAACACATCACTTCAGTTCTGACCGGGCCCGACACATAAGTCAAATCAAATCATCGAGCGGCCGAGATATCGCTTTTACCTTCTTAGATAAAAGTTACAAATAAACTTCGACTTATATGCATTTACTTATTCATTAACCAACTATTCACAACAATACGTTTTATAACACCAAGTTACTGATGCGTTTTCGTATTATCAATGTACAATCAATTAACAAATAATAAACCATATATCTAGGTTTTAAGACCATATGATATTATCATCTTGCGATCACCTTTTATATCGTATTCCATAAGGTGATTCCAGCAAGCGCGGGTTTATTCCAATGCTCAAAACTAGTTCATAAGCACTCATGAACGTTACAGCAATCCTTTGCTATGTCTAACACCATTTAGACATTCTACACACCAATTCATGACAATCTTCATTCATATCTACTCCCAACATATGAACGATTGTGGACCATTTGAACAATTTCTATTATTCTTAATAATCTTAATTATTCTGGAAGTCAAAACATGCAAAATAAAACAATAGCTAAACGATTAACATAAGATAGTAACATTACTCATAAATAAAACTCCTTTATTTAATCATCAAATGTCAATTACATTTATCTATTACATGTTTCTAATACTATCTAATCTATGCTAATATCATCCTTCAGCCCAATACTCCTAGCATGCTGCAAGTGCTTAACCCTACTCAGTCCCTTCGTAAGCGGATCTGCTAGGTTATCTTCTGATGATATCCTCTTCACTACGAGTTGTCCTTCTTCTACACGATGTCTAATGAAGTGATACTTTCTGTCGATATGTCTTGATCTACCATGATCCCTCGGTTCCTTGGTCAAGGCAACCGCGCCTTCATTATCACAGAAAATCTCCATTGGCTCCTTTATGGCAGGTACAACTCCAAGATCACCGATGAAGTTCTTTAGCCATATTGCCTCCTTCGACGCTTCGCTCGCTGCAATGTACTCTGATTCGCACGTTGAATCAGCTACGGTTTCCTGCTTGGAACTCTTCCATGTCACTGCTCCTCCATTTAGGGTAAAGACCCAGCCCGACTGCGAACGGTAGTTGTCCTTGTCGGTTTGAAAACTGGCGTCACTATACCCTCGCACCTTCAAGTCATCACTCCCTCTGAGGACTAAGAACCATTCCTTCGTCCTCCGAAGGTACTTAAGGATGTTTTTCACCGCAATCCAATGTGCTTTGCCAGGATTCCCTTGATATCTGCTAACCATGCTCAAAGCGAAGGCTACATCAGGGCGAGTACAAGTCATAGCGTACATGATTGAGCCAACTGCGGAAGCGTATGGTACTCGGCTCATTTCTGCTATCTCAGCTTCGGTACTCGGACTTTGAGTCTTACTCAATTTGGCATTACTTTGTATCGGTAGTTCCCCCTTCTTCGAGTTTTCCATACTAAAACATTTTAGTACCTTCTCTAAGTAAGTATTCTGACTAAGTCCAATTAGTCTCTTACTTCTTTCTCTTACTATCCTTATTCCCAAAATGTAAGAAGCCTCTCCGAGGTCCTTCATAGCGAAACACTTCCCGAGCCAGGACTTAACCTCCTGCAGAGTCGGGATGTCGTTTCCTATGAGTAATATGTCATCGACATATAGAACGAGGAAGCTTACTATACTCCCACTGGCTTTGACATATACACAAGATTCATCTTCGCTTCGTACAAAACCAAACTCTTTGACTTTCTCATCGAAGCAAAGATTCCATCTGCGAGACGCTTGCTTAAGTTCATAAATGGACTTCTCAAGCTTACACACTCTATTCGGATGCTTCAGATCCACAAACCCCTCTGGCTGAGCCATGTAAACATCCTCAGCCAACTTTCCGTTAAGGAAAGCGGTCTTGACATCCATTTGCCAAATCTCATAATCATGAAATGCGACAATTGCTAGCATCACTCTAATAGATTTAATATTCGCAACTGGTGAGAAGGTCTCATCATAGTCAACTCCGGGAGTTTGAGTAAAGCCCTTCGCGGCCAATCGCGCTTTATATGTGTGTACGTTTCCATCGACGTCGGTCTTCTTCTTGAAGATCCATTTGCACCCAACGGTCTTACGTCCGGGCACGTAATCAACCAAATTCCAAACTTGGTTATCATGCATGGATTGGATCTCGCTATCCATTGCCACTTTCCACTTTGCAGACTCCGGGCCTGCCATGGCTTCCTTATAGCTATTAGGTTCAGCAAGGTTTACTAGTGTACCATCACTAATATACGTGTCCCCTTCGGTAGTAATATGAAAGCCATAAAACTGGGGATGAACTCTAACTCTATCGGAACGTCTAAGAGGTAAGGATTCGTCAATCGGTTCAACCGGAGTTTCCTCCTCGGGTTGAATGCCAGCAGCAGAGGTTCCTTCATCACTATCGACTCTTGAATCTCTTCAAGTTCGATTTGCCTCCCACTGTCTCCTTGGCTCATGAGTTCTCGCTCTGGCAAAACTCCTCTCCTCGCAATGAAGACAACATTGTCCTTCGGTCTATAGAAGAGATATCCAAAGGATGTCTACGGGTAGCTGATGAAAATACATCGCTCACTTCGAGGTTCAAGCTTGTCGTGAGTATATCGTCTTACGAAAGCCTCGTAACCCCAAACCTTGATATGTGCCAACGAGGGAGCTTTCCCTGTCCACATCTCGTGAGGTGTTTTGGCAACCTTCTTAGTAGGGACTCGGTTAAGGATATGGGCGGCAGTCTCTAAGGCATACCCCCAAAAAGAGATAGGTAGTGAAGCACGACTCATCATAGAGCGAACCATATTCAATAAGGTTCGATTACGCCTTTCTGCCACACCATTCAACTGCGGTGTCCTAGGAGGCATCAATTGTGAAACTATTCCACACTCCTTGAGATAATCGTGGAATTCAAGACTTAGGTACTCTCCTCCTCGATCGGATCGAAGCATCTTGATTTTCCTGCCCAATTGATTCTCCACTTCATTCTTGAACTCTTTGAACTTTTCAAAGGTGTCTGACTTTTGCTTGATTAAGTAGATATACCCATATCTACTATAGTCATCGGTAAAAGTCACATAGAAGCGGTTCCCATCCTTCGTGGTTGATCTAAACGGTCCACATACATCGGTATGTATTAGGTCCAATAGATCCTCGCCCCTTTCACATGTACTCGTGAAGGGTGACTTAGTCATCTTTCCAAGCAAACAAGACTCGCATGTGTCATCTTCCCTAAGGTCGAATGACTCCAACACTCCATCCTTTTGGAGTTGGGCTATGCGTTTCTTGTTGACATGTCCTAGACGACAATGCCACAAGGATGCTTTATCCATACTAGTGGAAGAATCAATATTCAAAACATCATTTCCTAAGTTATCAACAATCATAACGGTTTCATATATTCCTTTACATGGTATAGCTTCAAAGTAAAAGACACCATTTAGATAAGCCAAAATAGAACCATTCTCATTATTAAAAGAAAATCTAAATCCTTGTCTATATAAACCATGAAATGAAATGATGTTTCTAGCCATTTCTGGCGAATAGTAACAATTGTTCAAATCTAAAACCAAACTATTCCTAAGCACTAAAGAATACACTCCAATCTTGGTCACAGGCGACGATCTTCTGTTCCCCATGATTAGATTGATCCTTCCTTGATCCACATCCCTACTTCTTCTTAGTCCCTGCGAAAGATGGCTTGATCTTTCCTTCTTTGATTGCTTGTAGGTAATCTGGGCAGCTTCTCTTCCAATGTCCTATCTTGTGGCAGTGGTGGCACTCTGCCTCCTTCGGGTTAGGACAGGGCTTAGCGGGATCAACTTTGGTCCCACTAGAAGAGGCACCATCTCGGGCTTTCACCTTGCGATAGTTCTTCGATGAAGCTTTCCTCTTCTTTCCCTTTCCTTGACCAATAGCCAAGACAGGAGCAGCGGGCGGATTGGGAGTAGGTGCAACAGACTTGTCCTTGAAGTTGCTCTCAGCGACCCTTAAGAGACCTTGGAGTTTGCTTAGGGTGAACTCTTCTTTGTTCATGTGGTAGGTCATCCTAAATTGGTTGTACATCGGAGGCAAAGAGTGAAGCACCATATCGATCGCCAAGTCTTCACCGAAGTCAACATTTAACTTGCGAAGGCGGTCGACATACCTTTGCATCTTTTGCAGGTGCACGGTAAGAGATTCTCCATGACCCATCTTAGCGGAAATCATGTTGGTGAAAATCTCATAACGCTCTTGTCTCGCGTTTTGATGGTATCTCTCCAATAAGTCTTGGTGCATCTCGTACGGGTACATGTCCTCGTAGGACTTTTGGAATTCGGAGTTCATGGTAGCGATTATGATGCAATGTACCTTCGTTGCATCTCGCTCATGAGTTTCAAAAGCGGTGATTTCGCCGGGAGTAGCAACTTCGGGGTTGATTTTCTCGAGCTTCTCATCGAGGACATACTCCTTATCCTCATAGCGAGCAATGGTGCGAATGTATCTTATCCATTCGCTAAAGTTCGTTCCATCGAAGGTGACCTTTTGGCAAAGGCTCATCAACGTGAAAGAACTAGCAGCAACGTTGTTTGCGTTCGACATTTACAATTAGAAAGGACAAAGATAGATTAGAATAAGAATCCCTAATTATTACCCAATAAGAAAAATTAGGGCTAGGATCCAACAATAACATTTACATACTAGAAAAGGGATGCCGTAATCTAACATGCAAATAAATTGAAGGTAAGTGAATGACGATTCACTAATTCTCCATCACAAAACTTAAACTATTAGTCCTAAGTGTTTTTGAGAATTCCTAGGTTCAGATGAGATTCATTGAAACTATTCAATGGCATGTTTAAATCTCAATATGCCCCTCTTGTTTGTGACTGGGATGCCGAGGATCACAAAGCGGGTGTGAATTACCATGCAAATTCACATGGTGCCTTCATTGTAACGATCATCTATTCGATGTGCCGGTAAACCACACATGCTCCATCAAACTATGATAAACAATGAATCACCCTCTGCCACCTTCGCTTAGAACCAATTAGTGTGCCGGTAAACCACACACGCTCCACTAACTTCTTAGCAAGGTGCAAAGTGTAATTTCATGGGATTGCATCAATTCACTTTTCCTAAAGTAACTAGGATTGGGAAATTTTAAAAATATGTGTAGTTACTTTATATTTCTTATTATACTTTTAATGAGAGGATGAGGTTGCCCTATCCTACCCGTTCGACTAACGACCCTCCACCAATCAAGCAAGCGGTGGGTGTGAGTGTACACCCATTAAGCGCCATTTTATAGGCCGCAACCTTATACCCACCTTATAGATCGGCTTCGTGAATGAGGCCTACTAACGGTAAGACTAGCATTTAGTTATACATATATATATTAATCTAGTAATATCATATTAGTATAGGGTTGTATTTTAAAACTTTTAAAATCTAGGGTTTGAAATTTAAGTTGTCTAAATTAAAACTTTTAATCACAAATATAAATTTCAAAACATGAGGGTAAGTTTTAAACATTTAAAACATGGAGGATCAAATAACAAATAATTCCAATTAACAATTAATATCCTAATTATCTATATTTGATTTTATTCAAGATTTCTTTGAAAGATAATTACCAAAATAATTAAAATAATTAATTAATTATCATATAAGGAAATTAAATATTTTATTAGTTGATAAATACCTTTAACTAGATCAAGATAATAGACATATATATCAAAAAATCGGATTTAGATTGATCTATTATGATTAAGGTAAGTTTCCATAAGATAATTATGAAAAAATCCTGAATCTGGCCATTCCTGACGCCTGGACTCGCCGAGTGCACAAGGGGACTCGCCGAGTCAGGCCTACTCGCCGAGTCCACCTTGGAACTCGCCGAGTCCATGACTCAGAAACCTAAAAATCGAATTTTGCAGGTTTGTTTCAGTTAATCAAGCAACAATTTAAAGAAAACCAAGCTAGGCTATGATACCACTGATGGGTTTTAGCCATAAGAACTTTCCTATGTGCGCATGCAAAACCCTAATGCTTAGATCTAGGCTTTCTAATAAACATGCTTTGAATCCAAGTCTTCTAATGACTAATTAGGTTAAATAACAACATTGAAACAGATCTAGAATCATACCTTTGAGTTCCTTGTTGATCTTGAGGTCTTGGAGCTTCTAGAGTCACAAATGTCACTCCTCTAATGGCTTACAAACACCAATAGCAAGGAAGATGATTTAGGAGAGAGGAGAGGGGAGGAAATCGGCCAGGGTTCAATTGCTTTAGGAGAGGTGCCGATTTCCTTATGCCATGGGGTCTATTTATACTTGTAGACTCCTTAAGGGTTACAACCTAAACCCTAATCGGATAATCTTCTCTTAAGGCTATCCAAATCCTTTCCATAGATAAGCCTTTGGACGATTTTTGCTATCCTATATCTCATAGAATTCGTCCATAGCATATCCAAATGGATTACAGTCTAAAGCTTAACTATCAAACAATTGACAGTTTATACCCCTTTATTTAATTAACCTCTTTAAGTCACCAAATTAATTCTAATTAATTCTATGACTTATATTAATCAAATAACAAATATATTATTCATTATATTATTCTCATAATATATTAATAATATTTACTCTCTCTTAATAAATCATCCTATCAAGTTGCTATGGTGAAGGCAACCCAAAAGGACCATGCACAACCGGGTCAAATACTTGCCTAATATAGTTGCAACCTTAGACACTATTCCAACAATAATATCATATATAAACATCTTAACACATATTGGACCATAACTGGTTCGCACGTTGTATATCATCAATTATATATATAACATACGTTTTGAGCAATAGCAAATATTTTACACACACACACACACACACACACACACACACATATATATATATATATATATATATATATATATATATATATATATTTCATACTTTAATCAATAGTCGTATTAAAATCACGTTCCTAAAAGGGACTATACACATGATACCTAATTGAATGAACACACAGTTCAAAAATACATAATCTGTTCTCTTGGATATAAAATTTACCTCATTACCTAATCCATATTCCCGGATCTAAAACTAACCTCTTGATCTGATTCGTACTCCCAAATCTAAAACAAGTTTATCTCTATACCCTTTTTATCCCGTACCAACAATCTCATCTACCCATGCTCTACCCAACATACTTGTAGATACAAAATACATATTCAGTTTAACTCAATAAAACCTATATAATTCATCCATTCCACAATCATCTTAAATAAACAACAATATATACACATATAGCACGTATTTCATAGCAAATACTTAAGATTTATGTGTAAGAAGAAAGTAACTATACACTCACTTGATCAGATGATGATCGGACAACACTACGGCTTTTGAAATAATCTTTTGCGACGAAACCTGGATGTTTCCTCCAAAACCGGGATTCACGCGGGAAGAGCTTCGACTCAAAAACTCTTTTTTCAGGATCTTCAGGCTTTGGGACTTGCTTCGGGTCTCGGGAATGATACCAAGGCTTTGAGGTATTTCTTGCACGCAAAACGAGGTAAAAACGCGAGAGAAGGAAAGAAAATGAGCAAAGAAACTCGACAGCTTCGACTTCCTTTTATAGGGGCTAGAACCTTTGATTACGCTGGGAGTAATCCTCTAGTTACGCTAGGCGTAACCCGGATAAGGCCGCTGACTCCCCCCCCCCCCCCCCCCCCCCCCGCCATGCCACCCTTCGGATAATATCGAAATTTATAATTAAATTTAATATTTTAATTAATACGAATTCCATTTTTGACGTTCTTTATATCCACGCGTAGGTGAGACCACGCTCTACAACTTTCATTTAGACTCCGTAGGCTAATTTCGTATTTATTTTTAGTAGGCATGGACAGGAAAACTCCGTTATAAATTCATAACTTCTTCATCCGACGTCTGTTTTCGTCTGTATTTTTACCATTGCACTACTATGAACAAGATATTCGATTCTCGTTTAGATTTTTTTGGCTAAAAACCGCTCGATCTCAAATCGAGTATTCGGGCTGCATACTGCTAAGTCGAAACTTAGAAAAATCATAACTTCCTCATATGAAGTGTGACAATAGTCTATTTTGGGCCAATTCAAAGTCAAACAAAGTCATCAAGTCTGTGACAACCCGAAGTTTATCCCGTCATTGTAACCCGTTTCCGTCAATAAAACTCGTCTTTATCGAATTGTTTCGTTTACGCTTTTGGATTAAGTCATTTAAATTGAGACTTTTATTATGACTTCATGAGTGTCCAAACACATTAGAAACACGTGAAAACACCCCCAATTCTTATTTGGGAAAACTTTTAGTTACGACCATGTCGGGTTACAAACAACTAAATCGAATATGACCGTAAGCCTCGTTTAACATCAGTATCGGGTAGATTTCCACCGGGTCTCAAACTCAAACCATATATAAAGTTGAGTGGAATTCATTTGAAGCTTTTTCACTCACTCTCTCTCTCTCTATTCTCTCTCTACAAATCCAAGTCTTGATCCCATTTCAAGCTCTAAGTTGGTAAGTGATTCATCCTAACTCATAGATTAGCATGTTTAGCTTTCAATTTCATGTTAAAATCATCCAAAAGGACCAAGAACATGTTTTTACGGCCCAGGACCTATCCCAAACCGTAAACACACATAAATGGGGTTTTGGAGCCCCAAAACCCTTCCAAACCACTTCGAGAGCTTAGATATGACTTAGGGGCTTACATGAATGGACTTAGAACACCAAAAACATAACATTTGGGGAGTAAACATGAGTTTACGGCCCAAGAACATGCTTGGACCGTAAACCCTCATTCATGGGCCGTGAACACCATTTAAGGTGTTAAGATGCCCCTTAAACACCTCTTAAGCCTTGGAATAATGTCTAGAACCAACCAGCATTGTGTTAGGGGCCTTAATCATCAAGAAAACCATGTCCTTAGGAGATTATGACCGTAAACCCCCCAAGGAATGGTTCCCTGGCCGTAAACTCCTTTATGGAAGTCAAATGGTGCCCTAACTTCCTTCCATGGCTTGTATATTGAGCTAGAATCACATGTGATTAACCTAGAACCACCAAAACACAAAAGGAATGAGTATGTGAGAGTTTATGGCTATAAACTCCTAGTTTACAGCTGTAAACTCCTTTAAATGGTCCCTTTGATGGTTTAATCCCTTCCTATGCCCTAGAATTGAACCTAGCTTAAATTCCCAAGTGTTATATGACCATTGAACATCCAAGAACACACCACCCATTAGTTTACAGCCATAAACTCATGGGGATATGGTCATTGTGCCGAAAACTCCTCTAAGAGTTTACTCTTGAAGAGTAAACTCCATGTCTAGGCCTTACACCTCCTTAGATGCTACCTGGGTCACTCCTAACACTTGAAATAAAGTGTTTTCGCATCTCGGAGTGTACTATCTTAATTAATTAGTGGTTCAAAGTCTAATTAGATACAAATTTGTATCTCTTCATATTACATAGGAACCTCGTGCGTTTTCAAGCCCCGAACTGACACTTAGCATCCTAACCGGCACATTTCTCGACCGGTGAGTTCATACCCCTACACCTTTTTCCATGTTTTTCAATGTTTTCAGGGGGGAATACAAGCAAAAGTACAAGGAAATCTTGTACTCAAACTTATTATTTCATTTGAAATGTTTCATATTTTGTATGCTTTTAACATCGAAAACCGTATTAACCAATAGTTTGACTTGCAGAGTTAGCTTTTAGACTAATAGTGAAACTCATTATAAAATGTTATAATTCATGTTATATTTTATTATCTACGAAGAACTCATGCTAATCATAAACAGGGTATTTACTAATATAATACGTCTAATACACGCCTTTGGATTTCATCAGAGCTTCGAAAATATGTCTAATATACGCCTTTGGATATCATCAGAGCTTCGAAAATACGTCTAATATGATATCACCAGAGCTTCGAAAATACGTCTAATATACGCCTTTGGATATCATCAGAGCTTCGAAAATACGTCTAATATACGCCTTTGGATGTCACCAGAGCTTCGAACATACAACTAGTGTACTTCTTTGAGTGTCACCAGAGCTTCGAAATTTCGTTTAATATTCGCCTCCGAGTAAAAATCAGAGTTTCGAAAGTACGTCTATTAATATATAATCCTCGGAGTGAACTTAGAATTTCGAATACAAAATTTGTGTTAAGTATAGCAGACATTCGTGTATGGATAATCGACCACCAACTTTTAGGAAAATAAGGGTTTTTCCTGGGATAACATAACTGTTCTTAACCAAACTGTGTAACAAATGGATAACTAAACTTTCCTTATAAGAAAATATGGGATTTTCTTGGATAACAACTTTTTCTGAAAACCAAAGGAAACTTGTTCTTTTATGAAAAGAAACCGCTTATGAACTCACCAGCTTTATGCTGATTTTCAAACTGCTTGTATTCTCAGGTTCGCATTAGACAAGTACCCTGTGATCTTTTGGAGAAGACGGAGTGTATAGAAGACTCGTCTTAGCTTTTTTTCACACGATGTATATGTATAAAACTTGTAACACTTTGTTTTTAGACAAATGTAAATACTTCAATGTAATGTAATGGTTGTGTTTACTTTGCTTACTATGTACATTGGTTGTGATACTTAAGATGACGTCACCTCCGCCCAAGAAAGTTTCCTCCTTTGGTTTTGGGGTGTGACAGATTGGTATCAGAGCCCTTGTTTATAGTGAACTAAGTATACCAAACCTTACATGGTATAAGACTATAAACACTAAGGGGCCGAAGTGCTATGAACTAAAAGTATACTTTAAAATATAAGTATTTTTCAAAAGTATACAAGAATACCTTACCGCAGGAATCCGTAGCTACGAATAGAACAAAACATAAGTAATTGGGTGTTGTATGCTACGGTTAAACCTGGGCAGTTATGTAGTCGTGTCTAGGGTCAATATAGCTTGATCAACTATATTCATTCAAGACACGGCTGTAAAAACCCGTTATTTCAGGTCAATAAAAATCGAGTCTTGTAACCTCTTTGAAAAGTAATAAGAATATCATCGAAAAATGAAATAATCATAAGCTCTGTTTGGGGTACACTATGTATTAGATGTTGTTGTAAGGTTTCCAAGCGTATAAAGAACACTAAAATCCGAGTTATAATGAAGAAGTTATGACCATTCTAAGTTTTCCGACAAAAACTGGCAATACGGATATACGTAAAAACGCGAAGTTTCGATAAAATACTTTTTGACCTTAGGTGTCTAAATGAAAGTCATAGATATCATTAAACTGCAAGCATACATAAAAAGAACGCCCTAATCTGACTTCGTATGAAAAAGTTATGATTTATTTACGAACTTTTCTTACCCCGACCTTTTAAAAATAAATAATAAAAAATAATTTCGAAATTTGCCGACGGAATCTAAACGAAAGTTGTAGAGCATAGTGTCACCTACGAGTGGATATAAGGAACGTCGAAAACGTAGTTCGTATGAAGGAGATATGAATTTTTGAAGTTTGCTAAATAATTAAAATAAAAATTTAATTCAAAATTCGGTATTATCCGAAGGGGGAGTCACCGGGCCCATCCGAGTTATGCCCGGCGTACCCTCTTACGCCCAGCGTACTCGAGGCTTGGCCTCGGTTCATCCACGTCGCCCCTATGCGAGGCTATGCCCCGTCCCATCCAAAGAACCGAGGCAGTCGAGGACTCGGTCACGCGTGACGCACGAGTACGCCCCGCGTAACCTCGTACGCCCAGCGTACCGAGGCTTCTCAGCCCCTATAAAAGGGATGTGAGGATTCCGGGGAAACTTGCTCATTTTCTCTCGTTTTTCTTGCGTTTTGCCTTGTTTTCTGTGCAATAATTATCCCGAAGCCCCGGTTCTCATACTCAAGCCCCGAAGGAAGTTTTACGCTCCCGAGATTCCCGAGAAAATCCGCTTTTTCAAGTCAAAGTTCTGCTCGGTTTTCGTCACACGTTCTTCAATCTATCAAGTGAGTTCATACCCCTACAAACACACTTTAAATACGTTTTTAAATGCTTTTTATACTCTTTTAGGGGGGGGGGGGAATACAAGTAAACATACGGTTATTATCGTGTATTTCATAAAGTTTCACTTTACTCGTTTTTATCAAATGAATCACTTGTGATTCATTAATACTATGTGAAAACTCTTGTCATACTTTGCATGCACTAGATTTATACAAAGTATTTAGTATTTCCAAAGTATCCTTCATTGTTAAGCTGTTTTATGCATTTAAAAGGACTTATGATTTATGTTTTGTCAAACGTGGTGAAAAAGGATAAACCTTGTATACAAAACTACTACTTTAATACAGACTTAGTTGAGAATCCGTGAGACGTGTACATCTTCAAATACTACCTTTTTGCTAAAAGGTACCACTACAAGTCATGTCTATAACCAGAGTCTCTCATTCGGAGAACGTGTCAAATGTGTATAGATCTATACGGGAAGTCATGATCCCGCGCCCTGACTGTTAGCTACAGTCCGTCCTTTGGGGTGACAGTTTCTCATAACGCTATGACACCTGAAGAACGTTGCTACAAGCATATTATGTTTAGTATGGTTATAAAACTCATCGGATATACAATTATTATAGTACTTCTGAATTATAAATGAGTAGCTATTAAAACTACTCTTTATCTAACAACTGCAATCTTCTTATAGGTTTTATTATATAAAACTATGCTTCAATATTCTAAAGCATGTCAATTGCTTTCGATTTTTAGCCTTGGGCATTAGACTACTTGTTACTTTAGGAAAATATGGGATTTTCCTGTATACAAAACAAACAGCTAATAGGAAAATAAGGGATTTTCTTGATTCAACTATCTACATTTTACAACACAAATATTCTCATGCATTTCATACTTTTATAAGAAAATAAGGGATTTTCTTGGAAAACATACACTCATTTTGGAATGACATATAATTTTTCAAAACCGCTTATGAACTCACCAACTTAATTGTTGACACTTTTTCTTTGAAATAACTCGTATTCTCAGGGAATCGCTAAGCAGGTTTGGAAATCAACTTTTGGGGATTAACGCGCTGACGTTAATTACTTCTTTTGAAAGATGTCTATGTATTTATCTTTTGAACATGTAATGAATACAATTATATAAACATTTTTAAAACCTTTATATATGTATGGTGGTGTGTACTTTCCTTTCTATGAACTGTTATGACACTGAATATGACGTCCTCCGCCCCCGAACATTTCCGCCGTTCTGGTTTAGGGGTGTGACAACGGCCAACATGTGCTTGGGAGTGACTGTGGTGTGCAGCAGTCCTAAAACTTACCTAATACCCCAACAATGAGTCGTCGTCGCAGCGAAACATAAAATACTATGGGAGTATTTTCTAGAGCCAACTTCGTTATAGAAATCCTCATTCAAATGTTGTTCCTCAATCATTCCTTTAGCGATAATTTTCTTGCCTTGTTAGCTTTCCTATATTATCGCATAGTAGAACACTTTATCTGTCATAATGAGATATCTCTTGTTTCATATCTCTTGATTTAATTCAGAGGACTTACCATCCTTTCTTTCCTGATCATTTTAGATCAAGATGCCTCCAAGAAAGAAACCCAATTCAAAGAACAACAACCCTCCGCCACCACCTCCTCCTCAATTTGATCCTGTCTTGTTCCAGGTAGCTGTTACTACCGCAGTGGCAGACGCCAAGTCTCAGATGAACCCAGGCGGTTCCGGTGGCTCAGGAGGTGGTACCCAATCTCAAATCTAGGAAGGTAACCGGGGACACCAGAAGGAGTGTTCCTACAAAGACTTTATGAATGCGAAACCCACACCTTTCGATGGCACTGGAGGTGTCATTACCCTAACTCGATGGTTCGAGAAAATCGAATCTATTTTCGAAATCTGTGCCTGCTCTGAAACCGATAAGGTGAAGTTTGCCGCCTGCACTTTGACCGATAAAGCCCTGACTTGGTGGAATGGCCGAGTCAAATCCTTAACCCTACTTGTAGCCAATGCTATGGGTTGGGAGATCATGAAGGAACTTCTACTTGCGGAGTATTGCCCACGGGGCGAAATGCAAAAACTAGAGCATGAACTGTGGAACCTAAAGATGAAGGGTTCTGATATCGCCGCTTACACTTCCATATTTGATGACTTGGCGCTTCTCTGTCCGTGTATGGTTACCCCGGAAAGAAAAAAGATTGAGAGGTTCATCTGGGGTTGACCCAACCAACCAAGGGTAATGTCTTGGCTGCAAAGCCAGACACTTACGACAACGCCAAATGCCTTGCGCAAACTCTGATTGACCATAGTGATGACCTTGAGGAAGCAGCCACCACTCCTGAACCGAAAGAGAGGAGTGGTGAGGAAAGAAAATTTTGGAAGAAGAAGAAGAGTCAATCTTCGCAGGAGTCCTCGAAGAAGTAACAAACTGTGGCAGTCCACGCTGCTACTACCCCTGCTACTGTTTTTGTCGTCGGTTCCTTAGCTCAAGCACCTACCAGTGGATATACTGGTACCCTCCCGTGGTGCAACAGGTGTAGTTACCACCATCGTATCCCTGGCCCACGTCGTGAAAAGTTTTGTAATAACTATGGCCAGGAGGGTCACCTTGCGCGAAACTGCAGAACACCAACCCAATCAACCAATCAAGCTTCCGGAGCGGGTATCGGTCAGGCCTGCTACGGTTACGGTGAAGTTGGGCATTTCAAGCGAAACTGCCCCAAGGCAGCAATAACTGGAAACACCGGAAGAGTTCTAACTATGGGACCAGATGAGGGAGCCGCCGATCCCACCGTTGCCACAGGTATGTTCCTCCTCAACAACTCTTATGTTTGCAATCCTTTTTCGATTCTAGTGCTGAAAGAAAATTTGTTAGCTATTCATTCAAACATATTTTTAAACTTAGTCCTCCACTAGTAACCGAAACGTTTACCGTCGAGATGGCTAACAATGAGAAAGAGAACGCTAACGATATATTCATAGGTTGTACCCTTACCCTAAACGATTATTCCTTTCCTATCGATCTAATGCCAATTTCCATAAAGAGCTTTGATGTTATCATTGCCATGGATTGGCTGAGTCCCAATCATGTTGATATCCTTTGTTACTAGAAATCTATCCGTATCAACCTTCCCTCTGGTCAAACCCTCATAATCTACGATGATAAACTTAGTTCCAACCTTCACATCATTTCGTGCATCAAAGCTCAAAAGCTTCCCCGAAAGGAGTGCCATGCATTCCTAGCTCATGCGATCAACGAGAAACAGGAAGTTAAAGACCTCGAGAGCATCCCCAAAGTCTGCAACTATCCTGATGTCTTTCCTGAAGAACTCCTGAGAATTCCTTCCGAACGTCAGGTTGAGTTTCGCATCGATCTAATTCTGGAGCTACCCCCGTAGCCAAGTCCCCATATCGATTGGCGCCAGCAGAAATGCAGGAGTTATTCAGCCAGCTCAGTGAGCTACTCAGCAGAGGGTTCATCAAACCGAGTTCCTCACCTTGGGGAGCCCCAGTATTGTTTATAAAGAAGAAAGATGGATCCTTCCGGATGTGTATCGATTACCGCAAGTTGAACAAATTAACCGTCAAAAACTGATATCCCCTTCCTCGAATAGATGATCTCTTTGATCAACTTCAGGGATCCAACTACTTCTTGAAGATAGACCTTAGGTCAGGGTACCATCAGTTACGAGTTCATGAGTGTGATGTTTCCAAAACAACTTTCAGGACTCGGTTTGGACACTACGAGTTCATAGTGATGCCCTTCGGTCTAACCAATGCACCGGCGATGTTCATGGACCTGATGAACCAGGTGTGTCACCCTTTTCTGGATAGGTTTGTCATCGTGTTCATTGACGATATACTTGTCTATTCTAGAAGCAAAGAAGATCACAAACAACACTTAAGGATAGTGTTGGAAACTCTTAGATCAGAGAAGCTGTACGCGAAATTCTCCAAGTGCGAATTCTGGATTCGGAAGGTAGCTTTCCTTAGTCATGTGGTAAGCGAGGAGAGTATACACGTGGACCCGTTCAAAATCAAGGCAATAGATAATTGGTTGGCACCGAAGACACCCATAGAAATCCGTCAATTCTTGGGTCTCGCCGGCTATTATCGGAGATTCATCCAGAATCGCCAAACCCCTAACCACTATGACACAGAAAGGTGTACCCTTTTTTTGGATATTGTGTCCTGTTGAACGTCTTACCCTAGAAAGGCATGATATGCCTTGAAAAGCTCGGAAAACTTAACCCGAGGTATATAGGACCTTTTGAAATCCTCGCTAGAATCGGTCCCGTAGACTACAAAATTCGAATACTTCAAGAGTTTAGCAACATCCATCCTGTCTTCCATGTCTTTAATCTTAAAAAGTGTCTATCCAATGAAACCCTCGTGATCCCTCTTGATGAGATCGAAATCAACGAAAGTCGGAACTTCGTAGAAGAACCAATCGAAATCATGGACCCGAGTTCACTTGGGAGCGCGAAGAGTCGATGAAACAAAAATATCCACATCTCTTTCCAAATCCATGATTTTTCTCTTAATTCTAAATTTCGGGACGAAATTCCCTCTAACGGGGGTATAATGTGACAACCCAAAGTTTATCCCGTCATTGTAACCCGTTTCCGTCAATACAACTCGTCTTTATCGAATTGTTTTGTTTACGCTTGAGTGTCCAAACACATTAGAAACACGTGAAAACAACCCCATTTCTTATTTGGGAAAACTTTTAGTTACGACCACGTCGGGTTACAAACAACTAAATCGGGTACAACCGTAAGCCTCGTTTAACGTCAGTATCGGGTAGATTTCCACCGGGCCTCAAACTCAAACCATATATAAAGTTGAGTGGGCTTCATTTGAAGCTTTTTCACTCTCTCTCTCTATTCTCTCTCTACAAATCCAAGTCTTGATCCAAAACACCCCTTTTCAAGCTCCAATTTGGTAAGTGATTCATCCTAACTTATAGATTAGCATGTTTAGCTTTCAATTTCGTGTTAAAATCATCCAAAAGGACCAAGAACATGTGTTTACAGCCTAGGAACTATCTCAAACCGTAAACACACATAAATGGGGTTTTGGACCCCCAAAACCCTTCCAAACCACTTCTAGAGCTTAGATATGACTTAGGGGCTTACATGAATGGAATTAGAACACCAAAAACTTAACATTTGGGGAGTAAACATGAGTTCACAGAGCAAGAACATGCTTGGACCGTAAACCCTCATTCATGGGCCGTGAACACCATTTAAGGTGTTAAGATGCCCCTTAAATACCTCTTAAGCCTTGGAATAATGTCTAGAACCAACCAGCATTGTGTTAGGGGCCTTAATCATCAAGAAAACCATGTCCTTATGAGATTACGACCGTAAACCCCCAAAGGAATGGTTCCCTGTCGTTAAACTCCTTTATGGATGTCAAATGGTGCCCTAACTTCCTTCCATGGCTTGTATATAGAGCTAGAATCATATGTGATTAACCTAGAACCACCAAAACACAAAAGGAATGAGTATGTGAGAGTTTATGGCTGTAAACTCCTAGTTTACAGCCGTAAACTCCTTTAAATGGTCCCTTTGATGGTTTAATCCCTTCCTATGCCCTAGAATTGAACCTAGCTTAAATTCCCAAGTGTTATATGACCATTGAACATCCAAGAACACACCACCCATGAGTTTATGGCCGTAAACTCATGGGGATATGGCCATTGTGCCGAAAACTCCTCTAAGAGTTTACTCTTGAAGAGTAAACTCCATGTCTAGGCCTTACACCTCCTTAGATGCTACCCGGGTCACTCCTAACACTTGAAATAAAGTGTTTTCGCGTCTCGGAGTGTACTATCTTAATTAATTAGTGGTTCAAAGTCTAATTAGATACAAATATGTATCTCTTCATATTACATAGGAACCTCACGCGTTTTCAAGCCCCGAACTGACACTTAGCATTCTAACCGGCACATTTCTCGACTGGTGAGTTCATACCCCTACACCTTTTTCCATGTTTTTCAATGTTTTCAGGGGGGAATACAAGCAAAAGTACAAGGAAATCTTGTACTCAAACTTATTATTTCATTTGAAATGTTTCATATTTTGTATGCTTTTAACATCGAAAACCGTATTAACCAATAGTTTGACTTGCAGAGTTAGCTTTTAGACTAATAGTGAAACTCATTATAAAATGTTATAATTCATGTTATATTTTATAATCTACGAAGAACTCATGCTAATGATAAACAAGGTATTTACTAATATAATACGTCTAATATACACCTTTGGATATCATCAGAGCTTCAAAAATACGTCTAATATGATATCACCAGAGCTTCGAAAATACGTCTAATATACGCCTTTAAATATCATCAGAGCTTCGAAAATACGTCTTATATACGCCTTTGGATGTCAACAGAGCTTCGAACATACAACTAGTGTACTTCTTTGAGTGTCACCAGAGCTTCGAAATTTCGTTTAATTTTCGCCTCTGAGTAAAAATCAGAGTTTCGAAAGTACGTTTATTAATATATAATCATCGGTGCGAACTTAGAATTTCGAATACAAAATATGTGTTAAGTATAGCAGACATTCGTGATTGGATAATCGACCACCAACTTTTAGGAAAATAAGGATTTTTCCTAGGATAACATAATTGTTCTTAACCAAACTGTGTAGGAAATGGATAACTAAACTTTCCGTATAAGAAAATATGGGATTTTCTTGGATAACAACTTTTTTAGAAAACCAAAGGGAACTTTTTCTTATACAAAAGCAAACCGCTTATGAACTCACCAACTTTATGCTGATTTTCAAACTGCTTGTATTCTCAGGTTCGCATTAGACAGGTACCTTGCGATCTTTTGGAGAAGACGGAGCGTATTGAAGACTCGTCTTAGCTTTTGTTCACATGATGTATATGTATAAAACTTGTAACACTTTGTTTTCAGACAAATGTAAATACTTCTATGTAATGTAATGGTTGTGTTTACTTCGCTTACTATGTACATTGGTTGTGATACTTAAAATGATGTCACCTCTGCTCTGGAACGTTTCCGCCTTCGGTTTCGGGGTGTGACAAAGTCAAACCGGACGACTCAATTAGCCCTTGTATATTAGGGTTTGCATTGTGTAATTACTAAACAACCCGCTATTTTAATGAGAAAACATCAATTGGAAATTCGTATGTTGAAATTTCGTACGTTGAACCAAAGCGATTAAACACTATTACACACTCATCGGGACTGTGTAGGACACTAAATCATGGCTTAACGGGGTTTACGGACCTTGCATTGCGAAGCTGGACACTCAAAAATTTCACAAACGAAACCTCTCTCAATCGTATTCACTCTATCTCTCTCTATTTTAAATCTCTACCAAATCTCTCTCAAAAGTTTCCGTAACTTTTTATAGTCATTCGGGCCATCCCGACCCTTAACCGGGTCAAAAACGGCTTGAAACGGGATAAAAACAAGAAAAACAACTTTAAGGAGCCGAAACTCCTCTTACAGGCCGAAACCTCTTAGCAACCGAAACCCTAAGCAGCCTAGACCCCAGCAGCCGAAACTAAGAAGCAGCTGAAACCGAGACCTCTGAGAGCCGAAACCTCTGAGACCGAAACCGCTGAGGACCAAAACCGAGCCTTGCTTCTTTAGCCTCGCCTTCGCACCTTCGGTTCTCTTTTTCTCTCCTCTCGGTCCCTCCCCTACTTTGGGTTCTCAGGCACAACCGAGCCTCACCTTTGGTCAGAGAGGCGACCCGCATGGATGAACCCTTCTCTCTCGGTTTCTTCTCCTACTTTCGGTTCTAAGGACTAGGACCGAACCTCCGGCCCCAAATTTTGGATTTTGGCAGTTTTTGCCCGGTTTTCAATATTTTTAGCGTTTTGAGCCCATTTTCGTGATTTTAACGCGGGATTTTCTCCAAAAATCATATTTTAACATATAAGACCCTAAATATTCGTAATTTAAACATATTTTAATGGAAATCCTTGTTTAACAATAAAATCTAGTGGGCGAATATTTGAGGTGGAGTGTTGGCTTTCCTTTAGCTTATGACACAAGATTTTATGACCAACCCATACCCCTCTCCACCATACTTTGTCACCTCCTTGTACTTTTTCCCTCTCTCACAAGTCATCCCCATGTTTTTAGAGCTAGACACTCATCCTCTCTCCTCATTCTCACACACTTGCTCTCATTTCACCAAAGATCAAGCTCCACTTTTCTCTCTAACTTTCTCCATCAATTTCGAGATTCCAAGGCTGATCATCAAGCATTTTTATACTCTTGGTAAGTAAAATTCATCCTCCTTGTGATTATTACACTTCATTCTACTCCAATCATCGATTGCTTACACAAAATCCATCACTTTAATGTTAGATTCTAGAAAATCTTCAAGGAATCTTCAAGTGTTCTTGAGTTGAACACTTCCCTACTCCAACATTCTGTTGGGTTTTGAGCAATCTAACACTTCCTAAGTGTGCATGCAACCCTAATAAACCTTGGATCTATGTTTTCTTCTAAAATACATTCAAATAATAACTTCCAAGGTTTCTTCCTAACTAGCATAACATAAGGATTATGAATCATAAAAGTACTAGTAGAAATACATACCTTTTGATGATGATTGATTGTTTGGAGTTTGAGAGCCAAGCACCAATAGTGTGAATGCCTCAAATGGAATCACAAATTACCACAAACACTTGGAAAACTTTGAGAGAGTAGTATACTTTCTTGTGGAATCGGCCACCATTAAGTCTCACACTCCTAGTGTCACATTTCTTGCATCATATGCTTCTTTATATAGTGTGCATGGTTAGGGTCAAACCCTAATAACCCATGTCTTTTCCTTTCCAAGGATCCATCGGTTAAAAGCTCCATGGATCATCCATGGACTTTTATATTAGCTTAGCCCATTAATAAATTAGTATTAGCCCACACTATATAAAATACAATAGCCCATAATTTAATCAGTCTTCTTTTTAATCTCTAAATTAATTCATAATTAATTTAAGACTAAAACTAATTAAATAACATGACTTCATATTAATATATTATAACTTATAATATATTATAAATCGTAAGTATACAATTCTCATAAAATTATCCATAAATCGTTTGGGTGAAGTGCAACCCAAATGGACTATGCCGGGTCGGGTCAAGTATGTACCAAATAAGTTATGGACTTAGACACCTTATCCAACAGACTCCCACTTGGATAAGTCTAATAACTATATTTGTGTATGTTACTTCAGGAACCAACCAGCAATCGTAGCTCTCGAAAACTCTGTTGAACTATGAAGCGCCATTTTAGATAAGTGATCATATAATCCTCTGTTCTCATGATATCAGCCGGACAAATACAGGGAACAACGTCGTACTTATTATCCAGCAGTTTGTTTCCCGATTTTCGATTTGTTTGACAAAGAACTTAATCGAACACATCAATTTAGTTCTGACCGGCCGGTACATAGGTCACAACAAAATCATTGAGGGGCCCAGATATCGCTTCTATTTCTAGAAGGAACAAATAAACTTCGACTCATGTGCTTGTTCTACTACTTGTTGAATTGTACACAAAGGCACGTTTTATAACATCAAGTTACTGATGCGTTTACGTGCAATCAATGCACAACCAACTCATAGGTAACAACTCATATCTCTAGGTTTGAAGATTTATATGATATTATCGTCTCACAATCACTCGAGATAAATTCCGTGAAGTGATACAAGTGAGCGTGGGTTTATTCCAATACTCATAACTTATGAGCACTCATGAATGTTGTAGCAACCATTGCTATGACTAAACCCATTTAGCCATCTACAAACTCGATTCATGACAGTCTTGATTCATACCTACTTCCAACATATGAACGACTGTGGAGTGTTTAAATAACTTAGTCATTCGGAAAGAATAACCTAGCTATTTTGGAAGTCAAAACATGCAAAGTGAAACACAATAATAATCGAATCCAATATGGTCTCAGAACCCTTTTGAATATAAATAGAACCACCTTTTATTTATCACCATATTGAATACACATTATTCATTGTATAATGTTTCCTGGCATGTACACTTTGTTTTTCTAAAACAATAGTTATGCCATTCTCCAAGTATGCACACTATGTTTGTCTATGATCCTTACATTGTGATGTAGATCAATTGAACATGATTCCAATGATACTCATTCCATAATCCCAAATCCTTATTATAAATGTGAGAATCCCCGATTCCTATCATTTACCAAAAAAAAACTGTTAGATTTTAAACTTTTATGCAATGTTCCTCTTGTAATGACTATGCACAAAGTCACCAAAACCTTGTCACCAGTCATTACAGAGTATTCCAAAGAAGGTCAACTTCTATGGAACGGAAGTCTCATATTCAAAGTACATTGCTTTGAACATCCTTCTTGCATTAAGGTTTTCTAATCTTACATAGATTGAATAACTTCCATCTATGGAGACATTTCTATAGTCCCATTTTGACTATCACTTCCGAACAAGAGTTACTTCTTTTCAGAATATGTCAATATGGTCCTTTCCGACAACTTACATCATACTTCCAACTGTCCCTGAGCAACCAATCTTTGGCGAACCTCAGATTTGTCCTCGACAATTGCTTAATCACTTTAGTCATATCCAGTTCTAGACTTTTCCCTTCTCAATGCCTTAAGCATTTGGAAAATTTAGAAAAGATGAATATTATAGCACATGCAATCGATCCTATATCCGAAGCATATGGGACACGATTCATGATGTTTGACATAAAGACATGATACTAGACCAGTCTTTTGCTACAATATTTTTTTTATTTGCCATGTTTTCAAAATTTAACTATGAAGAGGGATGCCTTAGTCATAATTGAATTTTGAGAACGCAATATATATAGAATTTCTTTAAGTCGAACCATTCAGACATAAAATTCATATATATGTCCTTGACTAAAGATGATTAAAATCTCAATCTAAGCTTCTAGAATTGAAATGAAGTATAATTTCTTCTCCCTTAATTATAGCAAAACGACTTTTTCAACCCCTGCAACTTCATGAATTGAAACTTTTGTTTTTCTATAATTAACATTGCTAGCTTGCAATACTAATCATAATTATCATGCTCCCACTAACATGATGATTATTAGCAAAACACTTATGCTCCCACTAGCTCTGACATATTTCCAGAAATCTGTTGTACTTCTGAAATTTAGATTCATACACCCTTTCTTAGATAGCTCACATGTGTGTCTAAGCAATTTCAAGAACTATGAAAAGGGATGTCGTAATCATAGTCTCAATTTCTTAGACCTTTGCCATTTCTCACAAGTCCATATTAGTGTGCCGGTTAACCACACACGCTTCACTAACGACTTTTGAAAATGCGAATAACACAATTGATATCTACGTAAAATCTACTTAGTGAAAGCGTTTCCTCACCATCATTTTCATGAATCGGAGAGAAACCTTATGACACTTAGATTTTATAGTGTATGAGTTCCTATCCATGTGAACTTGTCAAAACCATAATCACAAGATAAGGTTAGTGACAAATTCAGCCTTACATGGATTAAACTTGTTCAATCTTAGTTTCTTGTCACCTTGGTAGCACAAGGCCCACCAATGCTTCCAAGTTGAACTCTGATAACTCACGTGCAAATTAAACTTTTTGTTATTTAATTATTTTCTAACTAAAAAAATATTAAAAATAAAAGAAAATCTCTCTCTCTCTCTCTCTCTCTCTCTCTCTCTCTCTCTCTCTTTCTCCCTCCCTCCCTCCCTCTCTCTCTCTCTATCCTGTTCATCACCCTATACCACCCACACAAACACCACCGTCCAACACCACCTTCAATCACCCAAGACCTCCCTTACTCCTCAATTATCACCATTCCTAACAGTTGCAAATGTTAAAAAAAATAGAAAGAAAATAAGGAGCTACAATCGATTCAGAAAGGAGAAAAAAGAGAACTGTAATCGAGTTTAGAAGAAAGAGAAGGAGGGTGTGACTTTAGGTGACTGTGTTTGTCGATTGGATTTTGAGAAGTGAAAGGGGGTTCCGATTTCTAGTGTGAAACCCTTGTCATCGATCTAACCTTGTTGGTGTTTCAAGGTTTGGTTTTTTCGATCTAACCCTTGCTGGAGCTTCCTGTTAAAGCAAGCCCTAGCACCAACCAAAATCGAAACTTGAACAGAAGGATTAAGGCTTGAATCTAATAAGATACCTTGTATTGTTGAGGAATCGACTTTGCTTAAGCATGAATTAAAGGAAATTGGGGGTAAACGAGGCTTGATATGTCCGATTAGGAGTTAAATTGGGTTGCAAACTGATCTTGGAAGAAGCTAAGTTGAAAATTGATCTTGCCCCTACAGCAGATTCATAACCATCATTGGTATCAGAGGTGGCACCTACAGAACCTGTTCCATAATCAAACTTTGAGATCTGGGTTAAATACACACACTGAAAAGGAACTCCGGATCACATTCAAAGAAGATGAAAATGGTGTGTTCTGAACAGAAAAGAAAAATGGTTACTGAGATCGATGGAGGAATAAGGAAGAACGAATGGAAGCAGCTTGAGGGTCGAAAAGAGATGAATACAAAAGGGAAAATGGTGGATGTCGTCGGTTCTTTTTCTCCGCTGAACAGTGCCGACGGTCCTGTTTGCGATCGAGCGGAGGCTTGCTTCAGCTGGCCATGGCGGCGATTTGGTGGTTATTGGGTCGGTCTGCCATTAAAATGGAAGGAAGACGAGAGGTTGGGTTGAAGAAGGCAACAAATTCGATGGTTGCTAGGTTTTTTTTGGTGATTAGGGGGGAGGGAGAGAGAGAGAGAGTTTCTTTTATTTTTTATATTTTTAGTTAGAAAATAATTAAATAACAAAAAGAAAAGAAAAAACAAATGGAAAAGGGCAAATTCGTCATTTTTAAAAATTTTAAACTGTTTTGGACCAAAATCGCAGCAAAATGAAAACTTTTGGACTATTTTCGCTAGTCCAAACCTGTTTGGCCCAAAGTAGCATTTTTGGACATACCACAGGGACCATTCTTGCAATTTTGTCGCGGAAAAACTTATCCTTACAATCCACATGAAAACCTTGTTGTTATCTATTCATAAGCAATATATTATAACTCTTAAGCAACAGCTCAAAATTCTGATTGCCGAACCATGCGATCGAAACCCACCTTTGCAATCAGAATCAACATATACTTACTTTAAGCTTCCTATCTTTTCTTTGATTCTTAAAAACATCAGCATGTGACCCATTCACATTATGTAATAAGAATCTCCAAATAGGAACTTAATAGAGTTAGTAGTGGACTTTAACTGAAGTAGAGTCAAACCTGTTGACTTGATCAACCTTATGACCTTTCAGGTGAATAGGGCATCTTCGCAACCAATGCCCCTTCCTTTGGCAACAAAACACATGGACCCTTTGGTAATGGCACATGAGACTATCTCAGAATTTGCCTTTCTCTTTACTATTTGGTCAACCGAGTTGACTATAGCCGATCCCTTTCCATTGGGAAGAGAAATCCTTTTCTAGATATCCAATGCTACAATTGTCAATGTCCATTTAAGACTTGGGAAGTTGTTCTTTTAATCAAATTTGCTTTATTGGTGTTCCAAATCCTTGCTGATTCCACACCAAGAAGCAAAAAGATAACATCATTAAGGGTCATGTCATAGTCTGCCTCATAGTAGTCCCAAAGAGACTCACTATGTTACTAAGAAAGTGATTGAACACCCAACTCTCCCGGCTTGTCAATATGTGACTTTATCTCCAAGATGTGAGCACACATAGACTATGCTTGCCAATAGGGATTGAGTGAATTTAAACTTTTCAAGAACTTGTGGGTGAGGGAGAATAATTGGAGGAGGTGGAGGAAGTGAAGCATGATGTTGAGGGACACCATCTTCAAGAGATTTGGGAAGATTATAGTTGTCTGAACAAGACATCTATAATGGGAGAAAATCAAGTTAGTTGATTCAAAGTCCTTAATATAACACCCAATATGAAATATTAAGGCTAGGACCCAACACAATATTTTATAATTTGGAAGAGGGATGCCGTAATCCAAGCTATAAAATATTTGAAGGTAGGCGAATGACGATTCACCAATTTCCACCATGAAAAACAAAATAATTTATTAGGTTTTAATTGGATTTGAAATTCCTAGTCTTTTGAGATTCATTGAACTTTTCAATGACATGTTTCAATCTCGAGTGTGCCCTCTCAAATTTTGTGACTGGGATGCCGAGGATCACAAAACAAGGTGTGAATAACCATACCAATTCACGTGGTACCCTTAATATTATCACCTAATCAATGTGCCGGTTAACCACACACGCTCCATTGATCTATGACAAACATTAAGTCACCCTTCGTGATCCTTACTAGTCCAAGTTAGTGTGCCGGTTAACCACACACGCTCCACCAACAACTTGGTAAGGTACAAAGTGTGAATTCCATGGGCTAGCACCAAATTCACATTTTTCCTAAAGTAACTAAGAGTGGGAATTAAATAAAACATTTAGTTACTTTATAATATTTATCATACTTTTAATGAGAATTTAAAGTCATTGTCCTACCTGTTCGGCTAACGACCCTCCACCAGTCAAGCAAGCGGTGGGTGAGAGTGGAAACCCATTAAGTTGCCATTTTATAGGCAACAACCTTATACCCACCTTATAGACCGGCTTCGTGAGTGAGGCCTACTAACAGTAAAACGACTTGTTCTTATACATATATATAATAATTAACCATTAATCTTATAATAGTATAAGGGTAGAATTTTAACTTTTAAAACTTCTAGGGTATGGATTTAAAGTTTGTGTGAGTCTTTACAAATTCCAAAACTTGAGGGCAAGTTTTGAACAATTCATAAACTTTTGGATATTCATAACTTATGAGTTTTAATTAAGTGTTTAATACTTTTAATGAAGAGTCTCTTGGAAATCCATAACTTGAGGACAAGTTATGAAGTCCATAAAAGCATTTATTAGAAAAACTCTTCAAAAGTGTAACTTATGACTTCTTAAAAAAACATTTAAAAGAAAAAACTTTTGGAATTCCATAACTTGAGGACAAATTATGAATTCCATTAAAACACATTAAGATCAAGAATTAACTGACAAACAATTTGCAAATAATTCCTATGATCTAACAAAACTCATATGAACATGAACATCCACATCAACAATTTCAAGAATCATATGAACACATATAAACTTGAAATTTTGATTATAACTTTGAAATTAGTCCACCATCATCATTACCACATCAAAAACAGGTTTTATAAGATCAAAACAGTTTAAGGTAATGATTCTAGACCAATTCCAGCACCAAAACTCGAAAATCTACACTCAGGCCTGCCAACTCGTCGAGTACATGAACTGACTCGGCAAGTTGGTTGAATCTACACATGGACTCGGCGAGTACCATGAATGGACTTGGCGAGTCTGCTGTGCAGAATGCAGTTTTTCGACATTTTTCAGCAATTTGCATCAAGTATTCAAGAAAACAAGCCTAGGCTCTGATACCACTGTTGGGTTTTGAGCAATCTAACACTTCCTAAGTGTGCATGCAACCCTAATAAACCTTGGATTTATGTTTTCTTCTAAAATACATGCAAATAATAACTTCCAAGGTTTCTTCCTAACTAGCATAGCATAAGGATTATGAATCATAAAAGTACTAGTAGAAATACATACATTTTGATGATGGTTGATTGTTTGGAGTTTGAGAGCCAAGCACCAATAGTGTGAATGCCTCAAATGGAATCACAAATCACCACAAACACTTGGAAAACTTTGAGAGAGTAGTATACTTTCTTGTGGAATCGGCCACCACTAAGTCTCACACTCCTAGTGTCACATTTCTTGCATCATATGCTTCTTTATATAGTGTGCATGGTTAGGGTCAAACCCTAATAACCCATGTCTTTTCCTTTCCAAGGATCCATGGGTTAAAAGCTCCATGGATCATCCATGGACTTTTATATTAGCTTAGCCCATTAATAAATGAGTATTAGCCCACACTATATAAAATACAATAGCCCATAATTTAATCAGTCTTCTTTTTAATCTCTAAATTAATTCATAATTAATTTAAGACTAAAACTAATTAAATAACATGACTTCATATTAATATATTATAACTTATAATATATTATAAATCGTAAGTATACAATTCTCATAAAATTATCCATAAATCGTTTGGGTGAAGTGCAACCCAAATGGACCATGCCGGGTCGGGTCAAGTATGTACCAAATAAGTTATGGACTTAGACACCTTATCCAACACATTCATCTACTGAAATCACATAAGGTGAGTTCATACCCCCATCTTTTCATGTTTTCCTAAGTTTTAAGGGGGAGAATACAAGTTAAAACACCAAGAAGACAAATAAATTCTTCTAATAGCTTTCATCAGAAAAGTTGGACTCCATTCACGCACTGTTTTGGGCAACTTAAACATTTTGGTTTTCAAAACTGTTCTAGGTGCAAATATTTCAAGTTCTTAGATTTAAAATGACTACTTGCACAGCTCCATACAATTTTTCTACAATTTATGGTGATTTTTACAAAACTGCCTATCATTTCAAGAACAAACCTGGACCAGTCTGTGATTATGGACTTTTGCACACGAGTTAGAGGTCACTAAAAATCATGGAAAAAATTCTGAAAAAAACTAGACTCATTTTCCAAACTCTCAAAATTTACGGATTTTGATTTAGACCTTTGATGACTTTTCTATAAAATTTCTAAGAACAGTAACGAAAATGTTATCAACAGAAAAATGCTATAAATTTCATTTCACCTTGTAACATGTTGAGCAAGGTGTACCTTTATGTGATTATATGTTATTGCTATATATGACATTTTGTCTTAGTATATAGACATACATTAGTTAACAAACAGATTTTTGCTAGATAAAGCATAGAAATAACAATTTGTTATAATCAAAGTACATCCATTACATACCAACATTGGATAAACTACTACCCTTGTTTTGATAAACTATAATAGGTATAGTCAATGATACATACATTTCAAAGGGGTACATTTATACAAAAGGGAATTTTCATTACGTTACATGTAAATTCGTTAATGACTTTGTGAGACATTCACTTCACATTACCAATAAGTCATGTATTGTAACCAGAGTCTCCTGGAGGGAGAGCGTGATAGTTGTATATAGATCTATATTGGGTTTGACAAACCCACACCTGAGTTGCATGCAACAGCTAGACCGGTAGGTCTGAGGTGACAAATGTCATAGCATTTCCGACGACTGAAGAACGTCGTTTCAGGCCAACTAGGTCATAGTATGGTTATAATAACTCACGTTAAGTATTAACAAATATAGAATTTATGGGTATTTCATTGAAATCAAATGAGTTTACGTCTAGTTAAACTTGCATTGTTTTACTTTAAGTATGACAAATCACATATACGTTTCGGTCTTGGGATATAAGACTACATTACATTTTTTTTTTAGGAAAATATCAGATTTTTCTGGAACAAACATTATATTTACAAGACAAGGTTTTCATGATTGCATACAAAAGCTTATGAACTCACCAACCTTTGTGTTGAAACTTTTTCAAACAACTTGTATTCTCAGGAAATCACTAAACAGGAAATCAAGTGCATTTTGAGGATGGGACGTTAAGGCGTCAAACATTTCATATTTTGTCAACATATTGTAATTGATTTGGAAACATGTAATTCATACAATGATGTAACTCTTTAAATTATATATATATGTTGGTTGTGTTTACTTCCATCACTATTGCCATTGTTGTTATGATACTATACATGAAGTCCTCCAGCCCCGGACGTTTCCGCCATCCTTGCTTTGGGGGTGTGACACGAAGTCAGATTTGGACATTCTTTTTATGCACGCTCACTTTTTAACGAACTCTATGACTTTTGTTTAGATCGCTAAGGATAAATATTTCTCTAACATAAATTCACTTTTTACGTCATTCGGCATCGTGCCGGTTCTGTCGCAAAACTTCGACATGACATAACTTCTTCGTTATAACTCGGATTTCAGCGTTCTTTATATGTACGGAACCCTTGTAACATATAATACAACTTAGTTAAGATTATTTCTTCAAAATAATCTTCCATAAAAAAGACATTTTTGACACTTATTGTACTTAAGTTGTCTAGCCCTGATCTACGGGCGTTACAAAATGGCTAAAAGGGTTGAAGGAAAAATGGAGAAAGCAATACAGATGAAAAAACATTGGATATTGAATAAGGAAAATTAGTTGTATGATGTTTGATTTAAGTTTCTTTCTTAGACTACTATGTTCGTTGGGTTTAACTTTGATGAATGTTGTGAACTAAAGTCGGTTGTTAAACTAATATGTTTGTTGTCATTTGCATGTATGAATGTAATGGACATGCATGGTTTTATGAAGCATATATTATCTTATTGTATTTTAATGTGGTCCCATTACTAGTATAATTATTGTGTGTTGTATATTATTATATGTGTATGTGGGTGAAATTATTTTACATTGCATGTGTATGTTGGATCTATTTTATGTACACTAATATCACAAATAAAAATGATTGTATGTGTAATGTGTACACAACACAATGGTATTTTCACTAAATAGAAAAACGATTAGAAACCCATTACGAATACATTGTTAAACATGACAGGATACATGATAGTATAGTGTTAAACATAATGAGAAAATTCATTATACAACCATTACAACTTGTACAGTAATATGAAAAAGAAAATAGCCCAACACAGAAATAACCAAATTTTCAGCTTCCTAACATCTGATTGAAGCTTCTTATTCGACCTAATCAAAGTTGTAATCATCTATGCGTCCTTACTTGTGTTTGTAGTCTCCACTTGGTTTTCCCAACATATAAACCCATCACGAGGACCCTAAAATGAAAGTTTTAGGAATATGTAACCAAAATCCAAAAAAAAAATGATTATTTAAATCTAGGTCAACAGTGGAACGAAAATGTAATTAACATGTACCATTTGGGGCAAGCATAAAAGAGTCGACCAAGGTTGGACTGAGTAGTTGTCGTTTATATTATTGCATCAAATCCATATGAGCATTCCACCGATTTCATTGATGCCTTCATTTTAGTAAGGTCAATTGAAAGAAAACAAGAAAAAAAGAGAAAAAAAAAGGTAAATATGCCCACGTCTCTATCACGAATGTGTATATACTCGAGCGTAAAATGCGAAGGACGAAATTACCCCACTCTTTGGCACTAACTAACTGTATTGAGTGACATAATATAGTCTAATTATAATAAGGACTTAATTTCCATTAACTAAACAGGGTAACATACGTAGTTTATACAAAATTTCCCATGCATACATAGGTCTTCATCCACCTTTACAACATTAACAACAGGATATGAACTAAACTGAACAACAAGACATATGAAACACAAAAACCCTAATACAAACACATTACTACCTAAACAACACAAACACATCAATATCTAATCAATACAAACACCATGACCGCCAACATACCACTTCTTCAATACATTAAGAACCTTCTGACAATCCCACGAACTATCAATAACCAATAATACCCAATTAACAATTGGAATCGAATCTATATCCTCCATCCATACTAAGGGTAAAAGACCATTTTCCCATTTTGTAACTTGGCCCATGAATGAGGCCTAAACATATAATCCAAAAGGCCCAAATATGGCTCAACATAACCCATGGTCAACCCTGATCAAACTTCTAGTTAAAGTCAAAGTCAACAGCTCATGTTGATCAAACACGCCGTGTTCTTCCATCATCCAAATAATCGGGAAAACCCCAGCCAACACGTCGGGTTGGCTTGCAAACACGTTGCGTTTTCCCGAGATTCAACAGCTTAATACAATAAGTTGTTTTCTCTAATTTCAAGAGCTCAAAACTTCATATTTAGTCTGAAACATGGTCCAGGAGGATAAAGTTTCCAACTTTATCCATTGGGACAACCCAAAAAGGTTCAAACCAAATCCATAAATCTTAATAGTGCAAAGGCTTAACAAATAAGCACTTAATCCATAAAAACATAGCCCTAACACATAGATTTGACTTCCTTGAGCTAGAAAACCACGTAAAGTTGCCAAATTTGCATTCATGCATGTCTAAATGAAGCTCTTAAGCTTAAAAAGGACTTACTAATTCACTTAATGCATGAATGACATCAAAACTCTCATAAATCTTGCACCTTTATGCTCAAGGATACCAACACAAACTCAGATCTGAAAGAACAGGCCCTTAAACAACCTAACTCATCCATTAACCCAAAAGGGACCAAAAGCACAACAAACTAGATATGAAGGGATCTAAACATATACAAGACAAGATGAAAACTTGATACCTCAGAAAGCTTCCCCACAAGATGATGATTCTAGATCCAAAGCCTTTTCCCCAAGCAAAGCAATTTCAAGATCTCCTCTTCCTTCACAAAGACCAAAAATGAGCACCAAGAACTTCTTACTACCTCAACAACACCACCAAGAGGATTAAAGATTAGTTCTAGGTTTTACTGGCAGTGGAGGCTAGTAAGGAGGCCAGCCATCAGGACTGAAGGTCTTTATATAGGTGCAACACCCTAAAAATTAGGGTTTTCTCCACCAGCCGCCAACATGCCATGTAATGGCATAAACACTTTGTGTTGGCCTTAATGAAAGTCACGCTTCTTCAAATATAGACACGTCGGGTTGGTTCCTTTAACACGTTGTGTTTAACTCTACAAAGGGGATTTATTTCCAACAATTATTCCTCAAGATTCCAGGTGTTACAATTCTCCCCCACTAAAATTAGATTTCATCCTCGAAATCATTCCTTACCATCCCAGGTATGCCAGACAGCTTGAAGAACGCAATCACAACTCCGAGCATACAATGTCCTTCCTAAGGCTACAAAACCTAACCTTAGCAGAAATCTCTAACCCGATGAAGAATGAATTCTTAATCCCTTGCGGAAACCATTTGTACCTTACCTAAAACTCGAAATCTGAAGTCTCAAATTCGTCTGACTCCTTGACAAACACCCATACTTAATCACTACCATACCGAAACCTCATTAAATTCCCGACCAACAAAATGCTTCCAAGCCTTGATTATCTTGATGATTCTATGGGGAACAAAATCAATGGCCAATTACTGTTCTAGAACACTTATACTTGACATAAGGCTCAGATAATCCTTCAAGTAGAAGATTCGTCCCTGCAACGGTTAGCCTCAGACAAGAGTTACACAAAAGGGTCAAACCAATAACTCTGAGATTATTTTATCCAATCTGCAAGTGACTTAGCACGTTCCCCAAATTTCAAGCAACTCCACACACAGATCCCACAATACTAATATTTTTGGATATAGTGTCTAAGTCCATAACTATATTTGGTATGTACTTGACCCGACCCGACATGGTCCATTTGGGTTGCACTTCACCCGAACAATTTATGGATAATCTTTTAAGAATAGTATAAGTTATGATTTATTAATATATTATAATTTCTAATATATTAATATAAAATCATATTATTTAATTAGTGTTGATCTATAATTAATTTAGAGATCAAAAGTATGACTAATTAAATATGGGCTCTTATATTTATATAGTATGGGCTAATTCTTATTTGGAATGGGCTAGGCTTGCATGGAAAGTCCATGGAGCTTTAACCCATGGATCCCATGGAAATGAAAAGACATGGGTATTAGGGTTTACATGGATGTAACCCTAATCCACCACACTATATAAAAGAGCCTTTAGTTCTTGAAATTACACTAGTAGATGTGAGAAAACCAAGAGGGCCGATTGCAAGAAGGTTGTAGCTATTCTCTCAAGTTTCCATGTTTGTGGTGATTTGTGACTTCCATTTGAGGTATCCACATTATTGGTGCTAGGCTCACAAACTCCAAGCAATCAACTACTACTACAAGGTAAGTAATTCTACTAGCTCTATTTGATTCAAGTACCCTATGCCATGCTAGTTAGGATAAGAACCTTGGAAAAATAATTTTTTGCATGTATCTTATTCAAACATAGATCCAAGGTTTCTAGGGTTGCATGTACACCATAGCTGTGTTAGAATGCTCAAAACCCATCAGTGGTATCAGAGCCTAGGCTTGTTTACTTGATACTTGATGCAAATAGCTTGAAAATCGAAATTTTTGTTCACTGCTCGTATGAACTCGCTTAGTAAATGGGGGGACTCGACGAGTCCATGAAGAAATGCATGCTATTCGTTGAGTATGTTCATGCACTCGACGTGTAGAGGCAGCAGTGTCCAGATTTTCGAGTTTTGCTACTGGAAATGGACTAGAAACATTACCCTAAACTGTTTTGGTGTTATAAAACTTGTTTTAAATGGTGTAATGTTTAGGATAATCCATTTACAATGGCTATTATAAAAAATTACAAGTTTTATATAAGTTATTTATGATTCTTGAAATTATTGATAAGCATGTTCTTGAACTTATGAGATTAGATGATCATAGGAATTATTTGTAACCTCCTTGGAAGTTTAATTCTTGATCATTATGTGTTTTAATGGAGTCCATAAGTTGTCCTCAAGTTATGGAAAACCAAAGGTCACACTTTAATTAAAAACCATTATAAGAACACATGAGTTATAAAAATGAAGTGTCTTCATTTTAATACTCAACTAAGTCATAAGTTATGAGAAATGCAAAGTTTTGAAAGTTTACAAAACTTGAACTCAAGTTTTGGAGCAAGTAAAGTCATATTAAAAACTTTAGTTCCAACTCTTATAATTTTAATTATTAAAATTCAAACCTTATACTTTATAATATTATAAGTTAATAATAATAATAATAATAATAATAATAATAATAATATATATATATATATATATATACATACATACATACATATATATATATATATATATATATATATATATATATATATATATATATATATATATATATATATATAAGAATAGAGTCATCTTACCATTAGTACGCCTCATTCACGAAGCCGGTCTATAAGGCGGTATAAGGTTGTTGCCTATAAAATGGCAACTTAATGGGTGTCCATTCTCTCCCACCGCTTCCTTGATCGATGGAGGGTCGTTAGCCGAAAAGTTAGGACAAGGACTATAGTTCTCATTTAAGTATGATGAATATACTAAAGTAACTAAACCTTTATTAAATTGCCAATTTTAGTTACTTTAGGAAAATGTGAATAATGTGCTAATCCATGAAATTAAACTTTGCACTTTGATTAAGCCGTTAGTGGAGTGTGTGTGGTTAACTGGCACACTAACCTGGACTTATCAAGGTAGGCAAAGGGTGACTTAATGTTTATCATAGTATCGATGGAGCGTGTGTGGTTAACCGGAACATCATTTGAGGGGTAGTACATTAAGGGTACCAAGTAATTTGCATGGTTACTTCACACCTTGTTTTGTGATCCTCAGCATCCCAGTCACAAAACTTGAAGGGCACACTCGAGATTGAAACATGCCAATTAAAAGTTCAATGAATCTCAAAGAATCTAGGAGTTTCTAAACTAATTAAAACCTAATTAAATATTTAGTTTTTCATGCTGGAAATTGGTGAATCGTCATTCACCTAGCTTCAAATATCTTATAGCTTAGATTACGGCATCCCTCTTCTAAGTTATAAAATATTGTGTTGGGTCCTAGCCTTAATATTACATTTGGGTGTTTTATTAAGGACTATCTTTATATCTAATCTAATATATTCATTCTTCTTTTCAGATGTCTTCCAATAACAATGTTGCTGGCTCAAACCCTACTGGCTCCTTCTCTCTCATAAATCTTTGTAAGAGAGTCATCTTTGATGGATCCAACTTTATGGATTGGATCAGAAACATCAGGATGGTCACACGTTATGAGGACAAAGAATATGTCCTTGATAAGGAGCTAAAGGAGATTGATGAGTCAACTACTACTCCAGAGGAGATTGCTGCATTTCAGGCACATGAAAGGGATGCTACTAAGGTAGCATGCATCATGATGGCCACTATGACAGCTGAGCTCCAAAAGTCCTATGAGGACCACTACCCTTTTAAGAAGTACATGGATTTGATGGACCACTACCATCATAGTGCTTGTCAATAAAGGTATGAAATTATCTACTCCATAATAACTACCCGAATGAAGGATGGTGAGACCATCACGGCCCACATGCAGAAAATACAAAGGTTTGTGGATCGTTTGAAGAAACTAAATGTTGACTTTCCTGAGGAGATGGCAATAGATATCATTTTGCATTCCTTACCTTCATGTTATGATCAATTTAAAATTACATACCACATGAACAAGGAAGAAGTTACACTTAGTAAACTTCAAGGGCTTTTAAAGACTGCAGAAAGTAGTCTTAAAGGCAAGTCGGTTGTTACTACTCCTCCTACTCCAACTGCGGCCAGTGTCTTAGCAATCAGGCATGGAAAAGGGAAGAAGAGAAAGAACCCTTCTAAGGGTACCAAGTTTAAGACCCTTGAAGGCTCCTCTTAAAGCAAAACAAAGAAAAGTTTTGTCACTCCTTCTGCTAAACCTAATAAGGCTAAATGCTTCTATTGCCATGAAAAGTCGCACTGGAAGCGAAACTGCCCAAAGTACCAGCAAGATGTGAAGGATGGGAAAGTAAAACCCAACCATGCAGGTATATACACTATTTTGTCTAATAACTCACCTCATTCTAAGTCTTAGGTCCTTGATACAGGTTGTGGTATTCACATATTTTCTGATTTTCAGGGACTAAGAAGAAGTGAGAATATGGAGTAGGGAAAGATAAACTTGATCATGGGGAACAGGAAAGCTTCACCTGTCACCAAGATAGGAGTTATTTCCTTATTGCTAAATAGTGGGTTTACATTACATTTGAATAAATGTTATTATTCGCCAGAAATGGAAAGAAATCTTATTTCCTTTCATGCATTATATAAACAAGGTTTTACCTTTTATTTTGATAATAATAATGGTGGTATTGATGTTTTCTTTAATAATGTTCTTTATTTCAAAGAATTACCTTGTGATGGTGTGTATGAAACTGTATCTGTTGTAGATAACCTAGGAAATAATGTATTGTGTATTGACTCTTCCACTAGCTTAGATAAAGCATCTTTATGGCATTGTCGTCTTGGACATGTAAGCAAGAAACGCATAGGCCAACTCCAAAAGGATGGAGTCTTGGAGTCATTTGACCTAAAGTCAGATGATAGTTGTGAACCTTGTTTGCTTGGTAAAATGAAAAAGTCACGTTTTACTGGAACTTGTGCTAGGGGTGAAGGTTTGTTGGATCTCATACACACAGATGTGTGTGGACCCTTTAGAACCGCCACAAGAGATGCTAATCGCTTCTATGTGACTTTTACTGATGATTTTAGTAGATATGGATATGTTTACCTAATCAAGCATAAGTCAGAAACCATTGAAAAGTTCAAAGATTTTAAGTAAGAAGTGCAGAATCTGTTCGTCAGGAACATTAAGATGCTTCAACCCGATTGAGGTGGTGAGTATCTTAGTTTAGAGTTCCTCGACTATCTCAAGGGATGTGGGATTATCTCACAACTAACACCTCCCAGGACACCGCAGTTGAATGGTGTGGCTGAGAGGCGCAATCGAACCTTGTTAGATATGGTTTGTTCCATGATGAGTCGAGGTTCGCTACCAATCTCATTTTGGTGGTATGCCTTAGAGACTGCCGCCTATATCCTTAATCTAGTCCCCACAAAGAAGGTTGCCAAAACACCTCATGATATGTGGACTGGAAAAGTTCCCAATTTATACCACATCAAGATTTGGGGTTATGAGGCTTTCGTGAGATGAGAGACTCATGATAAGCTCAAACCCCGAAGAGAGAGAGGTGTATTTTCATCGGCTACCCATAGAAATCCTTTGGTTACATCTTCTACAGACCCAATGATAATGTGGTCTTTGTAGCAAGAAGAGGAGTCTTTCAAGAGATACAATTTATAAGCCAAGGAGACAATGGGAGGCAAATTGACCTTGAGGAAATTCAAGAGTCAAGTGGTGAAGGAACCTCAACCCCTAGCCCTCAACCCGAGGAGGAAACTCCTGTTGAGCCGACTGAAGAATCTGTACCTCTGAGGTGTTCCACGAGAGTTAGGAATGGACCTGAGCATTACTATGGTTTCCATATTACTACAGAAGGTGATACATTTATCAGTGATAACACACTGGTAAATCTGGATGAGCCTAACAGCTACACGGAAGCCATGGCAGGCCCTGAGGCTGCTAAATAGAAAGAGTTATGGATAGCGAATACAGTCCATGTATGACAATCAAGTATTGCACTTGGTTGACAATGTACCTGATCATAAGACGGTTGGGTACAAATGGATCTTCAAGAAGAAGACCGACATGGATGGTAATGTACACACTTACAAGGCACGACTGGTTGCAAAGGGTTATTCTCAAACTCCGGGAATTGATTATGATGAGACCTTTTCTCCAGTGGCCAAGATTAAGTCTATTAGGGTTCTGTTAGCAATTTCTGCATTTCATGACTATGAAATATGGCAAATGGATGTCAAAACCGCTTTCTTTAATGGAAAGTTGGCTGAAGATGTTTACATGGTTCAGCCAGAGGGTTTTGTCAGTATAGAGTACCCTAATAGAGTGTGTAAGCTTAAGAAATCCATCTATGGATTGAAACAAGCACCTCGCAGATGGAATCTTTGTTTCGATGAGTAAGTCAAAGAGTTTGGTTTTTCGAGATGCGAAGATGAATCTTGTGTATATGTCAAGGCTAGTGGGAGTATAGTTAGGTTTTTGGTATTGTATGTGGATGACATTCTACTCATAGGAAATGACATCCCAACCTTGCAGGAAGTAAAGTCCTGGCTTGGGAAGTGTTTCGCTATAAGGACCTTGGAGAAGCTGCCTATATCCTAGGGATAAGGATTTTGAGAAACGAGAGTAAAAGACTAATTGGACTTAGTCAAAGCACCTATGTGGACAAAGTGTTGAAAAGGTTCAACATGCACAACTCCAAGAAAGTTGAGTTACCTATCCAGTGTAATGCCAGACTGAATAAAATTCAGAGTCCGAGTACAGAGGCTGAGATAGCTGAGATGAGTCGAGTACCATATGCTTCCGCTGTAGGCTCGATCATATATGCTATGACTTGTACTCGTCTTGATGTTGCCTTTGCTTTGAGTATGGTCAGCAGATATCAGGGGAATCCTGGCAAGGCTCACTGGACAGTGGTGAAGAATATTTTCAAGTACCTGTGAAGGACTATGGACTGGGTCCTTAACCTTGGTGGGAGTGATGACTTGAAAGTAGCAGGGTATAGTGATGCTAGCTTTCAGACTGACAAGGATAATTTCCGCTCTCACTCGGGCTGGGTCTTTACCCTAAATGGAGGGGCAATTACTTGGAAAAGTTACAAGAAAGATACAGTGGCAGATTCCACTTGTGAATCAGAGTATATAGCAGTAAGCGAGGAAACAAAGGAGGATATATGGCTAAAGAACTTCATCGGAGACCTTGGAGTTATACCAGTTATAAAGGAGCTAATGTAGATTTTCTGTGATAGCAATAGTGCGGTTGCCTTAGCCAAGGAACCAAGAGATCATGGGAGATCAAGACACATTGCCAGAAAATATCACTTCATACAACATCGAATAGAAGAAGGAATCCTCGTGGCAAAGAAGGTATCATCAGTTGAGAACCCGGCTGATACCCTCACGAAGGGACTGATTAGGGTTAAGCATCTTCAGCATGCTACGAGCATAGGGCTAAGAGATGATGTTAGTTCTTAGAAGTTAGATAATTTTGAAATTTGTAAAGTGTAATTGACATTTGATGATAAATAAAAGCTGTTATTTATGAGTAAAGTGTTGCTATCTCTTGTCAATCGTTTACTGAAGAGATTAAGACTTAATCTTGAAGATCGATTAGATCTTAAACAGGTAAAATAATGATTAAACAGCAAGAACATGAAAATAAAGAACAAGTCAAGAATGAATCAAACGAGTCGAATGATTAAACTTAAACCCTCAGAAGAGCTCGATCAAGAACATCAACTATAGAGGGTTAAAAGGTTTACAAGAACGATAAAGAAATCTGCAAAGCTATCGTTATTCTCTAAAGCGTTAACCTAATATGCATGCAAGCATATCCTTATATAGTAAACCTAACAAGCTCACGGTTGGACAGGCCCAAACCGGAGAACAAAACATATGGACTAACTGCCGAGCCCAATGACGCAATCCTTGAACGAATCTTCAACCCAACAATCTCCCCCTTTGCGTCAATTGGAGCGAGATCTTCAGTTGTTACTTGGGCCAGCAGCGGTGGCAGGTACTTTCTTCTTCACAGTATTAAACAGACGCGAGATGAGAGCCAGTATCGTCTGTCTAAACCTGATGTACCATTGGATCATATCGTTGAAGTATTTAACATCATCCGCTGCATTCTCTTTACACCTTTGGATGATCGACAACACGTGCTCTAGACAAGCAGTGGTGTAAAGATGTTTGTCAGCTAAAGCAAAGAGACATTTCTGTCCTTCTGCTCTAGTGAACATGACCGAATTGCGTCTCGGGTCGATCTTGCCCATTTTCATTTGATTGAGATCACTGGCCGATCCCACAGGAGCTATCTTCGGTTTCTTCTTGAAGACAGTGGCTACCTCCTGATCCATTAGGGTTACCTCCATGATGTAACAGACTAACATCCTTTTGAGATGGTCTATAATCGGACCATATTCAGCTTCATTCGTCAAGAGGATGTTATGCAAGACGATCCAATCATGAGGATTTAGGTTCGGTAGATCTGCCAGGGATATAAGATGTTTAGTTCTGGCAGACCCTCGAATCACCTTGAACCGAACATTGATGAATCTTCCTTCGGTATAAGGCTTCAATACCCGAACATTCACTATCTTCTGGGCTCTCCATGTTAGATACTGAGGACGAGCAGCCTTCAGATAGAAATCGATCAGCTCCCTATCAACCTCAGGGTTCGGATGAGGAACTTCAAAAATATTGGAGAAGGCGTGGAAGATAAACGCCTTTCGATTCAACGGCATGTCGAACTGCAAATCGACAGAATTATAGCAGTCGAAGGAGATCACCGGCTCGAGCCATAGGATGCTAGGAGTATCTATGGCCTCCTTAATCATTCGCTCCCGAGTCCAGGCAGGGAATAGAGTCTTCTTGCTCTCAAGAAGATCGTGGGCTTCTTTCTTCTTGCGTTCGGCTTCTTCAGCCTCTCGCGCCACACGATTGACATCATCATCAACATTGCGACTGTTTTTACGTTTCAACATGTCTGCAATGGTTTCTTTAACTTCATCTTCATCTTCTTCCTCAGCTATGTTCTTCCCTTTATCCTTCACACCCGAACCCGAAGTTTGACCAGTCGGAGGTGGTTCGGTTGTGTGAGTAGCTTTGGAGGAAGGAGGTGGTTTCGATCCGGACTTCACTTCAATGTCGTGATGAAGAAGAAAGGCTCTGGATGAGCTGTTGCCAGAGGACCAACCCAAAGTCTAGGTTGACTCCGTTGTAAATTGCATACATAATCGACAGGAACAGTCGACTTGAACCATCGGATCCTGAGCTCCTTTCAGATAAGCCCTTGAAGAGGACTATAAACATGCCGTTCCACTGTGGCGGCAAGCAGGATTTCTTGAACTTCGCAACGGAGGTGAGCACCTCCGTGTATCCCATATTATAGAACATGTTGTACAGATGGCCAAGAGGAATCGTCTCCGGATTAATTCTCGATGGGTCAGCAGCCAACCCTAGCAGTGTACAGAATCGTTGTCGAGAAATGGAGGTCTTGTGATCAGCAACCTCGAAGAACACCCACTCAACGGCTTTGTCGTAATATGCAGTAGCATACACCTGCGAGAGACTCTCCATGGGCACAGACTCAATCCTAGAGAGAGCTGGAGCGATTTGGGAGTACTTCAGGCACCCAATGATCGGCGACATGTAAGAGTCGTATGCCAGAGGGTTCAGATCGATCACCAAGCATTGGTGAGGGCGAATGGGTAGTATATGTGAGGTAGCATGGACGGAAGATGATTCTGCCATTGTTGAAGGTAGAAGAAGAAGATGAACAGTGAAGCTTTTGGGAGTGTTTGCTCTCTTGGAAATTCTGGATGCAGTAAAGAGGTAAATGAGAGTAGAGACTGCCTTTTATAGTGATTGGAAGGAGAGAGAAAAATCTGTTCAAATCTTCTATGGAAATACGAAAAGGTTTCCCGGAATGATGGATGCGTGACAGTTAAGGCATGCGATGATCACGTAGGAGAGAGAGTGTCAGATTCCTAGGAACACGCCGCCCAACAAGCGCCGTTTCAGAACAAACCGTTTCAAATCCTCACGCGCCTTTAAGTGCCAGAGAGGAATCGCTTGAAATTCGCACACACGTCCATTATGTCAGTAAAAGAGTGGGCGTTTCAAATTCACACGCGCCCCTTTTTATATTCACCGGTTGAAATTCAATCCTTTTGTTTTCCCGCCTGAGTCAGCAACCCTTCGTCTTATCTTTGAGATGCCATCTTTTGAATTAAATGCCCACATGGATGATTTTTGACCACAACTTGATAATGAACCACCAAGGCAATAATACAGCCTGTAATAATTAGTAACAGAATTTTGGAAAGTCAAAGATTATCGTGCGAAGAGTGTAAAAGGAAAAAGAAATAAAGCAACTCTTTTGAGGAATGACTGTGAGGTCAATAATGACACGAAACAAATGATCCCGGGCACGAATCTCTTCCTTCAAGATCAAGAGAGATCTCAAAGTGTTAATGTGGATTCCCGTTGAATTACGATCAAACACTTATTAATAAATGTTGAAAGGCTTCTTTTAATTAGGCTATTTCAGGGTGGCTTTCGCTTTGATGCAACATTTCTAATCTTGAAATAAGAAAGAAAGTGATCAAAGTACTTGTGAGACCGGTGTAGTCTGTTGAACAAGTAGGTAGGAATTAATTTTAAATAGCTTGGAAAATATAAAATCTCAACAAAAAATAAAAACTGGATCCCAAGGGAAGAAATGTTATGGTGTTTAACAATTTCATAGGAATCACACATAATAAAATTTGAGGTTTCATGAGGGTACATCCGTCAGTTCTTTGGTGAAAACTTGAGCAAATTAATTGTTCACCGTCAATTCAGATTTGGTGTTGAATTGTGGGTTTCACTCAGCTCGTAGTAGCACGAAACTAAGATCATAAACACAGTTGTTGTGTAACCATAAACCTCAGTGGTAATTTCTGAGAGTCTCAAGGGTTACGTTGATGAAACGAGTGTAATGGAGAAATGTAATGGAGATGGTGTAAGAAAATAAAGTACCTCAGCTGCAAAAAGAAGGACCAAGCAGAAAACTCTTAACTCATGTGACAAGAGAGTGAGGTAGCTCACGATTAGAATAAATGTGGTAGCCTTATTGGGAAGACAAGGTTTGTTTATACCAAGTCATAAAGGCTATTATTCAAAATCTTATGAGGCTTGGGACACATACAGCAGCATGCTTCTAGGGACACTTAAGTAATCCAACAATTAAATCCCCATAAACGAACGAGCAAAAATAAAATTAAATGAGAAAAAATATTTTTGGAGCTTTTGAAATAGATAATAAAAAAAATAAAAAGAAAAAAAAATGAAAAGATGAACAGTAAGCAAAGAAAATAAGACTTGGAAAGAGTAAAAAAAACTTTGGAAAACTTTGAAAAACCGAACCCGAACGTTCGGTTGGTTTCGGTTGGGAAAATTTTGAAAAACCGAACCCGAGCGTTCGGTTGGTTTCGGTTCAAGAAAATTTTGAAAAACCGAACCCGAGCGTTCGGTTGGTTTCGGTTCAATAAAATTTTGAACAACCGAACCTGAGCGTTCGGTTGGTTTCGGTTCAATAAAATTTTGAAAAACCGAACCCGAGCGTTCGGTTGGTTTCGGTTCAATAAAATTTTGAAAAACCAAACCCGAGCGTTCGGTTGGTTTCGGTTCAATAAAATTTTGAAAAACCGAACCCGAGCGTTCGGTTGGTTTCGGTTCAAGAAAATTTTGAAAAACCAAACCCGAACCTTCGGTAGGTTTCGGTTTTGGAAAATTTTGAGAAACCGAACCCGAGCGTTCGGTTGGTTTCAGATCAATAAAATTTTGAAAAACCGAACCCGAGCGTTCGTTTGGTTTCGGTTCAAGAAAATTTTGAAAAACCGAACCCGAACCTTCGGTAGGTTTCGGTTTTGGAAAATTTTAGACAACCAAGGAATTGAGACAGGCAATCAGAATATACTTTTGACAATAAGATAAACAACTTTGTACAAGAAATATACAACCAAGAAAACTACCTTTGTGGTGATGAACGAGTCAGATGATTTAACCGAACCTGAACGTTCGGTCAAGTTCGCTTCTTACGTTTGAGGTTGAGAGGTAGTTTGAGGTACTGACTCTGATTCCATCATACCTAGCCCTTGTAAAATTTTGTTGAATGATGCTTCAGGAAGAGCTTTGGTAAAGACGTCAGCCAGTTGATCAGTGGTTCTGACAAAGTGTACTTCGACGTTTCCATCTTCCACGTGATCTTTGATGAAGTGATACCTCAGTGCTATGTGTTTGGTTTTAGAGTGTTGCACTGGGTTATGACAGATCCTAATTGCACTTTCAGAGTCACAATATAATGGGATCTTCTTCATATTGAGTCCATAGTCTCGAAGTTGACTCTGGATCCAAATCACTTGAGAGGTGCAGGATGCAGCGGCTATGTATTCTGCTTCGGCAGTAGACAACGACACACACGTTTGTTTCTTGGATTGCCAGCTAACCAACTTCCCGTCAAGGAATTGACAGCCACCAGTGGTGCTTTTTCTGTCGAGTCCACATCCTCCAAGGTCGGCATCTGAATAGGCTTGAACAAAGAAGCCTGAGTTGGAAGGATACCATAGTCCTAAGGAGGTGGTTCGCTTGAGATAGCGTAAAATGTTCTTCACTGCAAGCATGTGAGGTTCACGTGGGTTTGCCTGAAATCGAGCACAATAACACACAGAAAACATGATGTCAGGCCTGCTAGCAGTCAGATACATTAGTGAGCCTATCATTTGACGATAGAGCGTGATATCCACAGCCGGTTTGTCTAGAGATGGAGTTAGCTTGGTGCCGAATGCCATTGGGACTTTGACTTTGGAGTCTCCCATCATACCAAACTTTGCTAGGAGAGTCTTCGTGTAAGCTTCCTGATTGATAAAGATGCCTTCGGATCCCTGTCTAATATTTAAACCAAGGAAAAAGTTAATAGGACCCATTGAGCTCATTTCAAATTTAGTCTCCATCAGCTTTCTGAATTCAACTGTTAGGCTGGGATTCGTAGAGCCAAAGATGATGTCATCAACATAAATTTGAACTATCATAAGGTGGTTACCTTCCTTTTTGCGAAAGAAGGTTGGGTCAACCGAACCTTGTTTGAATTTAGACATCTTTAAGAATTTAGTTAGCGTTTCATACTAGGCTCTCGAAGCTTGTTTGAGGCCATACACAGCTTTATCCAGAATGTAGCAATGATTTGGATATTTTTCGTTCACAAACCCGGGAGGTTGCTCCACATACACGGTTTCTTCGAGTTCTTCATTAATAAATGCACACTTGACGTCCATTTGGAAAACTTCAAAGTTTTTGTGGGCAGCGTAAGCAAGAAATATTCTAACAGATTTCAGCCTAGCTACGGGAGCGAAAGTCTCTTCATAATCAATCCCTTCTTCCTGACAATATCCCTTTACTACCAGACGAGCTTTGTTCCTTATTACATTCCCTTCCTTGTCCATTTTATTCCTAAAGACCCATTTGAGACCAACAACCGAGGCATCTGGAGGAGTTGGAATGAGGCGCCAGACTTTGTTCCTTTCAAATTTGTTCAGTTCGTCTTGCATTGCTTGAACCCAATCGGAGTGATCGAGAGCAGTATTAACTGTCTTCGGTTCAACTTTTGATACGAATGAGTTAAACATGCAAAACTCAACCTTTGAAAATAAGGATGTCTGTTTTGCCTTCAGTTGTGATCGGGTCAGAACCTTTTCGGAGACATCACCAACCACCTGAGAGATAGGATGATCTCTGGTCCATTTGGTAAGAGGAGGATAGTTTGGATCAAAGGTTGGGTCTAGTTCAGCATTGATCATTTCTTCTAGTTCGGACTGGCTTTCGTAGTCAAGTGACATATCACCATGCTCCCCCTCGATTGATGAGCTATGAGAAACTTGAGGTTCAGAGGTTTCTTGTGGTGCTGGACTTTCAGGCGTTGATGCACCTTCGGTTGGAGAAGCACTTTCGGTTGCAGTTGGACTTTCGGTAGCAGTTGTAGAGCTTGGCTCCCCCTCAACATGTGAGCTTGGCTCCCCCTCGACTGAAGCATCGTTGGATGGAGGTTCATCAGAATTCGATCCTCCTTCATTCATTCTTCTGGCAGCTTCTTCGACAATTTGCTTCATGTGGTCTACCTTGTTGTCTGCTGCGCCTGCTTCTGAGAGAGTGGCTTTCTCTGGTTCGTCAAATAGCTCCAGAAACTTCTCGTATAGATTGGCGATTGAGACTGTGACTTGGCCAGTTTGAGGAAAGATGTCCCCAGCTGTGTGTTCTTTGGCCTGTAGCTTTTTGACATAGCTATCGTCAAAAGTCACGTAATAGGTCTCTTCGATTTTTCTCGAACGCTTGTTTAGGACTCTGTATGCTTTGGAAGTGAGAGAGTAACCCAGAAAGATTCCCTCGTCGGCTTTGATATCGAACTTGTTGCGGTGTTCTTTAGAGTTAAAGATGAAACACCGTGAGCCGAACACATGGAAAAATTTCACGTTGGGCTTTCTGTTGTTGAGAATCTCGTATGGTGTGAGCGTGAATCGTTTGTTGAGATAAGACCTGTTCTGTGTAAAACAAGCAGCAGAGATTGCATCAGCCCAAAAGTAAAGAGGTAAGGAAGCGAAACTTAGCATGGTTCGGGCAGCTTCACACAAAGATCGGTTTCGTCTTTCGACAATTCCGTTCTGTTGAGGTTTGTAGGGAGCTGAGAAGTTGTGACTTATTCCCTTTTCTGCTAGAAATTCTTCAAATTCCCTGTTCTTGAATTCCAGACCATTGTCGCTTCTGATGTTGCGAACAACCTTCTTGAGCTGTACTTCAATCTGCTTGATGAACACTTTCAGTTTATGAGTCGCTTTAGATTTGAGTTTTAGAAAGAACACCCATGTAAATCGTGAAAAGTCATCAACAATAACAAGAATATACTTGCTACCACCGATGCTTTCGATAGATGATGGACCACACAGATCAATATGAAGTAATTCGAGTGGTTCAACAACTTTTGTGTTAATTATAGATGGATGACTTTGACGACTCTGCTTCCCCATTTTTCATGCAGCACACAAATGATCTCTGTCGAACTTGAGCAATGGAAGGCCTCGAACATGACCTCCAGTGACAAGTTTGTTGATATCTTTAAAGTTGAGATGAGAGAGTCTTCGGTGCCACAACCAGCTTTCGTCAGATTGAGCTTTTGATAACAAGCATATAGTTGGGTTTCCTTTGATAGGTTTAAGGTTTAGAGGAAACATTTCACCCTTACGCTCCGATTTGAGAATTACTTTCTTCATCTTCTTCTTAATAATTTCAGAACCTTCATCGTCAAATGAGACTTTGAGACCTGTACCTCCAACAAGCTGAGATACACTGATGAGGTTGTGTTGTAGTCCTTCCACATAAGCCACCTACATTATAGTAAAATCACCATTAGTTATCATTCTGTATCCCTTTATGGTGCCGAAAGAGTTGTTTCCGAACTTGACGTTGCCACCGTTTGAAAGAGACCTGTATTCCTTGAGCTCTTCTTTCCTTCCTGTCATGTGACATGAGCAGCCACTATCGATGTACCATTCTTCGTCGAACTGCTCGTCACTTATAACCTGCAAAAATTAAGCAGATTTAGGAACCCAAAGTTTCTTGGGTCCACGTGAGCTTTTCATAGGAGCAGGAATAGTAAGAGAGATGTCAACAAGATATGTTCGTTTTATAAGCGTTGTTTCATCTTTCTTTTTGATGGTAAAGACTTTTATTTTATTAGGATTAGGTGCTTTCGGTTTAGACTCTGGATTGGATGCATTAACCTTCTGTTTGCCTTTTTGTTCAGCTGATGAATGAGATTTTTGAGAACGAACAGAATGAGCTTTAGAGCAAGATGGAGATGAATTGGAAGAATTAGAAGAATTAGATGAATGAGAAGGAGTGGGCTTAGATTCAGATGACTTCTTGGCTGGAGACTCTAGGTGACCCTTTTGCTTTTGATCATTGGAGGGACTGACCTTGGAGTTTTGATCTCTTTTGACTTCTGAAACAAACCTTTGCTTTCGGTTGGAGCAGTTCTCTGAACCGAACCTATGCTTTCGGTTGGAGTCATTCTCAGAACCGAGCCTTTGCTTTCGGTTGGTATTCTCTTCTGAACCGAACCTTGGCTTTCGGTTGTTGTGGCTTTCATGCTTTTTGACAGGATTGTTCTCAAACTTCAGATTCTTGTCTTGATGAGAGAAATATGCATTTTGGGATTGCCAGAATTGCTTCCTTTCAGAGAGATTCTTCCTGTATCTATGGTTCCTTTCACGTTTCTTATTCCTCATCTGCTTCGGTTGATGATGAATATTGGCTTTTATTTTCAGTTTCTCCTTGGCTGGTTCACTTTGAACTGTAGGAGTTTCACATTGAACTGAGGAACTAGAGGGAATGTCTTCTTTTGCCGAACTTCCATTCTCTTGAGGAATATCTTTCGTACCACTAGTACTTGGCTCATCGAAATTATCTGGCTTATTCAAGGGTTCTGGTATGTATCTACCTTTACTCATCCATGAGGTTCTTTCTGATAAGCCTACCGTTTCGTTTGCATTATCTATTGGAGCTGACCAGAAGTACTCATCGCAGCCATCAGCATTGTCTTCGTTTACAATAGCTGTGAGTTCAACGGTCTGATGTTCAGTTACTCCAGTGACCTTGTACACTTGATTTGGAGTGGTCCTGACCTTTTGATATACAACCGCTTTCTCTGCTAAGATCGGGGACTTATGTTGGGACAATCAAGCGAACTCCACTGAATTTTCAGAAATTAGATTCTTGTGGTTTTCAGGCTTGTTTTTTACAAATTCTGAGCAGTCAACCGTGTCCTCTACAGAAATTTCACTCATGTTGTCGTCCTCATTAAGCTCAGATGCATTCTCAACATCAATTTTGTTTTCTGAGCTCAAGTTGGCGTTTAAAGAGTCAAATTTTTGTATGGTTTCGGTTCTCAGTTTAAGTCTATCATTTTCATCCAAAAGGTTTTTAAGCATGTCCTTGTGGTCCTTGGATTTAATGAAAGATTCTATTTTGTCCAGTCCATACATGTAGGTCGGATTAATGTCATCAGATGATATCACACTCTCACAATTATAAGCTTCAACATCGATTTCATCCTCCTTAAACTCAAGGAAGGGCAAAATCATGCGATGGATCTTTTGGCCTATTTCACAGTCCAAGTGAAGCTGAGTAATATTAGAATAAAGACGTTTTGCAATTAAACAAAAAACATTCCGCTGTTTTAACTACTTTAAATTGTCTCTTTGTAAATAAATGTTTTTGTCTTTTATTTTAACTAATTCAGACTCCTTCAACTCGATCCACATGCGCCGCTCCTCACTCTTCGATGACACCCTGCCTAATTGATCAGTTAGGTTAGAATTGGTGACTCGAGTTTGAGTTAAACTACTATCTAGATGAGAAATTCTTGTATTAACATTTTTTAGTTCTTTCTCATATGAGGATTGTGGTACTTTAAATGAAACGAAAATCGATTGTACCTTCTTGATCAGTTCATCGAGCTCGTTGAACTGCACGCTGAGCGGTTTGGCCGTAAAGCACATATCTTGCTGCTCCTTCGGTTCATTGCTTCCACCATTAGTGTTGTATCCCCTCATCTGAGATACATTGGACACCATGAAGCACCTTCCTCCACTGCTCTCCTCCTTTGCCACGCAAGCCTTTCCATGAGAAGGCCTCCTCACTTCATCGTCTTCAGAGTCGGTTGACCAAACTTCCACTCCACCGAACTCGTCATCAGCAACCGAACCCTGCACAATAAGAGCGTTCATGGAAGGGTTAGCGGTAGATTTCTTCTTCCTCATCTCTTCAAGCTTTTTCTGTAGCAAAGCTTCCTCATCCTTTTCAGCCATCTTTTTGAGGACACAATCCTTAGCATAGTGATTTTTGCCTCCACAATAGTAACAGCTTACTCCAGAATCACCATCTGCTTTCGGTTCCTTCTTGGGCTCTTCAACCTTCGGTTCATTATTAACCTTTTCTGAACTATAACTCCCCTGCCAGTTTCGGTTTTTGTTGCTGGGGAATCTCTTCTTAATGAACCTCTTGGGGTTAGACACCATCATAGCATAATCCTCAGACGTGAGGTCATACTCCTCCAAGTTGAAGTCTTCATCCTCCATCACAGCTTTACTTTTTGACAGGAGGGCCAGCGAACCTAGGCTTGAAACAACATTCTTTTCCTGCAGCACAATCTTCTCCTGAGACTTGAGAATACCCACCAGTTTAGCCAAAGAGTATGATTTAAACTGCTCATGGGCTTTGACTGTTGACACCACTGCTCTCCATTCTGACCTTAGACCATTTAAGAACGTAACTTTCTGCTCGATAAGCTTCCTTTCGATGTCATGTTTGATCATCCTGCTGAGAAGATGATTGAAGCGATCGAACGTCTGGGTCACAGTTTCTTCGGCTCCTTGCCTGAATTCTCCAAACTCAGATAAGAGCAAGGTTTGGATAGAGTGTTCAAGATCCTCGTCTGTAGAGTACAGTTCACGAAGTCTATCCCAAACTTCCTTTGCCGTCGTGCATGAGCTGACCAACCTGAAGGTGTCGGACTGAAGGGCGAATCTTATTAATCTTAACGCCTTGATATTACACTGGTATTTGTCCTTTTCATCTTGTGCAATATCTTTGACATCCTTCAGCAGATCATTATACTCCTTTTGAGTTTTAATAATCCTTGACGTTGCAGAATGAGAAAAAGGTCCATTAATGATTGCTTCCCATATGAGGTATCCATTATCCTCAGATCCTATAACGTAGTCTTCGAAGTGATGCGCCCAGACTTCATAATCATGGGTATATAGGATAGGAATCTTCGTGGTTGAACCGATGCTGTTGGAAATATTGATGGGATTCGATTGTGACTCGTCCATTATGATCGAAAAACGTGTTCAAAGATCAGACTTGTAATAAATCAGATTAGGGCAAAACAATAAATATCAAGATACATCAATAATGAGATGACGGCTCAATAAATATCAGTAATTGCGGAAAAACCCTAATTGAAACCTTTTCACAGAAAAGATGTGTATCGATTACACAGCCTCCTGCTCTGATACCAATTGAAGAGATTAAGACTTAATCTTGAAGATCGATTAGATCTTAAACAGGTAAAATAATGATTAAACAGCAAGAACACGAAAATAAAGAACAAGTCAAGAATGAATCAAACGAGTCGAATGATTAAACTTAAACCCTCAGAAGAGCTCGATCAAGAACATCAACTGTAGAGGGTTAAAAGGTTTACAAGAACGATAAAGAAATCTGCAAAGCTATCGTTATTCTCTAAAGCGTTAACCTAATATGCATGCAAGCATATCCTTATATAGTAAACCTAACAAGCTCACGGTTGGACAGGCCCAAACCGGAGCACAAAACATATGGACTAACAGCCGAGCCCAATGACACAATCCTTGAACGAATCTTCAACCCAACATTTACTATTATTTCTTTTTGCATGTTTTGACTTCCAGAATAATTATGTTATGGTATATATCATATTATTCGAACTCTCCACAGTCGGTCATATGTTGGAAGTAGATATGAATCAAGATTGTTATGGGTTGGCTTGTAGAGGTTTAAGATGTTAGACAAAGCGAGGCTACAACACTCATGAGTGCTCATAAGTTCTGAGTATTGGATTCAACCCACGCTCACTGGTATCACTTCATGGAATTTATCTCGAGTGATCATGAGACGGTAATATCATATAAGCCTTCAAACCTAGAGATATGATTTTTTGCCTATGAGTTGGTTATGCATTGATCGCACGAAAACGCATGGTAACTCGATGTTATAAACCATGCCTTTGTGTGTAATTCAACAAGTAGTAGAGCAAACCTATGAGTCAAAGTTTATCTGTTCCTTTTAGGATTAGAAGTGATATCTAGGCCCCTCGATGATTTTGGTTATGCATTGATTGCATGAAAACGCATTGGTAACTCGATGTTATAAACCGTGCCTTTGTGTGTAATTCAACAAGTAGTAGAGCAAACATATGAGTCGAAGTTTATCTGTTCCTTCTAGGATTAGAAGTGATATCTGGGCCCCTCGATGATTTTGTTTTGGCCTATGTACCAGGCCCGGTCAGAACTAAATTGATGTGTTCAGTTAAGTTCTATGTCAAAAAAATCGGAATCGGGAAAGAAATGTTGGATAATAAGCAAGACCATGCTCCATGTATTTGTCCGACTGATATCTAGAATAGAGGATTATATGATCACTTATCTAAAATGGCGCTTCATAGTTCAATAGAGTTTTGAGAGCTACGATTGATGACCGGTTCCTGAAGTCATACTTGCAACTATAGTTATTAGACTTATCCAAGTGGGAGACTGTTGGATATAATGTCTAAGTCCATAACTATATTTGGTATGTACTTGAACCGACCCGGCATGGTCCATTTGGGTTGCACTTCACTCGAACAATTTATGGATAATCTTTTGAGAATAGTATAAGTCATGATTTATTTATATATTATAAGTTCTAATATATTAATATAAAATGATATTATTTAATTAGTGTTGATCTATAATTAATTTAGAGTTAATTTAGAGATCAAAAGTTTGACTAAATAAATATGGGCTCTTGTATTTATATAGTGTGGGCTAATGCTTATTTGGAATGCGCTAGGCTTGCATGGAAATTCCATGGATACTCCATGGAGCTTTAACCCATGGATCTCATGGAAATGAAAAGACATGTGTATTAGGGTTTACATGGATGTAACCCTAATCCACCACACTATATAAAGGAGGCTTTAGTTCTTGAAATTACACTAGTAGTTGTGAGAAAACCAAGAGGGCCGATTTCAAGAAGGTTGTAGCTATTCTCTCAAGTTTCCAAGTTTGTGGTGATTTGTGACTTCCATTTGAGGTATCCACATTATTGGTGCTAGGCTCACAAACTCGAAGCAATCAACTACCACTACAAGGTAAGTAATTCTACTAGTTTTATTTTATTCAAGTACCCCATGCCATGCTAGTTAGGATAAGAACCTTAGAAAAATAATTATTTGCATGTATCTTAGTCAAACATAGATCCAAGGTTTCTAGGGTTGCATGTACACCATAGGAGTGTTAGATTGCTCAAAACCCATCAAATATCGCCTGACTCATTTTGCTGCACCTAGCTGCTTTCCAATAGCAGCTGAGACCTCCATGGTTCCAACCCGTCTGCCAACTAAGTGAAACACTAGATTCCCACCCGGTTGCTAAGTCGAAAGATACACACATTCACCCCACGCGACTCCTAAAATAAAGCCTCATATGGCAACAATTGCCCAAACTATCTCGCCACCAAGACCAACGCTAAAAGAGAATACTCCATGACCAATTGTAGTCTTATATCATACCCGGTCTCCAACGACCTACCAATTCCTGATTCCAAGCATGATGTGGCCCTCCCATAGTCTTATGAATGGACCCACCCTAGTCTAAATCATCTAAAGAAATCTATGACTAAGCATGGATTTGCCTCACCCTCACTGCTACATACGGACCGGTGAATGCTACGGGCCACCCCGCAGTCTTACAACCCTCCCACACTAACTACCAACCTAGTGAATGCTACGGGCTACCCCACAGTCTTATAAAACTCCTACACTAACTGCCAACCTAGTGAATGCTAGAGCCACCCTGCAGTCTTAAAACACTCCCACTTTTCCATGGCCACCGCCCATGGTCTTACCGCTCATCTATCAATCCTTCCAAACACATCCGGAGTTGAGCACACACCCGACGAAGCGCCCAAGATGGCTCGAGTCATGCCTGGAAGTCCAACCTGGCCCACCAAAAGCCTGTCATTCATCACCAAGAAGGCACTAACCAACTGTTGGGGAGTTTTTTGAACTCTTAACTCATACAATCCTCAATCTAGATGGCCACTTGGACCGCCTTCCTCCCTGATGGGGATGTGAAACTCATCCTAGTTTCCTGCATGAATCTATTCCTGGAAATCTGAACGGTTCCCCCCCACTTTGATCCAAAGAAGTTCTCCCAACACATAATATTGAAAGATTCCCAATCCATCTTACCTCTTATTATTGAACCGCTGACAACCTACACATACCAATGCTAGTGTTCCATTACTAGCCAAAACCCAAGATCGAACAACCCTTGAAGACCATGATAACACACCCTAAAAATACTAGCAAATCGGATAACTCCAGATGCTTTTAATGATACATCACCCAAATCTTGAAGTCCTTTATCCTGGTGACAAGATCGAACCTTAGCAATAGACTACTTCCCTTGGCACTCCCAGTGGCCAACCAAGCTCAAATACTAAAACCACTAAACCCCAACGACACTAGAGAATTAGCACGCTGAACCTGACCATAGACCTTCCATATAATACCCCTGAACTTATCTCGACCAAGAACCAGAATAACAACCAAACACATTGAAATCTGCTCAACAAGATACAACCACTTACTGACCTACTAATGATTCATGGCATGCAAAAGGAATATAACAATTATTGATGACACAAATCATACAATAATAGAGAATTTAACCAAAGATCATGCTTACCCAGACCGATATAAAATTCCAAACAACATAAATATTGATAACAAATGAAAAGATGGCAAAAGATAACATACCCTCAATATCATGTGCTGGAGTCCTGGCCTCCCCTGTGTAACACTGCAATGTCCGACTCCTCTCTGATGGGGCTTCTACCCTACCCTCACGACTATCAGTGATACTCAAAGTATCCGGAGCAGGTACACTCACCTCCCCTCGCCATTGAGCAATTGGCCTTCTTATGGCCCACTTGGTTGTAGTGAAAACATAATGGGCTTGCCTCCTGAGGACAATCCCTGCTAACATGACCAATCTTGAGACACTTGTAGCAGCCCAAACCCCTAGAACAACAAACCCCATCGTGTAGTTTCCCTTACATCTTGCACTGATCCCGGCCCTGCTGGCCCTTCAATCGCTGATCTGACGCCTTGGTCTCTTCTCGGGACTCTCCACTACCTGCAACTTATTTGGCCCCCTCTTCCCTAGGTGATTCAAATCGATCTCCCGCTCACGGGCTATAGAAATCATATCATTCAGGGCCTTGTAGCCTGATATAATCACAAACTCCTTGATGTTATCCCTCAGCATATCATGATACCTTACCTTCATCATTTCCTCGCCCACTGCATACTGTGGAACCAATAAGGCTCTCTCCTTAAACTTAGCAGTGATCTCTGTCACAGTCTTAGTAGTCTGGCAAAGATCCTAAAACTCTCACACCAACTACTGCACCTCAATCACCGGTGCGAACTCAACTCAAAACCTGGTCGAAAAATCATCCCACGACATAGCATCAACAACATCATAACTCACCTCACATCTTACCTCTTCCCACTAATCTTGTGCCATGTATTTTAAAAGGCAGGAAGCAAATATGAACTTTGACCCCTCAAGAGAGAAACTCGTCCTGAACACGTTATCCATAATCGTTAACCATCTCTTACTGACAATGGGTTCCTTCTCCCCAGAGAGCGTGGGAGCTCCACAAGCATGATACTCACTGAAAGAAAGAGTGCAAGCTTCAATGATATCCATAACCTCGGCTCAAAACGTGCCTAAGCGCCCATCCAAAATCTCCAAAATCCCCTCCTTGATCAAACCAAAGATCACAGGAGTCTGCTCCAAAATACCGCGGTAACTTCCGATGAGATGAACTCCCACATCTACCCAATAATCGGCTCAGTACCTGCACCTGAGCCGAAACCAGAACTAGATGCTCCTTCCTAAGTGCTCATCACCAAATTGAAATACGACATGCAAATGATCAGAACATACCCAAGAATACTCATCCCACAAGCTCCTTAGATTCTCCAAGACTCTCATCGATTTGAGTATGGATCCTATGCTTTTAGTAGTATGGTCCTAATACTACCTTCCACACCTATCCATACTTTCCTCAAGAATCATCCCGGATCCTCTAAGTCGCCTTCTCAAACTGATGCACCAAAACTCACTAAACAGCAGAACTAAACCCACTAGAGCACTTCCTAGGCTCCCCTAGGTTCCCGGCCTCACCCTGCCCTCAACTGCTGAAAGGCACCTACCAATGTCAACTAACTACCTCATGAATATAGTCACATGTGACAGAGATCAAATAATCCTTTGAGTAGAAAACTCAACCCTTGAACGGTTGGACTCGAACAAGACTTGTGCAATAGGTTCAGATCCATTACTCTAAGATTATTTAACTTGTGCCACATGTGACTTAGCATATTCACTTAGTAGTCAATTCATATCGCTAAGAATCCCACAAAGCACAAAGCAAGCAGCATTCATGCAATGGAAAATCTAACCAGCATATACTAATCAAGCCATTCTATCCACTTATCTGAAAACCATAACAACATGCAATTTTAAAAGCTCATACAATCAGGCATATAAAGGCATCTCTCCTATCATAAAATCCAAAGCAGATCCTTAGCCCTAATATAACATGCAGTTCTCATAATCATATCATATCACAATAAACATGTATTGGTATTCTGGGAAACACTTGCTTGAGCTCGGCCGATTGCACGCATCACACCCATTTCTTTGATTAGAAACCTATTTTTAATAAAAAAATTATTTTATGAAAAAATTTCACCAAACCCTCGGTTTGAGTTCAGGCATACTCGAGCGTATGCTCGAACCCCTCAAACCAAGGCTCTACTACCAACTTGAAACATCCCAAAAATCACAGGATAAAATTTTCATTTTTAATATAATCAAAACACTCATTTATTCTTTATTCAAACATTTAGAAGTTTTTCAAATAAAACAATTATCAAAGTACGTTCCTAAAATCATGAGTTGCGGAAAACACAAGAGTATGCACTGGGATCAAGATGGGCCCTTCCCTTTCAAACCGGAAGTACCTGAAAACCATGGCTCTTATATACAAGTGCCAGGAGCCACCTCCTATTCTTCCATGCAAGAATTACAAAGACAACTAGCATACAATCTACAACTACTTATCTACTAAACTGCCAGAGTCCAAATTCTGGTCCTGCATACAGATTTTTCAGGACCACCTCCGGGTCTTTAATTCAAATGCCAAGGGCCATCCCCTGGTCTTCCAACAATATATAAACAAACAGGGTTGGCATTGGTGCCTTCAACCCATAGAATAGTGAGGAGACTCACCCCGCACTGTTGAATCACACTGATAATCCCTGACAGGTGGTCTGATATTCCCCCAAACTATCAGTAACCAATAATACCCAATTAATAATTGGAATCAAATCTATCCTTCATCCATACTTAGGGTAAAAGACCATATTACCCCATATCTATCTTGGCTCAAGACTGAGGCTCAAGCATATAATCTAGAAGGCCCAAACATGGCTCAACATAACCCATGGTCAACCCTGATCCAACTTCTGGTCAAAGTCAAAGTTAATAGGTCATGTTGACCAAACACATCGTGTAGCCCCTTGGACATGTTGTGTTCTTCAATCATCCAGATAATCGAGAAAACCCCCAACACGCCGTGTTTGCTTGCAAACACGACGTGTTTTTCCGAGATTCAACAGCTTAATGCAATAAGTTGTTTTCTCTGATTCCATGAGCTCCAAAGCTCAGATCTAGTCCAAAACATGGTCAAGAAGGATAAAGTTTCCAAATTTATCCATTGCTATTACCTAATAAGGTTCAAAACAAATCTATTAAGCTTAATAGTGCAAGGGATTAACCAATAAGCACTTAATCCATAAAGACATAGCCCCAACACACATATTTGACTTCCTTGAGCTAGAAAACCATGTAAAGTTGCCAATTTTATGTTCATTCATGTCTTACTAATTGACTTAATGCATCCATGACACCAAAACTCTCATAAAGCTTTTACCTTTATGCTCAAGCATATTAAAGCAAACTTAGATATGAAAGAACAAGCCCTTAAATGACCTCACTCATCCATTAACCCAAAATGGACCAAAATCACAACAAACTAACTATGAAGAGATCTAAACATATACAAGACAAGATGCAAAGTTGATACCTCAATAAGCTTCCCCACAAGATGATGATTTTGAATCCAAAGCCTTTTCCCCAAGCAAAGCAATTTCAAGATCTCCTCTTCCTTCACAAAGTCCAAAAATGAGAACCAAGAACTTCTTACTAGCTGAAGAACACCGCCAAGAGGCTTAAAGATTGATTTTAGGTCTGCCATGAGGACTGAAGGTCTTTATATAGGGTGCAACACCCTAAAAATTAGGGTTTTCTCCACCAGCCACCAACACGCCGTGTAATGGCATAAACATGTTGTGTTGGCCTTAATGAAAGTCACGCTTCTTCAAATATAGACACATCGTGCTGGCTTTTCCAACACGTTGTATTGAACTCTAGAAAGGGGATTTATTTCCAACAATTATTCCTCAAGATTCCAGGTGTTATAACTCCCCCCCCCCCCTAAAATTTGATTTCATCCTCGAAATCATTCCTTACCATCCCATGTATGCCATACAGCCTGAAGAACGCAATCACAACTATAGGCATACAACGGCCTTGCAAAGGCTACTAAACCCAACCTTAGCAGAAATCTCTAACCTGATGAAGAACGAATACTTAATCCTTATGGAAACCATTTATACCTACCTGAAACTTGAAATTTGAAGTCTCAAATTGGTCTGACTCCTTAACAGATCAACCATACCGAATCACTACCATGCCGAAACCTCATTGAATTCCAGACAAACAAAACACTTCCAACCCTTGATTATCTTGACGCTTCCATTGAGAAAAAAATCAATAGCCAATTATTGTTGTAGAACACTTATACTTAACAGAAGGCTCAGATGTAACATCCCGATTTGCAGGTATGAATTTTTAAGATTTTTATTCATATTACAGGACCTACTCGACGATTTGGGTGGCCCAAACTCGTCGTGTAGAAACGAAGGAGTGTGCGTGATTTATAAACTTACTCGACGAGTTGGAGGACCCTAACTCGACGAGTTGACGGAAGAACATGAAACCCTAATTTTTTAGGGTTTTCACCCTATTTAAGGAACCTTATGACTCATGGCCGACCTCCCTCATCATTCCCTCAGTCTAGAAAAACCCTAAATCATGTCTCCTCAACCATTTTGAGTGTGTGAGTGTTCAAAGTGTGTTCTTGGGTGCTTTTCTTGAAGGGGTTTGAATTTAGTGGTGCATAGTTAAAGGGAGAAGCCTTAGATCTAGGAGTTCCGGTGTGATTTCAACCATTTGGAGGTATAAAGTTGATATCTTGATCACATCTTTGTTAGATCTCTTCTATTGAGAGTTTATGGCCATTATTAGCATGTTTTGGGGCCATTCTTTGAGTTGAGCATGTTTTGAAGTAATAACTTCATATCTGGACATCTTAGGGCCTCTATAGACTTAAAGTTGCCAAATTTATCATGTCTTGGCCCTCAATTATGCTCCAAGTCCCATAATAAGCTTCACGTGAGATTTTTAGCCCCTTTATGCCATGTATGGACGTAAAGTTAGAAACTTTACATGGTATCTTAACCCTAGGGGACCAGATCTATAGTTTGGGGTGTTAGACTCGCTGGAAAAATGTTTGAATGTGTTCAGGATAGGAAGAACTCGACAAGTTACCCTACCAACTCGGCGAGTCGCCCCAGGGTTTCTCCAATATTCTGGATATTGTACAAACTCGATGAGTTGATGAGAGAACTCAGTGTGTTCACTTGGATTTTCTTGTTTTTATGAGAACTGAAGGAGCTCGACGAGTCGCAATGATGCACTCGACGAGTTGGATCAACATGGAATGTTGACGTTGACTGTCGACTTTCTTTGACTTTTAGGGTTTTGATCATGTTTTGAACTTTGGAAGCCATGGAAGGGTAAAATGGTCTTTTACCCTTCTAAGGTTTAATAGAGAAAGTTTAGCCTTACATCTTTGAGGGTTGATGATATCATTTATTAATTAGAGGTATATGTGATATATGTTAGGCTGAATCTAGTCCGACAATTCGAGTGTGAGGTTTATCTACTTGACTTTGCAAGGTGAGTCTTCTCACTATACTTACCTGAGTGGTATTTACTAGGGGTGTTCGCGATGCAGTTTGGTGCGGTTTAGAGTTGAAACCGCAAACCGCACCGCACATGCAGTTTGAGTTTTTTGGAAACTGCAAACCTTACCACAAAAGCTCTAAACCGCATTATGCGGTGCGGTTTCATGCAGGCGGTTTGTGCGGTTTATGCGGCTTGATAAGTTGTTTCAATTTATAACTTTAGTTGTTATTCATTCCAATTAAACACTTTCAAATTTTATTAATTATATTGCATACCCTTTAAAAGGCATATATATTGCAAACAAAAAAACCACATAATGTTTTGCTAAGTTGTTATGACTTATGAAATTTGATATCATAGTCTTTTAAGTATTTAATTAACATATTTAACCATCGTGATCTAGAATAAAGTTATTGGATAGTATGAAGTCTTTGGTGATTGGAAACTTTTATATATATATATATATATATATACATATATATATATATATATATATATATATATATTAATACGATACGGTGCAGTTTGAACCGCGGTTTGGTAACTATAAACCGCAAACTGCATCGCATAGTGCGGTTTGACAAAATAACTAACTGCAAACCGCATTATGCGGTGCGGTGTGGGCGGTTTACGCTGTTTTTTGCACACCCCTAGTATTTACTATGCGACCAGAGGGTCTTATTTGTGTTATTGACCGGAGGGTCTTATTTGCTTATACTGAGAGACGTGATATTAGGCATTATGTCTTTGTGATTTATGTTGTATATTACTCTATCCATTTGTTGAGCTATGACCGGAAGGTCCATACCGATCAGTGAGACTGGAGGGTCTCCACTGAAACACCAGACCGAGGGTCCAAACTGAGTCATGAGATCGGAGGGTCTTCACCGAAACACAGGACCGCAGGGTCCAAACCGAGCCGTAAGACCGGAGGGTCTTCACTGAGACACATGACCGTAGGTTCCTTATCGATACATAGCCATGAGATGCTAATTATTTGTGTGTGTGGTATTTTGGGGAACTCAGTAAACTTCGTGCTTACAGCGTTTGTGTAAATGTGTTTCAGGTACATCTCAGGATCGCAGGAAGGTGTCGGCTTGATTGTACACACAAGCTTGATGATTTGTATTTATATGGATTCTGGGATATTTGACAAACAACTTCCGATGTGTTGTGATTGGGAAAGTTTTAAATTTGCTTAATAAACGTAAACTATGTATTGTGTGAAGGTTTTAAAAATGAAAATTTTGTTTGAAACTTTAGAGGGTTACATCAGATAATCCTTCAAATAGAAGATTCGTCCCCACAATAGTTAGACTCTGACAAGAGTTGCACAATAGGGTCAAACCAATTACTCTGAGATTATTTAATCCAATCTGCAAGTGACTTAACACGTTCCCTAAATTTCAAGCGACTCCACCCATAGATCCCACAATACTAATACCGCCTGACTCATCTTGCTACCCCCTGGCTGCTTTCCAATAGCAACTTTGACCGTCCTAGTCCCAACTCGTCTACCAACTAACTGAAACACTGTGTTCACACCCGGTTGCTGAGTCAAAAGACAGATACATTCTCCCCACGCGACTCCCGAAAGAAAGCGTCATCTGGTAACAATTGCAGAAACTATCTAGCCACCAATTCCAATGCTAAAAGCGAATACTACATGACCAACTGTAGTCTTATATCAGACCGGGTCTCCAATGACCTACCAATTCCTTATTCCAATCATGTTGTGGACCTCCTACAGTATAAATAAATCTATGACTAAGCATGGATTTTCCACACCCTCACCGCTACATAGGGATTTATGAATGCTACAGGCCACCCCATAGTCTTACAACCCTCCCACACTAACTGCCAACCTAGTGAACGTTATGGGCCACCACGCAGTCTTACAACACTCCTACATTAACTACCAACCTAGTGAATGCTACGGGCCACCCCGCAGCCTTACAACATTCCTACTTTGTCGTGGTACCACCCATGGTCTTACCGCTCATCTATCAATCTATCCATACACATCCGGAGTCTAGCACACACCCGAACAAGCGCCCAAGATGGCTAGAGCCATGCTTGGAACCCCAACCTGGACCCACTAAAATCCTTCTATCCATCATCAAGAAGGCGCTAACCAACTTTTGGGGAGTTTCCTGAAATCCTAACTCATACAATCCTCAATCCAGAAGGACACTTGGGTCACCTTCCACCCCGATGGGGATATTCTACTCCCGGAAATCAGAGTGGTTCTCCCCCACTTTAATCAGAAAAAGCTCTCCTAGCACACAAGGTTGAAGGATTCCCAATCCATCTTATCCCTTGTGATTGAACCGCTGATAACCTGCGCACACCAATGCTAGTGTTCTTTCTATCCAAACCCTAAGACCGTACAGTTGGGTTTGGAGCATTCTAACACTCCTAAGTGTACATGCAACCCTAAATACCTTGGATCTATGTTTTCTCTATTATACATGCAAATATGAACTTTCCAAGGTATTCATGCTAACTAGCATAATAACATTGTTTCAAATGAATATATCAAGTTAGAATTACATACCTCTTTGATGTAGAATGTCTTCATGAAGCTTGAGTGCCTAGTGCCCCAAGTGTGACACCTCAAATGGTTCACACAACACCAAATACACTTGGAAAAACTTGAGAGAACATACAGACTTCATGAAAATCGGCTAGCCCTTTCACATATCCTCTAGTGGCGAATTTTGTCAACAATAAGATGCTTATATAGTTTGGGTTACACCATGTAAACCCTAATTGACATCGTCTTTCATTTCCATGATCCATGGTTACAAAAACACCATGGAGCATCATATGGGTTTTAGCCCAACTTGATAATCCATGGAGCATTAGCCCACTATACAAGTATGGATGATTTACACAATCAACCCATATATTTAATTAGTCTTCTTTTGATCACTTAATTAATTCTAGATTAATTCTTGATCAATACTAATTAAGTAATCTTATTAATATATTTTAACTTATAATATATTGACAAACCTTAAGTGTTATTTCTATCATCATAGTCTATCCAAATGCATGATGCCATGCAACCCAAATGGACCATGTCGGGTCGGGTCAAGTCTTACCAATTATAGTTATGGACTTAAGCATTAATCCAACAGTCTCCCACTTGGATAAGTCTAAAACTATTATTGCAAGTATGACTTCAAGAACCGACTGGAAATCGTAGCTCTCAAAAGCTTTATCGAACTCTGACCTTGCGGATGATCTATGACCTTTGTCAATGACTTGTCCATTAGATAAGGGATCATATATTCCTCCATTCTAGATATTATATGGACTGATACATGGATTATAATCATTCTCTCGATCCATTTGTTGTTTCCCAATTTCCGATTTATGACGACTAACTAATTGAACAAATCAAATTAGTCCAGGCCCGGCCGAGCACTTACATTTGTCATCAGCAGATCATCGAGGGGCCCATAGATATTTCTTTTATCCCGAAGGTAAAACGAATGGATAAACTTTGACTTATATGTCTTGTTCTACTACTTGTTGAATCATACACAAAGGCACGTTTTATAACATCGAGTTACCAATACGTTTTCATGCAATCAATGTATAACAAACTCATAGTAACAACTCATATCTCTAGGTTCGAAGAATATAGGATATTATCGTCTCATGATCACTCGTGATAAAATCCATGAAGTGATTCAATTGAGCGCAGGTTGGATCCAATACTCAGAACTTATGAGTACTCATGAGTGTTGTAGTACCACTTTGTCCACCAACTTGGACCTCTACAAGCCAACCCATGACAGTCTTGATTCATATCTACTTCCAACATATGACCGACTGTGGATGATTTGAATAACTTATTCATTCAGAACAATGACCTAGTTATTCTGGAAGTCAAAACATGCAAAGTGAAACACAATAATAATCAAATCCAATATGGTCTCAGAACTTATGAATATAAATAAAACACCTTTTATTTATCACCATATGATTACACGTTATTCATTGTATACTATTTCAAATTATCAACTTTATACTTGAATTAAAACACTAGTTGTCCCATGCTCCAAGCATGTACACTATGTTTTCTAAACACTAGTCATGCCACACACCAAGTATGCATACTATGTTTGTCTATGATCTTTACTTTGTGAAATAAATCAATTAAACATAACTCCAATGATTCTCATTTCACAGTCCTAAATCCTTACTGCAAATGCAAGAATTCCAAATTCACACCACTTACCAAAATCTGATAGATTTTAAACTTATATGCATTTATCCTCTTGAAATGGTTATGCTCAAAGTCACAAAGACTTGTCAACAAGCATTATAGATTATTCCAATGGAGATCAAATCCATGGAAACATCCTTCTTGCATTAAGTTTTTCTAATCTGACATGGATTGAATAATTTCCAACTTTGAAACATTTCCATATTCCATTTTGACTATCACTTCTGAACAAGAGTTGTCTCCTTACAGATTATGTCAATATGGTCCTTCCAGAATTGACACTATACTTCCAACTGTCCTTCAGCAACCAATCTTTGGTAAACCTTAGATTGTCCTCGACAATTGCTTAATCATTTTAGTCATATCCAATTCTCGACTTTTCCCTCTTAATGCTGTGAGAATTTTGAAAAATTTAGAAAGGATTAATGTTATAGCACATGCACTCGATCTTATATCCGAAGCATATGATGTATCACATAAAGACATGATACTAGACCAGTCTTTTGCTATAATATTTCTATTTCTATTTGCCAAGTTCTCATAATTCAGATTATGAAAAGGGATGTCGTAATCATAATCGAATTTTAGAATGCAAATAATGTACCCATATATAAAATTTACTTATGTTGAACCATTCCAACATAACATTCATATATATACTTGACTAAACTTGATTAAAATCTTAGTATCTAACCTGTTAGATTTGAAATGAAGTATAATTTCCTCTCCCTTAATTATAGCAAAATAACTTTTCAACCCTTGCAACCTCATGAATTGAAACTTTTGTTTTCTATAATTAACATTGCTAACTTGCAATACTTATTCTAATTATCATGCTCCCACTAACATGATGATTATTAGCATAACACTTATGCTCCCACTAGCTTTGACATATACTTAGAAAGTACCTGTAATTCTAGAAATCAATACTTTGTTGAGTTTCTTACCAAAGTTTAGATTTCTAATACGAGATGCTTTGATAAAACTTTATCAAAATCATACACATTCCCTTAGATAGCACACTTTTGTGACTAAAGAATTATGAAGATGGATGCCGTAATCATAGGTTTAGACCTTTTTTGTCATTTCTCAAAAGTCCATGTTAGTGTGTCGGTTAACCACACACGCTCCACCAACGACTTTGAGAATGCAAATATCAAAATTGCTATCTACTTAAAAAACCTACTTAGTGAAAGTGTTTCCTCACCATCATTTTCATGAATTGAAGAGAAACCTTATGAAACTTAGATTTTTATGGTGTATGTGTTTTTATCTATGTGAATTGTCAAAACCATAGTCACAAGACAAGGATAATGACAAATCCAAACACATATGGACTGAACTCAATCTTATTTTTCTTGCCACCTAGCAGCTCAAGGACCTGCCATTGCTTCCAAGTTGATATGCAACCAATTGAGAACTCTAAGAGCTCATATGCAAAGTCAACTTTAACTGGAATGGGCACAGAATATGTCAACACGATAGGTTATAAACCTCAAGCTAGTAAGATACAACAGGTTTTATCCTTGATTAGTGCTTTAGACTTTCAAGACTTTTAAGACTCCCACTGTCCTCTTGACATACAAGACTCTCTTGTAATAATATTCACGAGATAGTGAGGATTCTTTATCAAGATAAACACTTCACACAATTAGCCTTAGTTGGTCTTTGTTTTATCCAAAACATCACAACTTACCAATATCAAATGTACAAGAGTAGAACACATTTTACTCTTACATTTAACAAGTGTTAAAAAAAACCTTCTTTAGGATATGTCACTCAAGTTACAATCTTGGAGTATGACTCTAAGAATTGTTTTGGAACAAAGCATGACTCATCTTCTTGATTTAACCACTTCAACAATTCATGTCTCCTTTTCTTAGCCATAAGAATGCACTAAGATGACCTTAGAGGACTAATTGTGATATGATTTCTAAATCATTAAGATGATCACAAACATGATACTAAAGTACTCTCACCTCTTTTCAGATTTGAGAAACTTTTATCTTTCTGCCATAATTTGATTCTTCTCATTCGTTCTGCCATACAATGTTTCAGAATCATACTTAACCCTATAAGTATAATCATATTTACTAGGCTTTAGTAGATTATGATGAATAGTCTTATCGATACTTGTGGTGGATTTGACCAGTGCACAAGAATGTGTACTCAGTCCCTTAGTCCTTTCCTTGTTCACATAAGGAATTAGTCTTAATTTTTCCGAAGCTGAAAGTTCTCATTCATCATACTATAACTTGCATGATTCCAAGTCTCGGTCCAATTGAAACCTTGGGTGACGAGAATCTTTCCTTATTTGGTAAATTTAGACATTACCACAAATGAAAGAATCAAATTCACTTTCCAATATTGCTATCAGTGGAATCTTTTAAGCAATAATTTTTCACAAACACCATTGTAAGGATACATAAAATAAATAAAATCAAAAGATTTACCTTTTATTTTAAAACTTTGTGGAAAAACTTATCCTCACAATCCATATGAAAACTTGTTGTTATCTATTCCTAAGCAATATATATCATAACTCTTTAAGTAACAGTCCAAAAATTCTGATCACTGAACCATGTGAGAGAAATCCATCTTCGCGATCAGAATCTGCATATACTTCTTTTAAGTTTCTAGACTTTTCCTTTGATTCTTAACCACCAACATGTGACCCAGTCACATCATGTAATAAGAATCTCAAAATAGAAACTTAACAGAGTTAGATAGTGGACTTTACCTAAAGTAGAGTCAAACTTATTGACTTTAACATCCTTAGGTAAAGTTGGCAGCTTCTCAATCAATGGCCCTTCCTTTGGCAATTTAACATAAGAACTCTTTGGTAATGGTACATGGGACTATCACAGACTTAGCATTTCTCTTTACCATTTGGTCAACCGAGTTGACTATGGTCGATCCCTTTCTATTGGGAAGAGAATGCTTTTTCTGGATTTCCAGTGTCACCATTGCCAATGTCCATAAAGTTTTTTTTTGGAAGTTAATCTTAGAAAATAGATAAGATCATTAAGGGTGTTGTCATAGTCTGTTTCAAAGGAGTCCCAAAGGAACTCACTATGTGACTTAGAAAGTGTTTGAACCACCAACATTCTCAAGACTTTGATACCCAACTCTCCCGGCTTGTCAATATGTGACTTCATCTCCAAGATGTGAGCACACATACACCTTGCTTGCTAATAGGTCTTGAGTGACCTTAATCTTTTCAAGAACTTGTGGGTTAGGGAGAATAATTCGAGGAGGTGAAGGAAGTATGATTTCCATGGGACATCGACTTAATTTAGGAAAGCTTGTTTCAAGAGATTTGGGAAGATCATAAATGTCTAAACCAGACATCTTTTGGGAGATATTCAAGATAGTTGATTTAAAGTCCTTAATATAACACCCAATATGAAATATTAAGGCTAGGACCCAACACAATACTTTTATAACTTGGAAGAGGGATGTCGTAATCCAAGCTATAAAAAATTTGAAGGTAGGTGAATGACGATTCACCAATTTCCACCAAGATAAAAGAAATGTATTATTAGGTTTTAATTGGTTTTGAAACTCCTAGATTCTTTTGAGATTCATTGAGCTTTTCAATGGCTTGTTTCAATCTCGAGTGTTCCCTTAAGTTTTTGTGACTGGGATGCTGAGGATCACAAAACAAGGTGTGAATAACCATGCAATTATACTTGGTACCCTTAATATTTACCCCTAAATCGTTGTGCCGGTTAACCACACGCGCTCCACCGATACTATGATAAACATTAAGTTACCCTTTTCCTACCTTGTTAAATTCAGGTTAGTGTGCCGGTTAACCGCACACGCTTCACTAATGACATAAGTAAAGTGTAAAATGTAATTTCAAGGGTTAGCACCAAATTCACATTTTCCTAAGTAACTAAGATTGGGAATTTATAAGAGTTTAGTTACTTAGTATTTATCATTAATACTTTTAATGAAAGGAGAATTATAGTCCTTGTCCTACCCGTTCGGCTAACGACCCCCACCATTCAAGGAAGCGGTAGGTGAGAGTGGACACCCGTTAAACTGCCATTTTATAGGCAGTAACCTTATACCCCCCCCCCCCCCCTTATAGACTGGCTTCGTGAATGAGGCCTACTAACGGTAAGACTGACTTGCTCTTATACATATCTAAATATTATTAGCTTATAATATAATAAAGTATAAGGGTTAAATTTTAACTTTTAAAATTCTCAGGGCTTAACTTGGAATTAAAGTATCCATAAGCGAAAACTTTTCAAATTCCAAAACTTGAGGGAATGTTTTGAAACTATTCAAAACTAATTAATTCCATAACTTATGAGTTTAAAGTAGTTTTTAATTAGAACTCTACAAGTTCCATAACTTGAGGACAAGTTATGGAAGACTTTAAGGTATTAAAGAATGTAACTCTTCTTCTTTGTAACTTATGGAACTATTAAGTTTACACATTTTATTGATTTAATGAAGTGACTCTTGAACCTCCATAACCTGAGGACAAGTTATGGAGTCATAAAAACATTTAATGAGGACAAGACTCTTCATTTTGTAACCGTTGCCAACTTTTATGAGTTTAAGAAACTTTAATGTGACTTTTCATGTGACTTGAGGACAAGTTACACAAACACATTTTAGAATCAATTCTTAGATTAAAATGGATCAAAGACACAAAATCAATCAACCTTTTATATTAATCTAAGCAACTCATATGAACAAGATAATTTGAATCAAACGTTTCCATGTAATTAGCATAACACTTAAACTAATACAAAACATGAAACTATTGACAATTATCTTTGAAATTAGATTGGTATGAACATTACCACATCAAAAATAGGTTTACAAGTCCAAAAACAGCTTTTGGTAATGTTCCTAGTCCAATTCCAACCAAAACAGTCGAATATATGCTGTCAGGGGGTCCAACTCGTCGAGTGCATGGACCAACTCGGCGAGTTGGATGCTTTTTGCCTTGGACTCGGCGAGTCTACTATGCAAACAGCACCAAAATTCGATTTTTAAGCAAGTATAACAAGAAAACAAGCCTAGGCTCTGATACCACTGTTGGGTTTTGAGCAATCTAACACTCCTAAGTGTATTTGCAACCCTAAATACCTTGGATCTATGTTTTCTCTATTATACATGCAAATATGAATTTTCCAAGGTATTCATGCTAACTAGCATAATAACATTGATTCAAATGAATATATCAAGTTAGAATTACATACCTCTTTGATGTAGAATGTCTTCATGAAGCTTGAGTGTCTAGTGCCCCAAGTGTGACACCTCAAATGGTTCACACAACACCAAATACACTTGGAATAACTTGAGAGAACATACACACTTCATGAAAATCGGCTAGCCCTTTCACATATCCTCTAGTGGCCAATTTTGTCAACAATAAGATGCTTATATAGTTAGGGTTACACCATGTAAACCCTAATTGACATGGCCTTTCATTTCCATGATCCATGGGTACAAAAACACCATGGAGCATCCATGGAGCATCATATGGGTTATAGCCCAACTTGATAATCCATGGAGCATTATGGATGTTTTACACAATCAACCCATATATTTAATTAATCTTGTTTTAATCACTTAATTAATTCTAGATTAATGTTGATCGATACTAATTAAATAATCTTATTAATATATTATAAATTATGATATATTGACAAACCTTAAGTGTTATTTCTCTCATTATAGTCTATCGAAATGCATGATGCCATGCAACCCAAATGGACCATGCCAGGTCGGGTCAAGTCTTACCAATTATAGTTATGGACTTAGACATTAATCCAACACGAACATCCCTTGAAGACCATGATAACACTCCCCAAAAATCCTAGCAAATTTGATAACTTCATATGATTTTAATGATATAGCGCCCATATATTGAAGTCCTTTATACTAGCGACAAGACAGAACCTTAGTAATAGATTACTTCCTTGGCACTCCCAGTGGCCAACCAAGCTCATATACTAAAACCATTGAATCCCAACGATACTAGAGAAATAACCCACTGAACCTGACCATAGACCTTCCACATAATACCTCTGAACCAATCTCGACCAAGAACTAAAATAGCAACTGAACATATTGAAATCCGCTCAACAAGAAACAACCCCTTACTGACCCACTAAAGATTGATGGCATGAAAAAGGAATATAACAATTCTTGATGACACCAATCAAAGAATTTAACCAAAGATCATGCTTACCCAGACCTATACAAAATTCCAAACAAAATAAATATTGATAACAAATGAAAAGAAGGCAAAAGATAACATACCCGCAATATCAACTTCTAGAGTCCTGGCCTCCCCTATCTGACACTGCAATGTCCGACTCCTCTCTTCTGGGGCTCTTGTCCTACCCTCACGACCATCAGTGATCCTCAAAGTAGCCATATCAGGTTCACTCATTGCTGCTGCTCTCACCATCTGACATTTGGACTTATTGTGGCCCTCTTGGTTGTAGTGAAAACATAACGAGCTTGCCCCTAAGGACAATCCCAGCTAACATGACCAACCATGCCACACTTGTAACAGCCCAAACCCCGAGAACAACAAACCCCATCGTGTAGTTTCCCACACGTTGTGCACTGACCCCGACCCTGCTGGCCACTCAATCGTTGATCCGACGTCTTGGGTCTCTTCCGGGACTCTCCACAACCTGCATCTGATCTGGACTCCTCTTCCCCAGGTGCTCCAAATCAATCTCCCCCTCATAGGCTCTAGAAATCATATCATTTAGGGTCTTGCAGCCCGATATACTCACAAACTCCCTGATGTCATCCCTCTGTATATCATGATACCTTACCTTCTTAATTTCCTCGTCTGCTTCATACTGCGGAACCAATAAGGCTCTCTCCCTGAACTTGGCAGTGATCTCTGCCACATTCTAAGTAGTTTTGTGGAGATCTTGAAACTCTCGCGCTAATTGTTGCTCCTTAATCATCGATACGAACTCAACTCGGAACCTGGTCGAAAAATCATCCCACTACATAGCATCAAAAACATCTTCACCCACCTCACATGCTATTTCTTCCCACCAATCCCGTGCTCTGTCCTTCAAAAGGCATGAAGCAAATCTGAAATTTACCTCCTCGGGACAGAAACTTGTCCTGAACACATTAGCAATATCCGTTAACCATCTCCTAGTAGAAGTGGGTCCTTCTCCCCAGAGAACGTGGGAGCTCCACAAGCACGAAAATCATGCAAAGAAAGAGTGCGAGCTCCAACGATATCCATAACCTCAGCTCGAAACGTGCCTAAGCGCTCATCCAAAATATCCTGAATCCCTCCTTGACCCAACCAAAGATCACATGAGTCTTCTCCAAAATACTGCGGGTAATCTCCGATGAGATGAACTCCCGTATATGTTCGCTAATCGACTCAGTACCTGCACCTAAGTCGGAACCAGAACTAGAACCTCCTTCCTGAGTGCGCATCACCAAGATGATGATTCTGGATCTAAATTATTTTCCCCAAGAAAAGCAAATTCAAGATCTCCTTTTCCTTCACAAAGACCAAAAATGAGCACCAAGAACTTCTTACTTGCTCAAGAACACCATTAAGAGGCTTAAAGATTGATTTTAGCATTTTAGTGGCAATAGAGGCTGGTAAGGAGGCCATTCATGAGGACTTAAGGTCTTTATGTAGGGTGCAACACCATAAAAGTTAGGGTTTTCTCCACTAGCCGCCAACACGTCGTGTAATGGCATAAACACGCCGTGTTGGCCTTAATGAAAGTCGCGCTTCTTCAAATCTAGACACGCCGTGTTGGCTCCTCCAACATGTTGTGTTTAACCCCGAAAAGGGGATTTATTTCCGACAATTATTCATCCACATTCCGGGTGTTACACAACATATGGAGGGTCATCCTTTTGAACTCTACAAATTCTAATTTTGAAAATTTTGTGCAATGGATTAATCTAATTGTTCACTCACAACTAACATCGGTCAATGAAAGCTTTGAAAATGACATGAATTTTTTCTACAATAACCATAATTTTGTATTTTCCCAATTACTGTGGAGCCATGTTTTGAATGAAGCGTTAGATATAATATTATGAGAGCTTCAAAGATTGGATGATTTAAAGTTAGACTCCCCAAATTGTGGATGTAAACTTTAGAACAATTATGGGTTACCATATGCTTGCATGCTTTCTGTTTACTCAAATTTATGAAGAAGAAGGATGGTTCTCATCGGGTGTGTATTGATTACTAGGAGCTGAATAAGTTGACGGTAAAGAACCGTATCCACTCCCAAGTATTGACGATTTGTTTGAGCAACTTCAAGGTGCATCTTAGTTTTCCAAGATTGATTTGCATTCGAGTTATCAACAGATGAGGGTCAGAGAGGAGGATGTGTAGAAGACAACTTTTTGGACTCGTTATGGTCATTATGAGTTCGTGGTGATGCCCTTCGAGTTCACCAATGCTCCAGCCACGTTCATGGACCTCATGAACCACATAAGCAGGTCGATGTTGGATCGGTATGTGATTATATTCATTGATGATATCATGGTCTATTCCAAGACCCAGGAGCTGCATGAGGAGCACTTGAGGGAGGTATTAGAGACGTTGAGGAGGGAGAGACTTTTTGCAAAGTTCTCCAAGTGTGAGTTCTGGTTTCACGAGGTGTAGTTTCTAGGGCACCTTGTCAACCAGAACAATATTTTGATCGATCCGGCTAAGGTCGAGGCCGTGATGAGATGGGAGGTTCCGAGGTCTCCATCTGAGATTCGAAGTTTCCTTGGGTTGGCAGGTTACTATTGGAGTATTCATGATTTCTCCAAGTTAGCGGTTCCTCTGGCTTAGTTGACGAAGAAGACAGACACTTTTCGTTGGGGGCCTGCACAACAGGCAACTTTTCAGACCCTGAGACCAAAAGCGTTTGAGGGACCGATTTTGACTTTGACATAGGGTGTTGAGGATTTTGTGGTTTATTGTGATGTGTCGATCATGGTTTTGGGTGTAGTTCTGATGCATAGGGTTCGTGTGATCTCTTACGCTTCAAGGCAGTTGAATCCTCATGAGGCAAATTATCCGACACATGATTTAGAGTTGGGGGCTATAGTTTTCGCCCTCAATATTTGACGACATTACCTCTATGGGGTATGTTTTACTATTTACATGGATCACAAGAGACTGAGGTGTCTGATAGATTAGTCGAATCTGAACATGAGGCAGCGTCGATGGTTGGATGTAGTGAAAGATTATGATTGTGAGATCCTTTACCATCCGAGGAAGGCCAATGTGGTGGTCGATGCTCTTAGTCGTAAGGTCAATGTGGCTCCGATCAGGGATATTTGTTTGAGGATGACTATGATTACTCCACTTTTTGAGCGGATTCGAGAGTCTCAGGTGGAGGCTATAAAAGAAGAGTACTGGAAGAGTGAGAGCATAGTGGGTCAAGTGGCTTCCTTTTATTATGATAGCAGAGGATTATTGACTCTTCATCGGTTAGTGTGGGTTCTATATTGGGGTGGTGTGCTTCAGGTTCTGATGGAGGAGGAAGCACAAATCAAAATTCTCTATTCATCTTGGGGCGACGAAGATGTATACAGATCTCCGTCCTGATTATTGGTGGCCCTGTATGAAGCGTGATGTAGCTTGTTACGTGGAGAGGTGCTTGACTTGCAGGAAAGTCAAGGTCAATCATAAGCGGCCTCATAGCAAGATGCAGCCGTTAGAGATCCCCATTTGGAAAATGGAAGGAGATTTCCATGGATTTCATTATGCAGTTGCCTCGGACTGTGCGCGGAGTGGATTCGATTTGGGTTATCGTGGATTGATTGACCAACAGTACGCATTTTATTCAAATTCAGGAGAATATCTATGCGGAGAAGTTGGCCAAGATATACATCAGGGAGGTTGTGGCATGTAATGTGGTGTCGGTTTCTATGTTTTCAGACAGGGTCTTCCGGTTTACTTCCAGGTTTTGGAAGAGGTTCCACGACGAGTTGGGTATTCGTCTGCATTTCAGCACCGCTTTCCACCCGCAGACAGACGGTCAGAGTGAACGGGCTATCCAGACCTTGGAGGATATGCTTCGGGCGTGTGTTTTGGATTTTGGTGGGAGTCGGGATACGTGTCTTCCTTTGACAGAGTTTTCATATAACAATAGTTATCATGCCAGCATTGATTGACCTCCTTTTGAGATGCTCTTCGGGAGGAAGTACAGAACTGATATGTTGGGGTGAGGTCGGTCAGCAAGTTATGAGGAGTATCGAACTGGTACTCAAGACTGTCGAGTTGATTCAGCAGGTTTGGGGTTAGACTCTATACAACACAGAGTCGACAGAAGAGCTTCGCCGAAAAACGCCGATCAGATCTAGAGTTCTCGGTTGGGGACATGGTTCTCCTGAAGGTGTCACCTTGGAAAAGTGTCATCCGATTCAAGAAGATGGGCAACTTAGACCCTATGTACATCGGTCCTTTTAGGGTTTTGGCCTGGGAGGACCAGGTTGCTTATCGCTTGAATCTTCCCGAGGAGCTTAGTCAGATCCATAGCACATTTCACATCTCTTAGTTGCCGATATGTTTAGTGGATGATTCGATGGTGATTCCATTGGAGAATATTCAGGTGGATGATCACTTAGATTATATCGAGAGACCGGTGGCGATTCTTGACCGGAAGACGAAAACCTTGAGGAACAAGATTGTTGAGCTGGTGAAAGTTCAGTGGCAACATTGCAAGGGCTTAGAATGGACATGAGAGCCGAAGGACGAGATGAAGGAGCACTACTCAGAGATATTTGGGACAACTAACTTCGATGACAAAGTTTGATTCAAATGGGGGAGAATTGTAACACTCGATTTTTGGTTATGTTTCCTTCTTATCCCTTAATGCAAAATTGTTAACATTTTGGTCCCTAGCTAGTACGTGGGGCGTACTCTTTGACTGCACTTAGCGTACTAGCCCATTTGTTGATCGCGGGATTCACCCACGTATGCGAGGCGTACGTTGAGTACGCATGGCGTACGTGCTGCAATGGAAAACCCTAATTTTTAGGGTTTATAGCCTATTTAAACATCTTAAACCACCTTTAGACATTCTATTGACCAACCTCCATCACTCTCTACTCTAAAAATGAAACACTGATTGATTTTGGTGAGTTTTGAGCTTGAAAGTGAGATTTGGTGGTGTTTCTAGTGAAGAAGAAGAAGAACACTTGGAGGTTGCTTGGGTGTAGCTTGAGATTGTAGATCCATAATTATCCTCACCTTAACAAGCCATTTGAGGTAAAAAAAAACTCTCATCTTCATGATTCTATGTCCTAGATCCAACTTAGGGTGTTGTTTATGCATTTTTGGTTCTTTTAAGTTAAAGTTGAGCTTTTGATCTACTCCAGAAGCCATGGATGTTATATCTTAGCTCCATTGAGGTCCCTTGTCCATAAAAATACAATCTTTATGTAAGATATTAGTACATGCAACTGTTAAGATTCTTATTAGTCTCCTTTTTGAGCTTTGGGTCCCATTAAGCCATGCATGGGTATAAGTTCTAGAATCAGATATGAGAGTTTAACATGTTGCCTTAACCGAATAAGTGATTAATAGAGTGGATAAGTAATCTGGGGAGTACGCTGGGGGTACTCCCCGCTTACTCGGCAGATACACTATTGGGCTTGACGTTCACGGATTTGGGCCATGCTTTCGAATTTTAGGGTTTGGGCCTTGTTGGTCCATTATACTTCTGATTTTGGGCTTTGCTAGTAAATTGGGCTTTCTTGGAATTAGGCCAATGATGGATTTTGGGCCCAATTAGGAAGATTGAGCCATTTGGGATGCCATTTAGGAATTTGGGCCTTTCAAGCAAATGGGTTGGGCTTTGGTTTTGGGCTAAGTAAGAAAAAGGGTAAGACGGTCTTTTACCCTGGATATTGGACAAGTAGCTTAGATTCTTGAGTATGGGTCGAGATCCAATTATTAATTAGATATTATTTGATGATGTTAGTGCAGGGATTTTTCGGACCAGCATACCAAGATTTATTTGAGAGATTCAGCAGCTAGAGGTGAGTTCCTCACTGTGTTTAGCGGGTCGAATGCACCAATGTTGGCCCATGGTTTGATATATTAGGATGGTAGTTGTCTGTATGACTCTTGCATGTGTTATGTGTTATATGTTTACCGGGCGGGGCTTGATGACTATCCTGTATGCTATTTATCTTTGTGATTATTGCATGTGTTTGTATGGTTATATGTTTATTTGTTTATATGTATAAAGGGTGGGACCCAACACCAGGCGGGGCCTGATAATTGACATATTTGTTTACCGAGCGGGGCTTGATGTCAGGTGGTGCCCATTATATGTTTAATATGTTTGGTATGTGGTATTTTGGGGAACTCACTAAGCTTTGTGCTTACAGTTTTCAGTTTATGTTTCAAGTACTTCTGGTTCGAAGGGGAAGAGCTAGGGATGATTGCAGTGCACACACCACATCGTTCCATATTTTTTTTATATTACTCTGATGTACTTTGATGATATTGATACTCTTTGATTCACCATGTTTCTATGATGTTGTGTGGATAATGGTTCTATTAATTTAAAAATAAAAAATTAGTCTTAATTTTTGGGGAGTTTCATTAAAGTTTTTGGAATGATGATTTGACAACAGTTTTAAGTCTTAGAATATCTTAACCATTGGAGATGCTCTAAGAGCATCTCTAATGTTTACATTATGTTATGATTCAAAATATGTGTCATATCATCATTCTATTAGTTTTAAGCTCTAAATAAATAAGCACTCCAATGATTGAGCTTTTTTAAATAGTTTTTTAATAAATTTAACTAATATATACTTATTTATCTAAAATGTTCTATAAAACACCCCATTTAGATAATCCATTTTTAAACACAAATAATATTTTAATACGAACGTATAGATACAAATATACAGGTTCGTTATTTATATATATAAAATACAAAAAATTATTATGTTTTACTAACAAAAAACGAAATAAAACATTGAAAATATTAAACTATAGTAATAAAACTCATACTTTATAAATGAGATGTTAGTAAATATTTTATTATTCATAATTAATGGTAAAGCAATAAAAAAATTTAAAGTTAAATTAGAAATAAATGGATAAATGAAATATCAAATATGGTTAAACTAGAAGGGCTTATGTACAAATTATACAAATATATTGATCACTCCATATATATATATATATATATATATATATATATATATATATATATATATATATATATATATATATATATATATATATATATATATATATATATATATATATATATATATATATATATATTGAGTGGTCAATAAAAAAAACAAATAAGTCTTCCATTTCGATAATAATAAATGATCATTCAATAAAAATACATCATAAAAAAATGAAAATATCATTATAAGGTGAAATTAATCAACAAAAATCAATCATAATTCATATATATATATATATATATATATATATATATATATATATATATATATATATATATATATATATATATATATATATATATATATATATATATATATATATATATATATATATATATTCCATTCGTACATTTAAAATTAACCTATTGTAATTTATCTTTCATTTATTTATTAAACTGAAAGGTACTAGCACTCTAGGAGGATATATTTATATATGTTTTATTTATACAATTCCTGATTATGAAGGTAAGGAAACTTAAACACCATTATATCGGAGCTACTAGTGGCCATTCAGGAGTCCAATTTCTCCGTCGTATTCTCCGGTGAGTGATGCTTGTTATTGTTTTATAAAATTTTGTATGTATTGGTGAATTGGTAAATGTAATTAGTTGCACTACCACATTTTTTATTATGTTTTATAATTGTGGATCCGGAATTCTTAATTTTTTCAATGATTGTTTAAGCTGATTTATTATCCGTGAGATTATTTAGAATTTCATTTGAGGATTTAGTTTTTCGATGTCCCTTTAATCAAAACAAAATTTAGAATTTTATTTAAGGATTTAAAGGGTGTTTGGGGTATTTTTTCAAAGGCAAAAGAACTTTTGGCAAAAGTTCCTCTTTAAAAAATCCAAAAGAAGCTTTCAACAAGCTTTTCCCAAACATCTTTTGTCCTGCATCTTTTCCCAAAAGTTCTTTTGCCTCTTAAAAAGATATCCCAAACACCCCTTTAGTTTTTCGATGTCCCTTAAATCAAAACAAAATGAGTAAATTACACAAATGGTCCTTATGGTTTAGGGTAATTTGCATTTTTGGTCCCTAACTTATTTTTTTAACTTAAAAGGTTCCTACTATTTGTTTGTGTAGCATTTGGTCTTTTACTGTTTGTTTTTGTTACGCACTTGGTCTCTGTATTATCTAAAAACATTATTATTTAAATAAGGAAAAATAATGGGATAGGTAAGGTAAGGTGAGGATGTGAGGTTGGGGTGTGTTTATTTAAATAAATTAAAAAATGAAAGAAAAAATAGTCTTTTTTAAATTAGACAGAGACCAAGTGCGTAACAAAAACAAATAATAAGGACCTTCCTAGTTAAAAAAATAAATTAAAGACCAAACATGCAAATTATCCTAAACCATATTGACCATTCGTATAATTTACTCAAACAAAATCAACAATCTATTTTTATAATTTAAGTAAGTTCAGTTCTTTTTGTTTTGGTAAAATTCTAATCAATAATTACACTTTTTTATCTTGTAGAACATTTAAATTGTCATTTACTACCAAAATATCATAGCAAGTGTATATCATAGTGATAAAAAAATGTAACTTTTCTTTGAAGTACTAAGAGAATGTTTAGATATTCATTTGAAAATGTTTTATTAATTTATTGATTTTTTTTTTAATTTATTGACTTTTGAATAGTAATAATATATATATATATATATATATATATATATATATATATATATATATATATATATATATATATATATATATGGGTAAAGTGAATATGCCTAACAATCTTATATAAGTTTAGGTACCTAACCACATCATACTACGTAATATTGTAACATATTTGCATTGTAATCACCCAAATTCTTAAAATTCAACCTCATAACTTGATTTCTTCTAAAATCTTTGAACTTTTACCATTATCTTCCTTCAAATGACATCTTTCTATCGAATACCCCTTGGTGGGCTTCATATACTACCGTTACAAATCAAATGATGTAGGAGGAATATAATGGTGAATGTCTGAAAATCTTAGAAGTAAATCAAGTTAAGGGTTGAAGTTTAACAACCTTAGACGATTTCAATGAAAATATAATACAAAACAATATAGTATAATGTGGTTAGGTAGCTAAGCTTATATAAGGTTGTTAGGTATACTCACTTTACCCTATCTATATATATATATATATATATATATATATATATATATATATATATATATATATGTGTGTGTGTGTGTGTGTGTGTGTGTGTATGTGTGTGTATATATGTGTGTGTGTGTATGTGTGTGTGTTAGAAAAACGTTTTATATACACTTTTAAAGAAGTTTTAAAAAAGTCAGAACTGCAAGGCTGGTCTTCGTTGTATTCAAAAAACTTTTGATGCGGTCCATAAGCTTTTCCACTTGCACGGAAGATCCAAAATCAAAACATTTCCATAATTTTGATCCACAATAATTTGAAAAGACGATTATGCCATTTGTTTTTTTTTTTTTTTGTATTTTTTATAATTATTCTAATACTATATTAATTAAAAAATAAAGAAAAAAGAAAAAAAATTATCCCCACCCCACCCACCGTTCCCCCTCCCCCCCCCCCCCTTCTCTCACTCTCTCTCTCTTTCTCTCTTTTTCTCTCTCTCCACAAAACCCATCTTCATCATTCTGATTTTAAGAAAAATGGAATATCACCACTACCATCTGATGAAGATTTGAACCAGATTCACACACACACACACACACACACACTCTCTCTCTCTCTCTCTCTCTCTCTCTCTTTCTCTCTCTCTCTCTCATACACATACACATATAGACAAGGTTGAACAAGATGAAGATCTGAGAACCAAATGAACATGAAGAAATCAGGGGAAAGATGAAGATGAAGATCTTATGTTCATCTCATAGCTAATACACAAATGCCAGGATTCAGTGGAAAGAAATCGATATCTTTCCTTCAAACACGAACATATACACACACTTCAAAAATTAATATATTGTAACAACGTAAAATTTTAAAACAAATTTTCATTTCTAAAAACAAAACATATCCCACATAAATCATCCCAAATCTCAAATGCATCAAATGTTATCTCAATAAAACATATCCCAGAATCTCAAGTACATAATCTTCCATCAGTGTATACAGATCATGCCGGCGCCTTCCCGCGATCCTTGCTGGTACCTGAAACACGGTAAGCATAAATGCTTACCGAGTTCCTCAAAATACCACATACAACACATAAGCCACTCGAGGCTATAACTCGGTATGACCCTCCGGTCAATGTGTCTCAGCGGGACCCTCCAGTCCCATAGCTCGTTGGACCTTCTGGTCTTGTCTAGCTCGTTGGACCCTCCGGTCTGGTCTAAATTGTTGGACCCTCTGGTCCGGTCTGATCGAGGACCCTCTGGCCTCATGAGTTGTTGGAGTCTCTGGTTCGGTCTATATAACACATAGCATACATATAACAAATGCACATAAATCAAAATCATACACATGCACATAAGACCCTCTGGTCTACACATAGATACCACTCTAGGTAATGTATAGTGAGAAGACTCACCTCGGGTAACATGCATAATCTCGAACTTGAACTACTGATCTAGCCTCCGCCTAATTACATAAACAATTTCCTCTAATTAATAACGACTCTCAAAGGCTAGACTAATCCCTTCCTAATAATCCCTCAGAAGGGTAAAAGACCATTTTACCCCTCCAAGGCCCAAAAGTCTGAATGTTCATCAAAACCCTAAAAGTCAACGAAAGTCAACAGAAGGCAAGACGCGGCGCGTACCAGTTCTGTACGCGGGGCGTACCCCGTGGCTATCCAGAATCGGGGAACTCGGCCCCTACGTTGCGCGTTCTGGGATTTACGCCCAGCGTAAGTCCTGGTTTCATGTTCTTAATGGTTTTTGGTCTGGATCGATTAAGATACAAGCTAATATTCTAGATTTGGTTACTCTAATGCCTCTTAATCCATAAAGTCAGTGAATTTAAGCCTTTGCATGGCTGTAAAGGTCACCAACACCCAAATCATACCACTTCCTTCCTTAGGAGACTCATAACTCATGCATGGTCAGCTCTTAACGACCAAGATTAGATTTGTATGGCTCTATAACACAAAACAAGCTAACAAGGGACAGATCTCAGATTCTAGGGGCTTATCAACTCATAAAGCCATCAACTTTGGGGACAAAAACCCTAAAACACCCCACACATAAACACAAACAAAAGAGTAGGAAAGCTTGAAGCTTTTTACCTCCAAATGAAGCTTCTTTCACTGCTAAGCTCAGATCCAAGTGCTTGGGCTCTCAGTCCTTCTTCTCCAAATCTTCCTTTCTACTTCTAATGCTTAAGAACACACCAACAAGCTCTCAAAGGCACTCTCTTTCTACAAGAATGAGGGTTAGGGTTTTGGGGAGGATCAGTCTCTGGAAATGGTGGCCAACAAGGGGCCATAATGTTCTTTTAATAGGGAAGCTCACTTAAAATTAGGGTTTCCTTTTGGGCCTGGTACGCCCCGCGTACACCTTGGTATGCCTGGCGTATTAGGTGGCCCTCCACGATTAAACACACGCACGAGTATGCTAAGCATAAACTCTAGTACGCCCCGCCTACCCATCTACCACTCTTTTTGTTATCAAGGACCATAATGGACAATTGCTCAAAGATTAGGGTTCATAAGGTATACCTGAGTTTTTGGATGTTACAATTCTCCCCCACTAGAATTAGACTTCGCCCCCGAAGTCATGCTTCGTAAACAACTCTGGATGTTGCTCCCGCATCTCAGACTTCGATTCCCAAGTCAGCTCGGACCCTCTCCAATGTTGCCACTGGACCTGAACCAGGGGCACCTCTTTGTTCCTCAGAACCTTGATCTTCCGATCCAAGATTGCGATCGGCATCTCAATGTAATTCAGACTCGCGTCCACCTGAATATCCTCTAGCGGCACTACTGCTATCTCATCGGCTATACACTTCCTCAACTGGGATACGTGGAAAGTATCATTGATCTGACCCAACTCCTCGGGTAGCTCTAAACGTGTAACTCCCGTAGATCTGGGCTTGATAGTTTATTTTAATTACTTATATTTTATAGTTTATTTTAGTTTATTTCATCCATAATTTAGTTAATTTCCATGCATATTTTCCTTTTTGTTATTTTATGACCATTTCGGGTATTTTCTAGTTTCGTGAACTTTATTGCAGATTTCATGGAAATTAGTGGAGCGGGAATGTTCGGGACGTGGGGAAAGCGATTGGAATAAGAGGGCGTCAAGGATTTTGGGCTTGATGGGTAGTGGAGATGATGCATGGAGCGGGCTTGATGGTTATTTGAAGGCTTAGAGAAAATGAAGTTTGAATTTGCAAGATGCGGGAGAATATTCAAGCGCGCGTAGATCATAAATCGGGCGAGTTCACGAGCTTTGGAGGATTTGGAGAAATCAAATTGGGCTTAAAATGAAGAAAACTTGAAGAAAAATGGGCTAGGAGCTTATTGGACTCGAACTGGGCCAAGTGGGCTAAGCTATGGAGGCCCAAAACCTCAAAGATGCTACATTCAGGGACCACCCGCGCAACCCACCCGCGCAACAGCACGCGGGTCGCGCAAGGCCCTGCAGGGGCAATTTCGGGAATCCTTCTTTTGAGCTATTTGAGGAAGGTTGGTGCCCATCTTTTGCACACTCTTGGACATCCGATTTTTGGAGATTCTCTCTGGAGTTTTGAAGACTTTTGAAGGCCAAGAACACTTGAAGAACATCATATTTTTACCTCTTGATTCTTGCTTAATGTTTGGTATAATTTTCTCTAACTTTGTTTCTTTGGGTTTAGCCATGCTTGGCTAAACTAATCTTGGTTGACTTTTGGTTAATCCTTTGAACTTTTGTTGAATGTTGAAGAATCCATGAACATGTTTTTAAATCTTTATGGGAATGTTTTGTGTTTTAACATCTTATCACTACTTGTATGTTTTAGTTCATGAGTTTAAATGTGTTTGTGGTGATTAGTTGGCTAATTTCTTGATTAAGTAAAGGATCCTCAAATTAGCAAGCAACAAATGATTTTTGTGTTGTTTTTGCTTCACACAATCATAAAAACATTTCCTCCAACATGGTGGTGAAAGCATTTGACCCCTCTTGGATTTGGTGACTTTTTGGTTCTTAATGCTAGTTGACTTTCACTAATTACATGCTATTTGGAATTAGTGACTTTGACTAAGGAAATTGTTATGAGCTTCTCTAGCCATTTCAACAATTAAGAAAAGTCTAGGTAATCTCAAGCTCCTTGGATTACTATAGCCAAATTAAGGATTTAAATCAAAGTATTGCACCATTGGATTCTAATGATATGTTCATCAAAAATCAAAGTGAGGAAACTTTAAGTCAACCATCTTTCCCTCATTGATTTTACATCAAACTCTTATTTTTGTTGCATTTGTCTATTTAATCATAGTTAATTCTAGTTTGTTTCAAGTATTTCAAGACACCAAAATCCCCCATTTTATTTTTTATTGTCATTTTACAAGTATTTTTACAAAGAGATTTTTCATAGAGTTATAAATTGAACCAATCTCCGTGGATTCGATCCCTTTACCACTATACACTATTTTAGTGTGTAATATTTAGGGTTATTATTTGTGTTGGCCTCGACAACCACCAAATTTTTGGCGCCGTTGCCGGGGATTGGTTTTGATTTAATCAGTTTGTTTCTCTATGCCTAGATCTCATTGTGCAGGTACTCTAATTTAAAATCCAGAAATTAAAAAAAAAAGAGTATGGTTCGAAAATGAATACTACTTGCACCGAAGACCAACTTTCTGAGCTAGCTCAGTTAGTTATGATGATTGAAAGTGACCAAAGTGTGCAACCCACACCTCTTTTTTGCGATTTTTGTGCCCAAAATGGACATCATTCCGACACGTGTCCATATTTACAAGGAGAATGGGAAGAAGTGCAAGATAAGGGAAGCTACTACCGGTCAAACCAATGGAGTTATGATCAGCCTCAACATGATCAATGGTGGGACAACAACCAAGTTTGGGGAAATAACCATTACCAAAACCCATACCAAACATGGGGAAATAACCAATACCAACCAACTCCACTATTCCAAGAACCCTATCCTTACCCTCCTCAACAAACTGAAACGCCAAGCATGTCCTTAGAGGACATTGTGAAAAGCATTGCCACTTCTACCCAAATTTTCCAGGAAACAACTCAAGCTAGCCTCAAAAGCTTAGAGCAACAAATAACACAAATTTCTCAATCATTGAGTATAGCGGAATCTCAACACAAATTACCATCTGAAGAGAGCCCATGTCATAACGCATGTTGCTTTCCTTTGAAAGATGAGAAAACTTTTGATGGCCTAAAAGTGTTATATGAAGAAGAGGAAGAAGAAGTAGAAGTGGAAGAGGTTGTTAAAGAAGAAGAAGAAATTGAAAAAGCTGACAATGAAACTATAGAGGAAGTGATACGGGTTAATGAAAGAGAGGTTGAGCCACCCACTACCATTGAGAAACTAACTCCATTGGTAGACCAACCACAAGAGCCAGAAGTGATAAATTTTTCGGACTCTTCAAAGGATACATATCACAAGAAAGAAGACGCCCAACCGGTCACCTACTCAAAAACCATGTCCAAGAGTTTAGAAAAGAAGGAAGAGTTGGTCACCTTAATGAACAAGTACAAGAAAGAATATGGTTGGATGATTGCTATTATCAAAGGTCTGAGTCCGGTATGGTTCTCCCGTAAAAACAAAGTCAAATACAAGAAAAGAGTCCCAATGGAGGTGTGGAAATTAAAAAATGTAGACACGGGGCAAATTTGCAAGGTTAATGGACATCGATTGAAGCCATTCAATGAAGGTTTTGATTCAAATGTCCAAGATGTCGTCCATTTGGACGCCCCACAGTGTTAAAGTGAAGTTTGGAGGCGTCTCGCCAAAGACGTTAAAGAAGGGCATTTTTGGAAAGCATTGTGTTTTCGTGTTTTTAATTTGAACAAAATGAGTTTTGAAGATGTTTTTGGGATTCAAAAGAGTTGTTTTTTTGAAGAAATCAAGAGTTTCTAGGTGTTTGGGGCTGTCCGAAGCAAGAACGGGTGAAAAACGAAGAAAAATGAAGCGAAAATGAAGATCAGGATCAGCGGGTTGCGCGACCCGCGTGCTGTTGCGCGGGTGGGTTGCGCGGCCAGGTGTGATGAAGCGACATTGGCCCAAGACTTAACTGCAAGGTCTGCGCGACCCGCGCACTGTGCTGGGCAATTTGAGCTATTTTTGGCTATTATTTGACCAGGTGTTGACCAAAGGTTTTAATGAGTTGACCTTTTGACTTTTTGTGACCAATATTGACCGAAATTGACCCTTTTTGACCCATAGATTAAAATGTTCAGCTTCCCTTCTTCTTCATTTAATCATCTTGACCTCCCACTCCATTCCTCTTATATAACCTTCCAGCAACCACCTCGCCGGAAAATTCAAGATTGTCGTAATTCTACCGGTCGTAATTTCACGAAACCACCGCCACAAACATCTCCCGTCATCCAATCCTCCGATTTAGGTCATTTTTGCCCTTACCTTAAGCATTGAGGACAATGCTTGTTCTTAAGCTTGGGGTGGGGCATTTCATTTTCCTTTTATATTTTTTTTCCATGCATTTTTAATTAGGTTGCATAACATTTTAGATTTAAGCTAATTTTCATTCATTTTTTTTAAAATCCAAAAAAATTTTATTTTTTCTTTTTCACTTTTTATATTTTTGCATAACATTTAGCTTAGGCATTAACATTTATGCATTTTTGTTGTCTGTTTATTCTCACCCCCTGGATGCCATGGAATAAGTTCACAGTTATTGTATCATTATTGGTCAAGGATCTTGTTGCTATCTCACCCATCGAACCGGGACCACTAGCTGCAGTTTGGGATTTCATACTTGGGATCAGATGCTGGTAGCTTAAAGGGGTAAGTGATCATGGACAGGTAGTTTTCATGAAGAATTATGCATACAATACTAATGACTGTAGGATATACTATAGCAATGGATGTCTTAGCCTTGCGGTCACTACCGCCGAGAGGATCATACTTGATCATGTTTGAACCGTTAGGATGAAGCACTAGTGCTTGTCCCCGAGTAGAATCCATATCCGGTCTCTTTACATCACCATATCTTTTTGCGATTTTCTTAGGATTTTAGAGAAGTCTTTTAGTCCGCATGTGGACATTTTCATTATTTAAAAAAAAAAAATCACAAATTTGAAAAGGAGCTTACATTATATCTTTATGCTCCACACATGGTCATTTTCTCGCTTAGACCATTCAGATTATATTACTACTCTTTCGGTTCCACTTACACACTTTATGAACCAAATTTTGAGTCAAAGGGTTGTTATTACATTACCTTCGAGTAAAAAAAAAAGATAAAAAAAAAAGAGGGGCAGGCAAATTCCCAGTTGCAGAAATCTGAGAAGGGTGACCGGTTCAATTATTGAACTAAATCTTCCAACATTTTGGTCACCCGGCGTTTGATATTCATTTATTTAGGTATGTTTTATTGTATATAGATCGAGTTGTTTCTCGCAAATTGGTGATGTTAGGGAGACTGTCGAGTCGGATACTACGGGAGGTTTGGGCCAACACCAAGTGAGCTGATTCCTACAACGGTGCCCGAGCGATTAAACCTAGTTACACATGAGAGAAACCGGCAGACGTGAGATCAGAGTGTACATTTAAAGAAGAGCTCCACCCGAGCCCATCCAGCTGCTTTCTCCCTACTACAGATATTCTTCATTGTATGCATGTTCCATTGAGGCTGCGACTGCTCATCCCTCCTTACTCACCTAAAGGAGTTGTCTTGGCTGTGGTTTATGGTACCATTGTCATCGGATGAAAAATTCGTGAGGTAATAGCAAGATCAATTCTGACCATGTTGACTAACGGTGATCAGGTTCTGTGGCTCTATCCATTCTTTTTACTTTCCTTAGGATAGTTCATCCCGAGTTCATTTTAGTCTTGTCTTACTTGAGGACAAGTAAGGTTTAAGCTTGGGGTGATTTGATAGTTTATTTTAATTACTTATATTTTATAGTTTATTTTAGTTTATTTCATCCATAATTTAGTTAATTTCCATGCATATTTTCCTTTTTGTTATTTTATGACCATTTCGGGTATTTTCTAGTTTCGTGAACTTTATTGCAGATTTCATGGAAATTAGTGGAGCAGGAATGTTCGGGACGTGGGGAAAGCGATTGGAATAAGAGGGCGTCAAGGATTTTGGGCTTGATGGGTAGTGGAGATGATGCATGGAGCGGGCTTGATGGTTATTTGAAGGCTTAGAGAAAATGAAGTTTGAATTTGCAAGATGAGGGAGAATATTCAAGCGCGCGTAGATCATAAATCGGGCGAGTTCACGAGCTTTGGAGGATTTGGAGAAATCAAATTGGGCTTAAAATGAAGAAAACTTGAAGAAAAATGGGCTAGGAGCTTATTGGACTCGAACTGGGCCAAGTGGGCTAAGCTATGGAGGCCCAAAACCTCAAAGATGCTACATTCAGGGACCACCCGCGCAACAGCACGCAGGTCGCGCAAGGCCCTGCAGGGGCAATTTCGGGAATCCTTCTTTTGAGCTATTTGAGGAAGGTTGGTGCCCATCTTTTGCACACTCTTGGACATCCGATTTTTGGAGATTCTCTCTGGAGTTTTGAAGACTTTTGAAGGCCAAGAACACTTGAAGAACATCATATTTTTACCTCTTGATTCTTGCTTAATGTTTGGTACAATTTTCTCTAACTTTGTTTCTTTGGGTTTAGCCATGCTTGGCTAAACTAATCTTGGTTGACTTTTGGTTAATCCTTTGAACTTTTGTTGAATGTTGAAGAATCCATGAACATGTTTTTAAATCTTTATGGGAATGTTTTGTGTTTTAACATCTTATCACTACTTGTATGTTTTAGTTCATGAGTTTAAATGTGTTTGTGGTGATTAGTTGGCTAATTTCTTGATTAAGTAAAGGATCCTCAAATTAGCAAGCAACAAATGATTTTTGTGTTGTTTTTGCTTCACACAATCATAAAAACATTTCCTCCAACATGGTGGTGAAAGCATTTGACCCCTCTTGGATTTGGTGACTTTTTGGTTCTTAATGCTAGTTGACTTTCACTAATTACATGCTATTTGGAATTAGTGACTTTGACTAAGGAAATTGTTATGAGCTTCTCTAGCCATTTCAACAATTAAGAAAAGTCTAGGTAATCTCAAGCTCCTTGGATTACTATAGCCAAATTAAGGATTTAAATCAAAGTATTGCACCATTGGATTCTAATGATATGTTCATCAAAAATCAAAGTGAGGAAACTTTAAGTCAACCATCTTTCCCTCATTGATTTTACATCAAACTCTTATTTTTGTTGCATTTGTCTATTTAATCATAGTTAATTCTAGTTTGTTTCAAGTATTTCAAGACACCAAAATCCCCCATTTTATTTTTTATTGTCATTTTACAAGTATTTTTACAAAGAGATTTTTCATAGAGTTATAAATTGAACCAATCTCCGTGGATTCGATCCCTTTACCACTATACACTATTTTAGTGTGTAATATTTAGGGTTATTATTTGTGTTGGCCTCGACAACCACCAAATTTTTGGCGCCGTTGCCGGGGATTGGTTTTGATTTAATCAGTTTGTTTCTCTATGCCTAGATCTCATTGTGCAGGTACTCTAATTTAAAATCCAGAAATTAAAAAAAAAGAGTATGGTTCGAAAATGAATACTACTTGCACCGAAGACCAACTTTCTGAGCTAGCTCAGTTAGTTATGATGATTGAAAGTGACCAAAGTGTGCAACCCACACCTCTTTTTTGCGATTTTTGTGCCCAAAATGGACATCATTCCGACACGTGTCCATATTTACAAGGAGAATGGGAAGAAGTGCAAGATAAGGGAAGCTACTACCGGTCAAACCAATGGAGTTATGATCAGCCTCAACATGATCAATGGTGGGACAACAACCAAGTTTGGGGAAATAACCATTACCAAAACCCATACCAAACATGGGGAAATAACCAATACCAACCAACTCCACTATTCCAAGAACCCTATCCTTACCCTCCTCAACAAACTGAAACGCCAAGCATGTCCTTAGAGGACATTGTGAAAAGCATTGCCACTTCTACCCAAATTTTCCAGGAAACAACTCAAGCTAGCCTCAAAAGCTTAGAGCAACAAATAACACAAATTTCTCAATCATTGAGTATAGCGGAATCTCAACACAAATTACCATCTGAAGAGAGCCCATGTCATAACGCATGTTGCTTTCCTTTGAAAGATGAGAAAACTTTTGATGGCCCAAAAGTGTTATATGAAGAAGAGGAAGAAGAAGTAGAAGTGGAAGAGGTTGTTAAAGAAGAAGAAGAAATTGAAAAAGCTGACAATGAAACTATAGAGGAAGTGATACGGGTTAATGAAAGAGAGGTTGAGCCACCCACTACCATTGAGAAACTAACTCCATTGGTAGACCAACCACAAGAGCCAGAAGCGATAAATTTTTCGGACTCTTCAAAGGATACATATCACAAGAAAGAAGACGCCCAACCGGTCACCTACTCAAAAACCATGTCCAAGAGTTTAGAAAAGAAGGAAGAGTTGGTCACCTTAATGAACAAGTACAAGAAAGAATATGGTTGGATGATTGCTATTATCAAAGGTCTGAGTCCGGTATGGTTCTCCCGTAAAAACAAAGTCAAATACAAGAAAAGAGTCCCAATGGAGGTGTGGAAATTAAAAAATGTAGACACGGGGCAAATTTGCAAGGTTAATGGACATCGATTGAAGCCATTCAATGAAGGTTTTGATTCAAATGTCCAAGATGTCGTCCATTTGGACGCCCCACAGTGTTAAAGTGAAGTTTGGAGGCGTCTCGCCAAAGACGTTAAAGAAGGGCATTTTTGGAAAGCATTGTGTTTTCGTGTTTTTAATTTGAACAAAATGAGTTTTGAAGATGTTTTTGGGATTCAAAAGAGTTGTTTTTTTGAAGAAATCAAGAGTTTCTAGGTGTTTGGGGCTGTCCGAAGCAAGAACGGGTGAAAAACGAAGAAAAATGAAGCGAAAATGAAGATCAGGATCAGCGGGTTGCGCGACCCGCGTGCTGTTGCGCGGGTGGGTTGCGCGGCCAGGTGTGATGAAGCGACATTGGCCCAAGACTTAACTGCAAGGTCTGCGCGACCCGCGCACTGTGCTGGGCAATTTGAGCTATTTTTGGCTATTATTTGACCAGGTGTTGACCAAAGGTTTTAATGAGTTGACCTTTTGACTTTTTGTGACCAATATTGACCGAAATTGACCCTTTTTGACCCATAGATTAAAATGTTCAGCTTCCCTTCTTCTTCATTTAATCATCTTGACCTCCCACTCCATTCCTCTTATATAACCTTCGAGCAACCACCTCGCCGGAAAATTCAAGATTGTCGTAATTCTACCGGTCGTAATTTCACGAAACCACCGCCACAAACATCTCCCGTCATCCAATCCTCCGATTTAGGTCATTTTTGCCCTTACCTTAAGCATTGAGGACAATGCTTGTTCTTAAGCTTGGGGTGGGGCATTTCATTTTCCTTTTATATTTTTTTTCCATGCATTTTTAATTAGGTTGCATAACATTTTAGATTTAAGCTAATTTTCATTCATTTTTTTTAAAATCCAAAAAAATTTTATTTTTTCTTTTTCACCTTTTATATTTTTGCATAACATTTAGCTTAGGCATTAACATTTATGCATTTTTGTTGTCTGTTTATTCTCACCCCCTGGATGCCATGGAATAAGTTCACAGTTATTGTATCATTATTGGTCAAGGATCTTGTTGCTATCTCACCCATCGAACCGGGACCACTAGCTGCAGTTTGGGATTTCATACTTGGGATCAGATGCTGGTAGCTTAAAGGGGTAAGTGATCATGGACAGGTAGTTTTCATGAAGAATTATGCATACAATACTAATGACTGTAGGATATACTATAGCAATGGATGTCTTAGCCTTGCGGTCACTACCGCCGAGAGGATCATACTTGATCATGTTTGAACCGTTAGGATGAAGCACTAGTGCTTGTCCCCGAGTAGAATCCATATCCGGTCTCTTTACATCACCATATCTTTTTGCGATTTTCTTAGGATTTTAGAGAAGTCTTTTAGTCCGCATGTGGACATTTTCATTATTTAAAAAAAAAAAATCACAAATTTGAAAAGGAGCTTACATTATATCTTTATGCTCCACACATGGTCATTTTCTCGCTTAGACCATTCAGATTATATTACTACTCTTTCGGTTCCACTTACACACTTTATGAACCAAATTTTGAGTCAAAGGGTTGTTATTACATTACCTTCGAGTAAAAAAAAAAGATAAAAAAAAAAGAGGGGCAGGCAAATTCCCAGTTGCAGAAATCTGAGAAGGGTGACCGGTTCAATTATTGAACTAAATCTTCCAACATTTTGGTCACCCGGCGTTTGATATTCATTTATTTAGGTATGTTTTATTGTATATAGATCGAGTTGTTTCTCGCAAATTGGTGATGTTAGGGAGACTGTCGAGTCGGATACTACGGGAGGTTTGGGCCAACACCAAGTGAGCTGATTCCTACAACGGTGCCCGAGCGATTAAACCTAGTTACACATGAGAGAAACCGGCAGACGTGAGATCAGAGTGTACATTTAAAGAAGAGCTCCACCCGAGCCCATCCAGCTGCTTTCTCCCTACTACAGATATTCTTCATTGTATGCATGTTCCATTGAGGCTGCGACTGCTCATCCCTCCTTACTCACCTAAAGGAGTTGTCTTGGCTGTGGTTTATGGTACCATTGTCATCGGATGAAAAATTCGTGAGGTAATAGCAAGATCAATTCTGACCATGTTGACTAACGGTGATCAGGTTCTGTGGCTCTATCCATTCTTTTTACTTTCCTTAGGATAGTTCATCCCGAGTTCATTTTAGTCTTGTCTTACTTGAGGACAAGTAAGGTTTAAGCTTGGGGTGATTTGATAGTTTATTTTAATTACTTATATTTTATAGTTTATTTTAGTTTATTTCATCCATAATTTAGTTAATTTCCATGCATATTTTCCTTTTTGTTATTTTATGACCATTTCGGGTATTTTCTAGTTTCGTGAACTTTATTGCAGATTTCATGGAAATTAGTGGAGCAGGAATGTTCGGGACGTGGGGAAAGCGATTGGAATAAGAGGGCGTCAAGGATTTTGGGCTTGATGGGTAGTGGAGATGATGCATGGAGCGGGCTTGATGGTTATTTGAAGGCTTAGAGAAAATGAAGTTTGAATTTGCAAGATGAGGGAGAATATTCAAGCGCGCGTAGATCATAAATCGGGCGAGTTCACGAGCTTTGGAGGATTTGGAGAAATCAAATTGGGCTTAAAATGAAGAAAACTTGAAGAAAAATGGGCTAGGAGCTTATTGGACTCGAACTGGGCCAAGTGGGCTAAGCTATGGAGGCCCAAAACCTCAAAGATGCTACATTCAGGGACCACCCGCGCAACCCACCCGCGCAACAGCACGCGGGTCGCGCAAGGCCCTGCAGGGGCAATTTCGGGAATCCTTCTTTTGAGCTATTTGAGGAAGGTTGGTGCCCATCTTTTGCACACTCTTGGACATCCGATTTTTGGAGATTCTCTCTGGAGTTTTGAAGACTTTTGAAGGCCAAGAACACTTGAAGAACATCATATTTTTACCTCTTGATTCTTGCTTAATGTTTGGTACAATTTTCTCTAACTTTGTTTCTTTGGGTTTAGCCATGCTTGGCTAAACTAATCTTGGTTGACTTTTGGTTAATCCTTTGAACTTTTGTTGAATGTTGAAGAATCCATGAACATGTTTTTAAATCTTTATGGGAATGTTTTGTGTTTTAACATCTTATCACTACTTGTATGTTTTAGTTCATGAGTTTAAATGTGTTTGTGGTGATTAGTTGGCTAATTTCTTGATTAAGTAAAGGATCCTCAAATTAGCAAGCAACAAATGATTTTTGTGTTGTTTTTGCTTCACACAATCATAAAAACATTTCCTCCAACATGGTGGTGAAAGCATTTGACCCCTCTTGGATTTGGTGACTTTTTGGTTCTTAATGCTAGTTGACTTTCACTAATTACATGCTATTTGGAATTAGTGACTTTGACTAAGGAAATTGTTATGAGCTTCTCTAGCCATTTCAACAATTAAGAAAAGTCTAGGTAATCTCAAGCTCCTTGGATTACTATAGCCAAATTAAGGATTTAAATCAAAGTATTGCACCATTGGATTCTAATGATATGTTCATCAAAAATCAAAGTGAGGAAACTTTAAGTCAACCATCTTTCCCTCATTGATTTTACATCAAACTCTTATTTTTGTTGCATTTGTCTATTTAATCATAGTTAATTCTAGTTTGTTTCAAGTATTTCAAGACACCAAAATCCCCCATTTTATTTTTTATTGTCATTTTACAAGTATTTTTACAAAGAGATTTTTCATAGAGTTATAAATTGAACCAATCTCCATGGATTCGATCCCTTTACCACTATACACTATTTTAGTGTGTAATATTTAGGGTTATTATTTGTGTTGGCCTCGACAACCACCAAATTTTTGGCGCCGTTGCCGGGGATTGGTTTTGATTTAATCAGTTTGTTTCTCTATGCCTAGATCTCATTGTGCAGGTACTCTAATTTAAAATCCAGAAATTAAAAAAAAAGAGTATGGTTCGAAAATGAATACTACTTGCACCGAAGACCAACTTTCTGAGCTAGCTCAGTTAGTTATGATGATTGAAAGTGACCAAAGTGTGCAACCCACACCTCTTTTTTGCGATTTTTGTGCCCAAAATGGACATCATTCCGACACGTGTCCATATTTACAAGGAGAATGGGAAGAAGTGCAAGATAAGGGAAGCTACTACCGGTCAAACCAATGGAGTTATGATCAGCCTCAACATGATCAATGGTGGGACAACAACCAAGTTTGGGGAAATAACCATTACCAAAACCCATACCAAACATGGGGAAATAACCAATACCAACCAACTCCACTATTCCAAGAACCCTATCCTTACCCTCCTCAACAAACTGAAACGCCAAGCATGTCCTTAGAGGACATTGTGAAAAGCATTGCCACTTCTACCCAAATTTTCCAGGAAACAACTCAAGCTAGCCTCAAAAGCTTAGAGCAACAAATAACACAAATTTCTCAATCATTGAGTATAGCGGAATCTCAACACAAATTACCATCTGAAGAGAGCCCATGTCATAACGCATGTTGCTTTCCTTTGAAAGATGAGAAAACTTTTGATGGCCCAAAAGTGTTATATGAAGAAGAGGAAGAAGAAGTAGAAGTGGAAGAGGTTGTTAAAGAAGAAGAAGAAATTGAAAAAGCTGACAATGAAACTATAGAGGAAGTGATACGGGTTAATGAAAGAGAGGTTGAGCCACCCACTACCATTGAGAAACTAACTCCATTGGTAGACCAACCACAAGAGCCAGAAGCGATAAATTTTTCGGACTCTTCAAAGGATACATATCACAAGAAAGAAGACGCCCAACCGGTCACCTACTCAAAAACCATGTCCAAGAGTTTAGAAAAGAAGGAAGAGTTGGTCACCTTAATGAACAAGTACAAGAAAGAATATGGTTGGATGATTGCTATTATCAAAGGTCTGAGTCCGGTATGGTTCTCCCGTAAAAACAAAGTCAAATACAAGAAAAGAGTCCCAATGGAGGTGTGGAAATTAAAAAATGTAGACACGGGGCAAATTTGCAAGGTTAATGGACATCGATTGAAGCCATTCAATGAAGGTTTTGATTCAAATGTCCAAGATGTCGTCCATTTGGACGCCCCACAGTGTTAAAGTGAAGTTTGGAGGCGTCTCGCCAAAGACGTTAAAGAAGGGCATTTTTGGAAAGCATTGTGTTTTCGTGTTTTTAATTTGAACAAAATGAGTTTTGAAGATGTTTTTGGGATTCAAAAGAGTTGTTTTTTTGAAGAAATCAAGAGTTTCTAGGTGTTTGGGGCTGTCCGAAGCAAGAACGGGTGAAAAACGAAGAAAAATGAAGCGAAAATGAAGATCAGGATCAGCGGGTTGCGCGACCCGCGTGCTGTTGCGCGGGTGGGTTGCGCGGCCAGGTGTGATGAAGCGACATTGGCCCAAGACTTAACTGCAAGGTCTGCGCGACCCGCGCACTGTGCTGGGCAATTTGAGCTATTTTTGGCTATTATTTGACCAGGTGTTGACCAAAGGTTTTAATGAGTTGACCTTTTGACTTTTTGTGACCAATATTGACCGAAATTGACCCTTTTTGACCCATAGATTAAAATGTTCAGCTTCCCTTCTTCTTCATTTAATCATCTTGACCTCCCACTCCATTCCTCTTATATAACCTTCGAGCAACCACCTCGCCGGAAAATTCAAGATTGTCGTAATTCTACCGGTTGTAATTTCACGAAACCACCGCCACAAACATCTCCCGTCATCCAATCCTCCGATTTAGGTCATTTTTGCCCTTACCTTAAGCATTGAGGACAATGCTTGTTCTTAAGCTTGGGGTGGGGCATTTCATTTTCCTTTTATATTTTTTTTCCATGCATTTTTAATTAGGTTGCATAACATTTTAGATTTAAGCTAATTTTCATTCATTTTTTTTAAAATCCAAAAAAATTTTATTTTTTCTTTTTCACCTTTTATATTTTTGCATAACATTTAGCTTAGGCATTAACATTTATGCATTTTTGTTGTCTGTTTATTCTCACCCCCTGGATGCCATGGAATAAGTTCACAGTTATTGTATCATTATTGGTCAAGGATCTTGTTGCTATCTCACCCATCGAACCGGGACCACTAGCTGCAGTTTGGGATTTCATACTTGGGATCAGATGCTGGTAGCTTAAAGGGGTAAGTGATCATGGACAGGTAGTTTTCATGAAGAATTATGCATACAATACTAATGACTGTAGGATATACTATAGCAATGGATGTCTTAGCCTTGCGGTCACTACCGCCGAGAGGATCATACTTGATCATGTTTGAACCGTTAGGATGAAGCACTAGTGCTTGTCCCCGAGTAGAATCCATATCCGGTCTCTTTACATCACCATATCTTTTTGCGATTTTCTTAGGATTTTAGAGAAGTCTTTTAGTCCGCATGTGGACATTTTCATTATTTAAAAAAAAAAATCACAAATTTGAAAAGGAGCTTACATTATATCTTTATGCTCCACACATGGTCATTTTCTCGCTTAGACCATTCAGATTATATTACTACTCTTTCGGTTCCACTTACACACTTTATGAACCAAATTTTGAGTCAAAGGGTTGTTATTACATTACCTTCGAGTAAAAAAAAAAAGATAAAAAAAAAAGAGGGGCAGGCAAATTCCCAGTTGCAGAAATCTGAGAAGGGTGACCGGTTCAATTATTGAACTAAATCTTCCAACATTTTGGTCACCCGGCGTTTGATATTCATTTATTTAGGTATGTTTTATTGTATATAGATCGAGTTGTTTCTCGCAAATTGGTGATGTTAGGGAGACTGTCGAGTCGGATACTACGGGAGGTTTGGGCCAACACCAAGTGAGCTGATTCCTACAATGGTGCCCGAGCGATTAAACCTAGTTACACATGAGAGAAACCGGCAGACATGAGATCAGAGTGTACATTTAAAGAAGAGCTCCACCCGAGCCCATCCAGCTGCTTTCTCCCTACTACAGATATTCTTCATTGTATGCATGTTCCATTGAGGCTGCGACTGCTCATCCCTCCTTACTCACCTAAAGGAGTTGTCTTGGCTGTGGTTTATGGTACCATTGTCATCGGATGAAAAATTCGTGAGGTAATAGCAAGATCAATTCTGACCATGTTGACTAACGGTGATCAGGTTCTGTGGCTCTATCCATTCTTTTTACTTTCCTTAGGATAGTTCATCCCGAGTTCATTTTAGTCTTGTCTTACTTGAGGACAAGTAAGGTTTAAGCTTGGGGTGATTTGATAGTTTATTTTAATTACTTATATTTTATAGTTTATTTTAGTTTATTTCATCCATAATTTAGTTAATTTCCATGCATATTTTCCTTTTTGTTATTTTATGACCATTTCGGGTATTTTCTAGTTTCGTGAACTTTATTGCAGATTTCATGGAAATTAGTGGAGCAGGAATGTTCGGGACGTGGGGAAAGCGATTGGAATAAGAGGGCGTCAAGGATTTTGGGCTTGATGGGTAGTGGAGATGATGCATGGAGCGGGCTTGATGGTTATTTGAAGGCTTAGAGAAAATGAAGTTTGAATTTGCAAGATGCGGGAGAATATTCAAGCGCGCGTAGATCATAAATCGGGCGAGTTCACGAGCTTTGGAGGATTTGGAGAAATCAAATTGGGCTTAAAATGAAGAAAACTTGAAGAAAAATGGGCTAGGAGCTTATTGGACTCGAACTGGGCCAAGTGGGCTAAGCTATGGAGGCCCAAAACCTCAAAGATGCTACATTCAGGGACCACCCGCGCAACCCACCCGCGCAACAGCACGCGGGTCGCGCAAGGCCCTGCAGGGGCAATTTCGGGAATCCTTCTTTTGAGCTATTTGAGGAAGGTTGGTGCCCATCTTTTGCACACTCTTGGACATCCGATTTTTGGAGATTCTCTCTGGAGTTTTGAAGACTTTTGAAGGCCAAGAACACTTGAAGAACATCATATTTTTACCTCTTGATTCTTGCTTAATGTTTGGTACAATTTTCTCTAACTTTGTTTCTTTGGGTTTAGCCATGCTTGGCTAAACTAATCTTGGTTGACTTTTGGTTAATCCTTTGAACTTTTGTTGAATGTTGAAGAATCCATGAACATGTTTTTAAATCTTTATGGGAATGTTTTGTGTTTTAACATCTTATCACTACTTGTATGTTTTAGTTCATGAGTTTAAATGTGTTTGTGGTGATTAGTTGGCTAATTTCTTGATTAAGTAAAGGATCCTCAAATTAGCAAGCAACAAATGATTTTTGTGTTGTTTTTGCTTCACACAATCATAAAAACATTTCCTCCAACATGGTGGTGAAAGCATTTGACCCCTCTTGGATTTGGTGACTTTTTGGTTCTTAATGCTAGTTGACTTTCACTAATTACATGCTATTTGGAATTAGTGACTTTGACTAAGGAAATTGTTATGAGCTTCTCTAGCCATTTCAACAATTAAGAAAAGTCTAGGTAATCTCAAGCTCCTTGGATTACTATAGCCAAATTAAGGATTTAAATCAAAGTATTGCACCATTGGATTCTAATGATATGTTCATCAAAAATCAAAGTGAGGAAACTTTAAGTCAACCATCTTTCCCTCATTGATTTTACATCAAACTCTTATTTTTGTTGCATTTGTCTATTTAATCATAGTTAATTCTAGTTTGTTTCAAGTATTTCAAGACACCAAAATCCCCCATTTTATTTTTTATTGTCATTTTACAAGTATTTTTACAAAGAGATTTTTCATAGAGTTATAAATTGAACCAATCTCTGTGGATTCGATCCCTTTACCACTATACACTATTTTAGTGTGTAATATTTAGGGTTATTATTTGTGTTGGCCTCGACAACCACCAAATTTTTGGCGCCGTTGCCGGGGATTGGTTTTGATTTAATCAGTTTGTTTCTCTATGCCTAGATCTCATTGTGCAGGTACTCTAATTTAAAATCCAGAAATTAAAAAAAAAGAGTATGGTTCGAAAATGAATACTACTTGCACCGAAGACCAACTTTCTGAGCTAGCTCAGTTAGTTATGATGATTGAAAGTGACCAAAGTGTGCAACCCACACCTCTTTTTTGCGATTTTTGTGCCCAAAATGGACATCATTCCGACACGTGTCCATATTTACAAGGAGAATGGGAAGAAGTGCAAGATAAGGGAAGCTACTACCGGTCAAACCAATGGAGTTATGATCAGCCTCAACATGATCAATGGTGGGACAACAACCAAGTTTGGGGAAATAACCATTACCAAAACCCATACCAAACATGGGGAAATAACCAATACCAACCAACTCCACTATTCCAAGAACCCTATCCTTACCCTCCTCAACAAACTGAAACGCCAAGCATGTCCTTAGAGGACATTGTGAAAAGCATTGCCACTTCTACCCAAATTTTCCAGGAAACAACTCAAGCTAGCCTCAAAAGCTTAGAGCAACAAATAACACAAATTTCTCAATCATTGAGTATAGCGGAATCTCAACACAAATTACCATCTGAAGAGAGCCCATGTCATAACGCATGTTGCTTTCCTTTGAAAGATGAGAAAACTTTTGATGGCCCAAAAGTGTTATATTAAGAAGAGGAAGAAGAAGTAGAAGTGGAAGAGGTTGTTAAAGAAGAAGAAGAAATTGAAAAAGCTGACAATGAAACTATAGAGGAAGTGATACGGGTTAATGAAAGAGAGGTTGAGCCACCCACTACCATTGAGAAACTAACTCCATTGGTAGACCAACCACAAGAGCCAGAAGCGATAAATTTTTCGGACTCTTCAAAGGATACATATCACAAGAAAGAAGACGCCCAACCGGTCACCTACTCAAAAACCATGTCCAAGAGTTTAGAAAAGAAGGAAGAGTTGGTCACCTTAATGAACAAGTACAAGAAAGAATATGGTTGGATGATTGCTATTATCAAAGGTCTGAGTCCGGTATGGTTCTCCCGTAAAAACAAAGTCAAATACAAGAAAAGAGTCCCAATGGAGGTGTGGAAATTAAAAAATGTAGACACGGGGCAAATTTGCAAGGTTAATGGACATCGATTGAAGCCATTCAATGAAGGTTTTGATTCAAATGTCCAAGATGTCGTCCATTTGGACGCCCCACAGTGTTAAAGTGAAGTTTGGAGGCGTCTCGCCAAAGACGTTAAAGAAGGGCATTTTTGGAAAGCATTGTGTTTTCGTGTTTTTAATTTGAACAAAATGAGTTTTGAAGATGTTTTTGGGATTCAAAAGAGTTGTTTTTTTGAAGAAATCAAGAGTTTCTAGGTGTTTGGGGCTGTCCGAAGCAAGAACGGGTGAAAAACGAAGAAAAATGAAGCGAAAATGAAGATCAGGATCAGCGGGTTGCGCGACCCGCGTGCTGTTGCGCGGGTGGGTTGCGCGGCCAGGTGTGATGAAGCGACATTGGCCCAAGACTTAACTGCAAGGTCTGCGCGACCCGCGTGCTACTCTGCGCGACCCGCGCACTGTGCTGGGCAATTTGGGCTATTTTTGGCTATTATTTGACCCGGTGTTGACCAAAGGTTTTAATGAGTTGACCTTTTGACTTTTTGTGACCAACATTGACCGAAATTGACTCTTTTTGACCCATAGATTAAAATGTTCAGCTTCCCTTCTTCTTCATTTAATCATCTTGACCTCCCACTCCATTCCTCTTATATAACCTTCCAGCAACCACCTCGCCGGAAAATTCAAGATTGTCGTAATTCTACCGGTCGTAATTTCACGAAACCACCGCCACAAACATCTCCCGTCATCCAATCCTCCGATTTAGGTCATTTTTGCCCTTACCTTAAGCATTGAGGACAATGCTTGTTCTTAAGCTTGGGGTGGGGCATTTCATTTTCCTTTTATATTTTTTTTCCATGCATTTTTAATTAGGTTGCATAACATTTTAGATTTAAGCTAATTTTCATTCATTTTTTTTAAAATCCAAAAAAATTTTATTTTTTCTTTTTCACCTTTTATATTTTTGCATAACATTTAGCTTAGGCATTAACATTTATGCATTTTTGTTGTCTGTTTATTCTCACCCCCTGGATGCCATGGAATAAGTTCACAGTTATTGTATCATTATTGGTCAAGGATCTTGTTGCTATCTCACCCATCGAACCGGGACCACTAGCTGCAGTTTGGGATTTCATACTTGGGATCAGATGCTGGTAGCTTAAAGGGGTAAGTGATCATGGACAGGTAGTTTTCATGAAGAATTATGCATACAATACTAATGACTGTAGGATATACTATAGCAATGGATGTCTTAGCCTTGCGGTCACTACCGCCGAGAGGATCATACTTGATCATGTTTGAACCGTTAGGATGAAGCACTAGTGCTTGTCCCCGAGTAGAATCCATATCCGGTCTCTTTACATCACCATATCTTTTTGCGATTTTCTTAGGATTTTAGAGAAGTCTTTTAGTCCGCATGTGGACATTTTCATTATTTAAAAAATAAAAAAAATCACAAATTTGAAAAGGAGCTTACATTATATCTTTATGCTCCACACATGGTCATTTTCTCGCTTAGACCATTCAGATTATATTACTACTCTTTCGGTTCCACTTACACACTTTATGAACCAAATTTTGAGTCAAAGGGTTGTTATTACATTACCTTCGAGTAAAAAAAAAAAGATAAAAAAAAAGAGGGGCAGGCAAATTCCCAGTTGCAGAAATCTGAGAAGGGTGACCGGTTCAATTATTGAACTAAATCTTCCAACATTTTGGTCACCCGGCGTTTGATATTCATTTATTTAGGTATGTTTTATTGTATATAGATCGATTTGTTTCTCGCAAATTGGTGATGTTAGGGAGACTGTCGAGTCGGATACTACGGGAGGTTTGGGCCAACACCAAGTGAGCTGATTCCTACAATGGTGCCCGAGCGATTAAACCTAGTTACACATGAGAGAAACCGGCAGACGTGAGATCAGAGTGTACATTTAAAGAAGAGCTCCACCCGAGCCCATCCAGCTGCTTTCTCCCTACTACAGATATTCTTCATTGTATGCATGTTCCATTGAGGCTGCGACTGCTCATCCCTCCTTACTCACCTAAAGGAGTTGTCTTGGCTGTGGTTTATGGTACCATTGTCATCGGATGAAAAATTCGTGAGGTAATAGCAAGATCAATTCTGACCATGTTGACTAACGGTGATCAGGTTCTGTGGCTCTATCCATTCTTTTTACTTTCCTTAGGATAGTTCATCCCGAGTTCATTTTAGTCTTGTCTTACTTGAGGACAAGTAAGGTTTAAGCTTGGGGTGATTTGATAGTTTATTTTAATTACTTATATTTTATAGTTTATTTTAGTTTATTTCATCCATAATTTAGTTAATTTCCATGCATATTTTCCTTTTTGTTATTTTATGACCATTTCGGGTATTTTCTAGTTTCGTGAACTTTATTGCAGATTTCATGGAAATTAGTGGAGCAGGAATGTTCGGGACGTGGGGAAAGCGATTGGAATAAGAGGGCGTCAAGGATTTTGGGCTTGATGGGTAGTGGAGATGATGCATGGAGCGGGCTTGATGGTTATTTGAAGGCTTAGAGAAAATGAAGTTTGAATTTGCAAGATGCGGGAGAATATTCAAGCGCGCGTAGATCATAAATCGGGCGAGTTCACGAGCTTTGGAGGATTTGGAGAAATCAAATTGGGCTTAAAATGAAGAAAACTTGAAGAAAAATGGGCTAGGAGCTTATTGGACTCGAACTGGGCCAAGTGGGCTAAGCTATGGAGGCCCAAAACCTCAAAGATGCTACATTCAGGGACCACCCGCGCAACCCACCCGCGCAACAGCACGCGGGTCGCGCAAGGCCCTGCAGGGGCAATTTTGGGAATCCTTCTTTTGAGCTATTTGAGGAAGGTTGGTGCCCATCTTTTGCACACTCTTGGACATCCGATTTTTGGAGATTCTCTCTGGAGTTTTGAAGACTTTTGAAGGCCAAGAACACTTGAAGAACATCATATTTTTACCTCTTGATTCTTGCTTAATGTTTGGTACAATTTTCTCTAACTTTGTTTCTTTGGGTTTAGCCATGCTTGGCTAAACTAATCTTGGTTGACTTTTGGTTAATCCTTTGAACTTTTGTTGAATGTTGAAGAATCCATGAACATGTTTTTAAATCTTTATGGGAATGTTTTGTGTTTTAACATCTTATCACTACTTGTATGTTTTAGTTCATGAGTTTAAATGTGTTTGTGGTGATTAGTTGGCTAATTTCTTGATTAAGTAAAGGATCCTCAAATTAGCAAGCAACAAATGATTTTTGTGTTGTTTTTGCTTCACACAATCATAAAAACATTTCCTCCAACATGGTGGTGAAAGCATTTGACCCCTCTTGGATTTGGTGACTTTTTGGTTCTTAATGCTAGTTGACTTTCACTAATTACATGCTATTTGGAATTAGTGACTTTGACTAAGGAAATTGTTATGAGCTTCTCTAGCCATTTCAACAATTAAGAAAAGTCTAGGTAATCTCAAGCTCCTTGGATTACTATAGCCAAATTAAGGATTTAAATCAAAGTATTGCACCATTGGATTCTAATGATATGTTCATCAAAAATCAAAGTGAGGAAACTTTAAGTCAACCATCTTTCCCTCATTGATTTTACATCAAACTCTTATTTTTGTTGCATTTGTCTATTTAATCATAGTTAATTCTAGTTTGTTTCAAGTATTTCAAGACACCAAAATCCCCCATTTTATTTTTTATTGTCATTTTACAAGTATTTTTACAAAGAGATTTTTCATAGAGTTATAAATTGAACCAATCTCCGTGGATTCGATCCCTTTACCACTATACACTATTTTAGTGTGTAATATTTAGGGTTATTATTTGTGTTGGCCTCGACAACCACCAAATTTTTGGCGCCGTTGCCGGGGATTGGTTTTGATTTAATCAGTTTGTTTCTCTATGCCTAGATCTCATTGTGCAGGTACTCTAATTTAAAATCCAGAAATTAAAAAAAAAGAGTATGGTTCGAAAATGAATACTACTTGCACCGAAGACCAACTTTCTGAGCTAGCTCAGTTAGTTATGATGATTGAAAGTGACCAAAGTGTGCAACCCACACCTCTTTTTTGCGATTTTTGTGCCCAAAATGGACATCATTCCGACACGTGTCCATATTTACAAGGAGAATGGGAAGAAGTGCAAGATAAGGGAAGCTACTACCGGTCAAACCAATGGAGTTATGATCAGCCTCAACATGATCAATGGTGGGACAACAACCAAGTTTGGGGAAATAACCATTACCAAAACCCATACCAAACATGGGGAAATAACCAATACCAACCAACTCCACTATTCCAAGAACCCTATCCTTACCCTCCTCAACAAACTGAAACGCCAAGCATGTCCTTAGAGGACATTGTGAAAAGCATTGCCACTTCTACCCAAATTTTCCAGGAAACAACTCAAGCTAGCCTCAAAAGCTTAGAGCAACAAATAACACAAATTTCTCAATCATTGAGTATAGCGGAATCTCAACACAAATTACCATCTGAAGAGAGCCCATGTCATAACGCATGTTGCTTTCCTTTGAAAGATGAGAAAACTTTTGATGGCCCAAAAGTGTTATATGAAGAAGAGGAAGAAGAAGTAGAAGTGGAAGAGGTTGTTAAAGAAGAAGAAGAAATTGAAAAAGCTGACAATGAAACTATAGAGGAAGTGATACGGGTTAATGAAAGAGAGGTTGAGCCACCCACTACCATTGAGAAACTAACTCCATTGGTAGACCAACCACAAGAGCCAGAAGCGATAAATTTTTCGGACTCTTCAAAGGATACATATCACAAGAAAGAAGACGCCCAACCGGTCACCTACTCAAAAACCATGTCCAAGAGTTTAGAAAAGAAGGAAGAGTTGGTCACCTTAATGAACAAGTACAAGAAAGAATATGGTTGGATGATTGCTATTATCAAAGGTCTGAGTCCGGTATGGTTCTCCCGTAAAAACAAAGTCAAATACAAGAAAAGAGTCCCAATGGAGGTGTGGAAATTAAAAAATGTAGACACGGGGCAAATTTGCAAGGTTAATGGACATCGATTGAAGCCATTCAATGAAGGTTTTGATTCAAATGTCCAAGATGTCGTCCATTTGGACGCCCCACAGTGTTAAAGTGAAGTTTGGAGGCGTCTCGCCAAAGACGTTAAAGAAGGGCATTTTTGGAAAGCATTGTGTTTTCGTGTTTTTAATTTGAACAAAATGAGTTTTGAAGATGTTTTTGGGATTCAAAAGAGTTGTTTTTTTGAAGAAATCAAGAGTTTCTAGGTGTTTGGGGCTGTCCGAAGCAAGAACGGGTGAAAAACGAAGAAAAATGAAGCGAAAATGAAGATCAGGATCAGCGGGTTGCGCGACCCGCGTGCTGTTGCGCGGGTGGGTTGCGCGGCCAGGTGTGATGAAGCGACATTGGCCCAAGACTTAACTGTAAGGTCTGCGCGACCCGCGTGCTACTCTGCGCGACCCGCGCACTGTGCTGGGCAATTTGGGCTATTTTTGGCTATTATTTGACCAGGTGTTGACCAAAGGTTTTAATGAGTTGACCTTTTGACTTTTTGTGACCAACATTGACCGAAATTGACCCTTTTTGACCCATAGATTAAAATGTTCAGCTTCCCTTCTTCTTCATTTAATCATCTTGACCTCCCACTCCATTCCTCTTATATAACCTTCCAGCAACCACCTCGCCGGAAAATTCAAGATTGTCGTAATTCTACCGGTCGTAATTTCACGAAACCACCGCCACAAACATCTCCCGTCATCCAATCCTCCGATTTAGGTCATTTTTGCCCTTACCTTAAGCATTGAGGACAATGCTTGTTCTTAAGCTTGGGGTGGGGCATTTCATTTTCCTTTTATATTTTTTTTCCATGCATTTTTAATTAGGTTGCATAACATTTTAGATTTAAGCTAATTTTCATTCATTTTTTTTAAAATCCAAAAAAATTTTATTTTTTCTTTTTCACCTTTTATATTTTTGCATAACATTTAGCTTAGGCATTAACATTTATGCATTTTTGTTGTCTGTTTATTCTCACCCCCTGGATGCCATGGAATAAGTTCACAGTTATTGTATCATTATTGGTCAAGGATCTTGTTGCTATCTCACCCATCGAACCGGGACCACTAGCTGCAGTTTGGGATTTCATACTTGGGATCAGATGCTGGTAGCTTAAAGGGGTAAGTGATCATGGACAGGTAGTTTTCATGAAGAATTATGCATACAATACTAATGACTGTAGGATATACAATAGCAATGGATGTCTTAGCCTTGCGGTCACTACCGCCGAGAGGATCATACTTGATCATGTTTGAACCGTTAGGATGAAGCACTAGTGCTTGTCCCCGAGTAGAATCCATATCCGGTCTCTTTACATCACCATATCTTTTTGCGATTTTCTTAGGATTTTAGAGAAGTCTTTTAGTCCGCATGTGGACATTTTCATTATTTAAAAAATAAAAAAAATCACAAATTTGAAAAGGAGCTTACATTATATCTTTATGCTCCACACATGGTCATTTTCTCGCTTAGACCATTCAGATTATATTACTACTCTTTCGGTTCCACTTACACACTTTATGAACCAAATTTTGAGTCAAAGGGTTGTTATTACATTACCTTCGAGTAAAAAAAAAGATAAAAAAAAAGAGGGGCAGGCAAATTCCCAGTTGCAGAAATCTGAGAAGGGTGACCGGTTCAATTATTGAACTAAATCTTCCAACATTTTGGTCACCCGGCGTTTGATATTCATTTATTTAGGTATGTTTTATTGTATATAGATCGAGTTGTTTCTCGCAAATTGGTGATGTTAGGGAGACTGTCGAGTCGGATACTACGGGAGGTTTGGGCCAACACCAAGTGAGCTGATTCCTACAATGGTGCCCGAGCGATTAAACCTAGTTACACATGAGAGAAACCGGCAGACGTGAGATCAGAGTGTACATTTAAAGAAGAGCTCCACCCGAGCCCATCCAGCTGCTTTCTCCCTACTACAGATATTCTTCATTGTATGCATGTTCCATTGAGGCTGCGACTGCTCATCCCTCCTTACTCACCTAAAGGAGTTGTCTTGGCTGTGGTTTATGGTACCATTGTCATCGGATGAAAAATTCGTGAGGTAATAGCAAGATCAATTCTGACCATGTTGACTAACGGTGATCAGGTTCTGTGGCTCTATCCATTCTTTTTACTTTCCTTAGGATAGTTCATCCCGAGTTCATTTTAGTCTTGTCTTACTTGAGGACAAGTAAGGTTTAAGCTTGGGGTGATTTGATAGTTTATTTTAATTACTTATATTTTATAGTTTATTTTAGTTTATTTCATCCATAATTTAGTTAATTTCCATGCATATTTTCCTTTTTGTTATTTTATGACCATTTCGGGTATTTTCTAGTTTCGTGAACTTTATTGCAGATTTCATGGAAATTAGTGGAGCAGGAATGTTCGGGACGTGGGGAAAGCGATTGGAATAAGAGGGCGTCAAGGATTTTGGGCTTGATGGGTAGTGGAGATGATGCATGGAGCGGGCTTGATGGTTATTTGAAGGCTTAGAGAAAATGAAGTTTGAATTTGCAAGATGCGGGAGAATATTCAAGCGCGCGTAGATCATAAATCGGGCGAGTTCACGAGCTTTGGAGGATTTGGAGAAATCAAATTGGGCTTAAAATGAAGAAAACTTGAAGAAAAATGGGCTAGGAGCTTATTGGACTCGAACTGGGCCAAGTGGGCTAAGCTATGGAGGCCCAAAACCTCAAAGATGCTACATTCAGGGACCACCCGCGCAACCCACCCGCGCAACAGCACGCGGGTCGCGCAAGGCCCTGCAGGGGCAATTTCGGGAATCCTTCTTTTGAGCTATTTGAGGAAGGTTGGTGCCCATCTTTTGCACACTCTTGGACATCCGATTTTTGGAGATTCTCTCTGGAGTTTTGAAGACTTTTGAAGGCCAAGAACACTTGAAGAACATCATATTTTTACCTCTTGATTCTTGCTTAATGTTTGGTACAATTTTCTCTAACTTTGTTTCTTTGGGTTTAGCCATGCTTGGCTAAACTAATCTTGGTTGACTTTTGGTTAATCCTTTGAACTTTTGTTGAATGTTGAAGAATCCATGAACATGTTTTTAAATCTTTATGGGAATGTTTTGTGTTTTAACATCTTATCACTACTTGTATGTTTTAGTTCATGAGTTTAAATGTGTTTGTGGTGATTAGTTGGCTAATTTCTTGATTAAGTAAAGGATCCTCAAATTAGCAAGCAACAAATGATTTTTGTGTTGTTTTTGCTTCACACAATCATAAAAACATTTCCTCCAACATGGTGGTGAAAGCATTTGACCCCTCTTGGATTTGGTGACTTTTTGGTTCTTAATGCTAGTTGACTTTCACTAATTACATGCTATTTGGAATTAGTGACTTTGACTAAGGAAATTGTTATGAGCTTCTCTAGCCATTTCAACAATTAAGAAAAGTCTAGGTAATCTCAAGCTCCTTGGATTACTATAGCCAAATTAAGGATTTAAATCAAAGTATTGCACCATTGGATTCTAATGATATGTTCATCAAAAATCAAAGTGAGGAAACTTTAAGTCAACCATCTTTCCCTCATTGATTTTACATCAAACTCTTATTTTTGTTGCATTTGTCTATTTAATCATAGTTAATTCTAGTTTGTTTCAAGTATTTCAAGACACCAAAACCCCCCATTTTATTTTTTATTGTCATTTTACAAGTATTTTTACAAAGAGATTTTTCATAGAGTTATAAATTGAACCAATCTCCGTGGATTCGATCCCTTTACCACTATACACTATTTTAGTGTGTAATATTTAGGGTTATTATTTGTGTTGGCCTCGACAACCACCAAATTTCTGGGCTAGTCAATTTAGAGATAATAGGGGTCGAAAACAAACTTTCGTCAAAAGATTATTTAGAATAAATAATCTAAACCAAGTGTTAGAATATGTCTCAAGGGTTCCGTACATATAAAGAACGCCGAAATCCGAGTTATAACGAAGAAGTTATGACTCGTCGAAGTTTTGCGACGGAACCGGCACAACACCGGGAAGTGTAAATAGTGAATTTACAATAGAGCGACTTTTAGCCTTAGCGATCTAAAAAAAATTCATAGAAAATCTTAAACCGAGAGTGTCCATAAAAAGTGTTGGATTAGTGTCTAAGGCTGTAACTATATTTGGTAAGTACTTGACCCGATTGTGGATGGTCCTTTTGGGTTGCCTTCACCATAGCAACTTGACAGGGTGATTTATAAAGAGAGAAGAGATATTATTATTAATGTATTATGAGAGTAATATATTAAAGGAATAATAATATTATATTTGATTGATATAAGTCATAAAATAATTAAGAATTAATTTGGTGACTTAAAGAGGTTAATTAAATAAAGAGGCATAAACTGTCAAATGTATGATAGTTGTGTTTTTGGGCTATGAATCCTTGTGGATATTAGGGTGGATGATTTTTAGGGATTGGATATCTTAAAATTGTCCAAGCCTCATATCTAGAAGGATCTTTGGATTGCTTAGGGCCTAAGTTATTCAATTAGGGTTAAGGGTGTAACCCTAGTAGCTCATAGTATAAATAGACCCCATGGGTGAGGGAAATCGGCCACTCTTTAAGAGAAAAAAACCCTAGAGCCGATTTCCTCACCTCTCCTCTCTCTCAAATCATCCTCTTGCTAGTTGGTGTTTGTAAGCCATTAAAGGAGTGACATTTGTGACTCTAAGCTCCAAGAACAAGAAGTTTCAAGCAAGCAACTTAAGGTATTCTTCTAGATCTAACTTCATATGTTATGAATCAATTTTTTACACTAGATCTAGGATTGTAAGCCTGAGATACATTGCATGTTCAATTAGAGAAACCTAGATCCAAGCATTAGGGTTTGCATGTGAACATAGGAAAGTTCTTATGGCTCAAACCCATCAGTGGTATCAGAGCTTTGATTGATTTCTATTGAATTGATGCTTTGGTTAATTGCTTTTGCTTGAAAAATTCATTTTTTGTGAATCTGACTGGTGAACTCAGCGAGTTCCATGATGGACTCGGCGAGTAGCTCCAACTCGGCGAGTTCATAGTGGAACTCGGCGAGTTCTAGCGTCAGTTAGAGCTGATTTCGGGATTTCTTGTTGTTTTGCTTGAGGATACTTGCCTTAATTGTTTTGGGTTATTAATATCCGAATTTTATCATATATTTGAGTATATTCTTTACAAAAAAAAAAAGATAATTACCATTTGATTAAATGATAATTTCCTTATATGATAATAATTGATTATTTGAATTAAATTGGTAAATTGTCTTGCAAGTAATATTAAATAGGTCAAATTTAAATAATCATTAAATTAATCAGTTGATTTATATTATTTGTTATTTGATCCTTTATGTTTTGAAAAGTTTAAAACTTGTCCTCAAGTTTTGAAATTTAAGTTTTGTGATTAAAAGTTTAATTTGAATTATTTGAATTTCAAACCGTAGAATTTTACAAGTTTAAAATTCAACACTATACTATTATATTATTACAAGCTTAATATATATATATATATATATATATATATATATATATATATATATATATATATATATATATGATTTAAAATGCTAGTCTTACCGTTAGTAGACCTCATTCACGAAGCCAATCTATAAGGTGGGTATAAGGTTGCAGCCTATAAAATGGCGCTTAATGGATGTACACTCACACCCACCGCTTGCTTCACCGGTGGAGGGTCGTTAGCCGAATGGGTAGGATAGGGCAATCCTCTCCTCATTAAAAGTATAATGTAAGATACAAAGTAACTACATGTTTTTCAAATTCCCAATCCTAGTTACTTTAAGGAAAAGTGAATTGATGCAATCCCATGAAATTACACTTTGCACCCTTGCTAAGAAGTTAGTGGAGCGTGTGTGGTTTACCGGCACACTAATTGGTTCTAAGCAAAGGTGGAAAAGGGTGATTCATTGTTTGTCATAGTTCGATGGAGCGTGTGTGGTTTATTGGCACATTGAATAGGTGACTGTAACAATGAAGGCACCATGTAGATTTGCATGGTTATTCACACCCACTTTGTGATCCTCGGCATCCCAGTCACAAATGAGAGGGGCATATCGAGATTTAAACATGCCATTGAAAGGTTTAATGAATCTCTAAGAAAATCTAGGAATTCTCAATACATTTAAAACTTAAGCTTATGTTTTTCATGGTGAAGAATTAGTGAATCGTCATTCACTTACCTCCAAATTATTTGCGTGTTGGATTACGACATCCCTTTTCTAATGTGTGAATAATGTTGTTGGGTCCTAGCCCTAAGTTTTTCATTTTGGGTGTTTAATTAGGGATTTAATTCCAATCAAACTTTGTTCCTTTCTATTTGTAGATGTCAAACGTGAACAATGTTGCTGCTAGCTCATTCACGCTAATGAGCCTTTGTCAAAAAGTGACTTTTGATGGATCGAACTTTAGTGAATGGATAAGATACATTCACACGATTGCGCGCTACGAGGACAAAGAGTATGTCCTCGACGAAAAGCTCGAAAAGGTCAATCCAGAAATCGCTACTCCCGAAGAAATGGTTGTCTTTGAGACCCATGAGTGTGATGCAACGAAAGTCCATTTCATCATGATAGCCACAATGAACCCCGAATTCCAAAAGTCATATGAGGACATGTATCCATACGAAATGCATCAAGACTTAATGGAGAGATACCACCAAAGCGCGAGGCAAGAGCGTTATGAGATCATCACAAACATGATCACCGCTAATATGGGAAGTGGAGAATCTCTAACTGTGCACTTGCAAAAGATGCAAAGATATGTTGATCGTCTTCGCAAGTTGAATGTTAACTTTGGGGAAGATTTGGCTATCGACATTGTTCTTCACTCCTTGCCCTCATGCTACAACCAATTTAGGATGACCTACCACATGAACAAGGAAGAGGTCACCCTAAGCAAACTCCAAGGGCTCCTAAGGACTGTTGAGAGCAACCTCAAGGAAAAGTTTGTTGCATCGACTCCCACTCCACCCGCTGCTCCTGTTTTCGCAATTGGGCAAGGAAGGGGCAAGAAGAGGAAGGCTCCTTCAAAGATCCACCACAAGGGAAAGTCCCAAGATGGTTCCTCTTCTAGTGGGACCAAGGTTGGCCCTGCTAAGCCCAACTCAAACCCAAAGGAGGCAGAATGCCACTATTGCCACAAAATAGGGCATTGGAAGAGAAGCTGCCTAGAATATCTGCAAGCCATCAAGGATGGGAAGATCAAGCCGTCTTTCGCAGGTATTTACACAATTAAATCTAATGATTCATCTCATGTTGTTTCTTGGGTTCTTGATACAGGATGTGGTTACCACATTTGTTCTGATTTGCAGGGACTAAGAAGAAATAGGGATGTGGAGCATGGAAGAATAAATCTAATCATGGGAAACAGAATATCGTCGCCTATCACCAAGATTGGAGATTCTCTAGTGCTTAGAAATGGATTAGGTTTAGATTTAAATAATTGTTGCTACTCTCCAGATAAGGCAAGAAACATCATTTCATTTCATGGTTTGTTTAGACAAGGATTTAGATATTCGTTTAATAATGAGAATGGTTTGATTTATGCTTATCTAAATGGTGTTTAGATTTTGAAGCAATGTCTTGTAATGGAATTTATGAAACTGTTATGGTTGTAGATACCCTAGGAAATGATGTGTTGTGTATGGATTCTTCTAATAGTATGGATAAATCATGCTTGTGGCATTGTCGTCTTGGACATGTCAACAAGAAGCGCATAGCCCAACTCCAAAAGGATGGAGTGTTGGAGTCATTCGACCTTAGGGAAGATGACACATGCGAATCTTGTTTACTTGGAACGATGACCAAGTCACCCTTCACTGGCACTTTTGAGAGGGGTGAGGGTTTATTGGATCTCATACACAACGACGTGTGTGGGCCCTTTAGATCCACCAACAATGATGTGAACCGCTTCTACGTGACTTTCACTGATAATTATAATAGATACGAGTATATTTACTTAATCAATCACAAGTCAGAAACGTTTGAAAAGTTCAAAGAGTTCAAACATGAAGCGGATAATCAATTGGGAAGGAAAATCAAGATGCTTTGATCCGATCGAGGAGGAGAGTATCTAAGTCTTGAATTCCACGACTATCTCAAGGAATGTGAAATAGTTTCGCAATTGACGCCACCTAGGACACCGCAGTTGAATGGTGTAACAGAAAGGCGTAATCGAACTCTGTTAGACATGGTTCGTTCTATGATGAGTTGTTCTTTACTACCTATCTCATTCTGGGGGTATGCCTTAGAGACTGCCGCCCATATCCTTAACCGAGTCCCTACAAAGAAGGTTGCCAAAACACCTCACGAGATGTGGACAGGGAAAGCTCCCTCGTTGGCACATATCAAGGTTTGGGGCTGTGAGGTTTTTGTAAGACGAGAGACTCACGACAAGCTCGAACCTCATAGTGAGCGATGTATTATCATGTATGCTATGACTTGTACTCGCCCTGATGTGGCCTTTGCTTTGAGCATGGTCAGTAGATATTAAGGGAACCCTGGCAGAGCTCATTGGATTGCGGTCAAGAATATCCTTAACTACCTTCAGAGGACTAAGGAATGGTTTTTAGTCCTTAGAGGGAGTGATGACTTAAAGGTGCGAGGGTATAGTGACGCCAGCTTCCAGACCGACAGGGACAACTACTGTTCGCAGTCGGGCTGGGTCTTTACCCTTAATGGATGAGCAGTGACTTGGAAAAGTTCCAAGCAGGAAACTGTAGCTGATTCAACATGAAAATTAGAGTACATTGCAGCGAGAGAAGCGTTAAAGGAGGCGATATGGTTGAAGAACTTCATTGGTGACCTTGGAGTTGTGCCTGCCATAAAGGAGCCTATGGAAATTTTCTGTGATAATGAATGAGCAGTTGCCTTGACCAAGGAACCGAGGGATCATGGTAGATCTCGGCATATCGACAGAAAATATCACTTTATTAGACATTGAGTAGAAGAAGGACACCTCGTGGTTAAGAGGCTATTGTCAGAGGATAACCCATCATATCCGCTTACGAAGGGACTGAGCAGGGTTAAGCACTTGCAGCACGCTAGGAGCATTGGGCTGAATGATGTTATTAGTTTTGAAACTTGTAATAGATAAATGTAATTGACATTTGATGATTAAATAAAGAAGTATTATTTAAAAGTTTTGTGTTATGCTAATTGTTTAACTATTGTTTCACTTTGCATGTTTTCACTTCCAGAATAATTGAGTTTATTAAGAATAATCGAATTATTCAAACAGTCCACAAATGTTCATATGTTGGAAGTAGTTATGAGTGAAGATTGTCGTGAATTGGTGTGTAGATTGTCTAAAAGGTATTAAACATAGCAAAGGTTTGCTACAACGTTCATGAGTGCTTATGAAAGAGTTTTGAGCATTGGAATAAACCTACGCTTGCTGGAATCAATTTATAGAATGCACCGCAAGTGATCACAAGACGATAATATCATATGGTCTTAAAACCAAGATATATGGTTTATTGTTTACTAATTGGTTGTGCATTGATAATGCGAAACCGCATCACTAAATTGATCTCATAAAACGCATTGTTGTGAACAGTTGATTAGTGAATAGTAAATGCATATAAGCCGAAATTTATATGTTACTTTTATCCAAAGAGGGTAAAAGCAATATCAGGGCCTCTCGATCACTTGATTTGACTTATGTGTCGGGCCCGTTCAGGACTAAATTGATGTGTTCAATTAAGTTCTATGTCAAATGAATCTGAGATCGAGAAACTAAATTGCTAAACAATAAGTATGACAATGTTTCATGAGATTGTCTGCACGGTATCACAACAGAGGACTATACGATCCCTTATCTAAAGGACAGGATACTGATAAGATCAGAGTTTGACAGCGTCTTTGAGAGCTACGATTGCTAATCGGATTGTGTTTGCATTTATAGTTACTAGACTTATCCAAGTGGGAGACTGTTGGATTAGTGTCTAAGGCTGTAACTATATTTGGTAAGTACTTGACCCGATTGTGCATGGTCCTTTTGGGTTGCCTTCACCATATCAACTTGACAGGGTGATTTATAAAGAGAGAAGAGATATTATTATTAATGTATTATGAGAGTAATATATTAAAGGAATAATAATATTATATTTGATTGATATAAGTCATAAATTAATTAAGAATTAATTTGGTGACTTAAAGAGGTTAATTAAATAAAGGGGCATAAACTCTCAAATGTATGATAGTTGTGTTTTTGGGCTATGAATCCTTATGGATATTAGGGTGGATGATTTTTAGGGATTGGATATCTTAAAATCTTCCAAGCCTCATATCTAGAAGGATCTTTGGATTGCTTAGGGCCTAAGTTATTCAATTAGGGTTAAGGGTGTAACCCTAGTAGCTCATAGTATAAATAGACCCCATGGGTGGGGGAAATCGGCCACTCTTTAAGAGAAAAAAACCCTAGAGCCGATTTCCTCACCTCTCCTCTCTCTCCAATCATCCTCTTGCTAGTTGGTGTTTGTAAGCCATTAGAGGAGTGACAATTGTGACTTTAAGCTCCAAGAACAAGAAGTTTCAAGCAAACAACTTAAGGTATTCTTCTAGATCTGACTTCATATGTTATGAATCAATAGTTTACACTAGATCTAGGATTGTAAGCCTTGGGTACATTGCATGTTCAATTAGAGAAACCTAGATCCAAGCATTAGGGTTTGCATGTGCACATAAGAAAGTTCTTATGGCCCAAACCCATCAAAAAGAATGCCCAAATCTAACTTCGTATGAGGAAGTTATGATTTTTCTAAGATTTGGCATAGCGGTGCATGGCCCGAAACTCGAATTTTAGTTCGAGTGGTTTTTGGCTTATGCGACCTAAATGAGAGTTTAATATCTCATTAATAGGAACTCAACGACAAAAAGGCAGACGAAAATGAAGTCCGTATGTAAAATTTATGAATTTTACGCGGACATTTAACAGTGTAATCACCTCCTACTGTTAAATTTAAGATCGGTCGAGAATTAGCCGACGGACTAAAAAGGAAAGTTGTAGATTTTATTTTTACATACGCTTGGATATAAATAACGTCAAAAACAAAGCTCGTATGCAAAAGTTAGGAACGAAGCTTAGTCTCTACTTTTCGAGCGCGGCAAATTCGATACAGTTTTGTAAATCCGAGATAGATTGAGAATTAGCCAACGATGTCTAAATGAAAGTTGTAGTACTCGTAAATACCAACGCGTGGATATAAATATCGAAAAAAGCGGAGATCGTATGCGAAAGTTATGGATGAAGCTTAGTCTCTACTTTTCGAGCGCGGCGAATTCGATACAGTTTTTGTAAATATGAGATAGAAGGAGAATTAGCCGACGGGGTCTAAATTAAAGTTATAGTACTCGTAAATACCAATGCGCGTATATAAAGAACATAGAAAACAGAGCTTGTACGCGAAAGTTACGGACGATGCTTGGAGACTACTTTACTATAAAATTCCTATAAATAAGAGATGAACTCTTCATAATTTCTTCACACCATAAGCCTCTCTTTCTCTCTCTAACTTCTCTCTAGCCTCCCTAAACCCCTCCCAAGTCTAGAAAACCTCCCTAGCACGAGAAGAAAGCCCCAGAGCGCCCGGCGGCTCCGAGAATAAAAGTTTTCGGCTCGGAAACGCTGCTCCAACGAAGCCCGGTTTTTAATAAAAATCCGCTGTAAGTGAGCTACGACTATACTGTATTTAATATAACTTTTATTTAATTATAGTAATATTATTAGGACCTTAAAATAATTATTTGGATATTATTATAAGTTATATTGAGTGTTATTTAATGCTTATATAATAGTAATAATAGCTAGACTATTAATTAGTCGCGGTTAACGTTAAAGCTAAACCCTATTGGTATTGATACTAGGTTTTGTCGAGGAAAATTGTTTTGAGATAACGAAGCGCTATCTGAGTTCGGAATCACCACCCTATCTAGTGAGTGCATGGTCCCTTTCATCTTACAAATAGATATGAAGTATTTTATATAAATTACGTGCTATGTGTGCATATTATCTTAATACTTGCTGTCTATGATGGATGAATGATTTTATACATGTTTTAAATGATTTAAATATATATATATATATATATATATATATATATATATATATATATATATATATATATATTTTATATCTACAAATATGTTGGGATAAAACATGGGTAGATGAAATAGTTGGTGTGTGATTAAATAAAATCATGAGAGATAGGTGATGATAATTAGGTGATGGATAGGTGATGATGAATCGGTGATGTAGGATGAAAGATACTATAACCTTGTCCGACAATTTGGAGATGTAGTCATCTACTGGACTATAGATGGCAACCACAGACTATTCTAGACAACCCGTGGAAACACCAACAGACTTATAACCTGTAGGTGATGAATTACGAGTCCAGGTGATGTTGTGACTGTATATTCATGTGATGATACTCTTACCCTTACTATGAACTACGAGTTTAGGTGACATTTTAAGTACGTATTCATGCCTTAGGAACGAGCATATAAGGAAATGTGAGGTAAAAAGATGAGAGGTAAATACGATATAGGAGATGACCCTTAAGATAATTCTTTAAGGAATATTAAAGAAGATAACGGGGATGGGTAATCGGGTTGACTGTTTGATGTTTAAATATAATAATTATATTATTGTGGGTTGAAAACCTTATGTACTCACCAGGTTTCCCAACCTAACCCATTCCAGCTTACTTGTATCACAGGTGACGATGTGAAGTTACATTACACTGAGAGATTAAGAAGATATAGATCACTAGTGTAAATGAATGTAAGTTTTATTTATGCTTATGTTTCTGTATTGAAGATGACATCCCAAATTTTTTAAAGGAATAAAAATACTTTTCTTCGGAAATGCTTTGATAAAGAAATTATCATGTTTTTCTAGGAAAAAATTCCACAACATTTTTTTGAAAGAGATACTCTGATTTTTATAAAGCAAAAACAAAATCGGTCTTTTTTGGCCGAGAAAATGGGGATGTCACAAAACGATATGCTTCCTTGCACACTCTGGCGATCACCCTGAAAGGGCCAATGTATCGGGCCCCCAGTTTGCCCCTCTTCCTGAATCGGATCACTCCTTTCCAAGGAGATACCTTAAGGAGTACAAAGTCTCCAACCTGGAACTCGAGCTCGGATCGCCGCTTATCCGCATAACTCTTCTAGCGGCTCTAGGCTGTCAGTAACCTCTGTCTAACCTGTTGTATCTGCTCAGTCGTCTTTAGCACTATCTCAGTGCTACCCATCACTTGTTGCCCTACCTCTCCCCAACATATGGGAGTCTGACTCCTCCTCTCATACAAAAGCTCAAATAGAGGCATACCAATACACGAATGGTGGCTGTTGTTGTAAGAAAACTCAGCCAAAGGTAGGTATGTGTCCCAACTTCCCCCTAAGTCCATAACACATGCTCGAAGCATGTCCTCGAGCATCTGTATCGTTCGTTCACTCTGGCCATTTGTCTGTGGGTGATAAGCAGTACTAAAGTGCAATCTCGTACCTAACTCCTCATGAAACTTCTTCCATAATCTGGAAGTGAAACGTACATCTCGGTCTGACACAATCGAGATCAGCACCCCATGCCGCGACACCACCTCCCTAACATATATCTCTGCCAGCCTCTCCGCAGAAGAGCTCTCACTGATAGCAAGGAAGTAAGCTCTCTTCGTCAGCCGATCCAAAATCACCCAAATTGCATCAACACCCCTCGCGGTCCTGGGCAATTTGGTGATTATGTATATAGAAATTTGTTCCCACTTCCACCGGGGAACCTCTAGTGGCTGCAACTTGCCATGCAGATACTGGTGCTCGGTCTTAACCCGACGACAAGTCAAGCGCCTCTCTATTACCCACGCAACATCCCTCTTCATACAAGGCCACTAATAATCTCTCTTCGGGTCCAAATACATCTTAGTGGCCCCGGGATGAATCGAGAATCTCGATCTGTGCGCCTCCTCCATCAGTATGCTATGTGCCCTGCCCATGAATGGCACCCAAATCCTACCGTGAAAGGTCATAAGCCCTCGGCTATCGGTAACAAACTCGGATACCTACACAATCACCCGCTCTCTCTTGCGGTTCTCCGGTCTCACAGCCTCTGCCTGGGCCTCTCGGATAGTATCCAATACCAGATTCATCACCGTCATCCTCATGCATATATCTCGAATCGGGGCATTCTCTGCCCTGCGGCTCAGAGCATCGTCTACCATATTAGCCTTGCTCGGGTGGTACAGGATCTCATAGTCATAATCCTTCACCACATCCAACCATCTCCTCTGGCACATGTTCAGGTTGGGCTGATCCATCAGATACTTCAAACTCTTGTGGTCCGTGTATATGGTACACCGAACCCCATACAAATAATGGCACCATATCTTGAGGGCGAACGCAACTGCCCCCAACTCCAAATCGTGGGTAGGATACCTCGTCTCATGAGGCTTTAACTAGCTCGATGCATATGCTATCACATGCCCTCTCTGCATAAACACCGCACCCAACCTCGATATAGACGCGTCACAGCACACCACAAAATCCTCCATTCCCTCCGGAAGGGCTAACATCGGGGCGTCACATAGTCTTTGGCGAAGAGTCTCAAATGAGGTCTATTGCTCGGGACCCCAAACAAAAAAAATGCCCTTCCGGGTCAATCTGGTGAGGGGAACGACAATCTTGGAGAAATCACTGATAAATCTACGGCAATAGCCGGCTAACCACAGGAAACTCCTGATCTCGGTAGGGGAACTCGTCACCTCCCAACTCATAACCGCCTCAATCTTGGCCGGTTCGACATGTTGGATTAGTGTCTAAGCCCATAACTATTTTGGTATGTACTTGACCCGATTGTGCATGGTCCTTTTGGGTTGCCTTCACCATAGCAATATGTGAGATGAATTAAGGAGAAAAAGGTTTAATTATGATTTATTAATATATTATAAGAATAATATATTAAAGGAGAAATCATGTTTAATTAATATTAGTCAACAATTAATTAAGAATTAATTTTGTGGCTAAAACAGATTAATTAAACTTAGGGGACTGGATTTGTAATTAGAAGATAATTGCAATTGGGCTATGGATTACTTAATAATATATAGGTTGGAAAAATTCTATAGGGAAGCCCATTAGAAATCGTCCAAGGGATATGTTAAAGGAATCCATGGGCTGCTTAGGGCTTAAGCAGTCAGATTAGGGTTTCCTAGTTTAAAACCCTAATAGCCTACCTATATAAAGGAACCCTATTGCCCCAAAAACGTGGCTAAGACTCTCTTTAGGGTTTGTAGATGTTTTTGGCTACCTCCTCTCTTCTCCTCTTCATCCAAGTTGCTGTTGGTGTTTGTGACTCTATTAGAGGTGCAACATTTGAGGCACTAAGCTTTCTGAAGCCAAGGATTGATTGTTATTGCTATATAACAACCAAAGGTAAGATCAAAACCCTTTTATGTTAATATGATTAATTGTATGCTAGATCTAGGGTTTATAGCTTTGGATAATCAATTGCATGTTCATTAGACAAACTAGATCCACAAGCTATTAGGGTTTGCATGTACACCATATGAATGGTGTATTGCTCAAAACCCATCAGTGGTATCAGAGCCATGGCTGTTTGTTTGATGTATTTGATGCTATTATGGATTATCCTTGCTTAAAAATCGAAAATTAGGTTTTCTGGGGGTTGGACTCGCCGAGTCCATGGCTGAACTCGCCGAGTCCATGGTGAACTCGACGAGTCCATGCCTGACTCGACGAGTCAACTCGCCAAAAGGAGGGAAAATCGGGATTTTATGTTTATTTGGTTGTGGGATAGTTACCAAATCTTTTTTTATTGATATAAATCAAATTTTTATGATATTGGATGATTTTCTTTCCCAAATTAAAAGATAACTTCATATTAGTTAGATAATTATTTCCTTATTTGATTAGATTTAATTATTTGGATTATTTAATGAATTATCTTGCAAGAATTTGGACTAGGTCAAATTAAAGAACCACCAATTAATTGTTAATTGCCTTATTTGAATTTTGTGATCTAGAATATTCTTGATAAAGTTTGGAAAAGTTTCATATTACTCCCTTTAGGTTTTATAGTTTAAATTTGAACTTAAAAGTTTTGTTTTTGAAATTTAAATAAGTTAAACCCTAATGTTTTGAAATGTTTCAAAAACTTGTCCTCAAGTTTTGGAATTTAAAAGTTGATTAAAAGTTTGATTTTAAAATGTTAAATTCTAAAACCCAAGTATTTTGAAAAGTTCAAATTACACCCTTATGGTTTTATTAATTAATTAAAGTGTATAATTAAAAGAGATTTAATAAACCCATAAAGTTTTGTTTTACATTTAATTAAATTAAAAGTATAATTTATTAAATTAGACCACCTAGTATTTTAAAAGTGTAAAATACACCCTATACTATATATAACATTAAAAGTCTAATATTATATATGTATGAGTAAAGAGTCAGTCTTACCGTTAGTAGGCCTCATTCACAAAGCTCGTCTATAAGGGGTGTTTAAGGAAATTGCCTATAAAATGGCGATTGAATGGGTATCCACTGTTACCCACCGCACTCTTGACTAGTGGAGGGTCGTTAGCCAAACGGGTAGGATGGAACAGAAACCTTCCATTATAAGTATAATGAAGTACAAAGTAACTAAATGCTTTTACAAATTCCCAATCTTAGTTACTTTAGACAAAAGTGAATTGATGCAATTCCATGAAATTACACTTTGTACCCTTGTAAAGACGTTAGTGGAGCGTGTGTGGTTAACAGGCACACTAATTGGTTCTAAGCAAAGGTAGCAAAGGGTGACTCAATGTTTGTCATAGTTCGGTGGAGCGTGTGTGGTTAACCGGCACATTGAATAGGTGACTGTAACATTGGGGGCACCATGTAAGTTTGCATGGTTATTCACACCCTGTTTTGTGATCCTCGACATCCTAGTCACAAATCGAGGGGCATATCGAGATTTAAACATGCCATTGAAAATTTCAATGAATTTCAAAAGATCTAGGAGTTTTCAATACATTTGAAACTTAAGTTTCCTTTTCGTTTTTCCTGGTGGAAATTGGTAAATCGTCATTTAGCTACCTTCAAATATTCTGCAACTAGATTACAGCATCTCTCTTCTAGGTTATAGAGTATTATGTTGGATCCTAGCCTCGATGTTTCATTTGGCTGTCACATCAAGGATTCTAATCAACTTAACTTGAATTTTCTCCCGTTTTGTAGATGTCAAAGTATGACAACTATGGTCTTCCCAAATTCTGTGGAACAAGCTTTCCACATGAAGGTGATATCCCACAATCCGATCGAGGAACAAGAGATCATGCTTCACCTCTTCCAATTGTTCTCCCTACCCCACAAGTTCAAAGGCTTGAAAAGTTCAAGCTCACTCAATCCCTATAGGAAATTAAGCACGAAGATGGGAAACCTGTGTGTGCACACGTCTTAAAGATGAAGTCACACATTGATAGGTTAAGGATGTTGGGTGTCGAGATTTTAGGTGAGTTGGCAGTTGACTGGGTTCTTCAGTCGCTTCCTGAATCATATAGTGAGTTCGTTAGAGAGTACTATATGATGGATCACGAAGTGACCCTCATTGATCTCACCTATATGCTTATAGCTATTGAATCAGCAATGATTTGGCATGCTGGTCAAGAAAATTTGTCTGGTGAATCAAACTCCCAAACTGCAATGGACACTGGCAACATCGAAAGTCTAGAAATAACTAAGTCTATGATTGTCCAATGTGTTGTGCCAAAGGAGTCCATTTGCTTCTATTGCCAAGAGAAGGGGCATTGGAGATGAAGCTGCCCTATTTACATGAGAGATCTAAGAGATGGGAGAGTCAAAACATATGGCTCTACTTCAGGTGAAATCCATTAACTAACTCTTTTAAGTTCCTATTCTAAATTCTTAATACATGATGTGATAAGATTACATTTTGATGTTTTGTAGGATCGAAGAAAAGAGAGGAAGCTTAAGGGAAGAAGTGAGCTAAATCTAATCGTGAAGAAATGGATTTCGATCGCATTGCTTGAAGATTAGATTCTTAAGCTACTACTTGGAGTTAAAATAGATTGCTAAGAAATATGTATTAGCATAGTTTTTCAATTGAATTACATTGTAAGGAAAAAAAATTACGCAATAAAATAAATTTTGATTTTATCTAATTTTTCCTTGCAATGGCATGTATGAAAAATGATGTTTGAATGTTTCTATTATTAGCAATAATGGATTTGATTCTTAATTATGTTATTTGTGGAAATGTCGAGAATTTACCAAATAGGGAGAGTTTTTCATCGCCCAAGTTTCAATTGGACTGAAACTTGGAATCATACAACTTGGTTGCGTGATGAATGAGAAACTCCATATTTTGGAAATTGGACTAATTCTTTGACAAAGTGTCAATTGAAGGACTAGGAGATCAAGTACACTAGGTTGTGCATTGATTTAGTCCACCACAAGAGTGACAAAGATAATCGTCATGATTTACTAAAAGTTTAGTAGATACTTATAATATTAAGTGTAATTCTGAGTTGATTAAGAGAGTTTCAATCAATAGCAGAACGAATAAGAAGAATCAAGTAGGCAGAAAGATAAAAGTTTCTCTATTCTAAGAAGAAGGGAGAGTATCTTTTATTATGTTTTCTGATAGTTCTTAATTATTAAGAACCATATCTCAATTGATCCTTTAAGTGAGTCTTAGTGCAATTGTATGTCTGAGAAGAGGAATCAAGAATTGAAGAAATGGTTAAATCAAGAAGTCAATCAGACTTCGTTCCAAAAACAAGTCTTAGAGTTAAGATTGTGACATTGAGTGACAAGTCTTAAGAAGGTTTATAACATTCATAAAATGTGGAATTCGAAAAGTTTTTCTTATTCTTGCACATTTGAAATTGGAAAGTTGTGATGTCTTGGATAATACAAAGACCATATAGGACCGATTTTGTGAAGTGTTTTGTCTTGATAAAAGCTACACTAACTCTTGAATATTTGTTTGTCGAGAAATGTGTATTGACAAAAGAATCTTATATGTCAAGGATTCAGTGGGAGTCTTAATGGTCTTGAAAGGTTTCAAGAACAAATCAAGAACAAACCTTATCGATCATCACTAGCACACGACTTGAGGTTTATAACCTATCGTGTTGACGTTATTTGGTTTATGTGCCATTCCAATTGATTTAATTATGCATGTGAGTTCTATGAGTTCTAATTTGAACGCATAAAAGGAAAGCACCTTGATCAATGAAAAGTAAATTGATAGGAAAGGGTGAGCTGCTTAACTACTTGGAAGACATGGTGGGCACTCGTGTTACCATAAGGCAAGAGATCAAGATTGAGAAGGTTCGGTCCATATGAGTTTGGATTTGTCGCAAACTTTGGTTTTGGAAAATTCACATGGATAGGAACTCATACACCTTAAAATCTAAGTGTCATAAGATTACCTCCTTCATGAAAATGACTGTAAGGAAATGCTTTCACTAAGAGAGATTTTAAAAAGATAGTAATTGTGAAAAATTATATTCTCGAATTCGATTATGGTTACGGTATCCCTTTCCATAACTCGAATTGTGAGATTTGGCAATTAGTCTGAATTGTTTAGACACACATATGAGCTATCTAATGCAAAGCTGTATAAGTTTAAGAAGGTTAGATAAAGGATTATCAAAACATTAGGTATTAGAAATATGAACTTAAGAAATTCAATAGGTATTGTTTACTGGAAGTTAAGCTGTTTTCTGAATACATGTCAAAGCTAGTGAGAGCATAAGTGTTATGGTTATATGATAATAATCATCATGATAGTGGGAGCATAAATTTTGTGCTTGTATGATTATTAAGGCAAGTATTGCAAGTTAGCAATATTAATTATAGAAAACAAGAGTTATACTTTGCAAAGTCGTAAGGGTTGAAAAGTTGTTTTGCTATAATTAAGGGAGAGAATATTGTACTTCGTTTCAAAATCTAAAGCTTAGATTGAGAAATTTTAATAAATTTAGTCAAAGGATACATAGTGTGTTCTTAAATTTCGATTATGATTACGGTATCCCTCTTCATAGTTCGAATTGTAAGAACGTGACACATAAAATATTATGGTAGAAGATTGATAAAGTATCGTATCTTTATGTAAGACATTATGCATCGTGTCCCATACGCTTCGGGTATAGGATTGATTGCAAGTGCTATTATATTTGACCATTCTAAAATTTTCCAAATGTCTAATGCATTTAGAGGGAAAAAGGACAAGAATCGGTTTTGACTAAGATAATTAAACAACTATCAAAGAACGATCCAAAGCTCGCTGAGGATTGGTCGCTTGTGAGTAGTTGGAAGTATGGTATTGGATGGACTATATCGACATTATTATGAATAGATAAGATTCTATTAAGAATGAGTTGTCATATGGAAAATATGGAAATGTTTCCATATTGGGAGTTGGATATTAAGAATCTATGTCTATATTAGAAACTTTTATGCAAAAAGGATGTTCAAAGGAATGTACTTTGAGTGAGAGACATCATATCTATAGAATTGTTTCTGATAGAGATTGGCCAAGTCTTGATGATTTTGAGCTATTACTTTACGAAAGGATCATTGCATAAAATGTTAGAATCTAGCATATTCTATAAGTGGCAAGGATTTGATATTCTTACACTTGTGATAAGGATTGGGAGTTGTGAAATTAGTATGATTGGAAATGTGTTCATTTGATCTGTTTCACAAAGTAAGGACCGTAGGTAAACATTGTGTGCATGCTGAGAGCATGGGATAAGTGTAGTAATAATTCAAGTAATAAGTTAATTAACAGAAACAACAAATAATGAGTAATCGATATGGTGATGAATAAAAGGTGTTTTATTTATACTCAAAGGTTTGGGACCATATAGGATTAGTATTATTTTTGTGTTTCACTTTGCATGTTTTGACTTCCTGAATAATTAATTATTTCAGAATAATCAAGTTATTAGAATGGTCCACAGTCGTTCATATGTTGGAAGTAGGTATGAATGAAGACTGTCATGAATTGGTTTGTAGATTGTCTAAAGTGTATTAGACATAGAAAAGGTTTGTTGCAACGTTGATGAGTGCTTATGAATATGATTTTGAGCATTGGATTAAACCCGCACTCACAAGAATCACTTCATGGATTCTATCACGAGTGATTGTGAGTCGATAATATTGTATATTCTTAAAACCAAGATGTGTGAGTTGTTATTTGCTGGTCGGTTGCACATTGATAATATGTAAACGCACCAGTAACTTGGTGTCATAAAACTTATTGTTGTGTGTGATTTGATGAGTGAATGCAAGCGAGAATTTGAGTCGAAGTTTATCCATTCCTTTTATCCAAAGTGGGATAAAAGCGATATCTTTGGGCCCCTCGGTGATTTAGTGATGGCACATAAGCGCTTGGCCAAGCCGGGACTAATTTGATGTGTTCAATTGTAGTTTGTTGTCAGTCTTCATAAATCGGAAGTCGGGAAATAGTATAGAGAGAATGATTAAAAATCATGTCTCATGTCTATACGATATCTAGAATGGAGGAATATATAATCCCTTATCTAAAGGACACGCGTATCTGATAAGATCAGAGTTGACAGCGGCTTTTGAAAGCTACGATTGCTAATCAGGATCTGAAGTTATACGCATAATAGTTATTAGACTCATTCAAGTGGGAGACTGTTGGATTAGTGTCTAAGTCCATAACTATTTTGGTATGTACTTGACCCGATTGTGCATGGTCCTTTTGGGTTGCCTTCACCATAGCAATATGTGAGATGAATTAAGGAAAAAAAGGTTTAATTATGATTTATTAATATATTATAAGAATAATATATTAAATGAGAAATCATGTTTAATTAATATTAGTCAAGAATTAATTTTGTGGCTAAACGAGATCAATTAAACTTAGGGGAATGGATTTGTAATTATAAGATAATTGCAATTGGGCTATGGATTACTTAATAATATATATGTTGGACAAATTCTATGGGGAAGCCCATTAGAAATCGTCCAAGAGATATGTTAAAGGAATCCATGGGCTGCTTAGGGCTTAAGCAGTCAAATTAGGGTTTCCTAGTTGAAAACCCTAATAGCCTACCTATATAAAGAAACCCTATTGCCCAAAAAACGTGGCTAAGACTCTCTTTAGGGTTTGTAGACGTTTTTGGCTGCCTCCTCTCTTCTCCTCTTCATCCAAGTTGCTCTTGGTGTTTGTGACTCCATTAGAGGTGCAACATTTGAGGCACTAAGTTTTCTGAAGCCAAGGATTGATTGTTATTGCTATATAACAACCAAAGGTAAGATCAAAACCCTATTTTATGTTAATATGATTAATTGTATGCTAGATCTAGGGTTTATAGCTTTGGATAATCAATTCCATGTTCATTAGACAAACTAGATCCAAAAGCTATTAGGGTTTGCATGTACACCATAGGAATGATGTATTGCTCAAAACCCATCACGACAAATATCCCATTCTGATTAACGAGGTGTCCCAAGAACTGGACCTCTCGTAACCAGAAATCGCACTTAGAGAATTTGGCATAAATTCTCTCCATTCTCAACACTCCAAGGATCTCTCTCAGATGCTCCTCATGTTGCTTTCTGGATCTCGAATACACTAGAATGTCATCAATGAAAACAATCACCGATCCATCCAACATCGGCCTGCACACTCGGTTCATAAGGTCCATGAACGTTGCTGGTGCATTGGTGAGCCCAAAAGGCATCACCATGAACTCGTAATGCCCATAACGAGTCCTAAACGCCGTCTTCGAGATATCCTCATCCTGCACCCTCATCTGATGATATCCAGACCTCAAGTCTATCTTGGAGAACCAAGATGCACCCTGCAACTGATCGAACAGATCGTCGATCCTCGGTAGTGGATAACGCTTCACGACCGTCAACTTGTTCAACTTCCAGTAATCAATGCACATCCGGTGTGAACCATCCTTTTTCTTAACAAAAAGGATCGGCGCTCCCCACGGCGAGCTACTCGTTCGGATGAATCCCTTCCCCAGCAGCTCCTAAAGTTGCGAGGACAACTCCTGCATATCTAGTGGCGCAAGGCGATAGGGTGCCTTGGAAATAGGCGCCGCTCCAGGAACCAAATCAACGTGGAACTCCACTTGCCTCTCCGGAGGCACACCCGGCAACTCCTCGGGGAAAACATCCGGGAACTCACACACTATCGGAACCTCATCGACAAAACTCGGCCTCCCTGCAGCAACTCATGCATCCATCACATAGGCTACGAACCCTCTACAACCCTACTGTAGACTCTGTCTCGCCCTGGTAGGCGAGCAAAATGCCGACCCAGATCGGGTACCCTCGCCATACACCGTAAGTACTCCTCCACTAGGATCTCGTATGGTCACCAACTGATCCTCGCAGTCGAATACAACTCCGAATCGGCTTAACAAGTCCATGCCCATGATGACACAGACATCCCCCATCGCAAAATATATCGGAAACTCAACACCGAAAATCTCGAGTACACATCCTCGAATCATATCAGTGGCAAAAACTGCTCTCTCATCAGCTATAGAAACTCGTAGAGGTCGACTCAACGCCTCTCGTCGGATACTGATGTGCTGACTAAACGCTAATGACATGAAAGATCGACTCGCACCCGAGTCAAATAACACCAAAGCAAGTACAAAATTCACAAGAAAAGTACCTAATCATACCACAATATAAGCACAATATCTCAAACTCATTAATAGTAAATAAAAGGATACATACCAGCCACGACGTCGGGCGCTGCATGGACCTCCTCCGCTGTCAATTGAAAGGCTCTCCCGCAAGCCTTCGGTGCGTCGACCTTCGTTGGCCGGGCCTCAGTAGCTCTAGCAGCAGGTGCAGATCCCTGTGTTGATCCCTGAAGTAGCTGCGGGCACTCGGCCTTCCAATGTCCAGTCTGGTTGCAGTGAAAACAAACTGCAAACCCCTTGGGGCAATCCCTCGCGAAATGCCCCTCTTTGCCACACTTGTAGCACACCCCTGCTCTGCATACTCCCTCATGGCTATTGCCGCACTTCCCACAAGTGCGGCCCTTCTGACCCCCAGATCTCGAATCAACGGGCTTTGCCCGCTTGGCTACCAGCTGTGACTGCACCAGTCTCCTGTCCCTCCTCTGAGACTCGGCCTCCTCCCTGGCCTGAGTCTCTAGCTCAATCTCCCTCTTTCGGGCATTTGCCTGGAGCTCGGCAAATGTATGGTATGTCGACTTCGCCACAAACTCACGAATGTCCCTCCTCAGTATGCTCAGATATCGGCTCATATGTGCCTGCTCGATAGACACGTGCTCCAGGCAAAACAACGCCCTTTCAAGAAACATCCGTGTAATCACAGTCACGGACTCCGTTCCCTGCTTGAGGGACAAGAACTCTTGCGCCAACCGTTCCTTCTCCACAGGGGGAACATACTTATCTCGGAACATGGTGGTGAACCTCTCCCAGGTCACCGTTGTAATCTTTGCAAGAGTGAAATCAGCCGTCACAAACTTCCACCAATTCTTCGCTCCTAAGAGAAGCTGGTTCAGAGCGAACCATACCCTCAAATGCTCCGGACAAGAGCAGGTGTAGAAGCATTCCTTAATGTCAGAGATCCACCTCATCGCATCTATCAGATCCTGAGTCCCGTCAAACTTTGGTGGCTTCGTGTTGCTGAACTCTCGGTACAGCAACGAGTCACCCCCTAGTGGCCTCGCGGCAGCGATAGCTGCAGTGGCTGCAGCAGCAGTCACCTCAGTAACAGCAGCATATCTCTCGTCAAACGTCTCAATCAGCATGGTCTTGATAGACCCAAACATCTCTGGGATGGCCTCTCAGATTGCCGCGGCCACCTCGCCATGAATCATCCGACGAATCTCCTCATCGCTAACGTCGCTGCTCCCTAGTGTGTGGCGTGTCCCAACCATGATGTCTCTGAAACACAACATAAAAGAAATTAGAGACTCACTCGAGTATATTCGCACTCGATACTCAACTCTACTTGTTCACTAGTACCCTAAGGATTACTTGGACTGCTCACTGATCTAGTATTTCCAGTAGTACGGGCCTTTATACTACCTTCCCCACCGCATTAGTATTCACCCCAAGTCCCCCTCCTAGGATCCCAGATAACAAGTACACTATATCTCACTGAACACAGGCTACCCTCCAGTAGACCACTCATAAGCTCCTCACTGCTACCTACTCACTCTAGAAGTAACTCATAAGAGCAGTAATCTCCTAGGCTGAGGCATCACAAATCAGGGCACTCTAGTCCTACATATGAATACCTAGCCTATTCTAGCATGCATAGCATATCACATAATATCTCATAACACATAATGTAAGGGTATTTTGAGAAATCACCATTTGGGCACTGGCTGATCGTACACACTGCTCCGTTCTGCTTCTCTCAAAATCTTTTACTCTTTTAGAAAGATTGTTTCTTTTATGAAAATTTTTCTCAAATCCTCAGTTTGAGTCCAGATACGCCCAAAGGTACATCCGAATCCCTCAAACCAAGGCTCTGATACCAACTTGTAACAACGTGAAAATTTAAAACAATTTTTCATTTTTAAAAACAAAACACATCCCACATAAATCATCCCAAATCTCAAATATATCAAATGTTATCTCAATAAAACATATCCCAGAATCTCAAGTACATAATTTTCCATTAGTGTATATAGATCATGTCGGCGCCTTCCCGCGATCCTCGCTGGTACCTGAAACACATATCACATAACACGGTAAGCATAAATGCTTAGTGAGTTCCTCAAAATACCACATACAACACATAAGCTACTCGAGACTATAACTCGGTATGACCCTCCGGTCAATGTGTCTTAGCGGGACCCTCCAGTCCTGTAGCTCATTGGACCTTCTGGTCCGATCTAGCTCGTTGGAACCTCCGGTCCGGTCTAAATCATTGGACCCTCTGTCCAGTCTGATCGAGGACCCTCTGGCCTCATGAGTCGTTGGACCCTCTGGTCCGGTCTATATAACACATAAGATACATATAACACAAGCACATAAGTCACAATCATACACATACACATAAGACCATCCAGTCTGCACATAGATACCACTATAGGTAATATATAATGAGAAGACTCACCTCGGGTAACTCGGATAATCTCAAACTCGAACTACTGATCTAGCCTCCGCCTAATCACATAAACAATTTCCTCTAATTAATAACAACTCTCAAAGGCTAGATTAATCCCTTCCTAATAATCCTTCAGAAGGGTAAAATACCATTTTACCCCTCCAAGGCCCAAAAGTCCAAATGTTGACCAAAACCCTAAAAGTCAACGAAAGTCAACAGAAGGCAGTATGCGGCATGTACCAGCTCTATACGCGGGGCGTACCCCCGTGGCTATCCAGAATCGGGGAACTCGACCCCTACGCTGCGTGTTTTGGGTTTACGCCCAGCGTAAGTCCTAGTTTCATGTTCTTAATGGTTTTTGGTCTGAATCGATTAAGATACAAGCTCATATTCTAGATTTGGTTACTCTAAAGCCTCTTAATCCATAAACTCGGTGACTTTAAGCCGTTGCATGGCTGTAAAGGTCACCAACACCCAGCTCATACCACTTCCTTCCTTAAGAGACTAATAACTCATGCATGGTCAGCTCTTAACGACCAAGATTAGATTTTTATGGCTCTATAACACAAAATAAGCTAACAAGGGACAGATCTCAGATTCTAGGGGCTTATCAACTCATAAAGCCATCAACTTTGGGGACAAAAACCCTAAAACACCCCACACATAAACACAAACAAAAGAGTAGGAAAGCTTGAAGCTTTTTACCTCCAATTGAAGCTTCCTTCACTGCTAAGCTCAGATCCAAGTGCTTGGGCTCTCACTCCTTCTCCAAAGCTTCCTTTCTACTTCTAATGCTCAAGAACACACCAACAAGCTCTCAAAGGCACTCTCTTGCTATAAGAACGAGGGTTAGGGTTTTAGGGAGGATAAGTCTCTAGAAATGGTGGCCAACAAGGGGCCATAACATTCTTTAAATAGGGAATCTCACTTAAAATTAGGGTTTCCTTCTGGGCCTGGTACGCCCTGCGTAAACCTTGGTACGCCCGACATACTAGGCGGCTCTCTGCAATCAAACATGCACACGAGTACGCTGAGCGTACACTCTACTACACCCCGCATACCCGTCTACCACTCTTCTCTTTATCAAGGACCATAATGGACAATTGCTCAAAGATTAGGGTTCACAAGGTATACCTGAGTTTTTCGATGTTACATATATTGCCTTCATATCTCATTTCGTCTTCACATCTCGGTTGTGGAGACATATTTTGATTAGGGTTAGAGATAGACCCGAGAACATCGCCATTTGAAATCAGAATTTATCGGAATGATGGCAGCGGCGGTTGATTGCTAGGGTTTTCAGTGACTGATTGCTAATCCAGATCTTGAATGAAAACCATAATCGACAGCTTAAAGCAAAAACGAAACGAGAAGGGCAGTACCATCAGGTTTCGACTGAGGATCTGGAGATCTTTTTGTTTACTATTTGTCATTTTCAGATCGTAGGGTTTCTTTATATTCGCCTGAAAATCAATGGTGTTTCAAATCAGAGGTTTCTAGAGACTGGCGGTCGACGGTGGTGTTGGTGGCGTTTTGATAATTTGGTGGTTGTCCTTTCTGGTGTAGACGAACACCCTTTCATCCCTTCCTCCCCTCTGTTGAAATCGAAGACCTAAGTTTACACCTTTTTAGTATATGCTTAAATCGAGAAGTTCATTCAAAACATTGATTATCTTTGGAAATCATCGAGAGAGAGAGAGAGAGAGAGAGAGAGAGAGAGAGAGAGAGAGAGAGAGAGAGAGAGAGAGAGAGAGAGAGGCCCAATTCTTTTATTTTTAATTTTTAATTAATAAATTATTAAAGAAAATATAAAAAAATACAAAAATTTAGAAAAAAAAATCAAAACAGGCTTATCAAATTCTCCAAAGACCAAAAACACAAAAAAAAATCTTGATTTTATACGATCCATACAAATTGAAAACTTTTTGCGTCCATCCAAATTATTTTAAGTAAATTTTGAATAAAATACGAGGACCAATTTTACATCTTAAAACTACTTTCTTACTTTACATAACTGTCGTAAAAGACACAACTACCCTTAACTTACCCTTATGGCCTTATCATCATCGTGATAGCTTCCAGTACCCCACATCCTCCATCGTTGCGCTCATCGAATGTCGCCTCCCACAAGCTGCTGGTAGCTCGAATCTGTAATCCCCTTTTCTTCCACCATCTACAATTGTTTTAATACATCGATTCCAACTTCTGGTGCTTCTCCAGCTGATCGATTCCATCGTTGCAATTGATTCGGAGCCTGCAAACAATTTCTGCAACAGGTAATAATACCGATTTTTTTTTTCTTACTTTCCATCTGATCGATTTCCAAGCATATGATTTCTGATTTTGCATACTTATTTATGTGATTGATTGTCGAATCCGATTTCAAAGCTAATTTTGCATATTGATTGGTAATGATTTCTGATTTTGAGGAGGTTCCCCTCTAAATTCATACGGATGCAAAAGAAATAAAAATACAATTTTACCCTTCCCCTTTTACCTTCAGCAAATAAGGTTTGCGACCTCAATCATCTCAACGACTGCCTCATATTTTTCCACTTTGCCTCTGAATTTTCCTTCATATGCGATTTCATCTCCTCAGCATCATTAGGTATTATTGATTTCACCTTCTTCTCTGTCATCTTCTCATTTTCTCAGCAAATAACTTATTTTTTTTTTCAAATTCTTGCTGCGATTTCATTTATTTTTTGGTTGAATTCTTTCTGAATTTTGACATTAGCGAATAGCGGATGTTACACAAAGCAATTTTCACTGCTAATTAGGTAGATTTGTCAAAATATAATGTCTAGTAAGAAAAAAAAATGAAAGTACATAGCCCATATTGGTGAAAAGAGTAAAGTAGATTATTATTTCCTGAATCTAGGCTCTACAATATTGAACATTTGAACTTCAAATTTAAACAAAAAACAGGGAAGATAGAAAAAAGAAAAGATGGTGTTTGCAACAGCCATAAGTTCATGTCCACATCTTCATTTCCCAAAGAGACTTTCTGCAACTCAAAAAAAGATCAGATGTTGTTCAACTATCTCATCATCAATCTCTACCACCTTTGACCTTAAAACTTATTGGTCAACTCTAAGAGAAGAAATTAATCAGAAGCTTGATGAAGCTATACCTGTCCAGTACCCTAATCAAATCTATGAATCCATGCGTTACTCTGTTCTTGCAAAAGGAGCAAAAAGAGCACCGCCAGTTATGTGTGTTGCCGCCTGTGAACTCCTTGGCGGCAACCGCCTTGCCGCCTTCCCCACCGCCTGTGCCCTTGAAATGGTACGTAAGTCTTCTTTTATTCTTTTTCTTATATTTTCCAATTCCTCTTATGCTTTTTCACTTTAGTAAACATTACAATCAATTCGTGATTCACCATCCAAAAAATCTATAACAAATTTGGTCCAAGGGCAATTTGGTCATATTTAAAAAACTAACAGCTGAAATGTTGGATCAAAGAAAATGAAACCATGAGGATGAGGATTGCTGGTGCTAAATTTTTGAAACTTGGACTTAAAGTGCAAATTTCACATACCATAAGGACCATTTCTCTAATTTACTCTTTGAATAAGAGTAAATTGCAAAATTGGTCCGTGTGGTTTCCCAAAAAGTGCACTTTGAGCGCTTTCTTTTTCATTCGCATGGTCAGTCCAAAATTGAAATTTCCATGTAGATTCGGTCCTTGTGGTATCCCAAAAAGTGCAGTTTGAGTTCTTTTCTTTTAGACGGCAGTTAACTCGAGGGACCAAATCTGAATGTTAGCTTCAATTTTGGACTGACCATGCGAATGAAAAAAAATGGACTCAAACTGTACTTTATGGAAACCACATGGACCAATTTTGCAATTTGCTCTTTGAATAAAATTAGATAATGAAGAGAAATTTTATAGGTCCACGCGGCCTCTCTAATCCATGACGACTTACCATGCATGGATGACGATCCTTCCCGCCGTGGTCAACCCTCAAACCACACTGTCTTCGGTATGGACATGGCAATCCTGGCGGGAGACGCCCTATTCCCGCTAGGGTTCCGCCACATCGTCTCCCACACCCCCACAAACCTCGTCCCCCAAACCCAACTCCTCCACGTCATCACCGAAATCGCCCGAGCCGTGGGGTCCACTGGCATGGCCGCGGGTCAATTCGTTGACCTCGAGGGCCCACCAAACACTGTAGAATTCATCCACGAAAAGAAATACGGTGAGATGGGCGAGTGCTCGGCGGTTTGTGGCGGTTTACTGGCGGGCGGTAATGATGATGAGATCCAACGGTTGAGAAGGTACGGGCGGGCGGTGGGGATTTTGTATCAAGTAGTGGATGATGTTTTGGAGGCGAAAATGAAAGGGGAGGAGAAGACGGGGAAGAGTTATGTGGCGGTTTATGGTGTTGATAGGGCGGTGGAAGTGGCGGAGGAGTTGCGGGTGGAGGCTAAGAGGGAGTTGGAGGGTTTTGAGAAGTATGGTGACAAGGTTTTACCGTTATATAGTTTTGTAGATTATGCGGTTGATAGAGGGTTTAGTTTTGCTTGATAAGGTTTCATTCTGTTAAATTCTGTAATCTTTGTCATCTTTTAAATAAGGACTCTAGTTGTCTTATATAGTTTAGTTTTGTTTGGAAAAGGAAATAAAAAAGTATTTTAGTCAAAACGAATGTGTTGTATTTGGATTGCATTGTGATCTTTTTATTTTACTTAATGATAATATATGCATAAAAGCACACGTCGTCCTAGTTAGTATACAAGTACAATTTGTGTTGCATTGTTTTGTTTCATTCTGTTTCAGTGTTGACATATCATTTTATTTCTCATTCCATCTTTTTCATAAGCCGAACATATTATTATTTAAGCTACTAATCAAAAGGAAAATGTTTATTGTAAAAATATGAACAACAAAATCAAATATACACAATTACATATAAATACATATAGATTTTTACAATATAACTATATTTATTAAAGGGTTAATATCATAAAATCTACCCTAATAAATGAGAATGATTTTGCCATATGTCCTTCTCTCATTCACTTGGCCACATGTCATTTTGTCATAATTTTGAGATATATATTTATTTTCCACTTGTCATTTATTTTAATTTTCATTTCCAATATATCATTAATTTAGTTCCCATAAATTAAACCTACCATAATGAATATTAATTTTAAATTTTAAATTTCAAATTCAACTTCAACTTCAAATAAATTTACAATTTAAACCTTTGTGTTTACCATATTGCCACATGTCAATCTCTCATAAGTTTTGACACTTGTCATTTTGTGATATTTTTAAAATAAAATAAAATCCACATGTTAAGTTCTAGATTTTTCAATTTTTAAAATTACAGTCACATAATATTTACATGTATATATGTAAAGTATTAAATATAGCAAATGTGATAATAAATTACAAGTAATATGTTTTTTATTCCTTATTTCAAAATTTTATTTTAAACAATATTTATTGTTTACATTTTGATATTTGATCTTTTTTTTAATCAACCCATGTATTACACGGGTTTTACACCTAGTAACTAATAATATTCAATTTGTTATTTGGGACATTGATATTTTACTTAATACACAATAGACCAATAAACAATTTTTTGGATTTTCATTACCCTATTGGATTTCAATGATGTACCTTGCTTGGATACCTATATAATTTTTACATTTGGTTCTGCGTTGCATTCATGCATGGTACGAGACGACTATATTAACAAAATTACTCTCTGGAAAATTCATTTCACTAGTATAATTACTAATATTAGGAAAATTTAAGTGTTTATTAAGCTATTAAATATAATTAAAAATAAATAACGTAAGAACAAAGTAAATATTATTTGTTGTCATTTATGTTTTGATTTGTAAATGGTAATTAAGTGTAATTTGGTTTAAAATACGAAAAATTAAGTATCTTTCTACCTTTTGTTCCTATTTATCTTTCTACTCCAATAAAACAATGATATAAATCTTATTTTAGGTTGCATGCACACTTAAAAGTTTTAAATTTGTTTTGTTATGCCTAAAACATATGAGTGTTATCTAAGCATTTGGTTGTTTTCAAATGAATTTGCTATAATTATTGAATTTGATCAAATTAGGGTTTACGATAATTAAACCGTAAAAGGCCTCGAATTTCGAAATAGGGTTAGGGTTTTTTGCTCCCTAAGTTTCGAAGTTAAGGTAAGGATTTGAATCCCTTTCCTTCCACCCTAAGATTTTTCTTTTCGAAAATTAGGAGATTGATAGGGTTTTCAAATTTTGATAATTATCATTTTACTTGCCTAAAAAGAGATAATTACAATTAGATAAATCTTATACCCATTTTTTCAAAAATTTAGGGGTAAACATTATGATTCAATTATTTGATTAATTTAATCAAATAATCCTTTTATGATTTAATATATTTAATTAAATGTTAATTAATAGATAAATATTAAATCATTTGGTGTATTTTTAAATTTATTATTTAATTTTCAAAAATTTAATAATAAACCTAGTATTTTAAAATGTTTTAAAATACACTTTATACTATATGTAAAATTAAAAGTTTAATTATTACTATATGTATAAGACCAAGTCAGTCGGACCGCTAGTATGACTCATTCACAAAGCTAGTCTATAAAGGGGGTATAAAAAACTGCCTATAAAATGGTAGTTGAATGGGTGTACACTCTCACCCACTGTTTCCTTAATTTGTAGAGGGTCGTTAACCAACCATGTTTGATAGGACAATTAATTATCATTAATAAGTATAATGCTATTAAAAGTATCTAAACCTTTTATAAAAAAACTTAATCTTAGTTACTTTAAAAAAATATGAATTTGTATGATAACCCATGAAATTGCACATTATACTTTATAGTAGTTAATGGAAAGTGTGCGGTTAACTGACACACTAATACTGACTATAAAGAGTAATAATGGGCATCTAGAAATTTATCGTTGATTAATAGAGCGCGTGTGGTTAACCGACACATTAAGGAGTTGATAAATGACATCAAGAGTGCCAAACTAATTTGCATGGTTATTCACATCTTGTTTGTGATCCTCAGTATCCCAATCATAAATGGAAGAGCATAATCTGAGATTAAACTTGCATTGAATAGTTTCAATGTATCTCAAAAAATCTAGGAATTTCACTTAACTTAATTTCTTTCAAATTTTGTTTTCTATTGGTGGAATTGGTAAATCATCATTTACCTACCTTTACAAAATTTGCAATTAGATTACGACATCCCTTTTCTAAGTTGTGAATTATATAGTTGGATCCTAGCCTTAATATTTCATTTTTGGGTTATATTAAGGATTATTTCCTTATCTAACTATAAATACCTTCTTTTAATAAGATGTCTACTTCAAATGATGCTTATGGTTCCTCCTCCACCCAAAACTTCTCGTTGTTAAACATCTGCTCAAAGGTGGCATTGGATGACACCAACTACAACGAACGGATGCGCAAAATTAAAATGGCCATTCGTTTTGAGAACAAGGAGTATGTCCTTGAGAAACAACTAAATGACATCGACGAAGAGAAGGTCACTCCTAAAGAATTAGCCGCCTAGAAGAAGCACTACATTGATGCAACAAAAGTTGCTTGCAACATGGTAGCCACCATGACTCCTGAGTTGCAAAGATTCTATGAGGATTACTGGTCGTACGAGAGAACAAGGACCTTATGGAAAAGTACTATAAATGAGCTCGTCAAGAAAAGTACGAGGTGGTAAAGTCCCTAAATGAAAGAGAGGGAGTCTATTAACAGCCACGTGTAAAGGATGCAAAGATACATGGATCTCCTTGTTAGGCATAATGTACATTTTGATGAGGAGTTGGCTATTGACATAGTATTAAACTCCTTACCAAGTTTTTATGATCAGTTTAGCTTGACCTATCATCTGAACAACAATGATACCACCTTGGCTCAATTGCACAAAGGGAAAGAATATTGCATCCAATCCTGCTAGTGCTCTCATTCTGGTCATTGATCAAGGGAAAGGGAAGAAGAGGAAAGGTCCTCCAAAGCAAAATTGGAAGGGAAAGTCTCAGCCTGGGTCGTCAAGCAATGGACCCAAAGGTAAATCCAGTTATGATGCTCCTCCTGTCTTTGATCCCAAAGAGTCCTCTTGCTTTTACTGGAATGACAAAGAGCATTAGAAACGGAGCTGCCCAAAGTATCTGCAAGATATTAAAAATGGAAAGGTGAAGTTGACTTCTGTAGGTATATACATTATTTCATCTAATAACTCATCATCTTCTTGTTCTTGGGTCCTTGATACAGGATGTGAATTTCACATTTGTTCTGATTTGTAGGGGCTAAGAAGAAGTGACAACGTGGAGCACGATATAATAAACTTGATCATGGGAAATAAGTGATCTTCACTTGTCACCAATATTGGAGTTTATAGTCTAGTGCTTAGTGATGGTGTTAGTTTAGATTTGATAAATTATTGCTACTCATCAAAAACGACACAAAACATTATTTCTTTTTATGCACTATTTAGACAAGGTTTTAGATATTTTTTTAATGATGAGAATGGTTCAATTTATGCTTATAAAAATGACATTTTTTATTTTGAAGCTTTACCTTGTGATAGTGTGTATAAAAGTGTGACGTGTGCAGATAATTTAGGCAATAGTGTATTTCAAATGGATTCATCTAATGGTATAGACAAAGCATGCTTGTGACATTGTCGTTGTAACGCCCGTAGATCTGGGCTAGTCAATTTAGAGATAATAGGGGTCGAAAATGACTTTTCGGTAAAAGATTATTTATAATAAATAGTCTTACCCAAGTTTTAGAATATGTATCAAGGGTTCCGTACATATAAAGAACGCCGAAATCCGAGTTATAACGAAGAAGTTATGGCCCGTCGAAGTTTTTCGACAAAACCGGCACGGCACCGGGAGACGTAAATAGTGAATTTAAGATAGAGGACTTTTTAGCCTTAGTGATCTAAACAAAAGTTGTATTATACATTAAACCGAGAACATACAAAAAAAAGAACGCCCAAACCTGACTTCGTATGAGGAAGTTATGATTTTTCTAAGATCTGGCATAGCAGTGCACGACCCGAAACTCGAATTTTAGTTCGAGCGGTTTTTGGCTTACGCAACCTTAATGAGATTTGAAGATATCATTAATAGGAACTCAACGGTAAAAAGATAGACGAAAACGGAGTCCGTATGAAGGAATTACGGATTCTTCGCGGTCATTTAGCAGTCTAATCCCCTCCTACTGCTAAATTTAAGATCGATCGAGAATTATCCGACGGAGTCTAAATGAAAGTTGTAGATCTTGTTTTTACCTACGCGTGGATATAAAGAACGTTGAAAACGGAGCTCGTATGCGAAAGTTATGAATTTTTGAAAATTAGCTGATTTCCACCCTGTGTGATGCCACGTGTCAGCACCAGGCTGCGTCTGGCTGTAGCTAGCCTGGCTCACGACGTGAATATCAAAAATTCACGATGTGAACCTTCCTCCCGCCTCCTATAAATAAGATTTGAATCCCTCTTCATTCCTCACACCTCCTATAACTTCCCTCTCTCTCTAGGTCTTCTCTTTAGCCCCTGAAACCCCCCGAAAAGCCTAGGGAACCTCCCTAGCACGAGGTGGAAGCCCCGGAGCGCCCGACGGCTCCGAGAAGAAGATCCTTTCGGCTCAGAAACGCTGCTCCAGCAGAGCCCGGTTTTCTTTAAAACCCGTTGTAAGTGAGCTACGCCTACGCTATTTTAAATATAGCTTTTAAATAATTATAGTAATGTTATAAGGTCCCTTAAAATAATTATTTGGGCTATTATTGTGATTTATATAGAGCGTTGTGTAACGTTTATATAATAATAATAATAGCTAGACTATTAATTAGTCACGGTTAACGTTAGACTAAACCCTAGTGATATTGATACTAGGTTTTGTCGAGGGAAAATTTGTTTTGAGATAACGAAGTGCTGTCCGAGTACCGAGTCACCACCTAATCACGTGAGTGCATATTTACTTTCTTCTTACACATAGATATGAAGTATTTTATATGAGCTACGTGCTATGTGTGAATATTATCTGTATAATTGCTATCTATGCTGAATGAACGATTTTATACATGTTTTAAATGATTTAAACTGTATATGTATTTTATACCTACGATAATGTTGGGGTAAAACATGGGTAGATGTAATAGATGGAGTATGAGTTGGATGATGAGTTGAGAAGTGAAATAGACCGTGAGTTGAGGGTGAGAGGTGGACGATGTGAGAAGCCTTTTTTCCCAAATGATGGCCCCGTCATTCAGCAGAGTATGGATGACAACCACGGACTATTCTACACAGTCCAGTGGAACACTAGCAGGCTCGCAACCTATAGGTGTTGTGAAGGATGTGTTCACCGGTGTACTCTAAAAACCCATTGACACGTATTGCGAGTGGATACTGTCGATAAACAAAATAGCCCTGGTAGCTATGGATTTAGTGCTTGTTGAGCAAACCCTGGCAGCTATAGATTTAGTGCATGTTGAGTAAACCCTAGCAACAATGGATTTCGTGCCGATTCCTTAGGATGATCCTTAGGAAAGAATTAACGAGGAGTAGTTGATTCTTAGGGTAGACCCTTAAGAGTAAAGAAGATAATGGGGATGGGTAATTGGGTTAACTGTTTAATGATTAAACATAATAATTATATTATTGTGGGTTGAAAACCCTATGTACTCACCAGGTTTCCCAACCTGACTCACTCAGTTTATTTATATCACAGGTGTTAATATGAAGTCACATTACACTGAGATATTAAGGAGATATAGATCATTAGTGATAATGAATGTAAGTTCTATTTATTCTTATGTTTATGTATTAACAATGACATCCCAAATGTTTTAAAATGAATAAAAATACATTTATTCAGAAATGCTTTGATAACGTATTTATCATATTTTACTGGGAACAAATTCCGCAACATTTTTATTAAAAGAAGTACTCTGATTTTTATAAAGCATAAACAAAATTGGTCGTTTTTGGCCATGAAAAATGGGGATGTCGCAGTCGTCTTGGACACGTTAACAAGAAACACATCGCCCAACTCCAAAAGGATGAGGTGTAGGAATCGTTTGATCTAAGGTCAGATGACACATATGAATCTTGTCTTTTGGGTAAGATGAAAAAATAACCTTTCACTGGATCTTGTGAAAGAGGTGAAGGTTTGTTGGATCTCATACATACAGATATATGTGGGCCCTTCAGATCATCCACAATGGATGCTAATCAATTCTATGTGACTTTTATTGATGATAATAGCTGATATGGTTATGTCTACTTAATCAAGCATAATTTAGAAACCTTTGTAAAATTCAAAGAGATTAAACAAGAAGTCGAGAATCAATTAGGTAGGAAGATAAAGATGCTCTGATCAGATAGAGGCAGAGAGTATCCTAGTATCTAGTTCCACAACTACCTCAAGGAATGTGGAATAGTTTCACAATTGGCACCTCATAAGACACAACAACTTAATAGTGTCGTTGAAAGGCGCAATCAAACCTTTTTAGACATGGTTCGTTCCATAATGTGTCGAGCTAGCTTTTCTTCCAATTTCATTCAGGGGGTATACCTTAGAGACTGCTGCCTACATTCTTAATCGTGTCCCAACTAAGAAGGTTGCTAAAACACCTCAGAGGATGTGGAAAGTGAAGGTTCCCTCGTTAGCACATATCAAGGTTTGGGGTTGTGAAGCTTTCGTTAAACGAGAGACTCACGTTAAGCTTGAAACTTGAAGTGAGAGATGTATTTTCATCGGCTATCCATAGAAGTCCTTTGTGTCACACCCCCGAACCAGATGGCGGAAACGTTCGAGGCCTATTGTGACTCAATTGAATACCATCACAATGAATATACATGAATCATAACATCAATCGTCACCATGCATTGAAATATTACAACCGATATCGTTTACATTCAGTATACTGTTCAAAACATTACATTTCCAAAATGTAAACTGTTCGATACTAATTAAACAAACATCATGACATTACTAGATACATTTTTCCTTCGATTTACCTGTTACCTGAGAATACAAGTATTTTGTAAAAACTTCAACATATGAAATGTTGGTGAGTTCATAAGTAAATTTTGAAAAGAAATGATTTGTATAGTTTTGAAAACCGCAGAAAATCCGATATTTTCTAAAAATGTTGCATATAAGAAAAAGTGTGAAGATCCGTAAGTATGCTTGTTGACTTCTGTAAATGTGAATAATTGTTAGACTTTGTATGCATTACATAGGTGAAAGTGTTGAATTCCCTAGGAAAACCCGATGTTTTCCTAATACATCAATTTACGTGGCTTAGCTAGTATTATTCCGATAGGACGTTGTATTCTATAGTTCCAGGTGACATTGGGTTAATTATGGGTTGTGAGTCATTATAAGCACGCATTAATGAAAATGACTAGTTTACAACTGTACAAACGATCCCTTAGGCGTCGTCCGTACTACTCACTTAATCCAACCACCCTGACTTCTCATAGCCCCACAACCGAGGAGAAAAGAGGGTGCGAAGCCCCCGTTATTTCCATAAGTCGTTCAAGGCTATCGTGAATACGAAAGGCCCTTGGCCCGACTCGCATTTGACTTCTCGACTTTGCTAGCAGTACCAAAGGACCCTTGGGGCCCAACAGCACAAAAGCTATTGAAAGTCCTTTTACACAGAATTAGGTCATATAAGACCCAACAACATGTAAGCGCGTTTCCTTCGGGCCTAAAGATCATGTCATTGGGCTAGCTAGGCCCAACAAGCACGATTTGAAACTTTCGGGTCCAAAGATGGTGTATTGACTTCTCGTGAATTTCCGCATGTGTATTGACTTCTTGTGAATTTCCGCGTATGTATTGACTTCTCGTAAATTTCCGCGTATGTATTGAAGTATCATTGTTTATTGATTTTTGATTCGTTATTGATTCGAGACCGAATCAATTCGTTTGGTAATGATTTTGGTGTTGAAGGTGTATTACGTTTCGCTGATAGCTGTGGTACTCGTACTTTATCTTAAAGGATTTATTGTTTTAAACATTAGAGTTTTTCTTTTTGATGCCCCTTCTTGGATAAAATTTATACTTTTAACCCTTTATATAAAAGAATTTCCATTTTAGTCCTTAAACCATTTTTCTTGACACTTTAGTATCAAAACTTGTTGAAAATACATTTTCAGCCCAAATTTACTTGATAAACAGTTTAAACCCTTCAAAAATGAAATGTTCTCGGTTAAAACCTCCATTTTTGCAATTTTTACAATTTTGACCCAAAATGGAAATTTTTTGCATCTTTGGTCCCTTTTTAATTTGAAAAGCACTTTTGACCTTTGAAATAGATTTGGTACACTAGTAATCCTTTGTTTTACAGAAATGTGCAGTTTCAGCCCCTCCAAATCAAAAATCTCGCAATTTGGGGCTTTATTGGGCCGAAAAGTCCATTTTGGCCCATTATGCTTAACTTCAGATTTTTAACCCTTCAAAAGTGTTAATTTTCATAAAATACATATTAGAAACTGTTTAGACTCATCTCAACCTTCAGAATTTCTATTTTGTCATTTTGGGCTCCTTAATTTTGTATTTTTAGCATTTTTTGAGCCCAAAAATGGGTTTTAAGTCCAAACATGTTCATATTAACCAACTAAGTTATTTTTCTAGAGTTGATTAGTGTGAAATGGTATAATTTATACTTATTTCATTCATCATATTGTAGATCTCGGTTTTTAGGTTCTTGTGGCTAGTATAAACATCACAATCACACAAGATCATACATATAAGCATAAAAATCACACAAGGCATACATATATTCATAGATCTACACATTTGCTTGTATTCTCCCTCACAAAACTTATAAAAACAGAAAAAAGAGGGGGTATGAAGCTCACCTTGAGTTGTGGTTTCGATTTGAAGAAGAAAAGAGAAGAGTTTGTTGCTATTTTCGGCCCTAGCAACCTTTTCTTGGAAGATCTCGAATTTAGGGGGGGTTCTAAGATACAAGATCATGATTTCATATGAGTTAAGAAGAGATTTTTGGATAGAACAAGGAGTCTAGAGTGTGGATCCAAGCATCAACTTACCTAAGATGATGATTTTTGTGAAGAATCCTCCTTGCAAAGCCCTTGAATCTCGAAATTTTTGAAGGGAAAGTGAAGGGATTTGTGGTGTGTTCTTGAGAGTGTTTAAGTGAATGATTATGTGTGGGTGTGTGATACTCTTGGCTGAAAGTAATAGAAGAAGAAGAGAGAGATAAGTGAGAGGACATGCATGGAAACATGTGAGATATGCTTGGATATCCCATAGGTATTAAGGAGGTGGCTAATCCTCGTTAATTCTCAATTTCTTCTTTTCTTTCCTTTTTTTTCCTTTCTACTTGGGCCGAGAGATAGAGGGGAGAGATGGAGACTTGGGCTTTTGGTGCTTAAATCCAAATCATGGGCCCATATTGATTGTTTTTCGGCCCATTCGACTCCTAGGTTGCCTCATGGCCCAATTTGGTTAATTAGATTTGTTATGGTCCAATAAGGGTATTTTGTTTAATTCTAGGCCCATTATGGTCCAAAATGTTAAAATAAATGAAAGTGGGTCCAATTAGAGTCCATTCAAGAGTTCTAAACCCAAGATAGTCAAATTGGAAGCTTATTGGTCCATTGGGCCCAATAAGGAAGTCCTAGTCCAAAATGGACCTAAACAAGAACTTCTAGCATTTCCAATTGCTTGTTGACTATTTGTAGTGCTTGTATGGTGTATTTGATTGAAATTTTGTTGTCATAGAGTAAGCATCATACACGCCCTTATGTTTTTGGATTCATAATTTGACTTAAGTGTTGTAGTTACAAGGCACAAAAATTCCTGATTGTGACATCATCCCCCCGTTTGAGGGAATTTTTTTGAAAGCTAGATTTGAGAATGCTAGAATAGGTGAGGGTACTTTTGCTTCATCTGATCTTCGCGTTCCCACGTGAATTCTGGCCCACGCTTTGCGTTCCACCGTACTTTCACGATCGGGATGCGACTTTGGTTAGTACGCTTCACCTCCCTGTCCATAATTTCGACCGGTTCTTCAACGAACAGGAGATTCTCGTTGATTTCAATCTCGTCAAGGGGAATGACGAGTGTTTCATCTGATAGGCACTTCTTTAGATTAGAGACATGGAACACGGGGTGTACATTGTTTAGCTCAGCGAGTAGTTGCAGTTTGTACGCCACTGGACCTATTCGGGCAACGATCTCGAAAGGTCCAATGTATCGTGGGCTCAGTTTTCCCCGTTTTCCGAAACGAATGACTCCTTTCCAAGGTGAAACTTTTAACAACACTCGATCCCCGACCTGAAACTCTAAGGGCTTTCGCCGTTTATCAGCGTAGCTCTTTTGTCGGTCGCGCGATGCTTGTAATCGAGCTATGATTTGAACTATCTTTTCCGTGGTTTCACGAATGATCTCCGGTCCCGTTAGCGCCTTGTCCGATGCGAGTGTTTTTGCTAGCTGGGTGTCACCCACCTCAGCCCAACACAACGGTGATCTACACTTACGCCCGTATAATGCTTCGAAAGGAGCGACCTTGATGCTCGAATGGTAACTGTTATTATACGAGAATTCAACTAAGGGTAAGTGGGTATCCCAAGACTTCCCAAATTCTATCACACAAGCGCGAAGCATGTCTTCGAGCGTCTGGATGGTTCGTTTGCTTTGACCGTCCGTTTGTGGATGATAAGCGATGCTCATGTCGAGATGGGTTCCAAGTGCTTTCTGAAGTGATTGCCAAAAACGTGAAGTGAAACTACTGTCTCTATCCGAGATAATAGACACTGGTACTCCATGGAGTCTCACGATTTCTCGAATGTATAATCGTGTCAGTTTTTCCATCTTGTAGGATTCTTTTATTGGCAGGAAATGAGCAGATTTCGTCAGTCGGTCGACTATTACCCATATGGTGTCTAGTCCATCTGGCGTCTTAGGTAGTTTGGTCACAAAATCCATAGAAATCCCTTCCCATTTCCACTCGGGAATTACCGGTTGCTGTAATAACCCCGAGGGCTTCTGGTACTCCACCTTTACTTTGGCACAAGTAAGGCATTTGCTGACGTAGGTGGCAATTTCTACCTTCATGTTAGGCCACCAATATTGTTGTTTGATATCCAAGTACATCTTGTCCGAACCGGGATGGATGGAGTATCGCGTTTTGTGAGCTTCATTCATGACTATCTCCCTAAATCCTCCGAGTTTAGGGACCCAAATACGGTTCATGAAATAGTATACTCCATCCTCTTTTGCCTCTAGATTCTTCTCCATTCCGCGTAATGCTTCGCTTGCTCTGTTTTCCATCTTCATGGCCTTTGACTGGGCTACCCCAATCTGAGTGGTTAGATGATATTGGATGGTTATTGAGAGAGTTTTCGCATGACGATTAGAGTACTCCTTCCGGCTCAATGCATCAGCTACCACGTTGGCCTTGCCCGGGTGGTATTTGATTTCACACTCGTAATCGTTTAATAATTCAACCCATCTTCGTTGCCTCATATTCAGCTCTTTCTGGTTCAAGATATGCTGGAGACTTTTGTGCTCCGTGAAGATGGTGCACTTCGTACCATAAAGGTAATGCCTCCAAATCTTCAAAGCAAAGACCACCACTCCCAATTCCAGATCATGGGTTGTATAATTCATTTCGTGTGTCTTTAGTTGGCGGGATGCGTAAGCTATCACCCTTCCACGTTGCATGAAAACGCAACCTAAGCCCTGATTCGACGCGTCACAGTAGACCATGAAATCTTCCGTTCCCTCCGGTAGAGATAGTACCGGGGCACTACAGAGGGCTTGCTTCAGGGTTCAGAATGCAACTTCTTGTTTGTCCGTCCATTTGAATGGTACGCCCTTTTGTGTAAGTGAGGTAAGTGGCTTGGCGATCTTAGAGAAGTTTTGAATGAACCTCCTATAGTAGCCTGCTAGGCCTAAGAATTGGCGAATTTATGTGGGTGTTGTCGGGATTGCCCATCCTTCAACGGCTTTGACCTTAGAGGGATCCACATGAATTCCATCTTGGCTAACAACATGACTTAGGAAGTTCACACTACGGAGCCAGAACTCACACTTGGAGAGTTTTGCGTATAGCTTTTCCATTCGCAGAGTTTCTAAGATTTGTCGGAGATGTTGGCCATGCTCTTCCTTGCTTCGGGAATAGACGAGAATGTCGTCAATGAAGACGATGACAAAGTTGTCGAGGAATGGTCGACAGATTCGGTTCATCAGATCCATAAATGTGGCAGGGGCATTTGTTAGACCGAAGGGCATTACGACAAATTCATAATGTCCGTAACAAGTTCAGAAAGCTGTTTTGGGAATATCTTCTTCTCGGACCTAAAGCTGATGGTAACCAGATCGTAGATCTATTTTAGAAAAGTAACTAGCCCCATGGAGCTGGTCAAATAGATCATCGATTCGTGGGAGTGGATAGCGATTTTTGACAGTGAGTTTGTTTAACTATCTGTAATCGATGCACATCCTAAAAGATCCGTCCTTCTTTTTGACAAAGAGGACCGGAGCTCCCCATGGCGAGTAACTAGGTCGGATGAATCCCTTGCCCAGGAGTTCGCTGAGTTGGCTGGACAATTCATGCATTTCAGCAGGAGCTAGCCGGTAGGGCGATTTAGCGAGAGGGGTTGCTCCTGGAACGAGGTCAATTCGGAACTCAAGTTGTCTCTCTGGGGGTACTCCAAGAAGATCTTCAGGAAATACGTCTGGGAATTCACGTGCTACTGGAATGTCTTGAATGTTAACCTCTTCCTTGGTTTTATCCACTATGTGAGCCAGACATGTCAAATCTTTCTTTCGTAGATGTTTCTGTGCCTGGACGCACGAGATGAGACGAAGGCTCGTGCTCGGTTTGTCTCCGTAAATAACTAGGGTTTTGTGATTGGGAAGGCGAAGACGAACGACCTTCTCGTGACACATAATTTCAGCATGGTAGAGGCTTAACCAGTCCATGCCAATAATCACATCGAAACTCCTAATGGACACATGCATTAAGTCTATTCGAAAGACGTGTTGGTTCAGGGTTAGGGTACATCCGATGTAGATTTCCCCCATGGATTCAGTTTTCCCATTGGCCATTTCCACCGTAAAGGTTTCATTGAGCTTCTGGGGTCGTTGTTCTAGATAGTGTTTAAACTTATTGGTCATAAAGCTTCACTCTGCTCCGGTATCAAATAAGATGCATGCATAAGTGTGGTTTAGGGGAAACATACCGGTAACAACACCAGGATCCTGAATTGCCTCCCCCTGACCCATGGCCATCACCCTTCCTGTTCCTCCATTTCCAGGATTGTTGTTGTTAGGGCAATTGCGACGAAATGCCCAGTCCTTCCACACCCATAGCAGGTGTGGCTAGGTCCGGCGTTGTTGCCGCCAGCATTGATGTTGTTGTTGTTGTTGCTTCCCTGTTGTTGATTCTGAGGAGGGTAAGTCCTGCAGTATCTTGCCGTGTGTCCCTTCCGATTGCAACTGGTGCACTGCAGCTCCTTGCATTCTCCATTGTGATGAAAACCACATTTGTTACACTTGGGAAGATTACCGGAATAAGGTCTAGGAGCATTTGGAGCAGTTGAGGCTGGAGCATGTGGTATAGCTGGAACTTGCGTGGTGGCAGCATTAACCGCCATTGTCTGCTGCTTCTTGGAAGTCTCGGAGCCCTGACGCCCCTTTCTTTTGTTGTTCTTCCCCTTCTTGCCATCACTTTCCTTCCTGGCCTCAGTCTCCGCTGGCTTCTCACCCTTCTTGTTGTTGTGGTCATACAGCTTCTTCGCCAATCTCTTAGCACTGTCAAAAGTTTCGGGATTTGCAGCTATCACGTTTCCTTGGATCGGAGAGGTTAGTCCCCAGATGAATCGCTCGATCTTCTTTCCTTCCGAGGTGATCATTCCCGGACATAATAGAGATAGTTCACTAAATCTTGATATGTAGGCATCGATATCAGTATTCCGTACAGTGAGGTTCCACAGCTCTTGCTCCATTTTCTGAATCTCACCACGAGGGCAGTATTCAACCATTAGCATTTCTTTCATTTCTGCCCACGACATGGAGTTGGCTACGGGGAGTGTCATGGCTTCCACGTGTCCGTTCCACCAAGTGAGCGCTTGGTCAACAAAAGTGCATGCTGCAAAATTCACCTTCATCTCCTCAGGACAATCGCATATCTCGAATACCGATTCCATCTTCTCGATCCATCGTTTCAGAGTGATCACCCCTCCAGTGCCGTTAAAGGTTCGTGGTTTGGCGTTTGTGAAGTCCTTTTAAGTACATGTTTTGGTGGGTCCTTGATTCATTCCGTTGTTCGAACTCCCGACCCCTTGCCCGTTGACTCCTCCATTGTTCCCTTGATGAATTTGTGCCATTGCTGCGGTGACCGCAGCAGATACAGCTGCCTAGAATGCAGCTGAGTCAACTTCAGGTGGGGTTGGTCCAGGGTTTCCACGAGTAGGTCGGTGAGGCATCTTTCTGTCATGAAACGGAAAGATGTTGAGTGTATGTGGTTTCTGTGAGGTTGTGATCCTACTGACTAGGTGCATGGTACAAACTTAAGTACTTCTACCATTTAGCATACAATCATAGATTCGCAACACATAGCAATTTGTAATGTCATAAATAAACACATAAAAGTTTACTAATGCTATCCGCATTTAATACATGAAAATTTTGCTCGTGAGAGCATACATGAGTGATACTAGTTCGGCAGCATAATGGCTCTATGAGTAGTGTAGTCACTTAAACATAGAGTCGAGGTACATAGCATATATCCTAATGACCTAGTAAGATAAGTCTATCCAAAGCCGCGATGAGCTGTGCCCGGGGGTGGTGCTGAGGATGTGAATGCCCCCTGAAGACGAGCCACCTGTCGTTCTGCGTCCTGGAGTCGAGACTCCCACCTCACCTGCCACATATGGAACTCTCGAAGGACGTCACGTGTCTCCTGTTCTGCACGCTCAACCCTAGTCCACAACTGGCGTACTTGGTCGGCAGTGCTCTGAGTAAGGTCGCCAGTGTTCCGTAACCGTCTCACCATGACTGGAAGGGCTCGATCAGCTGGTCCTCCGTCCCTCAGGTCAAAGAACTCGCGTGACATGCCGTACGGGGGTCGCTGTCCCTGTTGTCTGCTCCATCTCCAAAGATCAATACCCCAGGGAGGTGTAGGACCAATGGGGCCCACCCGATAAGCAGGCACCCTAAGCGGGTAAGGGGGGTTGATGACCTCGGACTCCGCGTCCGAATCACCCCCTTCACTGTCATCGGGTTCCTCCTCGAAGCTTCCTTCATCTTCTTCCTCCTCCTGTTCCTTTTCTGGTTCGGCAGGCTCACCCTCGACTCCTGCCTCCGGTTCCCCGTCAGATTCCTCTTCGGGGTCTTCCTCAGGCTCTTCTTCAGGCTCCTCGTCTAACCATCCGTTATTTCCCTGGTTAGGGAAGTAAGGATCTTCGGGGTGATGGAAACCAGCCATGCTGTCTGCGAGAGTGTGTAAATATGCTAACATTATTCCTAGGATGCTACAACTATTGTACAGACTAAGCCGGTGTTCTCTTTTTGGTGCTAAAAGGGGTATATTTTTAGGTTCCCTAGCTATCACGATCTCATCAGAACGTGTGTTAGTTATACCTTGGAGAGAATGTAGTTGATCATGCTATATCCACTCCTTGATACCACTAAGAACAGTCCTGAATTAACCGGGATACTAGTATTATCTTGTTTTGTTCGGCGTTAGGTTCTTATTCCTAATGCAAGCAAGGGTGTTTTATTGTTGTGTTTTACTTGTTTTGTTCAGAGTTGTGTTAGTCCCTCTTTTGGTTTATAGTTGCATATCAATGTGTGGTTAGATATGCTAGTTCACTATAAACAGAGCTTTGATACCAACCTGTCACACCCCCGAACCAGACGGCGGAAACGTTCGAGGGCTATTGTGACTCAATTGAATACCATCACAATGAATATACATGAATCATAACATCAATCATCACCATGCATTGAAATATTACAACCGATATTGTTTACATTCAGTATACTGTTCAAAACATTACACTTCCAAAACGTAAACTGTTCGATACTAATTAAACAAACATCATGACATTACTGGATACATTTTTCCATCGATTTACCTGTTACCTGAGAATACAAGTATTTTGTAAAAACGTCAACATAAGAAATGTTGGTGAGTTCATAAGTAAGGTTTGAAAAGAAATGATTTGTATAGTTTTGAAAACCGTAGAAAATCCTATATTTTCTAAAAATGTTGCATATAAGAAAAAGTGTGAAGATTCGTATGTATGCTTGTTGATTTCTGTAAATGTGAATAATTGTTAGACTTTGTATGCATTACATAGGTGAAAGTGTTGAATTCCATAGGAAAACCCGACGTTTTCCTAATACATCAATTTACATGGCTTAGTTAGTATTATTCCGATACGACGTTGTATTCTATAGTTCCAGGTGACATTGGATTAATTATGGGTTGTGAGTCGTTATAAGCACGCATTAATGAAAATGACTAGTTTACAACTTTACAAACGATCCCTTAGGCGTCGTCCGTACTACTCAATTAATCCACCCACCCTGACTTCTCATAGCCCCACAACCGAGGAGAAAAGAGGGTGCGAAGCCCCCGTCATTTCCATAAGTCGTTCAAGGCTATCGTGAATGCGAAAGGCCCTTGGCCCGACTCGCATTTGACTTCTCGACTTTGCTAGCAGTACCAAAGGACCCTTGGGGCCCAACAGCACAAAAGCTATTGAAAGTCCTTTTACACGGAATTAGGTCATATAAGACCCAACAACATGTAAGCGCGTTTCCTTCGGGCCTAAAGATCATGTCATTGGGCTAGCTAGGCCCAACAAGCACGATTTGAAACTTTCGGGCCCAAAGATGGTGTATTGACTTCTCGTGAATTTCCGCATGTGTATTGACTTCTTGTGAATTTCTGCATATGTATTGACTTCTCGTAAATTTCCGCGTGTGTATTGAAGTATCATTGTTTATTGATTTTTGATTCCTTATTGATTCGAGACCGAATCAATTCGTTTGGTAACGATTTTGGTGTTGAAGGTGTATTACGTTTCGCCGGTAGCCGTGGTACTCGTATTTTATCTTAAAGGATTTATTGTTTTAAACATTAGAGTTTTTCTTTTTGATGCCCCTTCTTGGATAAAATTTATACTTTTAACCCTTTAATATAAAAGAATTTCCATTTTAGTCCTTAAACCATTTTTCTTGACACTTTAGTATCAAAACTTGTTGAAAAGACATTTTCAGCCCAAATTTACTTGATAAACAGTTGAAACCCTTCAAAAATGAAATGTTCTCGGTTAAAACCTCCATTTTCGCAATTTTTACAACTTTGACCCAAAATGGAAATTTTTTGCATCTTTGGTCCCTTTTTAATTTGAAAAGAACTTTTGACCTTTGAAATAGATTTGGTAAACTAGTAATCCTTTGTTTTACAGAAATGTGCAGTTTCAGCCCCAAATCAAAAATCTCGCAATTTGGGGCTTTATTGGGCCGAAAAGTCCATTTTGGCCCATTATGCTTAACTTCACATTTTAACCCTTCAAAAGTGTTAATTTTCAGAAAATACATATTAGAAACTGTTTAGACTCATCTTAACCTTCAGAATTTGTTTTTTGTCGTTTTGGGCCCCTTAATTTTGTATTTTTAGCATTTTGAGCCCAAAAATGGGTTTTAAGTCCAAACATGTTCATATTAACCAACTAAGTTATTTTTCTAGAGTTGATTAGTGTGAAATGGTATAAGTTATACTTATTTCACTCATCATATTGTAGATCTCGGTTTTTTAGGTTGTTTTGTGTAACGTCCCAAAATTCAAGACTAAAAATTTCTTTTAATAAAATATTACTTAAAGTAAAATCGTCGATTCAAAGCATAATCAAAGTAATAGTTTTCAAAACACATGTTCATTATTAGAGTACTACATCCCAGGCTGTCTAAAATATGGTGTGTGCCATGCGATCATCTCGAGCTCCATCATCCGCTACCGGAAGTACCTGAAACCAAAACTGAAAACCGTAAGCACAAAGCTTACTGAGTTCCCCACCCTACCACATACCATGCAAACATACAACATACATACTGCCAGGCTATTCTGGGGTGCCTGACTACCCTGTACGGCCATTCTGGGGTGCCGACTACCCGTGCGGCCATTCTGGGGTGCCGACTATCCGTGTCAAGCCATTCTGGGGTGCTGACTACCCGTGTCAAGCCATTCTGGGGTGCTGACTACCCATCGGTCCTAACAACCGATCCTCGGGGACTATTTCACCCCTTACTGCTACTAGCACATATATCGTAACATAACATATTATCAGACATATCTGGGGTGTCTGACCTACCCTTCGGTCCTAACAACCGAATTATACTACTATCACATACACATATCATAACGTAACAGATTATCAGACATATCTGGGGTGTCTGAACTACCCTTCGGTCCTAACAACCGGACTTGGGGACTGGTCCCCTCCAACTACCTCTATCGCATATAACATAACAGGCCAGCATGCAAACATATCATCACATACTGTCAGATGTTTCTGGGGTGTCTGACTACCCTCCGGTCCTAACAACCGTACTCTACTGATGAGCCAGGGAGCCCCGTCCATGCTCCTATTGATAGTGAGATACGGGCCCAGCCCGCACTCACTCTTTCCCTAACTTGGGCCTCGCCCCTGCTCTGCTGCTACTGAGATGTGTAACACCATCCACACTCTGCTATGGGTGAGATGCGGGACCTCGCCCACACTCACCTCCCTACCAGGCACATACAAGTATCACACAGTCAACAAGTATAAACTATCACATAAACCATTCTTTGGGCACCCGCCCGCTAATATTAGGACTCGTCCGGAATATCATACTAGCATGCTATGCCTAGGGCTAACCCCCGGGTCTTCTACTCATAACTACCTGGGCCGGCATTGTGGCCGTAGACCCATTCATACAAAGGGAAACTCACCTGCACTGGCTGAACTTGCTGATGATCCCACTAGCTGCTGTCTGACCACTCCCTGAACTCCTGCCTTACTAGCTTCCTGAGCTATCAATATCAATGCAACACTTTGTCTAACTGACCCCCGACAGTTAACCAAGTCAATTCTGGTCTAAGTCAAAGTCCTGGTCAAAGTCAACCTTTCCAGGTCAACCCTACTCGCCGAGTCCACTTATCGACTCGCCGAGTTCATATACTCAGGGTCCTTCCATTCGCGACATGACTCGCCGAGTCAGTCCATGACTCGCCGAGTCCAATGATTTCCGAGTCCTAACCTGTACAACTCGCTGAGTCTCCACCCGGCTCACTGATTCGAATCTCAACTCGAAGGGTTTGGGGCTACACGACCTGAATCGCCGAGTCCAAGAACAGACTCACCGAGCACAAGGAAATCTTCATGCAACTCGTCGAGTTGTTCATCCAACTCGCCGAGTTCATGCCCATCTTCATCCGACTCGACGAGCTGTTCATCCCACTCGTCGAGTTCCTCCTCATCTTCATGTTACTCGCCGAGTCCACTCGAAGGACTCGTCGAGTCCATTCGGATCCACATACATGCAGAGGACTTTTGAGTCATGCATGGACCCCAAACTATAGATCTACCCTTCCCAAGCCTATTCCCCACGTAAAGTTGCAAACTTTACGTATAGAGAAGGAGATCTAGGCACAATCCACCATAAACTAGGGTTTAAGACCAAGAGGCTCCTAAGTCGACTCAATGGCTGATACTTTGTGCTTCTCTAGGCCATAACACACTTGGATCTGAAGTAGCAACTCCAGATCCGACTTCTAACCCATAAGGGTGGCTAACCATGGCTTAAAAAGCCCCAAAACTCACAACCAAAATAGATCTAAGGGAAGGAAATGACTTAATACCTTCAATACCTCAGAAAGGCTCCACAAACTCTAGATCTGAAGCCAATCCTTGAAGCTTCACTGATTCCCCTCTTTCTTCTTCCCTCAAATCACCCAAAAATGGCTTGGAAGCTTGAATGCACAACAATAGAGGCTTAGGGTTTGCTTTCTGAATGAGGGAGGCTCTAAGGAACCCTAATGGAGAGAATAAGGAGCTTAAATAGTGCCCAAAGTCCCGGATTTAGGGTTTTCCTCACACATACCAGACTCGCCGAGTCCACTTGGCCGACTCACCGAGTTGGTCATTTACAGCTTGACCCGGATCCCGCTCGGACTCGTCGAGTTCCTCCTTGGTCTCGCCGAGTTGCCCCTAAAATTAGGGTTTTCTTTCCTTTCTTGGCCTTCAAAACTCCGGGTGTTACAACTCTCCCCCACTTAAACTAAAATTCGTCCTCGAAGTTTGCTATGGCCCACCGCCTGCAATCTGCCTCTAATACCCAACCAATTATTCCAACACCAGGTGCCTTCCCTTGCTGGCCTTCCGCTCGGTCATTCCGACTAACATTAATCCTTGCAGTTAATCATCTCGAGTCAACCCTGACCCTGAACATTCTGGAACATAACTTGCTCAACCGACTTTCTTTCTGGTACTCACCGAGTACTGCACTGAACCCATATGGGTTCTCCACTTCCTTCCTTGCGCGATTTCCTTGCCTCTCCATGGCAATGCTCCATAACCAACTATCTCCTCTGACACTGTGAAGATCCTATCTTCACCAATCCATTATTCCTACTAAAACCAGTACAGGTCATCACCGCCAGTAACCACTAACACTCCTCTCTTGTCATAACTTGGAGTCGAGCACCCCTCGGCTCGACTAACTGAATTCCACCATAAACCACTTACCCGCACTACTGCTGACTGGAAATTTCTGCCATTCCTCATCTGCCTTCCGGATGAACTGAGACCACTCTGGTCCTTACCAACCTATCAGTGTCTGGATTACCGGCTCCCACCGGTAGCTAGTCCCAACACCGTCACTAGTCTCTCCCAGCGACTTCCAAAGAAACCTTGATCACCTATAACTGATCAATCAATTCCGCCATTCAGGCACTACAAACCTGGGATCCCCGATCCCTTAACTTGACACTAAGGTCTCTACCAGGTCCCACCTGTGCTGCTAAAACTCATGGGCCTCGCCCACGGGTCTCACCCAACCATACTACTGAGCAACCCTGCTCCCAGGTCTCATCTACACTGCTAATCTTATACGGGCCTCGCCCACAGGTCTCACCCAACTATATCCTGGAGCGGCCTCTCCCAAGGTCTCACTTTTCTAGGGCTATACAGGCAACTCCCTATCATTCTCATCCACTACCCATCCTGATCCCTATCTGATCACTAGGAAATAAGGGCCTCGCCCCAATTCCGCTAACGAAGCTACTAAGGAATGCTACGGCTTACCCATAGTCTTACATCACCATCCATTGCTGACTGCTAGTGAATGCTACGGCTGCCCCGTAGTCTTACAACACTTCCACCACTGGCTGCTATCACGAAGGCACCCATGTGCCATTAGCTCTCAAGATCCTCATTCTGACTCCCTCGAGTCCTACGGGCGATCCACAACCCGAATTCCCAACCACGAACTAACCATTACCATCACACGCACTAGCTGATGGGGAGTTTCTCAAACTCCCAACCGTGAAATCCTCAATCCATTAAACCTGAACTACTTCCTTTCCTTCTCGGAGGTCGCGCACTCATCCTGGGTCTGCGTGCTCCTACCTTTGCACACTCGGAGGATTCTCCCCCACTTCGATCCTGCTTACCCTTTGTTACTCAATACTCAAAAAGAAATCCCAATCCTTGCTACCATTCCATAATCAATCTGCCGAGGAACCCAAGCTTACCATAGCTAGGGATCTAACTAATCCATCTCAAATACTATACAACTCCGATCTAGCGAGACATACCAAGTCTCTCCCAAGCATGATACAGTTACTGCATTCTATGTAACCTTCTCCAATAGGGCACATCCCCTCACTACCCTTCGAATATCCAAGGTATGCAGATGGCATATAACTCGATCACAACCAACCACTCGAAAAATAAAATACTCACACCGATAATGATGCATGACCATAACAATATAATCATGCACAAATAAAAGAACTGAAAACGGGAATCGCATACCTACAACGTCCGGCGTTGCACGCGTCTCCAAGGTTGTCATCTGAAAAGCCCTGCTCCCTGCTGCAGGTGCCTCTACCCGGCCCTGACGACCATCCGTGATCCTCAAGGTTGCAGGGGCGGGTGCCATCACCCGTCCTGCTAAAAACAAACTGAGGCACTGGGCCTTCTTGTGGCCCCGCTGGTTGCAGTGAAAACATATCAAGTCTGATCCCTGCGCGGTGGTAACAGTACAATCCCTGCTGAAATGACCAGTCCGACCGCACTTGAAACGGCCAGACTCACCACTGCTACCACTCCTGCACGCGCCCCCGTGCGCCCTGCCACACTTCCCGCACCGACTACGGTCCTGATAATCCCTCGATCTCGTATCTGATCCCTTGGGCCTTTTGCCCAAACTCGCGACCACCTGAACCTCATCCGGCTTCCTCTTCCGGATCTGCTCCAAATCAATCTCCCTCTCCCTGGCCTGAGAAATCATATCTTCCAGCGTCTTACAGCTGGATCTGCTCACGAACTCCCTGATGTCATCCTTCAACATCTCATGGTATCGGGCCTTCTTCATCTCCTCATCCGCGACATACTGTGGTACAAGAAGAGCCCTCTTCCTGAGCTTGGTGGTGATCTCCGCCACAGCCTCAGTGGTCTGCGTCAAATCCTGAAACTCCCGCGCCAACTGCTGCACCTCAATAGTCGGCGAAAACTCCGCCCTGAACCTGGCCGAGAAATCGCTCCAAGTCACCGCGTCAAACGCGACATCATCCCCCAAAACATGACCAATCTCTTCCCACCAATCCCTCGCTCTGTCCTTCAGAAGATAGGAGGCGAGTCTAACCTTGTCCCCCCCTCGGGACACTTGCTCGTACGAAAAGCGTTGGCAACATCAGCCAACCATCTGCTACTAGCAATGGGGTCCCTAACCCCATGATAATCTGGTGCCCTGCAAGCCCCGAACTCCCAAAATGTCAAGGTACGCGCTCCCATCAAGGCCATCATCTCAGTACGGAAGGTTCCCAGCCTCTCATCCAACATCTCCAATATGCCCCCCTTGATCGTGCCAAAGATCACAGGAGTCTGATCTAGCATACTGCGCACAACCTCGGCGGATATCAACTCCCTCATTCGCTCCTCGAGCTGCTCGGCTCCTGAGCCCAAGCCTGATCCCTCTCCGGCACCTGATCCGCCCACTGGTCTCTCTCACAACTTCACCATGCTGAGAATATACCACAACCACTATCAGAATACTCATCACTGATGCGAGACCAAACATACTCTACCAGGTTCCCGGTCTTGTCTCGGCCTTTCCCGAATCGAGTACGGATCCTCTGCTTTCAGTAGTACGGGCCCATACTACCTTCCACATCTATCCGTACTTTCCTCAGGAATTGCTTCGACTCCACCAGGTCCCTTATCCACTACTACTGCTCCCAACACTATCTCATCCTAGGCTTACCCTAGGGAAACCTCTGACTCAACTCAGACCAGTCCTCAGCTGCTGAAGGTCTCCTTGGGATGCCAATTAGCCATCACCTAGATACCATCACATGCGACGTGGCTCAGATAATCCTTCAAGTAAAAGACTCGTCCCTACAACGGTTGGACTCAGACAAGAGCTACGCAATAGGACCAAGTCCAGCACTCTGAGATTATTCAACCCTGATCGCATGTGACGTGTCGTATCCACCTAATGGCTAACTCACATCACTTAGAATCCCACAATGCACAAAGCAAGCAGCATTTGAACAAGGGAAAATCTAACCATAACATACTCAAACAATCATATCCACATAGCAAGAAACTGAACTAGCATGCAGCACAAACTCATAAACTCAGACATAACCTAACAGGCTATCCAACTACTGTCTAATCAGCACTACTATGCAGATCGAAAGCACAAATAACAGGAACATAAGGCATCATCCCTAGATCCTTAGTCCTATTCTAGCATGCTGTTCTATCAACTGATAACCATAACATAAACTTGTATGGGTATTTTGGGGTACTTACTTGAGCTCGGCTGATTGCATGCACCACACCCCTTTTTCCCTTTTCAAAGTTCCTTTCTTTCTGAATTCTTTTTGTTTTTCTAAAAATGTTTTTCATTCTCAAAATTCTTTTTTTTACAAAACTGTCTTTTCATTTTGAAAACCTTTTATCCGACCCCTCAGTTTGAGTTCAGGCACACCCGAGATTATGCCCGAATCCCTCAAACCAAGGCTCTGATACCAACTTGTAACGTCCCAAAATTCAAGACAAAATTTTTTTTTTAATAAAATATTACTTAAAGTAAAATCGTCGATTCAAAGCATAATCAAAGTAATAGTTTTCAAAACACATGTTCATTATCAGAGTACTACATCCCAGGCTGTCTAAAATATGGTGTCTGCCATGCGATCATCCCGAGCTCCATTATCCGCTACCGGAAGTACCTAAAACCAAAACTGAAAACCGTAAGCATGAAGCTTAGTGAGTTCCCCACCCTACCACATACCATGCAAACATACAACATACATACTGCCAGGCTATTCTGGGGTGCCTGACTACCCTGTACGGCCATTCTGGGGTGCCGACTCCCCGTGCGGCCATTCTGGGGTGCCGACTACCCGTGTCAAGCCATTCTGGGGTGCTGACTACCCGTGTCAAGCCATTCTGGGGTGCTGACTACCCATCGGTCCTAACAACCGATCCTCAGGGACTATTTCAACCCTTACTGCTACTAGCACATATATCGTAACATAACATATTATCAGACATATCTGGGGTGTCTGGCCTACCCTTTGGTCCTAACAACCGAATTCTACTACTATCACATACACATATCATAACATAACAGATTATCATACATATCTGGGGTGTCTGAACTACCCTTCGGTCCTAACAACCGGACTTGGGGACTGGTCCCCTCCAACTACCTCTTTCGCATATAACTTAATAGGAACATACTGTCAGACGTTTCTGGGGTGTCTAACTACCCTCCGGTCCTAACAACCGAACTCTACTGATGAGCCAGGGAGCCCCGTCCATGCTCCTACTGATAGTGAGATACGGGCCCAGCCCGCACTCACTCTTTCCCTAACTTGGGCCTCGCCCCTGCTCTGCTGCTACTGAGATGTGTAACACCATCCACACTCTGCTATGGGTGAGATGCGGGACCTCGCCCACACTCACCTCCCTTCCAGGCACATACAAGTATCACACAGTCAACAAGTATAAACTATCACATAAACCATTCCTTGGGCACCCACCCGCTAACATTGGGACTCGTCCGAAATATCATACTAGCATGCTATGCCTAGGGCTAACCCCCGGATCTTCTACTCATAACTACCTGGGCTGGCATTGTGGCCGTAGACCCATTCATACAAAGGGAAACTCACCTGCACTGGCTGAACTTGCTGATGATCCCACTAGCTGCTGCCCGACCACTCCTTGAACTCCTGCCTTACTAGCTTCCCGAGCTATCAATATCAATGCAACACTTAGTCTAACTGACCCCCGACAGTTAACCAAGTCAATTCTGGTCTAACTCAAAGTCCTGGTCAAATTCAACCTTTGCAGGTCAACCCTACTCGCCGAGTCCACTTACCGACTCGCCGAGTTCATATAATCAGGGTCCTTCCATTCGCGACATGACTCGCCGAGTCAGTCCATGACTCGCCGAGTCCAATGATTTCCGAGTCCTAACCTGTCCAACTCGCTGAGTCTCCACCCGACTCACTGATTCGAATCTCAACTCGAAGGGTTTGGGGCTACGCGACCTGACTCGCTGAGTCCAAGAACAGACTCGCCGAGCACAATGAAATCTTCATCCAACTCGCCGAGTTCATGCCCATCTTCATCCGACTCGACGAGCTGTTCATCCCACTCGTCGAGTTCCTCCTCATCTTCATGTTACTCGCCGAGTCCACTCGAAGGACTCCTCGAGTCCATTCAGATCCACATACATGTAGAGGACTTTTGAGTCATGCATGGACCCCAAACTATAGATCTACCCTTCCCAAGCCTATTCCCCACGTAAAGTTGCAAACTTTACGTATAGAGAAGGAGATCTAGGCACAATCCACCATAAACTAGGGTTTAAGACCAAGAGGCTCCGAAATCGACTCAATGGCTGATACTTTGTGCTTCTCTAGGCCATAACACACTTGGATCTGAAGTAGCAACTCCAGATCCGACTTCTAACCCATAAGGGTGGCTAACCATGGCTTAAAAAGCCCCAAAACTCACAACCAAAATAGATCTAAGGGAAGGAAATGACTTAATACCTTCAATACCTCAGAAAGGCTCCACAAACTCCAGATCTGAAGCCAATCCTTGAAGCTTCACTGATTCCCCTCTTTCTTCTTCCCTCAAATCACCCAAAAATGGCTTGGAAGCTTGAATGCACAATAATAGAGGCTTAGGGTTCGCTTTCTGAATGAGGGAGGCTCTAAGGAACCCTAATGGAGAGAATAAGGAGCTTAAATAGTGCCCAAAGTCCCGGATTTAGGATTTTCCTCGCACATACCAGACTCGCCGAGTCCACTTGGCCGACTCACCGAGTTGGTCATTTACAGCTTGACCCGGATCCCGCTCGGACTCGCCGAGTCGCCCCTAAAATTAGGGTTTTCTTTCCTTTCTTGGCCTTCAAAACTCTAGGTGTCACATTGTGGCTAGTATAAACATCACAATCACACAAGATCATACATATAAGCATAAAAATCATACAAGGCATACATATACTCATAGATCTACACATTTGCTTGTATTTTCCCCCCACAAAACTTATAAAAACAAAAAAAAATAGGGGTTATGAAGCTCACCTTGAGTTGTGGTTTCGATTTGTAGAAGAAAAGAGAAGATTTTGTTGCTATTTTCGGCCCTATCAACCTTTTCTTGGAAGATCTCGAATTTAGGGGGGTTCTAAGATACAAGATCATGATTTCAAATGAGTTAAGAAGATATTGTTGTATAGACAATGAGTCTAGAGTGTGGATCCAAGCATCAACTTACCTAGGATGATGATTTTTGTGAAGAATCCTCCTTGCAAAGCCCTTGAATCTCGAAATTTTTGAAGGGAAAGTGAAGGGATTTGTGGTGTGTTCTTGAGAGTGTTTAAGTGAATGATTATGTGTGGGTGTGTGATCCTCTCGGCCGAGAGTAATAGAAGAAGAAGAGAGAGAGAAATGAGAGGACATGCATGGAAACATGTGAGATATGCTTGGATATCCCATAGGTATTAAGGAGGTGGCTAATCCTCCTTAATTCTCAATTTCTTCTTTTCTTTCCTTTTTTTTTCTTTCTACTTGGGCCGAGAGATAGAGGGGAGAGATGGAGACTTGGGCCTTTGGTGCTTAAATCCAAATCATGGGCCCATATTGATTGTTTTTCGGCCCATTGGACTCCTAGGGTGCCTCATGGCCCAATTTGGTTAATTAGATTTGTTATGGTCCAATAAGGGTATTTTGTTTAATTCTAGGCCCATTATGGCCCAAAATGTTAAAATAAATGAAAGTGGGTCCAATTAGAGCCCATTCAAGAGTTCTAAACCCAAGATAGTCAAATTGGAAGCTTATTGGTCCATTGGGCCCAATAAGGAAGTCCTAGTCCAAAATGGACCTAAACAAGAACTTATAGGGTTTCCAATTGCTTGTTGACTATTTGTAGTGCTTGTATGGTGTATTTGATTGAAATCTTGTTGTCATAGAGTAAGCATCATACATGCCCTTATGTTTTTGGATTCATAATTTGACTTAAGTGTTGTAGTTACAAGGCACAAAAATTCCTGATTGTGACACTTTGGATATTTGTTCTACAAACCTAGTGAGAACCTACCCTTTGTAGCACAAAGAAGAGTCTTTTGTGAGAGAGAGATCATATGCAAAGAGGGCAATAGGAGTATCATTGATCTTGAAGAAATTCAAGAATCAAACAATGAAGGAACCTCTGAAGATGCTAGGGTTCGGCCAGAGGAAGAGATTCCAATTGAACCAGTTGACAATTCATTACCTCTTAGGCGTTCCAGTAGAGTTAGAATGTCGCCTGACTTCTATAGTTTACATATTACTACAGATGGTGATACGTTTTATCAGTGATAGTACACTAGTAAATTTGGATGAAATAGCGAACTACAAAGAAGCAATGGTAGGCATCGATGCAGCCAAATGGAAAGCGAGATCAAGTCCATGTATGACAACCAAGTTTGGAAGTTGGTTGATAATGTATTAGGTTATAAGATAGTTGATTGCAAATGGATCTTCAAGAAGAAGACTGGCATGGATAGTAATATGCACACATTCAAAGCACGACGGGTTACAAAGGACTTTACTAAAATCCCAGGGGTTGACTATAAAGAGACCTTCTCACCAGTGGCTAAGATAAAATATATTCGAATAATGCTCGCCATAACTGCATTTCATGACTATGAAATCAAGCAGATTGATATCAAAACCACTTTCCTTAATGGGAAGTTGGTTGAGGATGTCTACATGAGTCAACCAGAGGGTTTTGTTGATGCAAAATATCCAAATAGAGTGTGTAAGCTTGAGAAATCAATCTGTGGATTGAAATAGGCTTCTCCTAGATGGAATCTTTTCTTTTGACGAGAAGGTCAAGGAGTTTGGCTTCTCTAGAAGTGAGGATGAGTCAGTCTTGTTTATATGTCAAAGCTAGTGGGAGTATAGTGACCTTCCTGGTATTGTATGTTGATGACATACTTCTTATAGGAAACGACATTCCAACTTTGCAAGAGGTTGAGACTTGGCTTGGAAAGTGTTTTGCTATGAAGGATCTAGGAGAGGCTGCTTATATTCTCAGGATAAGAATTCTAAGAGACATGAGTAAAAGGCTAATTGGACTCAGTCAAAGTACATACTTGGAAAAGGTGTTAAAACGTTTTAGTATGGAGAATTCCAAGAAAGGAGAGTTGCCCATCCAAAGTAATGCCAAACAGAGTAAGACTCAGAGTCCAAGTACAGATGCAAAAATAGTAGAAAAGAGTTGGATTCCATACGCTTCCACCGTTGGATCGATCATGCATGCTATGAACTGTACTAACCCTAATGTGTCCTTTACTTTGAACATGTTCAGTCATGGGAAAACAGGTAAAGCTCATTGGATAATAGTTAAGAATATTCTGAAGTATCTACGAAGGACTAAGGACTGGGTCCTAGTACATGGTGGCAGTGATACATTGAGAGTAACTGGGTATAGTGATGCCAACTTTCAAACAGACAGAGACAACTTCTGTTCTCAATCTGGCTGGGTGCTTACCTTAAATGGAGGAGCAGATACTTAGAAAAGTTCTAAGCAAGAGATAGTAGCTTATTCTACTTGTGAATCAGAGTACATAGCGGCAAATGAAGCATCAAAGGAGGCAATTTAGTTGAAGAACTTCATCAAAGATCTTGGAGTTGTGCCAACCATCAAGGAGCCAATGGTAATTTTTTGTGATAACGAAGGAGCGATTGACATGACAAAGGAACCTAGAGATCATGGCATATCAAAACATATCGATAGAAAATACCATTTCATCAGATATATGGTACAAGAAGGTCACCTCGTAGTGAAGAGTGTATCATCTGAAGAGAATCCTGCAGATCCACTCATAAAGGGTATGAGTAGGGCTAAACACATTCAGCATGCTAGGAGCATTAATCTGAGAGATGATATTAGTTTTAGTAGTTAGATAGTTAGTTTGAAACTTGTAACAAAGTAAATGTAATTGACTTTTGGTTATTAAATAATAGATAATTATTTATGAGTTTGTTTACTACCTTTTGTCAATTGTTTATTATTGTGTTTCATTTTTGCATGTTTTACTTCCCGAATAATTCAATTATTCAAACTCCACAGTCAATCATACTTTTGGAAGTAAGTAGTAAATTAAGACTTTCATGAATTGAATTGTATATTTGTATAAAGAGTTTTAGACATAGAAATAGTGTTGCTATAATATTAGTGAGTACTTAGAAATGGAGATTTAAGTATTGGATTAACCCACACTCAGAGAATTACTTCATGGAATTAATCACGGGTAATTCTAAGATGATAATATATTATAATCTTTAAACGGAGATTTATGAGTTGTAGTTTACAAGTCAGTTGTGCATTGATAATGCGTAAACACATCAGTAACTTGATGTTATAAAACATATTGTTGTGCACGATTTGATGAGCAAATGGTGCAAGCATATAAGTCATAGTTTATTCGTTCCTTTTTCCTTAACGGGAATAGTGATATCTTTGGGTCGCTCGATGATTTGGTGTTGACTTATAGTGTCAGGCCCAACCATGACTAAAATGATGTGTTTGATTAGAAGTTATATGTCATTACAAATCAGAAATCGGGAAATAAAGTATTGGACAATGAGATTGATTCTATTCATGTCTCATGTCCGAATGATATCTTGCAGAACGGAGGATTATATGATCACTTATATTTGGACAAATAACTGAGTGGGTCAGAGTTCAACAACGACTTTTGGAAGCTACAATTTGCTGATTAGTTTAGAAGTTATACTGACAATTATAGTTATAGACTTATACAAGTGGGAGACTGTTGGATTAGGTGTCTAAGCCCATAACTATAATTGGTATAAACTTGAATTGATAGTAACACAGTCATTTTAGGCTGCCCTCTAACCTAACAATTGGAGATGATGATTTTTGGAGAGAGAGTTTGATTTATTATTTGATTAATAAATTGAAATAAACAGTTTATTAATATAAAATGAGAATAATATATTAATTAGAATTAGTAATCATGCGAAAATTGATCCACACCTGACCAACAATTTCTTTGGAGAGAGAGGTTGATTAATTTTTGGAACTCTATCTACCTCTATTACTTTTACCAAACACCCATACCGACATTGATCCACGTCTGACAAACAATTTCTTTTGAGGTATGTGCTGTAAAGAAACATAATCATGTGCATTTGGAGTGGCTGATCAAGTGGAAGCATGACACCGACGAAGACATGGGAATCTGAAGAACAAGTTTCGCAACTATATCCAACTTTTGATTCTTGAGGTGTCACAACTAGCATTTTAGGGCTAGGAAATTATGTCCATGTGCAAATAACTCCTAGTGTAACCTTGTAACCCTAATTTTGATGTAAGTTAAATCTTAATGTTATACAAGTTCACTCAGTCTAAAATGATAATTCGGCTCGAAACTTCCTTGTGTAAGCCCAAAAACCTAATCCAATAAATTATATTCACTTAACTTTGGGTTTTGACTTTGATTTATTGGGTCAAACCTCTTAGTGGATCAAAACTCCTTTATTGGGCCTAATGGGCCGGTAACCTCTCACCTTGGTTCTTTTGGTCCAAGTACCCATAATTGGGCCCTAGTTGGGACGAAATTGATTAATTAACACTGATGTGGGCCATAAGTCACTTAGAGGGCCTTATTGGGCCGTGAACCTCTTTTTAGATTCTTATGGACCGCAAATCACTATTGGAGCTCTTATTGGGCCTTCGAAGACCGAAAAATCTTAATGGGCCCTAATTTGGGCCAAAAACTTTTACACTTAACCCTATTTGGGCCGAGAACCCTTTCCTTTACCCTTTTGGGCCGTAAACCCATAAGTAGGCCCTCATGGGCCGAAAAATCTCTATTGGGTTAATGTGTTCTCGGTTGCATTTCAAACCAAGCCCAAACTATCCTTTTCCTTCTTTCCTCTCCTATTCTCGGTTAAAAAACAAGAATAGAGAAGAAAAGAGGTGGACTTTTGGAGGGCCTCCTCATAATTGTCTAACATGTATCAAGGTTATAATCTATCATGTATCAAGAGAGGGATTATTGTCCATCAAACATGTAGGCTAAACCTCTCTCTTCTCTCCTCTCTTAAACCGGACGAGAATCACCACCTCTTACCTCACTGTCCATTTCAAACTTCAATTACTCTATATCCTCTCTCAAACTCTCAAAACTTCTTCCTCCCATTTCACTAAAAACCGTGAGCTTGTGAGTGCTTACAAGAAGATTATCTTCAAGCAACATATAATTGGTAAGTCCTTGACAAACTCCATAGTTTTAATCCATATTACACTAAGATCATTCCTTAACAACAACTTTTTCGTGTTGTACTTCCTAGGATCATCCTAGTTTCGAAAAATCCCTTCCAAAGAACAAGCTAGGCCGAAAATCTCCTTCTCCTTTCTCCTCAAAACCGATCAAACCTCAAGGTGAGCTTCATACCCATTGTTTTTTTAGTTTTACTACCTTTTGGGAGAGAATACAAGCTACTTTTGTGGTTAATCTTAGTATTATACATGCATGTGTATATTTTTCATGTTATGTTGTGTGAATATACCATGAAAATATGAAAAACATTCACAAATTCTAAATAACTTCCAAGATTTTGTGATATTAGTAAGAAATCTACTTGAAGTAACTTTTTATGATGTTGGAAAGGTTAAACATGTTAGAAATTACTAGAAAACTAAAGAGAGTATACAAAAGGGGCTTTTGGTGTCATTTTCGGTTTTAATGGGCATAAATTGACAGCTCCCAGTTATTTTGGGCCTAAAGTGTTATTTTTCCATAAAAATGGGCCTTATTTTACAACCCACAGTTTAGTGGGCCTAAAGTGTAAATTTTGATAAAAGTGGGCCTTACTTGACTACTCACGGTTTTATTGGGCCTAAAATGTCATTTTTAACAAAAGTGAGCCTTTATTATAAATTTTGGTTTTGTTGGGCCAAAATGGTCATTTTTAATAAAAAGTGGTCCTTTTATATCATTTTTGGTACTATTAGAGCTAAGACGATTGTTTTGATAACAAACGGACTCTTTACTACATTTTTATTAAATTGGGCCTCATATAACACAACTTTATATCAATTGGGCCTTATGTGCCAAGTCCATTTTAATTGGGCCTTTTATGACACATTCTATGTTAATCGGGCCGTGAGTGAAAATTCTAATACACTCAAAATTTTCACGATACTTTGGGATAACGACAAGTTTTCCACAATAACATGAAATATTTTGACACTTTCGATAAAAAAAACAGTTATATTTTTATCACCGTTGTAGTCAAAATACACACTCGAAACATTATTTATAGCGTTAAATAATTGGTACTCTATTCGTGTAAATTTAGTTAAGGCTCTTATGAGACAATCCTTCACTCGTACCTACCTAGTGTATATAGTAAGTCCTGTAGTTATAATCAAAGTCTCCCGGAGGGAGAGCGAGAATTGGTGTATAGATCTATATGGGGATGACACCCCACACCTGAGCTGCTCGCTACAGCTGGACATGCCAGTCTAGGGTGACAAATGTCTTACTATAACCGATGCCTGAAGAACGTCATGACAGGTATATCAGTCATATCAAGTATGGTTATAGTGACTCAATAGAGAATAACAAACAAATAAATTTACAGAGTACACCTACTAGACTGGTGATACAAAGTACAAACTATATAATTACTATTCACGTTTAAACTCTCACCTCTCAGGTCTTAGGGTTAAGACCACATTCTTGCATTATACCGAAAATATAGAATTTTCTGGGAAACTCTTTTTATACATTATCAAACAAGATCACACATGCTCTAATACAAGATTTGAAACAAAACTCTCAAATTACTTTTATAGAAAATATCAGATTTTCTGGTGTTTACAAACTGCTATAACACTTTTCATACAAACATGCTTATGAACTCACCAACATTTTTATATGTTGACGATTTTCAAAATGACTTGTATTCTCAGGAACACGTTAAAACAAGTTGGTCGATAAGGAATGAAGATTTTTGTTGTATTTTTTGTTTCTCACCATACTTGATGTTTTGGATGTATTGTATCAAACAAATACAATGATGTAAAACTATGATGATTGGTATATTTTATGTATGGTGATGATGTTGTCTATGATTCAATTATATATACTTTGATGATATTACAAAGTGAAGTCACCCGCCCCCGGACGTAATTCCATCGTCTGGTTTAGGGGTGTGACATGAGGAGAATGATCAACTTAAGAGGAGGAGACCGATAAATGGTTAATTTTTTATGATATTCTAATATGTTATCTAGGGGTGAGAAAAAATTGAACCGCAAACTGAAAAGAAAAAAAAAAAAAAAAAAAAAAAAAAAAAAAAAAAAAAAAAAAAAAAAAACCACGCATAAATTGCAAGTCAAATGATAACCGATGGTAAAATTTTTGTTTTGCAAAAGTTGAAAATGTTCGGTGCGGTGCGTTTTCTAGACTTGCGAAAACCAACTTACATGGCCCACACAAATAAGGCCTACGGTATAAAAACAAGGATAAATGTCTTTTGTGCCTAATTTTCATAAGCAATATTACAATTTCTTCCCCGCATTCTCCTTCAGTTTCTTTGTTCTCAAAACTAATCATTTTCATTGGCTATTCTTTTTTTAATTGTTGGATGGTGGTTAGAACTTAAATTCACCAATATAGTTAATTTTCCTACGTCTAGGTTTGGACCTAGGGACCTCCGATTAAAAGGCTTCCCCCTCTACAACTGGGCTAGTCCTTTATTTGGCTATTCTTCTGATTAGCCTTTCAGGTGATTGGGAATTGGTTATCGTTGATTGAATTTCAAACTTAATCATTCTGCTTACATCATCCCATTGCAAGATCCAACCCCTAGTTCTCATCCATTAAAAAGTCTAATTTTAGAAGAAGTGAATGGAGCCGATGATGATGTAGCTAGAGGAGGAAATGGAAGCAGGTGATTCATTTGAGGAAGATGGAGTGGAAATTTCTTGGGGCTATTCCAATCTGTACTGAGTTAATTTGTAGATTTGGTGAGGTTCTTGAGTTGGGATTTTGGTGGCTTGAAGATGGCAATTGGAATTTTTGATAGATCGAATAGGTTTTGCAGTGGTGCATCATCACAAAATGGATGCATTATGGCCCGCAATGGCTATTTTGGAGTCTACTACTGGCATTGTTTAGGCCTATGTGATTGTCTTCAATAAGGGAATCAATGGTCCAAGTTTTGAGGATAAATGCAACTTATGTTGGCATTGTTATGTTGTGAAAAGGGTAAAAGTTGGACTGAGTTCTCCTATTAGTATATATATATATATATATATATATATATATATATATATATATATATATATATATATATATATATATATATATATATATATATATATATATATAGCGAGAGCCCAAACGGGGGAGGCGAGAACATCTTGATCGAAAGCTCCACTGTTCTGAATAGTGAGAAAGACTTTTTCAAATTTGATCAAATCGATCGATAATTTTTTAATATATATATAGGCCTCAGGCCCATTGTATTTTATATTTATTCAATCCCATTTAAAGAAATCAGTTATGGGAAAATACGTGTCAAACATGGTATCAGAGATCTTTTGATCCTTAGTAACCCTATTTCGGTTGGCCCTACCTTTCTTTCTCCCCTCTCTCTGGCGGTATTCCTTCCACCATCCCTCTCTCCTTCCTCTTTCAGTTTTCTCAGGCATGGCCAATCAGAAACCATACGATATCACAAAGATCAAGGCATACGTTCCCTTGATCCTTGATTTAAATGATCTCAACTATGATTCTTGGCGCAAACTTTTTACCACCCACTGTAAGGCCTTTGGCGTTGATGGCATCCTCACCGGCACCACAAAACCCACCGGCTCCACAAATGCTGAGTGGGATGACCTCGACAATATTGTCCAGATGTGGTTGTATGGGACGATGACTCAACCCTTATTCAACATGATTCTCAAACTGGATTCCATAGCAAACTAAGTCATTTTAAGCGTTGAAGCACTTTTTTCGGGACAACAAATATGCTAGAGCCATCAAACTTGATAATGAACTTCGCTCCTTGGTCATTGGAGATTGCACCATCGTGGATTATTGTCAGAAATTGAAGTCCCTATCCGATCTTCTAGCTAACATTGACTCCTCGGTTCCTGATAAGACTATTGTCACCTACATGCTCAATGGTCTATCACCAAAATTCGTGAATATTTCCATGCTAATCCATCATAGGGATCTATTACCCACTTTCCTTCAAGTGCGGTTAATGTTGATTTCTGAAGAACTCCGCCTCAACCGGACTCACCCACCATCTCTCAGCTATCATGACCACAACTCCTACCTATCTGTTCTTATCGCCAACCATCGATCAAATAACAGGCAACCTCATAACATCCGTCCCTACACCAATCGTCGTGCCACTGACTCCTCAAACAGTCAGTCATTGTCCATCGCCTAACGCCGTTGGTAATCAGTTGCCTCGCTCCTCTCAACAACAACATATGTCACCAAGGAATCCCTACTTCTAGCCATGGGTTGCTTACGGTTGGCCTTCTCCTCCCCCGTGTGCTGTTCCGTGCACTTCGTCAAACTTTCAGAAGCAACAATGACGCCAATCTCTTGCCATCGGTATCCTTGGCAAAGCTTTGGCAGCTCATCGCTCAACAACCACTTCAGCTGTCTATTACTCCACTACTGATCCAACTGCTATCCCTCCATCTTGGCAATGGTTTCCCCCAGTGAACAATGACCAACCAACTGATATTGTTGTTGTATTTAACACCATGACACCTAATAAACCCGAAGATGCAAGTTGGTACATGGATACAGGAGCAACCTCTCATCTCGCATCTGATTCAAGTATTCTCTCTTCTGTCAGTAATAAGAGTCCTTATAATTCGGTTTTTATTGGCAACAGTTCATCTATTCCCATCACTCATTCAGGACATTCCACAATTCCCTCCGCCCATCGTCCCTTACATTTAAATCATGTTCTTGGCACACCCAATATCATCCAAAACCTTATTTATGTTCGTAAATTCACTACTGATAATAATACCGATGCCTAAGGTTTTTCTATGAAGGATTTCCTGACCAAACAGGTGCTCCTTAGATGTGACAATGGGCAACCTTTACCCTACAACACCTTCTGATTTTGCCTTTCTCACCACCAACGCTTCTCTTTGGTATCAACACTTGGGACACCCGGACCTTAAATTCTCCGGTCTTTAGTTTCTAGTGATTTAATTTCATGTAATAAAACCAGTCTTTCTATATCTTGTAATGCTTGTTGCCTTGGCAAACACATTTGCTTACCTTTTATATCTTCTAATAATAATGCCACTGAGTTGTTTGAAATTGTTCATTCTGATTTATGGACCTCCCCAGTTACCAACAATAGTGGTATTAAATATTACATTATCTTTCTCGACCAATATTCTCATTTTTTGTGCGTTTACCCCTTATGAAACAAATCCGATGTCTTCACAAAAATTTTACATTATCGTAAATATGTTCAAACTCAATTCAAATGCGAAATTAAATCTTGAAAAAAAATTCAAAAATGGTCCCTGTGGTTTCCGAAAATCTGAAGTTTTGTCCCTAATTTATAAAAACCTCACAGATGGTCCCTGTGGTTTCAAAACTTTTAACAAATGGTCCTTTTCGCTAACTCCGTTAACATTTAGCCATTAAGTGAAGGGCATTTCTGTCATTTCATAACCACAGGGACCATTTATGAAGTTTTGCCTTAATTTAAAAAAAAAAAGAAAAATAAATATAATTATTTAGTATTAAAGGGCCCCACCCTCTCTCTCTCATATATATATATATATATATATATATATATATATATATATATATATATATATATATATATATATATATATATATATATATATATATATATATATATATATATATATATATATATATATATATATATATATATAGTGAAACAATAGAACCTACCTCTTCCCCCCATTTTCACCCAAATCCAGCTAAATCGAGCCGCACACAAAGGCTTCAAATCCACTATCTTCGAGTTAGAATCTGAAACCCACGTAGGAGGTCTGACGACCTCCTTGTCACCGCTGGAAGCTGTAACATCTCCTAACCCTCCACAATGTCATCGACGACCACCATAGCAGTCCCATTAGTGGGGGGTCACATCTGTTCTGGTGCCAAAGAAGACAAAAGCAATGAAAAGTGATAGTCAAAAGCTTTGTGGGAAGCTTTAGCTCTGTCCTCCATCCTAGCGCTTCCAGCCTCCGCGACATCTCCGAACTCACTCCAATTAAAGAGTCCAAACAGTTCTCCAAGAGATTGAAGCAGTCGCTCGAGAATGTTGGGGTCTTCTAGATGATCGAGTTGCAGGTCTTGTCTTACTTCCATCATGCTCGCATTATGATCGTTTGTAAGTGGCTAGGCGATGACTTTGCTTAAATTTCGTGGATTCACACTCCCTAAAACAGCTCTGGAATCACCCAAATTAGCGACAAACAATTTCTTATTCCATATGATCCCAACCCGACAACAAGAACCAACTGAATAGATGTTAGGTATGTGTTTCAATGCTTCACACGCAAAATAGATGAATCCTTTCTCAGTTTCATCAACCACATTTCTAAGCACTTGTTTGTTAATCTCCTCAATTTCATACCTTCGTCCCTACACATGCCCCTGTTATCTGTTGGATTTCATATACCAAGGTATGGATGAATCATTGTCCATTCATTCATAATAAATTATCAGACTAACTATACACAAAGTGTTCGATGAAATGACAAAACCAAAACATTGCCCTCTTCCACCATATTATACATTCAGTCGAGCAAATTTATTCACAAATATGCAATGATAAGATTCGAGAATTCCTATGGAATCAACAAACTTCAAACAGATATGATTACGATGATGCAATAATGAAGATCATAAATTACGGACGAATATGGAGGAGGAGAACTTATATGATAACGGGGATTAAATTTTCCCTTTTTATTTTGGGTTGTAGGTGTTCTTCCTATGAATGTAAGAGAGAAAAACAGAGAGAAAAGGGTGGAGTGAGGAAGAAGGGAATAAGGGTGGGGTTGTTGAGGAGAGAGAGAGAGGGTGGGGCCCTTTAATATTAAATAATTATATTTATTTATTTATTTATTTTTAATTGAGGCAAAACTTCATAAATGGTCCTTGTGGTTGTGAAATGATAGAAATGTATTCACTTAATGGCTAAATGTTAACGGAGTTAGCGAAAAGGACCATTTGTTAAAAGTTTTGAAACCACAGGGACTATCTGTGAGGTTTTTATAAATTAGGGACTAAACTTCATATTTTCGAAAACCATAGGGACCATTTTTGAAGTTTTGTTTTAAATATTTTCAATGCGATCATGGTGGAGAATTATCATGAATTTCACACTCTATTTGATCAAAATGGCATACAATTTTGTTTTTCATGCCCCTGTACCTCCCAACAAAAGAGAAGGTCCGAACAGATGATTCGTTCCATTAACAATATCACATGTACTCTTCTTTTTCATGCCCACTTCCCACCTACATATTGGGTGGAAGCTTTACACATGGCTTACCATCTTCTCTATCTTACTCCATCTACCTCTATAAAAAAATGACATCCCCTTCACTCGCTTATTCCATAAAAACCCATCTTATGACCATTTACGCTTCTTTGGCTGTCTATGCTACGTTCAACTCCATGTATTTTTTTAGGGTACCCATCTCTCCACCGTGGGTATTGTTTCCTAGACCTCCACATTCACAAATTTATTATTTCCCAACATATTCAATTTGACGAACAATCATTTCCTCTTAAATTTATGACACCAACCACTCCACCCTCCTATACCTTCCTTGACACCGACATCATAGCACCACCCTTCCCTTTTTGTGCTACCCTTCATCCCATCGAAACCCCTCCAAACAGCCCCATCACTTCCGATAATCACCAAAACAGCCCCCTCCCCACCTTCAAAACTCACCAAAACAATCCCTCCACCTCCATAACCCTCCTAAACAATCCTCCATCATCAAATTCTAATTCTCACAACCCTCCTTCATCCCCCTCTCCTCCTCCTGCCCCTTGCACCACTCATCCTATGACCACTAGATCCAAAACTGGCATCACCAAACCGATTTCCAAACTCAACCTCCACACCACAACCTAAGTTCTGCTACCCCTCTTTCATCTTTACGCCCTTGTGACCCAAATTGAACCAATGCCATGAAAATCGAATTTAATGCTCTTATTGCTAACAGAACGTGGGTACTTGTTCCTGGACCACAAGGTGTTAGCATTGTTCGGTCTATGTGGTTATTTAAAAAAAAATATAAACTAGATGGCTCTTTACAATGGTACAAAGCTAGACTTATTGCAAATGGAAAAAGTCAAAGACCGGGGATTGACTATGATGAAGCTTTTAGTTCGGTTGTTAAACCAGCTACTATCCCATTGTATTGTATATTTATTCAATCTCGTTTAATGAAATAAGTTATGGGAAAATACGTGTCAAACATGGCCAACTTGCAATATTGACTTGGCTGGATGCCTTATATGTTGTCTTATATATAAAATGTTGCAAATCTCAACAAAGGCCTTGAAAAGAGCTTACTATAGGAGTTCTCATTTGTATCGGTTCTCTCAAGTATACATAAAGGCAAATCTTTGGACAAAATTAAAAAGGTTTTGAAGGGAGATAATTCTCGGAGCTTTTGAAAGCAATTGTGGGTGATTATCTCAAGGTAATGTCTCAAATCTCTTTCGTTTTGTGTTTCCTAGTTTGGAAGTAACCTTTTGTAAGATTTGTTAATATAATGCTAAATAGTTTTATATAACTATATTTAGCATGGTGATGTTTATGAAGGAGAACGAAAAGTTGGTCTTAAAACTACATTGTTGGGTGCATTTGCCAAATTAGGGTTTTATGGATCAAAATGTTTGTAAGATTCAAGTTAAGAAAGTGCCTTATGTGTGTAGCAACATTTTTATGTAATATAACGCGGATATATGCTAAGGTTTGAGGTTTGAATCCTTATAGAGGCAATGCAATTATCTATGAAAACCGGCGTACATATCAAAATAGTTGTTTTACGATACAATTTTACATGCAAAATAAGAAGCCAAGTATGTTTATGTACGGGGCATTTGGATTGAAGTATTCCCTCGGATTTGGAGGCATTTTGAAATAACATCCATTTTAATACCTTGTACTGTAAAAAATATCTGCAATCCTGAGATTTTATCCAAATCCCTTGGCTATGACGATGGGATTTTAGAAAAGGAAAATGACTTAAAAGCCCAACGAAGTTTTCAAACCATTCAAAAAACCTCAAATATGTTTTGTCTGTTCAAAAAACCCAATGAACTTAACATTTTATCTAAAAAGTCCAACAAAGTTCCAAACCGTTCAAAAAATCTCAATTTTGTTTTGTTTAAGTTCGTTGGGTTTTTTTTAAACAGTCAAAACATGATTGGAATTTTTTAAACGTTTTGGAAACTTCGTTGGTCTAACAAGTCATTTTCCCGATAAGCCATGTCATCTGTTTCTCTTATTTGACTTTTAGGAAAGTGTAACTTAGTTAGGTTTTTTCGAAAAAATATTAAATTCGTTGGATTTTTTTGAACAAAGAAAACATGATTGAGGTTTCTTAAACGGTTTGGAAACTTGGTTGGGCTCATAAGTCATTTTCCCTTTTAGAAATCCTTCCGTAGGACCTGAGATTCTAAAACCCTTTCCGTGATGGATTTCATAGAAAAAGGCTATAACAAGAATACCCTCCTTTTTTATATCGTTCCAGCCACTCTCTTCATCCCACTTCTATACATCACCGCTGCATCTTCCGGCCATCTGCAACCATTGCCACCTGTGGCATGTAAGGATTGTAGCTCTTGTAAGCTTCCAAAAGAGCTTCTTCTTTCTTCTTCTGATCATCATCCTTATCTTCTTTCTTTCCATCCCTCTTCTCTTCTTTCTTTCCATCCCTCTTCTCTTCTTTCTTTCCATCCCTCTTCTCTTCTTTGGCTGGTCCAACAGCCACTAATTCTGTGCGCCAAGATTTTCTAAGGATTGTGACAATCTCAACTGGATCAATTTCCCCGGTCACCGTTAATTTCTTGTCTATGTCTGCAGATACGGACTCGACCCCTACAAATATTTCAAAACAAAGTTTAGTCAAACTTCTGGTACTCAAATGCAAATAGAATGAAAACATAACAAACAGGATATCAACCTGAAGATCTGATAACTTTCTTGAGCACCTTCCTTCTTTCCTTATCATTCGAAAAATCCACTTTCAGAACCACTTTCAGAGACCTTTTCTGCAAATGAAAATAAAGTAATAAAAATTAACATCAATCTCAATGTTAGTCTCTGTACCCTTACCACTATGTGAAAAGATACTTATTGCACATAAGTACCAGGTCACTATAGCCTTAGAGATTATAGGACATTTCACTTCTAACCCCAGTTTTAGCTTTGTTGGTGGAATCGATTTTGGGATTGGAGGTGCATTTTTGTTCCTTGGTTATTGTAGTATTACAACAGAATATGTTCACGTTTTTTATGAAAAAGGGACGTTTGACAGTCTGCCTAACCAGGGAGAAACTCTCAGGTATGGGGTATTTGGATATCAACAATGTTGCATCTACCAATAGTTAAAGATCCACTAGACAAAAATTGTTTTTCTAAAAACCATATGTTAAGCTTTATTTTCATGGAAATAGCTCAAAGTGATGGAAACATCGTTACCAGCTGTTGGATAGAATACAAAAAAAAAAAGGAGATGTTTACTAAGCTTCATCAGATGTCTTTTGTGAACCATTTTGTATTTCAAGGTGAAAGGAGGACCATGCCTTCCCTAGTTAAGCATATTTACATGCTATAACTTTATCCACTATAGCAAATTAATTTCCTGTACAGGGAATGTTTAGGTTCCTTGCTGTTATCATATAAGCTTAATGTCAAATTACCCCCTTGTCACCAGCATGATGTGTAAACCATGAATCCGGTTCCTCCCCATATGAGCTTGAAGTAGACTGCTGAATCTCATTAAGAACAGATGCTTTAGACATGTCCATACTCTCTACATTCTGAATCTTATTTAATTCCTGCAGAAATCACAAGAGCAACAATGGCAAAATTATGTTTTCAAGATACTGCATTCAGAACATTCAAGTTAAAAGGGGGAAACATGTTGTGAAGTGGAAGTTGCTGAGTTCTTTAATTTTCTTTAAAAACCAAATGCATCTGGCTTTCCATGTAAGAAAAATGAAGGGAGAAGTAACACATGAGGAACAGACATCGATCCGGTAAATCGTTTTGTCCAAAGAGTACTTGTAGTTTGAGAAGCAAATCTATTGAAAAGCGAAAGTTGATCGGTTTTCGATGCAGACTTTTTTGTAAAAAGTATTATTGATTGCTTTATCTGTCCTTGGTTATGTATGAGGATAGATCATTTTAAAAGGACATTAGCTTTGTTTAAATGAAAATAGCTCATAAAGCTGTTGGCAACAACATTTAAGGAATTGGATGGAATAACTAGGAAAAGGAAAATGTATAGTCAAACTCCATTAATGTCTTGTGTAGATAATTTAGAAGTTTAAAAGGAAAGCCATATGTCAACGTGAAGTTACATGGTTATTTGGGAAATCATTTCAGAATGAGAATAAATGAGTTGAAGTTTTCTTATGTCATGTTTTTGACGTGAGGAAAAATCCATATATGAGGAAAGAATAAGCTCCTCACTTTTACATGCCAATCATTATGCTGTATCATCATTGCTTTAAGTTTATTTCCAAGAGCTGTGAGCTATTCAACTCTATTGTAATAAACTTGATCTAAATTTGTGAGTTGATGGGTGAGTGGATCTCCAACACAAGGAAAAGTTAACTCTATTCTTTTGTACGATAATACATAATGTTCAATTACCTTTGCTGTTGTATCACTAGATTTTGAAGACGTGGCAGATTTCATCTCTCCAAACATGGTGGAAGAGAACCCCAAATTTTTATCTACAAACATTGATTTCGACATATTTGCGATCTTGTAAACTTCCTCCTATTTATTTTTCATGAACACCAAAGCCAGATTAGCAAGGCCCAACTATTACACTAATTAGTTTATATATATATATATATATATATATATATATATATATATATATATATATATATATATAGAGAGAGAGAGAGAGAGAGAGAGAGAGCTAGGTTCAAATGTTTCTCACATCTACTGTGTGCTACAATGCACCAATAAGAATTTAGTAAAAATTAAATTATTATTTAATTAAATAAAGATAGATATTAAATGATTTCTATAATTATATGTATATTAAATAATATCCATAATTATAATTTTTTTTTTATGGAAACTAATTAAATTCGTCATTAATATCAGCAATAATATTTTTCAGAATGAATTCGCATTTAGTTTTTCATATATGGGTTTGTATTTTGTTTCATTATCCACTCACTCAAAATACAACAATGTTACATAGAACATGGAGAACGAGAGTGTATTCTAGTAGAATGAGAGTCTATTCTAGAAGAATGAGAGTATCTTCTAACAGAATGAGAGTGTATTCTATAGAATACACTCTCTCTCTTCATATTCAATGCAACTTTGTTGTATTTTAAATAAGTGGGTCCATAAACAAAATACGAACTCATACATGAAAATCTAGATACAAATTCAATTTGAAAGAATGTTATTACTGGCTTTAATGACGAATTTAATTAGTTTTCATAAAAAAGAGAAATATAATTATGGATATCATATAATACACATACAATTATAGAAATCATTTAATATCTATCTTTATTTAATTAAATAATTATTTAATTTTTTTAAATTCCTATTGGTGCATTCTAACACACAATAAATATAAAAAACACATGAACCTAGCCCTACATATATATATATATATATATATATATATATATATATATATATATATATATACACACACACACACACACACACACATCAAGTAACAAAAGGTTAAACTAGATAACAATGGTTTGATTAATCTTCACTTATATGAACTCTTGTAATATCTGAAAAAGTAAATAAAAAAGAAATATGACTAGCAAACTTAAAAGTATCTTGTGAATAATGCAATATGAGAAGCATATATATTGTATTTGGATCACAGAACCCCTCAAGTTTTTAACAGTGGAGAGTAGTAGTAGGATTGTTATGGAAAAGCTAAATCACAAAGGTCCTAATCGTCTTATACAACCTGCCTATAAATCATCTTATACAAACTGCATAGGCAGGGTACAAGATGATTATGTGGACACGTCATATTACTCATGTAAAGAGTTTATGCAAACACACATTACAAGAAAATTTACCGATTGGGGTCCATGGATGATGCATCTAACAGTTTTTAACTCTGTAAATGATGGATTCAACTGCTTACGTCGACCTGTCTTTCTCCAGCCTCGTACCTCTGTAACAATGTCTCATGATATGAACTTTCTCAACATGCAGCATAAATCTAACTACAAATGCCCAGAATTAGCTTGACTCGATGGACATACCTGCATGGTCGATGGTATCACCAACTAAAATTCTAAACCAATCATCAGTTAGTCTACCAACCTCCATCAACCCGAAGAAATCATTGCGACAAAGATAGTACGCTCCAGTGCTTAGTTGAAAGCCAGACAAATCTCCTTGAAGAATTTCTTCCCAGTCCATGTTATTTTCAAAGGTTTCCTTGGCTACATTTTCTTCAGCATAAACAAGGCTCACACCACATCCCTGTACCTCCATTCCACTCATCACAATGATAGAGATATTAACTACATCTCCAATGTGCAATGTGCTTCCAATTGGCCAATAGCTTAACCATATACCAACTTTACCAGAATCAGGTTTGCCAAAGACTTTTGGGTTGTACATCAAATCAACACCATTGGTCGTACTGATTTTACAGAACCATGCCCAATCATCCCCAGTTATTGTATATTTGAACGTTACATCAAGTCCTTTAAGTGTCCTATTCTTGGGAGATGAAGGCACATAAAAGTTCAAAGATGATAATTCCGATACATAATTAGGCTTCATGTTAGGATCCTTTATGTCTAGCAGAGACGTGCTCATTATATTGAATTCATACAACATCTGCACCACACAAACACTAGAATTCAGTCACATATATTCAGTTTGTGGGTGGTATATCAATGTGCTTGTGTCTGTTTATGCATGTGCTTATAAAGAGAAACAACGAACCTGGACACACGCACTTCTGTCTTTTGTTAGCTCATCATCACCAACCAGGCACACCTCTTGATTTTGATATTCTTTTATCCACTTCATGTGCCCCAAATCATTTTCTTCAAGTTTGGATACAGGCACCAGTTTGAATAAGCCTTCAACTTCAGACAAACTTATACAGCCTTTGTACCCAAACTCTTGCAATGTGAATTGATGTGATACGAAATTTATTATCTCCAGCGATCTGCAGTAATATACATACAATTCCGCAAGTGTACTCGGGAGACACTTGATGGACTTAAGTCTCGAGCAAAAACTCAAGTCAAGGACCCGAAGATTTTCAAGATGATTGTAATCAGGAAGAAACTCAAATAGACCATGGCCTAGATTTAAGTACTGCAGAGATGGTTGAGCACTGAAACTCAGAGGAAAAGAATCAGTTTGCTCAAGATTGCAACCTTTGAGGAATAACTGGTGTAATGACTGTGGTAAGAAGGATAAGGTAGTCTGTTTTGCAACTCCTCCATCGGAAATAGAGTCTTTTTTCCCTGCTAACAATTTTGTTTCCTCCTTCTTGAACAGCTTTTGACATCCTGTCATGTTTAGTAATGCAAGAGTATTCAAGTTTTTAATGGTTTCACAAACACGAACTAGACTGTGACAATTCCAAAGAATCAATATCTCAAGATGGGGGATCTTGAACATGTTGTGGATTCTGATTAGGTTGTCCGAGTCTTTAAGATTTAGAATCTTCAGGGATGTAAGTTCCTGTTGCAAAATTAACAAAATTAATGTAGCACTCGATGTCTTCATAAAACCATAATAAATTGAGAAGCTAATCAGATAATCCACAAAAAAAGGATTCTGAATTCTCTACCGTGGGTGGTTCAAATACTTTCAATTTGCTACTGCTCATATCTATAGCTACCAAGTTTCCCATGAATAATTCACAAGGTATGTTTTCTAAATGGAAGCCAAACCAGCAGAGCCATCTTAAATCTTCTGAAAAATTCTCGTAGGACCCCGTGAGTTGCACTGAATTTAACTGGAGCAATTTTAGGTTATCCATATTGTTAAGTGCATCTGTCTTGAGTTTTGATGGCTGCAAATTGAGTAAGCTTATATCAATTCCAGAAATAAATTCACCGAAGATTCTATGTGTTGAGTACCAATAAGAATTTCCATGTCCTAGATAGTTTTGCAATGACTGGGGTTATAATTTGTCATGATTAAGAATCGGTAATCGATAACAAACAAATGATAATAAAGTTGCAAAGAAAATAGTGAACACAAGGATTTAACGTGGTCGTATTCATCACCACGGACGAACTGGAGAGAGATTTTTCTTGGACTTGTAGAAATACAGCCGTCATATTACCTTCAATTTCAAGTTTTTCTAAACCAAAAACTGAAAATAAATACACAAAACAAACTTCAGTTTTAAGTTTTTCTATATTACCCTGACTGCAAACTCCTCTTCCTTTAACCTTTCCATGTCAAGTGCCAGACCTTCCACTCTTTCTGAACCCTAAAAGGAAAAACAAGGATAAACTTCAGAATTTCAATGAAGTAGTAAGGTGTGAAAACAAAATAGTCTTAAACATACATATAAAAGCATACTACCTTTCCTCTTCTCAATATCTTATAAGAGTCACGACTACGCCAGACTCTACTACGTTCTGTAAGTACTTCTGATTCTTTAACAACTATGTCTTTCCCCACCTCCTGAAGCAATCGGTGCATCATCAGTTCATTCTTTAGTGAAACAGAAAGAAGACATCTGTCGCATAGGATTTTGATCCCAGAGGTTGCAGAGAAATCGCCTTCCAATATATTTTCTACATAATCCTTGTCTTTGCCAACAAAGAAACAAGCAATATGCAAAAACAACTTTCTGTTACAGTCATGTGGCAAAGAGTTGTAGCTATCAATGAGTACACATTGAATTTTATCATGAAGGTTATTCTCAAACGAGCTCAATGTACTTCCCCAAACTTGGATATTATTATCCACAGATAGAGACGAACCCAACACTTCAAGAGCAAGTGGATTTCCTTCACAATAACGTACCGCCTTTAATGTGAGCTCCTTGAAACCTTCTATGGGAAATTTGGATCTAAAGGCATGACGACAAAAAAGCTCAAGTGATTCATCATAATTTAATAATCTCATTTCGTATTTTCGACACCTAGATCCAGAATTGAACCATTCTTCTATATTTAGGACCGTGGTTGTTATTATGATCTTACTTTTTGCATTAATCTTCCCATTTCCAAGTAAAGCGACTAATTGATCACGATTAGCAATGTCATCGAGAACAATAAATGCTCTCTTTGTGTTTAAGGCCTCCTTAATGTTAGATGTAGCTTCCGAAACACTGGGTATTTGTCTATTCTTGCCCCCTAAAATATCATGAAGAAGTCGTTCCTGTTGCTGAAGCAACTCATCATATACTTTACATCTGCTACCAATCTCTTCAAGATAACTCATGTTCTCAAAAGAATTCCAATTAGAATTGTAAATATACTTGGCTAGCGTTGTCTTGCCACTTCCACCCATGCCGCAAATTGCTAAAATATTAACATTTGGTTCATTTATAAAGGAACTAATATCCTCATATCTGGGGGCCATCCCTGTTAGATTGTCTGGAAGATGAAGTTTTCTGTGATCCAGTTTATTGTAAATGATATCAACAATTTTCTTCAGAAACTCTGTTTCATGCCTGGAACAACACACAAAATTTGAGCAAATTCCTAGGATGACATTTAAAGATTCTTTGATACAACTGAATGAAACTTTCCAAAATGTAACGTTCATACTAGCTAATATATATTTAAATTTGATTACCATTAAAGTTTTCAGGGAAAGATCAAAATTCAATGTAAAAAATGATTGGTGTGTGTTTGCTTTAGGTTCTATAGGATGGCTGCACCTTCTATGGAGGTTCTCTAATGCATGCAGAGGGAAACACATAAATAACACACACACATAAACTATCTATTGTCGAAATCGCTTTCCTTTGAAAGCTTGTTGTGTACAAGCTGTGTGTGTGTTACCTGTTGTGTTCAGTTAAGTTATCTTCCATATAAATATTCAACACATTAATGTTGAATATTTATATGGAAGATAAGTTACCTGTACACAACAGGTAACACACACACACACACAACAAGCTTTCACAGGAAAGAGATTTGGACAATAGATAGTTTTGTGTTTGGATATGGGATTCACGTATACATGCAGGAGGAGAGAAAAATAAAAGCTACAACTATATTCAAAGGTAGGGTGGGGAAAAGGTTACTTTCACTTCTACATCTTTGTCCACACGCTTACACACAAACACTACATACATACATATAACTATATATAAGAGGGGACAACTCACTCCACTACCTGGCTAAACCAAATTGGCCGACACATGGCCTAGATAAAACAAATCCTTAAAAGGTACAAAGCACTAAGATAGTTGCATGTGCTAGACAAGAGGAAGTGGGGTTGTTTATTTTAACAATCCTGTTATCTCCTTGCTAGAGGATTGTTCCTTTAATAAACCCTTTGTTGTTAAATAAAAATGAAAAACATGATAAAGTGTTCAGAATGATGCATAGGATTTCCTTAAATTTAACTATACATGCATCTTTAGATACAAAATTAATCAAAATAAACAAATATTGACAGATTAACCAGAATATACATTTCAAAGCCCTTTATAGTTAATACAGAAAGGCTAAAACCATAAACTGTAGGCCTGCATTTCTGTTTGAGAGGACAATATAGTTGTCTTTTCTTGATTACAAAAACTATAAATTAACATAAGATTGTTGGGGGAAATTTTATCTGGAATGAAAAACTATTGAAAAAAGTTGCTGAGAGCATCCACAACGGTATGGACCTTATGAGGTTCATGGCATGCCATCACACAAACAATACATACACTGTTTTGTTTGATAAAAATATCTTTAATATTCATAAACCTTCTTAAACTTTTCACAGATACACGAATAGTTAACAATGACAAACCTTGTAAATATTGTACAGATACAGGAATAGTGAGAGCATATACTAAATGAAAAGCATGCAGCAAAAACTAGCAGTACTAGCTAACAATAAGAAAGAACAGAGTAAAATGGCGGAACTTAATGGTAAGTGCACAACAAATGAATCTAGTCTCTAACCTACTTCTCTTCTACATTACTCTAATTCTACGTCTCCACACTCTCCTATCTGAGGATAGAGGCGTAGAATGAGACTAATGGAGAAGTAGGTTAGGGACTAGATTCATTTCTTGTGCAGTTACCACTAAGTTCAACCTTTTTACTCTGTTCCTTTCTTATTGTTAGCTTGTAGTGGTAGCTTTTTCTGAATGTTTTCGTCTACTATATGGTCTTACTATTATATATGTACAATATTTTCAGGCTTGTCCTTGCTACCACTGTGTCCAGCTTTATTATTGCGTCCTTTATTATGTTAGTCAAAGTTGACCCAGTAATCAGGAGAATAAGAAGGGCACGTGGGACACTTGCCCAGTAAAAGAAACGTTGCTGATTTTTCTGTTTTCTGTTTTACTTTTAGCCTATTTAAGTTTCATTGTTCTTAGCTATTTTGATGTCACCTTTTCCAGCTCTCAATCATTGAATAAATTAAGCATTAGGCTATATCTACTCCGTCATATTTCCTGTTTTGAGTTGCTTGATTGCCAACAATTGGTATCAGAGCTTTGAGGTTCTCATCATTTGTGTATGCCCAAGATCATCAGATACGACACCATGATAGTTGTCCTTGTCCTCATCAAATCCACCCAAAGACAGCCCATATCCCCTTCAATGTCTGATGCTAACCTCGTCGAATTACAACACATGATTGATTAAGATGGAAGACAATATGGATGCCCATGGGTTATGGGAAGCCATCGAGCCACCAATCGGTGTGGTTGTGGATGAGAAAAGGAGCAAGCAAGCTCGAGCCTTCATCTTTCAATCGATTCCAGAAGAAATGCTTGCACAAGTTGCCAAAAAGAAGACAGCTAAAGAAGCTTGGGACTCTCTAAAGTCTCGGTATGTGGATGCAGAACGAGTCCAAAAAGCAAGATTACGGGTGTTGAAAAGTGAATTTGAAGGACTTCAAATGAAAGACATGGAGACCATAGATGATTAGGGAGGATATCGGCCATGATCTCAAAATTTGGGAGTGCAGGGGCAATATTGGAAGATGAGGAATTGGTGAGAAAGTTGTTTGATACTGTCCCGGAAACATTTATAAATCTTGGGGCATAGATTGAGCCAAGTTCCGACATGGAATCCATGCCATTCAAGGAGGCAATTGGGAACTTAAAGGCTTATGAAGATCGACTTCGACTGCGAAAGGCAAACTCAAGTGTTGATAATGCTTTGTTGCTTGCCAAAACGGAAGGTTCCTCAAGTCATGGAAGTCCAAGCAAGACCGGGGTCGAGGAAGAGGTGCAAGTAGCGACATAGGTGGAAGATGCAGTTCACGTGGTCGAGGGTCGACTCGTGGAAGAGGTGGCAGTTCACGACAAGAAGCAACTAGTTCCAATCGGAAGCCACATGACAAAAGTCACATAAGATGCTTCGAGTGCCAAGAACTTGGCCATTTTGCTTCCAAATACAAAGCACAGAAGCAACAAGATCAGGAGGTGAATTTGGTTGCAAATGAAGATGGACCTGCACTGTTGTTGACTTTGATTGTATGTGGAGAAGAGAATACAAGCATGGTTCTATTGAATGAAGAAAAGGTGTATCCGAATCTGCTAAAAGGAAGAGAGGATGACAACATGTGGTATCTAGGCAATGGGGCTAGCAACCATATGATTGGCTCGAAGGCTCTATTTGCAGAACTAGATGAAAAGGTGACTGGGCAGGTACGATTTGGAGATGGCTCTAAGGTTCCTATCAAAGAGAAAGGTACAATATTGTTCGATTGCAAAACCGGTGATAAATTTGTCATTCCAGATGTGTACTATATCCCATCCTAACATAGCATATTTCCTGTTTTGAGTTGCTGATTGCAACCATATTACCTTTTGTTGCATACTACTATGTATTCTTTATCTTGGGCTAACATCTTCATGTTGAAGAAGATTTTTGACATGTGGACGCCCGAAAAAGTCAATTTTATTCAATTTTAATATTAGTCATTTTGTATACTTTAGTAATGATTAAATCACAAGAAGGGACAAAGAGGCATACGCTTCCGAAACCTCGCCGCTCAAACTAGCAACTTCAGTAAGAGCTGCCTTCCACAGCTTGACATTCTTATCTGTCCACTGTGAAGAAGTTATGACTTTGATGTCAAAGGTTTTATTTTGTTTCCTCACATCAGAAGGATCAACGTGATAAAAAATAGGTAGAACGAAATGACTGGAGTGCCTCCTTTCTTCTAGGATCAACAGAAGCTCGTCAAGGCACCAAGTGGAAGTTGCATAGTTCTTTGACAATACAACTATTGAAGCCTTAGATCCTTTAATTGCACTTACAATCTCCGGCTTCAGTGGTTCGCCTTTCTTGATTTCTTCTTCATCCCTAAAAGTAAGGAATCCTGCCCGCTTTAACGCTTCGTAAAGATGATCTGCAAAAGAGTGACGAACATCTTCACCTCTGAAGCTTAGAAAAACATCAAAGCTGCAAGTATTAGCAGAAGGAGAAGCCATAATACTAGAGGAAGAACTGGAAGCCATTGAAATTGGATCTGCAAGGTTGGGAGATGAAGTCTTGGTCTCCCTATATAATGACAAAAACAAGAAAGTGGGTGTGGTTATAGTCAATGGAAAATTATCAATTACGCAAAATCATACCCCACTGGCCATTTTCACCAATGAAACGCCAAAACTTTTCATTTCCTTTTATCACTATTGCAATTACTTTTCCAATCAATGTACTGACATACTTTCGATGACATCGGACAAATACTTTATAACTTGAGTTATTTACAATATTGTACAATTTCAGTAATTTACCATTATGCCCTAGTATCTCCTTCTCCTTCATCAGTGAACCTTGATGACTATAAAAATTAAAACCCCTGTAAATCAAAAACCCAAATCAAAACTTTTTATTTGATCATCTGAGTTAAGGATATTAATGGTAGTGTCAAGGCATCTACGCTCTGCTACTTAAACACCCCTATCACTTCCACTTCACTTCCATCCGCATCTCTCCATTCTAAAAAACTTTTCAACATCCCTAAATCGATTGGAAGTTTGCCCTAAATCAATTGCAAGTTTGCTACCGCGAGGGAGGAAGATAACAGGAGCAGGAAAAAAAAATCTTTTCACAAACAGGTGGTGAGCATGAAGATAGCAGGAGCAGTAATAAGGACAGAAGATAATGTGTATAGTAGAATCAGGCACCGTCCATGGAGCAAATGGGCGGCTGAATCAGTGAAAACAGAGAACTAGAATAAAGTAGGGATGAGCATCGGAACCGGGTACCCGATTTTGGAACTGGAACCGCCTCGGAACTGCCGGTTTTGGAACTAGAACCGACTTAAGCGGTTCCGGTTCCGGTTCCGGTTCTCGTTTTTTCGGAACCGCTACCCGCTGGGTACCCGCCGGAACCGGTATATATATATATATATATATATATATATATATATATATATATAATTTCATATAAATGTGTGTTAGTTAGACCGGTTTAGAATATATTGGTCCGATTTTGTCCGTCTTTGGTCCGAATTGATTTGATTTGGATCAAACTAAATTGCGGTTTTGTCGAAAAAAATAACAAAATTAATGCGATCGGGTTACCCGCTCTCGGAACCGGAACCGCCGGTTCCGGGACTGGTTCCAAACATTTAAGAACTGCCTAGAGCAGTTCCGGTTCCGGTTCTAACTTTCTAGGAACCGCCGGTTCCGGTTCCGGTTCTCGCAAAATGAGGCGGGTACCCGTCTATGCTCATCCCTAGAATCAAGTATCGAAACCGACACCTGCATTCGAATGCTGACTACGCTTACTAATCCTCTTTCCTGGAAGCTGCCGTTGCATTCTCGTGTCGTTATTTATTTATCTCGCTTCCTTCATCTCGAATCTCATACTTCAAACCCATCAATAAGAATTGTTTTGCGCAAAAATGGTTATGCTCAATCAACATTTGGTTTCAGAGCCCTAGGCTCAACACGTAGGATATGTGAAGAGGTTCTATGTGAACCTGTCGTAGTTGTGGTTCTGTGTGAGCCGAAGCTCTGTGTGAGTTGAGTTCAAAATCCAAGAATCTGTGTGACGAGAGTTTTGAACAGCGATCTGTGTGAGTTGAAGCAAATCCGAGTTCACAATCCATGAAATCTGTGTGAGTGAGTGTTGAAGATTGATCTTTGTGAAGAGAAAGTTGTGTGCTAAGAAAGTGTTGTGTGCTGAGAAAGTGTTGTGTGCTCAATTCAAGTTTTGGGTGAACAAAGAAGACAGGAACCTGTGTGGTGAAGCCAATCTATGTGAAGAAGTTACTCCAAGTGAGAAAGAAGATCATAAAACAATATTTTTGGTGCACCTGCTAGTGTGTGTGGGTGGTTTGAAGAAAGAAAAAGGATCGAAAATAAATCAGATCTGTGTGATCTGTGTGTGTGATCTGAATTGGTTGGTTCTGTACAAGAAGAAAGGTCAAGTTAGGGAAGATGCCAGCAACAAACCCAGGAGGATCAAGTTAGGTTGTACCCGTGACCAGCCAAAGTATCCCACTGCAATGCCCCAAGTTAACAACTACAAATTATACAAGTTGGTCAATTATGGTGGAGTCGATCTTACAAGCATACGGCTTGTGGGAAGCGGTTAATCCGGAAACTGGAAAAGCGATTGAGGCAAAGAAAAATTTGATGGCAAGAGCATTTGTGTTTCAAACTCTACCTGAAGATATATTGCTTCAAGTGGCTAAGCATAAGGATGCAAAAGATGTGTGGTAAGCGCTTCGTGTGCGGTATTTGGGAGCCGAAAGAGTTCAAAAAGCAAGACTTCAAACACTTCGAACCGAGCTAGAGATGTTGAAGATGAAAGAGGGTGACACGATTGATGAGTTTTCGGGGAAACTTAGTGAGATTGCATCCAAATTCAAGAGTCTTGGGTCTAACTTGGAGAATGAGATAGTGGTAAGAAAACTACTAAATTCGGTTCCTAAGAAGTTTTTGCAGATTATTGCATCTATTGAGCAATACTCCGAGATAGAGGACATGTCACTTGAGGAAGTTGTGGGAAGGTTGAAGGCATATGAAGAGAGAATCAAGGTTATTGATGAAGATGATAATTATCAGAATCAAAAGAAACTTTTATTATCAAAAGAGGAATGGGAAGAGAGAACCAAGCGTGGTAACTTCAATCAAGATCAATATGGACAAGGAAGAGGTCGGTGTCAAGGAAGGGGCCATGGTAGAGGTCGAGATGGCCGATTCCAAAACTATGAAGATCGAAGGGAGCAAGGTATGTATCGAGACAAGAGACATATTAAATGCTATAATTATCAAGACTATGGACATTATGCAGTTGAGTGTCCTAAAAAGGAATTGAAAGAAGAAGTTCGTTTGACTAAAGATGATAATGAGCTAGCACTGCTTTGAAGAATCGGATTGATGTCAAGATTAAGGGGTTGAGTGTTGGGTAATCTTGACATGGGTCATGGGTTTATTGGAGTTATGGGTATGGGTAAAAGGGTAATATTTTGTTTGATTTATTTAATGTTTGAATAAAGGAATTTTGACCAAGTCTAATGCAGAGAAACGTTGGTATACTTGGTCTTGGAGTGTCCAACTTTCTAGTGGCTAGTAGCTAGTTTTCAGTTTAGTATTGTTTAATTTTCGTTGAGTCTTTTGTAGCTATATATATAGCCTTTGCTTTTGTTTATTGGAGTAGCTTTTTGGATATAAAGAAATTAGTTTCCTCTTTCCTTTTTCTTTTCTTTTCGTGTGCAGCAACAACAAGGAACACTTCTTGGTTTTCTTTTTATTTGTTCAAAGGTTGTAGGGCCTGTTACAACAAACAAAAGGTGAGGGGGCTATCTCCATCGACAATTGCTGCTCCATAAGCCATCCGATAACTCATAACAAAAATGGTTATGCTCAATTAACCGGGTTCAATGTACACCAGTATAAAATTGGTCAACAAACAAGAGTTATTCCACCCCCATTTACTTACCTCGCCTTCATGGTCTCATTTTTTTTCACAAATCTTTTATAGATGGTCCCCAACGTATGTAAAATACCAAGTTTGGTCTATCACTTTTTTATCTTCAAGGTTGGTCGTTGTTGTTTGAAAACATTTTTTGGATGATGGATCACCCTTTTGGCTCACTCTGTCGAATTTGAGTCGTTAAGTGAGCTCATGTGCAAATCAAGCGAGAGCAATTTGGTTATTTCACTTAAGGTCCTCACATTTAATGTTAAAAATGATTATGCCCTACTTACTCTTTCCTTCCTCTCCATCATGTCATCTCCGTCCCTTTCCTAAGAAACCCACAAACCTGCTTCGTCTTGACTTCCAATGAATAGAGGAAACTAAAGCTTCTAGGGTTTTTCTTGACGAACAACAATGGTCCTCTGTGTTTCGAATATGTGAAAAGAGTTTTTTTTTTTTTTTTTTTTTTAAAAAAAAGAGACCTGGAAGCTGAATATGGTAAGGCTTTACAGGCAAAGAAGTTATTTTTCCCTTACCATTTGTTGATCAAAGACTCACAATGTGTTTACCCTTTTTTATTTGTGATTTTAGATGTATTTGTCAACTATTTTACGTTAGTGATACATTATATTGTAGTGTCAACCAACCCTCACGTAAAAAATATGCAGACGATATTATGTCATATGTTGACTTCATTGACACATACATATGTTCAGTTTACGACCTTGACGACATGGTTAGAGAGTTAAGGTACCTAAACAAGTAGATATTATACTACCATTATTGTATTCCCGATTGCAAATTAGATCATGGCTTAATGCCTTTAGGGATTGACCAAGATGTTCTTAAACTAGTCAAATATGTCCTTAAACATAGAAAAAAATTGTGTGTATATTGAAAATAGGGAGACAAGGGTATTTATTTATTTTAAGTCTACATCCAAGGTTGTGGTTGAGGTGTTGTAATCTGAAGATGTTTCACCACAGCTTAAAAGAAGAAAATTTGGTAAAATAGCAGCAGGTTCATGTAGTATAACACTAGATTTGAATGAACCTGTATGTGATAAAATTTTATAGACACGGTCATAGGATATTAATGTGGATGAAGCTAATACATGTGATATGTTTATGTTGGATTAGTGTCTAAGCCCGTAACCATATTTGGTAAGTACTTGACCCGGTTGTGCATGGTCCTTTTGGGTTGCCTTCACCAAAGCAACTTGATTGGAGAAATAATAGAGAAAGAGGTTATTATGATTTAGTAATATATATAAGAATAATATATTAATAGGAGAAATCATATTTGTTTAATTAATATTGGTCAATAATTAATTAAGAATTAATTTTATGATCAAATGTAATTAATTAAACTGCAGTGACTGAATTGTAATTATGTGATAGTTGCAAATTAGAGCAATGGATGCCCTATGGGAGAGGTGGACGAATTCAAGGGGGATAAGGCCCTTGAAATCGTCCAAGGATAAGGGTTATCAAGGCTTATCTTTTGGTTACTTGGTGGGCAAGCAACTAGATAAGGATAAGGACTGAAACCCTAATCTCTACCCTATATAATGACCCCTAAGCCTAAGGAAATCGGCCAATTGATTCCCTAGGGTTCCTAGAGCCGATTTCTAACCTCTCTCTTATCTCTCTCTTGCCTCTCCATTTGCTTATGGTGTTTGTGAGTCATTAGAGGTACTACACTTGTGGTACATGCTTTCAAGACTAAGAGATTGAAGATTAGTGTTGTTATTGCAACATAACAACAAGAGGTATGTGATCTACTCTTCTATATAAATTTCGAAATATATACCTGCTAGCTAGGGTTCTTATTGTGTTCATAAAATTGTGTATCTAATAGAGGAAACATAGATCCAAATCTAGGGTTGCATGCACACATAGGATTGTTTGTACAAAACCCATCAGTGGTATCAAAGCCTTTGGTTGAATTGTTTTCAATTAGTATAATACAATTGTATGAATTTGACATTTTAGGGTTTATGGACAATAAACCCTGGGAGGCTTGGATTTCGATTTTTTGGGTTTCTTGAACCCTTGTGTTCAAAATTTTGAAGGGTTTTTCAAACCCTTTCCTTGTTGCCCAAGATTTCGAGATCTAGGGTTTGCAAACCCTATATTTTAGAGACTTTGCCTCCTCCCCAAGATAAGTCCCTAAAATCTAGGGATTTGGATAATCTCATATCTTGTAATTATCTTTTAATTGTTAAATATGGTAATTAAAGATTTTGAATTATCCCCTCCCTAATTTCGAAATTTAGAGGGATATAAGGGATTAGGATAAATTTAATTGTTTAATTTATAATAATTCTTTATGATTTAGTAATTAGAATTAATTGTTTAATTTAGATAATTATTAAATCAAGAGTTTTAATATTTAAATTTTTAATCTAAAAGTGATAAATTTTGAAATTTTTAAATTGAGATTAAAACCCTAGTATTTTTAAAATGTTTAAAATACACCCCATACCATTATATTAATACAAGATTTATATATATATATATATATATATATATATATATATATATATATATATATATATATATATATATATAACTAAAATGCTAGTCTTACCGTTAGTAGGCCTCATCCACGAAGCCGATCTATAAGGGGGGTATAAGGTTATGGCCTATAAAATGGTCGTTTAATGGGTATCCACTCTTACCCACCGCTTCCTTGATTGGTGGAGGGTCGTTAGCCGAATGGGTAGGATAGGGCAATCCTCTCTTCATTAATAAGTAAAATGAAACAATATAAAGTAACTGAACGTTTTTTACAAAATTCCCAATCCTAGTTACTTTAGGCAAAAGTGAATTGATGCAATCCCGTGAAATTACACTTTGCACCCTTGCTAAGAAGTTAGTGGAGCGTGTGTGGTTAACCGGCACATTAATTGGTTCTAAGCAAAGGTGGCATGGGGTGACTCATTGTTTGTCATAGTTCGATGGAGTGTGTGTGGCTAACCGGCACACTTAATAGGTGACTGTAACAATGAGGGCACCATGTATATTTGCATCGTTATTCACATCCGCTTTGTGATCCTCGGCATCCCAGTCACAAACAAGAGGGGCATATCGAGATTTAAACATGTCATTGAAAAGTTCAATGAATATCAAGGAATCTAGGAATTCTCAATACATTTAAAACCTAAAGCCTTATGTTTTTCATGGTGAAGAATTAGTGAATTGTCATTCACTTACCTCCAAATTATTTGCATGTTGGATTACGGCATCCTTTTTCTAATGTGTAAATAATGTTGTTGGATCCTAGCCTTAATTTCTCATTTTGGGTATTTAATTAGGGATTCAATTCTAATCAAACTTTTCCCTTTCTATTTGCAGATGTCTAATGCAAACACAAACAACACTGTTGTTGGTTCATTCTCGCTAATGAGCCTATGTCAAAAGGTGACATTCGACGGATCGAATTTCAACGAATGGATAAGATACATTCGCATGATTTCCCGCTACGAGGACAAAGAATATGTCCTCGACGAGAAGCTTGAAAAGATCAATCCGGAAATCGCTACTCTTGAAGAAATGGCTGTCTTTGAGACCCACGAGCGTGATGCAACGAAAGTCCATTGCATTATGCTCGCCACTATGAATCTTGAACTCCAAAAGTCCTATGAGGACATGTATCCCTATGAAATGCATTAAGATTTGCTAGAGAGGTACGACCAAAGCGCAAGGCAAGAGCGCTACAAGATCATCACTAACATGATCACCGCTAATATGGGAAGTGGAGAATCCCTAACCTTGCATTTGCAAAAGATGCAAAGGTATGTTGATCGTCTTCGCAAGTTAAATGTTAACTTTGGGAAGACTTGGCCATCGACATCATTCTCCACTCCTTGCCCTCGTGCTACAACCAATTTAGGATGACCTACCACATGAACAAAGAAGAAGTCACCCTAAGCAAACTCCAAGGACTCCTAAGGACTACTGAGAGCAACCTTAAGGACAAATTTGTTGCACCAACTCCCACTCCACCTGTTGCTCCTGTTTTCGCCATTGGGTAAGGGAAGGGCAAAAAGAGGAAGGTTCCTTCAAAGAGCCACCACAAGGGAAAGTCCCAAGATGGTTCCTCTACTAGTGGAACGAAAGTCGTCCCCGCTAAGCCCAACTCAAACTCTAAGGAGGCAGAATGTCACCACTGCCACAAAAGAGGACAGTAGAAGAGAAGCTGCCCGGAATACCTGCAAGCCATCAAGGATGGGAAGATCAAGCCATCTTTCGCAGGTATTTACACAATTAAATCTAATGATTCATCACGTACTATTTCTTGGGTTCTTGATACAGGATGTGGTTTTCACATATGTTCTGATTTGTAGGGATTAAGAAGAAATAGAGATGTGGAGCCTGGAAGAATAAATCTAATCATGGGAAACAGAAGATCGTCGCCTATCACCAAGATTGGAGTGTATTCTTTAGCGCTTAGTAATCGATTAGGTTTAGATTTAGACAATTGTTGCTATTCCCCAGATATGGCAAGAAACATCATTTCATTTCATGGTTTGTTTAGGCAAGGATTTAGATATTCGTTTGATAATGAGAAAGGCTCAATTTATGCTTATCTAAACGGCATCTTATATTTTGAAGAATTGCCTTGTAATGGAATTTATGAAACTGTTATGGTTGTAGATAACTTAGGAAATGATGTGTTATGTGTGGATTCTTCCAATGGTTTGGATAAAGCATGCTTGTGGCATTATCGTCTTGGATATGTCAACAAGAAACGCATATCCCAACTCCAAAAGGATGGAGTATTGAGTCATTCGACCTTAGGGACGATGACGTGTGCGAGTCTTGTTTACTAGGAAAGATGACCAAGTCACCCTTCACTGGAACTTGTGAAAGGGGTGAGGGTCCATTGGATCTCGTACATACCGATGTATGTGGACCCTTTAGATCTACCACAAGGGACGCGACCCGCTTCTATGTAACTTTCACTGATGATTATAGTAGATATGGGTATATTTACTTAATCAAACACAATTCGGAAACCTTTGAAAAGTTCAAAGAGTACCTAAGTCTTGAATTCCACGACTATCTCAAGGAATGCGGAATAGTTTTGCAATTGATGCCGCCTAGAACACCACAGTTGAATGGTGTGGCTGAGAGGTGTAATCGAACCTTGTTGGACATGGTTCGTTCCATGATGAGTCGTGCTTTACTACCAATCTCATTCTGGGGGTATGCCTTAGAGACTGCCGCCCATATCCTTAACTTAGTCCCTACAAAGAAGGTTACCAAAGCACCTCACGAGATGTGGACAGGGAAGGCTCCCTCGTTGGCACATATCAAAGTTTGGGGTTGTGAGGCTTTCATAAGACGAGAGACTCACGACAGGCTCGAACCTCGAAGTGAGCGATGTATATTCATCGGCTACCCGCAGAAATCCTTTGGGTATCTCTTCTATAGACCGAGTGACAATGTTGTCTTCGTTGCGAGGAGATGGGTTTTCCGAGAGCGAGAACTCATAGACCAAGGAGATAGTGGGAGGCAAATTGATCTTGAATAGATTCAAGAGTCCATCGATGAAGGAACCTCTAACGCTGGCGCTCAACTTGAGGAGGAAACTCCGGTTGAACCGATTGACCAATCTTTACCTCTTATACGTTCCGAAAGAGTTAAAGTTCACCCTAGTTGTATGGTTTTCATATTACTACCGAAGTGGACACGTATATTAGTGATAGTACAATAGTAAATCTAGATGAACCTAACAGCTATAAGGAAGCCATGGTAGGCTTGGAGTCTACAAAATGGAAGGAGGAGATGGACAGCGAGATTCAGTCCATGTATGACAACCAAGTTTGGAGTTTGGTTGACAATGTGCCCAGACGTAAGACAGTTGGGTGAAAGTGGATCTTCAAGAAGAAGACGGACATGGATGGGAATGTGCACACATATAAGCCGCGATTGGTTGCGAAGGGCTTTACTCAAACTCCCGGAGTTGACTATGACGAGACCTTCTCGCCAGTTGCTAAAATTAAGTCTATTAGGGTGATGCTACCCATTGTTGCATTTCATGATTATGAAATATGGCAAATGGATGTCAAAACCGCCTTCCTTAATGGGAAGTTGGCTGAGGATGTGTACATGGCTCAGCCAGAGGGTTTTGTCGATGCGAAGCATGCCAATAGAGTGTGCAAGCTTGAGAAGTCCATTTATAGACTTAAACAAGCATCTCGCAGATGAAATCTTTGATTTGATGAGAAAGTCAAAAATTTTGGATTTGTACGAAGCGAAGAAGAATCATGTGTATATGTCAAAGCCAGTGGGAGTACAGTTAGTTTTCTCGTGTTATATGTCGATGACATACTACTCATAGGAAACGACATCCAGACACTGCAGTAAGTTAAGTCCTGGCTCGGGAAGTGTTTCGCTATGAAGAACCTCGGAGAGGCTTCCTATATTTTGGGAATAAGGATAGTGAGAGACCAAAGTAAGAGACTAATAGGACTTAGTCAGAATACTTACTTGGACAAGGTACTAAAACATTTTAGTATGGAGAACTCGAAGAAGGGAGAATTACGAATCCAAAGTAATGCCAAGTTGAGTAAGACTCAAAGTCCGAGTATCGAAGCCGAGATAGCTGAGATGAGCCGAGTACCTTACGCTTCCGCAGTTGGCTCAATCATGTATGCTATGACTTGTACTCGCCCTGATGTGGCCTTCGCTTTGAGCATGGTCGGTAGATATCAAGGGAACCCCGGCAGAGCACATTGGACCGCAGTCAAGAATATCCTTAAGTACCTTCGGAGGACCAAGGAATGGTTTCTGGTTCTCGGAGGGAGTGATGACTTAAAGGTGCGAGGGTATAGTGACGCCAGTTTCCAGACCGACAGGGACAACTACCATTTGCAGTCGGGTTGGGTCTTTACCCTTAATGGAGGAGTAGTGACTTGGAAAAGTTCCAAGCAAGAAACCGTAGCTGATTCTGATGGGTTTTGAGCATTCTAACACTTCCTACGTGTACATGCAACCCTAATAACCTTGAATCTATGTTTTCTCTATATACATGCAAATTTCTTTTTCAAGGTTATTTCCTAACTAGCATGGCATGGGGAATATATGAAACATAAAAACTAGTAGAAATACATACCTTGTTGTTGCTTGGATTCCTTCAAGACTTTGTGAGCCTAGCACTCCAAATGTTGTGCCTCAAATGCTTCACACAACACCACAAAACTTGGAATAACTTGAGAGAATACTTCTTGCACTCAAAATCGGTTATGCCCTCTCTAGTAACACTAGGTGCCGATTTTGCTAGCCAAAGGGTTCCTTTTATAGTGTTGTCACAATTAGGGTTTTCACATGAATACTCTTAATTGTTATGACTCTTCATTTCTCATGACCCATGGGTTTGTAACTCCCATGGACTATCCATGGAGCTCCATATGGTTATAACCAAACCCATAAACCATGGATCATTAATCCACCATAAAAGAATTGGTGATTATCATAATCAACCCTATATATTTAATTAGTCTTACTTTGATCACCAAATTAATACTTGATCAAATACTAATTAAATAATACTATTATTAATATATTAGAACTTATAATATATTAATAATCATAAGTGCCTTATTCTCTCATCTAGTCTATCCAAGTATTGCAATTCCATGCAACCCAAATGGACCATGTCGGGTTGGGTCAAGTTCATACCAAATAAAGTTATGGACTTAGACACTATATCCAACAGTCTCCCACTTGGATAAGTCTAATAACTATATTTGCAAATATGAATTCAAAATCCGACTAGCAATCGTAGCTCTTTCAAAGTCTCTCGGAACTGAGATGATGATGATACGTCATTTAAGATAAGTGATCATATAATCCTCTGTTCTCATGATATCAGTCGGACAAACACGTGGAACATGGTCTTACTTATTCTCCAGCATTTGTTTCTCGATCTCTGATTTGTTTCGACATAGAACTAAATTGAACACATAAATTAGGTTCTGACCGGGCCCAGTACATAGGTCAAAACCAAATCATCGAGGGGCCCAGATATCGCTTCTTTTCCTATAAGGAACAAATAAACTTCGACTGATATGCTTGTACTAACTAATTATTGAATTATTCACAAAGGCACGTTTTATAACATCGAGTTACCAATGCGTTTTCGTACAATCAATGAATAACCAACTCATGGTCAACAACTCATATCTCTAGGTTTGAAGATTTATATGATATTACCGTCTCACGATCACTCGAGATAAATTCCATGAAGTGATGCAAGTGAGCGTGGGTTGAATCCAATACTTAGCCCTTATGAGTACTCATGAATGTTGTAGTAGCCATTACATTGTCTAAAGCACTTTAGACAAATCATACAAGCCAAATTCATGACAGTCTTGATTCATATCTACTTCCAACATATGACTGACTGTGGATGGTTTGAATAATATGATATATACCATAACATAATTATTCTGGAAGTCAAAACATGCAAAGTGAAACAAAAGAATAATACTAATCTTATATGCTCCCAAGACTTTGAGGGTAAATAAAACACCTTTTATTTAAGCACCATATTGATTACTCATTATTTATGTTCCGATTAATCAACTTTATGCTTGAATTAAAACATTAGTTGTCCCATGCTCCAAGCATGTACACTATGGTTTTCCAAACAACAATTATGCCATACTCCAAGTATGCATACTGTGTTTACATATGGTCCTCTCTTTGTGAAATAGATCAATTGACAATATTCCAGTGATTCTCATTTCACAATTCCAAACCTTGTTGTAAATGAAAGAATACCAAACTCTTGCCATTTACTGTAATCTGTTAGATTCTAAACTTATATGCAATGATCCCCTTGTAATGACTATGCACAAAAGTCACAAAGACTTGGCAACAGACATTACAAAGCATTCCAATGGAAAAAAATTCCATGGAAATGAATTCTCAAATTCAAAGTACATTCCTTTGAACATCCTTCTTAAGTTCTTTAATCTTACACAGATTCAAAGAATAACTTCCACCTATGTAGACAATTCCATATTACCATTTTGACCATCACTTCTGAACAAGAGTTGCCTCTTTTCAAAATATTTCAATATGGTCCTTACTCTATACTTCTAATTTTCCACGAGCAACCAATCTTTGGTAAACCTTAGATTGTCCTCGACAATTTGCTTAATCATTTTATTCATTTCCAGTTCTATTCCTTTTTCCCTTCTTAATGCCCTAAGCATTAGGAAAATTTAGAATGGATGAATATTATAGTACATGCAATCGATCCTATATCCGAAGCATATGGGACACGATTCATGATATAAAATTTTTATTTGCCATGTTCTCAAAATTCGAACTATGAAGAGGGATGCCGTAATCATAATCGAATTTTGAGAACGCAACATATATAGAATTTCCTTATGTTGAACCATTACAACATAACATTCATATATATTCTTGACTAAAGCAGATTAAATTCTCAATCTAAGCTAACATATATAGAATTTCCTTATGTTGAACCATTCCAGCATAACATTCATATATATTCTTGACTAAAGTAGATTAAAATATCAATCTAAGCTTGTAGAATTGGAGTGAAGTATAAAATCCTCTCCCTTAATTATAGCAAAACAACTTTTCAAAGAAAATTGAAACTTTTGTTTTCTATAATTAACATTGCTAACTTGCAATACTTAACATAATCATCATGCTCCCACTAGCATAATGATTACCAGCATAACATTTTATGCTCCCACTAGCTTTGACATGTACTCAGAAATCAACTGGACTTCTAGAAATCAATACTTAATTGACTTTCTTACCAAAGTTCATATTTCTGATACTAGATTGCTTTGATAAGACTTTATCAAAAACATACACCTTTCCTTAGATAGCTCACATGGTTGTCTATACCTTTTGCAATGCTCACTACTTAGTGTGTCGGTTAACCACACAGGCTCCACTAACTATATAAGAATGAAAATATCACAACCGCTATCTACTTAAAATCTTCTTAGTGGAAGCGTTTCCTTACCATCATTTTCATGAATTGAAGAGAAACCTTATGACACTTAGATTTTATGGTGTATGTGTTCTTTTCCATGTGAATTTTGTCAAAACCATAATCACAGGACTAGGTTAGTGACACTTCCAAATTCATATGGATTGAACTTGTGCAATCTTAATTTCTTGCCACCTGGCAGCACAAGGGCCTACCATTGCTTCCAGGTTGTTATGCAAACAGTCGAGAACTCTCAGAACTCCATTGCAAAGCCAACCTTAACTGGGATGAGCACAGTATATGTCAACACGATAGGTTACAAACCTCAAGTTGTGGGCTAGTGATTAACAAATCTCTTGAGTAGTTCTTGAACCCATCTTAAGATCTTTTTACGACTCCCACTGACCTCTTGACATATATGATTCTCTTTGTCAAGAACCATTCCATGACAAAACAAATATTCAATAGCTAGTGTGGATTCTTATCAAGTTAAACACTTCTCACTATTGGTCTTAGCTGGTCTTTGTTTTATCCAAAACATCACAACTTACCATTCTCAAATGTACAAGAATATGAAACATCTTGCTCTACATTTGACAAGTGTTATGAACTTTCTAAAGACTATGTCACTCAAGTTACAATCTTGGAGTATAACTCCAGGATTTGTTTTTGGCACAAAGTATGAATTATCTTTTGATTTAACCATTTCAACAATTCATGATTCCTCTCCTCAGGCAGCAAACACACTAAGGTGTCCTTAGAGGATCAATTGCGATATGGTTCCATAATCACTAAGATAATCATAAAACAAAATACACAAGTACTCTCCCATCTCTTCATATTGGAGAAACTTTTATCTTTATGCCTTATTTGATTCTTCTTATTCATTCTGCCATACATTGAAACCTTTCCAATGTTTCAGAATTACACTTAAATTCATAACCATATTTACTAAACTTTAGTAAATCATAACGAATAATCTTATCTACCTTTGTGGTGGACCTGACTAGTGCACAACTTAATGTACCCGATCCTTTAGTCCTTCGCTTGACTCACATTCGAATGTGAACAAGGAATTAGTCTTAATTTACCAAAGATGAAAATTCTCATTCATCACACAATACAACTTGCATGATTCCAAGTTTCTATCCAACTGAAACTTGGGTGATGAGAATCTTTCCTTATTTGGTAAATTATGACACTACCACTAATGAAAGAATCAAATCCATTTACCTATATTGCTTATCAATAAAAACATATAAGCAACAACCTTTTTCACAAATACCATTGTAAGGATACTTAAAATAAATAAAATCAAAACCATTTTCTTTTATTTTAAAACTTTGCGGAAAACTGATCCTTACAATCCATATGGAAAACTTGTTGTTATCTATTGCTAAGCAATATATCATAACTCTTAAGTAACAACTCAAAATTCTGATCATCGAACCATGCGATCGAAATATATCTTCACGATCAAAATCAGCATATACTTCCTTTAAGTTTTTTCACTCTTCTTTGATTCTTAAAACATCAATATGTGACCCAGTCACATCATGCAATAAGAATCTCAGAATGGAAAATTAATAAAGTTAGATAATGTACTTTACCCAAAGCAGAGTCAAACATTTGACTTTACTATCCTTATGGACTTTTAGGTAAATTTGGCAGCTTCGCAACCAATGCCCTTCATTTGGCAACAGAAACATATGGGCTCTTTGGAAACGGTACACGGGACTATCACAGACTTAGCCTTTCTCTTTACCATTTTTTCAACCGAGTTGACTATGGCCAATCCCTTTCAATTGGGAAGAGAAAGTTTTTCTGGACTTCTAATGTTACCATTGTCAATGTCCATGGAAGTTTGGGAAGTTGATCTTCCAATCAAATTTTGCTTTACCAATGCCCCAATCATTGCTGATTCGGCATCATCCAACAAATAGGTAAGATCATTAAGCGTCATGTCGTGATCTGTCATCAGGGAGTGACCAAGTCAACAACTAGCTACCTTGAGACTTCGACACTCGACTCTCCCGGCTTGTCAATATGTGACTTAATCTCGAAGACCTAAGCACATATAGACTTTGTTTGCCAATAGGGATTTAGTGACTTAGAACTTATCATGTCTTGAAACTTGTGGGATAGGGAGATTTATTGGAGTAGGTGAAGGAAGTGAAGTATGATTTTCAGTCCCACTAATGCACAACAAAGGGATTGATCTTTCACCTTGATTGCCCTTCGGGATATCATCTTCATTAGAAAGCTTCTTCCTAAAGATTTGGGAAGACCATAGCTATCTAAACTAGACATCTATAATGGGAGAAATTCAAGTTAGTTGATCTAAAGTCCTTAATATAACACCCAATATGAAATATTAAGGATAGGACCCAATATGAAACTCCTAGATCTTTTGAAATACATTGAACTTTCAATGGCATGTTCGAATCTCGATTGTGCCCTCTCAAGTTTGTGATTGGGATGCCGAGGATCACAAACAAGGTGTGAATAACCATACAAATTGACTTGGTACCCTCAACAATATTACCTAATCGATGTGTCGGTTAACCACACACGCTCCACCGATCTATAATAAAGTCAAGTTACCCTTTGCCACTCTTACTAGTCCATGTTAGTGTGTCGGTTAACCACACACGCTCCACTAACGACTTAGTAAGGCACAAAGTGTAATTTTATGGGCTAGCACCAATTTCACATTTTCCTAAAGTAACTAAGATTGGGAATTTATAATGTAAGTTACTTTATAATTCATTATACTTTTAATGAGTATTTAAAGTCGTATCCTACCGGTTCGGCTAACGACCCTCCACCGATCAAGGAAGCGGTGGGTGAGAGTGGACACCCATTAAGTCACCATTTTATAGGCAACAACCTTATACCCCCCTTATAGACCGGCTTCGTGAATGAGGCCTACTAACGGTAAGAATGACATATTCTTATACATATATATATATATATATATATATATATATATATATATATATATATAATAATAATAATAATAAAATTATAATAATAGTATAAGTGTTGATTTTTAAACTTTTTAAAAATCTATGGTTCAATTTGGAATTAAAGTATTAAAGAGTAAGACTTTTCAAATTCCAAAACTTGAGGGCAAGAATTGAAACTATTCCAAGTCTCTTCAATTTGTAACTTATGAGTTTTAATGGTTCATAAAAATGAAGACTCTTCATTTTATGAAACCTCTTTAGTTCTTTAATCAGAATTTAAAGAAGTGACTTTTGGTTATCCATAACTTGAAGACAAGTTATGGACACCATCATTGCCATTAAGATCATGAATTAAACACACATGGAGGTTACACATAATTCCTATGATCTTCTAAAACTCATGAGAACACAAATTCATATCAAGCAATTTCAACAAATCATATAAACATATACAATACTTGAAAACTGATAAAAGTCATGTAAAATGGGTTAACATAATCATTATCATATTGAAAAATAGATTTTACAAGTCCAAAACAGATTGCGATAATGATTTTAATCCATTTCCAGCAACAAAACACGAAAAACTACCCAACACGCTCCTCTTGTCGAGTTCATGATTCTACTCGTCGAGTAGGATGAATTTGTTCATGGACTCGGTGAGTCCTCCCCATGAACTCGGCAAGTCCAGTCGTCAGAGTGCAGAATTTTCGATTTTTAAGCAGTTTTGCATCAAGTATACATAAAACAATCCTAGGCTCTGATACCACTGATGGGTTTTGAGCATTCTAACACTTCCTAAGTGTACATGCAACCCTAATAACCTTGAATCTATGTTTTCTCTATATACATGCAAATTTCTTTTTCAAGGTTATTTCCTAACTAGTATAGCATAAGGAATATATGAAACATAAAAACTAGTAGAAATACATACCTTGTTGTTGCTTGGATTCCTTCAAGACTTTGTGAGCCTAGCACCCCAAATGTTGTGCCTCAAATGCTTCACACAACACCACAAAAATTGGAATAACTTGAGAGAATACTTCTTGCACTCAAAATCGGTTATGCCCTCTCTAGTAACACTAGGTGCCGATTTTGCTAGCCAAAGGGTTCCTTTTATAGTGTTGTCACAATTAGGGTTTTCACATGAATACTCTTAATTGTCATGACTCTTCATTTCTCATGACCCATGGGTTTGTAACTCCCATGGACTATCCATGGAGCTCCATATGGTTATAACCAAACCCATAAACCATGGATCATTAATCCACCATAAAAGAATTGATTATTATCATAATCAACCCTATATATTTAATTAGTCTCACTTTGATCACCAAATTAATACTAGATTAATACTTGATCAAATACTAATTAAATAATACTATTATTAATATATTAGAACTTATAATATATTAATAATCATAAGTGCCTTATTCTCTCATCTAGTCTATCCAAGTATTGTAATGCCATGCAACCCAAATGGACCATGTCGGGTTGGGTCAAATTCATACCAAATAAAGTTATGGACTTAGAAAATATATCCAACATATTCAACGTGCGAATCAGAGTACATTGCAGCGAGTGAAGCATCAAATGAGGCAATATGGCTGAAGAACTTCATTGGAGACCTTGGAGTTGTACCTGCCATAACGAAGCCTATAGAAATTTTCGATGATAATGAAGGAGCGGTTGCCTTGACCAAGGAACTGAGGCATCATGGTAGATCTCGACATATCGACAGAAAATATCACTTTATTAGATATCGGGTAGAAGAAGGAATCCTCGTAGTCAATAGGATATCATCATAGGAGAAGCCAGCGGATCCGCTTACAAAGTGACAGAGTGGGGTTAAGCATTTGCAGCATGCTAGGAGCATTGGGCTGAAGGACGATGTTAGTTTGGATTAGATAGTTTAGAAATGAGTAATAGATAATTGTAATTGACATTTGATGATTAAATAAAGGAGTGTTATTTATTAGTATAGCTACTATCTTATGTTAATTGGTTGACTATTATTTTGCTTTGCATGTTTTGACTTCCTGAATAATTAAGTTAATATAATTATTCAAATGATCCACAGTTGTTCATATGTTGGAAGTAGGTATGAATGAAGACTGCCATGAATTGGTGTGTAGATTGTCTAAATGGTATTAGACAAAACAAAGGTTTGTTACAACATTCATGAGTGCTTATAAATAAGTTTTGAGCATTGGAATAAACCCACACTTACTGGAATCACTTCATGGAATCTATCACGAGTGATCGCAAGATGATAATATCATATGGTCTTAAAACCAAGATATATGGTTTATTGTTTGCTAAATGATTGTACATTGATAATGCGAAACCGCATCAGTAAATTGATGTCATAAAACGCATTGTTGTGTATAATTGATTAGTGAGTAGCAAATGCATATAAGTCGAAGTTTATCTGTTTCTTTTATCCTTAGAGTATAAAAGCGATATCAGGGCCCCTCGATGATTTTGATTTGACTTATGTGTTGGGCCCGATCAGGACTAAATTGATGTGTTCAATTAAGTTCTATGTCAAATGAATCTGAGACCGAGAAACTAGCTGCTGGACAATAAGTATGACTGTGTTCCATGAGATTGTCCGCACGATATCTAATACAGAGGACTATATGATCACTTATCTAAAGGACAGGTTACTGATAAGATCAGAGTTCGACAACATCTTTGAGAGCCACGATTGCTAATCGAGTTTCACTTACATTTGTAGTTACTAGACTTATCCAAGTGGGAGACTGTTGGATTAGTGTCTAAGCCCGTAACCATATTTGGTAAGTACTTGACCCGGTTGTGCATGGTCCTTTTGGGTTGCCTTCACCAAAGCAACTTGATTGGAGAAATAATAGAGAAAGAGGTTATTATGATTTATTAATATATTATAGGAATAATATATTAATAGGAGAAATCATATTTGTTTAATTAATATTGGTCAATAATTAATTAAGAGATAATTTTGTGATAAAATGTAATTAATTAAACTGCAGGGACTGAATTGTAATTATGTGATAGTTGCAAATTAGGGCAATGGATGCCCTATGGGAGAGGTGGATGAATTCAAGGGGGATAAGGCCCTTGAAATCGTCCAAAGATAAGGGCTTTCAAGGCTTATCTTTTGGTTACTTGGTGGGAAAGCAACTAGATAAGGATAAGGACTGAAACCCTAATCTCTACCCAATATAAAGACCCTAAGCCTAAAGAAATCGGCCACTTGATTCCATGGGGTTTCTAGAGCCGATTTCATCCTCTCTCCTTTCTCTCTCTTGCATCTCCATTTTCTTGTGGTGTTTGTGAGCCATTAGAGGTACTACACTTGTGGTACTTGCTTTCAAGACTAAGAGATTGAAGATTAGTGTTGTTATTGCAACATAACAACAAGAGGTATGTGATCCACTCTTCTATATAAATTTCAAAATATATACCTGCGAGCTAGGGTTTTTATTGTGTTCATAAAGTTGTGTATCTAATAAAGAAAACATAGATCCAAATCTAGGGTTGCATGCACACATAGGATTGTTTGTACAAAACCCATCAGTTTATTACTATCACATGCTACCCATGAAAGTCAGGACATTAATGTTGAAATTAAGGGTGATATTGGAGCTGTGGATGATGATGAGCATTAGATACTTAGAGATCAAACTAAAAAGGAAGGTTTGAAAATCTTGATGACAAAGTTGAAGTTGTTGACACTGATGGATGAAAGTTTGCTGGTTTTCAAGAAGATGAAAGAAAAATTATGTTAAAATAGTTCAACATTTCAAGGAATTGCTTACATGGGGATGTTCACAAGAAGTCTTTTAAAGTGAATCAGATCTTCACGATAAAACAAGATGTAAAAATCTTCATCACCTTACATGTAGTCCAAACTAGGAGGGGCCTCTATCTTGCAAAGAATGAAAAAAATCAAGATAAGAGTCAAATATGAAGGTGTGGTTGGTCTATCTTGTGAAAATATTATTGGGCCCTTAATAAGGAGTAAAGTGGAGTGTAAGGGAAAAAGTGTGATTGACAAAAGGTACTTGTCTTTGGGCTATGCAAATTTCCAAATCTTGTGAGAATAAAGACTAGATGGTGAAATCAATAAATGAAAACCATAAATGCTTGCGAAGAAGGGTCGTTAAAGCTTGTACTTCTAAATTTTTGGCAAACAATATCCTTCAGAAGATTCAATGGAACCTAAGAATTCCATTGAAATCCTTACACGAAGAAACCAAAAAATTAGAGTTCGGAATGTCGAAGTAGAAGGTAGATAGGGAAAAGACAATGGATGAGAAAATTATAAGTGAGGACTACCAAAAAAATTAGGATTATTAAGGGATTGTGTTTTGGAATTTCAAAACAATAATCATGGTTCCATTGGCAGGATAAATGTACACCCCGAATCAAGATTGGCTTCTACTGTAAGGACATTCAGAAGGATATATGTTTATCTGGGTGCACTAAAAGTTTGATTCCAAGTTAGGTTAATGGGTTTTCTTGTTGTTAATGGTACATATGATGTGCTAAAGAATATACCTATCTAGTTTTAAATTTATAGCCTAACGAACTTAACTAGCTAGAATACACCTAGGCAGTGTACCTAGTCGAATTCTAGAATAGTTTCAGTAAGTCGGGTGTCGATCACAGGGAACAAATTTAGTTTACTAACGTAATGTAACATTTCGTTTGAAATTTAATTAAATAAATAAATAAATAATAAAATCTTAACCCTGAAATGTAAATCATATTATTTTATTGTAACCCTAAAATCCCTAACATTTAGCGGGGTGTTGGTTTCGGGGAGTTAAATGATATAATTTGGATTTTTGAGGGATTAAAATTGTAAGTCCAGATTGGTTTTGTAAAGATTTTCAGAAGTCATGGGGTTTTTGGTAAATATTGGACTTAAATTGAAAGGATTTTGGAATGTAGAGGGCTGAATGGTAATTTATGGAGTAGATTTGAAAAGAATAAGAGGAGGAGGGACTGAAAGTGTAAATTGGTCAAAACTTTGAGTTCAAACAGAGGGAATATAACCCGTCACCCATGTGTCCCATAACCCGAACCCTAATCATGTATGAAGTCAGCCGCCACCCTCACTTCTCTCATTTCCAGCCGATTGTGTCGCCATCATGGGTCACTAGACATTATAGTGATGTCTCCACTGTCGGCGAAGACAAAAAACCTTGAACTCGACAACGTGTTAATCAGGGATGGTCGGCAAACGAAGTTGCAGGTGTTGCTGACGCCATTTGCTAATTAGACTGGCTTTCCTATTGCTACACTGACACTCCCGTGAAGATGAAGCCATCACCGGTCATGCCTCTTCTCCGCCACCTTTCTTCCACAATTGCATCACTGTCAACTGCTAGTGACGTTGTTGTTTTCAATCTCATTCCTGTTCTTCGTTTTGTCGGTGCTACGCTCCAGTCTCGTCCGCCGTCGCTCCAGCAGCTGTTCCACCCCTGTCGTCGTCATACACCACCAGGTGGGTGGTTGTGTTAAGATTCTGAGAAAAGGCGTCTTTATGTGTAATTTTGCTTCTAGTGTGCATGTTATGTGTGTTTTGCATGGCTGAACAACATAAAGAGAAGCCATCACCACCACTGTGAGGTGATGGCTAGCACCTCCAACCACCGCCTACCGCCACAAGGGTGGTTGAGCGTGTGTGTGTGTGTATTTCTTTTGGATATTATGTTGTATAATCATATTTTCTGTCTAGAATAATCAAGGAAATACATCACCACCACCGTGAGGTGGTGGCTGCCACCTCACACCACCATTCTACCACCACCAGCCGCCACCTTGGGTGGTTGTGTGCTCTTAAGTGTGATTGGACTGTTATTTGGGATGCTTTTGATCTATTTTGGTTTAGAATCATAACCACCACCACCGCAAGGTGGTGGATGTTGTCGTGAGCCGCCGTTGACCACCACTACCCGAGTTGGTAGTGGGTGGTACCCGACTTAATTAACATTAATTAACCTAAAAATTTAACCATTTGTCTAATTGGCATGCGATTGGGTTGGAACCCGTAATTAGGGTTTAGAAAATCCTAATTTTGGATGTGTTAGTTTTGGAGTGTCGGGACCCGCATTTTTGGACAACTGGAATTGAATTTTGAATAAGACCCTTACATCGTATGATTGACCTAGTAGAAGGATGAACTTAATGGATTAAGTCCTTTAATGGGTTAAGTGTTTTTAGTTAACCTTAATCGTCATTTTATGGGAAAACCCTAATTGTGTTGGGTTTTGAGTTGCGCTATTTTGTTGGGCTTAGATGTTTGGATTCTTGATGGGCCACCTAATAAAAAGTATATGGACTAGGAAATTTGGATGGGCTTTAGGGTAAGGCCCATGTGAGGGGTTTGGGCCCAATTTGGAAAATTTGGCCATATATTGGGCCTAGGTTCATTATTTGGCTTTTGGGCCTTCAGAGTGTGTGCTTGGGCGTTGGGCTAAGATCAAGCTAGGTTGGGGGTAAGGTAGTCTTTTTACCCCAAGCATAGACTTATGGTTATGTACTGTAACCCAACTATTAATTGGGTGTTGTTTTAATGTTGACTGTTCGGGAATCTGTCATCCAGCAACAAGAATTTTTATCTGCGGGACTTCAGTAGTGCGAGGTGAGTTACCTTCTCAGTAGCAGTAGGTCTAAAGCACCAATGTCGGCCCACTAGCAGTTGTTTATAGTAGAGATAATTCTCTTTGTGATAATTGTCTGGTATGCGACTATCTATTGAGATTTATGTTATACTATGTTACTATGTGGTAGTGGTAGGGGGTAAAGTAGACCCCGTAACCAGTTGAAATAAACCGAAGGGGTAGATTGGGCACCCAGATATGTGTGACAATATGTTTATGTATGTTATTATGTGGTAGTTATAGGGTGGTGAAATAGAGCCCGTAACCGGTTGAAAGAGACCGAAGGGGTAGGTCGAGCACCTATATATGCTCGACAGTATCCGGTTGAAAGAGACCAAAGGGGTAGGTCGAGCACCCATATATGCTCGGCAGTATTCAGTTGAAATAGACCGAAGGGGTAGGTTAAGCACCCATGTATGCTCAGAAGTATGCGGTTGAAAGATACCGAAGGGGTAGGTCAAGCACCCAGATATGCTCGGTAGTCTCCGGTTGAAAGAGACCGAAGGGGTAGGTTAAGCACCCAGATATGCTCGGTAGTATCCGGTTAAAGGGGTAGGTCAAGCACCCAAATATGCTCGACAGTATCTGACTGAAAGAGACCGAAGGGGTAGGTTGAGCACCCATATATGCTCGAAAGTATAGTTGAAATAGATCAAAGGGGTAGGCTAGCACCCATATATGCTTGGCAATATGTTTGTTTGTATATGGTATGATGGGGGAACTCACTAAGCTTAGTGCTTACGGTTTTCAGTTTTTTTTTTCAGGTACTTCTTCTTCAAAAGGAAAGGAGTCAGCATGATCGCATTGCATCACACTATGATTTTCCACATAATGAGATATTTGGTGGTTGTACTCTGATATTATTTTTCTATGACATGTTTTGGATATTTCACATACTGGTTTTGTTTATCATATGAGTTGGCACTATCAATGTTTTCAGACTATTGAATTTTATAATTGATCAATTAAAAATGAAATTTTTGGTTTTAAATTTTGGGATGTTACAAGTTGGTTTCATAGCCCAGGTTTGAGGGATTTCGACACACTCTCGGGTGTGTATGGACACAAATCAAGGGTTTGAGAGATTTTTACAAGAAAAATAATTTTCTAAAATTAAAATTTAGGATTTTTAATAAAGAACAAGGAGTGTGATGCGTGCAATCGGGCGATATCAAGTAAGTTTTCACCAAGATACCCATACATGTTATAGTATGATATGAATCGTGAATATGTGAATTGTATGCTAGATTAGGGTTAAGGATCTAGGAAGGATACCTTGTATGCCTACTGTATGAGCTTGTAGAACTGCATGCTAGTATGGTTTTCAGATCAGTGGATGGTATGGCTTGATTAGTGTATGCTTATACACGTTTAGGATTTTATAGCCCTAGAATGATTGATTTGACCTTATTTCCTATTCCTTGATTGGTTGTGGTCCTAGGGTAGAGTCTTTTATTCGACAGTCTATTCGATCTTGTATTGTGTATAATTTGCATGCATTAGGCAATCGGAAGTAAGAGTGGAAGTTCCAACATGATTTTTAGTATATGAGACAAATGCTCTTTGATTATTTTATTGATGGGGGCGCTACTGCATGAATGTTGCTTGATTTGTGCTTTGTGGGACTCTTAAGTGATGTGAGTTAGTTATTAAGTGAATGTGTTAAGTCACATGTAGTAAAGGTTGAATAATCTCATAGTGATGGACTTGCCCCTATTGCGCAACTCTCGTTTGAGTCTAACCGTTATAGGGATGAGTCTTTTGCTCGAAGGATTATCTGATCTTTATCACACGTGACTATATTTATGAGGTAACTAACTAACATTATGGGGAGTTCTTCAACAGCTGATGGCAAGGTGAGGACGGAAACCTAGGAATGCTTAGTAAATGCTTTAGTGGATCTTGTTGTGCTGTTAGCAAACATTTGGAGTGCCAGTTCGAGAGGGTGACTTGGAGGACTCGGGATGATTCTTGAGGAAAGTATGAATAGGTGTGGTAGGTAGTATTAGGCCCATACTATTGAAAGCATAGGATCCATACTCGAATTAGGAAGAGTCTTGGAGAATCTAGGAAGCATGTGGGATGAGGATTCTTGGGTATATTTAGATCTCTTTCATGTCATTTTGGTATGGTGTTGAGCACTCGGGAATGGGATTCAGATTCTAGTTCCAACTCAGGAGTAGGACATGGGCCAACCGATGCGCGATCACGGAAGTTCATCTTATCGGAGATCACTTGTAGAGTTTTGGAATGGACCTCAGTGGTCTTTTTGTTCAACCAATGAAGGGATTATGGAACTCTTGATAGTTGTCTCTAGGCCTTTCGGGCCGAAAATCATCACGGGGGAATTAGGGGCTCATCGGGAGCCCAAAGCATGTGGATCCCTAAAATCCTTCAGGAAGGAGGATCCTAATGTTAGTTCATGTCTTTGAGATCGGAAGGGAGTGTTGCACCATGTCCTTCGGATGGTCGAGGTAACTCAGGACGAGGTGGTAAGGATTCCTTCAGATGTTTGCGGGTATGTCATCTTCTGCCACTTCAAGATAGGTATCGGTAAATTGTATCACTTTAAAATTTTGATTGAGTTTGAACAAGTTAGATCTCAATTAGTTTTTTTTGTTATTGTATGGGTTATCAAGGATTGTTATATGCCATTCTGCAAGCCGAGAAGTCCTTTTATGAATCTACAGATGTATGTATCTTGCGGATTGGGTTCCGCGTGTATTGTTCTTGTTCAGAGTCTTTTTCAGGATCCGTTCAGGAGTATTGCTTGGAGGATCTTTGGTCAGGAATTAGTAGGATATTTCTCTATTAAAGTCAGAGTCCAGCGGTTCTATCATCTGTTCAGGTATGATCGACATTTTCCTATGGACGAAATTTGGAGTTCCAGGCACTACCGTTGCTAGGAAAGAAATGGTAGCATGAAAATGGTGGTGTCAGTTGCGTGAATTGTTTAATCATTGGATAGGTTAAGGGAATCGTATCTTCGCATGGACTAAAGTTGGTTAGAGTTTATTTATTCCTTGAGGATTGAACTTAGAGTAGAGGTTCGTCAGTGTATGGAAAGGGTTATGGTTCTTAGCCACAAGCATAAGAACTCAAGGAATTGGTATCGTATCATGGGTGGTGATTTGGATCATCATAATGGTTAAGGTCTCAAGAGTATTCTTCCAGATTCCAGGAGTAGGGAAATCGCTGAGATTGACTAGTAAGGGAATGCTAGTTTTGGTAAGCATAGGGCATAGACAGTTCATGGTATATGGGGTTCGATGGTTGGGGAATCCATCGGAATTATGGAATGAGAGAGAGTTTGTCAAATACAAGTGGGGGGAGAATTGGTCAGAATTTACGAAATTTGTATCAGGTGTGGAACTAGGGCAAATTTTGCATCTTGGTTAAGAATAGAGGTGACCCAAATGGCCGTTTAGGTTGAGGTGGTGTTAGTGGTAGTTCAGGGAACTCCCAACATCTAGTCGGCATCTTCTTGTTCTGCAAAGTAGTTTTTTGGATCCAGATCAAGAGACATGATAAAGCCTCGCTTCCTGTTCTTGTTTGATGAGGGTTTCAAAATTCGGAGTATGACCCGAACACTTGTTGGATGTGGGTTTCGACTCAGGTGCATGGGGTTGTGATGGTTAAGGTGTGGTAAGGCCATGGACGGTAACCATGGTCAATCTGAAGTGTTGTATGACTGTGATAGGACTGTAGCATTCACCAGACTGAAGTAAACGAGCGTGGCAATGGCCATAAGGGTATAAGGGAAATCATTTGTGCCTTTGGCACATCGGCCAGGCCTACCGAGGAGTATTTCTCTATTTAGGATTGATGACCGTTGGGGTCCGAGGTGGAGTTGGGTTTGTGTAGCCCTAGTTGGGGTGGGACCCGTGGGCGAGGCCCATGTGATTTTGGAAAATATAGGTGAGACCGGATCGAGACCGTTGGGTCAAGGATTTGGATCCGAGATTACAAAATCTGGTCAGTGGTTAGTGTGTGTGGCAGAGGGGTTTATAAGCTGGGTAGCCTTGTTATTTGGACTATTGGGGACCTGGTGGTTGGGCCAGGTGTGAGACTGGTAGTCTCAGCATTGGTTTTGGGAACCTTTATATCTTGTCTAGCAAGGGCAGTCATTATCATAAGGTTGCGGGTGATATGCAAGTGCATATCAATGAGTCTCGATTCACGAGTTGAGTGTCTGGTTGGTTTGTGGGTAAGATCTCGAGTTAGGTATTGCAAGATTTTGTGCTGAATTTTCGACTCCGTGGGATGAGGATTGGCGTATCTATATGCCAAGGGAATCAATCGAAGGGTTCAAGAATAATAAATGGATTCAGTTTTGGATGGTAGATCAGCCCTTTTGATTGTGCCTTGGATTGGTTCTATTTCTGGAGGGCTTCAAGATAAGCCAAAGCAGTACTTTTTATTTGGAACTTAAGTGTGGGGTAGCTTGTTATTCGAAGGAGACGTCGGGTCTCTTGCAGTTGGGTTTGGATAATCTCGAGAATAAATGATTTGATCCTGTTGTGTAGCTCTCGTCTGAGCCTAACCATTACAGGGACAAGACTCCTACTTGAATAATTATCGGAGCCTTAGTCAAGTATAAGTGATCTATAGGGATAATTTGTCAGTAATTATGCTCTAATGGGAATCTTTGATGTCATAAGTTAAGTAGTCGGTTGGTAAATTAATAGGATCGATTCAACAATGGGTCAGTATGGGCGGTCTGACAGGGAGTCGGACCATCTCGAGACTTTAGATTTCAGATTGAGTAAATGTGATTATGTTACAAGGAACTCATCCATCTTTGGGTTGTAGAGCCCTACATGGGGTTGTTTCGGTTTCCTTGGGAAGACAGGGGTATGCTCGGGGTTGAAGGTGTGTTGCTCAAGTTGTTTGGCTTGTTAGGAATAGTAATGACTGATTTCGAGGACGAAATATAATTTAAGTGGGGGGGGGGGGGGCGGGGGGAAGAATTGTAACATTTCGTTTGAAATTTTATTAAATAAGTAAGTAAATAATAAACTCTTAATATAAATAGTATATTATTTGGAAATCTCACTTTAAACACCTAATTAAATGCAGCCTAGACATTATCCCTCGTAAGTCAATCAATCGGTATAATGACTTGGAATCACTGATAAATCTTATTTATAGATTTATAATAATGACATATGGCTATAAATATAAGTTACACTGAAAGCAAAAGAGTGTAGCTTAACTTACATAGGTTTTAGCAAAAACCGAGAAACTGCACAAAGTATAATTCGAAGAGCTAGTATTCCAGAGAGAATGGAATTGGAATTTGGTGTGAGAATGAAGAAAATTCGAAGGAGTATTTATATTTCAGGGGAGGCGTGCTGCGCAAGGCCATGTGTAACGTCCTGATTTTCAAGGAAAATTTTTCATTTTTCTTTATTCAAAACATTCAATTACATCATAGTATAATTTACATTATGTGGAAATGTAATTGCGAATGCGCGTGTGTACAATCGAACCTTGCCCTTCTCACGAACCACTGAAGTGCCTAGAAAATATTTATCAAAAAATTGGTAAGTACTAGGCTTAGTGAGTTCCCTGATATACCATATATAACAATATGTACACATGCATACAAACGGGACCCACCCGATTAATATAATGGGCCCTGCCCAAACTACCTAACGGGCCCCACCCCAACATATGTGGAAACTAACATTAATATTTTGCATGTATAATTTGGTGGCAATTGTTAGGGACAGGATCCTAGAATCATCTTTAGGACCCTAAATATTTCTGAAGCCTCAAGATCCTTAAACATATCACAGCATCCTGATTATTTTCACTAATATTTTCTAACACCTATAACTGCTATATTCTTCGTTCTTTTTCTCGCATTTGCAGAATTAGTCAATAGAAGACTCGTTCTCAATGGAGAATCACTTCAACCAAACTTAGGACCCAGGACTACCAAGTCAACCAACGTTCAAATACTTGCTCAAGGAGGATCCCAGAAATATCATATTTCTTGTTATTTAGCTTAGACTATAAATAACACATGTAAATCGCACACTACACACAATTAGCTCGACTATTACACTTGTACTCGTATTATTTTCATTATCTCTATAATCTTATATTCAAATCAATAAAAACAACAAGGCAGGTGACCATTATCACCTCCCAAGGTTTTATGTCAAAGATCCTATCGAAGATCAAGGGCTTTCCTTATAAATCACTTTTATAACTTTGATCATTATTCTACACTTGCATTATGCTAACATTATAGTCTCTCATACAATTTGGTTGAATTACACTTGATCAATTTTCGACCAAAACACTATCCATTCGTGTATGTGTCACTACTAAATTGTTGGATTTAAATTGAAAGAGATTTCCAAAGCCAGGGTTAAATAGGTAAATTATGGACTCATTTTGAGAGAAAAGATGGAAGGAGGGGATGATCTTGTTATTATGGAAATAAGTTAGAGAGGCATCGGGTATATAACCCTTATGGGAACCATAACCCTTGGAGCCCTTAGCTAGCCGCCAACCCACCTTATATCCCCTCCACCGATCGCCACCTTCGCTTCTTGACTTCCGGCGCAGCACCACCATCATCGTGAGATCGGAAACCACCAACAACCATCCCATCTGCCGGCGAGGGCGTTTACCACCACTGTTTCATTGCTATCCGACCACCGTAGCCACCGTCGTGACGAGCGCTGTTGCTGCTACGGTTCCGACGTCAACTCCAACCGCTTCTGTCCATTGTTGCCGCCATCTCGCGTCGCCACTGCTGCCGAATCTTGCTGCTTTTGCTGTTGCCGTTGTGATTTCTACATTCCGAAAATGAGATCACCACCTATGGAATCCCCTCGATGCTCCGGCCACTATGTACCACCACAATCGCCTTTCTTCACTTCTCTTCCGATGGGTACAACACCGCTGCCATCCAGAAGGCCACTACATCTCACCGACACCCTTCATTAGCTATCTGTCACCATGAAATGGTGGCTGAGTTCGTGGCCTCATGATGCTGTGTTCATGTTAGGGTGTTGTGAGCGTGTGTTGCAATGGTTAGGACTGTAGGAGAGTCATTGACCGAAGATATGAGGAAAGCCCTACTGCCACCACCATGAGGTGTCGGTTGTCATCCCAAAATGCTTGTTGTCGTTGCCGTGGGCCACCAAGAGGGTGGCTGGGGTACATCTCGCAGATTAGAAGCAAGTATGGATGGGAGTGTCCCTTGTTTTCTTTGGCTGGAGTGTTGTATGCAATCTGAAGTGTGTATGTGTGTGTGTGTTTTGTCTAGCCGGAGTTCATAGGAAAAGCCACCACCACCACCGTGAGGTGGTGGCTGACGCCTTGTACCGTTGTCGTCCACCACTAGAGTGGATGTGTGTGTGTTAGAGTAGTTAGTGTGTGTGTTTATTTGTGGATTAAAATCTTGTAATTGTAATCAGTAGAAGATGTAATGAAAAGAACCATAACCACCACCATTACACGAGGTGGTAGTGGGTGGTGCCCCACTAGCAAAACCCTAATTGTGAGTATTTGGGCCTTGGAGTTATTGGAACCCAAGTATGGACTTATGGTTATGAGTTGGAACCCAATTATTAATTGAGTGTTATTTTGATGATTGACAGATTCGGGAATCTGTCATCCAACAGCTAAAGACCCGTTTAAGTAGTAGAGTATGTCGGGGCGAGCCCGATGTCAGGGTTAGCCTGCTACAGTTTATATGTTTCCGGACTTCGGTCCGATGTCGGGGCGGTCTCGAGAATTAGTTATTTATGCTTATGTCTTTGTGATTCATGCATGTTTATGTGTTATGTGTTATGTGTTTCGGACTACAGTCCAATGTCGGGAAAGCCCAATGCAGTGTATGTGATTATGTTATATGTTACGTGTTACGGGGTAAGCCCGACGTATGTTAGTCATTATGCCATGTATTATGTATTTCGGAGCAAGCCCGATGTTTGCTAGTTTAAGTGTTTTATGTTGTTGTTCCGGGCTTCGGTCTGATGTCGGGGCAAGCCCGATGCAGATTATGTGATTATGTTATGTGTTTATGATATATGTTATGTTGTGTATGTGTCGGGGTAAGCCCGATGCCTGATGTGGTCGGATGCCGGGGTAAGCCCGATGCCGGGTAAGCCGATGTTGGGATTTATCTCGATGCAGTTGGGAAGAGTCTCAGAGTTATGTTATTTGTTATATGTGTTTTGCATGGTATGTGGTAGTTTGGGGGAGCTCACTAAGCTTCGTGCTTACAGTTTCAGTTTTTGGTTTCAGGTGCTTCAGTTTTCAAAAGAAGAGCTCGGGAAGATATGCAGTGCACACACCATTTGTCCAGCCTGGGATGTTTATACTCTGATATATTTGACAGATGTTATGCTATTCTTGAGATACACAGTTTATGATTTTTATACGTTGAAAGATAATTATGGTTTTATTAATGAGTTAAAAATGAAATTTTTGGCTTGTATTTTTAGGATCTTTCAAATTTCAACATGAGCTAACTAGTTAATCACCACTGACAGTGAAAGATGGGGGAGTAATTGACATTACCGGTGATTGCCACGGTGACCGAGACCAAAGACAAATAGTTCACAAATTCACACGGACAAGAATACAACATGACCTTAAAAATACAAAAGTGACCCTTTAAAAGTTGAGTAAGTTTTAGTTTGGTGTCTGTTGTTGACATTCATCTGCAATTTTAGTCTAACTTTTTAACTTTTGACATTGTTTGTTCATGTGGTTTCCAAAAGTTGCACGTATGGTCTCCATTGTTATCGTCAATTTCCATATGTTAAGTACAAATAAAATGACATTTATATCTTGTGAGTTTTATGATATTTTGAGATTTGTACTAACTTAAGGGACTATTCTATAAAATTTAGAAAAGTTCCCTAAAGCCCTTTCAAATCAACGAGAAAACAATTTCACGTGTTTATGCTCTTGGGTGGTGGCTACAATGATGTCTCTCTTTTGTAGTTCAATATATAAATTTTCAATCTATTACGACTTTACATCATATATAATCTTGATTTTATGTTGATAGATCAAATGCTTGATTATGCTCTTCAACGGGTTGTCAACAAAGTAGTTCCAACTCATAAACAAAGGCTTCTTTGCTAGTTAAAGTATTAAAAACATTGGCTTTAAAGGTAATTAATATCCTAGCCAATGAATTGAGTTGAACTTATGAACTAAAGAGTTAGTTTTGCTATGAAGCTCGAAGAAACAACCATGTTGATGTACTTTTTCGACAATCCTGATGGGTTTTATGCATAAGAACAATCCTATGTGCTCATAAAAACCCTAATGCTTGGATCTAGGTTTCTCTATTGTACATGCAATGAATCCAAGACTTATAAACCCTAATCTAGCATACATATATCAAAACTAACATATAGAATCAGATCTAGATGTTTACCTCTTCAATGGAAGCTTGATTCTTATTTCTTTGAGCTTAGAGTCACAATTGTAACTCCTCTAATGGCTTACAAACCCCACAAGCAAGAAGGCAATATGAGAGAGGGTAAGCGATGCTAAAATCGGCCCTAGGGTTCTCTTGGAATCAAGTGTAGCCGATTTTCATAGCCTAAGGGTCATATTTATACTGTAGACTGCTAGGGTTTCAGTCTAAACCCTAATGGACAGCTTAGCCACCAAGCAGCCCAAGTAACCTTCTGGAATAAGGCCTTGGACGAAAATATGATGGATCCCCATCATAATTTCATTCCCCCTTTAGTCCATTAGGTTTCCCAGCCCAAAACTCAACTATCATAGATTTGACAGTTTATGCCTCTTTATTTAATTAATCTCTTTTAGTCACCAAATTAATTCCTAATTAATTTATGACCAATACTAACTAAATAAATATGATTTCTCCTTTAATATATTATTCTTATAATATATCAATAAACCATAATATTCTCTCTCTCTCTCTCTCTCTCTCCTTAAATTACCTTGTCAAGTTGCTTTGGTGAAGGCAACCCAAAAGGACCATGCACAACCGGGTCAAGTACATACCGAATATAGTTACGGGCTTAGACACTAATCCAACAGTCTCCCACTTGGATAAGTCTAGTAACTATATCTCACATATCACTTCAGGATCCGATTTACAATCGTAGCTCTTACACATCGGTGTCAACTCTAATCAGTAACTCATCCTTCAGATAAGGGATCATATAATCCTCTGTTCTAGATATCATGCTGACAATACTTATTGTCCAGCACTTGTTTCTAGATCTCCGATTTTTTCACAAGTGGCCAAGATATCACCTTTATTCTCATAGAATAAAAGGAATAGATTAACTTCGACTCATATTCATCTATTGTTTACTAATTAAATCAAGCACACCAATCTGTTTTATAACATCATGTTACTAATGCGTTTACACATCATCAACGCATAACCAATCAATAAACAATAACCATATCTCTAAGTTTTAAGATTATATGATATTAGCACTTTGCGATCACTTTAGGTAAAGCACCATGAAGTGATACCAGCAAACGCGGGTTTATTCCAATGCTCAAATCATATTAATAAGTACTCATGAACCTTGCAACAAACCTTTGCTATGCCCAAAACCTTTTATACAATCTACAAACAATTCATGACAGTCTTCATTCACACGTACTTCCAAAATATGAACGACTGTGGACCGTTCGAATAATCTTATTATTCAGGAAGTCAAAACATCCAAAATAGAAACAATAGATAAATAACCAACACAAGATAGTAGCTTTACTCATAAATAACACAAATTTATTTATTCATCAAAATGTCAAGTACAAAATATCTATTACACATTTCTTATCTATCTAATCCAAACTTATATCATCCTTCAGCCCAATGCTCCTAGCGTGCTGCAAGTGCTTGACCCTACTCAATCCCTTCGTAAGGGGATCTGTCAGGTTTTCTTCTGATGATACCCTCTTCACAACGAGGAGACCCTCTTCTACCCGATGTCTGATAAAGTGGTATTTTCTGTCAAGATGTCGAGATCTACCATGATCTCTTGGTTCCTTGGTTAAGGAAACCGCTCCTTCATTATCACAGAAAATTTCCATCGGCTCCTTTATGGATGGCATAACTCCAAGGTCTCCAATGAAGTTCTTCAACCATATAGCCTCCTTTGACGCTTCACTTGCCGCAATGTACTCTGATTCACACGTTGAATCAACTATGGTTTCATGCTTGGAACTTTTCCAAGTCACTGCTACTCCATTTAGGGTAAAGACCCAGCCTGACTGGGATCAGTATGTATCCCGATCCGTCTGAAAACTAGCATCGCTATACCCTCGTACCCTCAAGTCATCACTCCCACCGAGGACTAGAATCTGTTCCTTGGTCCTTCGTAGGTACTTAAGGATATTCTTAACTGCAATCCAATGAGCTCTACCAGGATTCCCTTGATATCTGCTGACCATGCTTAAAGTGAAGGCCACATCAGGGCGAGTACAAGTCATAGTATACATGATAGAGCCTACTGCGGAAGCGTAAGGTACTCGACTAATATCAGCTATCTCTGCCTTTGTACTCGGGCTTTGAGTCTTACTCAACTTGGTATTGCTTTGGATTGGCAACTCCCCTTTCTTGGAATTTTCCATACTAAAACACTTAAGTACCTTATCCAAGTATGTATCCTGACTGAGTCCTATCAGTCTCTTTTCCCTGTTTCTTACTATCCCTAATCCCAGAATATAAGCAGCCTCTCCGAGGTCCTTCACAGCGCAACATTTCCCAATCCAGGACTTGACCTCCTGCAAGGTTGGGACATCGTTTCCTATGAGCAGTATGTCATCAACATACAATACGAGGAAGCTCACTATACTCCCACTGGATTTGATATATACACAAGATTCATCCTCGCTCGGCAGAAAACCAAACTCTTTAACTTACTCATCAAAACAAAGATTCCATCTGCGAGACGCTTGCTTTAATCCATAAATGGATTTCTCAAGCTTACACACTCTATTTGAATTCTTCTCATTGACAAAACCCTCTGGCTGATTCATGTACACATCCTCAGCCAACTTCCCATTAAGGAAAGCGGTTTTCACGTCCATCTGCTAGATTTTATAATCATGAAACGCGGCTATTGCAAGCATTACCCTAAAAGACTTTATCTTCGCAACTGGTGAGAAGGTCTCATCATAGTCAATTCAGGGAGTTTGAGTAAAGCCCTTCACAACCAGTCACGCTTTATAAGTCTGCACTTTCCCATCCATGTCCGTCTTCTTTTTGAAGATCCACTTGCACCCGATTGTCTTACGACTCGGTACATTATCAACCAAATTCCAAACTTGGTTATCGTACATGGACTGAATCTCGATGTCCATTGCATCTTTCCATTTAGCAGACACCGAGCCTGCCATGGCTTCTTTGTAGCTGCTAGGTTCGTCCAAATTTATTAGTGTTTCATCACTAATAAACGTATCCCCTTCAGTAGTAATATGAAAACCATAAAATTGGGGTTGAACACTAGCCCTACTAGAAGGTCTAAGAGGAGGATCCCAAAAATATCATATTTCTTATTATTTAGCTTAGACTATAAATAACACATGTAAATCACACACTACACACAATTAGCTCGACTATTACACTTGTACTCGTATTATTTTCATTATCTCTGTAATCTTATATTCAAATCAATAAAAACAATAAGGCAGGTGACCATTATCACCTCCCAAGGTTTTATGTCAAAGATCCTATCAAAGATCAAGGGTTTTCCTTATAAATCACTTGTATCACTTTGATCATTATTCTACACTTGCATTATGCTAACATTATAGTCTCTCATGCAATTTGGTTGAATCACACTTGATCAATTTTCGACCAAAACACTATCCATTCGTGTATCTGTTACTACTAAATAATTGTTAGTTCATTATACTAATTATCATGTTGTTTAAATATCAAGTATGAATTTTGTAACACCCCATTTATTAAATAAATAAATTAATGATCATATAATAGCCCTAAAATAAATAATCATATAGCATGGCGTTGGGTTCGAGGAGTTAATTGTCACAATTTTAGTGGTCATGGGTTAAAAGTGTAAGTTTTGGATTCATTTTGTAAATATTTATGAAGACGGGGGCTGCATGTTAATTATTGGGACTTAATTTGAAAAGATTTGAAGGCTTAGGGGGTTGATTGGTAATTTCGGGACCTATATTGAAGAGATTCTTGAAGATAGGGGTTGTTCGGAATGTGTTGGATTTAAATTGAAAGAGATTTCCAAAGCCAGGGTTAAATAGGTAATTTATCGACTCATTTTGAGAGAAAAGATGGAAGGAGGGGACGATCCTGTTATTATTGAAATAAGTTAGAGAGGCACCGAGTATACAACCCTTATGGGAACCATAACCCTTGGAGCCCGTAGCCAGCCGCCAACCCACCTTATATGGGATTGAGTCATAAGAACTTTCCTATGTGCACATGCAAACCATGGATCTAGGTTTCTCTAATTGAACATCAATGTATCCAAGGCTTACAATTCTAGATCTAGTGTAATAATTGATTCACAACATATGAAATCAGATCTAGAAGAATACCTTAAGTTGCTTGCTTGAAACTTCATGTTCTTGGAGCTTAGAGTCACAATTGTCACTCCTCTAATGGCTTACAAACACCAACTAGCAAGAGGATGATCTTGAGAGAGAGAGAGAGAGAGAGAGAGGAAGTGAGGAAATTGGCTCTAGGGTTTCTTTCTTGCAAGAGTGGCCGATTTCCCGCACTCATGGGGTCTATTTATATTATGAGCTACTAGGGTTACACCGTTAATCCTAATTGAATAACTTAGGCCCTAAGAAATCCAAAGGTCCTTCTAGATATGAGGCTTGGACGATTTTAAGATATCCAAACCATAAAAATCATCCACCCTTATACCCATAAGGATTCATAGCCCAATACACAACTATCATACATTTGACAATTTATGCCCCTTTATTAATTAACCTCTTTAAGTCACCAAATTAATTCTCAATTAATTTATGACTTATATTAATCAAATAATATTATTATCCCTTTAATATATTATTCTCATAATATATTAATATAATATCTCTTCTCTCTTTATAAATCACCCTATCAAGTTGCTATGGTGAAGGCAACCCAAAAGGACCATGCACTACCGGGTCAAGTACTTACCAAATATAGTTACAGTCTTAGACACTAATCCAACAGTCTCCCACTTGGATAAGTCTAGTAACTATATATGCAAACACAATCCGATTAGCAATCGTATCTCTCAAAGATGTTGTCAAACTCTAATCTTATCAGTATCCTGTCCTTTAGATAAGGGATCGTACAATCCTCTGTTCAGATATTGTGCGGACAATCTCATGGAACATAGTCATACTTATTGTCCAACAGTTGGTTTCTCGATCTCAGATTCATTTGACGTATAACTTAATTGAACACATCAATTTAGTCCTAACCGGGCCCAGCACAAAATTCAAATTAAATCATCGAGGGGCCTTGATATCGCTTTTACCCTTTAAGGATAAAAGTAACAGATAAACTTCGACTTATATGCATTTACCATTTACTAATCAACCATACACAACAATGCGTTTTATGAAATCAATTTACTGATGCGGTTTCGCATTGTCAATGCACAACCAATTAATGAACAATAAACCATATATCTTGGTTTTAAGACCATATGATATTATCATCTTGCAATCACTTGCGGTACATTCCATAAAGTGATTCCAGCAAGCGCGAGTTTATTCCAATGCTCAAAACTTGTTCATAAGTACTCATGAATGTTGCAACACACCTTTTCTATGTCTAATACCATTTAGACAATCTACACACCAATTCATGAAAATCTTCATTCATACCTACTTCCAACATATGAACGATTGTCGACCATTTGAATAATTCGATTATTCTTAATAACTCAATTATTCAGGAAGTCAAAACATGCAAAGTGAAACAATAGTTAAATAATTAACATAAGACAGTATCTTTACTTATAAATAATACTTCTTTATTTAATCATCAAATGTCAATTACATTTATCTATTACATGTTTCTAAACTATCTAATCTAAACTAATATCGTCCTTCAGCCCAATGCTAGTAGCGTCATGCAAGTGCTTAACTCTACTCAGTCCCTTCGTAAGCGGATCTGCTTGGTTATCCTCTGACGATACCCTCTTTACTACGAGGTGTCCTTCTTCTACTCGATGTCTAATAAAGTGACATTTTCTGTCGATATGCCGAGATCTACCATGATCCCTTGGTTCCTTGGTCAAGGCAACCGCTCCTTCATTATCATAGAAAATTTCCATAGGATCCTTTATGGCAGGTACAACTCCAAGGTCACCAATGAAGTTCTTCAACCACATCACCTCCTTTGATGCTTCGCTCGCAGCAATGTACTCTGATTCGCACGTTGAATCAGCTACGGTGTGACATCCCCAAAATCACGGCCAGAAAAGACCGATTTCATTTATGCTTTTTAAAATAATTTTAGAGTAAATCCTTTTGATTTAAAAGTGTTGCGGAATTTGTTCCCAAAACAAAACATGATAAAATAATATTTATCGAAACATTTCATCAAGAGATGCATTTTCATTATATGCTTAAAACTCGGGGTGTCGTGTTCCGATACAGACCAATAAGTATAAACGATAACATTACAAGTCATTCAACAAATATATACATATGCAGACTTGTAAACAAAACAACTTAATGGTTCATCCATGTTACGCCCTTGCACCACTTCCTGTAATACAAATAAAACTGAGTGGGTCAGGCTTGGGAGCCTGGTGAGCATATAGGGTTTTCAACCCACAATAAATAAATTATATTTAATTTCACCAACCAATCACTATCCCGATTACCCATTCCCGTTATCCTCACTTTACGTCCCTAAAACAACATCTATCTCAAGGGACCTAATCTAGGATTTTCATCGGGACGAACATTACTGCTAAGGGGTTTCCTCAACAATAGATATCCTAAAGGCAACCATGAGGGGGATATAGTACACCGGTGAACACATCGTTCACAACACCTACAGGTTATGAACCTGCTAGCGTTCCACGAGACTGTCTAGAAGGAGTCTGTGGTCGTTATCCATACTCCACTGAATAACTAGGTCAACAACAACAACATCGAGGCCTCTCATCTGTTTATTACACACAAACTATCTACCCATGTTCTACCCAACATATTAGTAGATAAAAATATATATTTTTATACATAGTTTAAAACCTGTATAGTATTTTTATCCAATACATATTTCACATAACAGATGAGGCATACCCACATAACACGTATTTCATAGAAAACAAATCAGATCTATGAGATTGAAGAGAGTGAATATACATTCACGTACATAACAACAAAACTATACACATAACACGTATTTCGTATAAAATACTTCATAATTATGCGTTAGAAGAAAGTAACTACACACTCACTTGATCAGAAGATGATCAGACAGCACTACGGCTTGCAGAAGTAGTAATCTTCGGTAGATCTGGAAGATCTTCACAAAAATCGAGCTTCTCGCGGGCAGAGCTTCGGCTCGGAAACCGCACTTCTCGGGATCTTCGGGATCTCGGGACTTGCTTCGGGACTCGGGAATGATACCGGGGCTTCGGGGTGGCTTCGGGGGTAAAAACGCAGAGCTTCAGCACGAAACGAAGGAGAAATGAGCAATTATGCCCGGACCCCTCGCATCCTATTTATAGGAGGCTGGAACCTCCCAGTACGCGGGGCGTATGCCTGTACGCGGGGCGTACATGCCTCCGAAGTCGTCACTGCATGCGTCATCCGAAGTGTCGACATTTCTTGCTGTACGCAGGGCGTACTCCGGATGAGTCCGGTGACTCGTCTTCGGATAAGGCCGGATTTAATAATTAAATTTAATTATTAATTATTTAATAAACTTCGAAAATTCATATCTCCTTCATACGAACTCCGTTTTCGACGTTCTTTATATCCACGCGAAGGTGAGACTACGCTATACAACTTTCGTTTAGACTCCGTCGGCTAATTTTGAATTTATTTTTATTATTTATTTTTAATAGGCCGGGACAGAAAATTTCGTTATAAATTCATAACTTTTTCGTTTGACGTCCGTTCTCGCCTAACTTTTTATTGCTTTGATACTAACAACGAGATCTTCGATTCTCGTTTAGATCACTAAGGCTAAATATCGCTCTAACGTAAATTTCACTTTTTACGTCATTCAGCGGTGCCGGTTTTGTCGCGAAACTTCGACAGGTCATAACTTCTTCGTTATAACTCGGATTTCGGCATTCTTTATATCTTCGGAAACCTTGTTTCAACTACTACAACATTATCTAAAGATATCAAGTTTATTTTACACTTAAATTTTGACGCTTGTTTTTATTCTTAATTAATCAAACCACATAATTAAGTAATTAAGCACAAAACACATAATACTCAAATAATACACTTATATTATTTCAAAACGGGTTACAAAGGTTAACCTAGACTATTACATTGCTAAAAATGGCAAGCCCAGAAACACAGGCGTTACAATTAAGTGGGTTAGATCTGATCCCACATCGACTGGGAAGGAGAACTAAGCATTCCTTATAAGGGGTGTGGATACCATCCCTATCACAACGCGTTTTAAAGCCGTGAGGGCAGCAGATCCCATAAGAACTCTGCAGTTAAGCGTGCTCGGGCGGGAGTAGTACCAGGATGGGTGACCCCCTGGAAGTCCTCGTGCTGACTGGCCCAAAGCGGACAATATTGTGATACGTGCCAGAGGGGGATGTTACAAATGGTATCAGAGCCAGGGCACGGGTCGATGTGTTTGACGGGGACGTCGAACCCTATAATAGGGGGTGAAAGTGGGTTAGATCTGATCCCACATCGACTGGGAAGGAGAACTAAGCATTCCTTATAAGGGGTGTGGATACCTTCCCTATCACAACGCGTTTTAAAGCCGTGAGGGCAGCAGATCCCATAAGAACTCTGCAGTTAAGCGTGCTCGGGCGGGAATAGTACCAGGATGGGAGACCCCCTGGGAAGTCCTCGTGCCGAGTGGCCCAAAGCAGACAATATTGTGATACGTGCCAGAGGGGGATGTTACATACGGATTCTTGCTTGGAACTTTTCCAAGTCACTGCTCCTCCATTAAGGGTAAAGACCCAGCCTGAATGCAAAAGGTAGTTGTCCCTGTCAGTCTGGAAGATGGCGTCACTATACCCTCTCACTTTTAAGTCATCACTCCCTCCGAGGACTAAAAACCATTCCTTGGTCCTCCGAAGGTACTTAAGGATATTCTTGACTGCGATCCAATGAGCTCTGCCAGGGTTCCCTTGATATCTACCGACCATGCTCAAAGAAAAGGCCACATCAGGGCGAGTACAAGTCATAGCATACATGATTGAGCCAACTGCGGAAGCGTAAGGTACTCGGCTTATCTCAGCTATCTCGGCTTCTATACTCGGACTTTGATTCTTACTCAATTTGGCATTACTTTGTATCGGTAGTTCTCCCTTCTTTTAGTTTTCCGTACTAAAACGTTTTAGTATCTTATCCAAGTAAGTATTCTGACTAAGTCCTATTAGTCTCTTACTTCGTTCTCTCACTATCCTTATTCCCAAAATATAGGAAGCCTCTTTAAGGTCCTTCACAGCGAAGCACTTCCCGAGCCAAGACTTAACCTCCTGCAAAGTCGGGATGTCATTTCCTATGAGTAGTATGTCATCGACATACAAAATGAGGAAGCTAACTATACTCCCACTGGCCTTGACATATACACATGATTCATCTTTACTTCGTACAAATCCAAACTCTTTGACTTTCTCATCGAAGCAAAGATTCCATCTGCGAGATGCTTGCTTGAGTCCATAAATGGACTTTTCAAGCTTGCACACTCTATTAGGTTGCTTCAGATTGACAAAACCCTCTGGCTGAGCCATGTAAACATCCTCAGCCAACTTCCCATTAAGGAAAGCAGTCTTGACATCCATCTGCCATATCTCATCATCATGAAATGCAGCAATGGCTAGAATCACCCTAATAGACTTTATCTTAGAAACTGGAGAGAGGGTCTCATCATAATCAACTCTGGGAGTTTGAGTAAAGCCCTTCGCCACCAATCGTGCCTTATACGTGTGCACATTCCCATCCACGTCGGTCTTCTTCTTGAAGATCCATTTGCACCCAACCGTCTTACGTCTGGGCACATTGTCAACCAAATTCCAAACTTGGTTGTCATAAGTGGACTGAACCTCGTTGTCCATTGCCTCTTGCCATTTTGCAGACTATGGGCCTGCCATGGCTTCCTTATAGCTATTAGGTTCATCTAGATTTATTAGTGTACCATCACTAATATATGTGTCCCCTTCGGTAGTAATATGAAAGCCATGAAACTGGGGTTGAACTCTAACTCTTTCGGAACGTCTAAGAGGTAAGGACCCGTCAATTGGTTCAACCAGAGTTTCCTCCTCAGGTTGAGTGCCAGCATTAGAGGTTCCTTCATCGCTCGACTCTTGAATCTCTTCAAGATCGATTTGCCTCTCACCGTTCCCTTGGCTTATGAGTTCTCACTTTCGGAAAACCCCTCTCCTCGCAACGAAGACAACATTGTCACTCGGTCTATAGAAGAGATATCCAAAGGATTTCTGCAGGTAGCCGATGAAAATACATCGTTCACTATGAGGTTCGAGCTTGTCATGAGTTTCTCGTCTTAAGAAAACTTCACAGCCCCAAACCTTGATATGTGCCAACGAGGGAGCTTTCCCTGTCCATATCTCATGAGGTGTTTAGGCAACCTTCTTTGTAGGGACTCGGTTAAGGATATGGGCGGCAGTCTCTAAGGCATATCCCCAGAATGAGATAGGTAGTGAAGCACGACTCATCATAGAATGAACCATGTCTAACAGGGTTCGATTACGCATTTCTACCACACCATTCAACTGTGGTGTCCTAGGTGGCATCAATTGCGAAACTATTCTGCATCCCTTGAGATAGTCGTGGAATCCAAGACTTAGGTACTCTCCTCCTCGATCGGATCGAAGCATCTTGATTTTCCTGCCCAATTGATTCCCCACTTCATGTTTGAACTCTTTGAACTTTTCAAACGTTTCTGAATTGTGCTTGATTAAGTAAATATACCCATATCTACTATAATCGTCGGTGAAAGTCACGTAGAAGCGGTTCCCATCGTTTGTGGTGAATCTAAAGGGCCCACACACATCGGTGTGTATGAGATCCAACAAACCCTCACCCCTCTCATAAGTGGTAGTGAAGGGTGACTTGGTCATCTTTCCAAGTAAACATGATTCGCACGTGTCATCTTCCCTAAGGTCGAATGACTCCAACACCCCATCCTTTTGGAGTTGGGCTATGCGCTTCTTGTTGACATGTCCAAGACGACAATGCCACAAGCATGCTTTATCCATATTATTGGAAGAATCCATACACAACACATCATTTCCTAGGTTATCTATAACCATAACAGTTTCCTAAATTCCATTACAAGGCATTGCTTCAAAATATAAAACACCATTTAGATAAGCATAAACCGAACCATTCTCATTATTAAACGAAGATCTAAATCCTTGTCTAAATAAACCATGAAAAGAAATGATGTGTCTTGCCATATCTGGCGAGTAGCAACAATTATTTAAATCTAAATTCAATCCATTACTAAGCACTAGAGAATACACTCCAATCTTGGTCACAGGCGATGATCTTCTGTTTCCCATGATTAGATTTATTCTTCCACGCTCCACATCCCTATTTCTTCTTAGTCCCTACAAATCAGAACAAATGTGATAGCCACATCCTGTATCAAGAACCCAAGAAATAGCATGAGATGAATCATTAGATTTAATTGTATAAATACCTGCAAAAGATGGCTTGATCTTCCCATCCTTGATGGCTTGCAGATATTTCAGGCAGCTTCTCTTCCAATGTCCTATTTTGTGGCAATGGTGGCACTCTGCCTCCTTTGGGTTTGGGTTGGGCTTAGTAGGGCCAACCTTGGTCCCACCAGAAGAGGAACCATCTTGGGACTTTCCCTTGTGGTGGCTCTTTGAAGAAGCCTTCCTCTTCATACCCCTTCCCTGCCCAATAGCCAAAACAGGAGCAGCAGGTGGATTGGGAGTTAATGCAATAGACATGTCCTTGAGGTTGCTCTCAGCAAACCTTAGGAGCCCTTGGAGTTTTCTTAGGGTGACCTCTTACTTGTTCATGTGGTAGGTCATCCTAAATTGGTTGTAGCACGAGGGCAAGGAGTGAAGAACGATGTCGATGGCCAAATCTTCCCAAAAGTTAACATTTAACTTGCGAAGACGATTAACATATCCTTGCATCTTTTGCAAGTGCACGGTTAGAGACTCTCCGCTTCCCATGTTAGCAGTGATCATGTTCATGATGATCTCATAGCGCTCTTTCCTCGCGCTTTGGTGGTATCTCTCCATTAAGTCTTGATGTATTTCATACGGATACATGTCCTCATAGGATTTTTGGAATTCGGGGTTCATTGTGGCTAGCATGATGCAATGGACTTTCGTTGCATCACGGTCATGGGTCTCAAAGACAGACATTTCTTCGGGAGTAGCAATTTATGGATTGATCTTTTCGAGCTTCTCATCGAGGACATACTCTCTGTCCTCATAGTGCGCAATCATGCGAATGTATCTTATCATTTCACTAAAGATCGATCCGTCAAAAGTCATTTTTTGACAAAGGCTCATTAGCGTGAATGAGCTAGCAGCAACGTTGTTTGTGTTAAACATCTACAAATAGAAAGGATCAAAGTTTGATTAGAATTAAGTCCCTAATTAAACACCCAAATGAAAAATTAGGGCTAGGAACCAACAACATTATTTACACATTAGAAAAGGGATGTCGTAAACCAACATGCAAATGATTTGGAGGTAAGTGAATGACGATTCACTAATTCTTTACCATAAAAACATAAGCTTAATTAAGTTTTAAATTTATTGAGAATTCCTAGATTTCTTTGAGATTCATTGAATTTTCAATGGCATGTTTAAATCTCGATATGCCCCTCTAGTTTGTGACTGGGATGCCAAGGATCACAAAGCGGGTGTGAATAACCATGCAAATCTACATGGCGCCTTCATTGTTACAGTCATCTATTCGATGTGCCGGTAAACCACACACACTCCATCGAACTATGACAAACAATGAATCACCCTTTGCCACCTTTTCTTAGAACCATTTAGTGTGCCGGTTAACCACACATGCTCCACTAACATCTTAGCAATGGGGCAAAGTGTAACTTAATGGGATTGCATCAATTCACTTTTCCTAAAGTAACTAAGATTGGGAATTTTATGAAACACGTTTAGTCACTTTTTATAGATTCATTATACTTATTAATGAGGAGAGGATTTGCCCTATCCTACCCGTTCAGCTAACGACCCTCCACCAGTCAAGCAAGCGGTGGGTGTGAGTGTACACCCATTAAGTGCCATTTTATAGGCAGCAACCTTATATACACCTTATAGACCGGCTTCGTGAATGAGGCCTACTAACGGTAAGACTAGCATTTCAAATCATATATATATATATATATATATATATATATATATATATATATATATATATATATATATATATATATATATATATATATATATATATATAAGCTTGTAATAATATAATAGTATAGGGTTGAATTTTAAGCTTGTAAAATTCTAGGGTTTGAAATTTAAATTATTCAAATTAAACTTTTAATCACAAAACTTAAATTTCAAAACTTGAGGACAAGTTTTAAATTTTTTAAAACACAAGGATCATATAGCAAATAATATAAATCAATTAATTAGATTGTTTAAATTTGATCTAGTCAATATAACTTGCAAGACAATTCACCAATTCAATTCAAATAATCAGTTATTATCATATAAGGAAATTATTATTCAATTAAATGGTAATTATCTTTTATTTGGTCAAGAATATACTCAAATATATGATAAAATTCGGATTTTAATGACCCAAAACAATTAAGGCAAGTATCCTCAAGCAAAACAGCAAGAAATCCCGAAATCAACTCTATCTGGCGCTAGAACTCGCTGAGTTCCACTATGAACTCGCCGAGTTGGAGCTACTCGTCGAGTCCACAATGGAACTCGCCGAGTTCACCAGTCAGAGTCACAAAAATTGAATTTTTTTCAAGCAAAATAATCAACCAAAGCATCAATTCAATATAAATCAATCAAAGCTCTGATCCCACTGATGGTTGGATCTAGGTTTCTTTAATTGAACATCAATGTATATGATATAAATCCTATATGCACATGCAAACCCTAATGCTTGGATCTAGGTTTCTTTAATTGAACACCAATGTATCCAAGGCTTATAATTCTAGATCAAGTTTAAACAATTGATTCACAACATATGAAATCAGATCTAGAAGAATACTTTAAGTTTCTTGCTTGAAACTTCTTGTTCTTGGAGCTTAGAGTCACAATTGTTACTCCTCTAATGGCTTACAAACACCAACTAGCAGGAGGATGATCTTGAGAGAGAGAGAGAGAGAGAGAGAGGAATTGAGGAAATCGGCTCTAGGGTTTCTTTCTTGCAAGAGTGGCCGATTTCCCTCACCCATGGGGTCTATTTATACTATGAGCTACTAGGGTTACACCCTTCACCCTAATTGAATAACTTAGGCCCTAAGCAATCCAAAGATCCTTCTAGATATGAGGCTTGGACGATTTTAAGATATCCAAACCCTAAAAATCATCCACCCTTATATCCATAAGGATTCATAGCCCAAAACACAACTATCATACATTTGACAGTTTATGCCCCCTTTATTCAATTAACCTCTTTAAGTCACCAAATTAATTCTCAATTAATTTATGACTTATATTAATCGAATAATATTATTATCCCTTTAATATATTATTCTCATAATATAATAATATAATAATATATCTTATCTCTTTATAAATCACCCTATCAAGTTGCTATGGTGAAGGCAACCCAAAAGGACCATGCACTACCGGGTCAAGTACTTACCAAATATAGTTACAGTCTTAGAAACTAATCCAACACTTATATCCCCTCCACCGATCGCCACCTTCCCTTCTTGACTTCCGGTGCCGCACCACCATCATTGTGAGATTGGAAACCACCAACAACCATCCCATCTACTGGAGAGGGCGTTTACTGCCACTGTTTCATTGCTATCCGACCACCGTAGCCACCGTCGTGACGAGCGCTGTTGCTGCTGCGGTTCCGATGTCAACTCTAGCCGCTTCTGTCCACTGTTGCCGCCATCTCGCGTCGCCACCGCTGCCGGATCTTGCTGCTTTGCTGCTGCCGTTGTGATTTCTACATTCCAACAATGAGATCACCGCCTATGCAGTCCCCTCGATGCTCCGGCCACTGTGTACCACCACAATCGCCTTTCTTTACTTCTCTTCCGATGGGTACAACACTGCTGCCGTCCAGAAGGCCACTACATCTCACCGACACCCTCCATTATCTACCTGTCACCGTGAAATGGTGGCTGAGTTCGTGGCCTCGTGAAGCTGTGTTCATGTTAGGGTGTTGTGGGCGTGTGTTGCGATGGTTAGGACTGTAGGAGAGTCATTGACCGAAGATATGAGGAAAGCCCTACTGCCACCACCGTGTGGTGGTGGCTGTCGTCCTAAAATGCTTGTTGTCGTCGCCGTGGGCCACCAAGAGGTTGGTTGGGGTACATCTCGCAGATTAGAAGCAAGTATGGATGGGTGTGTCCCTATTTTCTTTGGCTGGAGTGTTGTATGCAATCTGAAGTGTGTGTGTGTTTTTTGTCTAGCCGAAGTTCATAGGAAAAGCCACCACCACCACCGTGAGGTGGTGGCTGCCGCCTTGTACCGTTGTCGGCCACCACTAGAGTGGATGTGTGTGTGTTAGAGTAGTTAGTGTGTGTGTTTATTTGTGGATTAAAATCTTGTAATTTTAATTAGTAGAAGATGTAATAAAAAGGATGATAACCACCACCATAAGGTGGTGGCCGCCACCGTGAGGCGCCGTTGACCACCACTACATGAGGTGGTAGTGGGTGGTTCCCCACTAGCAGAACCCTAATTATGAGTATTTGGGCCTTGGAGCTATTGGGACCCACCTTTGGGCCATCGGAATGGAGTTGTGTATTAAGCCCAATCACATCATATGATCTATCTAGTAGATTAAAGGACTTAATGGATTAAGTCCTTAATGGGTTATGTGAGAAACACTTAACCCTAGTTATCATTTTATGTGAAACCCTAATTTCACTTGGACTTTGAGTTGGACCTTTCTATTGGGCTTTGACGATTGGGATGATAATGGGCCATCCAAGAACAAGCAATTGGGCTTAGAATAATTTAATGGGCCTAGAGTAAGACCCATGTGAGGGTTTGGGCGCAATTTGGAAAATTGGGCCATAGATGGTCCATAGTCTGGGCCTTGATGATTATGAGATGTTGGACTATGAGAATCTCAAATGTTGGACCAAGAATGGATTATTGGGCCATTGATTAAGACCATGTAGAGACTTGGGCCCAATTGGGAATATTGGGCCACAGATGCGCCATAGTTGGGCCTTGGTCCATTATTAGACTTTTGGGCCTTTAGATCGCGCCTTGGGATAGAGTCAAGCTAAGATAGGGGTAAAGTAGTCTTTTACCCCAAGTATGGACTTATGGTTATGAGTTGGAACCCAATTATTAATTGGGTGTTATTTTGATGATTGATAGATTTGGGAATTTGTCATCCAACAGCTAGAGTTTGACGGGTTTTGGCCATAAGAACATCCTATGTGCTCATGCAAACCCTAATGCTTGGATCTAGGTTTCTCTATTGTACATGCATTCATCCAAGACTTTAAACCCTAGATCAAGCATATGATAATCGATATTAATATATGAATTAGGGTTTAGATCATACCTTTATTGTTATGTAGCAATAACAATCTCAAATCCTCCTTGTAATGGCTTTAGAAAGCTTAGAGTCACAAGTGTCACTCCTTTAATGGCTCACAAACACCAAGAGCAAGAGGATGATGAAGAAGAAGAAAGGAGGCACCAAAAAACGTGTGGAAACCTTAAGAAAACTATTGGCCACGTTTTTGGTGCTCTAGGGATCCTTAAATAGTGAGGCTATTAGGGTTATCTAACAAGGAAACCCTAATTTGACTGCTTAGGCCCTAAGCAACCCATGGACTCCCTCCTTAGAGGCCTAGGACGATTTCTAATGGGTTTCCCCATAGAATTTGTCCACCCCTCTAATATGGAGTCCATTAGTGCAATATTCAACTATCATACAATTGATAGTTCTAGTCCCTTAAGTTTAATTAATGTCTTTTAGCCACAAAATTAATTCTTAATTAATTATTGACTAATATTAATTAAACAATATGATTTCTCCTTTAATATATTATTCTCATAATATATTAATAAATCATAATTAATCCTCTCTTTCTCTCTCTCCATAATTCATCCTATCAAGTTGCTTTGGTGAAGGCAACCCAAAAGGACCATGCACCATCGGGTCAAGTACACACCAAAATAGTTATGGACTTAGACACTAATCCAACAGTCTCCCACTTGGATAAGTCTAATAACTTTTCTGTGTATGACTTCAGATCCTGATCTGCAATCGTAGCTTTCAAAAATCGTTGTCAACTCTGATCTTATCAGATATGCGTCCTTTAGATAAGGGATCATATATTCCAACATTCTAGATATCGTATAGACTGAGACATGGATTTAAATCATTGTCTCTGTCTATGTGTTGTTTCCTGATTTCAGATTTATGACGACTGACAACAGACTACAATTGAACACATCAAATTAGCCCCGGATTGGCCAAGTGCTTAGGGTGTCATCACTAAATCATCGAGGGACCAACAGATATCGCTTTCATCCCACTTTGGATAAAAGGAATGGATAAACTTTGATTCAATGCTTGCTTGCACTCACTCACCGAATCACACACAACAATATGTTATATAACACCAAGTTACTGGTGCGTTTACATATTATCAATGTGTAACCGACTTGCAAGATACAACTCACATATCTTGGTTTCTAGAATATAAGATATTATCGTCTCACCAATCACTCATGATAAAATCCATGAAGTTGTCCAAGTGAGCGTGGGTTTATTCCAATGCTCAAATCATATTCATAAGCACTCATGAACATTGCAGCAAACATTTGCTTATGTCTAATACACTTTAGACAATCCACACACCAATTCATGACAGTCTTCATTCATACCTACTTCCAACATATGAACGACTGTGGACCGTTTGAATAATTTGATTATTCTGAAATAATTTAATTATTCAGGAAGTCAAAACATGCAAAGTGAAACACAAGAATAATACTAATCCTATATGGCCCCAAACCTTTGAGTATAAATAAAACACCTTTTATTTAATCACTATATTGATTACTCATTATTTGTCGTTTCGGGTAATCAACTTTTTACTTGAATTACAACAACAATTGTCCCATGCTCTTAGCATGCACACAATGTTTACTTATGGTCCTTACTTTGTGAAATAGATGTAACACCCAAAATCAGGAAGGCCAAGAAAGGAAAGGAAACCCTACGTTAAAGGGCCGACTCGTCGAGTCCAAGGAGGAACTCGGCGAGTCCGAGCGGGATCCGGGTCAAGGAGTAAGTGATCGACCCGGCGAGTCGGCTAAGGAGACTCGGCGAGTCTGGTATGAATGAGGAAAACCCTAATGTCGGGAGTTGTATCCAATATAAAGGGTGTTATGTCCCTCCCTCAGCCTCCATATCATCCTAGAGAACCTTTAAACCCTAGATTTCGTGTGAGCTTCCATCATTTGAGAGAAATAGCCTTGGATGAAGGAAACTTTGGAAAGGAACTTGAAGATCAAGAAGGTTGCTTCAAAGGACAGGTGTAGATCCGAGATCTACTTCATTTAGTGTTCATCTTGGAGGTAATAAGCTGCTATCTTCCCTCCTTTGCATCTAGATCTATTTTTTGTTATGAGATTTGGGGGTTTTATGGTTGTGTGAGACCCAATTTGGGCTTGGGGGTTAGATATGTTGTTGCCACTTTAGATCTAGAGTTAGGATGGTCCAATATGTCATAAAGCATCAAATATTGAGTAGTTGGTGAAGCTCTTTTGTCCTAAAACCTAGCCCCAGTGTGTTTTGAGTCTAGATCTCTTTAGTTATACGTAAAGTTTGCAACCTTACGTGAGGATTGAGCCTTGGAAGTATGGATCCATGATTTGGAGCCCCTGCATGGCTCGAAAAGCCATTGTATGGATTAAGAACTGGAGCGACTCGGCGAGTCACATGGGTGGACTCGGCGAGTTGGTTGAAGTTGGGCACGAACTCGGCAAGTTGGAAGAACAACTCGGCGAGTCAGTTGAAGATTGCCTTGGACTCGGCGAGTCTGTTCTTGGACTCGGCGAGTCAAGTCGCGGAACCCCGAACCCTTCGAGTTGAGACTCGAATCAGTGAGTCGAGTGGAGACTCAGTGAGTTGGATAGGACAAGACTCGGAAATTGGTGGACTCGGCGAGTCATGGACTGACTCAGCGAGTCAACCCGTGAATGGAAGGACTCTGAGCATATGAACTCGGCGAGTCAGTAGGCAGACTCGTCGAGTAAGGTTGACATGGAAGGTTGACCTTGACCAGGACTTTACTTTGACCAGAGTCGACTTAGTTGACTTTCGGAGGACAGTTAGACTAAGTGTTGCATTGATATTGGTAGCTCGAAGAGCTAGTGGAGCAGGAGTTCAGAGAGTTGTCGGGCAGCAGCTAGAGGGGTTATCAGCAAGTTCAGCAAGAGCAGGTGAGTTTCCCTTTGTGTGAATGGGTCTAAGGCCATAATGCCAGCCCATGTAGTTATGAGTAGAAGACCCGGGGTTAGCCCTAGGCACGGTATGATAGTATGATATTTAGGACGAGGTCCAATGATAACGGGAGGGTGCCCAAGGAGTGGTTTATGTGATAGTTTATACTTGTTGTCTGTGTGATACATGTATGTGCCTGGTAGGGAGGTGAGGGTGGGTGAGGTCCCATATCTCTCCAATAGCAGAGTGTGGACGGTGTTCCACATCTCATTAGCAGCAGAGTAGGGGCGAGGCCCAAGTTAGGGAAAGAGTGAGTGTGGGTTGGGCCCGTATCTCACAACCAGTAGGGGCATGGACGGGGTTCCATGACACATCAGTAGCAGGACAAGGGTGAGGCCCAAGATATGCGAGGCCTTAGGACAGGATCCATTAGTATCCGTTTAGTTTATGTGTTGTGATATATTTATGCGTTATTATATGTTAGTGGGCAAGGCCTTGTGACAGGCGAGGCCTAAGTGAAACAGATATGTATCCGAGCGGGGCTCGAAGTCAGGCGAGGCCTGGAGTGGCGGGGCCATTGTAGCGGGCGATGCCCGAGGTAGGGGCGAGGCCCAGAATAGCGGACGTGTCCCAGTATGTGTAGTATGTGGTTATGCATGTTATGTGGTAGGTTGGGGAAATCACTAAGCTTCGTGCTTACGGTTTTTAGTTTTGGTTTCAGGTACTTCCGGTAGCAGAGGGAAGAGCTCGGGGTGATCGCATGGCACACACCATAGATTAGACAGCCTGGGAATGTTTTACTCTGATTATGTTATGAATTGATAAATATGTTTTAAGTAATGTTTTATTAAAGAAATTTTTAGTCTTGAATTTTGGGACGTTACAATAGATCAAATGAACACATTTCCAATCATACACATTTCACAACTCCCAATCCTTATCATAAGCATAAGAATATCAAATTCTTGCCACTTATAGAATATGCTAGATTCTAACATTTTATGCAATGATCCTTTCGTAAAGTCATAGCTCAAAATCATCAAGATTTGGCCAATCTCTATTAGAAACAATTATATAGATATGATGTCTCTCACTCAAAGTACATTCCTTTGAACATCCTTCTTGCATAAAAGTTTCTAATCTAGACATAGATTCTCAATATCCAAGTCCCAATATGGAAACATTTCCATATTTGCCATATGACAACTCATTCTTAATAGAATCTTATCTATTCATAATAATGTCGATATGGTCCATCCAATACCATACTTCCAACTACTCACAAGCAACCAATCTTCAGTGAACTTTGGATCGTCCTTTGATATTTGTTTAATTATTTTAGTCAAAACCGATTCTAGTCCTTTTTTCCTCTTAATGCGCTATACATTTGGAAAATTTTAGAATGGTCAAATATTATAGTATTTGCAATCGATCCAATACCGGAAACGTATGGGACACGATGCATAATGTCTTACATAAAGATATGATACTTTATCAATCTTTTGCCATAATATTTTATGTGTCACGTTCTCCTAATTCGAACTATGAAGAGGGATGCCATAATCATAATCAAAATTGAGAACACACTATGTATCCTTGACTAAATTTATTAAAATTCCACAATCTAAGCCTTTGGATTTGAAATGAATCATAATATTCTCTCCCTTAATTATAGCAAAACAACTTTTCAACCCTTACGACTTTGCAAAGTATAACTCTTGTTTTCTATAATTAATATTGCTATCTTGCAATACTTGACATAATAATCATATAAGCATAACATTTATGCTCCCACTATCATGATGATTATTATCATACAAGCATAGCAGTTATGCTCCCACTAGGTTTGACGTGTATTTAGAAAACAGTTGATAAGCCTTTATCAAGCTTCTTAAACTCATAAACCTTTCAATAGATAGCTTATATGTGTGTCTGAACAATACTAAGTCCTCAAATATTCAGACCAATTGCCAAACCTCACAATTCGAACTATGAAAAGGGATGTCGTAATCATAATCGAATTTGAGAACGCAATTTTGACAACCACTATCTTCTTAAAATCTCTCTTAGTGAAAGAATTTCTTCACGAACGGAGAGAAATCTTATGACACTTAGATTTTAAGGTGCATGTTTTCTTATCCAAGTGAATTTATCAAAACAAAATTCAACTCTTATGGATTGAATTTACTTAATTTTAATTTCTTGCCTCATGGCAGCACGGGTGCCCACCATGTCTTCCAAGTTGTCAATAAGATTACCCCTTCGTATCAATGTACTTTCCATTGATTAGGGCGTCTTGACTCTATGCAATCCACATGAGAAATCATAGAACTGACATTGCATAGTCAACTTAAACCAGAATGGCACAGAAACAAAATTATGTCAACACGATAGGTTACAAACCTCAAGTCGTGCGCTAGTGTTTACTCTTGATTAATTCTTGAATGCTTTCAAGATCTTCAGACTCCCACTGACCTCTTGACATATTAGATTCTCTTATCAAGAACATTTCTTGATAAACAAATATCCAAGAGTTAGTGTGTGTCTATATCAAGACAAAACATTACACACATTTGGTCTTAATTGGTCTTTGGCTTCTTCAAGACATCACAACATACCAAATTCAAATGTGTAGGAGTAAGAAAAGAATTTTCTACTTCACATTTAATGAATGTGTATCACTCAATTCACAATCTTGGAATGCGATTCTAAGACTTGATTTTGGAACGAAGTATGACTCATCGTTTTTGATTTAACCATTTCAACAATTTCCGATTCCTCTTCTCAGTCATACTAGTGCACTAAGATGTCCTTAGAGAATCAATTGTGATATAGTTCTTAATCATTAAGACAATCATAAAATCTGATACAAAATTACTCTCCCTTCTTCTTAGATTGGAGAAACTTTTATCTTCCTGCCTTCATTGATTCTTCTTATTCGTTCTGCCATTCATTGAAACCTTTCAATGATTCAGAATTACACTTAATCTTGTAAGTATGACACATTTACTAGACTTTTAGTAAATTATAACGAATAGTCTTATTGTTATTTGTGGTGGACTTGACTAGTGCGCAACATTGTGTTCTATTCCTTTAGTCCTTTACTTGACTCACATACTTATGTGATCAAGGAATTAGTCTTAATTTCCTAAGTACCAAGATTTCACTACATCACATGATTCAAATCATATGATTCCATGTTTCTATCCAATTGAAACTTGGGTGATGGGAACCTTTCCTTACTTAGAAAATTTTGACACTACCATAACATAACTAAGAATCACATCCATTTATAGAAATACACAAACATCAATTTTTCACAAGGATTCTATTGTAAGGATATACATAAATAAGATAAATCAAAATTTATTTTACTCATAAAGCAGTGGAAAACATGTCCTTACAACGCAAAATCAACTGAAAAACTATGTAATCAAATATTCCTAACAACTCTATCATAACTTTCTAAGCTCAAAATCTGATCTTTGAATCCATGCGATCGTGATCCATTTCTTCGTGATCAAACTCATCTTGCTCTTCCATCAAGCTTCCTCTCTTTTCATTGATCCTGCAAAACATTCAAATGTAATCTTATCATATCATATATTACGAATCAATGAATAGGAACTTAATGGAGTTAGATAGTGGATTTTACCTGAAGTAGAGCCAAACGTCTTGACTCTTTCATCTCTTAGATCTCTCAGGTAGACTGGGCAGCTTCGTCTCCAATGCCCCTTCTCTTGGCAATAAAAGCAAATTGACTCTTTTGGAACAGTACACGGAACTACTTTAGACTTTGACTTTCTCTTATGATCAAACTTTTTGACCATGGCATGCCTTTCGTTGTTATTGCCTATATCCATAGAGCTCTGGTAGGCAGATCCACTAATCAACCTTGCTTTTTCAGTGCGCCAAATCAATGCTGATTCAGCAGCAACAAGCATATAGGTGAGATCGATGAGGGTCACGTCATGGTTCATCATATAGTACTCTCTTACGAAGTCACTATATGAGTCAGGAAGAGACTGAAGAACCCAGTCAACAGCCAGCTCCTCACAGACAACGGATCCTAACATTCTTAACCTATCAATGTGTGACTTCATCTCTAGGATGTGAGCACACACTGACTTTCCTTCTTCATGTTTACTTGCCAAAAGGGCTTGAGTGAGTTTGAACTTTTCAAGCCTTTGAACTTGTGGGTTAGGGAGAACAATAGGAGGAGGTGGAGGAAGTGAAGCATGATCTCGTGTTCCTTGATCGAATCTTGGAATATCATCTTCATGTGGAAAGCTTGTTCCACGGGATTTGGGAAGACCATAGTTGTCATACTTTGACATCTACGAAACGGGAGAAAATTCAAGTTAGTTGATTAATTGAGTCCTTAATAAATCAACCAAATAAGATATTAATGCTAGGACCCAACACAACACTCTACAACTTGGGAGAGGGATGCCGTAACCCAAATTGCAGAACATTTGAAGGTAAGTGAATGTCGATTCACTAATTTTCCACCATGAAAAACGAAAAGGAGATTAAGTTTTAAATGTATTGAAAAACTCCTAGATCCTTTGAGATTCATTGAACTTTTCAATGACATGTTCAAATCTCGATATGCCCCTCGATTTGTGACTGGGATGCTGAAGATCACAAAACAGGGTGTGAATAACCATGCAAACTTACATGGTGCCCCCAATATTACAGTCACGTATTCGATGTGCTGGTTAACCACACACGCTCCACCGAACTATGACAAACATTGAGTCACCCTTTACTACCTTTCCTTAGAAACCATTTAGTGTGCCGGTTAACCACACACGCTCCACTAACATCTTTGCAAGGGCACAAAGTGTAATTTCATGGAATTGCATCAATTCACTTTTGCCTAAAGTAATTAAGATTGGGAATTTAATAAAAAACATTTAGTTACTTTATATTTGATTATACTTTTAATGGAAAGGGGTTTGTCCTATCCTACCTGTTCGGCTAACGACCCTCCACTAGTCAAGAGTGCGGTGGATAAGAGTGGATACCCATTCAATCGCCATTTTATAGGCAATTTCCTTAAACACCCCTTATAGACCAGCTTCGTGAATGAGGCCTACTAACGGTAAGACTGGCTGTTTACTAATATATATATATATATATATATATATATATATATATATATATATATATATATATATATATATGTATATATATATATATATATATATATATAATACTAGACTTTTAATGTTATATATAGTATAGGGTGTATTTTACACTTTTAAAATCCTAGGGGGGTCTAATTTAATAAATTATACTTTTAATTTAACCAAATGGGAACCAAAACTTTATGGATTTACTAAATCTCTTTTAATTATACACCTTAATTAATTAATAAAACCATAAGGGTGTGATTTGAACTTTTCAAAACAATACTAGGGTTTTAGAATTTAACATTTCTAAATTAAACTTTTAATCAACTTATAAATTCCAAAACTTCAGGGCAAGTTTTGAAACATTTCAAAACATTTAGGATCAAATAGCAAATAATTTAAATTAAACAATTAATTTAATGATTATCTAAATTTGACCTAGTCAATATTAGTTGCAAGACAATTTACCAATTTAATTCAAATAATCAATTATTATCATATAAGGAAATTATCATTCAATCAAATGGTAATTATCTTTTGTTTGGTCAAGGATATACTTATATATATATATATATATATATATATATATATATATATATATATATATATATCAAAACTAGAATATTAATGACCCAAAACAATTAAGGCAAGTATCCTCAAGCAAAACATCAATTGATTACTCATTATGTGTCGTTTCGGGTAATGAACTTTTTACTTGAATTACAATAACAATTTGATGGGTTTTAGCCATAAGAACATCCTATGTGCTCATACAAACCCTAATGCTTGGATCTAGGTTTCTCTATTGTACATGCAATTCATCCAAGACTATAAACCCTAGATCTAGTATATGATAATCAATATAACATATGAATTAGGGTTTAGATCATACCTTTATTGTTATGTAGCAATAACAATCTCAATTCCTCCTTGTATTGACTTTAGAAAACTTAGAGTCACAAATGTCACTCCTCTAATGGTTCACAAACACCAAGAGAAAGAGAATGAAGAAGAGAAGAGAAGGAGACACCCAAAAACCGTCCAAAACCCTAAGGAGTTACTTGCCCACGTTTTTGGTGCCCTAGGGATCTTTAAATAGTGAAGCTATTAGGGTTATTTAACAAGGAAACCCTAATTTGGATGCTTAAGCCCTAAGCAACCCATGGACTCCTTCCTTAAAGGCCCTACGACGATTTCTAATGGGTTTCCCCATAGAATTCGTCCACCCCTTTAATATGGAGTCCATTAGCTCAATATTCAACTATCATACAATTGGCAGTTCAAGTTTAATTAATCTATTTTAGCCATAAACTTAATTCTTATTAATTCTTGACTAATATTAATTAAACAATATGATTTCTCCTTTAATATATTATTCTCATAATATATTAATAAATCATATTTAATCCTTTCTCTCTATAATTCATCCTATCAAGTTGCTTTGGCGAAGGCAACCCAAAAGGACCATGCACCATCGGGTCAAGTACATACCAAAATAGTTATGGACTTAGACACTAATCCAACACAATTGCCCCATGCTCTTAGCATGCACACAATGTTTACTTATGGTCCTTACTTTGTGAAATAGATCAAATGAACACATTTCCAACATATGAACGATTGTTGATCATTGGAATAATTCGATTATTCTTAATAACTCAATTATTCAGGAAGTCAAAACATGCAAAGTGAAACAATAGTTAAACAATTAACATAAGACAATATCTTTACTTAACAATAATACTTCTTTATTTAATTATCAAATGTCAATTACATATATCTATTACATGTTTCTAAACTATCTAATCTAAACTAATATCGTCCTTCAGCCCAATGCTACTAGCGTGCAACAAGTGCTTAACCCTACTCTGTCCCTTCGTAAGCGGATCTGCTGGGTTATCCTATGACGATACCCTCTTTACTACGAGGTGTCCTTCTTCTACTCGATGTCTAATAAAGTGATATTTTCTGTCGATATGCCGAGATCTACCATGATCCCTCAGTTCCTTGGTGAAGGAAACTGCTCCTTCATTATCATAGAAAATTTCCCTGGGCTCCTTTATGGCAGGTACAACTCCAAGGTCACCAATGAAGTTCTTCAACCACATCGCCTCCTTTGATGCTTCGCTCGCTGCAATGTACTCTGATTCGCATGTTGAATCAGCTACGGTTTCTTGCTTGGAACTTTTCCAAGTCACTGCTCCTCCATTAAAGGTAAAGACCCAGCCTGACTGCGAACGGTAGTTTTCCCTACCAGTCTGGAAGTTGGCGTCACTATACCCTCACACCTTTAAGTCATCAGTCCCTCCGAGTACTAAAAACCATTCCTTGGTCCTCCGAAGGTACTTAAGGACATTCTTGACTGCGATCCAATGAGCTCTGTCAGGGTTCCCTTGATATCTACTGACCATGCTCAAAGCAAAGGCCACATTAGGGCGAGTATAAGTCATAGCATACATGATTGAGCTAACTGCGGAAGCGTAAGGTACCCGACTTATCTCAACTATCTCGGCTTCTGTACTCGGACTTTGAGTCTTACTCAATTTGGCATTACTTTGTATCGGTAGTTCTCCCTTCTTCAAGTTTTCCATACTAAAACGTTTTAGTACCTTATCCAAGTAAGTATTGTGACTAATTCCTACTAGTCTCTTACTTCGTTATCTCACTATCCTTAATGCCAAAATATAGGACGCCTCTCCGAGGTCCTTCATAGCGAAGCCCTTCCCGAGCCAGGACATAACCTCCTGCAAAGTCGGGATGTCGTTTCCTATGAGTAGCATGTCATGGACATACAAAACGAGGAAGCTAACTATACTCCCACTGGCCTTGACATATACACATGATTCATCTTCACTTTGTACAAATCCAAATGCTTTGACTTTCTCATCGAAGCAAAGATTTCATCTGTGAGATGCTTGCTTAAGTCCATAAATGGACTTTTCAAGCTTGCACACTCTATTGGGATGCTTCGGATCGACAAAACCATCTGGATGAGCCATGTAAACATCCTCAGCCAACTTCCCATTAAGGAAAGCGGTCTTGACATCCATCTACCATATCTCATAATCATGAAATGCAACAATGGCTAGCATCACCCTAATAGACTTTATCTTAGAAACTGGCAAGAAGGTCTCATCATAGTCAACTCTCGGAGTTTGAGTAAAGCCCTTCACCACCAATCGTGCCTTATACGTGTGCACATTCCCATCCACGTCGGTCTTCTTATTGAAGATCCATTTGCACCCAACCATATTACGTCCGGGCACATTGTCAACCAAATTCCAAACTTGGTTGTCATACATGGACTGAATCTCGTTGTCCATTGCCTCTTTCCATTTCGCAGACTCTGGGCTGCCATGGCTTCCTTATAGCTATTAGGTTCATCTAGATTTATTAGTGTACCATAGCTAATCTACGTGTCCCCTTTGGTAGTAATATGAAAGCCATAAAACTAGGGTTGAACTCTAACTCTTTCGGAACGTCTAAGAGGTAAGGACTCGTTAATTGGTTCAACCGGAGTTTCCGCCTCGGTTTGAGTGCCAGCATTAGAGGTTCCTTCATCGCTCGACTCTTGAATATCTTCAAGATCGATTTGCCTCCCAAAGTTCCCTTGGCTTACGATTTCTCGCTTTCGGAAAACCCCTCTCCTCGCAACGAAGACAACATTGTCACTCGATCTATAGAAGAGATATCCAAAGGATTTTTGCGGGTATCCGATGAAAATACACCGCTCACTACAAGGTTCGAGCTTTTCGTGAGTTTCTCATCTTACAAAAACTTCACAGCCCCAAACCTTGATATGTGCCAACGAGGGAGCTTTCCCTGTCCATATCTCGTGAGGTGTTTTGGCAACCTTCTTTGTAGGGACTCGGTTAAGGATATGGGCGGAAGTCTCTAAGGCATACCCCCCAGAATGAGATAGGTAGTGAAGCAAGACTCATCATAGAACGAACCATGTCTAACAGGGTTCGATTACGCATTTCTACCACACCATTCAACTGCGGTGTCCTAGGTGGCATCAATTGCGAAACTATTCCGCATCCCTTGAGATAGTCGTGGAATCCAAGACTTAGGTACTCTCCTCCTCGATCGGATCGAAGCATCTTGATTTTCCTGCCCAATTGATTCCCCACTTCATGTTTGAACTCTTTGAACTTTTCAAACGTTTCTGAATTGTGCTTGATTAAGTAAATATACCCATATCTACTATAATCGTCGGTGAAAGTCACGTAGAAGCGGTTCCCATCCTTTGTGGTGAATCTGAAGGGTCCACACACATCGGTGTGTATGAGATACAATAAACCCTCACACATCTCATAAGTTCCAATGAAGGGTGTCTTGGTTATCTTTCCAAGTAAACAAGATTCGCACGTGTCATCTTCCCTAAGGTCGAATGACTCCAACACTCCATCCTTTTGGAGTTGGGCTATGCACTTCTTGTTGACATGTCCAAGATGACAATGCCACAAGAATGATTTATCCATACTATTGGAAGAATCCATACACAACACATCATTTCCTAGGTTATCTACAACCATAACAGTTTCATAAATTCCATTACAAGGCATTGCTTCAAAATATAAAACACCATTTAGATAAGCATAAATTGAACCATTCACATGATTAAACGAATATCTAAATTCTTGTCTAAATAAACCATGAAAAGAAACGATGTGTCTTGCCATATCTGGCGAGTAGCAACAATTATTTAAATCTAAATTCAATCCATTACTAAGCACTAGATAATATACTCCAATCTTGGTCACAGGCGATGATCTTCTGTTTCCCATGATTAGATTTATTCTTCCACGCTCCACATCCCTATTTCTTCTTAGTCCCTGCAAATCAGAACAAATTTGATAACCACATCCTGTATAAACCCAAGAAATAGAATGAGATGAATCATTAGATTTAATTGTATAAATACCTGCGAAAGATGGCTTGATCTTCCCATCTTTGATGGCTTGCAGATATTCCGGGAAGCTTCTCTTCCAATGCCTTATTTTGTGGCAATGATGGCACTCTGCCTCCTTTGGGTTTGGGTTGGGCTTAGCAGGATCAACCTTGGTCCCACTAGAAGAGGAACCATCTTGAGATTTTGCCTTGCAGTGGTTCTTTGAAGAATCCTTCCTCTTCCTACCCAATAGCCAAAAAACGGGAGCAGCGGGTGGATTGGGAGTTAGTGCAACAGACTTGTCCTTGAGGTTTCTCTCAGCAGTCCTTAGGAGCCCTTGGAGTTTGCTTAGGGTGACCTCTCCCTTGTTCATGTGGTAGGTCATCCTAAATTGGTTGTAGCATGAGGGCAAGGAGTGAAGAACAATGTCTATAGCCAAATCTTCCCCAAAGTTGACATTCAACTTGCAAAGACGATCAACATACCTTTGCATCTTTTGCAAGTGCACGGTTAGAGACTCTCCACTTCCCATTTTAGCAATAATCATATTCATTATGATCTCATAGCGCTCTTGCCTCGCGCCTTGTTGGTATCTCTCCATCAAGTCTAGATGCATCTCATAAGGATACATGTCCTCATAGGACTTTTGGAATTCGGAGTTCATCGTGGCTAGCATGATGCAATGGACTTTCGTTGCATCACGCTCATGGGTCTCAAAGACAGCCATTTATTCGGGAGTAGCAATTTCTAGAATTATCTTCTCGAGCTTCTAATTGAGAACATACTCTTTGTCCTCGTAACGCACGATCGTGCAAATGTATCTTATCCATTCGCTAAAGTTCGATCCGTCAAAAGTCACTTTTTGACAAAGGCTCATTAGTGTGAATGAGCTAGCAGCAGCGTTGTTCACGTTAGACATCTACAAATAGAAAGGAACAAAGTTTGATTAGAGTTAAGTCCCTAATTAACACCCAAAAAGAAAGAAAAATCTCGATATGCCCCTCTAGTTTGTGACGGGGATGCCGAGGATCACAAAGCGGGTGTGAATAACCATGCAAATCTACATGGTGCCTTCATTGTTACAGTCATCTATTCGATGTACCGGTAAACCACACACGCTCCATCGAACTATGACAAACAATGAATCACCCTTTGCCACCTTTGCCACCTTTGCTTAGAACCAATTAGTGTGCTGGTTAACCACACACGCTCCACTAATATCTTAACAAGGGTGCAAAGTGTAATTTCATGGGATTGCATCAATTCACTTTTCCTAAAGTAACTAAGATTGGGAATTTTATGAAATACATTTAGTTACTTTATATAGATTCATTATACTTATCAATAAGGTGAGGATTTCTCTATCCTACCCGCTCGGCTAACGACCCTCCACCAGTCAAGCAAGCGGTGGGTGTGAGTGTACACCCATTAAGCGTCATTTTATAGGCAGCAACCTTATACCCATCTTATAGACTGGCTTCGTGAATGAGGCCTACTAACGGTAAAACTAGCACTTTTAAATCATATATATATATATATATATATATATATATATATATATATATATATATTAAGCTTGTAATAATATAATAGTATAGTGTTGAATTTTAAACTTGTAAAATTCTAGGGTTTGAAATTTAAATTATTCAAATTAAACTTTTAATCACAAAACTTAAATTTTAAAACTTGAGGACAAGTTTTAAACTTTTTCAAAACATAAGGATCAAATAGCAAATAATACAAATCAACTAATTAGATTATTTAAATTTGATCTAATCAATATTACTTGCAAGACAATCCACCAATTTAATTCAAATAATCAATTAGTATCATATAAGGAAATTATTATTCAATTAAATGGTAAATATCTTTTGTTTGGTCAAGAATATACTCCAATATATCATAAAATTCGGATTTTAATGACCCAAAACAATTAAGACAAGTATCCTCAAGCAAAACAGCAAGAAATCCCGGTATTGACTCTTTTTGGCGCTAGAACTAGCCGAGTTCCTCTGTGAACTTGCCGAGTTGGAGCTACTCACCGAGTCCACATTGGAACTCGCGGAGTTCACCAGTCAGAAGCATAAAAATCGAATTTTTCAAGCAACAAGCAATTAACCAAAGCATCAATTCAATAGAAATCAATCAAAGCTCCGATACCACTAATGGGTTTGAGCCATAAGAACTTTCCTATGTGCACATACAAACCCTAATGCTTGGATCTAGGTTTCTCTAATTGAACATGTAATGTATCCAAGGCTTACAATTCTAGATCTAGTGTAAACAATTGAATCATATCATATGAAATCAGATCTAAAAGAATACCTTGAGTTGCTTGCTTGAAACTTCTTGTTCTTGGAGCTTAGAGTCATAATTGTCACTCCTCTAATGGCTTACAAACACCAACTAGCAAGAGGATGATCTTGAGAGAGAGAGAGGAGGTGAGAAATCGGCTCTAGGGTTCTTCCTTGCAAGAGTATTGCCGATTTCCCTCACCCAAGGGGTCTATTTATACTATGAGATACTAGGGTTACACCCTTAACCCTAATTGAATAACTTAGGCCCTAAGCAATCCAAAGGTCCTCCTAGATATGAGGCTTGGACGATTTTAAGGTATCCTAACCCTAAAATCCGTCCACCTTAATATTCATAAGGATACATAGCCCAAAATACAACTATCACACATTTGACAGTTTATGCCCCTTTATTCAATTAACCTCTTTAAGTCACCAAATTAATCTCAATAAATATATGACTTATATCAATCAAATAACATTATTATTCCTTTAATATATTACTCTCATAATATATTAACAATAATATCTCTTCTCTCTTTACAAATCATCCTGTCAAGTTGCTATGGCGAAGGCAACCCAAAAGGACCATGCACAATCGGGTCAACTCCTTACCAAATATAGTTATAGCCTTAGACACTAATCCAACAGTTATGTGTTATGTGTTCCGGACTCCGGTCCGATGTCGGGAAAGCCCAATGCAGTATATGTGATTATGTTATATGTTATGTGTTACGGGGTAAGCCCAATGTATGTTAGTCATTATGCCATGTATTATGTATTTCGGGGCAAGCCCGATGTATGCTAGTTTATGTGTTTTATGTTGTTGTTCCGGGCTTCGGTCCAATGTCGGGGCAAGCCCGATGCAGATATGTGATTACGTTATGTGTTTATGATATATGTTATGTTGTGTATATGCCGGGGTAAGCCCGATGCCCGATGTGTTCGAATGTCGGGGTGAGCCTGATACCAGGTAAGCCGATGTCGGGATTTATCCCGATGCAGTTGGGAAGAGTCTCAGAGTTATGTTATTTTTTATATGTGCTTTGTATGGCTTCGGTCCGATGTCGGGATTTATCCCGATGCAGTTGGGAAGAGCTCACTAAGCTTCGTGCTTACAGCTTCAGGTGCTTCAGTTTTCAAAAGAGGAGCTCGGGAAGATATGCAGTGCACACACCATTTGTCCAGCCTGGGATGTTTATCTCTGATATATTTGACAGATGTTATGCTATTCTTGAGATACACAGTTTATGATTTTTATATGGTGAAAGAAAATTATGGTTTTATTAATGAGTTAAAAATGAAATTTTTGGCTTGTATTTTTAGGATCTTTCAAATTTCAACATGAGCTAACCAGTTAATCACCACTGACAGTGAAAGATGGGGGAGTAATTGACATTACCGGTGATTGCCACGGTGACCGACACCAAAGACAAATAGTTCACAAATTCACACGGACAAGAATACAACATGACCTTAAAAATACAAAAGTGACCCTTTAAAAGTTGAGTAAGTTTTAGTTTGGTGTCTGTTGTTGACATTCATCTGCAGTTTTAGTCTAACTTTTTAACTTTTGACATTGTTTGTTCATGTGGTTTCCAAAAGTTGCACGTATGGTCTCCATTGTTATCGTCAATTTCCATATGTTAAGTACAAATAAAATGACATTTATATCTTGTGAGTTTTATGATATTTTGAGATTTCTACTAACTTAAGGGACTATTCTATAAAATTTAGAAAAGTGCCCTAAAGCCCTTTCAAATCAACGAGAAAACAATTTCACGTGTTTATGCTCTTGGTTGGTGGCTACAATGATGTCTCTCCTTTGTAGCTCCATATATAAATTTTCAATCTATTATAACTTTACATCATATATAATCTTGATTTTATGTTGATAGATCAAATGCTTGATTATGCTCTTCAACGGGTTGTCAACAAAGTAGTTCCAACTCGCAAAACAAAGGCTTCTTTGCTAGTTAAAGTATTAAAAACATTGGCTTTAAAGGTAATTAATATCCTAGCCAATGAATTGAGTTGCACTTATGAACTAAAGAGTTAGTTTTGCTATGAAGCTCAAAGAAACAACCATGTTGATGTACTTTTTCGACAATCCTGATGGGTTTTATGCATAAGAACAATCCTATGTGCTCATAAAAACCCTAATGCTTGGATCTAGGTTTCTCTATTGTACATGCAATGAATCCAAGACTTATAAACCCTAATCTAGCATACATATATCAAAACTAACATATAGAATCATATCTAGATGTTTACCTCTTCAATGGAAGCTTGATTCTTATTTCTTTGAGCTTAGAGTCACAATTGTAACTCCTCTAATGGATTACAAACCCCACAAGCAAGAAGGCAATATGATAGAGGATAAGAGATACTAAAATCAGCCCTAGGGCTCTCTTGGAATCAAGTGTAGCCGATTTTCATACCCTAAGGGTCATATTTATACTGTAGACTGCTAGGGTTTCAGTCTAAACCCTAATGGACAGCTTAGCCACCAAGCAACCCAAGGAACCTTCTGGAATAAGGCCTTGGATGAAAATATGATGGATCCCCATCATAATTTCGTTCCCCCTTTAGTCCATTAGGTTTCCCAACCCAAAACTCAACTATCATAGATTTGACAGTTTATGCCCCTTTATTTAGTTAATCTCTTTTAGTCATCAAATTAATTCCTAATTAATTTATGACCAATGCTAATTAAATAAATATGATTTCTCCTTTAATATATTATTCTTATAATATATCAATAAACCGTAATATTCTCTCTCTCTCTCTCTCTATTTCTCTCTCCTTAAATTACCTTGTCAAGTTGCTTTGGTGAAGGCAACCCAAAAGGACCATGCACAACCGGGTCAAGTACATACCAAATATAGTTATGGGCTTAGACACTAATCCAACAATCTCCCACTTGGATAAGTCTAATAACTATATCTCACATATCACTTCAGGATCCGATTTACAATCGTAGCTCTTACATGTCGTTGTCAACTCTGATCAGTAACTCGTCCTTCAAATAAGGGATCATATAATCCTCTATTCTAGATATCATGCTGACAATATTTATTGTCCAGCACTTGTTTCTCGATATCCGATTTGTTCGACATAGAATCTAGTTGAACACATCAACTCCGTTCTGACCGGGCCCGACACATAACTCAAACCAAATCACAAGTGGCCAAGATATCACCTTTATTCTCATAGAATAAAAGGAACAGATTAACTTCGAATCATATTCATCTATTGTTTACTAATTAAATCATGCACAACAATTTGTTTTATAACATCAAGTTACTAATGCGTTTACACATCATCAATGCATAACCAATCAGTAAACAATAACCATATCTCTAAGTTTTAAGACTATACGATATTATCGCTTTGCGATCACTTTAGGTAAAGCACCATGAAGTGATACCAGCAAACGCGGGTTTATTCCAATGCTCAAACCATATTCATAAGCACTCATGAACTTTGCAGCAAACCTTTGCTATGCCCAAAACCTTTTAGACAATCTACAAACAATTCATGATAGTCTTCATTCACACGTACTTCCAAAATATGAACGACTGTGGACCGTTCGAATAATCTTATTATTCAGGAAGTCAAAACATGAAAAATAGAAACAATAGATAAATAACCAACACAAGATAGTAGCTTTACTCATAAATAACACAAATTTATTTATTCATCAAAATGTTAAGTTTAAAATATATATTACACGTTTCTTATCTATCTAATCCAAACTTATATCATCCTTCAGCCCCATGCTCCTAGCGTGCTGCAAGTGCTTGACCCTACTCAGTCCCTTCGTAAGGGGATCTGCCGGGTTTTCTTCTGATGATACCCTCTTCACAACGAGGAGTCCCTCTTCTACCCGATGTCTGATAAAGTGGTATTTTCTGTCAATATGTCGAGATCTACCATGATCTATTGGTTCCTTGGTTAAGGAAACCGCTCCTTCATTATCACAGAAAATTTCCATCGGCTCCTTTATGGATGGGATAACTCCAAGGTCTCCAATGAAGTTCTTCAACCATATAGCCTCCTTTGACGCTTCACTTGCCGCAATGTACTCTGATTCACACGTTGAATCAACTATGGTTTCATGCTTGGAACTTTTCCAAGTCACTTCTACTCCATTTAGGGTAAAGACCTAGCCTGACTACGATCGGTATCTATCCCGATCCGTCTGAAAACTAGCGTCGCTATACCCTCAAGTCATCACTCCCACCGAGGACTAGAAACCATTCCTTGGTCCTTCGTAAGTACTTAAGGATATTCTTAACTGTAATCCAATGAGCTCTACCAGAATTCCCTTGATATCTGCTGACCATGCTTAAAGTGAAGGCCACATCAGGGCGAGTACAAGTCATAGTGTACATGATAGAGCCTACTGCGGAAGCGTAATGTACTCGACTAATATCAGCTATCTCTGCCTTTGTACTCGGGCTTTGAGTCTTACTCAACTTGGTATTGCTTTGGATTGGCAACTCCCCTTTCTTGGAATTTTCCATACTAAAACACTTTAGTACCTTATCCAAGTATGTATCCTGACTGAGTCCTATCAGTCTCTTTTCCCTGTTTCTTACTATCCCTAATCCCGGAATATAAGCAGCCTCTCCAAGGTCCTTCATAGCAAAACATTTCCCAAGCCAGGACTTGACCTCCTGCAAGGTTGGGACATCGTTTCCTATGAGCAGTATGTCATCAACATACAATACGAGGAAGCTCACTATACTCCCACTGGGTTTGATATATACACAAGATTCATCTTCGCTTCGCAGAAAACCAAACTCTTTAACTTTCTCATCAAAACAAAGATTCCATCTGCTAGATGCTTGCTTCAATCCATAAATTGATTTCTCAAGCTTACACACTCTATTTGGATGCTTCGCATCGAAAAAACCCTCTGGCTGATTGTTGTACACATCCTCAGCCAACTTCCCATTAAGGAAAGCGGTTTTCACGTCCATCTGCCAGATTTTATAATCATGAAACGCAGCTATTGCAAGCATTACCCTAATAGACTTTATCTTCGCAACTGGTGAGAAGGTCTCATCATAGTCAATTCAGGGAGTTTGAGTAAAGCCCTTCACAACCAGTCACGCTTTATAAGTATGCACTTTCCCATCCATGTCCGTCTTCTTTTTGAAGATCCACTTGCACCCGATTGTCTTACGACTCGGTACATTATCAACCAAATTCCAAACTTGGTTATCGTACATGGACTGAATCTCGATGTCCATTGCATCTTTCCATTTAGCAGACACCGAGCCTGCCATGGCTTCTTTGTAGCTGCTAGGTTCGTCCAAATTTATTAGTGTTTCATCACTAATAAACTTATCCCCTTCAGTAGTAATATGAAAACCATAAAAGTGGGGTTGAACACTAGCCCTACAAGAACGTCGAAGAGGTAAGGACTCGTCAACGGGCTCAACAGGAGTTTCCTCCTCCGGTTGAGTGCTAGTGTTAGAGGTTCCTTCATCTCTTTGCTCTTAAATCTCTTCAAGATCAATTTGCCTCCCACTGTCCTCTAGGCTTATCAATTCCCTTTCTCGGAAAACTCCTCTTCTAGCAACAAAGACAACATTGTCACTTCGTCTATAGAAAAGATAGCCAAAAGACTTCTATGGGTAGCCGATGAAATAACACTTCTCACTACGAGGTTCGAGCTTGTCATGAGTCTTTTGTCTTACGAAAGCCTCGAAATCCCAAACCTTAATATGTGCCAACGAGGGAGCTTTCCCTGTCCACATCTCGTGAGGATTCTTGGTAACTTCTTGGTGGGAACTAAGTTAAGGATGTGCGACAGTCTCTAAGGCATACCCCCAGAAAGCTATTGGTAACGAAGCCCGACTCATTATAGAATGAAACATGTCCAACAAGGTCCGATTACGTCTCTCAGCCACACTATTCAATTGTGGCATTCTCGAAGGCGTCAATTGCGAAACAATTCCACATTCTTTTAGATAGTCGTGAAACTCAAGACTTAGGTACTCTCCTCCTCGGTCTGACTAAAGCATCTTGATTCTCCTGCCAAGCTAATTCTCCACTTCATTCTTAAACTCTTTGAACTTTTCAAAGGTTTCTGACTTTTGCTTGATTAAGTAGATATATACATCTCTGCTATAATCATCCGTAAAAGCATAAAGCATCCGTTGTGGTGGATCTAAAGGGCCCACACACATCGGTGTGTATGAGATCCAATAGACCCTCACCCTTTTCAAAAGTGCTAGTAAAGGGTGACTTGGTCATCTTCCCAAGTAAACAAGATCCACACGTGTCATCATCCTTAAGGTCGAATGACTCCAACACTCCATCCTTTTGGAGTTGGGATATGTGTTTCTTATTGACATGGCCAAGGCGACAATGCCACAAGCATGCCTTGTCTAGGCTAGTAGACGAATCAATATTCAATACATCATTTCCTAAATTATCAACAACCATCACAGATTCATAAATCCCATTACAAGGTAATGCATTGAAATAACAGACACCATTCAAATAAACATTAATAGAACCATTACTATTATCAAAAGAATATCTGAAACCTTGTCTAAACAATCAATGAAATCAAATAATGTTTCTTGCCAGATCTGGCGAATCACAACAATTTTCTAAATCTAACCCTAACCCATTACTCAGCACTAAAGAATAAACTCCGACTCTGGTCGCATGCGATGATCTTCTATTTCCCATAATCAAGTTTATCTTCCCATGTTCCATCTCCCTACTTCTTCTTAGGCCCTGCAAATCAGAACAAATGTGGTAACCACACCCTGTATCAAGAACCCATGAAGTAGCAAATGATGAGTTATTATATTTAATAGAATACATACCTGCGAAGGTGGGCTTAATCTTCCCATCCTTTATGTCTTGCAGATACTTAGGTCATCTTCGTTTCTAATGGACCTTCTGGTTCAGTAATAGCACTCTGCTTCTTTGGGGTCGGAATAGGGTTTGACCGAACCAACTTTGGTTCCACTAGAAGAGGAACAATCTTGGGTCTTACCCTGGCCTTATGGTGGCCCTTACATGGAGCCTTCCTCTTCTTTCCCTTTCCTTTGACCAATTGCCAACACGGGAGTAGCCACAGCAGGGGATGGTGCAACAGATTTGTCTTTGAGGTTGCTCTCAGTAGTCCTCAGCAGTCCTTGGAGCTTACTCAAGGAGACCTCTTCCATATTCATGTGGTAGGTCATTTTGAACTGGTTGTAGCATGAAGGCAAGGAGTGGAGGATTATGTCGATAACCAAATCCTCATCAAACTTAACATTAAGTTTAATAAGACAATCAACATACCTATGCATTTTCTATAAATGAGAGATTAGGGATTCTCCACTCCCCATCGTAGCGGTGATCATGTTAGTAATGATCTCATAGCGATCTTGCCTCGCGCTTTAGTGGTACCTGTACAGAAAATCTTGATGCATTTCATACAGATACATGTCCTCATAGGACTTTTGGAGTTCGAGGTTCATGGTGGCCAGCATGATGCAATGAACTTTCATAGCATCACGCTTGTGGGCCTCAAAGGTGGCCAACTCTTCAGGAGTAGTAACATCTGGGATGATCTTCTCAAGCTTTTCATCGAGGACATATTATTTGTCCTCATAGCGAGTGATCATGCGAATGTACATCATCCACTCGTTGAAGTTTGACCCATCAAATGTCACCTTTTGACATAGGTTCATCAACGAGAATGGCCCAGAAGCGTTGTTGTTATTGTTAGCAGACATCTGAAAAAGAAAAGGAACAAAGTTTGATTAGAAATGAGTCCCTAATTAAACACCCAAATGAAAAATTAGGGCTAGGACCTAACAACATTATTTACAACTTAGAAAGGGATGTCGTACTCTAAAAGTAAATAATTTGAAGGTAAGTGAATGACGATTCACTAATTCTCACCATGAAAAACAAAAAAGAGATTAAGTTTTAAACGTATTGAAAACTCCTAGATCTTTGAGATTCATTGAACTTTTCCATGGCATGTTTAAATCTCAATATGCACTTCAAATTTGCGACTGGGATGCGCAGGCTCGCAAACAAGTTGTGAATAACCATGCGAATCAACATGGTGTGCTCAATGTCTCTATCACCTAATCAATGTGACGGTTAGCCACGCACGCTCCATTGATCTATGATAAACATTGAGCCACCCTTTGCCACCAATGTCAATCCCAAATTAGTGTGCCAGTTAACCACGCATGCTCCACTAACGTTTGACAAGGGTACAAAGTGTAATTCCATGGAATAACATCATTTTCACATTTTTCCCTAATGTAACTAATATTGGGAATTTGTAAAAAACATGTTAGTTACTTTGCAATGTTCATTATACTTATAATGAGGTATTAAGTGCCTTATCCTATCCGTTCGGCTAACGACCCTCCACCAATGAAGCAAGCGGTGGGTGTGAGTGTACACCCATTAAGCGTCATTTTATAGGCAGCAACCTTATACCCACCATATAGTTCGGCTTCGTAAATGAGGCCTACTAGCGATAAGACTAGCTTTAATCTTATATAAATAAATATATATATATATATATATATATATATATATATATATATATGTATATATATATATATATATATATATATATATATATATATCTTATAATAATATAATAGTATAGGGTTGAATTTTAAACTTGTAAAACTCTAAGGGTTTGAAATTTAAATTACTTAAAATTAAACTTTTAATCATAAAATTTAAATTTCAAAACTTGAGGATAAGTTTTGAACTTTTCAGAACAAAATGGATCAAATAACAAATAATTTAAATTAAACAATTAATTTCATAATTATCTATATTTGACTTAATCCAATTTTAGTTACAAGATAATTACCAAATAATTTAAATAATCCATATTTATCACATAAACAAACTATTATTCAAAAGATTTGAAAATATCTATTGTTTTGGCAGGGATAATCATTCAATTACAATGAAATTCGGATTTTATCTTCAAAAAACGATTTAGGCATTAATCCCATGACAAAACAGCAACAAAATCCCGAAATATCCTCTGTCTGACAGCTAAACTCGTCGAGTTCCTCATGGAACTCGTCGAGTTCATCAAATAGTTAGCACAAAAAAACGATTTTCAGCAATCAAACACTTAAAGCATCACATACAATTGAAACCAATCATGTCTCTGATACCACTGATAGGTTTTATGCATAAGAACAATCATATGTGCTCATACAAACCGTAATGCTTCGATCTAGGTTTCTCTATTTTACATGCAATGAATCCAAGACTTATAAACCCTAATCTAGCATACATATATCAAAACTAACATATAGAATCAGATCTAGATGTTTACCTCTTCAATGAAAGCTTGATTCTTCTTTCTTGGAGCTTAGAGTCACAATTGTAACTCCTCTAATGGCTTACAAACCCCACAAGCAAGAAGGCAATATGAGAGAGGGTAAGAGATGCTAAAATCGGCCCTAGGGTTCTCTTGGAACCAAGTGTAGCCGATTTTCATAGCCTAGGGGTCATATTTATATTGTAGACTGCTAGGGTTTCAGTCTAAACCCTAATGGATAGCTTAGCCACCAAGCAGCCCAAGGAACCTTTTGGAATAAGGCCTTGGACAAAAATATGATGGATCCCCATCATAATTTCATTCTCCCTTTAGTCCATTAGGTTTCCCAGCCCAAAACTCAACTATCATATATTTGACAGTTTATGCCCCTTTATTTAATTAATCTCTTTTAGTCACCAAATTAATTCCTAATTAATTTATGACCAATACTAATTAAATAAATATGATTTCTCCTTTAATATATTATTCTTATAATATATTAATAAACCATAATATTCTCGCTCTCCTTAAATTACCTTGTCAAGTTGCTTTGGTGAAGGCAACCCAAAAGGACCATGCACAACCGGGTTCAGTACATACCAAATATAGTTACGCACTTAGACACTAATCCAACAAATCAATCAAAGAGATCCAAGCTCAAGACATTAAGTAGATGTTTGATCGTTACTAGAAAAAAAAGTTGATGAGAAACAACAAACATAGACAAACAAGAGCAAGTAAATATATTTTTAATATGAAAAAAAATGTGTATGTGTGTTATTATAGAGAGATCCAAGCTCAAGATGATATTCGGTACATGTTTAATCCTAACCTTTTATATATATATATATATATATATATATATATAAGGTTAGGATTAAATGTGAATTCTAAATATTGTGTGAATGTGTGACCAAATTATGATCATTGAATTAAAAAAAATTAATGACTATGATTTTAGGGTGCATTGTATTAATGTAGAATAACAATTACTATATAATTACAATCAATTAATTCTAAAGTTATTAAAGAGTAATTATGACATTTTATTAAATGAGATAAAAGAGAAGTAAATATATTTTAGGAAACTAAGTCAAATATATTAACAAAATCTATATTATTATTTTTAAAACCAAATCACAAAAAATCACGTATTGAAAAATGTGCAATATTTTTTACACAATAATCACAAAAAACGAAATAGATTTCATTCTCTAAAAATTACTTAGATTGATAACATATTTTTTTCTATAATAATTAGACGATTTCACTATTAGTTTTAAAAACTATTACAAAATGTTTTTATACAATGTTCAGAAAGTATAAAATTTAAGAATCGGACGGTTTGATTATTTAAAAATCAAGAATTACTTGAAACTTATTTTATTTTTTAAGAATCACATTTCATTCTTTAAGAATGCATTGACTAATAAATATTTGTGAATTACTGTCATAAAACTAGTGAGATATGTGAAAAAAAAATAATTCTTTAACAACGATCCATTAATATTTTATAACATATTTTTGTTAAAGTATTTGTAATATTCTTTTTACATAGATTCGCCAAAACTATAGACCAACTCAAAATTCTTGAAGAATAGGAAAATATTATTTTTATAAATAAAAATATGTTACAGTATATAACATAATCTTGAAGAATATGCAATAAACTAATATATTCTTTATATAAATTCTGAAAGAATGAGCATTCGATTCGGCACTATATCTGAGTTTTAGTCACCAACTTTCTTGATACATATATTAAAGAATTCAATTTAAACTACTTACCAAAATTATAGGAGTGAAGTTAAATGAAATGACTTACAATAATTATAAGATTATAAGTGAAAATGCATTTATTGATTTATATGTTACTTAGTATCATACCTTTTTTAAATGATCGGTCAAAAATTGGTTATACAATCACACAATATATAGTATTTATATATGAACCTAACTCTTTCTCTCTCTATATACATATATATAGCAACTTTCTTCAAATATTTTATCAGATATCTTATCCAACACAAAATATAACAGTGTAAATGGTTATTTTTCATTAGTTGGCACATTACAAGCATAATCAAACAACATGGTTTCAGTTAGACCGGACTAGTTTGGTAGAAATAAGTGGATCATGGACTAAATCTATAGAGGCTTATTGGATCAAGGTTTGGTTCTGGGGTCAGGTGCGGGTTTTCTAGTTCTTCTACCCATTAGGTTGGTACAACATTAGTTGCACATTGTATAAGTCGTTGAAGCCTACCAAAAGTTAGTTTGCTTAAGCTAAAGTTAGTTTATATATTATGATGCTTAAAACGAATACATTTTTGGGTTTGATTGTTTGTTTTATATTTAAAATACATTTTTTTGTTTGATTATTTATTTTAGATAAAAAAAAATAATGATTACTTATACCATTTGTTTGAACTTTAAATCAAGTTAATTAATGACATTATCATTTTACAGCTTTGGTATCCCAACTTCAGAGGATTGTAAGTCATTAAATATGAAACCAAAAAGGATAAAATTATAGATTAAAATCAAGTACAAACTATAAACTACATACTGGAAAAAATCGTAGGTTAATCTGACTTCAAATGAATGACATATGCTTGTTTGAAACTTTTCACATAACACAAAATACAATAATAATAATAATAATAATAATAATAATAATAATAATAATAATAATAATAATAATAATAATAATAATAATAATAAAGCTGAAATTTTCCAATTTTGGTATCCCGACTTCGGGGGACTATAAGTAATTGAATATGAAACCAAAAACGCCAAAAATATAATATAATCAAATGCAAACTCTAAACTACACTAGAAAAACTGTACACAATACGACTTTGAACAAATGAGATATGTATGTTTGAAAATTTTCACATAATACACAAAAAAAAAAAAAAAAAAAAAAAAAAAAAAAAAAAAACCTGAAAAACTTAAACTTTTCAGCTTTAATATCCCGACTTCGGAGGACTGCATTGAATATGAAACCAAAATTGATGACGTTATACTCTAAAATCGAGTATAAATTTTAAACTACATATTGGAAAAATCACATCTAACTTCAACTTCAAATGAGTAAGATATACATGTTTGAAAATTTTTACAAAATACAAGATTTGCAAAAGAGTTTATCTTTTAAATTCCATATCCAAACTAGTTTTGTACTCGAAACCGGCCGGACCACCCCGGTTTTATACCCGGACTTTACTCACATGCTACAAAGAACCAAGACCAACCCTAATCTAATTAGCCGGTTCATGTCCGATTCCCGATCTGAAGGTCCAAATATCCACCCATATGTACGTCTGTAGATTAGCTATAAGAACCAACCATATGAGAAAATAAAGTCATATTGATTGTCAAAGTAACCAAATGGAAAGTTGGACCAAAGTTGTCATCTCCAATATACCACATCTCCAATATACCACAAGGGTCATTTATATAATTTACTCGCTCTTTTATTATAACATTATACTTTTAGTTTTTCTTATTAGACAAAATTACAAAAATGGTCCCTGTAGTTTGCCAAAAATAATAAAGTTAGTCCCTGCTAATTATTTTTGATGCAAATGGCCCCTGTGGTTTGCAAAACTTGCATAGATGGCCCTTTTTACTAACGCCGTTACTATTCTACCGTTAGGGACTGAATCTATAAGGACATTTTCGTCTTTTCAAGTATAAAAGGACTGAATTCGTGACATTTACTAAACCACAGGGACCATTTTTGAAATTTCTTTGAAAAAAAGAATTAAATTGCTAGTGAGAGGACTTGAACTCATGACCTCCACCCCTAAAATTATCAAAGCTTTAACCAATTGAGTTGAATGCTCTCTTGGTTTATTCTTTCCTAAAACTAATTTATATATTAACAAAATTGTTAAAACATAAAAAAAAAAAAATTATAAAAAAAAACATTTTTTTACATAATTTTTTTTTAAATAAAACAAAATGTATTTTAGTCGTACTATAAAAAAATAGTTTTTACAAACAAATTGTATGTATTTTTATGTATTTATTTTACGTAAAATATACATTTTTTTTTTCTTTAAAAAATACGTTTTCGTATAAATAATACGTTTTTGTAAAAAATATTTTTTTATATCTTTGAAATAGTAATAATTAACACTACTCATGACATAAAAAATATATAAATTCTTTTGGGTCGCTAGTTCTAACCGTTTTTTCGGTTATATGTATTAAAAATAAATTAACAACGATTTTGTTATGTATCTAAACAATTTATACGGTTTTTTTTTTATGTCAAGAGTAGTGTTAATAATTGTTATTTCAAAAAGATATATTACTATGTCTTTCCATCTTCATTTTAACCATATGATTTAAAACTTGCAATTAAGATGAAATACATATTTTAAAAAACATAAAAAAAAACCGTATAAATTGTTTAGATACATATAACCGAATACGTATATATCTTATCTAAAATATGTATTGTTCTAAATCGTATTTAAAATAACATAAAAAAACCGTATAAATTGTTTAGATACATATAATCGAATACATATATATATTATTTAAAATATGTATGGTTCTAAATCGTATTTAAAAACATAAAAAACCGTATAAATTGTTTAGATACGTTTAACCGAATACGTATATATCTTATTTAAAATATGTATGGTTCTAAATCGTATTTAAAAAACATAAAAAACTGTATAAATTGTTTAGATACATAACAAACATATTTAGTTAAAACACATATAACTGAATATGTATATATCTTATTTAAGATACGTATGGTTTTTTATATGTATTTAAAAAAACATAAAAAAAAACATATTGGTTACATATCTTATTTAAAATACATATTTCATCTTAATCAAAAGTTCTAAATCGTATGGTTAAAATGAATATGGAAAGACACAGTGATATATCTTTTTGAAATAACAATTATTAACACTACTTTTAACATAAAAAAAAAACCGTATAAATTGTTTAGATACATAACAAAATCGTTGTTAATTTGTATTTAATACATATAACCGAAAAAACGGTTAGAATTAACGACCCAAAAGAATTTATACATTTTTTATGTCATGAGTAGTTCTAATTATTACTAATTCAAATACATAAAAAAACATTTTTTACAAAAACGTATTTTTTAAAGATAAAAGATATATACTTTACGTAAAGTAAATACATAAAAATACATACAATTTGTTTGTAAAAAAATTATTTTTTATAGTACGACTAAAATACATTTTGTTTTATTAAAAAAAATTATGTAAAAAAATGCTTTTTATAATTTATTTATTGTTTATCTTTCATCAATTTTGTTAATATATAAATTACTTTTAGGAAAGAATAAACCAAGAGAGCATTCAATTCAATTGGTTAAGGCTTTGGTAATTTAAGGGGTAGAGGTCATGAGTTCGAGCCCTCTCCCTAGCAATTTAATTCTATTTTTCAAAGAATTTCAAAAATGGTCCCTGTGGTTTAGTAAATGTCATAAAGTCAGTCCCTTTATACTTGAAAAGACGAAAATGCCCTTACAGATTCAGTCCCTAACGGCAAAATAGTAACGACGTTAGTAAAAAGGGTGATCTATGCAAGTTTTGCAAACCACAGGGACCATTTGTATCATAAAATATTAGCAGGGACTGACTTAGTTACTTTTGTCAAACCACAGGGACCATTTTTGTAATTTTGTCTTCTTATTATATAATACTTGTACATTAATTACTACTACGGTATTTACTCATCCTTTTATTATACAACTAGGCGAATGCCCGCGCGTTGCGCAGAAGCATTTATATAACTGAAATCTTTACATGTTTTTTTTTAAATATAACAATAATGTTATTGTTAAATTTGATATAATAATTCATATACTAAGGAGATAATATATTGATTATTTTGAAGAGTAACTTAAACAAATGGTCCCTATGTGTTTGGGGTGATTTGCGCGCTTAGTCCCTAACTTATCTTTTTAACTTGGAAGGTCCCTACTATTTGTTTTTGTTACACGCTTTTCCCATACTATTTGTTTTGTTACGTGTTTGGTCTCTAGCTTACCTAAAAAGATTATTATTTAAATAAGGAAAAATTATGGGGTAGGTAAGGTAAGGTGAATAGGTGAGGTTAGGGTGTGTTTATTTAAATAATTTAGAAAAAGAAGGAAAAAATAGTGTTTTTAGGTAAGACAGGACTAAGTGCGTAACAAAAACAAATAGTAGGAACCTTCCGAGTGAAAAAAATAAGTCAGAGACCAAACACACAAATTACTCTAAATCATAGGGACCATTCATGTAATTTACTCTATTTTGAATTATATGATAATATATACATCTATTAAAACTGCATAATCTCAATCTTTTGAAGACCTCTACTCGCAGGTTATTCATGAATAAAATAAAATATAATATATAGTTTAATGTTATTTATAGTTGTAGTTATTATTAATTAATTTTTTAAAATTTATTTGCTTAACATTTTAATTTCTATCACTGTAATTATTTAAAACATCAAACAATTTTTTTTAAAGGTAACAATATAATCATATATATAGAGTTATTTTTAACTATTGTTATTGTAAGTTATTTTAAGCTAATTATTTAAAAAAATTTTAACGATTATAAAAATATCTTTAGGAAATATTTTAGTTAAATTGATATTACAATTTAATTTTTGCATTTAGCACAATTGATCATTTTTAACTATTCACAAAATATTCTTTTAGTTTTTTAAGTGGAACTGAAATTTATATTGAAGTTGACCCTGTAATGTTATATTTAAATTAACAATTTAAGTATTTTGTCAAAACTGTTCAAAAGTTGTAGCTTTAAATTGATAATGATTTACATACAACAACATATTAAATCTAATAAATTAAATATAATATGTTAAAAGTTAAAGACATAACTTTATAAGTAGAAGTAAAAATATTATTTTAATACTGAATTTAGTTTATTTATGATTACACTTTAGGTTTGATGCTTATTTAACCTTATTAACCAACTTATAATCATGATTAGAGACACACTACAATTTATGATTTTTAACTATTTACAAAATATTCTTTAGGTTGTTTAAGTTGAACTAAAATTTATATTTAAGTTGATTATGTAAGATTATATTTAAATTAACAATTATAGTATTTTATACAAATTGTTCAAAAGTTATAGCTTTAAAATGTTAAGGGTTTACATATAACAACATATTAGACATAATAAATTAAGTATAATATGTTAAAAGTTAAAAACATAACTTTATAAGAAAATATATTCTTTTAATATTGAAATTTAGTTTATATATGATTACACTTTAGGTTATATTTATTTAACCTTATTAACTAACTTATAATCATTATTAGAAAGAAATTGAAAAGTCATGGGAGTTTCAAATGAATGTGGTGAAAGGAAAAATGAATGAGAGTTTCAAATGGATGTGGTGAAAGAAAAAATGCTAGCTTTATAAGTATACTAGACGAATGCCCGCGCGTTGCGCAGAAACATCTATATAGTTGAAGTCTTTACAAATATGTCTTTTTAAATATAATAATAACGTTGTTGTTAAATTTGATATAGTAATTTATATACTAAATTGATATAAGATATTGATTATTTTGAATTATATGATAATATATGTATCTATTATAACTTCATAATCTCAATCGTTTGAATGACTTCTACCCGCAAGTCACACATGAATAAAATTAAATATAATATATGGTTTAATGTTATTTATAGTTGTTGGTATTGTTAATTAATTTTTTAAAATTTATTTGCTTAATGTTTTAATTTCTATCATTATAATTTTTTTAAAACATCAAACATTATTTTTTGATTTTAAAGGTAACAATATAATCATTTATATAGAGTTATTTTTAGCTATTTTTATTGTAAGTTATTTTAAAATACTTATTTGGAAATTTTAACGATTATAAAAATATCTTTAGGAAATATTTTAGTTAAATTGAGATTAAAATTTAGTTTTTGTATTTATCATTACAATTTATCACTTTTAACCATTTACAAAATATTTTTTGGTTTTTTAAGTGGAACTGAAATTTATATTTAAGTTGACATTGTAATGCGCAGAAACACCTATAAAGTTTAAGCCTTTACAAATATATGTTTTTTTTTAAATATAACAATAACGTTGTTGTTAAATTCGACATAATAATTCGTATACTAAATTGGTATAATATATTGATTATTTTTAATTATATGATAATATATACATCTATTATAACTTCATAATCTCAACCGTTTGAATGATTTCTATCCATGAGTTACACATGAATAAAATCAAATATAATATATGATTTCATGTTATTTATAGTTGTTGTTTTTGTTAAGTAATTTTTTAAAAATTGTTTGCTTAATATTTTAATTTATAGATTATTTAAAATATCAAACATTATATTTTGATTTTAAAGGTAACAATATAATCATTTATATAGAGTTATTTTTAACTATTGTTATTGTAAATTGTTTTAAGCTACTTATTTGAAAATATTTAACGATTATAAAAAGATATTTAGGAAATATATTAGTTAAATTGATATTACAATTTAGTTTTTGCATTTATCACTTTTAACTATTTACAAAACATTCTTTGGTTTTTTTAGCGGAACTGAAATTTATATTTAAGTTAACACTGTAATGTTATATTTAAATTAACAATTTAAGTATTTTGTCAAAACTGTTCAAAAGATGTAGCTTTAAACTGATAATAGTTTACATACAACAACATTTAAATATAATAAATTAAGTATAATATGTTAAAATTTAAACATATAACTTTATAAATAAAAGTAAGAATATTATTTTAAAATTGAAATTTAGTCTATTTATATTACACTTTAGGTTTGACATTTATTTAACCTTCTTAACCAACTTATAATCATTATTAGAAATACACTACAATTTATCACTTTTGACTATTTATAAAATATTCTTTGGATTGTTTAAGTTAAACTAAAATTTATATTTAAGTTGACCCTGTAATGTTATATTTTAATTAATAATTTAAATATCTTATACAAATTGTTCCAAAATTATACATTTACAATGATAGAGGTTACATCCAACAATATATTAAAATTAATAAATTAAGTATAATATGTTAAAAGTTAAAACTTAATTTTATAAGTAAAAGTAAAATATTATTTTAATATTAAAATTTAATTTATATATGATTACACTTTAGGTTTAATACTTAATTAACTCACTTTACCAAATTATAATATTATTATTATAAAGAAATTGAAAAGTTATAGGTGTTTTAAATGAATGTGGTGAAAGAAAAAAAGAAAGGAAGTTTCAAATAATTTATAAGTATATAATGATAATGAAATGATAATGATTACACTTTCATTTTCATTATTACAAAGTACTTCTACATCAGTATGATATTTAATCATCCTTTTATCATACTATTATACTTTCATTTTCCTTATTACAAAGTACTTCTACATCATTTTTTTTATTAGGACACTATATGTAAGATAATCAACCCATTATAATATGGGTAAGTGATTTAAGAGGCAACTTTTATTGGTACATTTTTTAAGTACAATACCTCAACACGAAATAATTTGAAGGCATAAAAACATATAATATACTAAAAATTAAATTAGAATGCCATGATAGGTACATTTTGGAAAAGTCATTGATATTTCTTGCATTTAACCCTAAACTAAATGACTAAATGATGAATAAGAGGGAAATTTGTAATTTACTCATTCTGAAAGATACTTAATACTATCTTTCTTTAAACTCTCAAACCTAGATAGAATACACTTGTTGCCTAATAAACAAAATCAACTATTTTAAACACCCAAAACCCATACTATCACACTCCTCTTAACATAAATATCAGAAATTGCATCGAAATGTAACAAGATCAAACCATAAGTTATCCTTCTTTATATTGTGATTCATAGATCAGTTCCATGTCAGCACAGCCATCTCTTTGAATCTTAAGCATTTGATGGCTACAAATTCTGCATGAAGTGAATTACTTCAATCTCATCTCTAGAATAAAGCTAAAAATTCCCAATATATTTACACATAACATACAAATTTGTGACCATGGATAAATCTACCGAAGTTGAAGTTTCCACACGTGAAAATCATGCTTATGGCTTCTGAGACCTACCGGTTTTTCTCCATCCTTGTATCTCTACAACCAAAATCTCAAATTAAGAAACCAAAAATTATCTCTTAACAAAATAAAAAAATAAAAAATTACCTGTATAATCAATTTTATACCCAACCGAATCCCTAAACCAACTTGGTGTGGGCCCATCAACCTCCATAGACTTAAAAAAATCACGCCGACATAAATAATACGTGTCTGTGCTTAGCTTAAATCTAGAAAGATCCCCCAAAAGACTCTCTTCCCATTCCATGTTATTTTCCATGTCATCATCTTCATTAGCATACACAAGCTTTGCACCACATTCGTGCACTTCCAATCCATTTTCCACAATGAAACACACGTTGACTTTATCACCAATGTCTAATAGGTTTCCCATTGACCAATAGCTTAACCATATTGCAACTTCATTGAATTTAGGTTTACCAAATACCATTGGGTTGTAGATTAAATCGAGACCCTTTGTTGTGTTGGTGATTTTAGCGAATATTGGTTGGTTGTGTTGGTGTTTTTCTTCGGTGATTGTGTATTTGAATGTTATGTTGAGGCCTTTGAGAGTTTTAGGAGATGGAGGTATGGTGAAGGATAAGGATGAGGATTGGGAGATGTAGTCGTGTGTTATGTTTGGATTGGTTATGTTTGGGAGAAATGTGCTTGTGATCCCGAATTCATATAACATCTGTGCTACACAAGGTATGGGATTCAGTCATTCGTATGATGGAATCATGGAAGGAATGGAATGAAAAAAACATGTTTGTTTTGCACGAAGGAATGGAATGAGCAATTCCTGAAGGAATGTGATTCTTTCTATTTGTTAATGTTAATTCCATAACAATAATAAAAATGTTTTTCCCCATGGAATGGAATCGACCATCCCTAAAGGAATGTGATTCTTTCCATTTTGTTGATTTTCATCCCTTAATGAAAATTTGCAATATAACCCATTTTATTTAGGGTTTTATGCAGAAAAGTCTCATTATTTTGGGAAATTTTTTCATAAAGTCCTATTTTTTTTTTTTTGAACAGAAAAATCCCAATTATTTAAGTTTACACGATAATCTGTCATTTTTATTTAAGGACTTTTTCGTTAATTTGGGCAAAAAATTAAATAATCAGGACTTTTCGATTTAAAAAAAATAGAAACTTTATCAAAAAATTTCCCAAAATAACAGGACTTTTCTACATAAAACCCTTTTATTTATGTAATTTTTATTGATTTCCTTGTTATTATGATTCAATTATAATTTTAATTTCTAGAATAATTTTAATGTAACTTATTGGGGTTTCATGAGTTTTAAATATGTTAAATTTTTTTTTCTTTCTAGGTAAAAGTTTGTTAACTATAATTAAAATAATATATAGAATAAGTTCAAATTATATATTGTACTTCGATATAACATTTACACCAAACCAAACATGATCATGGAATGTAATAACTCATTCCATTACTTTTCTTATTCCATTCCATTCCTTTGTCATTCCATTCCATCCAACCAAACAAAACCCAATTAGTATCTCATGTGTTTGAGAAAAAAAAAAAGAACCTGGATATGGTGACTTCTGCCTGATGTGAGCTGATAATCACCAATTAAGGACACCTCAAGATCTTGATAATCTTTGAGCCACTTCATATGTCCCAAATCCCTTTCATCAATTCTAAAAATTGGCACCAATTTCAAAAGCCCTTCAACTTCCAACAAATTAATACAACCTTCATAATCAAACTCCCTCAATGTAAACCGATGTGATTGAAAACTTATATTCTCCAACAACTCACAACAAGTAGTAAACAACTCTTCTAACGTATTCGGAAGACACTCAATTCTCTTAAGTCTTGAACAAAAACTCAACTCAAGAACCCTTAAACTCTTAAGATGATTGTAATCAGGCAAAAACTCAAACAAATTATTCCCCAAATGCAAATACTGCAACATCGAGTGGATTTGGAAGCTCAATATTGAGTAAGCATTAAGCTCAAAGTCAATGTTGCAATTTTTAAGCCATATTCGCTCTAATGAATGTGGAAACTTAAGATTTGAGCCTTTTAAGAGATGTTCACATCCTGTCATGTTTAAAAGAGATAGACTTTTTAAGTCTTCAATGGTGTCACAAACATGAACTAAACTGTAACAGTTCCAAAGAATCAATGTCTCAAGATTAGGAAGTCTGGAGATGTTGCAGATTTTGAGGAGACTATGCGAGTCTTTGAAGTTTAGAATCTTCAATGGTTTAATTACCTGTTTCATAAGTAATAATATTGTTTAGCACCTTCATAAACAAGAAGTTAAAAGGGAAAAAAGTTGACTTATTGACTTTTCAAAAAGAAAATAAGTCTAGAAAAGTGTGTGGCTGGCAAATAAGCACTTTTAAAAGTAGCTTTTCGTTTCATTCAGAAAGTCATTTTTAAAAGGTTGATCTCAAAAAAGACCTTGTATTTTGTGTTTTTTTCTGGATTAAACCTCGAATTTATTTATTTTCCTGAAAATGACCTTGTATTCTTTCATTTTTTCCGAAAAAGCCCTCAACTTTGTATTTTTTTTTCCCGAAAAAAACCCTCAACTTTTTTAGTTTTTCTCGAAAAAAACCTCCCATTTTACAATTTTTTTTGGCAAAAAATGACTAAAAGGGCCAAATCGAAAAAAATGAAAAAGTACAAGGTCTTTTTCAGGCAAAAAAATATATTTGAGGTTTAATCTGGAAAAAACAAAACATATAACACCTTTTTTGAGATTGACCCTTTTTACAAAAGTTAAGAGTTTCCTGACTTTTTGAAAAAGCTTATAACTTATTACTTTAAAAAGACAATACTACCCTCGAAACCTACCATTTCTCCCATTCACATCTTAAATAAACTTGGCTACTTCATGAACTATGTAAAAATATTATGTAAGAATATCCTTTTTTGTCATTTTACATATATAATCCAATTCCAAACACTTTTTTAAAAACTCATTTTTGCCACCACATAAAGCTAATAAACAAATTTTGTCAAAAAGTGCTTATTTAGTTAAATAAGAAAAATCCCAAACACCCCCTACTAAAAGTATAAGTAGGAATGAATGTGTACCATGGGTGGTTCAAAGAGCTGCAATCTGCTGTAACTCATGTCTATAGCAACCAAATTTCCCATGAAGAAATCAGAAGGAATTGTTCCTAATTGAAATCCATGCCAACATAACCATCTTAAATCTTCTGGAAAATCATCATATGATCCACTTAATTCCACATAATTGAGCTGAAGCAACTTTAGATTATCCATTTTTGCAAGTGAATCTGCCTCAAATGCTTCTGGCTGAAATTTTATTTGAAAACTGAATTACTTAGCACCTTGTTTTGTTTTGAAGAATTTCCTTAAATGGGTTGACTTTTTGAGATATGTTATATAAGGGTTAATCTCATAAAAGACCTGATATTTTGTGTTTCTTTTTAATGGATTAAACCTTGACTTTATTTTTTCCTGAAAAAGACCTTGAATTTTTTCATTTTTTCTGAAAAAACCCTCAACTTTGTCTTTTCTTTCTGAAAAAAACCCTCAATCTTCCAACTGTTTCCGAGAAAACCCTCATATTTTACAAGTTCTTTTGGGTTAATCTCATAGAAGACCTTATATTTTGTGTTTTTTTCTGGATTAAACCTTGACTTTGTTTTTTCCCTGAGAAAGACCTTGCAATTTTTCATTTTTCTCGATCTAGCCCTGTTAGTCATTTTTTTTTTCTGAAAAAACTTGTAACATGTGAGGGGCTTTTTCAGAAAAAACTAAAAAAGTATAGGGTTTTTTCGGAAACAGTTAAAAAGGTTGAGGGTTTTTTTCAGAAAAAAAGACAAAGTTGAGGGTTTTTCTGGAAAAAAATGAAAATTTACAAGGTCTTTTTATGAAAAAAAAAAGTTAAGGTTTAATCTGGAAAAACACAAAATATAAGGTCTATTATGAGATTAACCCATTATATAACTTTAAAACCTTGGCTAAAAATAAAAATAGTCAAACAGGTCAAAAGTCAAAATTAAAAGTCAACCCAAGGTGTAGTATCGTAGTCAAATGCATTACCATGGTATCCTTCTCTTCTCTCACTAGTCGCATGTCAAGTGCTAAACCTTCTATAGTTTCTGAACCCTAAAAAGAGAAAGAAAAAACAATGTAACAAAAGAATGTTAGTTGAAAATCAAAATAAAGAGATAAAAAGTAAGTATAAAATGTATACATAAACACCATCTTATTCTCACCTTTCCTTGTCTTAACAAAGTATAAGAGTCATCATTACACCAAATTCTACTCCTTTTTGCAGGATTTAAAGGTGATTCATCAAGCACCATTCTTCTAGCCATATCTATAAACAATCCATGCATCATCAACTTCTTACTTGGTGAAACAGTAAGAAGACATCTTTTAATTAAAGTTACAATCCCAGCTGTTGCACAATAATCAGGCTCCAATATCTTCACCACATAATCTTCATCTTCACCAATAAAGAAACAAGCAATATGCAAAAACAACTCTCTGTAAGTCAAAAATGGCAAATACTCATAGCTCATTCTGAGTATCCCTTGTATTCTGTAATCAGGATCTCTTTCCAACAAATTCAATGTACTTATCCAAAAATCTATGTTGTTTCTTTTTCTTGGATCTTTAGAATTAACAAATAAAGAACCGAGTAGTTTAAGAGCCAATGGATTTCCTGAACAATATTCTGCTGCTTTTGATGCAAGCTCCTTGAAACCTTCCATGGGGATTTTGGATCCAAAAGCATACCAACTTAAAAGCTCTAATGATTCATGTTCGTTTAATAACTCGAGTTTATGCTCTTTACATTTTAAATATGTAGACATAAACCATGTCTGTATAGTTGGAAGCCTACTTGTGATGATAATCTTGCTTTCTGTATTAATCTTTTCAGATCCAAGTAAAGCTTCTAGTTGTTCCTTTTTGTCAATGTCATCAAGAACAATAAGCACGCGTTTCTTTTGTAACACGTTTTCAATCTGACTTTTATACCAAGTAACATCGAGTTCTTTTTTCTTCTCCTCCAAAATATCTGCAAGAAGTTGTTCTTGTAGTGCACATAAACCATAAGGTTGTTCACAGATCTTTCCAATGTCTTCAAGGAAACTACTGCTTTCAAACTTTAACAAGTTGGATTCGTATATATATTTGGCCAGTGTTGTCTTTCCACTTCCTGCTATGCCACAAATTGTAAGAACTTCAGCATCTTGTTTATTTTTCACCCAAAAATTTATAGCTTCAGCTCGTGTGTCCATTCCTGTTAGATGTGGTGGAGTAGAAACTAATTTGAGACGTAGCTTATGGCCAATTGTGCTTACAATATCTGCTATAAACTTTGTTTCAGGCCTGAAACAATGAAAGTGGAAAATCAACATTCAGAATATTTGGCATTTAAACTTGTGAAAAAGTTAGACAAACACTTTTATTATGTGGATTGTGACCAATTACATATTACATATTTGGGAATTGAAATAAAAGTTTGAGTTTCTCTAATGCAAATATATGCTTCAAGTTTAAAAACAGGACTTTCTTAGTTAATAAGTTTTATGGACAAAACTATTGTTAAATGAACTGATGAAGTCCTAAAGTTAATAGCTAAGAAGCCTAAGATAGGACTGTTGCAGTTTTCATTGAATCAAGTTCCTAATAAAGATAAACTTTAGCTCTACATGAATTGGGGAAAAATAAGATACTATTCAATACCTAACAAAAGAAAGAATGGAGTCAAAATTCATACCCAGTAAGAACCTTGCCCTCCAAATTAGCAACCTCCGTAAGGGCTGCCTTCCACCGTTCCACCTTAATTTGGAACCCTTGGACATCGGTGTTGACTTTTAAGGAAAAACTATTTTCTTGTTCTCTAACATGGGAGGGATCAACGTGGTAAAAAACAGGTATAACTATATGATAAAAGGTCTTTCTTCGTTCCATGATCAACACAAGCTCGTCAAGGCACCAGGTTGAATTTGCATAATTTTTTGACAATACAACTATTGAAGCCCTAGATGCTGTGATTGCTCTTTCTATTTCGGGTTTCAGATCTGCAGCGCTATTGATTGAATCATCGTCTCTGAATGTTCTAATTCCTGCTCCCACTAACGCCTCGTAGAGATGATCGGTAAAAGAGAAGCGAGTATCTTCGCCTCTAAAACTTATGAAAACGTCGTACCTGCTGTTATTTGTCGCCGGAGAAGCGATTGTACTGGAGGAAGCAGAAGAAGCCATGGGAAATGGAGAAAGATACCGAAAGTAGAGATTTTTAAATGGTTAGAAATTATGGTCTTCTTCGATCAGATGGAACTTGGAAGAGTACTTGAGTGGTAATGGAAGACTTGGTTGTCCTACGTAATCGCTTTCCTCAACGAACACTCATCGGACAAAACAAGGGTGGAGTGACGTATTTCATTTTGATTAGAGTAAAATGGTCCTATGGTTTAGGTAATTTGTGTGTTTAGTCTTGACAAAAATGTAAAATTGGTCCTTGTGGTTTGTTAAAAATTTTAGATGGGGTCTAAAAAAATTTTGACTTGCATGGAAGATCCAAAATCAAGGTTTTTTTTTAGGTTTTTAGTCCCTGATGCACTTAAAAAGACGATTTTACCCTTTTCATTTCTTTTTCTATTTTCTTTGGTATTAAATAATTAAAAATAAAAATTAAAAACTAAAATCTCACCCAACCCCCTTCTCTCTCTCTCTCTCTCTCTCTCTCTCTCTCTCTCTCTCTCTCTCTCTCTCTCTCTCTCTCTCTCTCTCTCTCTCTCTCTCTCTCTCTCTCTACCCACCGTCTTCCCCACCCTTGTTCCTTTCTCATCTAATGGGAAAACCTTTCAGCCCTTCTCTCTTTCTTTTCCCCATTACATACTACCCCAAATTAGTCATCGAAGGTTTCTTTCCGGTGATAATCTCCAATATCGAAATCCCCAAATTGTAACACATTCTTTCCGACCACAGACGTTTCAAAGCTGGAAAGACGAGGTAAGAAGTCGCTTTGAATCAGAAAGTTAGATGATTTTAGCACCCCACTGAGAAGACCATGACTGTGAATCGATGCTACTACTTTCGTTGCTCCGAGCGTTATTTCCTATCCGATTTCTCAATTTAACGGCATAAATTGAACGCCTTCGCTTCTTGCGAAATTGAAATCGGTTAAAGGTAAAAATTAGAAACCCTAGTTTTCAATTATGGGATTGCTTACCATGTAGGAACTCCTCCAAGCTGCCTAAACATAAGTAGTCATGAATAACAAACGCTTCGTCGCCGTACCAAAAACCAAATCAGAGCGGCAACAACCACCGGTTGCCACAAAGGCCGCCGAAAAAATTAACCTAGTGCTCGAATTTACTGTCATGGGTGATGTTTTTACAGATCTTTCTGATTGTGATAATGGAGCCAGAGTAGGACGATAACTTAGTAAAGTGTGCCTAAGGATCCACCACCGAGTCTATTCTTGGGGAGTTGAATGAGATCACAGGGGTTGAATGTTGTGATGGTTTCATGATCTCCGAAGATGATTCTGGTGGGAAGCTTGATTTTGACTTGTAAGGAGATTGGGGTTTGGTTTGTGAATTGGGTGGTGGTGGGTTTGGTGAGTTTGGTTGAGATGATCCTGTCTGGAAGAAGATGGAGAGAGAGAGAGAGAGGGGGGGGGGAGAGAGAGTGTGTGTGTGTGTGTGTGTGTGAGTGAGTGGGGTGGACCTGTCCTATTATTTTTCTTTTTCTTTTTTGCTTTTTTTTAGTTATAAAACAATTAAAACAAATAAAGAAAATGTAAAAAATAAATAATAAGGGTAAAATTGTCTTTTCAAATTTTAAAGGACCAAAATCAAAGAAAATTCTTGATTTTGGACCCTCCATGCAAGTCAAAAACTTTTTGGACCCTATCCTAAGTTTTTTACAAACCACAAGGACCAATTTTACAGTTTTGTCTTTAGTCTTTAATTTATTTTTTTAATTTTGAAGGTCCTTACTGTTTGTTTTTGTTACGCTCTTGGTCCATGTCTTACCTAAAAAGACTATTTGGCCATTGACTTTTTATTTTATTTAAATAAACACACCCCAAAGCCTACTTCTTCTCATATTATTCTACCTACTCCATAATTTTTTTCTATTTAAATAATAGTTTTTTTAGGTAAGACATCGACCAATCGCATAACAAAAATAAACAGTAGAAAACAAACGCGTAACAAAATCAAACAGTAACGACTTTCTAAATTAAAAAAAATAAATTAGAGACTAAACATGCAAATTACCCCAAACCATAAGTACCATTCGTGTAATTTACTCTTTTGATTAAACATTTTGTTTCCTTTTTCTCTTCTAAAAAACAGATAAAAAAAACTACAAATTTGGTCCTTAAGTTTGCTGATTTTTTTGTTTTACTCATAAACTTTTAATTTCATTTAGCTAGTCCTTAGTTGCGGTCTTTCAAAAACCTCTCCCCCAACTGAAATGGCTATTCTACCCCTCTAACTCATTTTTTTCTTTTATTAAAAAAAATAAACTCTCTCTCTCTCTCTCTCTCTCTCTCTCTATATATATATATATATATATATATATATATATATATAGTTCCGTACTAAATTCAAAAGTTTATCTTTTATGCTATCATTATGTAGACCAATGATAAGATAGACATCTTTTATAAGATTGGAACTTAAAATTGTAACAGTCACACATTTGTAAACTTGGCCAACTAAGCCAAATACTCAACAAGTTACTCGGACTCGACCTCTAACCAAGGTGATTTTCACCAACTCGGCCAAAAGACTCAGGTATTAATCAAACTCGATCCAAATCGGTCAAAATCATATTGATCAAGTCAATATACCCAATAACATAATTTTTTTTACTTAAAACGTAGTTTGAACCTGAAAAAATCCGGTGTAAAACCGTTTTTTTAAAATCTAAAACTTAATTAGACACTTTCCAACAAAGACAATCTTGTGAAAGAATACCCCCAACGTCCTACAAAGACAGCCGCAAGGAAGTTCGCATGGCTTGTGAGACATTATCTTCACCGTACCTATATAGTGTACACTTTAAGTCTTGCATTATAACCAGAGTCCCCTGGAGGGAGAGCGAGATAGTTGTGTATAGATCTATACGGGATTGACAACCCCACACCTAAGTTGTTCGCTACAGTTAGATCGGCATGTCTAGGGTGACAAATGTCTACCGATTCCGAGGCTTGAAGAACGTCGTTCAGCAAACTTAAGGACCAAGTTTGCATGGTTATAATAACTTACATAGGGATTAGCAAAACATTTGATTTACAAGGTAACTTCCATTTCATCAGTTTTATAAAAATTAAAACTACATACTATCCTCCAGTACAACATTACATACTTTTCTGGTCTTAGGGTTTTAAGACTACATTTCATATTTAAGAAAAATATTGGATTTTTTAGAAACATAAATTATCATTTTACAAGGATAAGATACAAAAGAAATACATACATTTTAGTCTTAGATACAAGACTTACAACCTATTTTTATAGAAAATATCGGATTTTCTGAAAGTATACAAAACCGTTTTAAGCGAAACAATTACAAACCCTTTTCATACAAAAATGCTTATGAACTCGCAAATTCAATTGTTGACACTTTTCAAAACCACTTGTATTCTCAGGAAACCAGTAAACATGTATCCAAATCTTTTGAGAACAGGAGTTGCAGAATCATGGATTTCTACATTTCAGTTATTTGTTGTTTATTTTTGAACAAACATAGTGTGTAAAACTATGTAAATTTGTATTCTCAATGTATGATGTTTGGGTTGCTATGATTCATTTATACTCAATTGTTATGATACGATTCAATGACATCATCCGCCCTCGGATGTTTCCGCCATTCTGGTTCGGGGGTGTGACAAAACCCCATTTTTAAATATTGTTTTATTTAGATAAAAATATTATTAATTTTAATTGTTTACCGCTCCCTGTGTTCGATACCATACTTACTTAATAGATAAGTACACTTGCTTTCGTGTTTTTGTCTTTGTGTTTAAGTTAGTAGGATTAAAACTAGTACATTCCACACGTATCAATGGATTTTCGTCCAAGGCTTGTGGCGGGAAGGCATAGACGAAATCAATGGGCTAGGAGTTCCTTATATAGTTGAGGATACTTGGGGCCAAATCTAGGGTTTAAGGGATAAGCCATAGATTCCCTTGCTTGGTGACCAAACAGTCCAATCCCCTTATCCAAAGGGCCTTGGACGTAATCTCTTAGGCTTGCCCTAGAGATTTTCATATACCTCATTCGTTTCTAGAGCCTTCCTTCCTCAATTATCAAAAAATAACCAAACAGTCCTTGTACTTTGAATAAGTCCAATTAGATTAAATTACATGAATGGTCCTTATGGTTTAGGGTAATTTACGTGTTTGGTCCCTAACTTATTTTTTAACTCGGAAGGTCCCTACCGTTTGTTTTTGTTACGCGTTTGGTCACTGTCTTACCTTAAAAGACTATCTTGCCCTTAATTTTTAATTTATTTGAATAAACACACCCTTAACCCCACCCCTCTCACCTTACCTTACCTACCCCATCATTCATCCCAATTTAAATAATATTAATTTTAGGTAAGGCATGGACCAAGCGCGTAACAAAAACAAACAGTAGGGACCAAGCGCATAACAAAAACAAACAATATTGACTTTTTCGAGTTAAAAAAATAAGTTAGGGACCAAGCATGCAAGCTACCCCAAACCATAGGGATCATTCGTGTAATTTACTCATCCAATTAATTTTTGATTAATTATTAATTAAATAATATTATTTCTAGTTATTATATTATTTTCATAACACATTAATAAACCATTTAATTTATTATTCACATAATTAGTTAATCTATATCTAAAAGTCATCATGTCTAATTGTTAGGTTTGAGGGCAACCCAAAAGAATCATGTTACTATCAATTCAGGTGTATACCAATTATAGTTATGAGCTTATATACCTAATCCAACAGTCTCCCACTTGGATAAGTCTATAACTATAATTGCCAGTATAACTTCTGAACCAATCGACAAATTATAGCTTCCAAAAGCTATTATTAAACTCTGACTCAGTCAGTTATGTGTCCTAAGATAAGTGATTATATAATCCTCCATTTTGGAAGATACCATTCAAATAGGAGACATGGAATAAAATCATTCTCAATGTCTAAAATTTTGTTTCCCGATTTCTGATTTGTAATGACATATAACTTCTAATTTAACACATCAATTTAGTACTGGTCGGGCCTGACACTATAAGTCAATACCAAATCACCGAGGGGCCCAAAGATATCGTTTTTTCCATTAGGGCAAAAGGAACGAATAAACTTTGACTTATATTCTTCCACCATTTACTCTTCATATCATGCATGACAATACGTTTTATAACATAAAGTTAGTGATGCGTTTACATTTTATCAATGCACAACTGATTTGTAAATTGCAAGTCATATATCTTCATTTTAAGATTATAAGATATTATCGTCTCAAAATTAATCGTGATAAATCTCATGAAGTAATTCTCTGAGTGTGAGTTAATCCAATACTTAAATCTCCATTTTTAAGTACTCATGAACGTTGCATCAATACTATTGCCATGTCTAACTCCTTAGACAATCTACAATCTAGTTCATGATAGTCTTAATTCACTACTTACTTCCAAAAGTATGACCAATTGTGGAATGTTGAATAATCACACTATTCGGGAAGTAAAACATGCAAAATGAAACACAAGAATAAACATTTGACAAAAGGTAGTAAACAAACTCATTAATAACTCTCTATTATTTTATCACAAAAAGTCAATTACATTTACTTTGTTACAAGTTTCAAACTAACTATCTAGCTACTAAAACAATGCTCCTGGCATGATAAATGTGTTTAGCCTTACTCAGACCCTTTGTGAGTGGATCTGCAGGATTCTCTTCAGACGATATTCTCTTCATAATGAGGTGACCGTCTTCTACTTTATGTTTGATGAAATGGTACTTTCGATCGATATGTCTTGATCTTCCATGATCTCTTGATTCCTTTGTCAAGGCAACCACTCCTTCATTATCATATAAACGTTCCATTGACTCCTTAATAGTTGGAACAACTGCAAGATCTCTGATGAAGTTCTTCAACTAAATTGCTTCCTTTGATGCTTCACTTGCCGCCGTGTACTTTGATTCATAGGTAGAATCAACCATTGTTCCTTTCTTTGAACTTTTCCAAGTAACTGCTCCTCCATTTAAAGTAAACACCCAACCAGATTAAGAAAGGAAGTTGTCCCTATCCGTTTGAAAGATGGTGTCACTATACCTAGTTGTTCGCAATGTATCACTGCCACTAAGTACTAGGACCCAATCCTTACTCCTTCACAGATACTTTAGAATATTCTTAATTGCTATCCAATGAGCTTTTCCTGGATTTCTCTGATAACAATTGACCATGCTCAAAGCAGAGGAATTGTTAGGGCGAGTACATGTCATAGCATACATGATCGATCCAACGGTAGAAGCGTATGGAATCCGACTCATTTCTGCTATCTTTGCATCAGTACTCGGACTCTAAGTCTTACTCGGTTTGGTGTTACTCTGGATGGCCAGTTCTCATTTCTTAGAATTTTCCATTCTAAAACATTTTAGCACTTTTTCCAAGTATATACTTTAACTAAGTCCAATTAGTATTTTACTCCTATCCTTAGAATTCTTATCCCCATAATATAGGCAACCTCACCTAGGCAAGCCAAGACTTTATTGGATTAGTGTCTAAGCCCGTAACCATATTTGGTAAGTACTTGACCCGATTGTGCATGGTCCTTTTGGGTTGCCTTCATCAAAGCAACTTGACTAGAGAAATAATAGAGAAAGAGGTTATTATGATTTATTAATATGTTATAAGAATTATATATTAAAGGAGAAATCATATTTGTTTAATTAATATTGGTCAATAATTAATTAAGAATTAATTTTGTGATCAAATGTAATTAATTAAACTAGAGGGGCTGAATTGTAATTATGTGATAGTTACAAAATAGGGTAATGGTTATCCTTGATATGGGTTGGACGAATTCAAAGGATAAAATATCCTTGAAATCGTCCAAAGGATAAAGGATAAGGGTTTTCAAGGCTTATCTTATGATTACTTGGTAGGCAAGTAACTAGATAAGGATAAGGACTGAAACCCTAATCTCTACACCTATATAAAGACCCCTAAGGCCATAAGAATTCGTCCATGCCTTCCTAAAAGGGTTCTTAGGGCCGATTTCATACCTCCTCCCCCTCTCTTGTCTCTCCATTTGCTTTTGGTGTTTGTGAGCCATTAGAGGTAATACACTTGTGGTACTTGCTTTCAAGACTTAGGGTTTGATGATTTGAGTTGTTATTGCAATATAACAACAAAAGGTATGTAATCTAATCTACTATATGAATTTCGAAAATACTAGGGCATACTAGGGTTCCTTTATGTGTTCATAATGTTGTGTATCTAATATTGAAAACATAGATCCAATTCTATGGTTGCATGCACACATAGGATTGTTTGTACAAAACCCATCAGACTTAACCTCTTGCAAAGTTGGAATTTCATTTCCTATAAGAAGTATGTCATCAACATACAATACTAGGAAGATTATTATACCCCTAGTAGCTTTAATATATACACGACTCATCTTCACTTCTAGAGAAACCATACTCGTTGAATTTCTCGTTGAAACAAAGATTCCATCTAAGAGATGTTTGTTTCAATGCATAGATTGATTTCTTAAGATTGCATACTCTATTTGGATAATTTTCATCTACAAAATCCTATGGCTGATTCATGTAAACATACTTAGCCAACTTCCCATTAAGGAAAGCGGTTTTGACATCCATCTGCCAAATTTCATAGTCATAAAATGTAGCTATGGCGAGCATTATCCAAATAGATTTTATCTTGGCCACTAGTCAGAAGGTTTCGTCATAATCAACCCTTGGGGTTTGAGTAAAACCCTTCACAACTAGTCGAGCCTTGAAGGTGTGTACCTTTCCATCCATGTCAGTATTCTTCTTGAAGATCCATTTGCACCCAACTGTCTTTTGACCTGGTAAATTATCATCAAATTCCAAACTTGGTTGTCATACATGGACTTGATCTCTTTGTCCATTGCCTCTTTCCATTTGGCTGCCTCATGGCCTGCCATTGCTTCCTTGTAGTTAGTTGGTTCATTAAAGTCTATCAATGAACTATCACTGATAAATGTATCACCATCAGTAGTTATATGGAAACCATAGAACTCAGGTGGCATGCTAACTCTATTAGAGCAACGAAGAGGTAATGAATTGTCAACTGGAATCTCTTCATCTAGTTGAAAACTAGAGTCTTCAAAGATTCCTTCATTAGTTAACTCTTGAATCTATTCAAGGTCAATGGTGCTCCCACTGCCTTCTTTGTATATGAGCTATCTCTCGTGAAAGATTCATCTTTGTGCTACAAAGACCACGTCCTCACTAGGCTTGTAGAACAAATATCCAAAGGACTTCTATGGGTATCCGATGAAAATACGTCTCTCACTTTGAGGTTCAAGCTTTTTGTGAATCTCTTGTCTCACGAAAGCTTCACAACCCCAAACCTTGATATGTGCTAACGAGGGAACTTTCCCTATCCACATCTTGTGAGGTGTTTTGGTAACCTTTTTAATTTAGAAAATATAAAGAATATGGTCGGCAGTCTCTAAGGTATACCCCCATAGTGAAATTAGAAGAGAAGCTCGACTCATCATGGAATGAACGGTGTCCTAAGAAGGGTCAATTGTGAAACTATTCCACATTTTTTGAGGTAGTCGTGGAACTCGATACTAAGATACTCTCCGCCTCTATCTGATCAGAGCATCTTTATCTTCATATCCAATTGATTTTCGACTTCATGTTTAAACTCTTTGAACTTTTCAAAGGTTTCTAACTTATGTTTGATTAAGTAGATATAACCATATCTGCTATGATCATCAATAAAAGTCACATAGAATCGATGAGCATCCCTTGTGGATGATCTAAAGGGTCCACACATATTTGCTTGTATGAGATCCAACAAACCTTCACCTCTTTCACAAGATATGGTGAAAGGTGATTTTTTCATCTTACCTAAAAGACAAGATTCACATGCATCATCTGACCTTAGGTCAAATGATTCCAACACTACATCCTTTTGGAGTTGGGCGATGTGTTTCTTGTTGATGTGTCCAAGACAACAATGCCATAAGCATGCTTTGTCTATACCATTAGACACATCAATTTGAAATAAACTATTGCCTAAATTATCTACACACGTTACAGTTTCATACACACCATCACAAGGTAAAACTTCAAAATAAAAAACACCATTATTATAAGCAGAAATAGACCCATTCAAATCATTAAAAGAATATCTAAAACCTTTTCTGAACGATGCATGAAATGAAATAATGTTAGGTGTCATTTTTGACGAGTGGAAACAATTTTATTAAATCTCAAAAAACACCACTACTAAGCACTAGCCCATAAACTCCAATATTGGTGACAGGTGAAGATCGCCTATTCCCTATGATCAAGTTCATTCTACCGTGCTCCAACTCCTCTCTTCTTATTAGCCTCGACAAATCAAGGTTGGTTTTGTTATGTTCAGTAAGAGAGCCTTTAACTCCAGCAGCCCGAGAGAGATTAAGATATGTTCATTGACTGATTGAGATGAGTCTCTTCACTATACTCGTAGGTTAAAGGCACCAATGCCGACCCATTGTATTATGTTTGTAGGATGATAGTTGTCTTTGTGAAATTTACTGATATGCATGTATGTGCATTGTTATGTTTGTGACTCTTGCTGATATGATTGTATGCTTAGATGTAGGGGTGAAACAGACCCAATACTGATTGAAAGAGACCAAAAGGGGGTGAAATAGACCCAATATTGGTTGACAGAGACCGAAGGGAGTGAAATAGACTCAATATCGGTTGAAAGAGACCGTAAGGAGTGAAGTAGATCCATTTTAGTTTTGTACTGTTATGTATGAATAATATGGGGTATTTTGTGGGAACTCACTAAGCTTTATGCTTACAGTTTTATGTTTATGGTTTCAGGTACTTCCAGTTCGAAAGGAAAGGACCTGGCACGATCGCACCGCATCCACCATCATTCCACATTTTATGACATGATTTATACTCTGATAACTATTTTATAAATTAACACATTTTGATCGGTTTTGAAAGGAATAAATGATGTTTTTTTGGTTTTTAAAATGAATTTTTTACTTAGTAATTTTTGGGATGTTACAAATTAAAAAAAAGGAAAGTAAAATGTTATAACTGCTTTTAGGAAGACTGAAAATGCAGCGCTATAATTGGGTATCCTGTCATAAAAACTATACAAATAAGCTACAAGAGGATAGTTGTTGAAGAAATCCTACATCGTCCCTTCATTCAAGATCCAAAAGAAAGCACAACACTGTAATTGGGTATTTTTTTAATACAATGCTACAATTTGGGTCTAGACACAAAAAAGGTAAACGTGGTATTCTACTTCTATTTTTTAGCAGAGGCATTGTACTTTTAAAATTCTACCAAAATTTTGCAGTATCTTTTTAATTTTACTCTTATTAGGACAATGTACTTTGAAATTTTTACCAAAGTAAATATAACAATGAAAATTTCTTTGTATATTGATTAGAATTTTCACCCCCAAAAGTTTCAATAGTTTTAAGCTTTTCAAAACATTCCCTTTGCTAATAAAAGTGTTTACAAAACCATTGTTTCCAAAACATGATTTAAAATCAGAGTCTCCCAAGATCTAGTCAGTAGTAAAACCAAGGATGTGTACGATCACACCTTCTCCTTGCCACAATCATCTGAAGCACCTGAAACAATAAATTGAAACTGTAAGCACAAAGCTTAGTGAGTTCCCCCAAAGTACCACCACATACATATAACAAACAAACAACATGCATACAAAGCCTTCAATTTAGGGTTATGCTAGCCATAGTTGCATTTCATGATTATGAAATATGGCAACTGGATGTCAAAATTGCTTTCTTTAATGAAAAGTTGGCTAAGGATATTTACATGAGTCAGCCTGAGGGTTTTGTCGATGCAAAGTACCCTAATAGAGTGTGTAAGCTTGAGAAATCCATTTATGGATTAAAACAAGCATCTCGCAGATGGAATCTTTGTTTCGATGATAAAGTAAAAGAGTTTGGTTTTTTGAGAAGCGAGGATGAGTGATATGTATATGTCAAGGCTAGTGGGAGTGTAGTCAGTTTTTTGGTATTGTATGTGGATAACATACTAATCATAGGAAATGACATCCCAACCTTGCAGGAGGTTAAGTCCTGGCTTAAGAAGTGTTTCGATATGAAGGACCTCGGAGAAGCTGCTTATATTCTAGGGATAAGGATATTGAGAGACAGGAGTAAGTGACTAATTAGACTTAGTCAAAGTACCTACTTGGATAAGGTGCTGAAAAGATCCAGCATGCGAAATTCCAAGAATGGTGACTTACTGATCTAGAGCAACGCCAAACTGAGTAAGACTCAGAGTCCGAGTATAGAGGCTAAGATAACTGAGATGAGTCGAATACCATATGCTTTTGTTGTAGGCTCGATCATGTATGCTATGACTTGTACTCGCCCTCATGTGGCCTTTTCTTTGAGCATGGTCAGCAGATATCAGGGGAACCCTAGCAAGGCTCACTAGGCTGTAGTAACGAACATTCTCAAGTACCTGCGGAGGACTAAGGACTAGGATCTTACCCTCAGTGGGAGTGATAAATTGAAAATGGAGGAGTATAGCGATGCTAGATTTCAGACTGAAAGGGATAATTTCCGCTCTCAGTTGGGCTGGGTCTTTACCCTGAATGGAGGAGCAATAACTTGGAAAAGTTCCAAGCAAGAGACAATAGCTGCTTCAACTTGCGAATTAGAGTACGTAGCAGCAAGCGAGGCGGCGAAGGAGGAAATATGGCTGAAAAGCTTCATTGGAGACCTTGGAGTTGTTCCAACTATAAAGGAACCTATAGAGATTTTCTGTGATAGCGAGAGTGCAGTTGCCTTAGCCAAGGAACCAAGGGATCACGGCTGATCCAGGCACATTGACAGAAAATACCACTTCATTAGACATCGAATAGAAGAAGGATTTATCATGGAAAAGAGGGTATCATCAGATGAGAACACATCAGATCCCCTCACGAAGGGAATGAGTAGGGTTAAGCATTTACATCATGCAAGGCGCATTGTGTTAGATTAATGTCTAAGTCTATAACTATAATTGGTAAGACTTGACCCGACCCGACATGGTCCATTTGGGTTGCATGGCATCATGCACTTGGATAGACTATAATGAGAGAAATAAGACACTTATGGTTATTAATATATTATAAGTTCTAGTATATTAATAATAAGAATAATAAGATTATTTAATTAGTATTGACGAAGAATTAATCTAGGATTAATTAAGTGATCAAAAGAAGACTAATTAAATATATGGGTTGATTGTGTAAATCATCCATACTTGTATAGTGGGCTAATGCTCCATGGATAATCAAGTTGGGCTAAAAACCCATAGGATGGTCCATGGATGCTCCATGGTGTATGTGAACCCATGGATCCAAGGAAATGGAAAGTCATGACAATTAGGGTTTACCCTAATTGTAACACTATATAAAGATCTTATTCTAGACAAAATGGGCGACTAGTATCATTCTAGAGAGGGCTAGCCGATTCTCATGAAGTGTAGATTTCTCTCAAGTTATTCCAAGTGTATTTGGTGTTGTGTGAACCATTTGAGGTGTCACACTTGGGGCACTAGGCACTCAAGCTTCATGAAGACTTTCTACATCAAAGAGATATGTATTCTATCTTGTTACACTCATTGTTTTTGTATGCTAGATTAGGATAATACCTTGGATGTTCATATTTGTATGTATAATAGAGAAAACATAGATCCAAGGTATTTAGGGTTGCATGTACACTTAGGAGTGTTAGAATGCTCAAAACCCAACAGTGGTATCAGAGACTAGGCTTGTTTTCTTGTTATACTTGCAAAAGAAGCTGGAAAATCGAGTTTTGATGTTGTCTGCCCAGCAAACTCGCCGAGTCCAAGGCAAAAAGCATCCAACTCGTCGAGTTGGTTCGTGCACTCGACGAGTTGGACCCCCAGACAACATAAATTCGACTTTTTTGGCTGGAATTGGACTAGGAACATTACCCTAAGATGTTTTTGAACTTATAAACTTGTTTTTGATGTGGTAATGTTCATGCTAATCCAATTTCAAAGAGATAATTGTCAATAGATTCATGTTTTGTATTAGTTGAAGGTTTATACTAATTACATGAAAAAGTTTGATGTGAATTATCTTGTTCTTATGAGTTGCTTAGATTAATAGAAAGTTGAGTGAAATAGTTGTTTTCAATCCAAATTAATCTAAGAGTTGATTCTAAAATGTGTTTTTGTAACTTGTCCTCAAGTTATATGAAAAGTCACATTTAAGTTTCATAAAACTCATAAAAGTTGGCAAAGCTTACAAAATGAAGAGTCTAGTTCTAATTAATTGGTGTTATGACTCCATAATTTGTCCTCAAGTTATGGAGGACCAAGAGTCTCTTCATTAAATAATAAATAAAAAAAAGTGTAACCTTAATTAATTCCATAAGTTATAAAATAAATAAAAGTTAATTCTTTTATTAGTTTAAAGTCTTCCATAACTTGTCCTCAAGTTATGGAACTTGAAGAGTTTTTGGATTAAAACTACTTTAAACACATAAGTTATGGAATTAATTAGTTTTGAATAGTTTCAAAACTTGCCCTCAAGTTTTGGAATTTGAAAATGTTTTCACTTATGAATACTTTAATTCCAAGTTATCCCTTAGAATTTTAAAGAGTTAAAATTCAACCCTTATACTTTATAATATTATAAGTTAATAATATATATATGTATAAGAGTAAAGTCAGTCTTACCGCTAGTACGCCTCATTCACGAAGCCGGTCTATAAAGTGGGTATAAGGTTTTTGCCTATAAAATGGCAACTTAATGGGTGTCCACTCTCACCCACCGCTTGCTTGACTGGTGGAGGGTCGTTAGCCGAACGGGTTTGACAGGACTATAATTCTCCTTTCATTAAAAGTATTAATGATAAATACTAAGTAACTAAACTCTTAATAATACCCAATCTTAGTTACTTAGGAAAATGTGAATAAGGTGCTAATCCATGAAATTACACTTTGCACTTTGTTTAAGTCGGTTAGTGGAGCGTGTGTGGTTAACCGGCACACTAACTCGTATTTAACAAGGTAGGCAAACGGTAACTTAATGTTTATCATAGTATCGATGGAGCGTGTGTGGTTAACCGGCACATCGATTGAGGGGTAAACACTTAAGGGTACCAAGTAATTTGCATGGTTACTTCACACCTTGTTTTGTGATCCTCGGCATCCCAGTCACAAAACCTGAAGGGCACACTCAAGATTGAAACATGCCATTGAACAGTTCAATGAATCTCAAAGATCTAGGAGTTTCAAATCCAATTAAAACCTAATAATACATTTCGTTTATCTTGGTGGAAATTGGTGAATCGTCATTCACCTACCTTCAAATATTTTATAGCTTGGATTACGGCATACCTCTTCTAAGTTATAAAATAGTTTGTTGGGTCCTAGCCTTAATATTTCATATTGGGTGTCATATTAAGGACTTTAGATCAACTATCTTGAATATCTCCCAAAAGATGTCTGGTTTAGACATCTATGATCTTCCCAAATCTCTTGAAACAAGCTTTCCTAAATGACGATGATGTCCCATGGAAATCATACTTCTTTCACCTCCTCCAATTATTCTCCCTAACCCACAAGTTCTTGAAAAGTTTAAGGTCACTCAAGCCCTATTGGCAAGTAAAGGTCTATGTGTGGTCACATCTTGGAGATGTAGTCACATATTGACAAGCCGCGAGAGTTGGGTGTCAAAGTCTTGAGAAAGTTGGTGGTTCAATCACTTTCTAAGTCGCATAGTGAGCTCCTTTGGGACTCCTATGAACCAGACTATGACAAGACCCTTAATGATCTTATCTATTTGCTAAGATCAACTTCCTAAAACTTTATGGACATTGACAATGATGACATTGGATATCTAGTAAAGCTCTCTCTTCCCAGTGGAAAGGGATCGGCCATAGTTAACTCGGTTGACCAAATGGTAAAGAGAAAAGCTAAGTCTGTGATAGTCTCGTGTACCATTACCAAAGGATCCATATGTTTATATTGCCAAAGGAAGGGGCATTAGTTGCGAAGCTGCCAAATTTACCTAAGGATGTTAAAGTCAATAAGTTTGACTCTACTTCAGGTAAAGTTCACTATCTAACTCTGCTAAGTTTCTATTCTGAGATTCTTGATACATGATGTGACTGGGTCACATGTTGATGTGTTAAGAATCAAAGAAAAGTAAAGGAACTTAAAGAGAGAATATGCTGAATCTGATCGCGTAGATGGATTTCTATCGCATAGTTTGAAGATTAGATTCTTGAGCTACTTCTTAGGAGTTATGAGATATTGCTTAGGAATAGATAACAACAAGTTTTCATATGGATTGTAAGGACAAGTTCTTCTACGAAGTTTTTTAAAATAAAAGGAAAATTTTGATTTTATTTATTTTAAAATATCCTTACAATGGCATCTGTGGAAATTTTTGTTGTTTATAAGATTCCATTAATAGCAAGAGTGGAAATATGAAATTGATTCTTTCATTTGTGGTAATGTCTAAATTTACCAAATAAGGAAAGATCCTTATCACCCAAGTTTCAATTGGACCGGAACTTGGAATCATGCAAGTTGTATAGCATGATGAATGAGAACTTTCAGGCATTGGTCAAATTAAGACTAATTACTTGTTCACATGGATGTGTGAGTCATGTAAAGGACTAAGGGATCGAGTACACATTCTTGTGCACTGGCTAAGTCCACCACAAAAGATCGATAAAACTATTCGTCATAGTTTACTAAAGCTCAGTAAATATGATTATACTTACAAGCTTAAGTGTAACTCTGAGACAATGGAAAAGGTTCCAATGTATGGCAGAGCGAATAAGAAGAATCAAATTAGGCAGAAGGATAAAAGTTTCTCAAATCTGAAAAGATGGGAGAGTACTTTAGTATCAGTTTTTTGATCATCTTAATGATTAAGAAACCATAGCACAATTAGTTCTCTAAGGAAATCTTAGTGCATTCTTATGACTAAGAAGAGGGAACTTGAATTGTTGAAATGGTTAAATCAAGAAGATGAGTCATACTTCGTTCCAATACAAGTCTTAGAGTCATACTCCAAGATTGTAACTTGAGTGACATGTCTCAAAGAAGGTTTAAAACACTTGTCAAATGTAAGAGTAAAAGTTTTCTACTATTGTACATTTGAAATTGGTAAGTTGTGATGTTTTGGATAAAACAAAGACCAACTAAGGCCAATTGTGTGAAGTGTTTGTCTTGATTAGAATCCGCACTATCTCTTGGATGTTTGACAAGGGAGTCTTATATGTCAAGAGGACAATGGGAGTCTTAAAGGTCTTGAAAGTCTCAAGAACTAATCAAGAATAAAACCTGAAGTTCTTCACTAGCACACGACTTGAGGTTTATAACCTATCGTGTTGACATATTCTATGCCCATTCCAGTTAAAGTTGGCCTTGCATATGAGTTCTTAGAGTCCTCAATTGGTTGCACAACAACTTGGAAGCAATGGCAGGCCCTTGAGCTGCCAGGTGGCAAGAAATTAAGATTGAGTTCAATCCATATGAGTTTGGATTTGTCATTATCCTTGTCTTGTGATTATGGTTTTGACAAATTCATATGGGTAGGAATTCATACACCATAAAAATCTAAGTGTCATAAGGTTTCTCTCCGATTCATGAAAAAGATGGTGAGGAAACACTTTCACTAAGTAGATTTTAGCTAGATAGCAATTGTGATATTTGCAGTCTCAAAGTCGGTAGTGGAGCGTGTGCGGTTTACCGGCACACTAACCTGGACTTGTGAGAAGTGGCAAAAAGGTCTAACCATTATGATTACAACATCCCTCTTCATAATTGTTTAGACACACAAGTGTGCTATCTAAGGGAAGGTGTATGATTTTGATAAAGTCTTATCAAAACAATCTAGTATCAGAAATCTGAACTTTGGTAAGAAAGTCAATGAAGTATTGATTTCAAGAAAGTCAGCTGATTTCTGAGTACATGTCAAATCTAGTGGAAGCATAAGTGTTATGCTAATAATCATCATGTTAGTGGGAGCATGATAATTATGATAAGTATTGCAAGCTAGCAATGTTAATTATAGAAAACAAAAGTTTCAATTGGGAAAGAGTTGTTTTGCTATAATTAAGGGAGAGGAAATTATACTTCATCTCAAATCTATAAGCTTAGATCGTGAGCTTTTAATCATTTAGTCAAGGAAATATATATGAATTTCATGTTGGAATGGCTCAACATAAGGAAATTCTGTATATGGGTCCATTATTTGCGTTCTAAAATTCGATTATGATTACGACATCCCTTTTCATAATCTGGATTATGAGAACTTGGCAAATTGAAATGGACATATTATAGCAAAAGACTGGTTTAGTCTTTATGTGAGACATCATGAATCGTGTCCCATATGCTTCGGATATAGGATCGACTACATGTGCTATATTCATCCTTTCTAAAATTTTCCAAATGCCTGGGGCATTAAGAAGGGAAAAGGTTTAGAACTGGATATGACTAAAAGGATTAAACAATTGTCGAGGACAATCTAAGGTTTACCAAAGATTGGGTGTCAAGGACAGTTGGAAGTATAGTGATAATTCTGGAAGGACCATATTGACATAGTCTGTAAGGAGGCAACTCTTGTTCAGAAGTGATAGTCAAAATGGAATCTGGAAATGTTTCAAAGTTAGAATTTTCAATCTGTTTAAGATTAGGAAACTTAATGCAAGAAGGATGTTTCCAAGGAGCTGATCTCCTTTGGAATACTCTGTAATGATTGTTGTCAAGTCTTTCTGACTTTGTTCATAATCATTACAAGAGGATCAATGCATATAAGTTTAGAATCTAACAGATTTCAGTAAATGACATGAATTTGGAATTCTTGTATTTGCAGTAAGGATTTGGGAGTGTGAAAAGAGAATCATTGAAGTTATGTTCAATGGATCTAGTTCACAAAGTAAAGATCATAGACAAACATAGTATGCATACTTGGTGTATGGCACGACTAGTGTTTAGAAAACATAGTGTACATGCTTGGAGCATGGGACAACTATTGTTTTAAATTCAAGAATAAAGTTGATAGCTGAAACAGTATACAATGAATAATGTGTAATCATATGGTGATAAATAAAAGGTGTTTTATTTATGTTCATAGGTTTTGATACCATATTGGATTCAATTATTATTGTGTTTCACTTTGCATGTTTTGACTTCCCGAATAAACTGGGTTATTCTTCCGGAATGACTAAGTTATTCAAACCATCCACAGTCGGTCATATGTTGGAAGTAGATATGAATTAAGACTGTCATGGGTTGGCTTGTAGAGGTCTAAGGTGTTGGACAAAGGGCTACAACACTCATGAGTGCTCATAAGTTCTGAGTATTGGATTCAACCCGCGCTCATTGGAATCACTTCATGGATTTTATCACGAGTGATCATGAGACGATAATATCTTATATTCTTCAAACCTAGAGATATGAGTTGTTACTATGAGTTGATAGTACATTGATTGCACGAAAAACGCATTTGGTAACTCGGTGCTATAAAACGTGTCTTTGTGTATGATTCAACAAGTAGTAGAACAAGCCATATGAGTCGAAGTTTATCCATTCCTTTTACCTTCGGGATAAAAGCGATATCTGTGGGCCCCTCGATGATTTGATGATGACAAATGGAAGTGCTCGGCCGGGCCAGGACTGATTTGATTTGTTCAATTAGTCAGTCGTCATAAATCGGAAATCAGGAAACAACAAATGGACAGAGAGAATGATTATAATCCATGTCTCAGTCCATATGATATCTAGAATGGAGGAATATATGATCCCTTATCTAATGGACAAGTCACTGACAAAGGTCAGAGTTCATCTACAAGGTCAAAGTTCGACAGAAGCTTTTGAGAGCTACGATTGCCAGTCGTTTCCTGAAGTCATACGCAATATTAGTTTTAGACTTATCCAAGTGGGAGACTGTTGGATTAATGTCTAAGTCCATAACTATAATTGGTAAGACTTGACCCGACCCGACATGGTCCATTTGGGTTGCATGGCATCATGCACTTGGATAGACTATAATGAGAGAAATAAGACACTTATGGTTATTAATATATTATAAGTTCTAGTATATTAATAATAAGAATAATAAGATTATTTAATTAGTATTGACGAAGAATTAATCTAGGATTAATTAAGTGATCAAAAGAAGACTAATTAAATATATGGGTTGATTGTGTAAATCATCCATACTTGTATAGTGGGCTAATGCTCCATGGATAATCAAGTTGGGCTAAAAACCCATAGGATGGTCCATGGATGCTCCATGGTGTATGTGAACCCATGGATCCAAGGAAATGGAAAGTCATGACAATTAGGGTTTACCCTAATTGTAACACTATATAAAGATCTTATTCTAGACAAAATGGGCGACTAGTATCATTCTAGAGAGGGCTAGCCGATTTTCATGAAGTGTAGATTTCTCTCAAGTTATTCCAAGTGTATTTGGTGTTGTGTGAACCATTTGAGGTGTCACACTTGGGGCACTAGGCACTCAAGCTTCATGAAGACTTTCTACATCAAAGAGATATGTATTCTATCTTGTTACACTCATTGTTTTTGTATGCTAGATTAGGATAATACCTTGGATGTTCATATTTGTATGTATAATAGAGAAAACATAGATCCAAGGTATTTAGGGTTGCATGTACACTTAGGAGTGTTAGAATGCTCAAAACCCAACACATTGGGCTTAAGGATGATATTAGTTTTAGTAATTAGATAGCTTTTGAAACTTGTAATAGTTGAAATGTAATTGACATTTGATGTTTAAATAAAAGGTGTTTTTATTTACTAGTATGGTACTGTTTTGTGTCAATCATTTACTATTGTTTCATTTTGCATGTTTTGACTTCCAAAATAATTATATTATTCAAACTATCCACAGTCAATCATACTTTGGAAGTAGGTAATGAAACAAGGCTGTCATGAATTGGATTTGTAGATTTGTCCAAATTGTATTAGACATAGCAATGGTTGTTGCAACATTCATGAGTGCTCATAAGGTCTGAGTATTGGATTCAACCCACGCTCACTTGTATCACTTCATGGAATTTATCTCGAGTGATCGTGAGACGGTAATATCATATAAGTCTTCAAACCAAGAGATATGACTTGTTTACTATGAGTTGGTTGTACATTGATAGTGCGAAAACGCATCGGTAACTTGATGCTATAAAACATGTTGTTATGTACAATTTGATGAATAGTAAGTACAAGCATATGAGTCGAAGTTTATCTGTTCCTTTTAGTCCTTGGAGGATTAAAAGCGATATCTTGGTCCCCTCGATGATTTTTTTTGACTTATGTGTCGGGATTGGTCAGAACTAAATTGATGTGTTCGATTAAATTCTATATCAAACAAATCGGTAATCGGGAAACAGAATGTTGGACAATAAGTATGGCGCTGTTCCATGTATTTGTCCGACTGATATCTTGAGAACAGAGGATTATATGATCACTTATCTAAAATGGCGTTCTTAGTTCCACAAGATTTTTAAGAGCTACGATTGTCGGTCAGATCCTAAAGTTGTACTTGCAACTATAGTTATTAGACTTATCCAATTCGGAGACTGTTGGATAAGGTGTCTAAGTCCATAACTATATTTGGTATATACTTGACCCGATTTAGCATGGTCCATTTGGGTTGCATGGCACCAGAACAATTTGTAAGGATGGAATTATGAGAAGAGGATATTTATGATTTATTAATATATTATAACTTCTAATATATTAATATATTATGTTGTTATTTAATTAGTATTGATCAAGAATTAATTTGGAATTAATTTTGTGATCAAAAGAGACTAATTAAATATATGGGGATTGATTGTGTAAGTCATTCACTCTTATAAAGTGGGCTTATGATCCATATCTTTATGTTGGGCTAAACCCATGGGGTGACCCATGGATACTCCATGGAGGTTAAAACACATGGAGCATAAGGAATGTGGAAAGTCATGCGCATCAGGGTTTGCATGGTGAAACCCTAATTGTAACACACTATATAAGAGACCTCATGCTTAGCAAAATCGACCACTAGAGTGTGTGTGAAGAGCTAGCCGAATTTGTGAAGCAAAGAAATCTTCTCTAAAGGTCCTCCATTGTTGGTGGTGTTGTGTGAAGCATTTGAGGCGTTACATTTGGGGTTTTAGGCTCACAAAATCTTAAGGAATCAAAGCTACAACAAAGGTAAGTCATCTAACTAGATTTTTGTAATGTACGTACTCCATAGTATGTTAGTTAGGATGATACCTTGGAAAAATCAAAGTTTACATGTATAATAGAGAAAACATATATCCAAGGTATCTATGGTTGCATGCACACCATATGAGTGTTAGAATGCTCAAAATCAAACACAAACGACCCTTCAAACAGGATTCCCCATACCGTGAGCAGTTAAAAAGGTATTATAACGACACTTGTATAATTTATAATATTTAGCAAATGTATTTCTTATAGGTTCATAATAACAATAATGAACTTAAACATAAGTTATATTTAAAGTAGGGTAAGTATAACTCACTTACTGGGGGATTTAGCTAGGAGTCGGGCTCTACTATGACAACACTTCTAAGTTGAAAGCTATTCTTATCGGAGCCTTCTGGCATTCCTGGACTCGCCTCTAACACTTGGGAAGTGCTAGGGAATGGGAGGGAGAGTTTGGGAGTATTGAGAGAGAAAGAATGGGAAATGTGTGAGAAAATGAGGTGGTCCTCGCACCTATTTATAGGCTGAGGCTTCAAACTACGTTGGGCGTACGCAGTACACGGGGCATCCAAAGTGATACGTTGCGCATACAAGGGGGCATGTGTCAGCATCCGAAGCGAAGCCATGGAGAGAAAGGAATGGCCCTTGCATCCTTCCATAATTTAATAAACTTCTAAATTCTGTAACTTTCTCATACAAGCTTTGTTTTTGACGTTCTTTATATCCAAGCGTAAGTGGCGACGTAATCTACAACTTTCGCTTATACTTCGTTGGCTAACTTTGAATTTATTTTTAAACTTATATTTCAACAAGCTTAGACAGATAAAGTCCGTTAAAAATTCATAACTTTATCATCCGACGTCCATTTTTTTCTGTATTTATATCGCTGAGCTCCTATTAATGAGATCTTCAATTCTCGTTTAGGTTGTGTCGGCTAAAAATCGATCGATCTAATATTCGAATTCTGGGCTACATACTGCTATGCCAAATCTTAGAAAAATTAGAATTTCCTCATACGAAGTCATATTTGGACGTTCTTTATATGTACGCTCTCGGTTTAACGTATACTACGACTTTCATTTAGATTGCTAAGACTAAAAAATATTTTATTGCAAACTCGCTTTTTACGATACGCAATGTCGTGCCGGTTTTTTCGCAAAACTTCGACGGATCATAACTTCTTCGTTATAAGTTGGATTTCAGCGTTCCTTATATTCCTGAAATCCTTGATATGACTACTTCAACTTTCTTCATAGATATTGGGTTAAATTTTCAGTCTATTTTTTAAGCGGATTATTATTATTATTTTATTATATCTTTATTAGCACATAGAATGCACATAAATCACATAATACTGAAATTACTTCAAAATAGGTTATAATTATTGACCCTAACTATTACATCATCATACTAATGCTTAGATAGAAACATGAGCATTACAAAGCAAACCGTAAGAGATTCTGAATTTTAGATGAAGACCATAGGAAATTTTCCAATCATAAATAACTTTAACATTAAGGATTTCATGCAAATGCATAAGCAAACACCAACTTACTATCGAAGACATACATTCCTTGCCTGCAATCCTGACTGTCGATCCGGTACCTGACCTACCAATATACAAGGGAAAAAGACCATGTGATCGCATCACTAAGCATCTGTACCACATCAATCCTTCTACGTATTCCTACGTTGTCCTACTATCTCCAATCACCACAACCAACTAGCCCCCAATCCATCTGTCAACCACTCAGCTTCCAACTAGAATCCTCAAGCCGACCATAACAATGGTTTCATTCCTGAGTACCGTGACTCAAATGTATGGCCTCGAGAAAGGCTTTGAGACCTCAAAACCAACAAACACACCCGAGGTCTGCATTATTCAAACCCAAACTGACATCACCACTGAGGCCCAAAGTGAGACATCCCCAATTTCACGACCAGAAAAGACCGTTTTGTTTATGCTTTATTTGAAAGTCAGAGTATCCTTTTAAAGAAAAATGTTGCAGAATTTGTTCCCAGAACAACATGATAAAAATGTTATCAAAGTCTTTCCGAAGAAATATATTTTATTCATTTTAAAACAATGATATGTCATCGTCAGTACAGAAACATAAGCATAAAAAGACTTTGCATTTATTTACACTAGTGATCTCCTTAATCTCTCAGTGTAATGTAGCTTCATATCGACACCTGTGATACAAATAAACTGATTGGGTTAGGTTGGGAAACCTGGTGAGTACACATGATTTTCAAACCACAATAATAAAGTTTTATGTTTTATTAGCAAACAATTAACCCAATTACCCATCGCCATTATCTTCTTTAGTTTTTAAGGATATACCCTAAGAATCATCTATCATCCACTCATTCATTCCTAAGGATTGTCCTAAGGAATAGACACAAAGTCCATCACTACTAGGGTTTATTTAACATGCACTAAGACCATAGCTGCCAGGGTACTAAATCTGTAGCTACCAATGTTCATCTGTAGGGTACTAAATCCATAGCTACCAACGTATATTTATAAGGTACTAAGTCGATAGCTGCGAGTGATCATTTATGAGGCACTAAGTCCATAGCTGCCAAGGTTTTTAGAGTACACCAGGTGAGCACATCGTTCACAACACCTATAGGTTGTGAGCCTGCTAGTGTTCCACCAGATCATCTAGAATAGGTCGTGGTTGTCATCCATACTCTACTAGATGACGGGTCCAATGCTTGGGTCAATGCTTTTCTTATTTTTCACCTCTCACCATCATCTCTTGATCTATATCATCCATCTCATCTTTCATCTACCCATCTTTACTCATTGTAATTTATAGGTATAAAATACGTATACAATTTAAATCGAATAAAACATGTATATTTTGTTCATCCAACATAGATATCATAAACACGCACAATATGCACACATAACATGTAATTTATATTAAATATTTCATATATATATATATATATATATATATATATGTGTGTGTGTGTGTGTGTGTGTGTAAGATGAAAATAACTATGCACTCACTTGTTAGAGTGATGATTCCAAACTCGGACAGCGCTCCGCTTCTTAACAATATAATTTCCTTCGACAAAACCTAGTACTATCACTACTAGATTTTAGTCTAATATTTACTGTGACTAATTATTATTATTATTATTATTATCATTATTATTATTATTATTATTATTATTATTAAACAATACTTCTCAACCACTACATCGATCAAATAACAATATGGTAACTTAGGGTATACTTACTGGCTCCGGCGATTGCACACATCACATCCTTTCCTAATTAATTTTGAAAATAATTTGGAAATCATATTTAAAACCATTATAATTCTTTAGTTTGAGACTGGATTCACATATGTGTTCCTCTAATTCACTCAAACCATGGCTCTGATACCAACTTGAAACACCCCAAAGATGTCAACAATTTTAAACTTTTCAAAAACAATCCATTTACTAATAAAAGTGTTTACAAAACCATTTTCGAAAACATGATTTAAAATCAGAGCCTCCCAAGATCCAATCAGTAGTAAAACCAAGGATGTGTACGGCCAAGCCTTCGCCTTGCCACAATTATCTAAAGCACCTGCAATAATAAACTAAAACTGTAAGCACAAAGCTTAGCGAGTTCCCCCAAAGTACCACCACACACACACACACACACACACATATATATATATATATATATATATATGTAACAAACAAACAGCATGCATATGGAGCCTTCAGCCTGACTGGAACGTCGTGCCGGCCTACAAACTATATGGACCGCTCATAGAACCTTCAGTATGACCGGACCACCTTATCAGGCCTTCAACCTATCTGGACCGTTCTCCAGGCCTTCAGCATGACTGGTCCGCCTCACAGGCCTTCAGTCTATTCGGGCCACCCTGGGCCTCTTGGTGTTTAGTCTCCACCGGTCTGCCTCAAGCCAACCACACATAACATGTTCATATATACATAACATATAACCAGTCAGCAGACAACAATCATATTTAACAGATCACTACAACATAACAACATCCTATATACTAGGATGCCGATCTAAAAGATCATTACAACATAGCAACATCCTATATACCAGGATACAAATCTAATAGATCACTACAGCATAAAAACATCCTATATACCAAGATATAGATCTAACAAATATCTACAACATAGCAACATACTATATACCAGGATATAGATCTAACAGATAACTACAACATAGCAACATACGGTAAACCATTATATCAATCCAAAGGACCGACCTTGGTGCCTTTGACCCATAAGTACAGTGAGGAAAACTCACCTCGTAGTTTGAACGATAACTGATGGGGTCCCAAATCCGAATCTCAGCTCTAGCCGTCACCTATCCAACCAAATAACCAAAGTCTCAACACAATCTAAAATACCTAATAATCAATATTTCCATTAGCTGACACTCACGTCGTGACCAGGCCTTGGTCACATCGTGACATCGTTCTCGGTCTGATTCCAACTCGACTCGGTCCAACCTAGTCAACTCGGTTAAAGAATTCACATGAGTCGTCATCACGACGTGAAAACTCTTCCTCACGTCGTGAGCTTTAATGATCTTAAAAAAATGGGGGCTCCTCGAATCTCATGTCGTGAGATCTAGCATCTCATATCATGAGAGATGCCTGTGGCAAAAGGTTACTATTTTAAGTCCTTAATCTGTTAAGTACTTGAACCCATTTCATCCATAAGATAAAAGGGACTCCTAAGGTCCATAAAAATGTTTCCTTTATGGTCATGCGTGCACCATGCATGATCTAACCTCTTTTTAAGTCAAAGTTGTAACGCCCAGGTTTCAGGGCTAAGCATTTTTAGACAATGTAATAGTCTAGGTCAACTATTGTAACTCTTTTTGAAGTAATAAAGATGAAATATTTGAATTCTATGTGAATTATGTGTATTCGTGTGCTTATTACTTAATTATAAAGATATAAATTAATAAAGGATAAAAATAAGCGTCAAAATTAAAGTGTGAGATAAGCCCCATATCTTTACATAAAGTTGTAGTGGTCGAAACAAGGATTTCGGGGATATAAAGAACGTCGAAATCCGAGTTATAACGAAGAAGTTATGACCCGTCGAAGTTTCGCGACGGAACCGACACAATACCAGGAAGCGTAAATAGTGAATTTACGATAGAGCGAGATTTAGCCTTAGCGATCTAAACGAAAGTCGTAGAATACGTTAAACCGAGAGCGTCCATAAAAAGAACGCCCAAATCTGACTTCGTATGAAGGAGTTATGATTTTTCGAAGTTTTGACTTAACAATATATAACCCGAAGTTCGAATATCAGATCGAGCGGTTTTTAGACGACACAACCTAAACAAGAATCGAATATCTCGTTAATAGTAGCATAACGATAAAAAGACAGACGAAAACGGACGTCGGGTGAAGAAGTTATGAATTTTTAACGGACCAATCCTGTCCCGGCCTGTTAATAATATAACTTTTAAAATAAAGTCAAAATTAGCCGATGATGTCTAAATGAAAGTTGTAGAGTACGTTCCCACCTTCACGTGGATATAAAGAACGTTGAAAATGGAGCTCGCATGCGAAAGTTATGATTTTTAGAAGTCGGAAAGTAAATTTGCAAGACCTGTTGCGAGATTGATGACGTGGCCGCATCTGAGCCATTGCTTGTTGACCAAGGCTTCGCTTCGGATCTTGACACGTCGCCCTCGCAGTACGCCCCGCGTCTGAAGAAGTTATGCCCCGCGTAGCTCCGATCTGATCCATCCGATGGTGCGAGACAACTGGCTTTGGCTGGCATCCTTATCCGAGGCGTACGCCCAACGTTCCGAGAGGCTTCGCCCCCTATAAATACTTGCGAGGGTCTCCGGATTTTTCACACCATTCTCTTTCTCTCTCTAGATTTCTTTCTCTCTCTAAGGGTTTTAACCCTCCCCTAAGCCTAGGTGATCCCCTAGCACCCTAAGGAATCCCTGAGGCTCCCGGAGTCCCGAGAAAAAAGGTCTTTCAGTTTCGGAAACGCTGCTCCGAGCAAAGCCCGATTTTCTTTAAAATCTATTATAAGTGAGCTACGCTTACGCAATTTTTAATATAACTTTCAAATAGTTATAGTAATGTTATTAGGTCCTTAAAATAATTATTTGGGCTATTATTATGAGTTATATAAGTATCGTTTAACGCTTATATAATAGTAATAATAGTCAGACTATTAATTTGTCACGGTTATCGTTAGACTAAACCCTAGTGGTATTGATACTAGGTTTTATCGAAGGAAAATTGTTTGAAAGTATCAAAGCATTGTCTGAGTGCTGAGTCACCTCCTTTCAGGTGAATGCATAGTTACTTTCAGCTTACACATAAATATGAAGTATTTTATATAAATTACGTGTTGTGTGTGCATATTATCTGTATACTTGCTATCTATGTTGGATGAACGATTTTATACACGTTTTAAATGATTTAAAATGTATATGTATTTTATATCTACAAAATGTGTTGGGTAAAACATGGGTAGATGTAATAGTTGCTGTGTGATAAAATAAAATAATGAGAGGCCTCGTTATAGATGTTATTGATGATCCAGTCATCTAGCGGAGTATAGATGACGACCAAGGACTATTCTAGACAGTCCAGTGGAACACTAGCAGGCTCGCAACTTGTAGGTGTTTATTTGAACTGTGTGCTCACCAGGTGTACTCCATCCCCACATGGTTGCCTTAAGGACATTTGTTGCTGAGGAATCCCCTTAGCAGTAGTGTCCATCCCGATGATAGTCCTTATACTAGGTCCCTTATGTTAGATGTTTTAGGGACATAAAGTGAGGATAACGGGAACGGGTTATTGGGTTTGTTTGGTTTGATAAAGTTAATAAACTTATTTATTGTGGGTTGAAAACCCTATGTGCTCACCAGGTTCCTAAGCCTGACTCACTCAGTTTCTTGTATTACAAGTAGTGGCGCATGAGCATAGATGTGATTTCTTGGGATGAGAGATTGAAGGATTTTAGGCCTGTAAATACGGAATAATGTAGTAAGGCCTATGTTGTATTGTTTATGCTTATGCTCTGTATCGAACATGACATCCCGAGTCTTTTTAATGAAATACATTTCTATAGAAATGCTTTTGATAAATCTTTATCATATTTTGTTTTGGGACAAATTTCGTAACACTTTTATTTAAAATGTTACTCTGATTTTTAAACAAAGCACAAACAAAATCGGTCTTTTTTTGCCATAAAAATGGGGATGTCACAAAAGTGAAGAAACAAAGCACAAACAAAATCTTTCATGTATGCCTCAAATATGTACCATCTTTAAGATTTGAACAATATTATGATCTAGGGACTCTTAGAATCCATAAAGTTGCTAACTTTATGGATTTACTTCACTAAAGCATGAAATAACATGAATATGATGGACAAAACTCTAGATCTATCCATAATAAGCAATATAGTTGGAGCTTTTGATACTTACAAAGGTCCAAAAGCAGGAAAAGATGGTGATGATGATAATGATACTTTGCCCAATCCACCACTAGAGTACTTATTTCTTCTTCTTCAAGCAAGAAATGCACCAAAATCTTCATAAATGGATGGAAGAGGAAAGGGGAGGCTCAAAATGGTGAAAGGGAGGCCATGATTTCTCTTAAGATGATCTAGAAATGATGTAGGCTCATAAAATTCCCTAAAATATAGAACCAACCCTTATATATGTTGAAAACCTTAAAACTTTGTGGGATTGGGTTGCACAATTCTCATGTCGCGTGTGACATCCCCATTTTCACGGGCATAAAATACTGATTTTGTTTTTGCTTTATAAAAATCAGAGTACCTCTTTTAATAAAAATGTTGCGCAATTTGTTCCCAGTAAAACATGATAAATACGCTATCAAAGCATTTCCGAAGAAAAATATTTTTATTCACTTTAAAACATTTGGGATGTCATCGTCAATACAGAAACATAAGCATAAACAGAACTTACATTCATTATCACTAGTGATTTATATCTCCTTAATCTCTCAGTGTAATGTGACTTCATATCAACACTTATGATATAAATAAATTGAGTGGGTCAGGTTGGGAAACTTGGTGAGTACATAGGGTTTTCAACCCACAATAATATAATTATTTTGTTTATACATCAAAAAATCAACCCAATTACCCATCCCCATTATCTTCTTTACTCTTAAGGATCTACCTTAAGAATCAACTATTCCTCGTTCATTTATTCCTAAGGATCATCCTAAGGAATCAACACGAAGTCTATCGTTTCCTCGGTTTACACAATAGGCACTAAGTTTGCATAGTCGCCATGGATTAGGCACCAAGTCTGCATGGTCACTAGGGTTTAGGCATCAAGTCTGCATGATCGCCAAGGTTTAGGCACTAAGCCTGCATAGTCACCAGAGTTTAGGCATCAAGTCTGCATGATCGCCAAGGTTTAGGCACTAAGTCTGCATAGTCACCAGGGTTTAGGCATCAAGTCTGCATGATCGCCAAGGTTTAGAGTACACCGGGTGAACATATCGTTCACAACACCTACAGGTTGCGAGTCTGCTAGTGTTCCACTAGACTGTCTAGAATAGTCTGTGGTTGTCATCCATACTCTGCTAGATGACGGGGACAACACTTGGGAACAAGGCTTCTCACATCGTCCACCTCTCACCCTTACCTCATGGTCTATATCACCTCTCAACTCATCATCCAACTCATATTTCATCTACCCATGTTTTACCCAACATATTATGTAGACATAAAATACATATACAGTTTAAATCATTTAAAACATGTTTAAAAATCTTTCACCCAACATAGACAGCAAGTATTCAGACAATATGCACACATAGCACGTAATTTATATTAAAATACGTCATATCTATATGTAAGATGAAAGGGACTATGCACTCACTTGATAAAGTGGTGACTCGGTACTCGGACATCGCTTCGTTTACTTTAAAATAATTTCCTTTGACGAAACCTAGTATTATTACCACTAGATTTTAGTCTAATATTTATCGTGACTAATTATTAGTCTTATTATTATTATTATTATTATTATTATTATTATTATTATTATTATTATTATTATTATTATTATATAAGCGTTTAAACAATACTTTTCAACCACTATGTACAGACAGGGGCCATACATAAAACACCGGAGGGCAGGACCATTTTGGCATATAGCACTTCTGAAATCCAACAACCCTATGCGACCCTTTAAACCATATTCCCCGTACCGCGAGTAGTTAAAAAGATATTATAATGACACTTATTTAATAATAGCTCAAATATTTATTATAAGTTCATAATAACAATACTAATTTTAAATATAAGCTATATTAAAATAGGGTAAGCATAACTTAATTACAATGGAGTTTTAGCTAGGATTCGGGCTCTGCAGGGGCAGAACTTCGTCGCTGAATCTTTCTTAGAAAGATTCGTGCAGCGTTTCAGCGCTTACCTCACTATACTAAAACTACAGAAAGAGAAGTCGAATCACGAGCGACCGAAATGCTCGGGGGATAAGAAGAGAAAGAATCTTGAATCAAGAGAATGGTGTAAGAAATATGAGAGCCCAAGCCTCTTATTTATAGTAATTGAATTTACAAAAACTACCCTCCATAATTACTTAATGACCTTATAGTTATATAAACGACTAAACACCACTTCATAATACTATTTTAAATAGATTTAATGATATTTGTACTAAACTAATGTCGAAAGTACTCAACACTAGTCTTATAATAACTGCATCGTCGATACATTTTTAATGATATATATATATATATATATATATGTGTGTGTGTGTGTGTGTGTGTGTGTGTGTGTGTGTCTATGTGTGTGTACTTAATACATAAATATGCTATTATAATATGTAACTCGTTCATACGAACTCCATTTTGACGTTCTTTATATCCATGTGCTGGTATTTATGAGTACTACAACTTTCATTTAGACGCCGTCAGCTAATTCCCATTCTATCTCAGATTTACAAAACTGTATCGAATTTATCGCGTTCGAAGAGTAGGGACCAAGTTTCGTCCATATCTTTAACATACGAGCTCTACTCTCGACATTCCTTATATCTGTGCGTAGGTAAAAACAAGATCTAAAACTTTCATTTAGACTCCGTCAGCTAATTCTTGACCGGTCTTAAATTTAACAGTAGGAGATTATACTGTTAAATGTCCGCGTAAAATTCATAACTTCTACATACAGACTCTGTTTTTGTCTGTCTTTTTATCGTTGAGTTCCTATTAATGAGATATTCAACTCTCATTTACGCCGTGTAGGCCAAAAACCACTCGAACTAAAATTCGAGTTTCGGGCCGTGCACTACTATGCCAAATGTTAGAAAATCCATAACTTCCTCATACGAAATCAGATTTGGACATTTTTTATGGACGCTCTCAGTTTAACATATTCTACGACTTTTGTTTAGATTACTAAGGCTAAAAATTTATTTATCGTAAATTCACTATTTACGTCTCCCAGTGCCGTGCCGGTTTTGCCGAAAAACTTCGACGAGTCATAACTTCTTTGTAATAACTTGGATTTCGGCGTTCTTTATATGTACTGAACCCTTGTAACATATACTACAACTTGGTTAAGATTAATCCTTCTAAATAATCTTCCATCAAAAACTCATTTTTGATGTTTATTGTCTCTAAATTGACTAGCCCGGATCTGTGGGCGTTACATCGCGAGCCCTTAATGCTCACGTCGTGAGCACAGTTAAAATAATATTTTATGGTTAATCGCTTCTCATGTCATGAGCTTTAATTGCTCACGTCATGAGCTTAGATTTCCCTCAAATGCCAACTTCGAACAGCCATAACTTATTCGTTTCAACTATGTTTTCGGCGATCTTTATATCCACGGAAAAGTATTGAAGAACTCTACAATATCATCTAACTATTTTGTGCCAAAAACTTCTCGACTAAAATCCATATTTCATGCAAGAACTCGACTTATGACTTTTCCCGTTTTACCCTTCGCCTCAAAACACAATTCAAAGGTTAAATCTCTTAACAAACATTACCTCCTTCCACAAGGACTAAACTTTGTTTCCTCAAGGCTCAAAGCCTTACACAATCGACTTCCGACCCATGGTCCAAAGATGGAAGGAAACATGATGTTACTGTTAATGCTATAATAAGAAATGAAAGTAGAATGCTAAAATAAACAAATAAATAAAGTACCCCTACTAATTTTTACATATAACACCCCTACAAGCGGATCCCAATTTTAAAACATATTAGACATTATAAAATGAAATCAAAATGTTAAAGCATTTGAATATATTTTCAAAGTACACTGCCTAAATAATAAATAAAAAATCATAATATGGTAATCAATGTTCTAAAATGCTTGCCATGACGCACCATGGCTCTAAGACTTGTACTAGCCGCCAAGCTTTGACAAAATGCCGCCCTATGTCAAATATGTATATAAAAATGAATAATAATAGAAAATATAGATAAAATTATCAATTATATACTAGTGATTGGTGCAATGGCTCAACTTCAGAAAAAAGGAACAAAAAACCCAAAATGGGCACCCCTAATGAAGGATTAAAACCTTTAGTTTTGTTCGGAGAGAGAATACGAAGACAAAGATGACATGAGAGAGTATTAAAATCAAGGTTTCTAAAAGAACAGATTGGTGTTATGTCAAAGAAGAGGAGAGAGAGGAAAGCTATTCAAGTACCGTATAACAAACTATGGAGAAGGAGTACGTCAGTGGAACAAAGTCTTCAAGCTACAATGCTTTGTAGTATCTACTAATATTTTGACAGTTGTTAATGTTTATATATATAAAATAAGACAAAATTTCATAAATGGTCAATGGTAATGAAGTAATGAAAATATTCTTCGGCTACGGACAATAAGGACCAAGATTAAAAAGTTTATAATAAAATGACAAAAATACCCTCTAGAGATGATGGATTAACTAATAAAGATCAAACATTAAAATTTTTAAAAGCAGATGAAATGAACTTAAAAAAATTTATATCACATTTCTACATAATACATAGAGAGCATCATGTATTTTCTAATAAATACAACTCACCATTTTGTAGTTCTTAACCATGCCTACGTAATAGAAAGGCATTGACAAACAGTTGTTTGACTGACTGATGACAGCCTATTGGCACCTAACATTTTGAAAGTGTCCGGAGACATTGACTTTCGATGCCTTATATTCCCCTTCTTCACAACGACTGATCATCTACTAATTTCAATGGCATCTTCTTCATCATCGGCTTCTCTGCTAAATCATAGCGATCATAGTATCCACTATGACGTTTTTCTAAGCTTTAGAGGCCAAGATACTCGTAATTCATTTACAGATCATCTCTATGCGGCGCTAGTACGAGCAGGACTCCGCACTTTTAGGGATAATGATGATCTCAAAAGAGGTCACGAACTCAAGCCAGAAATCGAGAGAGCGATTATAGAATCTAGGGCTTCTATAGTTATATTGTCGGAGAAATATGCGACTTCCAGCTGGTGCCTTGACGAGCTTTTGTTGATGCTTGAGCAACGGCGGAGCTTCAATCATTTTGTTTTACCGGTTTTCTACCATGTCGATCCCTCAGATATCAGGGACCAAAGACAAAGTTTCGCGATAGAAGTAGAGGAAGGAGTAGAAAGGTCAAAATGGACAGAGTATAATGTCAATCGATGGAAGGTAGCCCTTTCAGAGGTTGCTGATTTGACCGGCATGGTTGTATCAGGGTAATTGTTTCTCTATTCATTCTTATAGTTTGTTCTTTTGGAAACTCTTCTTGATTAATACAAATAGGATATTATGCTAATTGGTAGCTAATTGCAAGTGTTAACTTTGATAAGGTATCGTAATTTGTGCCTAGCATATGATCGAATTCAAGTATGCTTTTCAAAACATCAAGTCCATAGATTTATATTGTGTTTGGACTCATGTATCTGACATGATGGTTTAGCTTTGTTTAATAAAGTAATGGAACTTGCAAATATTCACTCAAAAGGAGAAATAGCTTTTGGTTTACATACTTGCATATTCATAGATGTTATGCCATTCTCCCTCTTATTTATGCATGGTTTACTACAATTATAAAACATGCATACATTCATCTGCATATATACCTGCAGTTGTTCAATTTTGGGGGTTTAATGGTAGTTGAAGTAAGAATATTAAATATCCTGAAGCATTTTTAATTCATGCACTATAACCGATGGAATTAAGTTCTTAAGAAGTTTAAATGCAATGGTCTGAATGTTATCATTTTCTTTCTTCATTTGTTGCAGGTCTGAAGCAGACTTTATTGCACAAATTGTTGATGCAATTGACTGTAAACTAGATATCATGAAACTAGTTAGTACTCCAGCTCATCTAATTGGAATGGAGTCTCGAGCTATAGGTATCAACTCCTGGTTGAAAAATGAGCAATCTGGTGCTAATGCTTTAGCAATTTGTGGCATGGGAGGCAGTGGCAAGACTACACTGGCCCAATTCATTTATAACTCAAACAAGCAAAAATTTGAAACCAGTAGTTACCTTGAAGAGATTGGAAAGCACTACAAACAGCCTCACGGTTTGCTTGGGCTACAGAAACAACTTCTCACAGACATTTTAGGGGGCAAGAATGAAAGGATATCCAGTGTTTTTGAGGGTACACGAAAGGTTGAGGAGGCCTTACAAGTGAAAAGAGTGCTTATAGTTCTTGATGACATTGATGAACATGATGAATTAGATGCTTTACTTGGAAGAAGGGCGTTCCATACACAAAGCAAGATCATAATAACAACTAGACTTCTAGATATACATGCTTGGTTTGGGTCCATATCTTGGAGATGCCAAGTGCACAAACTTGGATTGTTAAATGATCATGAATCATTAGAGCTTTTAAGTTGTCATGCATTTGGATCCAAAATTCCTATGGAAGGTTTCAAGGAGCTTGCTGTTCAGATAGCAAAGTATTGTGGTGGAAACCCACTAGCTCTTAAAGTACTGGGCTCTTCTCTATTTGTTAATGCTGAAGACCCAAGGAAAAGAAGTAGCATAATAGAGATTTGGAGAAGTACATTGAATTCACTTAATTCATTAGGAGGAGATCTTGATGATAAAATCCAAGGTATACTTCAAAAGAGCTTTGATTCCTTACCACGTGCAAGTAACAGAGAGTTGTTTTTGCATATTGCTTTTTTCTTTGTTGGTGAATATGAGGATTATGTGGTAAAGATATTGGAGCATGATTGGCATGCAAAAGCTGGGATCATGACCCTCGTTAACAGATGCCTTCTATCCATCTCATCAAGTAAGAAACTGGTGATGCATCAACTGCTTCAAGAGATGGGAAGAAAGATAGTTCTTGAAGAGTCTAAAGACCCTGCAAAACGTAGTAGAGTCCTTCAAAATAATGAATCTTATCGTTTGTTGGGAAAAGGACAGGTATGATGCTTCTTATGTGTATCTAAAAACTTATTTTCCCTTTCACAACCTCATATATGCTAGATAGACTTTTCTCATGTCATGCCTTTCCTCATTAGGGTTCAGAAACAATTGAAGGTCTAGCACTTGACATGCGAAAGCTCAGCCAATGGACGAGATCCAATGTAAGCAAAAGAAGTGAATTAATATGTGGTATACTTAATCTTGTTAGGAATCAGTTGATATTACTTTTTTCCTCACTTCTTTGTCATTAAAGATATATTGTTCCTTTGATTTTCTTCTAGTTAGTTATAAGGTTTTAAGAGAGAGAATGGTCTACCTTTACATAGGTTTCAAGGGGGTTCTTTGACTGGGATTATGGATTCAAAACTTAATTTAATTGATGGTGGTTTTTCTGTTTGTTTTTTATGGAAAGACAGTATTTACATTTGAATATTTTGTTAATGGACTATTTGGTTACGATTTTCAGAGGTTTAAATAAGGTTTAAATAATGGCATTGATGAATGCTAATAAGTTCCTCTAGAATTTACATTGTATTCCCTTCTGTGATTCATTTAATTCTCATCCATCAGAAGAGGTGATAACTCTGACATAAGTCCGTTAATTTGTATTGGAATGGAATTAATTCATGAAGCTAACAAAATATTGAGCTTGAAACAAAACCAGCTACAAGTATAAACCCATTACAAGCTATAATAAGTAAGTCTGAAGATGTTCATGGTTAATTGGTTGGGTAATATTAGATGTGATATCTTGAGTTGTGATACTTATGGGGCATCTTTTTAATGCTAAATTTGCAGCCATTAGCCCTTAAAACTGGTTCGCTTGCAAAGATGGACAAACTAAAATTGCTCCAGCTCAAATATGTAGAACTCACGGGGTCCTATGAGAATTTTCCAGAGTTAAGATGGTTGTGCTGGCATGGATGTAATTTGACAACAATACCCTCCGGTTTATTGATGAGCAGCTTGGTGGCTATAGATATGAGTTATGGAAACTTGAAAATGTTTGAACCACCCACGGTTAGTACTTGACCTTTTAGCTTCTCATTTTTGGACAGTTTTTCTGTGAATGTCTGATGATAAATTAAGTTTTCTATTCTTGAAATAGGTTCTTAATTCGCTGAAGATTCTAAATCTCAAAGATTCTCAAAAACTTGTCAGCATCCACAATCTTTCCCAACTTCCTAATCTTGAGACTTTGATTTTGTGGAACTATAGCAATCTCACTCATGTTTGTAAAACAATCCAAGGTCTTGAGAGACTTGATCTACTGGATTTTACAGGGTGTAAGAATCTGTGGAAGGTTTCATCGAATAAGTATGTAAATCAACTGCTAAGGCTAAGAGCTTTATATACTGGTGAAGAAGTTCCACAACAGTCGTTTTCCTTACCAGACTCGTTGAATTTTTTGTTTCTCAATAACTGCAACCTTGAGAAAAGCAATTATATTCCAGTGACATTTAGTGGCCAGCCATTCTTATACATGAATTTAGGCAATAATCTATTTGAGTTCCTGCCCAATAACATTAATTTTAAAACGCTTCGGGTACTCGAATTGACTTTTTGTCCAAATCTCAAGTGCCTCCTATGTCTCCCAAGTACACTAGAAGAGCTGTATACAAATTGGTGCTTTTCACTAGAGAAAATAACATTTGAATCAACCCGGTTCAGATTATGCGAATTTGTATATCGAGGTTGTAACAAAATCTCTGAAATTCAAGGCCTTTTCAAATTGGTGCCAATAGCAAAACTTGATGAAGTAGATTTGGGACATATGAAATGGATCAAAGCATATCAAGATCTTGAGGTCGACCTGGTGGGTGATGAGATCACTAAAGACAGAAATTGGCGTGTCCAGGTATCTCTCCCTCTCTCTCTCTCTAAATGCACACAAAAACACATCTAATGACCTCTGCAAACTAATAAGTATATAAATGAAGTAATTTTTTCTGCATATTGTGTGGCTAGGTGTTATACGAATATGGTATAATGAGTACATATCTGCCAGATGTAAAGGATCAAAGCATGACAAAGCCTGTGTACATGTCATCGTCCCCGTTCTTATCATTTTGTGTGCCATCTTGTCCTAAGAAACGCAGGATCCAAGGATTTCATGTAACCGCCATATACAGACCATCAGGTGAGGATGAAGATATGTGGGTTTTGTTCATCAAAATCAGCAATACAACCAAAGACCTTACTTGGATGTACAACCCTGTGGTCTATTGCAATCCGAGAGTTGGAGAAGATGCAGTGTGGTTAAGCTATTGGCCCATTGGGAACATTTTAGATGCTGGTGATGAAATCAATGTGTCTGTCATTGTGGGAAATGGATTGATGGTAAGCGGGTGTAGTGCCAGCCTTGTGTATATGGATGATGGTGAAGTAGAGCTAGAATACTGTAAAAATTACACGAAAGAGGAAGAAGTCATTGGTGGAGATCTATCGGAGTTTAAGCTGAGTACAGGAGAATACTATCTTTGCCGCCGTGATTTCTTCAAGTCGACAACTCCTGATTGGTTAAACATGTTAGTGAGTAATACCATTCCATCTACAGGTAAGTTCTTTCTGCTGATGCTTTAGATGAGTTTAAGCTTCAAATATTGATAGATACTTATATCATATGTTGCTATAGAGTTACGAGGATGGAGAAAATCTCGTCGGTCAAAAAACTTAGATGCATCATTTATGGAGTTGGAAACTTTTAGAGCCTATGTTTTTCCCAATTTGAAAGTAAGTATATACTTTCAGAGCCTATGTTTTTCCCAATTTTCAAGTAGGTATCTCATGCAACTGCTTGTGGAGTTTTTTTGTTTCTTATATTAAATTGCTAATTTTGTTCCTCGACTATTCCTTAATTTCTAGTTGATTATTTTTAAATGGTTGGTCGATAGTGGTGAGCATCTGGCTATATAGCCCCCAAAAAACCTGAAGTTGTTTTTATGTGCTGTAAGAGTTGGCCATTCTAAGATGGACTCTTTGGCTAGGGTCTATTACCATAGCCTCCCGAGAAAGGATATTGCCCAAATAACTTAATTTTCCGGATACCAAATGCAAATTTACTAAATGTAGCTATGAGTGGACGTTGCATCAAGGTGCTTAAAATGAGCTTAAGATGTTGTAAATGTGTGTACTAGGTGTAGCTGTAGACAAGAATATCATTTGAGAAAACCAACATGAATTTCCTTGAAATAGATTCAAGTATATGGTTCGTCGATCCCTGAAAAGTTGATGGTGTATTTGTTAAGCCTAAAAGACATTATAAGGAACTTGTAAAGTCCATGAGGAGTCCTTAAAGTTGGTTTGGAAAGATATTTTTTTATCCAGATCAATACGATAATACACGGACATAAGGTCCATCTTGGGAAACATTTTCTGCCATGAAGCTAAACAAGAAGCTCTTCCACCAAAGGTATGGGAAAGTAGTATCTAATGCTTTCCATCCGCAACTTTTTTCTTCACAAACACCGCTCATGATGCAAAACCAATGTTGCTAGGTTTGATGACTCCTTGTTCCAAAAATCCTAGGATGAGGTATTCTATTATATAATTTTTTTTAAGTGATATAGATTTGTTGGTCCAAACGATTAAATGATGCAACATAGGGTGAAGGGGTTGACTACAATCGGCTTGTTATGATATGTTGAACAATAGAAGGATCAAAATACCAATAATAGACAAATAGTTGCATGGAAACCCTTGTGGGAAAAGCTACAATGCACTACTTGGTATATTAAAATTTCAATAATGAGTAGAGGGTTACATTGTTCGTTCTTGTGAAAATATCGAGTCGGAAGATGATGGAATGAATTAAAACGTCTAAAGGGCTTATTTATAGCCTTGTAACAAGATTCCTAAAATAACTCTAAACCTACACAATGCAACATTAAACAAAAACATTGTCTTATAAAGAAAACATTCCCATGCATGCTGCAAGACTTTAGCATAAGTGTTGCCTTATAGCAGAAACTTCCCATGCAATACATGAATTTAGAGCATACTCCAACAAGCTCCACCTTGAGACGAGTTATGTCTTTTGCAAAAGAACCTTTAAACTTTCATAAGAAATCGAAAAATACATGTAGTTACAAAAGCCTTAAGGTCTAAACTAAAATACCAACTAAACTAGAACAAAGTTTAAACTATATCAAAACGGGCTTTTTCATCATGTTGACGGGCTTGGCATTTGTATTTATCTTGTTTACCTTAATATTGTCTTGTGCAATAACATCTATGATATAGTTATGTTTAATGTCAATGCACTTCATTACCTCATGGAACATGGAATCCTTCATAGGGAACATATCACTTTCATAGGGAATATATCACTTTGAGTGTTGTAGAAAATAGGAATGCAAGATAAATCTCCACAAATCTACCAATATAAAACTCTAAGCCATGTGGTTGGTTTATACACTTTTGAAACAACCCTATACTTAACTTCAATTGTTGAGAAAGACATGTAAGATTGTAGGGTAGCTTTCACAATCATAAATGGTCAGTACATAACCTTCATAGGATGTTTTGTGTAAGTCACCTAAATAATCTGAACCATATCTTCTTTTGTGTAAGCCACCTAGAAAATTTGAACCGACAAAACCACATAACCCCTTTGTCGATTTCTTAAACTACAAGCAAGTAGTAGAATTACCACACATGTATCTAAAGATCCATTGAATTCCTTTTCGGTGTTTGCCATAAATCGAGTTGCTACACTTGAAGTTTGAGATAAGTCAAGACAATAGCAAACCATGATATACATCAGTTATCTAGCAAATAATGATACTGGAATAAGGATCATTGGCCATGCCATCGATTTCTTCGATGCTTTGAGTAGAGAGGTTGGATGATAATAAATAAATGGCCAGATAGTGGAGTACTCACTGGCTTGACATTTTGCATATTGAACCAATGTAAGACTTTGTTGATGTAGCTACTTTGACTCGGGTATAAATTTCCAGTTGATTGATTTCTAAAATCACCGTGCCAAGAATTTTCTTGGCTTCACACACATAAAGGAATAAAAGAAGGTTGAGAATGCAGGATGAATGTTAGCCATCCTTTTTTGAATGCTATTTATTGAAAAAAAATAGGAATATGTCAAAATGTGTAATGTTTTATTCTTTGTTAATCAACATTCATATTGATATGTTTTTTTATATAAGTATAACTTTTTTTACATAAAATAAAGTCATACGTTTTATTCACATGTGAATAAACCGTGGAATAGATTTATATTAAAACTATTTTTTATTATATATGTGAATAAACTGTGTAACAAATTGAAGTTGTGTTGTACGTTGCTCGGAAAAGTGGGTGAAATACACTTTTATTTTCCTTTTTTTTTTTTCTTTTTGAAAGATTATTTTCGTTTTTTTAGCGGTCTAGGTAATATACTTTAGTTTTTACCGGTGTTGTAAATATCGGCCTAGGCAGTCTAATTACGATTAGGGGTGTTTGACGGAAATTGGTCGATATCGGTCAAACTCGGGCTAACAGTCATCGGCGGTCGTAGGCGAAAATATTTAAAAAAATTCAAAATTTCAAATATTACACCAAAATTTACAAAATTTTAAATTTTTAAATATTCAAAATTTCAAATATTATAACAAATATTTTGAAAAATTCAAAATTCAAAATTTTTAAATTTTCAAATACTAATTTTCTTAGGACATATTAAGTTTTAAAATAGTTTTATTAGTAGTTTAGGGTTTCCGATTAATCCCCGCCAAACCGATTAATCGCTTGACCCCAGCCTAGCTACAACCTAACGATATTTACAACCTTGTTTTTTTACCCATAATAAAAAAGTTCTAATGATTTTCTGCAAAAAAAATAAGAACTTTAACCCGGAGAGTTGGTTAAAATTTGATTTTTCTAACTTTTTGGCTTATGTGGCATCCCACAAATTAGGTTTAAGCACTTTAACAAACGATAAATGCTTTCTCGCAAAGTAATAATGCAAACAAAAAACAAAAACCACAATATTTAACGTGGTTTTGGTTCACGTGATCAAAGTGATCGGTTATATCTACGAACGAACATGAGGGAGATTTTATTTATTACCACCGAATTACATTTCTGCTACCATAGCTTAGGTTACACTAATTCTATGGATCTATATATAAGAACAAAAGATCTAAAATGTCAATATAGTCAAGGTCATAAGCTCTAATCAAACTGGCCCATGACGTATTTTGATGTCGAATTTGATAAAGGAACTAACCAACAAAAAGTTTTCTTCCTGGGGCACTACCCCGACACCCGCAAGGTCGGCTCTCCCTTGATCCCCGGCCGCTCTTTCGAAAACGGGACCCTATGTTTGGTCCGGAGTAAATTACATGAATGGTCCCTATGGTTTGGGGTAATTTGCGCGCTTGGTCCCTAACTTATTTTTTAACTCGGAAGGTCCCTACTGTTTGTTTTTGTTACACGTTTGGTCCCTGTCTTACCTAAAAAGACTATTTTTCCCTTGATTTTTTAACTTATTTAAATAAACACATCCCCAACCTCACCCTCCTAACCTTACATTACCTACCCCACCATTTTTCCCTATTTAAATAATAGTCTTTTTAGGTAAGACAGAGACCAAACGCGTAACAAAACCAAACAGTAGGGGCCAAACGTGTAACAAAAACAAACAGTAGGGACCTTCCGAGTTAAAAAAAATAAGTTAGGGACTATACATACAAATTGCCCCAAACCATAGGGACCATTCGTGTAATTTTACTCTTTGGTTTGCCTAGCGTCTGTAATCAGACTCCACAACTTAAATAATGATGTGGCAATCCAATTGCCAAATCAACATTAAAATATTGTCAAGTACTCAAGTTAAATACCATCATAAATGGAGGCAACAGGTTTGGAGGCATGGACCTCTTGCTTAGCAATGTAGAATGTTACCATTTTATGCGTAAAGGACCAAAGCTGCAACAAATTACCATTTTGCCCCTTGGCGAGTAGACTAAATATTAGTTTTCTACACAAGAGAGAGGTAAAGGTTTCGAAAGTTGTTGCCTCCATTTATTTTTGTATTTTACCTGGAAAAATGTGAATGCTGATTTGGCAATTGTATTTCTGCATCATCATTGGTTGGATGCCACATAAGCGATTCTTTCACAAACGTATCAGCTTTCGTAATTGTATTTCTGCATCATCATTGGCAATTGTATTTCTTGCTCTCTATATTGTTTGATTGTTTTTCTGATCAAACGTAACAGCTTTCTTAAATTGATACATACAGATTATATTCTTAATTTTACAAAGTTAACAGCAGCCATCTACTGTTTTTATAGCTCTGAAGTTAACTATAATATATAAAAAAATATAACCAAATATTAGTATAAGTATCTAGCTGCAGACGAAAGTTTATTTGGATTGAGAAGAATAAAATTATGGTGAAACAAAACCCAAGTTGAAGTCTTATGGCGTTTTAGATTTCTCCGATGATTTGTAATCATTAGGGTTATTTGATTTAATTTAAATGCATAAATTAATTTGATTTTGGATGTAAATTGAAGTTATCTTTGTATTTTGATTTGTTAAAGGATGATGGTGAGAGAGATGATGAAGTCACCGACACAGAGAAATTAATGATGAAGGTACGGAGGAGAAAAAGTGTTACATGGAAAGGTATGGAAAATTGTATTAAGAAGCGGGCAAAACATTGACTGTATAACAATCCAAAATATTATAAGTCTTAGAAAGTGCTTTATGTCAATATTCTAACATTGATATTAAGCATAATGTAAATTTGGTCCCTGCTATACGCCTATACCTGTTCTTTTGGATATAGTGCAAAAAAAATGTTCCTTTTTTTTTTTTTTTTTCAAATATGTTGTATCATTTTATTATGTTTTTGTTCATGAGTAGTCAAAGTTAACAGTCCAGTTGTAAATTTATGAAAATGACTACTTTTCATCAATTTTATTTCTAATTTATTTATTAGAATGGAGGGTGTGGGAGCATCATAGTGTAAACATTAGGAAAAAAAAATCATTGTTAGGTTTTCAGTGTGATGTCCTATTTTAATTTGTGTTATGTTTTAGTTGGGTTTCAATTTAACTATGTAATATTGTTTTTAAAGTAATGAAAAATTTATTTTTTATTAATTAAGAGTGTGAGGAGTACAATATTAAACGGAAATTGACTTATTAAGGTAATTAACTTTTTGATTTGTTCATATCTAGGTAACTAATTTTTTTGTATACATCTAGGTAAAATTTTTTTTAGAAATGTTCACATATGACAATTATGACTATCTATAAAAGGTTACATTCAGTTATAATGGTTATATGTGACCACTTTTAAAAAGTTCGTTACCTAGATGTGTACAAAAAAAAAATAGTTACCTAAATGTGAACAAACCAAACCAAAAAGGTAAGAGTAAATTACACGAACGGTCCATATGGTTTGGAGTAATTTGCATGTTTGGTCCCTAATTTATTTTTTTAAAACTCGAATAGCCCCCACTATTTATTTTTGTTGTGTGCTTGGTCATTGTCTTACCTAAAAAGAGTATTGTGCCCATATTAATTTATTTTTTAATTAATTTTCTTATTTATTTATTTATTTATTTATTTATATATTAAAAAAATTAATAGACCCTACATATCTGTATCTTCTCACCTTAAACCTGAAACCACATTTGAAAATTTTAATCCGAATCCCACTAGTCACCATCCTATCTCTCATCCTCCTTAACTTCTATTTCTTTTCCATATTTAGTGACATCGACGTCTTCACCATCCATTTTTTTTCCGTCCTTCAACTCCAACGAATCAACACCAGAACCTATTATCTCTTCATCGAATTTTCCACCGGTACAACCCAATGCATCACAATCCTTGCAGGAAAAGAAAACTGATACCAAAAAGAAAAATTGGAGAACAAGATCAATTGAAAACCATAACTTGATATGCAAATCAAAACTTGAAACTCTATTAACAACATTAAGAGCTTTATCTCTTCACAAGGGTGTATTTTTTTTATTGGTTTCTATTTCTGATATTGTCTCTAGTAAATTTAATTTTTCATATTTAATATTTTAAACAATAGAATTCTATAAAACGACGATGTGTTTTTTTTCCATGTCAAATCTAGAGTTTTGTTGTTGTTGTTGTTGTTGTTGTTATTATTATTATTATTTTTAATTTTAAACCAAAATAGTTTATTTTGAAAAGATATTTACCAAAATGGCGTGGTTTTTAAAATATTTATCATCTAAGTTAAATTTTATACCAAATCAAAATTAGAAGGTAAAGTAAAAAAGAAAAAAAAAATGACTTATCAAGGTAATTAACTTTTCGGTTTGTTCACATCCGGGTAACTATTTTTTTGTACACATCTTGGTAACGAATTTTTTGGAAGTGTTCACATATGACCATTATGATCGGATGTAACCTGCTACAGTCGGTCATAATAGTCATATGTGAACACTTCCAAAAAGTACGTTACGTAGATTTGTACAAAAGAAAACAAAAATAATTACCCAAATATGAATAAACCAAAAAGTTAATTACCTCAATAAGTCAATTTCCCAATATTAAATTAACAATATAGAATAAAAGTTAATAAAGATATAAACCGGCGGATAAGAATCATTTTACAAGGGTGTAGGGGTGTTCAAAATATTTGAAACTGAACCTTAAAATTGTACAGATTTTTAGGTTAACCAGATATTTTTGAATTTTTTTTGTTTGGTTAACCGAACCGGTAAAATCTTCTATTTTTTGGTGCGGTTATGGTTTCATGTTTTTTGCTACGGGTCGTTAACCGAAAAACCAAAATTTTATTTTCTAGTTTTTTTTTTTAAATATTGTTTATGTTTAGTCTTTTAAATTAATATCAAATTATTTATTAGAAAATTTCAATTTCAATTAATAATCGTCATATTATTAATGTTTTTCTTTTAAAACAAATAATGGTCATCATTAACATTTGTTATATATATACATAGGTTGATATAGATTAAAATCGTCATTTGCATTTCACCGCCATTTCACATAAATAAATAAAAATTTGACTATCTTTTATCTATCAATTAAAAAAAATACATTTTTGTATTAACCGATATTATTTGTTATATTCCATGGATATTTGATAACTCCTCCTAATTTCATTATTAATAGAAGCAACAACATAGTTAAACAAGTTATATGGATTATTCATTATCATTCATTATTTTTTAGGAAATTTGTTATGGGGTTCGGTAATCTTAACATACTTTTATTAATTAGTAATAGTTAATTGGTTAACTGGATATTGAACCGAAAAAATCTGTTAACCGAATACCGGTTAACCCGATTTTTTGGTTTAGGTTTAGGTTAAAGAATGAGAGAATCGATAGTCTTGCTTAACCTTCCGAAATATGTTTTCGATTCGGTTAACCATCCATGAACACCCCTAGGTGTAAATGATTTCGAACGGTATCGAAGCTTAAAGTTATTTGAGCAATTCCTTCCTAATCCTGATAAAAGCCTAAATTTGTTAGAAAATTTTGACAAATCAAAACCTACATGTACACAAGTTTTCCATTAATATCATTAAACTAACAACAATTTTTTTTTCTTTTATGAGCACTTGAGTTAGACATCTCAAATGATTTATTCTTCAATTTGATGGGTTGAAATCCATAATGCGAGAAAATGAAAAGGTTCATATCAATTTGTGACAGACCGTATATTATGGAAATGCCCTCTTAGGTTTTGTATTGCTTTCCAATCTATATAAATACACTAGTATAAGAAGTTTACACAAAAGACCCTATACTATATGAATATATGAGATACCTACACTATACATCAAACAACATACTCTAACACTCCCCCTTGGTTTGAAGGGAAAGTTCATGTACACATAAAATGTTACGAAAATCAATAAATGATTGCGTAGGTAGTCATTTGGAGACGATGTTAGCCAACTGGTGAATAGATGGAACATGCAAAACATGAACCTGACCAATAACAACACATTCCCTAACAAAATGTAAGTCTATTTCCACATGTTTGGTTCTTCGGTAATGAATCGGGTTAGAATCTAAATACATAACACTCACATTGTCACAAAACACAATTGTAGTACGAGTTAAAGGGAACGAGAGTTTAGGGAGCAGATTACGAAGCCATGCAGCTTCAACAAAAAAATTCAGAATTCAACTTTGAAGTACCGCCTCATTAAAAACCTTGATAAAGAAAACCTAGTGGGAAAAAACTTTAGCGAAGGGAAATAAGAGTGCAATGTATAGTTGAATCCCCCTTATTTAGACATATGTTACACTATATGTTACGCACATGTCTCATTCTAATGCCATAAACATGTTTCCTGGAAATTATAGTAGGAAGTGCCTTCGTAAAAAGGTTTGCACCATTGTTGCTAGATTGAACATATTTTATTTCAACCTGATGGTTCTTTATAAGCTCTTGAATATGTTTTGTCATATTACTCTTACGCTTCTTTCATTTGAGTGACACATGTTGAGTTATCTTCATAGATTAAAGTTGGACCTGTATCCTTTTCAATTCCACATGAAGTTAAAACCAGTTGTGTCAACGATCTTAACCATGTACGTTCTCTACTAGCTTCATCTTCATTTAGTGCAATTATTTTAGCATGATTTGAAGGGTGTGGCCAGAAGTGTTTTCTTTTGAGAACGCCAGGAAATTGCAGTACCTCCATTCATAAATATGTATCCAACTCGAGATCTAGCTTTATGAGGGTCAGGCACATAAACTGCATCTGCATAACCAATCAAGCCTTGTTTTGAATTATTAGGATAAAATAACCAAAAATCACAAGTTCCTCGAAGGTATCGAAAAATATGCTTGATCCCATTCCAATGTCTTTTTCTTGGGGATGAATTGAACCTTGCTAGCAAGTTTAGAGCGTAAGAAATGTCAAGTCCAATACAATTAGTAAGATACATAAGAGCTCCAATTGCATTAATGTATGGTACTTCTGGACCAAGTATTTCTTCATTTTCTTCGCATGGAAGAAATTGATCCTTGTCAATATTTAATGATCTAACATCCATTAGAGTGCTTAAAGGATTGGCATTGTCCATATTGAAATGTTTCAAGACTCTTTCTATGTAATTTGATTGATGCATAGGTATTTTATTAGGCATATGCTCAATCTGTAAACCAACACAATATTTGGTTTTTACAAGGTCTTTCATTTCAAGTTCTTTCTTCAAAATTTCAATTACTTCAAGGATTTCTTTATTTGTTTCAATAATGTTTAGATCATCAACATAGACAGCAATGAGCACATATCCGGATATTATTTTCTTAATAAATACGCATGGACAAATAGTGTTATTTTTATAACCTTTACTTGTCAAATAATCGCTTAAACGATTTTACCACATGCACCCATATTTCTTTAACCCATACAAAGATCTTTGTAGTTTTATAGAATACATTTATTTGGGTTTTGCACTTAATTCTTAAAGCATTTTAAATTCTTCAGGGATATATATATATATATATATATATATATATATATATATATATATATATATATATATATATATATCACTATCAAGTGATCCATACAAGTAATCTGTAACATCTGTAGACGCATCTCTAATTTTCTAGAGACTGTTAAGCTGCTTAAATATCTAAAAGTGGTTGCATCCATTACCGGTGAATAAGTTTCTTTATAATCAATTCTAGGTCTTTGAGAGAAACCTTGAGCAAGAAGCATGACCTTGTATCTTATAATTTCATCATTATCACTTCTTTTTTGTACAAAGATCCATCTATACCCTAATGGTTTCACAAATCAAGGCGTAAGGATAATGGTTCTGAAAACATTTCTCTTGCTAAGAGAATTTAATTTAGCTTGTATAGCCTCCTTCTACTTAGCCCAATCTTTTCTTCTTTGACATTCAATGACATATTGTGGTTCAGGATCATCATTCATTATATCACATGTAAGTGAATAAGAAAATATTGCACTTATATTATCAGTTTCATTTTGGTCACATATTCTATTCGTTTGACCATAGTTTAGTGCAACATCCTCCTTTCTTAGGGGTATTTTGATAATTCATGTTTCTCCAATAACAATTTCCTCATGATCTAGTGCATATTCTACTCCTTTTTTTTCATGGGTTATTATCCTTAGAATCAAACGGCCTTCCACACTTTAGGTGTGTTTTAGACTCTTGAGTGACTTTATCATCATATTATCCATGTAGAATGTCAATTCGAGCTGGAACATTGACAATTGGTATATATGATTTAGTCACCTTTTTGTGTTAGTAAATGCTTCAGGTTACCGATTTTCCATTTTTTGGAAATGCATTATCTTTTGAACTTCCATTTCACATTGTTTTATGCGAGGGTCAAGATATGATAAAGAAGGCTCATGCCATGAAACATCATTTTCTAGAATGTTCTTTTCACCCCCTAATGATGGGAAATTTGCCTCATCAAATTGGTAATTAGCTAGGCATGTTGTAAAAACATCACCTACTAATGGTTCAAGATATCTTATAATAGAGACCGATTCATAACCAACATATATTCCCAACCTTCTTTGAGGACCCATTTTTGTCCGTTGTGGTGGTGCAATGGGGGCATATACTGCACAACCAAAAATTCTCTGATGGGATATATTTGGCTCTTGACAAAAAGGAAGTTGTATGGGAGAATATACATGATATGAACTTGGTCTCATGCGTATCAATGATCCAACATGTAAGATTGCATGGACCCAAACAGAAACAGGAAGTTTGGTCCTCATTGTCAATAGTCTAGCTATTAGCTGGAGATGTTTAATCAATGATTTGGCTAAACCATTTTGTGTGTGTACATGAGCAACTGGATGCTCAACAACAATTCCTATAGACATAAAATAGTCATTAAATGCTTGTGAAGTAAATTCATTAATATTATCAAATCTCACTCTTTTGATAGTATAATCAGGGAATTGTGCCCTTAATTTCATATTTTGAGCATGAAACTTTGCAAATACCATATTACAAGTTGATAATAGGAAAACATGAGACCATTTTCTAGATGCATCTACTAAGACCATAAAGTATCTAAATGGTCTATATGGTGGCTGAATTGGTCCACATATATCACCTTGAATTCTTTCTAGAAATTTAGGTGACTTCCTTTTAACTTTCGTTAAAGTATGTTTTGTAATTAACTTCCCAAGGGAACAAGATGTACATGGTATTATGCTATTGTATTGAGGGAACTTTTGGTCCTTTAATGGGTTTCCATGCACATTTTTAATTATCCTTTGCATCATTGTTAATCCTAGGAGGCCTAACCTATCATGAAATATACTGAATGTCCTAGGATCACAATGTTTTCCTTTGATTACCATATTTGATTCAATGATATGTATATATGTATAATGCAAACCAAAATCAAGTGTTGGTAATTTTTCAAGCACATGGTTTTTGTCTATAATATACATATATTTCTTTTTTTTCCATGATCACATTTTTTGTGTCATATCATTTGAAATAAATGTCATTAAAACTTAGTAAGTGTCTATTAAACTTTGGAGAAAATAAGGCATTTACAATACAAACGCTTGTATCATCTAGTAATATAAAATGGGCTTTCCCAGTTCCCTCTATGAAGTTTGTAGGACCCGATACTGTATGTATGAATGTTTTTGTTGGTACTAATTTTGAAAAGAAATTTGTTTGATTATTGATTAGTATCCATACTACCACTATCTGCTATACAAAGATCTCCAACATTTTCTTGGTGTTATGCTCTGGTTGGACTCATATTTAAACTTCACATATGAAAGATATATTAAGTGAATAAACATAATCATAATCATTACCACATAGAAAGTTCATTTATTATAGGAAATACATTACATGAAAAGAAAATGAAGGAAAAACAATTTTACTAGATCAATAATAGAAAATTTTAGTTTATGTTTTCCATGTCATTACGGAAATTAGGAAAAGTTAGAGGAGTAAATTCAACATTATCAATGAGGTTTGCTTCTTTTCCTTTTCCTTTAATTGACTCTTGATAAATTTAACAAAGATGTGCAGGTCTGTGACAAGTCCTTGGCCATTGGCCTGTGCTACCACACATTAACATGAACCATCAAAACTTTGTGATGTCCAAACATCATGCCTTTCCACTTTGTCATTGTCTTGTATATGGACATTGTTCTTTGTGAAGATTAATAATTATTCATTTTATGGTCATGACCACGATTATTACCTTGTATAAGACCACAATTATGTTTCTGATTATGGATTTGGTTTTAATTAAAATATCCACGACCTATTTCTCGACCACGACCATGCCCTCATCCATGTGTATTGTTTTGATGACCATCAATATTTGTAGAATTTGCTTTAGGAAGTGCTACTGATCTCATTAGACGAGATTCATGGTTTTTCATGAAGACCTCATTGTTTTGCTCTGCAACAAGCAGACATGCATTTAGTTCAGAATATATTGTGAACTTTTGCATTCGATATTTTTGCATCAAGGTAATGTTTGTTGCATGAAATGTGGAGTAAGTTTTCTCCAACATATCTTCATCAATAACTTCTTGTCCACAATACTTGAGGTGTGAACATATTCTGAATACCGTCAACAAACGTGCATTAAAACTAGAAGGAATACTGTTTTCAAGAAAAACAACAAAATAAGGCTTAAGGTTGTGTTTAAAGGTAATGTACCTGATGTAAATGCAAATGGGGTAGGTAAGAGTAATAAAGTGAATTACTCTTGGTTAATGTAGACTTCAAGGTCGAAAGATAGTGAATATTGGTATGTGAAAACTTTACTTGACAAACATACTTGTGTTTAAACTAGAAAAATTAGGGCTTGCACCGCGAAGTATATATCCATGGAAATCTTAGACGTGGCTGAGTTTAACCCTACTGTACCCATTCGAAGCATTCAAGACCAACTTCATAAGAGGCTTCAAGTTGGTTTGTCCATACAAAAAAGTGCAAATGGAAAAAGAAACAACTACAAAGAAGGTGACTGGTGACTACACAAAGTAATAAAAGGTATTACGAGATTATCTTCTAGAACTACAAGCAACTAATGTGGATACAACTATAAAGCTTGAGGTTGTTAATGAGCCTAACAGTGCTAGAGAAACAAAGCAATTTAAGAGGGTGTATGTTTGCTTAGGGGCATTGAAGAAAGGGTTTAAAGCAAGGTTAAGATATATTATTAGACTAGATGGTGCTTTTATGAAAGGACCATTTCTAGGCCAGGTACTCACTACAGTTGGATTGGATTGAAATAGTGGCATATACCCAATTGCATATGCCATTGTTGAGACTGAAAATTTGAGTCGCTGGAAATGGTTTCTAGAATGCTTAGGAGATGACTTAGAGTTGTATTCTAATTCTAAATTTACTTTCATGAGTGATTGAAAAAAAGTATTATTTTCTTCTTTTTGTATAACTAATTGTTCATTTGTTAACCATTTGTTCATTCTAACTTTACTTTCATGTATTCTAATTCTAACTTTATAGGGACTCTTAATTGATATTGTACAAGTATACCCATAAGTTGAGCATATGGTATGTCGAAGGCATATTTATGATAATATGAGGAAAAATGGAACACAAAAAAGTATAATGATCACTTATGGTAGTGTACAACAACATACAAAGTACCAGAATTTGAAAAATAAATGAATAAACTTAGCTAGTTTGATAAGGATACTTTTGAGTGGTTGAAGAGAACCCCTCTCACGATTGGATCAGAAGCCAATTTTCAAGTTACATTCTGTACTTTAGGTTTTTCTTTACTAGTGCTTAATGTATTTGACTTATTTGATATGGTATACTTGTTTAAAACGGGTAGAGCATGATCAAATATATTGCTCAATAATATATGTAAGGTATTCAACAGTAAGCTTATTCCTGGCAGTGATAAGCCTATTATATGTTGTCTTGAGTTCATCAGGAAATACCTTGTGAAGAGGATCTACAATGTGATGAAAGTGATGTCCAAAGCTCCAGGTCCACTCACTCCAACAACATCAAAGTTACTAATTAAGAGAAACAGAGAAGTTTCAGCCCAATATAGGGCTAGATGGAATTTGACTACAAAGTATGAAGTTTATGGTCCTTAGCATCACCAGCATCTGGTTGACATGACAAATATATCATGTACATGTAGAAAGTGGGAGTTGAGTAGGATTCCATGCAGACATGCCATATGTAACATCCGTAAAATTCAAGCCAATTTAAAACTTTTTCAAACATTCAAAAACCATTATTTATTAAAATTTGTTTGCAAAATAGTTTCATATCAAAGTATCCTAGAAACAAAATATAAAAATGCAAGGAGGTGCACGATCATGCCTTCGCCTTCCAGCGATCATCCGAAGTACATGAAACAAAATCCAAAACTGTAAGCCCGAAGCTTAATGAGTTTCCCCAAAATACCAACGCCATACAATCATAGCCATATCATAGCAAGTAAAAAAACAACATGCATAATGAGCCATCAGCCTGACTGGACCGCCTCACAAGGCCGTCAGCCTATCTGGGACCGCTCTCCGAGCCATCGACACGTCTGGACCGCCTCGCAGGCCTTCAACCAATTCAGACCGCTCGCCGAGCATCCGGTCGGACTGGTACGCCCTTACCGAGTATGCAGTCTCATCGGTCCGCCATGGGTTAGTTGGCCTTTAACACAAAGCATTTTGCCTCAACCTATTCCTAATCGCACAATCAACACATAAATATCAAATGCTAGCATATACAACAGTCAGACCGATCTAACAGATCACTAATCATAGCATCATCCTATATACCAGGATACCAACCTAACAGGTCACTAACATAGCATCATCCTATATACTAGGATACCGACCTAACAGGTCACTAATAATATCAACATGCAATAAACCCGGAATACGGAAATGAAATATCAAACTCCTGAAATATGGCTCCAAACACCAACACCTACAACCACCAATGATCCACATCCATAAATACCCAATTTACCAAAATACCCTCAAAAGTCAAACTGGTCAAAGGTAAGGTCAGTGGTCAAGGTCAACAGTTAATGTTGACCTGACTCATCGAATGCGGCTTGCGGACTCGTCGAGTTCCTTTAGAACTCAAAGAACCGAAAAAATCCCAGTTGACTCGGCATGTTTCCAAACAACTCTTCGAGCCCATGCAATGTCCAATATGTAGGGGAAAACACTAACCGATTCATTGAGTCACCTTGCTAACTCGCCGAGTTCATGCAGAATCAAGAAAGCGGGAAAATTTGTCTTAACTTGTTGAGTTGGCTACCCAACTTTTCGAGTTCCTTTAGCCATTTTTAAGCAACCATGAAGCTCCAAACTGTAGATCTAGCTTCCTAGAGCATAGTTACCACGTAAAGTTGCAAACTTTACGTGCATGCAAGGCCTTAGATGCCAAAATCAAGCTAAGGAAGAGGTGTAAGCCAAAGAGAAGGACCAAAGTTAGATAATGTCGATCACTTTATGACCATGAGGGCTTATAGGAGTCCAGATCTAGAGGTACAACTTCAGATCAGGCTCAATATAATAAATGACCCACAAATATGCTAGAAATGGCCTTAAACCCTTGAATGAGGACATCTAGCAATAGAATGACAAGGTAATGACTTGAAACCTTCTAATGGATGCCAAGATGATGTGGATACTAGATCTACACGCCCCTTCTTGTTCCAAGCTGCCAGCTCTTCAAATCTCTTCAAGAAATACACCAACAAAACACTTTTAGCCTCTCAAACACTCAAGATGGGGTTAGATCACTTAGGGTTTTCTTCTGGACGTGAAAAGGTGGTAAATAGGACGGGGAGGAAGGAATTAAGGTCCTTTAAATAGGATGGAAACCCTAAAAATTAGGGTTTTCATGCATAATACCTACTCGTCGAGTTGGGGTCTTCCAACTCGTCGAGTGGGTTCCATAAACCATGCGGCCATATCCGTCTCTACATGATGAGTTGGGGCAACCAAATCGTAGAGTAGGTTCTAAAGATGTGAAATTTAAACTTCAAAGTTGATACCTGGGAGTCAGGATGTTACAATTCTCCCCCACTTAAACTAGACATCGTCCTCGGAGTCCGTTGTAGCAAACTGATCCGGATAATGCTCCCGCATCTTAGCCTCCGGCTCCCAAGTCCACTTAGATCCCTGCTGGTACACCCATTGTACCTTTACCAAAGGTACCTCCTTTTTCCCTAGGACCTTCACTTTCCTATCCAAAACTGCCACAAGCCTCTCCACGTAATTCACGCGCTCATCGACCTGAATGTCGTCTAATGACACTACCGCCTCCTCATCAAGTATGCAGTTCCATAACTAAGAGACGTGAAAAGAGCTGTGAATCTGACTGAGCTCCTTCGAGAGGTCCAGTCTATATGCCACTTTTCCAACCCTGGAAATAACCCAAAAAGGACAAATGTATCGGGGACCTAACTTTACTCTCTTACTGAAGCGAATCACACCCTTCCAGGGTCAGAACTTCAGCAATACCATGTCACCGACCTGGAATTCCAACTAAGATCGGTTTCGGTCTGAATAACTCTTCTACCGACTCTGAGCAGTCTGCAACGGCTGCCTAATCTACTGTATCTTCTTGGTAGTCTACAAAACTACCTCGGTCCGACCCATCAACTTGTGGCCAACCTCGCCCCAGCAGATTGGGGTATGACATTTTTGCCCGTACAACAGCTAGAAAGGTGGAGCACTAATGCTAGAATGATAGTTCTTGTTGTAGGCGAACTCTGCAAGGGGTAGGTGGGAATACCAGCTCCTACTGAAGTCAATGACGCAGGCCCTCAACATGTCTTCGAGGGTCTGTATGTTCCACTCACTTTGGCCGTCGGTCTGCGGATGATAAGCTATACTAAAATGCAACCGCGTGCCTAACTCCTCGTGGAACTTCTTCCAGAAGTTGGAGGTGAACCTAACATCACGGTCAGAAACAATAGAGACCGGAACCCCATGGCGAGCAACGAAATCACAGACATACACATCAGCTAGCTTCTTGGCCGGCGAGCTCTCCCGAATGGGCATGAAATGGGCACTCGTGGTCAATCGATCCACGATGAGCCATGTAACATCAAATCCCTTCGCCGTCCTCGACAACTTGGTAATGAAGTCCATCGTGATTTGTTTCCATTTCCACATGGGAATCTCTAGAGGCTGCAGCTTGCCATGTGGACTCTAATGCTCAGCCTTGACCATCCTGCAGGTCAAGCACCTCGCAACATACCGATCGGTTTCTCGCTTCATGCACGGCCACCAGTAGCTTAAACTTAGATCCCGTTACATATTTGTGGCCCCCGGGTGAATAGAGAAGTGAGACTTATGAGCTTCCTCCAGAACCATCTGTCTAACCTCGCCAGACATCAATAATCCCCGACAATCCTACACGAATTTGGTGATCTCGCCTCTAATCCTCTCCAACTTCCAGTTCTCCTGTCATCCACCTTTAGCCTGGGCCTCCCTAATCAATCCTACCAATGGAGAATCCACATATATCCTCATACATGTAGCTGGTACAAAAGATCCAACAAAGTTGCGGCTCGGGGCGTCCACAACCAATTTTCTTTACCCGAGTGGTCAAGGATCTCACTGTCGTAGTCCTTGACTACATCCAGCCACCTGTGCTGTCTCATGTCCAGGTTCGTCTGATCCATGATGTGTCTCAAACTCTGGTGGTCCGTGTATATGGTACAACGGACCCCATAAAGTTAAAGTCTTCAAATCTTGAGAGCGAATACCACCGCTCCCAACTCCAGATCATGCAGTGGGGTATCTCGTCTCATGCAACTTTAGTTGCCGTGATACGTAAGCTATCACCCGTCCTCTCTGCATAAGGATTGCTCCCAATCCAGTGATCGATGCATCACAGAACACCATAAAATCCTCAACTCCCTCAGGAAGTGTGAAAACCTGTGCCTCGCACAGTCATTGAAGTAGAGTCTCGAATGCAGTCTGCTGCTTAGGGCACCACTGGAAATCCACCCCCTTCCTCATCAGATGAGTGAAGGGTACTGCAATCTTGGAGAAATCCTATATGAATCTCTGGTAGTAACCTGCAAATCCTAAGAAGCTCCTGATATTTGAGGGAGATTTTGGAACCCCCCCTTCATAACTGCTTCGATTTTGGCCGGATCGACCAAAATCCCCTCCTGGTTAATGTGATGTCCAAGGAACTGAACTCTTGTAACCAAAACTCGCACTTCGAGAACTTGGCATACAACCGTTCTCTCCTTAAAACTCCCAAAAACTCATGTAGATGCTCTTCATGCTGATCTATGGTCTTGGAGTAAACCAAGATGTCATCTATAAACACAATGACCGAGCGATTGAGCATCGGTCTGCATACCCGATTCATCAAGTCCATAAATACTGCCAGTGTGTTGGTGAGCCCAAATGGCATCACCACGAACTCTTAATGTCCATAACGAGTCTGTAACGCGGTCTTCTCCACATTCTCCTCTCGTACCCCGACCTGATGGTACATGGACCTCAAATCTATCTTGGAGAACCAAGATGCCCCATGGAACTCATTGATAATATCTTCTATCCTCAGGAGTGGATAACGGTTCTTCACCGTCAACTTATTCAACTCCCAGTAGTCAATTCACATCCGGTGTAAACCATCTGTAACACTGTGAATTTCAAAATAATTTTTAAAATAATATAAAAACATTTTCATTTAATTTTCATAAAAACATCAATGTTTTAAGACTCCAATCCATATCATACAAAAATCCTAAGATCACATATCATAAAAATCCCATGCGTGTGTACAGATCAAGCCGGCGCCTTCCCACGGTCATCACTAGTACCTAAAACAAACAACACTAACACTGTAAGCACAAAGCTTAGTGAGTTCCCCAAAATACCACACATAACACATATTAGCCACTCGAGGCTATAACTCTATGGGTCCGTAGACCCTACTCTATGAACCCACTGTTTCTAACTCTGGGAACCTTCCGGTTCCAACTCTATAAACATGCACATCATAAATCACATAGAAATAATGCAGCACAACACATAACATACCTATTGCATACAAATACTCTGTCACATAACTCTGATTACCTACTCAAGGTCAAGTATAGTGAGAAGACTCACCTCGCGTATCTCGATAACTCGCAAATCCCGGAAATCACTCGCGCTCGATCCTCCGAGCTATAATCCTCCTATAACACAATATATCTCTAATTAACACTTTCTCAACCAAGGTTGACTACTCCTATCAGGTCAACACTGGTCAACTCCGGTCAACGGTCAACGGTCAACTCTGACCGGACTCGGCAAGTGCACTAGAGCGACTCGGCGAGTCTATACGTGTTCACTGACTCCCTAGGATCCTCTTTTGACACGTCGAGTACTTCCCTGACTCGACGAGTTCCACCTGGCATGAATCGCGGGGCCACCGCGACTCAACTCGCCGAGTCTCAAGAACAACTCGGCGAGTTCCAGCTTGACTCAGTCCACCTGTCAACCCTCTCTAACTCTCCCTGACTCACTGAGTCAATCCTTAACTCGGCAAGACCACTCGCTGAGTGGTTAAGGACAATCTTCATGCTACTCGCCGAGTCTGTTCTTCGGACTTGGCGAGTCCATGCCATGTATCAACTCAATCTCACTTCAGAGGTCAGATCCGCACCAACAATTCATAGATCTGGCCCTCCCATGCACATTAATCACGTAAAGTTACCATCTTGGCTACCATGCAACGCCTACAAGGCTTCTTTTGATGAAATGACATCTAAAATGGTAACCTAAGTCCCCAACTCAAAAGGAAAGGCGTAAAGCAGGGCATTTGGGACTCTCTGGACCCACTAAGGTCCAGATCTAGGTACCATTTCCCCAAGGGACCTCTCACACTCCAAATACAAGGCAAACAAGGCATGAAGAAACCCTAGATTTGGCCATAACAACAAAACACGAGAATAAGCTCTGAATGATACCTCAAGTAGCTTCTTCTGTCGAAATAGAAGTACATCCAAGCTCCCCAACTCTCCTAGCTTGACCTTCCTCTTCCTTTCTTGCAAACATACACAAAATTGGTGAATAATGGCCTCTTATCTCACTCACAAGAACTCTCAGCTACTCTGGTGCTCTCAAGGTCGAAGGTAGCCGCAATGAAGGGCCATAAGGTCCTTTAAATAGGGCTCAAGACCAGGAAATTAGGGTTTCATTAAACAGCGCAGACTCGCCGAGTCCATTCCTTGGACTCGTCGAGTCCAGGCGCGAACCCGCGTCCAAAACCGCGATCCTACTCGGCGAGTTTGAGCTCCAACTCGCCGAGTCCCCTCACAAAACACCAAAGATATATGAATAAATAATACCTGGGAATCCGGGCTGTTACACCATGCTTCTTCCTGACAAAGAGAATTGGCGATCCCCACATAGAACTGCTTAGGCGAATGAACTGCTTGCCTATAAGTTAATGTAGCTATGATGACAGGTCCTGCATCTCTGGTGGTGCCAATCGGTATGATGCCTTGACGATACGGGCCGCACCTGGCATTAGGTGAATCTTGAACTTGACCTGCCTCTCCGAAGGCACTCCGGATAACTCCTTCGAAAACACATCAGCGAACTCTCTGACAATCGAAAATTTGAAATTGAAACCTGATCCCTGACCCGTATAACCATCACATACGCTAAGTAACCCGCACAACCATGCTGAATATACCGCTGAGCCCTTACAACTGAGTAAAACCCGAAACCCAACCTGGTGCCCTCGCCATAGATAATCAATTCTCCCCCACTTGGGGTTCGAACTACCACTCTCTGACCTTCGTAGTCGATCATGGCACCAAAGCGACTAAGCCAGTCCATACCTACAATCACACATACATCTCCTATGGGAATTAGAATCAAGTCTATCGAGAATGATACCCCGAAGATCTCTAACACGCAACTCCGATATAATGAAGAAGCGGAAACCCTGTGTTCGTTGGTGATGGAGACTCGCAACAGAAACTCTAGCTCTCCTACTGACGAGCCAAACTTCCTACTAAATGACTGAGAGACAAATGACTGACTCACCCCCAAGTAAAATAACACCAAAGTAGATAAGGAGCTCACTAAAAACGTACCTAATCATAGGTACAAACATATAAGCATACAACAGATAAAATTATGAGATAAAGGATATAATCATACCAACAACCACATTCGGTTTTGTCCTGGCCTCATCGGATGTAAGTTGGAAGTCGCGTCCCCGAGCCTTCGGAGGTTCTGATCTACCCTGACCCCCATCAGTAATCCTCAATGTAGCCGGTGCAGGCCTGGCTGCAAGCTGTGGACAGTTGGTCTTCACGTGACCAACGTGATCGTTGTGATAACAGATCCTCATATCTTAAACCGGGGCTTGTTGGCGATAATCCCTCGCAAAGTGCCCATCCTTGTTGCATTTGCAGCATACACTACCCAATCTACAAACTCCTGAGTGGCCCTTCCTGCACTTGCCACAAGTGTGGCCGCACTGACCCCCAGACCTAGTATTCGTGGTCATGGGCCGCTTCGACACAGGCTGTGACTGCACCGGGGCCTGCTTATGCTCCCATAACTGCAACTTAATCTCCAGCTCCCGCCACCTAGTGACCTCCTGTAACTCTAACAATGTCTTACAACGCTGAGTAGCAACAAACTGACGAATGTTAGTCTTGAGCATGCTCAAATAACGTGTCATCTGAGCCTGTTCGGAAGCAAACTCCAGGCAGAACATCACCCTCTCAGTGAACATACGGGTGATCTCTATCACCGACTCCGTACCATGTCTCAGATCCAAAATCTTCTGTGACAACTGCTCTCGCTCAACCCACGGAATGTAGTGAGTGGGGAAAAGCCCAGTTGGTTCCACCACCAGCGGTTGCTACGGCTGCGGAGGCTGCAATGGTAGTCGTCTCAGCAAGAGCTGCATAACGCTCATCAAAGTACTCCAGCATGGCGGTCTTGATAGACCCAAACATCTCCGGATACTGTGCCCATAACAGTACAGCGACCTTATCATGCATGATCTCCCGAATCCTGGCATCCAACTCATCCGGTCTCATCAGACCGATAGTCTTGGGCACTACTGGTCCCTCCTGATCCTGATTCGGATCCAGTCACAAATCTCCGCCTAACCACCATACTGAAAAATATACTAGAGAAATATAATACATCTCGTATAATAACAGGGAACCAATTCCTAATAAAGCCCTAGGGGTTGTGACTTCTTTGCTATGCTTATGGGTCCTGTGCTTTCAGTAGTACCAGCCCATACTACCATCCACACCTACCCATATTTGTCTCAAGTATCATCGCAACGCCCTAACAATATACATATGCATGGTGAGTGCTCAATCCTCATTCCTAGAGGAAGGCTAAATATCTCGTAACTGGCTGACTGACTCCGTACAACTCACCCATGAAACTTCTGATGGGTTTTAAGCAAAACATCAATCCTATGGTGTACATGCAAACCCTAAAGCTTTGGATCTAGTTTGTCTAATGAACATTTAATAATCATCCAAAGCTCATAAACCCTATATCTAGCATACAATAATAAAATCAACATATGAATTAGGGTTTCGATCTTACCTTGATTGTTATGTAGCAATAACAATCTCAATTCCTCTTGATCTTGACTCTTGAAAGCTTAGTGCCTCAAATGTTGCACCTCTAATGGAATCACAAACACCATGAGCAACAAGATGAACAAAGAGAAAATAGGAGAAGGAAGATTTTCGGCCCTTAGGGTTTCTTAGAAGCATTGGCCGAAAATCCCTTAGTGATGGGGTGTATTTATACTTGTTAGGGCTGCTAGGGTTTCATGGGAAACCCTAATTCTCTGCTTAGGCCTTAAGTAACTCATGGAGTCCCTTTAGAAAGCCCTTGGACGAAATCCATATAGGCTTCCCATAGATTTCATCCAATCCCCTTTCCATTAGGAATCCATAGCCCAATTGCAACTATCATATAATTGCAATATCAGTCCCCTTTATTTAATTAATCGCTCTTAGTCACAAAACTAACTCTTAATTAATTCTTGACTAATCTTAATTAAACAATATGATTTCTCTTTTAATATATTATTCTTATAATATATTAATAAATCATAATTAATCCTCTTTCTCCTTAGTTCATCCTATCAGTTGCTATGGTGAAGGCAACCCAAAAGGACCATGCTCGTAATTGGGTCAAGTACATACCAAAATAGTTATGGGCTTAGACACCTAATTCAACAGTCTCCCTCTTGGATATGTCTAATAACTATTTTGCATATGACTATAGAACCTGATCAACAATCGTAGCTTTCAAAAGCCGCTGTCAACTCTGATATTATCAGTAACACGTCCTTTAGAGAATGGATCATATATTTCTCCATTCTAGATATCGAATAGATTGAGACATGGATTTTAATCATTCTCTCTGTCTATATGTTGTTTCCCGACTTCCGATTTATGATGACTGACAACAGACTACAATTGAACACATCAACTTAGTCTCGGCTTGGCCAAGCGCTTAAGGTGTCATCACTAAATCATCGAGGGGCCCACAAATATCGCTTTTATTCCACTTTGGGGTAAAAGGAATGGATAAAGTTCGACTCAAATGCTCGCTTGTACCTACTCATCAAATCACACACAACAATATGTTTTATAACACCAAGTTACTGGTGCGTTTACATATTATCAATGTGCAACCGACTTGCAGAATACAACTCACACATCTAGGTTTCAAGAATATAAGATATTATCGTCTCACCAATCACTTGTGATAAAATCCATGAAGTGATCCAAGTGAGCGTGGGTTTAATCCAATACTCTAATCTTATAGGAGCACTGATGAACCCTGGAACAAACTTTTGCTATGTCTAAGATACTTTAGACAATCTACAGTCAGATTCATGACAATCTAACTTCAATACTTACTTCCAAAGTATTTATCGACTGTGGATGGTTTGAATAAACTAGTTATTCTGGAAGTCAAAACATGCAAAGTGAAACACATTAATAATTGAATCCAATATGGCCCCAAACTTTTGAGTATAAATAAAACTCCTTTTATTTAGTCACCATATTGATTACACATTATTCCTTGTATAATGTTTCGGGCAATAAACTTTATACTTGAATTATAACAACAGTTGTCTCATGCTCCAAGCATGCACACTTTGTTTTCCTATGGTCCATACTTTGTGAAATAGATCAATTGAAAACATTTCCAATGATACTCATTTCACAACTCCTAATCCTTATCATTAGTGTAATAATACCAATTTCTTCTCACTATTAGAATATGTTTGATTCTAACATTTTATGCAATGACCCTTTGTAATGTCACAATACCAAAATCACAAAGACTTTGCCAATGAAATTACAAAGTGCTCTATTAGACATTGTTACAAGACAATTCCATAGACATGAAGTCTCACATTCAATGTACATTCCTTTGAACATCCTTCTTGCATAAAAGTTTCTAATCTTGACATAGATTCTCGATATCCAACTCCCAACATGGAAACATTTCCATATTTTCCATACGACAACTCATTCTTAATAGATTCCTATCTATTCATAATAATGCCAATATGTTCCATCCATTACTATACTTCCAACTATCCACAAGCGACCAATCTTTGGCGAACTTTAGATTGTCCTTGACAGCAATTTAATTAATTTAGTTAAAACCGGTTCTAGTCCTTTTTCCCTCTTAATTCCCTTGCCATTTGGAAAATTTAGAACGTTCGAACACTACAAGAAAAAAGGCCTTTTACGACGCTCATTGCGCGTCGTAAATGGCTCAGACGACGCGCAAATGCGTGTCAAGGAAGGCCATGTCATAAAGATAGACGACGCGCTTTTGCGCGTCGTCTAGAGACGACGCGCATTTACGACACGCATTTACGACGCGCGGTTACGACATGCAATGCGTATCAAGGAAGGCCCTGTCATAAAGGAAGACGACACGCATTCGCGTGTCGTAACCTTACGACGTGCGTGTTAATGACACGCAATGCGTATCAAGAAAGCCCCTGTCAAGAAAGGCCATGTCATAAATGAAGATGACACACATTTTTGCGTATCGTAATTTTAAATTAAAAAAAAAATTTATTTATGGATTTACTTATTTTCATATTAAATTTGCATTTTATGTCACATAATGGAAAATAAAATACCATATACAAAAAATACAATCTATTACATAAAATTTAATGTCATACAAATAATCGTTCCATGGAAAGATAAAACAAATCAATAGAAGTTGTAACAAAAATTTACAAACTAATTAGATACAAGAAATATAAAAAATATACCATCAAATGCTTTTCAAAGTCTAATCTCCATGTCAGCTCTTCAACTCACTTCTCCAGTTTCTCCTTAGCTTCTCTAAGGGCTCTAGCATCTCTTCAACTCACTTCTCCAGTATGTCCTTTACCTGACAAGCCATTTGTTCAAGGAAGCATGCCATTTTTTCCAAAAGCTTTCCAAGTTATAATCGTGTTAAATGTAATTAATTTACTATAATGTATTAAAAAAAATGGGGATTTACATTTACTTACCAGTTCCCAAAATCGGAAGTAACACCATATGAGGAAAAATTTGAGCCACATGAAGTTTAGGACCTGTATGTGGTAAATAATGCAGGCAACATAAGAGAGTGAATGTATGTATTAATAAGTGAGAAGGTTGTGAAAATAAGTCTCACTCCATATCCAATAATGAAGAGAGACATAAGGATTATGATATGAGGAATAGTAGTCATACCGAAAGCTTATCATGCGCAAAACAACTGCCAGAAAGGAATAAAAGGAAATTGTGTGTGAAAAGAAAAAAGTAGCTCAAATAAGGTCATAGGACTATAAAAAGGAAATGGAAGTGTTATGCTATTTTTGTGGCATTTTTGGTAAAAATAAAGAAATCCAAATGTTCTTTGTTATGGAAGTAGCAATAAGCACAAGCATGTGGAATTTCTAAAAGTGTATAGAGCTAGAAAGAGGCAGATAGAGAGAGAGGTAATACCAAAGTTAAAGCAGATATGCCATCTAAAGGTACCCCTGAATTTGTCCAAGTAAGCCCAATGGTCTCTACAAGTGCATTCCCAAAATAAATACAAATCCATATATGATAACACAACACAGAGTGATTAAAAGCTTTTAAAATGCATATGGTATATGGTGAAGGCTGAACCTTGTTTAAATCTAGCCAACATAAAACATACCTCCTGAAACAGTAACTGTGGTGTCCTCCAACTTCTATAAGATTAAATGCAAGTATTGAATCTGGTTTAAATCCAGCCAACATAAAGTTTTATGAAATTAAAGTAAATAAAAAAACAAAGCTTTCTACATAGCTTGGAAAAAGTATTAAAATGTTGCATAACAACTCAAACATCACCTGTAGTGCAGTTCAGGTCTCGGGTTAGATGGCAAATAAGACAATCCAGCCAACATTCGGAACCAATAATGCTCCGTTATATCACTAGTTGCATTTGCATTATCATCAATCGGTTTCAAGCTGCCACTTGGCACCAGACCCTGAACAATAATTTTAGTTAGTGGATGATTAAATTAATTCAAAACAAACAAACAAACAAACCTCTGCAAGCTCTGCAATCCACGATTAGTCTTTGGATTATTTCACTCCATCTATTTTGCATCAAAACAACAAACAGTTTCAAGATGTCATTCTGGAATATGAAATTAGCAAGCTCTGCACGTTCCAAATACTTCATCCAAAGTTGTCCTAGAGAATCTATAGCATACATTGCTATCTTCTTATCATGATGACTTCCAGCAGCAATAAAATGATTAGCCAAAACATAACAGGTGGGACAAAAAATAATCAAACATAAGCGAAATTACTTTCAATAATCAAACAAACATAAGGGAAATTACACATGACACAATAGAACTTCACAAGCTTTCTAGGGCTATCTTTGATGATAAAAGTGAGAGGGCATTCTAGTCTTTTGCCAGACTAGAGATAAAAAGTTGTAAAAAAAGGAAAAATATGTTCAAGAAGAATGACCTGTGCTGCACCAAAAGGAAACATGTTATGAACATTCCAGGCATTGCTTGAGGAGCATCTGTCACTTGTCCCGCATTAAAACATACAAACAAAAAAAGTAAAACATTCAGTAAATAAGTAGATAAGACAATGGTGTTGCATCTTGATTTTCAAAGCTTATTTACATATGATGATATGCATCAATTTTATATGGACAAAAAAAGATGAGAATGAGATGATATGATAGACCTAGTCCTTACCAAATAACAAGCTGTCTAAAGGCGAAGAACAAGATCCAGCTGATTCCAAAGTAGGACATCAACATTGCCTTCTTACCCAATTCATACACAAACACAAACAAAACCACACAAAACAGCCAACAACACAACAAGTGTCCCCAGTTTTCGGTATAAAATAAACAAATTAATAATCAATAACCCATCTAACAAGACACCATAATTTATTTACCACAAATATCTAAAATACAAGGAAACTTGCTGTTGCCCAGACGAATAATAAATAATGAATAAATTTGGTTATCTTTTTTAGGTTTTGGAATAGAATGATGAGTCTCAGGGGCATTACCTTGAATAACACATGCAGAAACAAAAACATCATCTTTTCTTTGTAATTGTTGTTTTGGGATTGGTGGAGTTAGAAGTTTATTAGTGTTTAAGGAATCAAAATTTGGTGGGGCAGAGCTAGTTCGAGTAGGTATCTACAAATACCAAAAGAACAAAATTACAAAAATACCCTTGTTGGCTTGTCCTATTTACAAAATCCATATAACAATAAACATTTACCTTCATTACATTCATGATACCATGACTAACTGATCCAAATTAAAGTGGAAATGCTCAATAGAAGCATCTACAGGACCTGAACTCAGAAAAAAAAAGAGCATCAATAGATAAGAAAATTACAAAAATACCTTTGTTATAGTTACTACAATCACTTTGATTATAACTTTTGTTGGCGTTGAAGGACAACTAAATAAGAAACACCTTTTTACATCATGTAAATAGGAAACATTTTTATTTTTATTTTTATTTTATTTATTTATTTATTTATTTATTTTTGCATCAAGTAAATAAGAAACACCTTTTACATCAAGTAAATAAGAAACACCTTTTACATCAAGTAAATAAGAAACATCTTTTTTCATCAAGTAAATAATAAACATCTTTTTTTTAATAAAGTAAATAATAAACACCTTTTTGCATCAAGTAAAAAGGAACATCTTTTTGCAGCATTAAAAAGAAACATCTTTTTATATTCAAGTAAAAAGAAACATCTTTCTGCAGCATTAAAAAGAAACATCTTTTTACATTCAAGTAAAAAGAAACATCTTTTTTGCATTAAGTAAAAAATAAAAAGCAAGACCTTACACTGTGTTGTATTGTATTGTATTGTTAATAGGTTGCTGAGAATCTAGCACAACTCATGTACAGTGTATTGATGACTGGATATATGTTCAGAAATGCACAATATCGCCTTGAATTACAACAAAGTTTGGAGCAAGTTGCACTCCCTGATACATCATCACAAGAGAGAAAGGTATCTTTTTTATTTTTTTAAAAAAATATTAATTTCATGATCTCAATCGTTGCCATTCTTTTCTCTCTTTACCAGTTAATTGTTTTTTATATCTTTTGGGCCAATAGAAACATGATCTCTTAGAATAGAACTAAACATAGTAATGAGTAATGACATTCTTTTTTATTGTTGCATTGATTTTACAATTTTACAAATTTTACAGGATGCAGCAGATTTTGCACCAGGGACACAGAAGAAGGTGACAGGGGAAGTTATCAGGTGGAATAATGTTTCAGGTCCTGAGAAAATAGCTGCAATCAAATACATTGAGTAATGAAAACACACCTGATGTGAAACGAGCTGAATCGATGTTAGAAGTGTGATCAATAAGATTATATTGTAATCCGTCAAATGAAGTTTTTCAGGTTTTCTTCGTATGCAAGGTTTAGTGTTGGTTAATGGTATTATGGTATAAATTGAAACGTGAAGTGCAAGGACAATAAATTTTGTGGGATTATTAAGAAATTTGTTAGCCTTGACACTGTAGAGTAGCTTTGAGATTCATCCCATATTGTGTTAAATACCATAATTTCCCTGGACCTTCATGCCAACAAGTATATTCAATGCTTGCTTCCACCTGTTCAAATATGAATAAATCTTGAAGCAAATGAATAATTTGAACTCCTTATAAGATAAAAACATGTGCAAAAAGAACAGATACATTTAGATTGATACTAATTTCATGGAGTACCTCATTATGGAGGAATTTGGTGAAGAACCTCTTAGCTTCAATATTGTCACCATAGTTTTAACAGTTTCACCACTTTTTTTTCTCTCTTTGGCATTTCTACAAACACTTTATGTGCACATTTCTTAAGCATGTTCTGAACTTCTACAACCCAATTATCAACATCATTCCAGTCAATTCCTTTCTTAGCAACCTCTCTGATTCCATCTAAAGAGACCATTTTATGAAAAGAAATATGATAAAGAAATGGGGAATGGTAAAGAAAGAATTCGCTGCTTCTCCCTTCTCTTTTTGTCAAATCGATCCTGCACCAGAGGTGCTTCCCCTTTCTCGATTGATTTCAATCATCGACCACCATGGCTGCTTGCGTTCCCATCTTCCTTTCTCGATAGATGAACCACGACCACCGGACCAAAACTCCCGCTACCTTCGTCATTCTAATTCCCCTTTTTCTTTTTATCTGTGGGGAATAAGAAACAAACGAGAATTAATATTTGGATTCTAATATTGAGACTTGAGAGTATAATACTTAATTAGGGCTTTTTCTGAAAATTTCAACATCGAGTGGGGAATAAGAAAACTATTGGCGAGTATTCTCAATAACAGCAGAGAGATGAAGAAGGTGAAATTACAGCAACGATGAAGTAGATGAATGGAAATCAGAAGCCCTTTTTCTTGATTGAGATGATGAAGTCGAGAGATGGAGATGAAATCCTAACCTTCGATCTTTGATTGAGAAGTTGCACAACAGTGTGAGGAGAATGAAAGATGCGTGAAAATGCTTAGGGCAGGGAGGGTAGCGGGCTTTTCTAATTTTTTGGCTTTTCTTTTCCCGCTTGTAACTAAGGAACGCGCGTTCATTAAAATTATAAAGCGACACATATAGAGGGCGCGCATTTAAGGTACAGCGCCCTCCGTGTTTTTAATTTTTTTTTCTTTTGACACTAATTTAAAGGCACGCAATAATGCGTGACCTAAATCCTTAAATTTTCTGAAGAGATGACACTTTTTTAACGTCACTCTCCATTGCGTAACATAAATCAATGAGTGTCATGGTTTGCGCGTCGTAAAAGGTTATTTTTCTTGTAGTGGAATATTAAAGCATATGTAATCGATCCTATACCCGAAGCGTATTGGACACTATTCATAATGAAAAACGTGATACTTTACCAGTTTGTTGCTATAGTATTTCCATATATAGAATTCCTTTATGTTGAATCTTTTTCAACATAACATCCGTATATGTCCTTTGACTAAATTCAATTAAAATTTCTCGATCCAAGCTTTTAGATTTTGAAATGAAGTATAAAATTTTCTCCCTTAATTATAGCAAAACAGCTTTTTAACCCTTACAACTTTGCAAAGTGAAACTTTTGTTTTCTATAATTAATATTGCTAACTCACAACACTTCAAATAATAATCATGCTCCCACTAACATGATAATTATATCCATACCAACATAACATTTATGCTCCCACAAGCTTTGACACGTATTCAGAAAACAGTTGGACTTCCAAAAAGCAATACTTATTGACTTCTAAAGTTCATACTTCTAATACAATATGCTTCGATAAGCCTTTATCTAAGCTTCTCAAACTCATACAGCTTTCCTTAGATACCTCATATGTGTGTCTAAACAATTTTAGCACTTATAGCAATAAGTCTTAAATGTTTAAAGTAATTGCCAAATCTCACAATTCGAACTATGAAGAGGGATGTCGTAATCATAATCGAATTTGATAATGCAATTTACACAATTGCTATCTCCTTAAAATCTCTCTTAGTGAAAGCATTTCCTCACAATCATTTTCATGAAATGGAGAGAAACCTTATGACACTTAGATTTTATGGTGCATGTGTTCCTATCCATGTGAATTTGTCATAACCATAATCACAAGATAATGTTTAAGACAAATCCAAACTCTTATGGACAGAACTTGTCCATTCTTAATTTCTTGCCATCAAGGGTCCCACCGTTGCTTCCAAGTTATTTAGTAGCTCACCTATACTAGTCAATGTACTTTCATTGAACAAGGTGCTTGCCTTTATGCATCCTATTGAGAACTTGTATAACTCATAATATGCATAATCATCTTTACTGGAATGGCATAGAAACAACAATCTGTCAACACGATAGGTTAGAAACTTGTAGTCGTGTGCTAGTGATTAACAATAGGTTTACTCTTGATTAGTTCTTGAAACGTTTCAAGATCTTTTGAATCCCACTGACCTCTTGACATATAAGATTCTCTTGTCAAGAAACATTTCTTGACAAACAGATATTCAAGAGTTAGCGTGTGTCTTTATCAAGACAAAACCTACACACAATTTGGTACTAGTTGGTCTTTGTCTTATTCAAGACATCACAACTTACCAAAATGTGCAAGTATAAGAACATTTCTACTTAAGATTATGTTACTCAAGTCACAATCTTGGAGTATGACTCTAAGATTTAATTTTGGTATGAAGTACGATTCATCTTATTGACTTAACCGTTTCAACAATTCCCCATTTCTCTTCTCAGCCATACTAGTGCACTAAGATGTCCTTAGATGATGAATTGTAATATGGTTCTTATAATCTTTAAGACGATCATAAAACACGATACAAAAGTACTCTCCCTTCTTCTTAGATTGGAGAACCATTTATCTTTCTGCCTAATTGATGCTTCTTATCCGTTCTGCCATTCATTGAAACTTTTCAATGATTCAGAATTACACTTAATCTTGTAAGCATAACCATGTTTACTAAGCTTTCAGTAAATCATGATGAATAATCTTATTGTTATTTATGGTGGACTTGACTAGAGCATAACATTGTGTGCCAGACCTTCCAGTCCTTCACTCGACTCTTTGTCAAGGAATTGGTCTTAAATTTCCCAAATATGAAGTTTCTCATTCATCATACAATACCAGTTGTATGATTCCAAGTTTTTGTCAAATTGAGACTTGGGCGATAAGAAACTTTCTTGGTAAATTTTGATATTTCCATGAATAACATAATCTAAGAATCTCATCCATTTCAAACAAACATTAGTTTTCAATAATAACATTGCAAGGAAACGTAAATAAGACAAAATCAAAAATTTATTTTATTGCAGAAAAACTTGTCCTTACAACGCAATTCAAATGAAAACTATGTTATTACATATTCCTAAGCAATAACTCTAAAGTAGCAGCTCCAAAAATCCGGTCATCGAATCATGCGATTGAAATCTATTTCTTTGCAATCAGACTCAGCTCACATCTTCCATTAAGCTTCCTTTCTTATCTTCGATCCTGAAGTAGAGTCATACATCTTGACTCTCCCATCTCTTAGATCTCTCAGGTAGTCAGGGCAACTTCGTATCCAATGGCCCTTCTTTTGGCAGTAGAAACATATGGATTCTTCTAGAATGGTACACAGGACTATCTCAGACTCAGGCTTTCTCTTACGTAGAGAAAACTTTTCTGGACCTCTGATGTTGCCATTGTCCATAGAAGGTTGTGATATTGATTTATCAGACAAATTTGCTCGACCAGTGTGCCAAATCATTTCTGATTCAACAACAATAAGCAAATAAGTCAAATCAATGAGGGTCACATCGTGGTTCATCATATAGTACTCTCTAACAAACTTACCATATGATTCAGGAAGTATCTGAAGAACCAAGTCAATAGCCAACTTCCCTGAGACATTGACACCTAGCATTCCTAATCTATCAATATGCAACTTCATATCCAAGACATGAGCGCATACCGACTTTCCATCTTCATGTCTTTTCGCCAATAGGGTTTGAGTGACCTTGAACTTTTCAAGTCTTAGAACATGTGGGTCAGGGAGAATTATTAGAGGAGGTGGAGGAAGTGAAGAGTGATTTCCATTTCCACAATCCAATCGTGGAATGCCATCTTCAAGTGGAAAACTTTTTCCAACGGATTCAGGAAGACCATAGTTGTCAGACGTTGACATCTACAAAAGGGGAGAAAATTCAAGTTAGTTGATTGAGTCCTTAATAAAACACCCAAATAACATATTAAGGCTAGGACCCAACACAATATTCTACAATTTGGAATAGGGATGTCATAATCCAAATTGCATAACATTTGAAGGTAAGGTGTGGATAACCATGTAAATTAGCTTGGTACTCTCGATGTTACAAATAACCTAATCAATGTGCCGGTTAACCATACACGCCCCATTGATCTATGATAAACATCAAGCTACCCATTTCCATCCTTCATTGGTCCCATATTAGTGTGCCGGTTAACCACACACGCTCCACTAATCGACCAACAAGGTGCAATGTGCAATTTCATGGATTAGCACCAATTCCACATTTTTTCTAAAGTAACTAAGATTTGGGAATTTATAAAAGCGCTTAGTTACTTCATATTTCATTACACTTATAATGGAAAGTTGTGTCCTATCCTACCCATTCGGCTAATGACCCTCCACTAGTCAAGAGTGCGGTGGGTAAGAGTGGATACCCATTCACCATTTCATAGGCAATTTCCTTGAACACCCCTTAGAGACTAGCTTGGTGAATGAGGCCTACTAACGGTAAGACTGACTCTTTACTCATACATATATAATATTAGACTTTTAATTTTATATAGTATAAGGGTGTATTTTATACTCTTAAAATACTATGTGGTTTAATTTAATAAATTATACTATTAATTAATTAAATATAAACCATTACATTATTGATTTATTAACCCTCTTTTAATTATACACTTTAATTAATTTAATAAAACCATAAGGGTGATTTTTGAACTTTTCAAAAACTAGGGTTTTAGAATTTAATATTTCAAAATTAAACTTTTAATCAAAATTTTAAATTCCAAAACTTGAGGACAAATTTTGAAACTTTTCAAAACTATCTAGATCAAATTACAAGTAATCTAATTAATCAAATAATTGGTGATTATCTAAAATTGACCTAATTCAATTACTTACAAGATAATTCATCAAATAATTCAAATAAACCAAGTTTATCACATAAGACAATGATTATCTAATCAATTTGACAATTATCTTCTATTTTGGTAAGGATAATCACCCCAAATTAATAAAAATCGGATTTTATCAATAAAAACGTTTTTGGTAACTATCCACAGCCAAAACAAGTCAAAATCCTGCAAAATCAATAGCTGACCTACAACTCGTCGAGTCAGGGATGGACTCGTCGAGTTACCAGTGAACTTGGCGAGTTTAGGCTCCAGAATGTAGATTTTCGTGATTTTCAGATTGAACGATTATGTAAAGTATCAAATACATCAAACAAACAGTCTAGGCTCTGATACCACTGATGGGTTTTAAGCAAAACATCAATCCTATGGTGTACATTCAAACCCTACAGCTTTGGATCTAGTTTGTCTAATAAAAATGCAATAATCATCCAAAGCGCATAAACCCTAGATCTATCATACAATAATCAAATCAACATATGAATTAGGGTTTAGATCTTACCTTGATTGTTATGTAGCAATAACAATCTCAATTCCTTTTGATCTTGACTCTTGAAAGCTTAGTGCCTCAAATGTTGCACCTCTAATGGAATCACAAACACCATGAGCAACAAGATGAACAAAGAGAAAATAGGAGAAGGAAGATTTTCGGCCATTAGGGTTTCTTAGAAGCATTGGCCAAAAATCCCTTAGTGATGGGGTGTATTTATACTTGTTAGGGCTGCTAGGGTTTCATGGGAAACCCTAATTCTCTGCTTAGGCCTTAAGTAACTCATGGAGTCCCTTTAGAAATCCCTTGGACAAAATACATATAGGCTTCCCATAGATTTCTTCCAATCCCCTTTCCATTAGGAATCTATAGCCCAATTGCAACTATCATATAATTGCAATATCAGTCCCCTTTATTTAATTAATCTCTATTAGTCACAAAACTAATTCTTAATTAATTCTTGACTAATCTTAATTAAACAATATGATTTCTCTTTTAATATATTATTCTTATAATATATTAATAAATCATAATTAATCCTCTTTCTCCTTAGTTCATCCTATCAGTTGCTATGGTGAAGGCAACCCAAAAGGACCATGCTCGTAATTGGGTCAAGTACATACCAAAATAGTTATGGGCTTAGACACCTAATACAACAACTTCCACCAACCCTGCAGTACTAGTGTATGGTAGCCATACATAACACTGGACCTTATAGACATTTGAATACTCGGTCCTACTCTAACCCACAACCAAACAAGGAATTGGAAATAAGGCTAAACCAAATATTCTCAGGCTATAATATCTTAATTATGTATAAATTATGATGCATACACTAAGCAACTGCAATAATTATGTTAATTTGATATAATGAAGACCCTAGGCTATCAGGCATCATATAATCAGACAATTCTATCATGCAATTCTTGTAGATCCCTAGCCTAGTACTAGCAAGTTGTTCTATCATATCTTAATAACACATATATGTATGGTATTTTGGGGTCTACTCGCTGACTCTGGCTGATCGTACACTCTGCGTCCTCCTTTAGCATTTTGAAAACCATTTGAAAATCATTTTAAAAATCTTTGTCCTTGGTTTGAGACTGGATTCACATGAGTGTTCCTCTAATTCATTCAAACCAAGACTCTAATACCAACTTGTAACATCCATAAAATTCTAGCCAATCTAAAACTGTTTCAAACATACAGAAACCATTATTTATTTCAAATTGTTTTCAAAATAGTTTCATATCAGAGTATCCCAAAAACAAAATCATAAAAATGCGAGGAGGTGCACGATCATGCCTTCGCCTTCCCGCGATCATCTAAAGTAACTGAAACAAAATCCAAAACTATAAGCCTGAAGCTTAGTGAGTTTCCCCAAAATACAAACGCCATACAATCATAGCCATATAATAAAAAGTACACAAACAACATGAATAATGAACAATCAGCCTGACTGGATCACCTCACAAGACTATCAACCAGTCTGGATTGCTCTCCGAGCCATCAGCACGTTTGGACCGCCTCGCGGGCCTTCATCCTATCCGGACCGCTCGCCGGGCATCCGGTTTGACTAGTACGCCCTTACCGGGCCTGTAGTCTCTCTGGTCTGCCCTGGGTTTGTTTGCCTTCAGCACAAAGCAGTCCTCCTTAACCCATCCCCAATCACACAATCAACACATAAATATCAAATGCTAGCATATATAACAGTCAAATTGATCTGACAGATCACTAATCATAGCATCATCCTATATACCAGGATACCGACCTAGCAGTTCACTAACATAGCAACATCCTATATACCAGGATACCAACCAAATAGGTCACTAATCATATCAACATGCAATAAACCTGGATAAATAATCCAAAAAGGGCCGACATTGGTGTCTTTAACTCTGTTAGTATAGTGAGGACAACTTACCTCACAATGTCGATCAGAAGTGAAATGTCAAACTTCCGAAATACGGCTCCAAACACCAAGACTTACAACCGCCAATGATCCACTTCCATAAATACCCAATTTACCAAAATACCCCCATAAGTCAAACTGGTCAACCCTTGGTCAAAGGCAAGGTCAATGGTCAAGGTCAACAGTCCATGTTGACCTGACTCGTCGAGTGAAACTTACGGACTCGTCGAGTTCCTCCAAAACTCAAAGAACTGGGAAAATCCCTATTGACTTGTCGGGTTTCCATACAACTCATCGAGCCTATGCAATGTCCAATATGTCGGGGAAAACCCTAACCGACTCGTCGAGTCACCTTGCTAACTCGCCGAGTTCATGTAGAATCCAGAAAGTGGGAAAACCCATCTTAACTCATCGAGTTTGCTACCAAAATCATCAAGTTCCTTCATCCATTTCTCATTTAGACATTTTTAAGCCACCCCAAAGCTCCAAACTATAGATCTAGCTTCCTAGAGCATAGTTACCATGTAAAGTTACAAACTTTACGTGCATACAAGGTCTTAGATGCCTAAATGAAGCTAAGGAAGAGGTGTAAGCCAAAAAGAAGGGCCAAATTTTGATAATCTCGATAACTTTATGACCATAAGGGCTTAGAGGAGTCTAGATCTGGTGTTACAACTTCAAATCACACTCAATATCAGAAATGACCCACAAATATGCTAGAAATGGCCTTAAACCCTTGAATGATGAGATCTAACACTATAACGATCAAGGTAATTACTTGATACCTTCAAATGGATGCCAAGATGATGTAGATACTAGATCTACAAGCCACTTCTCATTCCAAGTTGCTAGCTCTTCAAATCTCTATGAAATGCACCAACAACACACTTTTAGCCTCTTAAACACTCAAGATGGGGTTAGATCGCTTAGGGTTTTCTTCTGGACGTGAAAAGGTGGTAAGGAGGATGAGGAGGAAGGACTTAAGGTCCTTTAAATAGGGTGAAAATCCTAAAAATTAGGGTTTTCATGCACAAAACCTACTCGTCGAGTTGGGGTCCTCCAACTCGTCGAGTAGGTTCTATAAACCATGCGGCCATATCCGTCTCTACACGACAAGTTGGTGCAACCAACTCGTCGAGTAGGTTCTAAAAATGTCAAATTTAAACTTCAAATTGATACATGGGAGTCGGGATGTTACACCATAGCTAAAATACATGAAATGGCTGATAGTGGAGACAAAGTTGGGGAGATTTACACTTATGTCAACAATGTGTATTGGCTGCAAGCTTGGAAGGAAGCTTACTCTTATACTTTAAACCCCTATAAAGGGTAGAGCCATGTGGACAAAAAGTACATGTACAATGAATTTAACACCATAACGACATCACACCCAAACTGGGAGACAATAGACCAAGAGAAAGAGAAGTACAAATGAAAAGTATGATAGTCAGAAGCATAAGCATGGTGTAAATGTGGGAAATACAACAATAGGGTCATAACTTTAGGACTTGCAAGGGTCAAGGAGGGAATGCAGGAAGCAGTCAAGGAGGAATGCAAGAAGCAGTCAAAGAGGGAATATATGTGGCAGTTAAGGCACAAGTTAGTGTGTTTGTTTAAAAACTTATCTTTTGGTTTAGGACTACTTTGTGCATTTGGATGTACTGGTTTGGTGCTAGATTCTTTTCATGGTTTTATTTTGCTCCTTTAGCCCTTTTGGTCATGAATTTAATGTCAACCTTTTGTGATTGTTAAAGAATGATGTTTATGATGTATTTCTAATGGTTTAGCACATTTAGAGGCTTTGATGAGTTTGTTATGAAACAACAAATACACATTAAAATTAGGTGATAACTACATTACATTGTTATTACAACCATCAAAAGGGTACATATTTATGAAGTTGTCCAAAATAACTGTAAATCGATATTACAATATCAAATAGCAAAAAACTACCACATTCCCCTGTTAAAATATCATAATCCAAAAACACCGAAAATTCTAAGCAACTACACGGGTCCTAGTTCCTAAACCTTAAATGAAAAACACCCAAACCACCACAAGCAGTACCCAACTTGAAAAAAAACACATCTTCAGTTTTGCCACTTGATAGTTTGTTTTGTTGATATTTCTCAATAATCCGGGTATTATTAGCATATATCTTGCACATATTCGAGGATCAATCCATCCTAAGAATATGCATCTGGAACCCTTCAAGATTAAAAAGAAGATAAACATGAGGGTGATTTTCCAAAAGGAGGGTAAAATACCAAAATGGAACACTTACCTATTGAGGGTAGGAAAGAAACCTCCGACCGGGGTTTGTTGATGTCCAGGAGGTACGAACAACCACAACATTGCAATAGAAACACATCACCATTTCGATTGTTGATGTCTAAGAGGTTGTGAACATAGAGGATGAGTAGGGAAAAAGATGAAGCTTGTGAAGGTCGAAGATGGAAGAGTGAGGTAGCTAGATCTTGCTTTTATTTTGAATAAGGTTGCAGAAACGGTCCCTGTGGGTGGAAAGAAAAAAATACCCCCTTCTTTACTACAGGTAACAACATACATGGACGGAAGTTAGTGTGAGGGACCAAAAACAATAGAAAGATACAATTTTGGACCATTGGTACAACAACAAATTTTTTCGACCGAAAGCACATAAATTTACCAACCACAGGGACCATTTTTGCAATTTTGTCTTTTCCTTTTCCAGTTACGTGCTTTCAAAAGTACTCAGTTAGAATGGGATTCGAGATCGAGAGGAAAGAAGCAAGACAATGTTAGGAGAATGTAAATGAAGCTTCAAGGAAAAAAAGGGATTTAAGCGGAGTCAATTCCGCAACAGGCATTGGTTTGATACTTAATTCTCGCTCTAGCTTTAAATCAGGCAATCAAAAATGAGTTTTTGATTTGGGATTTCGATTTTTTAGGGGTTTCAAGATGAACGGCCAAAAAGGAGGAGATAATAGGGCAAAATGATTATTCTACATAGACAAGAACTTTAATTTACTCGAACTGTAAAATAATTTTGGATTGACATTAATATCCTCCCTAATAAATCAAAATCTTTTTGCCAAATGTCCTCTTCTCCTTCACTTGGACGCATGACATTTTCTAGAATTTTTGAATTTTCTATTTTCACTTGTCATTTTTTGTGTTTTTCATTTTATTAAATTAAAATCCCACATTTAATATGTAAGGTAATATATAAGGTACTAGTTTATAATCCGTGAGAACCACGGTTACAAAATTATTAAACTTTTATAGTAAAAAATTAAAATTATTAATCAATTATTTTAAATATATTATTAATTAATAGATTTTTTAGTTATATAAAATTATAATCATCGATTTAAATAAATATGTGAAATTCTATGACTTTATAATTTGTATTAATTTTATTTTAATTTTTATTATATTGTTATTGATTTAATTTAATTAGGATGAGAAATTTAAATTTTGAAATTTGAAATGGAAAAGACAAGCATTAATTAGGAGACATAATAAGATGACACATGACAAAAAGATAATAAAATATGCATTAATTAGAAGGCCTAATAGGGTGACACATGTCAAAAGGCGAATAAAATTATTCTTTTATTAGAATAGAGAGATAGAGAGATTTATTTGAAAGGGTTTATATATGTAATATATTCAATGTATTAAAATTTCATTAATTTTAATAATTAAAAAAATTTCATATTTTTCTTATAAATTCAAACTTTTCAAATTGTTAAAATTTCATATTTAATTTTTTTTAAATAGACTCACGTAATACATTGGTTTTACACCTAGTATACATATTAAAACTAGCCGATGTTAGGAATAGTGAAACAATATTTTTTTTTGTTAAAATACACTTTTGGTCCTTGTGGTATAGCAATTTCACTACAAGGTCCAAAATAACATTTTTTTTGTATTTTTAAATTATTTCAATGTTTCTTAGCATTTAGTGGTTTTTAGTAAAATACACTTTTCATTGTGTGGTATATCAATTTCGCTACATCGTAAAAAAACAATTTTTTTTTTCATTTTCCCTCCCTATTTAACTATTTCTTAGCATTTTAATTCCCGAATTACAAGCCATTCAAAGATGGGTTATAATGACTCTCAAAGTTATCAAGAAATGTATGTGTGGATTGGATACATACAGGTATTTGCATTTTATGTTTGAATGATTTGAATATTATTCGTTGTTGTTGAATACAAACTTCATCATTAATAGCTATAGGTAGACTCAAATGTTAAAAATCTACACCAAAAAAAACAATGAAAATAAATCATTTAAATTCTCAATATACCCTTTGTAAAACTATTATGTTTTTACCAAGTGTTAGATATAGTGTTTTGTTGTTAAATCAGATAAACACACATAAACATTTCTTTGAATTGTACACAATGTATTTTCGATAATTTTTGTCAAATTTGTTACAACACAATACCAAAAAAATAAAAAAAAAATACAAAAAACAACCCGCTGGGAAGCCCGGGTTTTTCACTAGTTGTGTAATAAAGAAATATATGTGATTTCATTGATAGAATAAGAATTGCAGAAGGTTTAATTGAAAACGTGTTAGTGTTTCATTGGTGTCAATGGCTAGTGGGTAATATTTTTCATAATTAATTTTTTTTTCTTTGACTATAACTGCACCCACAAACCCACTTGCTTATTTTTTGTATTTTAACAGGGAGATGAAGACCTCATCTTCCATCCTCAAAGATCCAGTTTCAATGGCTTCCAGTTCTTCCTCTAGTATTATGGCCTCTCCTGCTCCTAATGCTAATAGCTATGATGTTTTTTTAAGCTTTAGAGGTGAAGATACTCGACATTCCTTTACAGATCATCTTTATAAGGAACTAACGCAAGCTGGAATCAGTACTTTTAGGGATAATGAAGATATCAACAGAGGTGAAGAACTGAAACCAGAGATCGAGAAAGCAATTAAAGAATCTAGGGCTTCAATAGTTGTATTGTCACAAAGCTATGCTACTTCCAGTTGGTGTCTTGATGAGCTTATGCTGATCCTGGAACAAAGGAAGGAGTGCAATCAACTCGTTTTACCTGTTTTTTATCACGTTGATCCTTCTGATGTGGGGAAACACAATAAAACCTTTGCTATCCAAGTCAAAGACTCTTCAAGGTGGACAGAGTACAACGTTAACTTGTGGAAGAAAGCTCTTGAGGAGGTTGCTCTTTTGGCTGGCTTGATTCTGTCCGGGTATGCCTTTTGTCTCTTCTTGTAGGTTATTTATTATTAAAGATTAAAGATGCTACTTTGATCCAATAATTTGAGGTTTATTAAAGTTAACTTCTAGCTAAATATTGGCCTCTACTTCAAATTATGACCTGGTAAGCTTTAGTTGTTAAGCATGTGATGTCAATGAATTTAAGATAAGAACCGTAAAAAGATCTCTGTTGGATTGGGATGTTTGAAGAAGTAGGTGAAAAAGTAATTTAATTAACAAAATGTGATGGTTATTTTTTTATTTTTTTGGAGTAAATTACAAAAATGGTCCCTACTGAGTTTTCAATTTGTACGCATATTGTCCTTAATGTTTGTTATTGTCACAAGAATGGTGTTGACTAACATAAAATGATTAAATTACCCTTGTGGATTCATCATCATGCTTGGCCATAAGTGTTGGTAATATATTTATCATTAGGGGTATAATTGTAAAGTTGCAGTTTTATTTTCCTTTCAACTCCGGAACACAAAAAATATTTTTTCCCTTTGCTTTCTTTTGAACCCGGAAACTAGAAAAAACAATTTTCATATTCTGATTAATCTATCAATTTATTTTATTTTATTTTAATTAAGTTTAAGAAATCTTCTATATGGCTGTATCATTCTAAACACTTGGATCGTGTTTAACATTTAATTTTGATCTTTCTCGAAAACCTAATGGTAATAAAATTTAAGCCTATACTAGTATGTCCGATACATTTGGAAAGTTTATTATTATTCAATTTTCATTCAGTTATATCAATGAATATTTAAATTCCATCCAATGAACATGTTCACTTTTTACGTGTTGTTACAGGCCTGAAACAGAGTTTCTGAAGAAAATTGTTGATACCATTTACAATAAACTGGATTATAAAAAATTTCATCTTCCAGTCAATCTAACAGGGATGGCCACTCGATACAAGGATATCAAATCCTTTATAAATGAACCTAATGTCAACTTTTTAGCAATTTGTGGAATGGGTGGAAGTGGTAAGACAACATTGGCCAAGTATATTTACAATTCAAGTTGGAGATCTTTTGACAACATGAGTTTTCTTGAAGAGATTAGTGACAGATGTAAAAGATATGATGATTTGCTTCAGCTACAGGAACAACTTCTGAATGATATTCTAGGAGGCAAGAATAGAAGAATACCCAGTGTTTCTCAAGTCACATGTAGGATTGAGGAGGCCTTACAAACAAAAAGAGTGTTTATTGTTCTTGATGACATTACTGATCATAGGCAGTTGGTCACTTTACTTGGAACTGGGAAGATTAATGCACAAAGTAAGATTATAATAACATCCCGGGTTCTAATCACAGACCAATGGTTTGAGTCCAGATCTTGGAGGTGTCAAAAGTACACAATCAGATTATTGAATGATGATGAATCACTTTCTCTTTTATGTGATCATGCCCTAATATCCAAATTTCCCACAGAAGGTTTCAAGAAGCTTGCACTACAGGCATTACATTATTGTGAAGGGAATCCACTGGCTCTTGCAATGCTGGGTCGATTGCTAGCAGAGGAAAATAGCATCCCATTTTGGGAAAGTACATTGAGGTCATTGGAAAAAGAGATTGTTTCTGGAATTCAATGTATACTCCTTAGGAGCTACGAGTTGTTGCCACATGAGTCTAACAGACAGTTGTTTTTGCATATTGCTTGTTTCTTTATTGGAAAAGACAAGGATTATGTGGAAAAAATATTGGAGCCCGATTACTATGCGATATCTGGGATCAAAATCCTATCCAACAGATTCCTTCTTTCTGTTTCGCCAAACAATAAACTGATGATGCATAGCTTGCTTCAGGAGATGGGAAAAGACATAGTTCGTCAAGAAGCATTGAAATTCCCTGCAAAACGTAGTAGAGTCTGGCTTAATAGTGACTCTTATAAGATATTGACCAAAGGAGAGGTAATATATATATATATATATATATATATATATATATATATATATATATATATATATATATATATATATATATATATATGCTTCTTATATGTATGTTTAAACCTACTTTTATGCTCACATCTTCTTATTTCATTTAGATTCTGAAGTCTATCATTTTTTTTTCCTTTTAGGGTTCAGAAACATTGGAAGGTCTAGCACTTGACTTGGAAATGTTAAGGACAGAGGTTCCAGTCAAGGTAAGATAGAATAACTAAAAACTGAAGTTTTGTTTTGTTTTGTTTTTTTTGTTTTTAGATTTAATTATTATTTTGTTAGATTATCTATCAATTTTGGATTTATACTGTTGATCATGTATATATATATGAAAAAGGAAGTACAAAAGGGAGATGAAGAAATTTGTTTAAGAAAAGCAGGTTGCTTTGTAAATTCTTTTTGCTATAAATGAGTATATTTGTAAAAAATGATAGTATTAAAGAAGTGGCACATGATATGTCCTGCTTTGCCAAGTAACAATAACCCTCTAATTCACTCTTTATACACACAGGCGTGTGTTTGTGTGTGTATGTGTCTGCTTGTGTGTGTGCATACATATATATATATATATATATATATATATATATGTACATGAATAAATATATACATATATACATGTACGTGCACATGTAGTGTATGTATACATATATACATGTACATGTAGTGTATGGTGGAGGTGGGGAGGGCTCTAATTATAACCTGAATCATCACACTCAATCATCTAGGATATGAAGATTCTTGATTGGTTCTCAACACATGGAATCTTGTGTGAATTTATTTTTGGATATGATGTAAGCTTACAATCCCTCTTCATGCTAAATTTGCAGTCATTAGACCTCAAGACAGATGCACTTAACAAGATGGATAAATTAAAATTGCTCCACTTAAATTTTGTGTATCTTGATGGGTCCTACCAGAATGTTTCAGAAGATTTAAGATGGCTCTGCTGGTTTGGCTTCCATCTAAAAACTATACCCTCTGACTTATCCATGGGAAAATTGGTGGCTATAGATATGAGCTATAGCAACTTGGAAGTATTTGAACTTCCCATGGTAAGGAATTCAGTATCCTCTATTTGTTGCATATCCATGTAGCCTCTTAGTTTTTAATTGTCTCTATGCAGACATCTAGTGCTACATAAATCATGTTACTTTTGCAACAGGTTCTTCAATCATTGAAGATTCTAAATCTTAAAGATTCATACAATCTATTCGAAATCCGCAAGTTATCGAGGATTCCTCATCTTGAGACTTTGATTCTTTGGAGCTGTCACAGATTGGTTTATATTTGTGAAACAATTGGAGAATTAAAGAATCTTTCAGTGTTGAACATGACAGGGTGTAAAAGCCTGTTCATGATGGAGCATACAAATCTGTTAGTTGGGTTAGAAGCTTTTGCTTTTAGTAGAGGAGTTGAAAAACAGCCTACCTTTTCCTTCCCACATTCAATACGACAGCTGTTCCTCAAGGACTGCAATCTTGAGTGTACTGATTCTTTTCCTCTGAGCTTCAGTGTGCAACTATCTTTGGAGTACTTGAATTTATGCAATAGTCTATTTGAGTTCCTGCCTTGTTACAATCATCTTAGAAATCTTCGGGTCCTTGACTTGAGTTTTTGCACGAGACTTAAATGGCTTCTATGTCTGCCAAGTACACTTGCTGAATTGTATGTATATTACTGTACATTACTGGAGAGAATAACTTTTGAATCACCTAGATTCACATTGCAAGAGTTTGGCTATGAAGGCTGTATAAGTTTGTGTGAAATCGAAGGCTTTATCAAATTGGTGCCTGTAGCCAAACTTGAAGAAAATGATTTGGGACACATGAAGTGGCTGAAAGAATATCAAAATCATGAGGTGTGCCTTATTGGTGATGATGAGCTCACCAAAGGCAGAAGTTCATGTATCCAGGTTAGTTGAATCTCTTTCAAGCACAAGCATAAACACACACATGCACATTTACATACCACCTATAAACTGATTATATGAGACTGAATTCTAGTCCTTGTGTGTTACAGATGTTGTATGAATTTGATATAATGAGCACATCTCTGCCAGACATAAAGGATCCAAACATGAAGCCCACGTATGTATCAGAATTCTCGTCTTTGTATTTTAACGTGCCTTCAGATCCTGAGAACAGGAAGATCAAAGGACTTGATGTAACTTTCAGATATAAAATATTAAGTGATGATTGTGCATGGTTCTGTAAAATCAGTTCAACCAATGGTGTTGATTTCATGTACAACCCCAAAGTTTTTGGTAAACCTGATTCTGATGAAGTTGGTATATGGTTAAGCTATTGGCCAATTGGAAACAATTTAAATGTTGGAGATATAGTAAATGTCTCAATTGTTGTAAAGAGTGGATTAGAGGTACATGGATGTGGTGTAAGCCTTGTTTACACTGATGATAAAGTAGCTGAGGAAATATTGGAAAATAACAAGGGATGGGTGGAAATTCTTGGAGGAAATTTATCTGGATTTCAACTCAGCACAGGATCATATTATCTTTGTCGCCGTGATTTCTTTGAGTTAATGGAGGTGGACAGACTCACTCCTGATTGGTTTAGAAATTTAGTTGGTGATACTATTCACTTTATAGGTATGTCCATTTTGTTAAGCTAATTCTATGCATATGTACTTAGATTTATGCTTCAAATAGAGAAAGTTTATCTTATGACAAATCGTTTCAGAGGTACAAGGATGGAGAAAAACAGGCCGACCTAAGCAGTTGAATCAATCATTTACAGAGTTGAAAACTGTTAGATGCATCATCCATGGTCCTGAATTGGTAAATTTTCTCTGTAATATTTCCTTATTTTTTCTTTTGCATGAAGTTGTTACCTTAATAATGTGAAGGGCCCACAAAGTTGTCTTGTACACTGCCTATGCAGTTGGTATAAGATGAATAGGGTCATTGTGATTTATTTATATCATAAAAATTGTGTATAAATTAAATACAACTGATATACTTATTAATTATTAGAATGTATTTATATGAGTATTCATATTATGATGATGAAACTAGTATTAGACATAGTGTAGTGGGTGGTGTAAAGCTAGGGAGATACTGTAGTGGACAGCTGTGTTGTCCAGCTATGTAATCTCTATGTAATCAGCCTATAAATAGGCCATTATCTTTGGGTAAAGAACACACCTTGAATACACTTTGAACACACCTTGATAATACTATGAAACTATTAGCCACCATGGCTTTCATGATTCATTAGCCTATATCTCTCTCTCTTGGTATTGATACACTTCTCACCCAGTCCAATTGCATTATTCATGTGTTAGGTTTGACAGAAATGTGTCTTTTTTATTTTCGTTTTCAAATGTTACATGAGTTCACATAAGCAAACAGATTAACCAAACCATTTTAATATAGTTTAACCATTTGGTGGTTGATGCTAATCTGGTTATTAGTAGTGTACTTAATTGGGTTTTGCTAATCTGACTATTGTGTTTTTGGAAAACAAATAGGAGGAAATTTACAAGATCCCAGAGATGTCAAAATCATCTTTTGTAGATAGAACTTTGGAGTTTCCATCAAGCATGCTTGGGAAGACGATGAAATCTACAAGATCGTTCAATTCTAGTGACACAACAATAAAGGTATGAATGTTGTGTTTAGCAGATAAAAGGAAAGAGTTCAACTTTTCCTTGTGTTAGAAATCAATGCACAAATTTACAACCAACAGCTTGAGGACATATCTGTTGATCATGAACTTGTGGACCTGGCATCAAGACCACTTACATCTAGATCACTAGTTATTCTCTCCTTGCTGTAGCAAATTAAGGAAATTCAGCATTATGCTTGGTAGATAGAAGTGATGAGTTTAATCTTACCTCACATATAAGTATTGCTTTTTCCTCAAGTCACAAAAACATCATAAGAATGCTTCAACTCTTTTATTCTCATTCTGAAATAATTTCCCAAAAAAGCATGGAACTATTAGAAACTAATAAAGCAAGAAAGCATTTAATTTGGTGCGGAAAACCATGTCTTCATTGATAAACTAAGCCTACTTTATAGGCTTTACAAAAGAAACATGATCAGCTACAAATCAAGAAATTAATAGAGCAAGAAAGCTTTTTGAGTTGTAATTCTAAAACAACCAAAGAACACAAATGCATTTCCAAACCCAAAATACACTGTTCACCAACAAAACTAAAAGTAGGCAAAAACCGGCAACATGTCCTTCCCTTCGTCTATGAAGAACATATGAAAAATAGCAAGCAACTGGCAACATGAATATCACACTCCACTACTCAATGCAGTGGTTCTTATCATCCTCAGTTCTTTTTGAGTGCTAACATTCAGTCCTATATATTTCTTTGAAAATTTATGGTGTACATTTCAGGAAATTGTGTTGGGAGTCAACTTACGCAGTCAAACTCAAAAACAGGAGGTGATAGAGGCGTTATCTCAGCTTCAGGGCATTCACTCAATTCATGTCGATACAGAAGATGGGAGACTAACTGTTATTGGGGATCTTGATCCTGTGAATGTTGTTAATTGTGTGAGTAAGATTGAGACTGCAAAAGTCATAAGTGTTGGACCTGCAAAGAAACATAACTCAGACGTTGGAACTGCATTCACATCAGCAAAAAAACGACGAAGTTCCACAAGTTCTACCAGCTATATATTTGGCTCAAGATCAACGGTTACTGATCAGGACAGACTGTCATAACATAACCCTTATCAGAAAAAAGAAAATTAAGAAATATACACATAATTCAATATTATATAGGTATATGAACCGTGGAAATTAAAAAATGTAAACAGAATTCTATATTATAAGCTAGGTATCAGATGTTTATGTTGATATACGTTCTCAATTCGACAGGAAACCCATAAAGCAAGGAGTTCACAATTTCAAAGTCGAATTTTAATAAAAATGTTTTTTTTTCTTTGGTTTTACTGTTGATGCAAGGGAAATTAATATCAAATATGTCTACTGAGATGGCAATAAGTGTGTTGTTAAAGCTATGATGTTATTTACTGTATTTATTTGGCAAATCATATACTTGGAATCAGGAAAAATGTTACAAAATAAATACCTGGGTGTTATCAGGTAAGGAGATAGGAAATTGGGTTTTTATAATTAGAGGTGGATAAGTGAAAATCAAATTCAGGGATGAAATCAAGATTATAGATGAAGTAAAAATAAAGATCAAGGACACGAATTCAAGTTCGGGGACAAAATTAAAATCAAGAAAAGGATTTCGACGGAGAGGAGTCCGAAGGGGATGAAGACGAAGATGGGTTTTTTTGAAAGAGATTTTTTTTTTTTTTGAAATGGGTTAAAGACAAGCACAGTGAATCTAGGTTTAGGTTTAAAATATTTTATGATCTGGTGAATGTTGTATTTTCTACAGCAATTGAGGTGCTTATAAGCATGATTTACTACTTGTAATCCTAACTAAGCCCTCTATATTTTAGCGCTTTGGTGAATGTTGTCATTTTTATTTTTCAACCTTGTCCAGCTGGATCATGCATGGTGGAGATTCAGGCTCAAAAAAAATGTGATTTGGAATATTGTTTGAGAACTTTCATTATCTCAGGAGTATTGATTGGTTTTAAAATGTCTTCATCTTAGATGAACTCTTCAAATCTGGTATCTTCCCTTTGGAGGATAGCATTTTTATTCATTTCTGACTCATGACCAAGTTCTTCGTGCAATAGAGTAGAGTAGGTGCCCATGTTTCTTCTATTACAATATTTGCTTCATCTTCATAAACCTCCACCATGTAAAATGTATCTTGTTTCCCTTTTTCACCTTTCACTGATGATCACCAAAAATAATATGGTGACCCTCATTATCAAGTTTCCCTATTAATATCAACATTCTCTTTGGATCATGAATGTACTAATTTTCTTCAAGGTCTAATTCGTTACCAAAGTTTTCTTGAGACAACATCCCCAACACCTATGCTATATAGTCTTTTATTGTCTGTCAGGCTAACATTTCCACTGTAGTGTTTGAAGTTCACATTACACTTCTAGAATGACTAGCATGTAACGATGAACTTGAATCCATTATTCATGATTCTATTGCGTTTTTAACATAGAAAATAATTGTATTATCATATTATGCTACCACATTTATCTTCCTCATGCATTTGTCTAATGAGAGTTTTGGGCACTAACTTATGAATTGACCACTTTCCTTGAAATTCCAACAAGTAATATCATTTCTACTATTTGACTAACTTTCTTTCTCGATTTTGATATTCTTCTACTTGTGCCCCCTCTATTGGTTTTTCTTCCACAATTTGTTGTGCTCAAAAGACTATTAAGTGTTTCTTTAATGTTTATTTTAGCAAATATCCTCTCCAAGGATCTAGTCGTGAATGCCTTCAAATATCAACTTAGAGGTTTTAGATGAACTACTTACTATTGCCACGACACACGATCAACTTTCAAGTGGAGATGATAATAATAACAGGGGATAGACTTCATCTTCAAATTTAATATCAACCCAAACCAACCTTGATATGATTGAATTAAATTCATTAACGTGACATGACACTGAGTCTCCTTCCTTCATCTTTGTGTTAACCAAGTGTTGGATCAATACAATCTTATTTGATGTTGCGGTTTTTTCAAACATAGTGGATAGTGCCTTTTTAAGGCCATTCATAGTTTGCATATTGACAATATTATAAGCTATATTCTTTTTCAGGCCATTTTTTTTCAGCCAAGAGTACGTGTAACTTCTTCTGGTAAATGTATTCTTCGATCTGCATTCTCTAAACCTAAAATCGTGACCTTCAAATTTTTGATCTTAACATTCTCATCTTCTGTCATGGATCTTGGCTCTAATACCATATACCAGTTGTTTGGGTTTAAGCACTTCAATAAATGATAAAATGATTTCACACTTAGAGTAATAATAATGCATACAAAGAAACAAAAACATAGTATTTAACGTGGTTTACACGATCAAAGTGATCGACTTCATCCACAAGAAAACAAAATAGAGAGATTTTATTGACACTACCGAATTACAATTTTTCTTACTTGTCGTAGATTACATGAACTCAAGGGATCCATATAAAGATGGCATAATACTAAAAATTTGTCAATAAGGTCAAGACATAAACTCTGATAAATTTGCCCTAAACTTGGTCTGCCTACAACTATAAGGTCAAAGGGTTGACCGGTCTCCACAACTTAACATAAGCATTCCAAGGTAGCGACATGCTCTCCCAGATGCAAACTTGATCGTGATAACATATCCTCATCTCAGCTCCCATGTACAACTAACTATCCTTTTTGTAAGTGATGGTATTTGTTTCAATGTTTAAACAATTACCATAAAAATCAATGATTAATGATTTTAAACGATTCTACAAGTTTTATCAAATCGTCATACATTACTATGTGTCATTGCAAAAGCACAGATCCATATCAAAATTGAATTTAACATTGTAATCTTTTTAATTTCAGTCGAGTCACCAACATAACATAAACATATTTTACATCATCGTTCATTCATTACCTCGTAATTCGTTGATCAATAAACAAGGTTATTACATGCTTGACGTGAACTCCGTCGCTTTATTGACAAATAGTGATTTAGGCTTCTTTGGAATCTTGTAAACTTGCTCCTGGTTTTTTAATAAAATACCAAATTGAGGTTAGAAAAAGTTGATTATGACATTATTTACGACCAACTTGGCATCAATTTACAAAGACTAAACCAAAGAATACCAATTTAGCAAACCATGCATAATGCATACAGAGCCTTCATAAAACCATCTAAGGCCTAGTTTTTTAGTGTCCCATCAAGTCTTGTCCAGATAAAGTAGTAAATTATTGTCCGGATAAATGATGACAGAGAATATGACGGCATACTCGGGGAAATAGAAGGAAAACATAAATGAGGGCAATTTATTGAAGGAAAGGACTTAATGTGAAAAGAGTCTTAGGTTAATTACACCAAATCAATAAGAAACGCCCACATATAGCTTGTTGGATTAAGTTCTGTCTCATTAAGCCCATCAAGTAAAAACAAAACAACATATTAAGTTCATGTAATAAATCATAGCAAAAAGATATTTAACAGACCATACTTACCGATTCAGGACCATGGATGATGCAACTAACATATTTCAACTCCGTAAATGACGGGTTCAACTTCTTAGGCCGACCAGTATTGCTCCATCCTCGTACCTCTGTAACAATTGTGACCTTAGGAACGTTCTTTACTGTATATGGTTAAATATTATAGTAAACCGTATCATCTGAACGATCCACATCAACCTGGTCCGGGTCCACGTGGGAGGTTAACCGCAGAACACTATCAATACTTTTAGTGTGCCACGGTTTCTTGGATCTCGTGTGCGGAATTCCTCACCCCAACCACTAGGCTCCAGGGCAAGTTGAATATTATTGTGTTAGATAAAATGACCGAAGGTCAAACTACTTTTTACCAAATGACTTAAATGAGACACTTCATTGAAAAGACAATAACTATGTATGTACTAAGAAAAACAAACAAACACACACCCAAAATTAGCTTAACTTGAATGATTTACCTGTATGGTCAACCATATCACCAATTATATTTCTAAACCAACCACGTGGGAGTCTGCCGACCTCCATTAACTCAAAGAAATCACGCCGACAAAGATAGTATGATCCTGAGCTCAGACGAAAGTCTGACAGATTTCCAAGATTTTCAACCCCCTCCATATCATTTTCAGGAGTTTCATACCTTAAGCCATCATTAATATATACAAAGCTTGCACCACATTCGTATACCTCCAATCCGCTAATGACATCAATAGACACATTAACTTTATCTCCAGCATTTAATATGTTTCCAATTGGCCAATAGCTAAACCATACACCAACTTCATCAAATCCAGGATCACCAAATACTTTCGGGTTGTATATGAAATCAACATCATTGGTCGTGCTGATTTTAGCAAACCATGCACAGTGGTTTCCTGACATTTTATATCTGAATGTTACATCTAATCCTTTGAGCATCCTGTTCTTAGGTGGAAAAGGCACTTCAAAGGACAAAGATGACGATTTTGATATATACTCAGGTCTCATGTTTGGATCCTCTATGTGTGGAAGAGATGTGCTCCTTATATTGAACTCATACAACATCTGTGCTAAAAAGCAATAGAGTTTAATCATTAGTCGTTCATATATGATCAGCTTGCAGGTGGTATTTCATTATGCTTGTGTGTGCTCAAGCATGTCCTTAGGCTGTGGGAGGAAACCGAAATATGAGAATCATGGGGAAGTTTGTTTTTATTGACGGAATCAAGGCCATGTTGGCCATTAATTCCTATTTTCTAGTAGATATAATTAGTTGCTACTTTTGTGGTTCTTTCTCACTAGAAGTAGAAGTCTTTGAGAATTTAATACCACAGAAAATTGCCCACAATCCTACTATCCAACTCTCCAAGCTATCAGTGTTGCAGCCAATTAAAGAATACACGGGACCAAACTTACGTAGGCACCGTCTTTGGCATGCATTATACTCGGACTGCAAATACCGATGTCAAATGGACAAAAGTTGCAACTGTTTATCCCACATGAAAAAGGTGGGGGCAGGGACTTGTTTTCAATCTCTCATCTTTGCAGAAGGAATGGATGTCCTCACCCCATTATCAAATAACACGAGAAAGCTTTGACAAGATTTCTAATGCTATTTTGGGCGACGATGATGAGGAGGGCATCTGCATCTTTTGCACAGAAGTGAGATCAAGAGTGTGTCCCTGTCCACCTTTATGAATGGGACAAAGTATTGCAATTTTTCTCATTGACATCGGTCCAGCCCAGTCCTCCAATGCATGCCACATACTAAACAAGGCCTCTTGTCTGGTCTTATGTAACAAACGGGGTTAAGAGAGGAACACGAACCTGGACTTGCCAACTTCTGCCTATGGTCAGCTCATCATCACCAACCAAGCGAACTTCATGATCTTGATATTCTTTTAGCCACTTCATATGTCCCAAATCTGTTCCTTTCAATGTGGCTATCGGTATCAGTTTGATAAAGCCTTCAATTTCATTCAAATTTATACAACCTTGGTAGCCAAATTCTTGCAATGTGAATCGAGGTGATTGGAAAGTTATTCTCTCCAGTGACTTGCAATAATATGTATACAATTCTGCAAGTGTACTCGGGAGACATAGGAGGCTTTTAAGTCTGGAACATAAACTCAAGTCAAGCACCCGGAGATTTTTAAGATGACTGTAATCAGGAAGGAATTCAAATAGGTTATTGCAGAGATTCAAGTACTGCAAGAGAGGTTGGAAACTGAAGCTCAGAGGAAAGGAAAAGTTATTTTTTAGGTTGCAGTCCTTAAGGAATAGGCGTTGCACTGAACGTGGCAAAAAAAAGGAAGGTTGTTCTGTAATTCCACCACCAGAAGTAGTCGCATTTATCCCTGCTAACAGATTTACTTTCTTGCGCAAGCGTTTACACCCAGTGATATCCAATAGAACAAGCCTTGGAAGGCCTCCAATGGTTTCACAAACATGAACCAAACTTTTACAATTTCCAAGAATCAAAGTCTCCAGCTTAGGGAGTCTGAAAATATTGTCAACAAACAATAGATTGTGAGAGTCTTTAAGATTTAGAATCTGTAGTAATGGAAGAACCTGTTGCAAAAGTGAAAGGATTTATTTAGCATGGTATATTGCCATAAAGACCATAAACAATCTGGAAGTCAAGGCTGCATTTGTTATACACAAGCGGACCGGGACTAGACAAATGTTTTAGGGGTATTCTTGATGATGAGGATGAGAAGGGGCATTTACGTCTTTTGCACAAACGAGAGACTGGGAACGATTCCCTGTCCCACCTTGCTCCACCTATTTGGTGGGACAAAAGATTGCAATTTTCGTACTATTGGCCTTAATACCATCAAAAGTTCAATGCATGATAAACACAATAAGACATGTGTTATGTTGTGTTCTCATGTCATGTCATATCATGTCACGTCATAACATGTCATGTCATGGCATGTATAACAAACCAGGCCTATAAAAGGACAAGAGGTAAATAGAGGATGTATAATTCCCTACAATGGGTGGATTGAATGCTTCCAAGTTGCTAGAGCTCATATCTATGGCCACCAAGCTTGCCATGAGTAAGTTGGGAGGTATGATTCTTTTATGAAACCCAATCCAGCAGAGCCATCTTAAATCTTCAGAAACATTTTCGTAGGATCCAGTGAGATGCACAAAATTAAGCTGGAGCACTTTTAGGTGATCCATCTTTTTTAGAGAATCAGTCTTGAGGTCTAATGACTACAAATTTACCATAAAGAGATAGTAAGCATACCTCATATCTAGAATTAATAACGTAGAAATAATGTTCAGCTAAGAAAATCTTCATAATTTCTTTTGAATATATATCAAGATCAGGCCTTAGTTTTACTTGTTTTATATATTACCGTGAGTGAATGGTTCATCTTTTCTTCGGTCAACATTTTCATGTCAAGTGCTAGACCTTCCAGTGTTTCAGAACCCTAGTTAAAAAAGAAGAGAATGGATGATTGAATCTCAGACAAAAGTGAAGGGTGTGAAAGGAAAAATAAGCTTCAACATAAACATTAAAGGCATCCCACCTTTCCTTTTCGCAAAACATCATAAGAATCCTTATTACGCCAGACTCTACTGCGTTTTGCAGGGTCCTTTGGTGATTCTTGGTGTACTATTGTTCTCCCCATCTCTTGAAGCAAAGGATGCATCATTAGTTTGTTGTTTAGTGAAAGAGATAAAAGGCATCTATTAGTTAGGGTTTTAATCCCAGATACTGCAGAGTAATCAGGCTCCAATATATTCACCACATAATCCTTGTCTTTGCCTACAAAGAAACAAGCAATATGCAAAAACAACTGTTTGTTAGAGTCATGTGGCAAAGAGTTGTAGCTCCTAATCAGTACACGTTTAATTCCAGAATCAATATCTCTTCCCAATAAGCTCAATGTACTTTTCCAAAATAGGATGCTATTATCCTCTGCTAGCAAGGAACCCAAAACTTCAAGAGCCAATGGATTTCCTTCACAATACTGCAATACCCGTTTTGCAAGCTCTTCATAACCTTCCATCAGACGTTTGGATCCAAAGGCATGTCGACTTAGAAGCTCTAATGATTCATTGTCATCTAGTAACTTCATTTGGTACTCTTGACACCTCCAAGGTTTGGACTCAAACCATTTACCAATATTATTTTCCCTAGTTGTTATTATTATCTTGCTTTGCTTGTTAATGTAAGCGGATCCAAGTAAACCTACCAACTGGCTCGGTTCAACAATGTCATCAAGAACAATAAGTGCCTTCTTCACTTGTAAGACCTCTTCAATCTTGAATGTACCTTGACTAACACTGGGTATTTTCCTCCTCTTGCCTCCTGAAATATCTCTAAAAAGTTTTTCTTGTAACTGAAGCAAATCATGTGGTTCTTTACATCTACTTCCGATGTCTTCGACAATACTAACGCTTTCAAAGTTTTGGGAATTTGAGTACACAATGTATCGGGCCAATGTCGTTTTCCCGCTTCCTCCCATCCCACAGATTGCCAAAAATTCGGCATCAGATTGCTTTAGCCAGAAATTTATCTCCTTATCCCGAGTTTCCATCCCTATTAGATTCGATGGAAGATAAACTTGTTTGCAATCAAGTTTATTATAAATAATATCAACAATATCCTTTAAAAGTTGTGTTTCAGGCCTGTAACAAAAAAAGAACATAAGAAAGGTCTGATGGTAAGTTAAAAGAACTGAAAAAAACAGAAATGTGACAACAAATTAAGGATGAGATGCTTAAGGAATCAAAGCTCCACTACAAAAACCCATGGTTCACCGAGGTAGACTAGTCCCAAGATTCCTCCCGATTAGAATTATACACATCATTCCTGAAATCCCCCATGAACATCTTTGTTTTACTTTTTATCATTTAAAGGAGAAATGGAAAGGAAGAATAATTTCTTTCGGTCTATATTTTGGGAGGGAAAGAGAGCAGAGAGAAAAACAATCCTGAAAGAAGCCTACGCTAATAAGAGAAAATTTGACTTCATTTTTCCAATTTATACACTCTTGGGAGTTATAAAAAATTTTACATAATTATTTTCATCCGAAAATCAACTGTCAAACACAGGTCATATAAAATGTAGAAAAAGGTCAACATTTAGATAGTTAGTAGTGGCATGACTGTGTCTTTTTACACACAAGGATTATGTGGGTTCCGATCAGAAGCTACACAACCATGCTAGATTTCATGCTTCAATATCCACAATTGTCCGAATGCTAAACATGGGAATGTTATGTAACAAAGTAATTTGGCAACAGCAAAACACTAAAAATAATCAAACACTTGTTTAATAAACAATTCAACAAGTTCAACATATAACCTTTATGGTTTGTTTCTTAAAAGATTGTAAAATCTCACTAGAGACATTTCTCCAAACTGTACTAACAAACAACAAAGACACTTACCAATTCATAGGTTAAGATCGTTGTTCAACTGGCAGACAAACAACCCCCTTAAACCACTTCAGAGCATAGCAAGTTCCTCAATAAAATTGTATTCGAGTGGAACCAGTTGAAATGTATTTGGAAAATAACAGATAAACTTACCCTGAAAGAACCAGACCAGTCAAATCGGCAACCTTCGCAAGGGCCGCCTTCCACCGATTCACGTTATCATCAGTCCACTTTGGCGAGGTGTTGACTTTTATCTTGAAAGGCTCACTCTGTTTCCTTACATCTGAAGGATCAACGTGATAAAACACCGGTAGAACATAGTGATTGCACTTCTTCCTTTGTTCAAGAATCAACCAAAGCTCTTCAAGGCACCATGTGGAAGTTGCATAGTTCTCTGATAATACAACTACTGAAGCCCTCGATTCTTTGATTGCTCTATCGATCTCAGGCTTCAGTTCTTCACCTCTATCTATTTCATCATTATCCCTAAAAGTGCGAAGTCCTGCTTGCACTAATGCCTCATAGAGATGATCTGTAAAAGCATTTCGAGTATCTTCGCCTCTAAAGCTTAGAAAGACGTCATACGTGCCAAAATGAGCCACTGGAGAACTCATGATTGTAGAGGACGAACGGGAAGCGATTGAAATTAAAGGGATTTTGTCACATGGGTGGTGTCATTCTCAACATATTTTAATGAGTGATCTACCTTTCCGTAATTACCGACCAACAAAAATAAAAAATTTGCACGCGAAATGATTGTTAGTATTTTATTATGTGGTTTTGGACTTTTGGTTTCGTGGTTTTGTTTGATTTTGTTCAACTATGATTCTGAAATATATTTATGGGATTTTGTTAGTAAAGTTTTATTATTATTATTTTTAATTTATAGAAAAATCATATTTTTATTGAAGTTCTCGATTGATTAATTGTACACGATAATATGCTATTTTATATTTAAAAAATAATGACTTTTCCGTTATCAAGTATGCAAAGAGTCTTGTTATTTGTTGATTAATGTGAAAACCCGTAGGGTTACTGTAACATCCCGATAATGATGTATTTTTAATTTTAACCTTAAGTATGAAAGAACATTGCATTTTGAACATTGGGTTCAAAAAGATTGCAAGAATGGCCCATAATGGCATTTCGGTAATTTTGGCCAGGAAGTTGGTACGTCAAGCGTATGTTGTTTATGCTGGGCGGACCCTAGTACGTTGGCCGTACACCGTGTACGCAAGGCGTACACAGTAAAACTTCAAACCCTATTTTTTTAGGGTTTTATCCATATTTAAGCATCATTATCTCTCATTTCTCATTCCCTCACTAGCCTCCATCTGAGAAAAATGATCCCCAAGCTAACCCTAAGTGAGAAGAGTGCATCTTGAGCTTATCCTTGTGTTTTGTGGCATTCTTGAAGAAGAAGGTGGTGAGAAGAGCTTGAAGCTTGGAAGAAACTTGGATATGAGATTATCTCCTTCCTAGCAACCTTGAGGAGGTAAAAAGTTCATAACTTGATCACCCTATCTTGTAGATCTATCCATTTCTTCATTTAGGGCACTTTTGGTCCCAAATATGGTGATTCTTAAGCATGCCATGCTCTTAACCAAATAAGTCGTCCTTTCATACATTAAGAGGGGTCTTGAGTCATAAAAATATGGTCTTAATGCTTAGCTTTTCTCTATGCATGCTCTCGAAGGTCTTAAGGCATTAAGATGTTGGGATTTTGTGTATTAAGCACTTAATGGACATGAAAAGTCATAAAGTTGGAATTTTTTTTGACTCTTAGTAGTATTTCAGCCTTGGATATGAAGTTTGGACGTAAGAGCTTATTGCATTAAGTTGTTATTGAGAAAAGAAGATTATGGCAGTACGTCGTGCGTACCCCAACGTACACCACGCGTATGCAGTCAAATTCCCGACCTCGGTCAAGCCAAGATTATGCCAAACGTAGGATCGAGTTGAGTACGCGGGTACTCAGCTGAGTGGACCAAGTGGACTCCCTTGACCCGTTGACTTTGACTTTGACCTGGGTTGACCAAGTTTGACTTAAGGGTATTTTAGGTATTTTGAGCTATTGTTTAGCCTTGGTCTCTATTCAATAGATGACCTGTAGAGCAGGTATTTGGAGCAATATCTTGTTCAGTTATTCTTCAGACCGTGAGGTGAGTTTCCTCACTTTTCTTATGCATCGAAGGCACCAATACCAGCCCCTTTTGGTTATGTATCCTGGTATCTAGGATGTTGCTATACAGTAGTAATAGATAGATATTATTTCTAGTCTATTAACTAGTTATATGATTATATTTTGTTCGTTATATGTTAATTGTTATGCGCATGTCGACATGGTATGGTGAGGTTGAGACTGTATTGCTTTGTGTTGTAAGTCAACACATTCCAACCATAAGGTTGTGAGTTGGGGGTAATCCAACCAAGAGGTTGTGGACCCGTTGTTGAGTCTAGGAGTTGTGTCATTGGGCTTGTTATCTTAGTCCATTATATATGCATGCATCGTTCTTTGTACGCTTCTCATTGATTATTTTCTTAATTGTATTGTAACCCTAGCACACCTCTATAATAGAAGTTCTTTATCGAGCTCTTCTGAGGTGCTGCAGATTAATCATTCATCACTTGTTTGATTCATTGTGTGTTCACGCTTTTGTTTTCTTTCTTGATTTGCTTGTTAAGAATCTATTCGATCTTAAAAGAGTTTTTGACTCATCAATTGGTATCAGAGCAGGAGACTATGTAATCCATACACAACTCTTCTGTTCAAGAAGGTTTTAGGGTTTCTGCTATTATCGTATCTGTTAGAGCTATCATCTGGTTATTGACGTTGCTCTTAGATCTCGATCTTACCCTAACTCAGTTTACTAGTCTGATTCTTGACAGGTTATCAAACCAAATCATCATGTCATATGACGACTCTCATTCCAACCCCATCAACATCTCCAACAACATATGATCTACCACGAGAATCCCGATTCTATACACTCAAGATTATGAAGTCTGGACGTATCACTTTGAAGATTATGTTCTTGGTTTAGAGGAAAATGGGTATCTAATCTGGCAGGCTATTACATTGGGTATGTTTGTTCATTCTGGAACAAATAGAACCATCAAGATGCAAAAGAAATATAATTATCTTATGATCGACGTGGAGAAAGTTCCTCAAGACGAGAAGAACAAACTGATGAGCAACATCAAAGCTATGAGGATGATCAGATTTGCCTTACAATCTGATACTTTTCGTCTGGTTAGTTCATGCACAACAGCAAAACAAATCTGGGATAGGCTTAAGGAGTTGTATTCCACAAATGAGGATCTAGAGCATTCAATACAAACTCTTTTGCTCTTGGAGTTCAGAGACTTCAAGCAAAAGCCAGAAGAAAAACTTATTCAGGTATTCGATCGTTTCAATCATCTTCTCAGCAAGATGATCAAGCACGGAATCGGTAGAGAAGTGATCAAGCAGAAGGTCACTTTTATGAACGGCCTAAGACCTGAATGGATGGCGGTGGTTTCGACTGTGAAAGCTCATGAACTTGTTTCATCTAAGTTATCTAGCTTTTATAATTTGTAAATAGCATGTCACTATCTATACATACAAAAAATTGTTTCATTAATGTAATTAGGTATTCAGGTGACCTCTTTATCAGTGAATATCTTGACATGATATCTACAATCTACATGACAATGTATTTGACAGTTCAAAAGCTATTCATTGCCGAAGCTTGTGGGAATACTCAAGTCACATGAAAGTGTTGTGACTAAGGAAATGAATGTGGTGTCTAGTATGGGATCTTTGGCCCTTCTCTCAAAGGGTAAGAACGTGGATGAAGAAGGAGAAGATTTGGATCTTTCTGAATGTGATCTAACAAATGAAGAATATGCATTAATGTTCTCTAATCCCAAGAAGTTTGCTCGCAAAAATTTCCAAACCTCCAAGAACCGAAACTGGCAAGGAAGCTATAGTTCAGAAAAGACGAAAGAGGAGGTTAAAAATGCTCATCGGCAAAAAGAAGTGAAGAAGGAGAGCAAGCTTGTAGGTGACTCTGGATATGATTGCAATTTCTATCACGACAAAAATCACTTTGCCAAAGATTGTATGTTGAGGAAGCTATCCGAGAAGAAGGATGGTGAAGATGATGAAGCTTACCATTTGGGTAAGCTGGAAGAGATAAAGAAGAAAAAGGCTTCTAACAGTTCAATGAATGCTTTGACTGTGCAGGAACATACACAACATAAATCACATAGAAATAATGCAGTGCATCACAATCACACAAATAGCATACAAGATACTCTGTCATATAACTCTAATTATCACTCTAGGTAAAGTATAGTGAGAAGACTCACCTCGGGTGACTCGGTAATCTCGAACTCTGTAAAAATCTGATCTAGCCTCCGCCTAATCATACGAAATAAATACTCTTAATCAATACATCCCTCAAGGCTAGACTATTCCCTCTCTTAGTACTCTCAGAACGGTAAAAGACCATTTTACCCCTCTCGCGGCTCAAAGACCCTAAAGTTGTCCAAACACTAAAAGTTAACAAAAGTCAACTCTCCGGGTTACGCTGCGCGTACCAAACATGTGTTGGATTAGTGTCTAAGTCCATAACTATTTTGGTATGTACTTGACCCGATGGTGCATGGTCCTTTTGGGTTGCCTTCACCAAAGCAACTTGATTGGAGAAATAAATAGAGAGAGAGAGGTTATTATGATTTATTAATATGTTATAAGAATAATATATTAAAGGAGAAATCATATTTGTTTAATTAATATTGGTCAATAATTAATTAAGAATTAATTTTGTGATCAAGTGTAATTAATTAAACTAGAGGGGTTGAATTGTAATTATGTGATAGTTACAAAATAAGGTAAGAATTATCTTATAAGTATGGTGAACGAATTTGAGGTTGGAAAGCCTTAGAATTCGAGTATGATAAGGATTCAAGGATTATCTTATTGGTTGCTTAATGGATAATCAACTAGATAAGGATAATGACTGAAACCCTATCTCTACACCTATATAAACGACCCCAAGGCCATGAATTCGGGTATCCCTTCCCAAGAAGTCCCAAATACGAATTATAACCTCCCTCCTCTCTCCTTATACCTTCTCCACTTGCTTATGGTGTTTGTAAGCCATTAGAGGAGTGACACTTGTGACTCTCTGCTTTCCAAGGTCAATTCAAGGAGGAATTAGATTGTTATTACTATATAACAATCAAGGTATGTTCTTAAACCTAATTATATGTTAATATTGATTTCCATATGTTAGGATTAGGGTTTATAGTCTTGGATTCAAAGCATGTACAATAGAGAAACCTAGATCCGAGCTTTAGGGTTTGTATGAGCACATAGGATGTCTTATGACCAAAACCCATCAGTGGTATCAGAGCCATGATTGGTTTCTATTGTATTGATGCTTGATGTAACTGAAAATCGTGTTTTGGCCTCACTGTTCGACCTGACTCGGCGAGTCACTCTTGGACTCGGCGAGTCAGCCCTACTCGGCGAATTCCAGAGGGTGACTCGGCGAGTCGGTGCGTCAGACAATGCTTATCTCGGGATTTCTTGATGTTTTTGCATTGGGATAATTACCTTATCATCTTAGATTAATATTAATCCGATTATATGATATATTTGACTATAATTTTAATCTAATTGAAGATATTTATCAATTAATAAGATAATTGTTTCCTTATAAGAAAATTGATTAATTATTTTAAGTAAATTGATAAATTGTTTTGCAAGAAATCATCAAATATGGATAATTATGTGATTAAATGTTAATTTGAATTATTTGTTATTTGATCCTTGTTGTTGTGAAAAGTTTCATATTTGGCCCTTTAGGTTTTATAGTTTAAATTTGAACCCCAAAAGTTTTGTTGTTTTGAAATTTAAATAGTTGAAACCCTAATGTTTTGAAAAAGGTTTCAAAACTTGCCCACAAGTTTTGGAATTTAAATTTTGATTAAATAGTTTAATTTTGATGCATATTTAAATTCTAAACCCTAATGTATTGAAATGTTTCAAAACTTGCCCTCAAGTTTTGGAATTTAAAAGTTGATTAAAAGTTTAATTAGGAATGTTAAATTCTAAAACTCTAGTATTGTTTTGAAAAAGTTCACATCACACCCTTATGGTTTTATTTATTAATTAAGGTGTATAATTAATAGAGGTTTAATAAATCCATAAAAGTTTAGGTTTACAATTTAATTGAATTAAAAGTATAATTGTTAAATTAGACCACCTAGTATTTTGAAAGTATAAAATACACCCTATAATATATATAACTTTAAAAGTCTAACATTATATATATGTATGAGTAAAAGTCAGTCTTACCGTTAGTAGGCCTCATTCACGAAGCTAGTCTATAAGGGGTGTTTAAGGAAATTGCCTGTAAAATGGCGATTGAATGGGTATCCACTCTTACCCACCGCACTCTTGACTAGTGGAGGGTCGTTAGCCGAACGGGTAGGATAGGACGAAACCTTCCATTATAAGTATAATGAATTACTAAAGTAACTAAATGTTTTCATAAAATTCCCAATCTTAGTTACTTAGGCAAAAGTGAATTGATGCAATTCCATGAAATTACACTTTGTGCCCTTGCGAAGACGTTAGTGAAGCGTGTGTGGTTAACCGGCACACTAAATGGGTCTAAGCAAAGGTAGCAAAGGGTGACTCAATGTTTGTCATAGTTCGGTGGAGCGTGTGTGGTTTACCGGCACATCGAATGGGTCTAAGCAAAGGTAGCAAAGGGTGACTCAATGTTTCACACCCGCTTTGTGATCCTCGGCATCCCAGTCACAAACAAGAGGGGCATATCGAGATATAAACATGCCATTGAAAGTTCAATGTATCTCAAAGGATCTAGGAGTTTTCATAGATTCAAAACTTAAATTTCTTTTTCGTTTTTCATGGTGGAAATTAGTGAATCGTCATTCACTTACCTTCAAATATTCTGCAACTAGATTACGGCATCCCTTTTCTAGGTTGTAGAATATTGTGTTGGATCCTAGCCTTAGTATCTCATTTGGGTGATTTACTAAGGACTCAATCAATCAACTAACTTGAATTCGTTTTTCTCCCGTTTTGTAGATGTCAAAGTTCGACAACTATGGTCTTCCCAAATCCCGTGGAACAAGCATTCCACATGAAGATGATATTCCACGATTCGATCGAGGAACAAGAAATCATGCTTCACTTCCTCTACCTCCTCCAATTATTCTCCCTAACCCACAAGTTCAAAGGATTGAAAGGTTCAACATCACTCAAGCCCTTTTGGCAAGTAAACATAAAGAAGGAAAGTCGGTGTGTACACACGTCCTAGGGATGAAGTCGCGCATTGATAGACTAAGAATGATGGGATCCGTTGTTAGTGAAGAGATGGCTGTTGATTGGGTTCTTCAGTCACTTCCCAACTCATATAGTGATTTCGTAAGAGAGTACTATATGACGAACCACAACGTGACCCTTATAGATCTCACCTATATGCTTATTGCTGCCGAATCAGCAATGGTTTGGCGCAATAGAAAAGCAAAGTTAATTGGTGAATCTGCCTTCAAGACCTCTATGGATATAGACAATGGCAATGAAAGACATGCAATGGTCGAAAAGTTTGATCATAAGAGAAAGGCGATGTCTGAAGTAGTTTCATGTGTTATTCCAAAAGAGTCAATTTGCTTTTATTGCCAAGAGAAGGGGCATTGGAGACGAAGTTGCCCTAATTACCTAAGAGATCTAAGAGATGGGAGAGTCAAAGGTATGACTGCGCTTTAGGTAAAATCCACTATCTAACTCCATTAAGTTCCTATTCATTGATTCTTAATACATGATGTAATAAGATTACATTTGAGTGCTTTGTAGGGTCGGTGAAAAGAAAGGAAGCTTGATAAGAGAGCAAGATGAATCTAATCACAAGAGATGGATCTCGATCGCATGGACTTGAAGATTAGATTTTGAGCTTAGAAAGTTATGATAGAGTTGTTAGAAATTTTCTTTTGTACATAGTTTTCAATGGATTGTAAGGACAATTTTTTCCGCTGCTTTTATAAATAAAACAAATTTTGTTTGACTTATTTATTTAATTGTTTATTTCCTTACAATGAAATCGTTATGAAAAATTGATGTTCGAATATTTCTACAACGAATGGATTTGGTTCTTATTATGTTATTTATGGAAAGTCGAGAATTTACCAAATAGGGAGAGTTTCTCATCGCCCAAGTTTCAATTGGACAGAAACTTGGAATCATGCAACGTGGATGCACGATGAATGAGAAATTTAGTATTTGGAAATTAGACTAATTCATTGACAAAGTGTCAAGTGAAGGACTAGGAGATCGAGTACACAAAGTTGCGTATTGATCAAGTCCACCATAATATTAACAAGATATTCGTCATGATTTACTAAAGGTTTAGTAAATATGATTATACTTATAAGATTAAGTGTAATTCTGAATTGATTGAAAAAGTTTAAATCAATAGTAGAACGAATAACAAGAATCAAGTAGGCAGAGAGATAAAAGTTTCTCCATTCTAAGAAGAAGGGAGAGTACCTTTTATGCTTATGATAGGTCTTAATGATTAAGAACAATATCTTAATTGATCCTCTAAGTGAGTCTTAGTACAATTGTATGTATAAGAAGAGGAATCAAGAATTGAAGAAATGGTTAAATCAATAAGTCAATCATACTTCGTTCCAATAACAAGTCTTAAAGTTAAGATTGTGACATTGAGTGAAAAGTATTAAGAAGGTTTGTAACTTTCATTAAATGTGGAAAGTTGTGATGTCTTGGATAAGACAAAGACCAACTAGGACCAATTTATGAAGAGTTTTGATAAAAGCTACACTAACTCTTGAATATTTGTTTGTCAAGAAATGTTTTGACAAGAGAATCTTATATGTCAAGGAGTCAGTGGGAGTCTTAATGGTCTTGAAAGGTTTCAAGACCAAATCAAATAAACCTTATCGATCATCACTAGCACACGAGTTGAGGTTTACAACCTATCGTGTTGACATTATTTTGATTCTGTGCCAATCCAATCGAGTTAATTATGCATGTGAGTTCTATGAGTTCTCATTTTGAACGCATAAAAGACAAAGCACCTTAATCAATGAAAGGTACATTGATAGGAAAGGGTGAGCTACTTAACTACTTGGAAGACATGGTGGGCAACTGTGCTACCATAAAGGCAAGAAATCAAGATTAAGAAAGGTTCGGTCCATATGAGTTTGAATTTGTCGTAAACTTTGGTTTTAACAAATTCACATGGATAGGAACACATACACCGCTCAAATCTAAGTGTCATAAGATTTCCTCCTTCATGAAAATGATTGTGAAGAAATGCTTTCACTAAGAGAGATTTTAAGAAGATAGTGATTGTAAAATTGCATTCTCAAATTCAATCATGGTTACGGCATCCCTTTCCATAATTTGAATTGTGAGGTTTGGCAATTAGTCTTAATTGTTTAGACACACATATGAACTATCGAAGGCAAAGGTGTATAAGTTCAAGAAGCATTGATAAAGGATTATCAAAGCACTAAGTATTAGAAACATGAACTTAAGAAATTCAATAAGTATTGTTTTCTGAAAGTTAAGATGTTTATGAATACATGTCGAAGCTAGTGGGAGCATAAGTGTTATGTTTTATAATAATCATCATGATAGTGGGAGCATAAATGTTATGATTGTATGATTATTAAGGAAAGTATTGCAAGGTTAGCAATATTAATTATAGAAAACAAGAGTCATACTTTGCAAAGTTGTAAGAGTTGAAAGGTTGTTTTGCTATAATTAAGGGAGAGAATATTATGCTTCATTTCAAATCTAAAGGATTAGGTTGAGAAATGTTAATAAACTTAGTCAAGGGTACATAGTGTGTTCTTAAAATTTCGATTATGATTACGGCATTCCTCTTCACAATTCGAATTTTGAGAACATAGCAAATAAAACATTATGCGTCGTGTCCCATACGCTTCAGGTATAGGATCGATTGCAAATGCTTTAATGTTTGACCATTCTAAAATTTTCCAAATGTCGAGCACATTTAGAGGGAAAAAGGACTAGAATCGGTTTAGACTAAAATAATTAAACAACTATCAAAGGACAATCCAAGTTCGACGAGGATTGGTCGCTTGTGAGTAGTTGGAAGTATATTATTGGAAAATATGGAAATGTTTCCATATTGGATGGACCATATCGACATCATTACGAATAGATAAGATTCTATTAAGAATGAGTTGTCATATGGAACATATGGAAGTGTGTCCATATTGGGAATTGAATATTGAGAAATCTATGACTAGATTAGAAACTTCTATGCAAAAGGATGTTCAAAGAATGTACTTTGAGTGAGAGACATCACATCTATGAAATTGTCTTGTAACAATCTCCGATAGAAGACTTTGTAATATCATTGGCAATAGTCTTTGTGACTTTGGTGCAGTGACATTACGAAAGGATAGTTGCATAGAATGTTAGAATCTAGCATATTCTATAAGTAGCAAGAATTTGATATTCTTTGACTTATGAAAAACGGATTTGGAGTTGTGAAATGAGAAGGATTGGAAATGTATTCAATGATATCTATTTCACAAAGTAAGAACCATAGGTAAACATTGTGTTCATGCTAGGAGCATGGGACAAGTGTTGGAATTCAAGTAAGAAGTTGATTACCCGAAACGACAAATAATGAGTAATCAATATGGTGATAAATAAAAAGTGTTTTATTTATGCTCAAAGGGTTGAGGCCATATGGGATTAGTATTATTCTTGTGTTTCACATTTGCATGTTTTGACTTCCAGAATAATTGAGTTTATTAAGAATAATCGAATTATTCAAACGGGTCACAGTCGTTCATATGTTGGAAGTAGATATGAATGAAGACTGTCGTGAATTGGTGTGTGGAATGTCTAGAAAAGTATTAGAAATAAGCAAATGTTTGCTGCAACGTTCATGAGTGCTTATGAATGTGATTTGAGCATTGGATTAGACCCACGCTCACTTGGATCACTCCATGAATTGTATCACGAGTGATTGGTGAGACGATAACATCTTATATTCTTGAAACCGAGATGTGTGAGTTGTATCTTGCAAATCGGTTGCACATTGATAATATGTAAACGCACCAGTAACTTGGTGTTATAAAACATATTGTTGTGTGTGATTCGGTGAGTGAGTGCAAGCAAGCATTGTATCAAAGTTTATCCGTTCCTTTTATCCAAGGTAGGATAAAAGCGATATCTTTGGGCCCCTCGATGGTTTAGTGATGACAAACGTAAATGCTCGGCTGGGCTAGGCCTAATTTGATTTGTTCAATTAGTCGGTCGTCATAAATCAGAAATCGAGAAGTAGTACAAAAAGAATGATTAGAAATCATTTCTCATATGATATCTAGAATGGAGGAATATATGATCCCTTATCTAAGGACACGCGTATCTGATATGATCAGAGTTGACAGCGGCTTTGGAAAGCTACGATTGCAGATCGGGATCCGAAGTCATACACAGAATAGTTGTTAGACTTATCCAAGTGGGAGACTGTTGGATTAGTGTCTAAGTCCATAACTATTTTGGTATGTACTTGACCCGATGGTGCATGGTCCTTTTGGCTTGCCTTCACCAAAGCAACTTGATTGGAGAAATAAATAGAGAGAGAGGTTATTATGATTTATTAATATGTTATAAGAATAATATATTAAAGGAGAAATCATATTTGTTTAATTAATATTGGTCAATAATTAATTAAGAATTAATTTTGTGATCAAGTGTAATTAATTAAACTAGAGGGGCTGAATTGTAATTATGTGATAGTTACAAAATAAGGTAAGAATTATCTTATAAGTATGGTGAACGAATTTGAGGTTGGAAAGCCTTAGAATTTGAGTATGATAAGGATTCAAGGATTATCTTATTGGTTGCTTAATGGATAATCAACTAGATAAGGATAATGACTGAAACCCTATCTCTACACCTATATAAACGACCCCAAGGCCATGAATTCGGGTATCCCTTCCCAAGAAGTCCCAAATACGAATTATAACCTCCCTCCTCTCTCCTTATACCTTATCCACTTGCTTATGGTGTTTGTAAGCCATTAGAGGAGTGACACTTGTGACTCTCTGCTTTCCAAGGTCAATTCAAGGAGGAATTAGATTGTTATTACTATATAACAATCAAGGTATGTTCTTAAACCTAATTATATGTTAATATTGATTTCCATATGTTAGGATTAGGGTTTATAGTCTTGGATTCAAAGCATGTACAATAGAGAAACCTAGATCCGAGCTTTAGGGTTTGTATGAGCACATAGGATGTCTTATGACCAAAACCCATCAACATGTACGCTGGGCATACCCGACGTCCTCACAGAAACGGGGTACACGATCCCTTATGTCGCCCGTACTGGGATTACACCCCGCGTAACTCCCAGTTCAGACTCTTTAGCTATTGGGGTCTTAAATAGTTAAGACACACGTCCAACTTTCAGATCTGACCACCCCTAAGCCTCTTAATCCATAAAGTTGGTGACTTTAAGCCTTTGCATGGCTGGACAAGTCACTAACACCCATAACATTCCATTCCCAACCCTAGAAAGCTTATAACTCAAGCATGACCCCATAACAACGACCAAGTTGGGATTTTTATGGATCTACAACACAAATATCACTAAAATGGGAAAAATCTTGGTCCATGGAGTCCATTACACTCATAAAGTATCCACCTTTAGGACTTTTAACCCTAGAAATGGTCCATGAAACATCAAACCAAATAAAGAGGAATGTTTTGAACTTTATACCTCTAGATGAAGCTCCTTCCTCTGAAGATCTCAGATCCAAACTTGCACTTCAAGCCCTAGCCTCCACAAGCTCCTCTCCTTCTTCTTCACTAACACACCAAGGCACTTTTAGCTCCAAAACACTCACACTCAAGCTAAGGACACTGGAAGGCTCTCTTAGGGTTTTACTCTCTAATATGGAGGCTGAGAAATGAGCATTAACATCCCTTATATAGTGCACAAGCCAAATATTAGGGTTTGCATCTGGGCCCGCTACGCCCAACGTAACCCTGGGTATGCCCAACGTACCCAGGCGAGTCCGTGTCCAACTTAAGCGCATGAGTACGCGCAGCATATGACCCAGTACGCTCAGCGTACTTACTTGCTACAAGAACCCACTCAAGGGACTAATCTTGACAACTTGACAAAAAGGAAGGGTTAAATAGCTTTACCTGAATTTTGGGATGTTACAATTCTCCCCCACTAGGACCAGACTTCGCCCTCGAAGTCTCATGCCGAAAACAACTCCGGATGCTGCTCCCACAACTCTGACTCCGACTCCCAACTCAGCTCGGATCCCTTCCGATGTTGCCACTGGACCTGAACCAGAGGCACCTCCTTGTTTCTCAGAACCTTGACCTTCCGGTCCAAGATCGCGATCGGTCTCTCAACATAATTCAGTCTTGTGTCCACCTGGATATCCTCCAACGGTACCACTAGCGACTCATTGGTTATACACTTCCTCAGCTGAGACACGTGGAAGGTATCATGGATTTGGCTTAACTCTGCAGGTAGCTCCAAACGATATGCTACCCTGCCCACCCTCGCGATCACCCTAAACTGTCCAATGTACCAGGGCCCCAACTTGCCCATTTTCCTAAATCGAATCACTCTCTTCCAAGGAGACCCTTTCAGGAGTACAAGATCTCCAACCTGAAACTCGAGCTTGGATCGTCGCCTATCCGTGTAACTCTTCTGGAGACTCTGGGCTATCAACAACCTCTGTCTAACCTGCTAAATTTGCTCGGTCGTCTGAACCACTATCTTGTTGCTGCCCATCACTCGCTGCCCTACCTCTCCCCGACAGATGGGAGCCCGACACCTCCTCCCATACTACAACTCGAAAGGATGTATACCAATGCTCGAATGGTGGATGTTGTTATAAGAAAACTCAGCCAAAGGCAGATACGTGTCCCAACTCCCTCAGAAGTCCAACACACATGCCAGAAGCATGTCCTCGAGCGTCTGAATCATCCGCTCACTCTGTCCATCCGTCTGTGGGTGGTACGAGGTACTGAAATGCAGCCTAGTACCCAACTCCTCATTGAACTTCTTCCGGAACCTAGAAGTGAAACACACATCTCGATCTGACACAATCGAGATCGGTACACCATGTCGCGATACCACCTCCCTTACATACACCTCTACCAGCCTCTCTGAGGAAGAGCTCTCACTGATAGCAAGAAAATGAGCGCTCTTTGTCAGCCGGTCAACGATAACCCAAATTACATCGATGCCTCTTGCAGTCCTCGATAATTTGGTGATAAAATCCATGGAAATATGTTCCCACTTCCACTGGGGAACCTCAAGTGGCTGCAACTTGCCATGTGGACACTGGTGCTCGGCCTTAACCCTGCGACAGTTCAAGCACCTCTCTACAAACCACGCCACATCCCTCTTCATACATGGGCCACCAATAGTCTCTTTTCATGTCCAAATACATCTTAGTGGCTCCGGGATGGATCGAAAACCTCAACCTGTGCGCCTCCTCCATCAAAATGGCACGTGCCCCACCCTCAAATGGCACCCAAATCCAGCCCTGGAAGGTCATAAGCCCCTGGCTATTGGCAATGAACTCAAATATCTGTCCGATCACCCGCTCTCGCTTGCTGTTCTCTAGTCTCATGGCCTCTACCAGGGCCTCCCGAATGGTGTCCAACACCGGAGTCATCACTGTCAACCTCAAACAAACATCTCGTAATGGGGCACTCTCTGCACTACGAATCAAGGCATCGGCTACCACGTTAGACTTGCCCGGGTGGTACAGGATCTCACACTCATGATCCTTTACCACGTCCAACCATCTCCTCTGACGCATGTTCAGGTTGGGCTGATCCATTAGATACTTCAAGCTCTTGTGGTCCGTATATATAGTACACCGAACCCCATACAAATAGTGACGCCAGATCTTGAGAGCGAACACCACATCCCCCAACTACAGATCGTGATTAGGATACCTCGTCTCATGAGGCTTCAGCTGCCTCGATGCGTATGCTATCACATGCCCTCTCTGCATCAGCACCGCACCTAGTCCCGATATCGACGCGTCACAATATACCACAAAGTCCTTTATTCCCTCCGGAAGGGCCAATACCGGGGCTTCGCATAATCTCTGGCGAAGTGTCTCGAATGAGGCCTACTGCTCTGGGCCCCAACTGAATGCTATGCCTTTCTGGGTCAACCTGGTGAGAGGAATCGCAATCTTGGAGAAATCTTTGATAAATCTCTAATAAAAGCCACCCAACCCCAGAAAACTCCTGATCTTTGAGGGGGATCTCGGCACCTCCCAACTCATCACCGCCTCGATCTTGGCCGGATCGACCAATATCCCGTTCTGGTTGACGAGGTGTCCTAGAAACTGGACCTCTCGTAACCAAAAATCGCACATAGAGAATTTGGCGTAAAGCCTCTCCGATCTCAGGACTCCGAGGATCTTCCTCAAATTCTCCTCATGTTGCTCTCTGGATCTCAAATACACCAATATATCATCAATGAACACGATTACCGAACGATCCAACATCGACCTGCACACCCTGTTCATGAGGTCCATGAATGCCGCCGGTGCATTGGTGAGCCCGGAAGGCATCACCACGAACTCGTAATTTCCATAATGAGTCTTGAACATTGTCTTCTGGATATCCTCATCACGCACCCTCATCTGATGATATCCAGACCTCAAATCAATCTTAGAGAACCAAGACGCTCCCTGCAACTGATCAAACAAATCGTCGATCCTCGGTAAGGGGTAATGGTTCTTGACCGTTAGCTTATTCAACTCTTGGTAATCAATGCATGTCCGGTGTGAACCATCGTTTTTCATGACAAAAAGGATCAACGCTGCCCATGACGAGCTACTCGGTCGTACAAACCCCTTTCCCAGTAGCTCCTAAAGCTGCGAGGATAACTCCTGCATCTCTGGAGGTGCAAGGCGATAGGGCGCCTTGGCGATAGGCGCTGCCCCCAGAACCAAATCGATACGGAACTCCACCTGCCTCTCGGGAGGCACACCTGATAACTCCTCGGAGAAAACATCCGGGAACTCACGCACTATCGGGACCTCATCGACTGACCGCGGTCTTTATGCACCTACTCTCATATCCACCACATAAGCCACAAACCCACTATAGCCCTACTGTAGACTCTGCCTCACTCTTGCGGCTGAACAAAATGCTGACCCAAAACGGGTACCCTCGCTATAAAACCATAAGAACTCCCCCACTAGGGTCTCGTATGGTCACTAGCTGTCGCTCGCAGTCGATAACCGCTCCAAATCTACTTAACCAGTCCATGCCCACAATGACACAGACATCTCAGATAACAATCGAGACCAAATCAATCAGAAACTATACGCTGAAGATCTCGAGTACACATCCTCGAATCACATCTGTGGCATACACTACTCTCTCTTCAGCTATGGAAACTCGCAAAGGTCGACTCAACGTCTCTCGATGAATACTGATGTGCTGACTAAAGGCTAACGACACAAAAGACCAACTCGCACCCGAGTCAAATAACACCAAAGCAGGCACAGAACACACAAGGAAAGTACCTACGCATAACATAATCTAAACACCATATCTCAAACATCATAGTAAATACGTGAAAGAATACATACCAGCCACAACATCGGGCGCCACGCAGACCTCCTCCATGGTCAACTGGAAGGATCTCCCTCATGCCTTCGGTGCATTGGCCTTCACCGGTCGGCTCTCGGTAGCTCGAACAGCAGCAGGGGCAGATCTCCGTAGCTATGGACACTCGGCCTTCCGGTATCCGGTCTGGTTACAGTGAAAACAGACTGCAAATCCCTTGAGGAAATCCTTGGCCATATGCCCCTCCTTGCTACACTTGTAGCAATACCCTGCTCTACACAGTCCCTCATGACCCTTGCCGCACTTGCCACAAGTACAACCCTTCTGGTTCCCTGATCTCGAATCGGCGGGCTTGGCCCGCTTGGCTGCCAGCTGGGACTGAGCCGGTCGCCGATCCCTCCCCTGAGACTCCGCCTCCTCCCTAACTTGAGTCTCCAACTCTGTCTCCCTCTTCCGAGCATTTGCCTAAAGCTTGAAAAGTGTTCGGTATGATGAGTTTGCTACGAACTCTCGTATGTCCCTCCTCAGAATACTCAAATACCGACTCATACGTGCCTGCTCGGTAGACACGTGCTCAGGGCAGAACATCGCCCTCTCATGGAACATCCTGGTGATCACAGTAACAGACTCAGTACCCTGCTTGAGGGTCAAAAACTCCTAGGCTAAATGTTTCCTCTCCACCGGGGGAACATACTCCTCACGAAACATAGCGGTGAACCTCTCCCAGGTCACTACGGCAAGCTCAGTAGACGAAAAGTGCACCGTCACAAACTTCCACCAATCCTTCGCTCCCAAATGAAGCTGGTTCAGCGCGAAACGGAACCTCAGATGCTCTGGACATGAACACGTATAAAAGCATCCCTTAATATCAGAAACCCATCTCATCGCAGCAATCGGATCCTGCGTCCCATCAAACTCTGGTGGCTTCGTGTTGCTGAACTCCCGGAACAGCAACGAATCGCCACCCTGAGGTCTGGCAGCAGCAACACCTGCGGTAGCTATAGCGGCTGCAGCCTCAGTAACCGCCGCATATCTCTCATCGAAATTCTCAATCAGAGTGTTCTTAATAGATGCAAACATCTTTGGAATCTCTGCACGGATAGCTGCAGCCACCTCCTCATGGATCATCTGGCGGAGCTCCTCATCGCTCACCCTGCTGGTCCCTGGTCTGTGGCGTGTCCTAACCATGATGTCTCTGAAATACAACATAAAACATATCAGAGACTCACTCGAACATACTCACACTCGATAACTCGACCCTACTCGTTCCCTGGTACCCCAAGGATTCTTACTTAGGTTGTGCACTGCTCCGGTGTCTTCAGTAGTACGGGCCCAATACTACCTTCCACACCGCATCAGTATTCATCCCAATTCCTCCTCCTAGGATCCCAAATCCCAAGTACTCTTCTCTCACTATGCATAGTCTACTCTCTAGCAGATCTCTCATAGCTCCTCGCTGCTATCTACTCGCTCTCAAGCATCTCTTAGCAAAGCCCCTAGGCTAGGGCATCACAAATCAGGACACTCTAGTCCTAATAAGAATAACTAGCCTATTCTAGCATGCATAGCATATCATAACATTTCTCATAACTTATAATGTAAGGGTATTTTGGGAAATCACCGTTCGGGCGCTGGCTGATCATACACACTGCTCTGCTCTGCTCTTAAAAAAACTTTTTACTCCTTGAGAAAGTTTTGTGAATTTTATTTGAAAATCTCTCAAATCCTTAGTTTGAGTTCAGATACGCCCGAAGGTGCACCCGAATCCCTCAAACCAAGGCTCTGATACCAACTTGTAACACCCAAAATTTTCAAACAATTTTTACATTTTCAAAAACATACTTTCATTCATAAATATTATAAAAATGTCATTGTATCACATATCAACCATAGAGACACAACCCAAGATCATAATGCATAAAAACTCCTCATGTGTGTACTGGTAATGTCGGTTCCTTCCCGCGATCATTACTGGTACCTGAAACACATAACACAACACTGTAAGCATAAATGCTTAGTGAGTTCCCCAAAATACCACATATAACACATATTAGCCACTTGAGGCTATAACTTTGTGGACCCTCTGGTCCTAACTATGTGAACCTTTCGGTTCTAACTCTGTAAACTCTGTAACATACACAACATAAATCACATAGAAATAATGCAGTGCATCACAATCACATAAATAGCATACAAGATACTCTGTCATATAACTCTAATTATCACTCTAGGTAAAGTATAGTGAGAAGACTCACCTCGGGTGACTCGGTAATCTCGAACTCTGTAAAAATCTGATCTAGCCTCCGCCTAATCATACGAAATAAACACTCTTAATCAATACATCCCTCAAGGCTAGACTATTCCCTCTCTTAGTCCTCTCAAAATGGTAAAAGACCATTTTACCCCTCTTGCGGCTCAAAGACCCTAAAGTTGACCAAACACTAAAAGTCAACAAAAGTCAACTCTCCGGGTTACGCTGGGCGTACCCGACGTCCTCACAAAAATGGGGTACGTGACCCCTTACGCCGCGCGTAGTGGGATTATGCCTCGCGTAACTCCCAGTTCAGACTATCTAGCTATTAGGGTCTTAAACAGTTAAGACACACATCCAACTTTCAGATTTGACCACCCCTAAGCCTCTTAATCCATAAAGTTGGTGACTTTAAGCCTTTGCATGGCTGGACAAGTCACTAACACCCATAACATTCCATTCCTAATCCTAGAAAGTTTAACTCAAGCATGACCGCATAACAACGATGAAGTTGGGATATTTATGGATCTACAACACAAATATCAGAGAAATGGGACAGATCTAGGTCCATGGAGTCCATTACACTCATAAAGTCTCCACCTTTGGGACTTTTAACCCTAGAAATGTCCATGCAAAATCAAACCAAATAAAGAGGAACGTTTTGAACTTTATACCTCTAGATGAACCTCCTTCCTCTGAAGATTTGAGATCCAAACTTGCACTTCAAGCCCTAGCCTCCACAAGCTCCTCTCCTTCTTCTTCACTAACACACCAAGACACTTTTAGCTCCAAAACACTCAAACTCAAGCTAAGGACGCTGGAAGGCTCTATTAGGGTTTCACTCTCTGATATGGAGGCTGAGAAATGAGCCTTAGCATCCCTTATATAGTGCACAAGCCAAATATTAGGGTTTGCATCTGGGCCCGCTACGCCCAGCGTAACCGTCCAACTTAAGCACATGAGTACGCGCAACGTACACCCAGTACGCTCATCGTACTCATTTGCTACAAGAACTCACTCAAGGAACTAATCATAACAACTTGACAAAAGGGAAAGGTTAAATAGCTTCAACTAAATTTCGGGATGTTACACAACCAAAGCAAGATCCTAACAATGATGTCAAGGGGAAAGGAAATCTCGTCTCAGAACACGAAACACAAATGAAGAAGACGACGGCTAACACTAGGAAACAAAAGAACAATTTTTTTAAGAATCAAAATAAAACTCCACAATCTGATTCAAACAAACCGAAAGAAAACAAAATTAAGGTTTTCACCATCAAAAGGAAAGACGAAACCACTTAAATAAAACGAAAATATTTGGTTGATGTTTCTATTTCTATTATTTGTTCTGTAAAATGCTCAGAAGGACCCAAGAAATTTTGTGTTCCTAAATCTGCTTGATTTTTGCAGGTTATTAGTGACGCGCAGTTCGACGATGAATAGTATATCGATAGTGGCTGCTCGCATCACATGACAGGGAGAAGGAAGAGCTAAGGGAGTTTCGGGCTCTAAAAGATGGTGGATGTGTCAAGTATGGAAACAACTCATATGGCACAATAAAAGGCTATGCAATGATCATGAACGGAGACTTTTCAATTCGAAAGGTGTCCTATGTGGAAGGATTGCAACTCAATCTCATAAGTGTTTCGCAATTGGTTGTGGGGACTGGCCTGACGGTCTCGTTTGATGATGAAGGATCCGAAATCATAGAAAATAAAACTAAGAAAGTTCTGTTGAAGTCCCAACGCAAAGGCGAAATGTATCCATGAAATCTAAACCCGATACAAGGGAAGCCTGTTGTATGCCTTCTAACGAAAGCTCATTTTGATGCAAGTTGGCTATGGCACCGAAGGATCACACACCTTAACTTAAAAGATATCAATAAGTTTGTCCTTGGTGATCATGTGCGAGGACTTCCACTTCTCAAGTTTGCAAAGAGCATTTGTGCACTGCATGCAAAATGGGAAAGCAAATCAAGAAAAGTCATCCCACACGTGTTAATACAAAGATCATCGAACCTCTTGAGCTTCTACACATCGATATATGCGGTCCATCAGCCATAGAAAGTATCGGTGGCAATAATTACATTCTTGTGATTGTCGATGATTTTTCACGCTTCACTTGGGTTTTCTTTCTTAAACAGAAATTAGAGGCAACTCTAAAGCTCAAAACCTTTATAAAACAAGTGGAAGTAAAGCTGAGAAATGTTAGAAGTGACAATGGGTTAGAATTCAAAAACAACGAATTTGAAGAATTTCGGACCGAAAAGGGAGTATCTCACAACTTCTCCGCTCCCTATACTCCACAGCAGAACTGTGTTGTTGAAAGAAGAAACCACTCCTTATGTGAAGTTGCCCGAACCATGCTAAGCTTTGCTTCTCATCCACTATATTTCTGGGCTGATGCAATTTTTGCTGCTTGTTATACCCAAAACCGAACCTTTCTCAATAAGCGATTTTCTATCACTTCATATGAAATTCTAAATAATTGCAAGCCTAATGTCAAGTTTTTCCATGTTTTCAGTTCCAGGTGTTGCATCTTTAACTCTAAAGAGAACTGAAACAAATTTGATGTAAAATTTAACGAAGGAATTTTCCATGGCTACTCTCTCACCTCCAAGGCATATAGGGTTCTGAATAAACATTCAAAGAAAATCGAGGGAACCTATTATTTCACATTTGGTGATAATTACATGAAGAAACTTCCATCCAGCGAAGGACCAATGGAGGAAATCTTTCCAAAAACTGGTCAAGTCTCAGTTCCAATATCCAATCTGTTTGAAGAGTACATGTTGCTCTTTGATGAACTGGAGAATGCCATTCTCACTGAAGTGAAGGGAGCTGATAATAAGGTTGACAACTTGGAGAAGATAATCGACGGAGTTGCAAAAGCCATGGAAAATGACTCTCAAGGTCCAAGCAAACCTCAAGGTCCAAGCGAACCTCAAAGTACAAGCGAACCTACACATAAATGCTCCACATTCCAAGGGGAGGATTCATCTACATAAAAGAGACCTGATTTGCCTTTCTAGGGGAGAACCCATCACCAACAATGAACCATGGAAGTCCGATTGAGGGGGAGAATTCTAAACCTGAAATTGAAATTGTTTCATCATTCGAGGGCGAGAATCATAATACAAATGACGAAGATGCTCAATCAGAATTTGAAGAAGAAATAAATGCTGAATTGGATCCTGTTTATGATCCAAACTATCCTCCACTCACAAAATGGACAAGAGATCATCCGAAAAATCAAGTTATTAGTGAATCATCTGAGGGAGTTCTTACACGCTCTCAACTGAAAGCAAAGCAAACTGCTTTATTCTCTCAAGTGGAATTCTGAATGTTTAATTCGTTTGTCTCCAAGATTGAACCAAAAACAGTTAACACTGCATTTGATCACTCTGATTGGGTACATGCTATGTAATACGAACTCAATGAGTTTGAGTGAAACTGAGTCTGGAGATTAATTCCTACACCAAAGGATGCATCTGTGGTTGGATTAAAATGGGTATTCCGGAACAAGATGGACAAAGAAGGGAACATGATACGCAAAAAATCAAGGCTAGTGGTGAAGGAGGTTTTCAGGAAGAAGGTATAGATTATGAAGAAACCTTCGCTCCAGTAGCAAGGTTAGAATCAGTTCGGATCTTTATGGCATACGCTGCTCACAAGAATTTTGAAGTTTTTCAAATGGATGTCAAGTGTGCGCTCTTGAATGGAGAACTAGAAAAGACCGTGTACATTGAGCAACCACCGAGAATTATGAACCAGAAGTATCCTGATCATTGCTACATTTTGGACAAGGCGGTTTATAGTCTGAAGCAAGCTCCTAAAGCCTGGTTTGAAACGTTAACTCGCTTTCTTAAAATGTCAAAATTCAAAAAAGGTTTGGTTGACCCAACCTTCTTTCGCAAGAAAGAGGGTGACCATTTAATGATCGTCCAAATCTATGTCAATAACATCACCTTTGGTTTTACGAATCCTAGCTTAACAGATGAATTCCGGAAGTTGATGGAGACTAAATTTGAGATGGGCTCCATGGATCCAATTAACTTTTTCCTTGGATTGAACATTAGATAGGGACAAAAGGTATATTCATTAATCAAGAGGCTTACACACAGACCTTACTGGCGAAGTTTGGTATGATGGGAGATTCTAATGTAAAGGTTCCAATCGCATTCAGCACGAAGCTAACACCATCTCTGGAGAGATTGGCTGCCGATATGACCCTCTTTCATCAAATGATAGGGTCCCTAATGTATTTAATAACTAGTAGACCAGATATTATGTTTTCTGTCCGTTATTGTGCCAGGTTCCAAGCTAATCCACGTGAACTTCATATGGTGGCTGTGAAAAATATCTTTAGGTATTTGAAGCGAACCTCGTCTCTCGATCTTTGGTACCCTATGAGATCAGGCTTCTTTGTTCAAGCATTCTCCAATGCCGATCTTGTAGGATGTGGTCTAGACCGAAACAGCACAACTGTAGGGTGTCAATTCCTTGATGGAAAACTCATTAGCTGGCAATCCAAGAAACAAAAGTGTGTGTCCCTATCTACGGCCGAAAGTGAATACATTGCTGCAGCATCTTGCACTTCATAAGTCATATGTATACAAAGCCAACTTAGAGATTATGTCCTGAACATGAAGACGATTCCCCTCTATTGTGACTTAGAAAGATCTATTCAGATATGTCACAACCCAGTGCAACACTCAAAAACAAAAAATATAGCACTGAGGTACCACTTTATCAAGGATCACGTAGAAGATGGTAATGTTGAAATCCACTTTGTTCGATCCGCTAATCAATTAGCTGACATCTTCACGAAAGCCTTACCTGAAGCAAGTTTTAATAAAATAATCCAAGGCTTGGAAATGATGGAAGCTAAATCTGTACCAAAACCACTTTCACCTTATTAAAATTTAACAAGTGAAATAGAGCGAACGATCAGTCTATTCGGTTCCGGATTTTTTGGGAGCCGAAATGACCAAATGCTCGTTCCATTTCGCTTCATTAATCAAAGGTGAAAATTTGGTTGTATATAATGTACACTATGTATATCTTTTCACATAATTCATTTTATGTTTGTAATTACTTTTCAAAAATCCAAAAATATTTTTTTTTCTGTTTTTATTTCTTTTCAGAAAAATCAAAAATCCAAAAATATATTTTCTTTCTGTTTTTTCTTTTCAGAAAAAACAAAAATTCAAAAATATTTTCTTTTCTGTTTTTATTTCTTTTCAGAAACATCAAAGATTAAAAAAATATTTGCCTTTCTGTTTTTATTTCTTTTCGGAAAAATGAAAAATTTACAAAAATATTTTCTTTTGTTTTTAGTTTTATTTTAATTTCTTTTTCGCAAATCAATAAAAATTACTTCAAATATTGTACTGAAAGGGTCGTGGACAAATTCACATGATGGGGCTGGAGAAGGTATAACTCTCTGTCTTTGCACTAGCTATGTATCCCTAGAAGCATGCTGCAACATGTTGTCCAAAGCCTCAAAGACTATAAGTGAAGCCTTACTGATTCGATATATACAAATCGTTTCTTCCCAATCAGGCTGCTAAAATCACATAAGTCACGAGCTACCTTACTATTCTCATATTGAGTTAAGAGTTATCTGCTTGGTCACTTTCACATAACAGAGGTACTTTCGGTTCTTTAACCACCTCAACACTTTTCTCCATCATATTTTATTTCATAAATGTAACCCTTGAGACTCTCAGCAATTACCACTGAGGTTTACAGTTACACAACATCTGTGTTCATGATCATAGTCTCGTCTCACCACGTACTATGTGAAACCCAAAGTCCGACACCTTAAATGAATTGACGATGAACAATCAAATGTTCTTGCTTTCACCACATTTTACAATAATGACCACTTTCAGTTGTTATCTTTGAGAAATCTATTTTTAATTTTTGCAAGATCTTTATGAAATTGTCTAACACCAAGACATTTCTACCCAAAAGATCAAGTTTGTTTTTGTTTTTGAGATTTCCACCTTATCACCAAGTCACTGAAAATCGAATCTACCTACTTGTTCTTAGGCTACACTAGCCTCACAATTAATTCATCCAACTTTCGGTCTTACGTCAAGTTTCGTAGTTTGGTTGAAGCGAAAGCCATCCTAATAGCCTTATACTGAAAAGATGTCTTTCAATGCTTCTTAATAAGCATTTGATCGTATTTTCACGGGAAACCACACTGACACTTCTAAGTCTCTCTTGACTTTAAAGGAAGAGATTCGTGTCCGGGATCCACAGTTTTGTATCTTAATTGACATCAATTATATCCCACAAACAAATTTTTTTATTTCTTTTTCTTTAGCACACTCTTGCACGAAGATCTTTATGATTTTCCACAAGTCTTGATCATGTTACTAATGGCCATTTCTCAGATTTATAGTTTCGGTTCAATATGTTATGATGGTACATTCAGTTTGGGAGCGAAGGCTGTTCAATTCATATGAAGCGAAAAGGTGAGTTCACATTTAAAAGGGAATTTGAACGGTTTCAAAATTAAAGAGGCTGTGAAAGGATAAGATTTGAAATGGGCGCATGAATTTGAAACGACAACCTAATATCATGCCACCTGACAACTTTTTGGGGAAACATTTGTCAAATCATGCTTTTTCAGGCGTCAATTCAGAAGATCGTGCAATCATCACTCCGGAATTTTCTCGCTCATGGTAATCGTATAAAGGGCTTTCTCATCCCACTTTTACCTCTTTACCGCTTATAAAATCCTCTCGAGTATTCACCGGCGATATCTGTCCTCTTACTATTCATCTTCTTTTACAAGCTTCATCAATGACAGACTCATCATCTGTTCAAGAAACAAGCGCTCGTTCGTCTCTGCTCACTATCAACCCCAATCAAAATCTAATCATCGACCTCACTCCGTTCTAGTACGATCCCTACATGCTTCAGGTGTTTGAATGCCTCAAATATTCACCACTCGTGATAGCCCTAACCAAGGTTGAATTTGTCCCGATGTCTCTACTTTCTCAAGTTTATTCATCAGCTTCATACGATAAAGTCAAGGAAATGATTTTCTTTTAGATTTTCGATCAGAAAACTTCAATTTCAAAGGTTAGGTTTTGCTCCCTGCTGGGTCTCTCCTACGATGCTTCGATGACAAATCCTGACTTGATAACCACGAGTCAGCTTTTCAACATGTTTTACGATATAGGGTACACCGAACATCTTACCACAGTGACCAAATTCAAGAAGTCATGCCTTCCTCCAAAGTGGAATGGTTTATTTACTCTTCTCTTCAAGGGTTTATCAGAGAGAGTTGATGGGTCTGACGGAGCAAGCAAAGCATTTATGAACCTCCTCTATGGTCTTTACCATAGGATCAACATGGACTATGGGTCTATCCTTTAGTCTCAATTGGTACAAAGTTTTAATTCATCATCTCGTCATGTTGAGATATTTTGTGGCAGGTTTTGGACTATAGTCATTCAATGGGCAATGGAGAAATTCAACATTCCCATAATGGCAGATTCTTTGAGATCGACAATTGCCACTTTTCACACAACAAAGATCATTGTCGCAGACCCATCCAAATTTTAATTCAACAGTTCAATACCTGCGACAATGTACAATTGTGTTTCTAGGGAAAGCATGATCATGAGTGAATACAAGAAGCTCCTTCCTACGTGACCGAGGCAGCTAACCCCCGAATGCAAATATTGCTAGATGTTTTTGATAAACCAATGAAACGGGGGAAGAAGGTTGATCAATGAAAAGGCGAGAAGGAAGGTCCATCTTCGAGCTGCTACGCCTAAAAAGTGAAAGTCAAAAAAAGCAGCTTCTTCTATACCAAAAAGGTGAAAAGTGAAGAAGATGGCCAAGAGAGCGAAAATTCCCTCCAATAGCGACTCAGACTATGCTCCTTCTAACCAACAACCCGAACCAGAGTCAAGCGATAGTGAAGACTGTCAAGATGAGGGTTCGCGTTGAGGAGCTTCGTCTCCACCTTCACCGACTCATCAGGTAAACCAAAAATCACCTCCCTCCTCTCCTACAACCACTACAATACCTATTACTATTGCACCATGTCCACCCGCAGTCTCATTCCAACCGACTACATTTGCTCCGCTTCCACCCCCAATCTTTTCCTAAGCCACTTCCACCACTACCAAAACAACCTAACCTCTAGTTCGTGTCAACATATCTGATACGAGGTTACCTACTTCAGGAACCGAAACTCCAGTTACTTCTAAACCTCTATCTCCATCTCGCTCAACTGAAACTGAAACCGTTCTCGGTGGGAAGGATGTTGAGTATGTATGACTCATTTTATTACAACCCATACATAGTCCAAAGTGATGAGGATGATGATGCCCTCAATAACGAAAAGGAATCTAAAGGATCTGAATGAAAAGCTTGACAAGTTGATTGCCTCATCCTCGGCATATTCCAACATTGCAATCCAAACTCTTGTGGCCACTCTGGTCAAAGAGCATGAAGCCTCCATCGCCAAGGCAACACAGGTTGTTGATGCCTATACCAAGTCCTGTAAAACTGCTATAGACTATGTTGCTTCTTTGATCTCTGATGCAAAGCTCTTTCTTGAGTCTCTTCAAGTAGTAGCAGAGGACAACGCAAACAAGGTGAATGCTACTGTCGGAAAGCTTGTGACCTCTCTTTAGGCTAATTTGAAACAACTCACAGAAGCATTAAGTCAACTACACTTAGCTTCAAACATCCATAAATGCTCGTCTTGAAAAACTCCAGGCTGATCTAGCCATGGAGAGTAAGGTAATGGATGATCTGGCCCTTCGGACCACACAGCTCAAAACCCAGACTATCAATATTAATTTGGAGGATAAGGAGATAGCCGAACTCAATTCTGAGTGGGCAGTTATAAAGGATTGTGTTAGTGATGTCAGTTCTCTCCTTTCCAATTTACTTCAAGCTCATGATTCGGTTCTTACTATAAGCTTCCGCACTCATCTGGCTGAGAAGCTACTCCCAGAACTTGCCATGTTACATCATTTAGAGGGTATTCTGGAGCCAGTTGTACCTACGAAACAAGGAGGACATGTTACTAAAGATCTGTCAGCTCCACCTCCTCCTACTCAACCTCCAAAGTCGAAAGTCACCACTGAACCTAAGGGTAATTTTGCTTCAGGCTCTAGTGTGAAGGAAAAAAGTAAAAAGATTATTGGTCTCGGCGATGATGAAGAAGAATCCGAAGGAGAAGCTCTAAAGAGAAAGCGTTGTGACCGAGAGCTTGATGAAAACCTTCGCATTGCAAGAGAAGAAGAGAGGGGGAGAAAACAAAAAGAAGCTCACGACGCATTGGAAAGTAGAAAAACTCTATTTCCTTTGTGGACGTTAGAGAAACTGGTAAAAGAAGCAATCGAGTCTCCTAGTACTCATTGGCTCGAACCGGTCATCTCGTTTGATCGTGAAAATTTGAGAGACTCACAATTTGACATGCCAATCACTTGAAGGGTATTCTTTTTCCACTGCTTTGAACCGATTGCTGCTATCCCCTCTCCTCACCCGAAGGTTGATTGAGAATTAATTGATTACTATCTCGCTTTCTCTCAACCACAATACTTGACTTGGAGAGCACAGAAGATCACAATAGTCAATGTATTGAAGCCAACCACTGCCGAGAATTTTATCAATGTGAAGTTCAGGGTGACCCAAGGTTCGGACAACTCGGTTCATATGATCTCTCTCGCTGATCTGCCAAACTTAAATCCACATGACTGGATCCTGTTGAACAACATTTTGCTAACTGATCAACAACAGCATGAGCCCATCATTGATCACATCAAACGAATATTAGTTTCTTACATTCATGAGGTTTCCAAAATGGATCAAGAAATTGCCACTGCCTTAAGGAAGAAGCCCATTATCAAACCAATTGGGAAGGCAAGCAATGTCAATAAGATACGGATGGGTAAGATTGACCCGATGTACCACACGGTCATGTTCACCCGAGCCGAAGGCCAAAAATGTTTGTTCGCTCTTGTTGATAAACACCTATTCTCAACTTCTTGTCTGAAGCATATTCTTGACATCATAAACAGGTGCAAACAGAACAGTGAAGCTGATAAGAATAATTTTACAAATATGCTTCGGTGGTATATTGACTTTCATCAAACACTTCTCGCCATCATACCGAAGCTATTCAAGACTGTGAAGAAATCCACTCTCACTCAACCAAAATAAAGTCTCGCCTCAATTAACGCAAAGGGGGAAATTGTTGAGTCCAGGAGTTGCATCATTGGGCTTGTTATCTTAGTCCATTACGTACACTCGACCTGGGCCTGTCCAACCGTGTTTTTGTCATTACGGTTTAGTATAAATGGTGCATGCATGCATCATTCTTTGTACGCTTTTCATTGATTATTCCCTTAATTTTATTGTAACCCTAGCACACCTCTACAGTAGAAGTTCTTTATCGAGCTCTTCTGAGGTGTTGCAGATTAATCATTCAGCAGTTGTTTGATTCATTATTTGTTCACGCTTTTATTTGCTTTCTTGATTTTCTAGGTAAGAATCTATTCGATCTTAAAAGAGTTTTCAACTCATCACCCGTTATGTATTTGGCATTCTAATCATAAGGTTTTGAGCCAGGGGTAATCTAACCAGCAGGTTGTGGACCCGTTATATGTATGAATATACGTTTGTGTGGTGGTACCTTGGGGGAACTCACTAAGTTTTGGCTTACAGTTTAGTTTGTGGTTTCAGGTGCTTCCGAGGATCATGGGAAGGCGAATCCATGATCGTACATAGCTTCCTGTTTTGTTACTGGATCTTGGGGAAAAACCTTGATTTGAAATAATACTTTGAAAATAATGACTATTTTGTAAACAATGATGATGAATGGTTTATCTTTGAAAATTATTTTTTTTTTTTGTGATTTTATTGTGTGTTACAAGTTGGTATGAGAGTCTTGATTAGAGTTATTTGGATGAGCATTCATGTGAATCCATAGTCAAAGTAGGGAACTACAAAAGTTTTTAAATTGATTTTTTCAAAAATTGTTTTCAAAAGTAAAAAAGGAAGGATGCGACCTGATAAGCCGAAGCAAGAAAGTATACCCCAAATTACGCACACTGTTATTTTCTATTATGTTAATGATAGAACAACTGTTGGAAAAGGTTTCTAAGCCCATAACTATAATTGGTATTTACTTGACCCGATAGTAGCATGGTCCATTTAGGTTGCATTCATCAAAGCAATTTCTTAGGAAGGATATTTGAGAAAGAGTTTATATGTAATTTATTAATATATTATAAGTATAATATATTAATTGTGAAATAACATTATTTAATTAGTATTGATCAAGAATTGATTTGGTATTAATTTAGTGATCAAAAAAGACTAATTAAATTAACGGGGACTGATTAAATAAATCAGTAATACATATATATAGTTTGGGCTAATGATCAATATTGATTAGTAATGGACTAAGTTAATCCAAAAGGCTTATCATATGGATTATTAGATTAAGGACCAAGGAAGTGGATTAAGGTTTAACCTTTGGATTCCACATTATATAAATGTAACCCCTAATCCAAAAATGTGTGCTAGTAAGTCTAAGAAGCCTTGCATGTTTTTGTGTCTCCATAACCTCTCCATATTTATCCTAATTGTTCTTGGTGTTTTGTGATTCCATTTTAGGTACAACTGTAACACTGCAATTTTTTGAACAAATATATCATTTTTAATTCTCAAAATACTTCTCATAAATCCACATCATCACATCAATTGTAATTTATTTTCTAAACAACATTAGATTATCCCAAAATCCTCAAATATCTATAAGCCGACAGATGTGTACAATCAAGCCTTCGCCTTCCCGAGATCTACAGAAGTACCTAAAAGACATATCACATAACACGGTAAGCACGAAGCTTAGTGAGTTCCTCAAAATACCACATACACAAATAATAAGCCTCTCATGGCTATAGCTCGGAATGGACCCTCCGGTCATGTGTCTCAATGAAGACCCTCCGGTCTCACAGCTCGGTTTGGACCTTCTGGTCCTATCTCAATAATGCACAGGATACTATACAACATAATCACAAGCGCAACATGCACAATATCACATAACTTAATATAAGCACATAGGATCCTCTGTCATAACCCAATATATACGTAGAACAAAATGATAGCATAAGTCATAAAGACGGGATGCAGAATAGCACATATCTTAGTATAAGGTCGTAAGAATACACATACACAGGACAATATAGCAGCATAAGTAAAAAAAAATAGTATGCAAGATAGCACATATCATAGTATAAACAAATAGGACCATCCGATCGATAATGTATTAAGACCCGCATGGACCCTATGGTCATGTGTCTCACTGAAGACCCTCCGATCTCACAGCTCAGGTTGGACCCTCCGGTCCTGTATATTAGTAAAGACCCTTCGGTCACACAGAAATTTCCACTCAGGTAAGTATAGTGAGATGACTCACCTCGCTAAGTAAAACAATGTATTCCACACTCGAGCTGCTGGTCTAATATTTGCCCCTCCATGGCCTCCAAAATCCATAGTTGACCAAAACCTTAAAATCAACGGAAGTCAACAGTCAAGCCAACAGTCCATGTTGATTGAACTCACCGAGTACAGTTGATGAACTCGTTGAGTGCCTCTAAACTTAATAAATCGTGAAAACCTGAGTCAACTCGTCGAGTTGCTATCCAACTCATCATCTCCATGCAGTATCCAGAAGCCAGGAAAACCCTAACAACTCGTCGATTTGTCCCATTAACTTGCTGAGTTCACTCTCAATCCAAAGATGGATAAAACCCTCTTAACTCGTCGAGTTGGCTCATCAACTCACCGATTCCATTAAGTCCCATTTCTCATTCAGACGTTTTGAGGAAGGTCTACAACCCCATACTCCAGATCTAGCTTCCTAAGGCTCGAGTATCACATAAAGCTGCAAGCTTTACATTCATGCATGGCATATTAGGCTCATAATGCCAATATTGTTGGATTAGATGTCTAAGCCCATAACTGATATTGGTATGTACTCGACCCGAGAGTAGCATGGTCCATTTGGGTTGCATATCATCAGGACAATTTGTTAGGATGAACTCTTGAGAGAAGATTATATATGATTTATTATTATATTCTAAGTTATAATATATTAATATAAAATCATATGGTTTAATTAGTATCGATCAAGAATTAGTTTAGAATTAATTTAGTGATCAAAAGAGACTAATTAAATATACGGGGGCTAATTATGGTAATTAGTTATATTTATACGTGTTGGGCTTATGATCCATGTTGGACCAAGTTTATGTATGAATACATAAAGAGTTGGGCCACATGAACCATGGATCATAAAACCCATGGTTATGGATTTTGGTTATACCCATGACCCTTGGAATCCTACATATAAATATGTCCATTCATAGCCAAAATCGCCACTTGAAAGATACATAAGCTCTTGGAGTACTTGGAGGTGTTTTTGGTGCATGGAGATTCTCTCTTAAGATCCACCTTTGTCCTAGGTGTGTTGTGATTCCATTTGAGGCTTCCAAACTATTGGGACTAAGTTCTTAAAAGCCAAAGTCTTTCTAGCAACACCAATTACAAAAAGGATCCAAGCTACAAGAAGAGGTATGTTATCCTATCTAGTATTACATATTGTTTATGTAAAATGCTTGCTAGTTATATGCTCAAAGCTTTGGAAACCATTTACATGTATAATTAGTGAATACATAGATCCAAAGTTTCTAGGGTTGTATGTGCACCATAGGATGTTGTAGTATACCAAAACCCAACAAATACAAGCTCCAACAAGGGATAGATGCACAAGAGCTTGCCTCCAGCTCAATAAAGCTTGGGTCTTTGGACTCACAAGGCCACCTATAGTCCATATCTGAGTTCCAACCTCAAGCGATGCTCAAATGACTCAATAACACAAGATGGATGGTTGGAAAACCCTAAAACTCTCTAAACCAAGATATCATAATGAAATGAACAAGTTAGCATCTTTTTACCTCCAACTGAAGAAAATCTCTGAAGAATATCTAAATCCAAAATCCTCCTCTTGATCCATGCTTTGGTGTTCTCCACTTCTCCTCCAAAAGATCATAAAAGGCCCAAGATTAACTCTCTTCTATCTCTTAGCGCAATATGGATAATTAGGGTTTCACACAGGGAAATGAGATAGCTGGTGAGGTGGAAATGAGGACTTAAGGTCCTTTACATAGGACCCAACCATGGAGATTTAGGGTTTCCTCTTACAGCACCAACTCGCGGAGGTGGTCACTAAACCCACGTATCTAAAACCGACTCTACTCGACGAGTTGATCCTCCAACTCGTCAAGTTGCTCAAACAACCAACAAGAAACTTGATTAAATATAATATCTTGGAGTCGGAATTTTACAATTCTCCCCAACTTAAATTATATTTCTCCCATGAAATCACTTTTTAACAGCACATAGATCAAAACCCATAACCCGAGAAGCACCCGAAAAATCTCATATCACTCCATGATCCCTCCCCCAAAAGGACCGAAGCCAACAGGAATTCCCAACCTGAAGAAGGACGGACCCCTCTTTCGTGGCAATACTAGTTCTGACTCTCTAGAACCTTGAAACTATTGTGGTCTGTCTCCCTATCAGACCACCCATGCAAAACATCATCATGTCATTCGCTTATCGAATAACATACCCTGAAAACATGCTCCCAACTCTGATTATCTTGTTGTGACTGATGGGAACAAATCGTTTGACTAATAATTGGCTGTTGACTACTCTTGTCAGACATGCTAATCGATCCAGATCATAACCCAAAAAGGAACGGAAGGGTCACATCGCACCAAGGATTCACCCACCTATACTGCTATCAGAACCCATCTGAAAACGAACCTCAATACTCTGTCCACAGGCACAAAAAATGTTCATACTTGCTTGAAATCATCCTCAGACATATATAATCACAAGCCCTAACTTCGCCTCAAATGTCCCTTCCAACACTGATCACCAGGTCAAATCCCAACCCGACAGTTGAGCCTCTAAAGGCTACCCCTTGCACACTGAATAAAACGACTTTACAACCCTCCTTCTCAAAATAGCTATCTCAGCCCCTCATATGACACACAAAGTCACAAAGTTCGTTCTACATCAATCGAATACTACCATCCTAACTGAAGTCACTCCACTTCCGACCTCTGTCGTCTACCACTTACTAGTTCCATAATTTCATCATGCCTACTCAATACACAAATAAATCCAAATCCAAACTCGACATTTTGATTCAATAGAAGAATTGGAACCACTCATTGCCAACCTGATACTCAACTCACGACTCATAATCTGCGAATCTACGCGTACATTACTCCTTCAATTCCTTCCGCTTTGCAGCAACACCACCATAACTCGAGATATAATGGTTCTTAACCATTTCGTCGCCCCTGGTCCGGCCACCAGGCTCCGAAAGACTCAATCGACAAGGCTACCCAAGCCTACAAACCCCTCTGTGTCATGCTCTAAATAATGAATACTACGGCTCCCTGCAGTCTTAAGACACTCCCTCACTGGCTCATGAATGCTATGGCTCCCCGCAAGCTTATAACACTTTCTCACTGACTCATGAATAATACGGATCCCTACAGGCTTACGACACTCTCGCACTCATCGTGGGCTCATCCCATGTTTTTTTACAATCCTAAGTGATTACTCTCACGTGGATCTACTCACTCTCATCACTCCATGGTCTCCTTGGCAATTTATCCCCCACACTGTGTTCACCAGCTCCTGTTCTGCGGTCCTACATGGATAGGTGCACACACCTACCCAGGTTATGGATCACTACTCTTGACGAAATCCTCGAAGACAAGACACTTTCTCTCAATATATTCCGCACCCCTCGATAATCTCGTCCAATGACAATTAACAGTTGGGTTCCCACTGGAACAATAGTCACTTGATACTCCACTTGCTGCCTCACAAACCCGAGTCTCAAAATGGTCCAACAACTTAGGGCATCACACTCGGATACCTCGATACACCATCATCGAATCTCATTCTAGCTCGCCACTATCTCAGATCTTCAACTTTCACCACTCCAAACCCTTGAAGCACCCAACTCATACCCTGAAGTATGAAGGAATCGTCGGTGACTGAGACGCGTCAACGACAATCCAGAATATCATACTCTATTGATCAATCCCATGCGAAACTAGCTATATTGACTCTGAAGTTAATTGACAATTCAACTGCTCCTCCTCCTAGAGTGTAGATAACAATCTATACTTAGAACTGGCAAATCTAAATAATTGAAAACTAAACTTGATGACCCAACCGTCTCGAACTCAAACATTTGCAACCTCGAACAATCCCTGGCCACAATAAGATTCCACGACCAACTACCGCCTGCCATGGATATACTCATCCTTTCTCGAGCACAAGCAACATGTATCATATCGCTTATTACCTTACCTTGTCCACCAGTAAACCCAAGTCTCATATGTTCATACTACAGATCTTCGACACTCAATCCTCAAAACCGCAACCTGATCAGATTGTTGATCCTTCCAATAGAATAGACGGTTCTCCCCCCTCTTATGGTTCAAACCAAGGCCATTTGGCATACCTACATAACCACACAACCGGATGACCTTCCAAGTGTATCGCTCCTGACTCAGGGAACGTGCCACGCAGCACTCGATGATCCTCCAGGTAATGACCAAATAACTCCAAATAGCTTGAATCTCATATGAAAACCTCGGAATCCTCCCAATATGACTGCCTCTAGTCACCACCGGTATCATATTGACACACCACTGGACATCTCAACTGTTCAGAATTAGTCGTGATCCTCAGATGAAATAACGGACTATCTCACACCTCATCTCTGATTCCTCAACCAACATTTCATCGCATGATTTTTATAGAAGCAATAAACCTCACTATCACAGTTGATATCCAACATAAACAACGAGGGCCACTTCCCCAATATACTTCTCCTAATTACTTGAAACTACTGCTAAACCGTGCCTTACCATACTCGACTAAGGCATATCCTTGTCCTCATCTATCTCAATCCCCTTTGATGACTGTCTTATAGAATAAGAAATACCTCACAACATACGATACTACAAAATCCTATGGTGACAATATCGCAACTATATGCTACCCCCACGGGGTTTATCTCCAAACTCTAAAATCGGAAGCTCGTTAACTATTTACTATACATAGGAAGCGGAAATATCATATCCCACGTCACAAAATGTAACATCCCCATTTTCACGGCCAGAACATACCGATTTTGTTTAAGCTTTATAAAAATCAGAGTACTTTTAATAAAAATGTTGCGGAATTTGTTCTCAGAAAAACATGATAAATATGTTATCAAAGCATTTCCGAAGAAATGTATTTTTATTCCTTTTAAAACCTTGGGATGTCATCGTCAATACAGGAACATAAGCATAAACAGAACTTACATTTATTTACACTAGTGATCTACATCTCTTTTAAATCTCTCAGTGCAAAGTAGTTTCGTATCGACACCTGTGATACAAATAAGTTAGAGTGGGTCAGGTTGGGAAACCTGGTGAGTACATAGGGATTTCAATCCCACAATGTTATGTCATATAAATAATTTAGAACACACAAAATGTACAATTTCCCCATATATATAATCATCTCTTACCCCACCCCGTCGATCCTTACAACGAGACTATCCATTCTCTCGAATCTTAAACTTTACCTCTTACTTAACCCATACTCTCGGATATATTTCATGCTCTTGGATTAATAATTGTGCCTATTCCATACCCTCAGATTAGGAACAAGTGTCCATGTGTAAATCCATACTATCGGATTAATGATGAATAACTATGTCCTGTCCATACTCTCGGACTAAGGACGACTGACTATGTCTTAATCCATACTCCCGGACTAATGACATTTGACTATGTCCAGTCCATACTCTCGGACTAGGGACAATGACTATGTCTAATCCATGCTCCCGGATCAATGACATATATTAATTTTCTATTCTCGGAGTATAACTCACTCATACTCGTAAGAAGATACTACCAAATATTCCTCATAATTAATTTAGGTTTACTCTTTATCCCAAATTATTATATATAATCAGGTATGTTCTTTAACACATATTTCAGGCGACATCAAATAACTCGCACATAAACATATATTTAATACTTCAATCAATACCTGTATTAAAATCATGTTCATGAAAGGGGCTATACACTCACCTGGTAAGGTGGTGACTCGACACTCGGACAACACTTCGTTACTCTTAAAACATTTTCCTCAACAAAACCTAGTATCAATATCACTAGGGTTTAGTCTGATGTTAACTGCGACTAATTAATAGTCTAGCCATTATTATTATTATTATATAAGCGTTAACACAATACTATTCACCCACTATATACAGACGAGGCCAGACATGGAACACCGGAGGGCAGGATCATTTCGACATAAAAGCACTTCTAAATCCAGCAACCCAAGCGGCCCTCCAAACCGGAACCCCCGTACTACGAGTGGTTAAAAAGACATTATAACGACACTTATATAACTCATAATAATAGTCTAAATGCTTATTATAATTTCCTAATAACTTTACTATATTGAAACATAAGTTATACTAAAGATAGGGTAGGTATAGCTCACTTACAGTGGGTTTCCTTGGAAACCGGGCTCCGCCGGGGCAGAGTTTCTGAGCCGAAGGCTCTTCTCTTTAGAGCTGTTAGGTGCTCTGGGAGCCTCGGGGCTTCCTTCTGAGGATAGGGTGTTTACCTAGACTTTAGAGGGGGGGGGGGTTGGGGCTTTAGAAAGAGAAACTAGAGAGATTTTTTTATGGCATGTCTTATTTTGGTCAAATGTGACAATGACATTTCAAGATCCATCATACCTGGTAACCAATCTATTCATTTACATATACCTTTAATGCTGGAATTGCAAAAATCCTAAAACTTGTAATTACAATTTTTTATAAACCTAGAACAAATTATATGGGGTTTTCTTTATTTTACTTGTTTATGGTCCATCATTGAATTCTTGTGATTCACATATGAATTACATGTGATTCACATGTAAATTAGATATGAATTACATGTGATTCACATGTAATTCTCATATGAATTACATGTGATTCACATGTAAATGACATATGAATCACATGTGATACACATGTAAATGACATGTAATTCACATATGAATTACATGTGATTCACATGTAAATCACAAGTTATTCACATGTTATTCACATATGAATTTGTAACACTCAATATTTAAGCCAAATTTAAAATTTTTAAAAAAACACGATAAATTCATCAAAACATTACAACTTTGTTTTCAAAATAAATTTATATCAGAGTTTTCCCAAAACCATAACACAATAGGAGGAGCTGTACGATCAAGCCTTAGCCTTGCGGCGATCCCCAGAGGTACCTGAAACAATAAACTGAAATTGTAAGCTCGAGAGCTTAGTGAGTTACCCCCAAAATACCGATACACATACAGTTCACATAGCAATATCAATATTAGCATATCATATCAATCAAAACAGAACATCGTGCACTGGGTCCACAACTTTACAAGCTGCACTACCCCTGGGCCCTCAGTACGAGTCTGGAATGCCTACCGGGCCCTCAGCTCGTATCTGGAATGCCATCGAGCCCTCAGTACGAGTCTGGAATGCCTACTGGGCCCTTAGCTCGTATCTGGAATGCTCTCGGGTTTGTTGGCTACCGCACGGAGCAGTACAACCTCAACCCACCCCACATAACATGTCGACATGTAACAAATAAATGCGCACACAGGTAATCAATCAGTATCACAGGCAGTCCTACAGATCTACCCGACTAGCACATCAACTGACATGCATTACTAACTCAAACTCTACATAAACTAGGATATCAAATCCAATGGGCCGGCCTTGGTGCCTTAGACCCCTTAGTATAGTGAGGATAACTCACCTCGCAACTGTCGTCAGAAATAAGAAAGCTCAACTCCCGGGTCCAACACGAACTTCACCACCTAAAAGTACCACACAACCTTTTTCATAAATCTCCCAATCCCACAGAATTCAATTGGTTAACCCCTTGGTCCAAGTCAAAGTCCACAGTCAGAGTCAATAGTCCATGTTGACTCGACTCGCCGAGTGCAGGTCTCCAACTCGCCGAGTTCTTCCTGAGTTCGAGAAGTCGTGGAATCCTCGACTTGCTCGCCGAGGTCTCCTTTTCACTCATCGAGTTCATATACTGCCAAGATTTTGGGAGAAACCCTAGCCAACTTGCCGAGTTTTCTAACACTCGTCGAATTCAAGGCAATCTTCAACGAACTCGCCTAGTTGTTCATCCAGCTCGCTGAGTTCATGGCCATCTTCAACGGACTCGCCGAGTCCCTTAATCAACTCGCCGAGACCATGCATATCTTAATCCATGCAGATGCTCTTTAAGCCATGGCAAGTCCCCAAATTACAGATCCAAGCTCCTAAGGCACGTTTATTACGTAAAGTTGCAATCTTTACATACATGCAAGGCTCTAAAGGCCCGAAATGATCAATCTAAGCTCTTTAATGGAGTTTTACACCTTGGGAGAGTTTCAACCTTGCACAATCTGGGAACTTTATGGATCTAGAGGTCAAGGGAAGTCCAGATCTGAAGTAATAACTTCAGATCTTAGCTTAAACATGGAGAGTCCTTCATAACACCCATCCAAGGGAGGTTCAAAGTGAAAAGAGCTTAAGGGAATAGCTTATTACCTTCCAGAGAGTGATGTCTGATGCAATCCCTTAGCTTTTCCCGAGTTCCTGGCCTTGCTTTTCCTTTCTTCTTCAAATGCTTCCTTCCAAAGTTACTCCTTTAAGCTTGGACACCAAAGAACACACACACACACACACGTTTTAGGGTTTAAGAGAGACAAGAGGCATAAGGGGAGGCTGGTGGAGGCCAATGATCCTTTAAACGGGTGTAAAACCCCCATAATTTAGGGTTTCATCCACCAGCTCCTACTCTTCGAGTCCCTTGGTGGACTCGCCGAGTATGTCACTAAACTCGCGTTCCAAACCCACTGCTACTCGGCGAGTAGGGCAACCAACTCGCCGAGTAGGACATAAGACCAATTATTCTTTAATTAAATTTATACCTGGAATCGGGACGTTATAATTCTCCCCCACTTGAACTAGACTTCGTCCTCGAAGTCTGCTGCGGTGAATAGTCCCGGATAATGTTCTCACATTTCTGCCTTTGCCTCCCACGTCCATTTGGATCCCTTCCGATGAATTACATGTGATTCACATGTAAATCACATATGAATTACATGTGATTCACATGTAAATCACATATGTATTTTTGTGAGTGTTTTTGCATCAATCAGATTCTTTTTAATTTTCTTGTAGATTTGGAAGAAATTGTGGTGAATATTGAAGATGTGGAAAATGATAAACTGAAGAAAATATGAAAATATTGACACGAAGATATGAAAATGCTTTGAAATTTTGTAGCATTTTTTTGTTTTTTATATTTTACATTGTGTCAAATAAAATACTTATTGTATTGTGTTTATAGATTAGTAAATAAAATGAGTTTCTTATGATTTTCTTACAAATATTATAGCATATGAAATATGCATATATGCAGTTGTAAAAATATACATAAATGTACCAAAAATGTTGATTTTCTTGGTTAAAAAAATATAGTATTTTAAATATTCGACTTTTTTTTAATGATTTTTAAATGTTTTTAAAAAAAATGTAGCTTTTTTTTTAAAAATATATTTTGTTTCAATTTTTTTTTAAAAAATTCATGTTTTCTATAAAAAAACTAAAAAAAAATGTGCTTTTTAAAAAAAAAAAAAAAACTAAAAAATACTATTTTTTTTTTTTAATTTTGCAAAAAACTCGAATTTTTTTTTCAAAAATTCATGTTTTCATTAAAAAATTAAAAAATGTGCACTTAAAAAAAACTGAAAAAAATATATTTAAAAGAAAATCCGAAAATTTGATTTATTATATAATTTTTTAGACATTTCTATTAATATGTAGAATAACACAAAATTAAACATTAAATGAAATTGATAAGATTACGATCATACCCTTGATTAATTAGTTTTGATCTAACACTCCACTTTTAGTTCTCGGGTTCTCGGGAAACTATGAGTTCTCAACCGATCTCAACCATATATATATATATATATATATATATATATATATATATATATATATATATATATATATATATATATATATATATATATATATATATATATATATATATATATATATATATGGAGTGATTCAAATAAGAACCACACAAGATTTAAGAACCCTAAGACCTCCATTGATTAATAAATATGTACATGATATTCTTATTAAACATATTAAAATCCTGATTTTTTTTTGTCTTTTTGATATGAAAAGGGTAAAATTATAATTTTTACAATATAATATTTTATTCATACATCAGCCCATATTTTAAGATAAAAAAATATAAAATACAAAACTTAATATAGTCCATTACAGTTTAGTAGATAAAATCCACAACTTAAAACTCAAACTCTGCCACCACCAGTAACTACCACACACCGACATTAACCATCTATGTCAACGTTGCAAAAATCATTTCTTCCAAATCAGATATGTATATATAATAATGCAGTATTAGGTTAAATATTATATATTCACAATTTAATAAACGTATTAATTCACTAAGTTAGAGTTTTGTGCCACAATTATACAAACTAATACATTTTATATATTTATGCTAGAAAAAAATATTGACAAAAAAATTGACACAAACATTTATATTTTATCACAAATTCATAAAAAAATCACAGGTTAATACAACTAATTCATAGCTTAATACATTTAATTCACAATTTAATACACAAATTCACAGTTTAATAAATTACATAATAGTGCATTGTCAGCTTAAATACTATATTCACAGTTTAATAAACTTATTAATTCACTAATTTTGAGTTTTATGCAGCAATTATAAAAACTAATACATTCTTACATATTTATGCCTCAAAAACATGCTAACAAGAAAATTAATACAATAAATTCATATTTTAACACAAAATTCATTAAAAATCACAGCTTAATACAACAAATTAACAACTTAATTCATTTAACTCATAATTTAATGCACAAATTCACAATTTAATAAAATACATTAACATGTTGAAACTTACATCTGGTGATGTTTGGAGCCTTGGATGTTGTATTAGATATTAGTTCATACTTGATACACCCATCACAATTTACACCTTAAAAAACCTAAATATAAATTATTTAAGAAAAGAATATAATAAAAACACATTCCAAATTCATATTAAACTTATAAAAATTCATGCATTACCACTTAAAACTTATAAAAAAAATCATTTAATCACAGCTAAGTCTTATAAAAGATCATGCATTCACAACTTAATACTCATAAAAAATCGTGCATTCACAACTTACTAACAATGGATTTACAACTTAATATTTTATGCAAGCCTCTACTCGTCCAAAGTTTCTTTTTCTCCACTAAAAGCTTCAGAAATTCTTGGACCTTCTCTTCAGTATCCTCTTGAGGAAGACAAATCTCATGAAACTTTGGGTCACTCTAAGGGAAAAAGAAGAGAATTAAAAAAAGAACACGAAATAGAAATACCCAAAATACAAAATCCCTACCCTCAGTTAGCCAATCCTGGGAAAGAAGGTCTTGTCCAAGGGAACTAGCTTTAAGGAAGAAATATCTCCATTTTCAAATTTCAATCATGATCTGTGAGAGAAATTTTTATGACTAAATGAGGATGAACATTCTTCACTTTGAGAACCATTCAAGAATACCAAAAGATTAGAGCTTATAGACACACATTATTTAAGATAGCCCAAAACTCAAACGACTATCATGACTTAGGCATAAGAGAGTTTGGTAACATGAATGTACTCGGAAATCAATAGAGGAAAAGGAAAGGATAGACCAATGGAAAAAGGAAACTCATAAAATCAAACCCAAGATGGAGAAAGATGACATGCCTTTTAGTTTTGGTCCATGAACCTTAAAGATTGTACCTTGAGTAAACTTACCTGATCATCGAAGCACCTCAGTTTCGGCATTTGAAAAGCTACTGACTTTGCTTTTGTTCTCATGAAACAAAGCTAAATCTTTGAAATCCTGGGTTTCTCAGATCTAGCATAAGCTCGAACAAGTCTTTTTCTCATTATCAAACAAACAAGAACAATATGAGAATGGAAATAAGAGAAATTACCTAAGTATAAAACTTTGATGGTTGGAGAGCAACTGGAGGAAGAAAGCAATGCAATGGGTTTATAAGAGTTTTTTTCAAGAAAAAATCTTGGTCATTTAAAATTCAAACTTCCCTGGATAATTGATGAATAAGAATGACCTTGGAAAATTAGGCCATGTCACATCAGCGTGATATAATTTCAAACGCTAAAAATATCCAACCACGCAGGATCTTGAATTGAAGATTTATGGGGGAATTTATTATGGGTTGAATTTTCAACTTACTATTCTTATATCTTGAACTTGAGCTAACTTCTCGGGTAAGCCCAAGATCCTAGATTTATTCAGTATCTTGGACTGTCATCGTTTCTCTTGTGTAATCTAATGCATGGATTTAATACTTAACAAAAAAGAATTAGACCAAGTTAGTAGCATGTGGTCAAACATAAAGAACGTTGAAGTCCCTCGAGAAGGTCAGGTCAAAAGAAGATCAAGGAGATTCCTAAGATTCTCTAAGTATTAGTTATTATCATTATGTATAAAAGACTAGCTAATCATATGCACATGGACCCATTGAATTCTCCTTCTTCATTGGTTCTCTTGACACTTAAGCACAAACACATTATTTCTAAGATTAGTTAGAACATGTAACTTTTATTTATGATTTCATATAAGTTTTAAGGCATGTGAGTTTATCACATCCCAAGGTTTTAAGTTGGAGATCCGAAAGGATTAAGGGCTTTCCTCGTATATAATGTTTTTTCTTTGACTTTACTTACTCATGATTGTTTAATCACTTATAATACCTTTTGAACACTTGTTTGATTGTTAATATATTTACATATTGAGTTATCAAGATATTTTGTGGAATTTTGATACTTTTTTTAGTACTTTAGAAACATACTACATAAAATCAGGTGATAATCATTTTAACACTATTTTTGTCCCATTTACGTAACATATACTTGTTTACAATTTAAAACAAACCAATTTAGTTCTATAGTTTTCCAAATATCACTATCTTCTTCCCAAGATCGTGGACACTACTAGGATGTTGGGCATATTTTAAGATCTTTAGCACTCTAGTTCTTAACATCATAATTCAACATCACACCATACTTACTAAATTGGTTACAAAATTAGGTTGTTAATTTTTTACCAAAACATAGTTGATCTTACAAATAAAGTGAATGTGATCAAGTGTCGAGCGAATCAGAGAAGAAATAGCAGTGGAAGTGTGTTGTGTTTGTGAATCTTGATCAACTAGTCTTTATATACATAACAATAATAACTATAATTTCGACATTCTTGAGATCCTCCTTGATCGTTGCTTGACCCGGATTTTACGAGAGTCTTCAATGTTCATGAGGCATTGACTACATATGGTTTGAATTTCTCTATTCCTTATTTGTCAAGTTTAAAGTTGATGCATAAGATTTAATAGAAAAATGAGATTGCACTCCAAGATATTGACTAAATCTAAGATCTTGGACTTGCCTGGATGTTAGTATAAGTTCAAGATATAGAATTAGTAAGTTAAAAATTCTACTCACAACATATCCTATGCAGAAAGTTGTGATTTTCATGCAACCAACAATGAGGCAGAATAGAAAGCACTAATCTAGGGCTTGCAAATCACCCAAGATCTTGGGATTTAAAATCTCTAGGTACATGCAGACTTATTATTAGTTACTAACCAATTCAGTGGAACTTATGAAGTAAAAAATGAAAGACTAACTTCATAACTGAGGATAGTAAAAAACTTGGCATCCAAGTTCCAAGATTTTAACATAAAACAGGTACCTACAGAAGATAATACAAAAGGTCAGAAGCAGTCACATTAGCCAATCTTGGTTCTAGCTTCATGATTCATCTGGACATTAAGATTTCAATAGCTTATGTCCTTAAACCTGCAATAGAACACATCTGAACATGTGGTGCATGTCGAAGATCTTGGAGCTAAGGATCCTGAATCAAAATAATCATTACCTTCCACCATATCTTGGGTCACACCCTCGGTTGCCGGCGGAAACGCCAAGGTGCACGACTTAAACTTATAATTACAGTTATTGAACATAAATTGAACAATACAAATATAATCTTATATTATTAGTGAAATAGAAATTACATTGACAAGACCATTGCTAAATCGAGACACACGCCTAAGAATCGACATTTACAAAGGTGTAGTAAACTAATGGAAAGTATTCTGGGTGAACACTTTTGACCTGCTAAATAATCTGAGAATACATGCATTTAAAATACATCAACAAAATTGTTGGTGAGTTCTATAGGTTTTGAAATGAAGCATCTTTATACTAAAAAATGTTTTATAACATTTATATGGTTGACCAACTTTTATAAATATGTGCCTTTCTATCAAAAGTATATGATAATTGATTTATGAAAATGTATTTGGACTCATTTATAAATACCATTTTGTAACACCCCAAAAATACGAGCCAAAAATTTCATTTTTGAAAACATAAGTTTAGCAAAACATTCGAATTAAAACGTTTACTGATCATAATATTTTAATAAGATATCGCATGTCTGGAAACATTTCATAAAACATAATAATGTCAGAGTACAAATCCCCAGGAAGATCTCATGATGCGGAATACGAAGCATGTGTGTGATGGGCCGCTACCGCGCCAGCTCCTTCCCCTTCGAAAAAGAGGTACCTGAAACCAAAACTGAAAACTGTAAGCATGAAGCTTAGTGAGTTCCCCCAACTTACCACATATCATACAATCACATAGCATGCATATATCGTCAGGCATATCTGGGTGCCCGACCTACCCCTTCGGTCCTCTCGACCGGATACTGTCTAGCATAACTGGGAGCTTGCCTCCCATTCGGTCCTCTCGACCGGATACTGACTAGCATATCTGGGTGCTAGTCTCCCCTTCGGTCCTCTCGACCGGATGCTGACTAGCATATCTGAGTGCTGGTCTCCCCTTCGGTCCTCTCGACCGGATACTGGGGACTATTTCACCCCCTACTACTACCACATAACACACATATCTCATAATCTATCTAGCATGGCTGGGCATGACCGCCCCTTCGGCCCTATCGACCGGTAATCTGGGGACTATCTCCCCCTACTGTCACTAGCACATAGCATCATATCATACTAGCACATAAACATATCACAGGTAGTAGCAACCTTAGATGAATATCACATAGACAATCATCCATCATACAACTCCTACTGGTGGGCCGACATTGTGGCCGTAGACCAACCGCTACTGGAAGGTAACTCACCTCGTAGTAGCTGCTGATCTGTGTGGGAATAGTCTGTCTGCTGCTGCTGCTGCTCCGTAAATCCTCCGGCTGTAATTCCCACCAAACACTTAGTCAAATACTGCTAACCACCCTAAGGGTAAATTGTCCATTTACCCTTAACAAGTCATGAGTCAAGTCACAGTCAACTGCCAGTTGACCAAACTCGCCGACTTGGCTTGCCACCTCGCCGAGTCCCTTTCTCTATACGCAAGTCCAATAGTCCTTCATCCTACTCGCTGAGTTGCATGAACAACTCATTGAGTTCGTCTTCATCCGAAGAACACTCTAAGATGTGACTCGCCGAGTTGTATGAACAACTCGTCGAGTTGTTCTTGAGACAAGAAGATTGCCATGAACTCGCCGAGTCATGGCACTGAGTCGCCGAGTGACATCATGAGTGAGTATGGCTTCCAACCCACTGAGTCATACCCTATGACTCACTACTCCAACTTGCAAACACAAAAGGGAACAACCCTGGGACTCGCGACCCGACTCGCCGAGTCAGATGAACGACTCGCCGATTCGTCCACATGCAAAAACTATACACGCGATTTTGCTTGGATCCAGCTCTTGCCATTCATAGATCTGGGTTCCTAGGGCCTGGTTTACACGTAAAGTTTCCAACTTTACGTGTAAATAAACATCCATGAGAGTTTTAGGGCTCAAAATGCACCAAAAGGGTAGATCTAGGGCTTACATGCACTATGATTCCATAAAGGCAGTAGATCCAAGCTACTAGAGCTCAATCATGCCTAGATCTAGAGGCTAAACAACTTATCATCCACTCTATTACACAAACAAGCTTGGGGAAAGGTTCAAGAAAGACTTTCATGGAGCTACAAGGGACAACAAGCATAAAAACAGAGGGAAAATGAGTTATACCTCAAGGAAATCACTGATATAACACCAATAAGCCTGGCCTCCTTCTTTTCTTCTTGATCTACTCTTCTTTCTCCTCAAAAACTTCAAGAACACACCCAAAACACTTCAATCTCACAAGGAAAAGGGAAAAACGATGTTGGGGGCTCTGAGGGTGAATGGGGGCGAGCTTGCGGCGGAAATGAGGGTTTAAATAGGATGCAAACCCTTGAAATTTAGGGTTTCATCAAACAGTTGTGACTCGTCGAGTCGAGAATATGGACTAGCCGAATCGCCAACTTAAACGTGCCCCCGGACCGCGTCCCTACTCGGCGAGTCGGACCTACAACTCACCGAGTCCAAGGCTAAAATGACAAATACTTAGATAAATTTTTACGTACCAGGAACTAGGTGCTACAAATCTCCCCCACTTATTTTAGAATTCGTCCTCAAAGTCTGCCGCTCGATCCTGAAACAACTCGGAGTAATGCTCCATCATTTCTTCCACCGGCTCCCAAGTCCATTCCGAACCCTTGCGGTGCTGCCATTTCACTTTCACTAGCTCCACCCTCTTGTTCCTTAGATCCTTTGACTTCCGGTCGAGGATTTCTACTGGGCGCTCAATGTAATTTAGGCTGTCATCAACCTGTATATCCTCTAATGGAACCACCACTGAATCATCCACGAGACACTTCCGCAACTGGGAGACATGGAAAGTGTTGTGGATCTGGCTGAGCTCGACTGGCAGATCCAGTCTATATGCCACCTTGCCCACCCGGGCTATAACCCTGAACGGTCCAATGAATCTTGGGCCCAACTTGCCCCACTTCTTGAATCGAATGACGCCTTTCCAAGGTGACACCTTCAGGAGAACCATATCCCCGACCTGGAACTCTAGGTCTGATCGACGCTTGTTGGCGTAACTTTTCTGCCGACTCTGTGCAGTCTGAAGCCTTCTGCGAACCTGCTGGATTCTCTCGGTCGTCTTGAGCACCACCTCGGTGCTCCCCATGACCCTCTGGCCAACTTCACCCCAGTATATCGGGGTCCTGCATCTCTGACCGTACAACATCTCGAATAGGGGACGGTCAATACTCGCGTGGTAGCTGTTGTTGTATGAGAACTTAGCCAAGGGAAGATAGGTATCCCAGTTACCACTGAAATCTAACACGCACGCCCGCAACATATCCTCTAAATTTTGGATGGTCCGCTCACTCTGGCCATCTGTCTGCGGGTGAAAGGCGGTGCTAAAATGCAAACAAGTGCCCAATTCATCATGAACCTCTTCCAAAACCTGGAAGTGAACCGCACATCTCGATCTGATATCACTGACACTAGCACCCCGTGTCGCGCCACTATCTCCCTGATATAGATATCGGCCAAGTTTTCGGCCGAGATACTCTCCGGAATCGGAATAAAATGGGCGCTCTTGGTCAACTGATCCACGATGACCCAAATCGAATCTACTCCTCGCGCCGTTCGCGGAAGTTTCGTGATAAAATCCATCGTAATATCCTCCCATTTCCACAACGGGATATCCAACGGCTGCATCTTGCCGTGCGGTCTCTGATGCTCGGCCTTGACCTTCCTGCAGGTCAAACACCGCTCGACGTACCATGCCACATCCCGCTTCATGCAGGGCCACCAATAGTCCAGGCGAAGATCCCGATACATCTTTGTCACCCCTGGATGAATAGAGAATCGGGATTTGTGCGCATCCTCCATCAAGATCTGGCGCACGCCTCCATGATACGGCACTCACACCCTACGGTGTAGTGTCAATAACCTCCGACTATCATAATCGAAGGAGGTGACTTGTCCTACTATTCGCTCACTCTTCCGATGCTCCTCCTGTTGAGCCTCCCGAATCTGCTCCAACAGGGGAGTCACCACGGTCATCCTCATGCAAACAGCCCTGATCGGCGCCACCTTGCAGCTAAGCGCATCGGCCACCACATTAGCCTTCCCCGGGTGGTAAAGGATCTCGCAATCATAATCCTTCACCACGTCCAACCACCGACGTTGCCTCATGTTCAGATTCGGCTGATCCATGAGGTACCTCAAACTCTTGTGGTTCGTGTAAATGGTATAACGAACCCCGTAAAGGTAATGCCGCCATATCCTGAGGGCGAAGACTACCGCCCCCAACTCCAAATCATGTGTCGGGTAGTTCGCCTCGTGAGGCTTCAGCTGCCTCGAGGCATAAGCAATGACATGCCCCCTCTGCATCAACACTGCGCCTAAGCCTGAGATCGACGCATTGCAATATACCACAAAATTCTCCACGCCCTCGGGCAGGGCTAAGATCAGTGCCTCGCACAATCTCTGACTCAGAGTCTCGAACGCTGCTTGCTACTCAAGCCCCCATCAAAAGACCACCGCTTTCCTAATCAACCGTGTCAAGGGTACGACTATCTTGGAGAAATCCTAAATGAACCTCCGATAGTAGCCTGCTAATCCTAGGAAACTCCGAATCTCAGATGGAGACTTCGGAACCTCCTACCTCATCATGGCCTCCACCTTGGTCGGGTCTACTGAAATCCCGTTCTGGTTGACGAGGTGCCCAAGAAACTGCACCTCGTGCAACCAAAACTCACATTTGGAGAACTTGGCATACAAGCTCTCCCTCCTCAGGGTCTCCAAAACCTCCCTCAGATGCTCCTCATGCTCCTCCTGAGTCTTGGAATAAACCAAGATGTCATCAATGAAAACTATCACAGACCGATCCAACATCCGCCTACACACACGGTTCATGAGGTCCATGAACGCGGCAGGAGCATTGGTGAGCCCAAACGACATCACCACGAACTCATAATGGCCATAACGTATCCGAAACGCGGTCTTCTGTATATCCTCCTTTCTAACCCTCATCTGATGATAGCCCGAACGCAAATCGATCTTGGAGAACCAAGATGCTCCCTACAACTGATCGAAGAGGTCATCAATCCTCGGGAGTGGGTAACGGTTCTTCACCGTTACCTTATTTAGCTCCTGATAATCTATACACATTCGATGCGACCCGTCCTTCTTCCTCACAAACAGGATTGGGGCTCCCCATGGTGAACTGCTCGGACGAATAAATCCCTTGTCTAGCAGCTCTTGCAGCTGCGTAGACAACTCCTGCATCTCGGGAGGAGCCAACCGATAGGGTGCCTTGGCTATTGGAGCCGCACCAGGAACTAGATCGATCCTGAACTCCACCTGATGCTCCAGAGGTATTCCAGGAAGCTCCTCTGGGAACACATCAGCGTAGTCTCGCACCACTGGAACTGTTGGATAAGGTGTCTAAGTCCATAACTTATTTGGTATATACTTGACCCGACCCGGCATGGTCCGTTTGGGTTGCATTTCATCCAAACTATTTATGGATAATTTTATGAGAGTTATACACATATTATTATTAATATATTATAAGTTATAATATATTAATATGAAGTCATGTTATTTAATTAGTCTTAGTATTAAATTAATTATGAATTAATTTAGAGATTAAAAGGAAGACTAATTAGATTGTGGGCTATTGATTTTATATGGTGTGGGCTAACACCCATTTGTTAATGGGCTAGGCTTGTATGGAAGTCCATGGATGATCCATGGAGCTTTTAACCCATGGATCCTTGGAAAAGGAAAGGTCATGGGTTATTAGGGTTTCACCCTAATCATGTACACTATATAAGCATGCTTATATTGCATGAAATAGCCACTAGTGTATGTGTTTGTGTGTGGCCAAAAATTGTAGTGTGTATACACTCTCTCAAAGTTTTCCAAGGGTTTGTGGTGATTTGTGATTCCATTTGAGGCATTCACACTATTGGTGCTTGGCCCTCAAACTCCTTAAGAATCAAACTTATCAAAAAGGTATGTAATCTCTTCTAACTCTTTTATGTTTAAAAGTACCCCATGCCATGTTAGATAGGTTATGAACCTTGGAAAATTATTATTTTGCATGTATTTAGACAAACATAGATCCAAGGTTTATTAGGGTTGCATGCACACTTAGGAAGTGTTAGATTGCTCAAAACCCAACAGTGGTATCAGAGCCTAGGCTTGCTTGTTTGATACTTGATGCAAAATAGTGAAAAAAGTCTAAATTTTTGCTGTCTGCATGATGGACTCGCCGAGTCCAAGGCAAAATTCAACCTACTCGCCGAGTAGGTTCCTGCACTCGGCGAGTAGAAGGTTCAGAATGCAGATTTTCGACTTTTGCTGCTGGAAATGGACTAGAAACTTTACCCCAAACTGTTTTGATGTTTTAAAACTTATTTTAGTTGGTGTAATGGTTGTTCTAATCCATTTACAATAGCATATATCAAAATTTCATGCTTTGTATGTGTTCATATAAATTTTTGAAACTTTGATAATCATGTTCATGTTCTTATGAATTTAGAAGACGATAGGAATTATTTGCTGCATTGTTTAGGATTAATTCTTGATCATTTATGTGTTTTGATGGAGTCCATAATTTGTCCTCAAGTTATGGATATCCAAAGATCACTTTTCTTTAACACACATTAAAAACACATAAGTTACATAAAATGAAGAGTCTTCATTTTATGAACCTTTAATTCATAAGTTATGAAATGAAAAGTTTTGAAGAGTTACAAAACTTGTCCTCAAGTTTTGGAATTTGGAAAAGTTTCACACACTTTAATAAACTTTAATTCCAAAACTTAGAATTTTAAAAGTTAAAATTCAACACTTATACTATTTATAACATTAATGGTTAATTATATATATATATATATATATATATATATATATATATATATATATATATATATATATATATATATATATATATATATGTATAAGAACAAGTCGTTTTACCGTTAGTAGGCCTCATTCACGAAGCCGGTCTATAAGGTGGGTATAAGGTCGTTGCCTATAAAATGGCGACTTAATGAGTGTATACTCTCACCCACCGCTTGCTTGACTGGTGGAGGGTCGTTAGCCGAACGGGTAAGATAAAGACTTATAAATTCTCATTAAGTATGATGAATATTATAAAGTAACTAAATCTTTTATTTAATTCCCAATCTTAGTTACTTTAGGAAAAATGTGAACATGGTGCTAATCCATGGAATTCACACTTTGTACCTTACCAAGTCGTTAGTGGAGCGTGTGTGGTTAACCGGCACACTAACTTGGACTAGTAAGGATCACGAAGGGTGAATTAATGTTTGTCATAGATCAATGGAGCGTGTGTGGTTAACCGGCACATTGATTAGGTGATAATATTAAGGGTACCAAGTGAATTGGCATGGTTATTCACACCATGTTTTGTGATCCTCGGCATCCCAGTCACAAAACTTGAAGGGCACAATCGTCATTCACCTAGGAATTTCAAATCCAATTAAAACCTAATAAATCATTTCGTTTTCGTGGTGGAAATTGGTGAATCGTCATTCACCTACCTTTCAAATATATTATTACTTAGATTACGGCATCCCTCTTCTAAGTATAATATATTGTGATTAGATCCTAGCCTTAATATTACATTTGGGTGTCTTATTAAGGACTCTATATATCTAATCTAAACTTACTTTCTTCTTTCAGATGTCTTCCAACAATAATGCTTCTGGCTCTAACCCAACTGGTTCTTTCTCTCTCATGAATCTTTGTGGGAGAGTCATCTTTGATGGTTCAAACTTCATGGATTGGATAAGGAACATCAGGATGGTAACTCGTTATGAGGACAAGGAATATGTCCTCGATAAGGAGTTAAAAGAGCTTGATGAGTCTACTGCTACTCCTGAGGAGATCGCTGAATTCAGGACACATGAGAGAGATGCTACTAAGGTGGCATGCATCATGATGGCCACGATGATAGCCGAGCTCCAAAACTCCTATGAGGACTTCTACCCTTTTGAGATGCACCAAGACCTGATGGAAAGGTACCATCAGAGTGCTTGTCAAGAGCGGTATGAAATAATCTCCTCCATAATAACAACCCGCATGAAGGACGGTGAATCCGTCACGGCCCACATGCAAAAGATGCAAAGGTATGTGGACCGTTTGCTGAAGCTGAATGTAAACTTCCCTGAGGAGTTGGCAATTGACATCATTTTGCACTCCTTACCTTCTTGTTATGACCATTTTCGTATGACATATCATATGAATAAGGAGGAAGTTACCCTTAGCAAGCTTCAAGGACTCTTGAAGACCGCTGAAGCCGGTCTTAAGGGCAAGTCGGTTGTTACCTCTACTACTCCTACTCCAACATCTACCCCTGTTTTGGCTATCGGGCAAGGCAAAGGGAAAAAGAGGAAGCACCCTTCGAAGGGTACCAAGGGAAAGTCTCTTGAAGGCTCCTCATCAACGACCAAGAGAGGTTCTGCCACTCCTTCTGCCATTCCCAAGGATGCTGATTGCTACTATTGCCAGGACAAGGGGCACTGGAAGCGAAACTACTCTAAATACTTGCAGGATCTGAAGGATGGGAAAGTGAAACCCACCCACGCAGGTATTTACACAATATTGTCTAATAACTCACCATATTCTAACTCTTGGGTGCTTGATACAGGATGTGGTATTCACATATATTTTGATTTGCAGGGCCTAAGAAGAAGTGAGGATGTGGAGCACGGGAAGATAAACTTGATCATGGGGAATAGGAAGGCTTCACCTGTTTCCAAGATTGGAGATTATACTTTGTTGCTGAATAATGGGTTAAAATTAGATTTGAATAAATGTGTGTACTCGTCTCAAATGGCGAGGAATATTATTTCCTTTCATGCTTTGTACAAACAAGGTTTTACCTTTTCGTTTGATAATGAATGTAGTGGTATTAATGCTTCCTTTAAAAATGTGTTTTATTTTAAAGAATTACCTTGTGATGGTGTGTATGAAACTGTGTCGATTGTAGACAACTTAGGAAATAATGTGTTGTATATTGATTCTTCTACTAGCCTAGATAAAGCATCATTGTGGCATTGTCGTCTTGGACATGTAAACAAGAAACGCATAGGCCAACTCCAAAAGAGTGGAGTCTTGGAATCATTCGACCTTAAATCGGATGATAGTTGTGAGTCTTGTCTACTTGGAAAGATGACAAAATCACCCTTCACTGGAACTTGTGAAAGGGGTGAGGGTTTGTTGGACCTAATACATACTGATGTATGTGGATCATTCAAAACCGCCACAAGGGATGCTAATCGGTATTATGTGACTTTTATTGATGATTTTAGTAGATATGGGTATGTCTACTTAATCAAAAATAAGTCAGAAACCTTTGAAAGGTTTAAGGAATTCAAACAGGAAGTAGAAAATCAATTGGTCAGGAACATTAAGATGCTTCGATCCGATCGAGGTGGTGAGTATCTTAGTACCGAGTTCCTTGACTATCTTAAGGAGTGTGGGATTGTCTCACAATTGACTCCTCCCAGGACACCACAGCTAAATGGTGTAGCTGAGAGGCGTAATCGAACCTTGTTAGACATGGTTCGCTCCATGATGAGTCGAGTTTCGCTACCAATCTCTTTTTGGTGGTATGCCTTAGAGACTGCCGCCCATATTCTTAATCTAGTCCCTACAAAGAAGGTTACCAAAACACCTCATGAGATGTGGACTGGGAAGGTTCCCAATTTGGACCACATCAAAATTTGGGGTTGCGAAGCTTTCGTGAGGCGTGAAACTCATGATAAGCTTGAACCCCGAAGTGAAAGGTGTATTTTCATCGGCTACCTATAGAAATCCTTCGGTTACCTCTTCTACAGACCTAGTGAGAATGTGGTCTTTGTAGCAAGAAGAGGGGTCTTTCGTAAGAGAGAATTTATAAGCCAAGGAGACAGTGGGAGACAAATTGATCTTGAAGAAATTCAAGAATCAATTGGTGAAGGAACCTCAGACACTAGCAATCAACCTGAGGAGGAAACTCCTGTTGAGCCAGCTGACGAGTCTGTACCTCCGAGGCATTCCACACGGGTTAGGAACACACCTGCGTTTTATTATGATTTTCACATTACTACGGAAGTTGATACATTTATCAGTGATAGTACACTGATAAATTTAGATGAACCTAGCAGTGTTAAGGAAGCCATGGCAGGCCCGGAGTCTGCTAAATGGAAGGAGGCTATGGACAGCGAGATACAGTCCATGAATGACAATCAAGTTTGGAACTTGGTTGACAATGTACCAGGCCGTAAAACCGTCGGGTACAAATGGATCTTCAAGAAGAAGACCGACATGGAAGGAAAAGTGCATACTTATAAGGATCGACTGGTTGTGAAGGGTTTTACTCAGACTCAGGGTATTGATTATGATGAAACCTTCTCGCCGGTAGCAAAGATTAAGTCTATTAGGGCTATGCTAGCCATTGCTGCATTTCATGATTATGAAATATGGCAAATGGATGTCAAAACCGCTTTTCTTAATGGAAAGTTGGCTGAGGATGTGTACATGAATCAGCCAGAGGGTTTTGTCAGTGCAAAGTACCCTAATAGAGTATGCAAGCTTGAGAAATCCATTTATGGATTAAAACAAGCATCTCGTAGCTGGAATCTTTGTTTCGATGAGAAGGTCAAAGAGTTTGGCTTCTCGAGAAGTGAAGATGAGTCTTGCATGTATGTCAGAGCTAGTGGGAGTATAGTTAGCTTCTTGGTACTGTATGTGGATGACATACTACTTATAGGAAATGACATCCCAACCTTGCAGGAGGTTAAGTCCTGGCTTGGGAAGTGCTTTGCTATGAAGGACCTAGGGGAAGCTGCCTATATCCTAGGGATAAGGATATTAAGAGAAAGGAGTAAAAGACTAATTGGACTTAGTCAGAGTACCTACTTGGATAAGGTGTTGAAAAGGTTCAACATGAAGAATTCCAAGAAAGGAGATTTACCGATCCAAAGCAATACCAAGCTGAGTAAGACTCAGAGTCCGAGTACAGAGGCAGAGATAGCTGAGATGAGCCAATTAGCGTATGCTTCCGCTGTTGGCTCGATCATGTATGCTATGACTTGTACCCGCCCTGATGTGGCCTTTGCTTTGAGCATGGTCAGCAGGTATCAGGGGAACCCTGGTAAAGCTCATTGGACTGCGGTAAAGAACATTCTCAAGTACCTGCGGAGGACTAAGGATTGGATCCTTACCCTTGGTGGGAGTGATGACTTGAGAGTATTAGGGTATACTGATGCTAGTTTTCAGACTGATAGGGATAACTTTCGCTCTCAGTCAGGCTGGGTCTTTACCTTAAATGGAGGGGCAATCTCTTGGAAGAGTTCCAGTAGGAGACGGTGGCTGATTCGACTTGTAAATCAGAGTATATAGCAGCGAGTGAAGCAGCGAAGGAGGTGATATGGCTGAAGAACTTCATCGGAGACCTTGGAGTTGTGCCAGCTATTAAGGAGCCTATGGAAATTTTCTGTGACAACAATAGTGTGGTTGCTTTAGCTAAAGAACCGAGAGATCATGGGAGATCCCGACACATTGACAGAAAATATCACTTCATAAGACACAAGATAGAAGAAGGATTCCTCGTGGCAAAGAGGATATCATCAGATGAGAACCCTGCGGATCCCCTTACAAAGGGACTGACGAGGGCTAAGAATTTTCAGCATGCGAGGCGCATCGGGCTGAGGGACGATATTAGTTTTACAGATTAGATAGATTCTCTGAAACTTGTAAAATGTAATCAACATTTGATGATGAATAAAATTGTGATTTGTTTATGAGTAAGGAGTTGCTATCATTGTCAATTATTTACAATTGTTTCAGCTTTGCATGTTTTGACTTCCAGAATAATTAATTTATTCAAACCTCCACAATCGCTCATACGTCGGAAGTAGGTATGAATCAAGATTGTCATGAATTGGGTTTGTAGATGGCTAAAGGTGTTTAGACATGGCAATGGTTGCTACAACGTTCATGAGTACTCATAAGTTATGAGTATTGGAATAAACCCACGCTCACTTGTATCACTTCATGGGATTTATCTCGAGTGATCGTGAGACGGTAATATCATATAAGTCTTCAAACCTAGAGATATGAGTTGTTACCTATGAGTTGGTTGTGCATTGATTGCACGTAAACGCATCAATAACTTGATGTTATAAAACGTGCCTTTGTGTACAATTCAACAAGTAGTAGAACAAGTATATGAGTCGAAGTTTATCTGTTCCTTCTAGAAATAGAAGCGATATCTGGGCCCCTCGATGATTTTGTGTTGACCCATGTACCGGGCCTGGTCAGAACTAAATTGATGTGTTCAGTTGAGTTCTTTGTCAAACAAATCGGAAATCGAGAAACAACTGCCAGACAATAAGCAAGACATAGTTCCATGTGTTTGTCCGACTGATATCATGAGAACAGAGGATTGTATGATCACTTATCTTAAAATGGCGCTTCATAGTTCAACAGAGTTTTCGAGAGCTACGATTGCTGGTTGGTTCCTGAAGTAATAGGCAAATACAGCTATTAGACTTATCCAAGTGGGAGTCTGTTGGATAAGGTGTCTAAGTCCATAACTTATTTGGTATATACTTGACCCGACCCGGCATGGTCCATTTGGGTTGCATTTCATCCAAACTATTTATGGATAATTTTATGAGAGTTATACACATATTATTATTAATATATTATAAGTTATAATATATTAATATGAAGTCATGTTATTTAATTAGTCTTAGTCTTAAATTAATTATGAATTAATTTAGAGATTAAAAGGAAGACTAATTAGATTGTGGGCTATTGATTTTATATGGTGTGGGCTAACACCCATTTGTTAATGGGCTAGGCTTGTATGGAAGTCCATGGATGATCCATGGAGCTTTTAACCCATGGATCCTTGGAAAAGGAAAGGTCATGGGTTATTAGGGTTTCACCCTAATCATGTACACTATATAAGCATGCTTATGTTGCATGAAATAGCCACTAGTGTATGTGTTTGTGTGTGGCCAAAAATTGTAGTGTGTATACACTCTCTCAAAGTTTTCCAAGGGTTTGTGGTGATTTGTGATTCCATTTGAGGCATTCACACTATTGGTGCTTGGCCCTCAAACTCCTTAAGAATCAAACTCATCAAAAAGGTATGTAATCTCTTCTAACTCTTTTATGTTTAAAAGTACCCCATGCCATGTTAGATAGGTTATGAACCTTGGAAAATTATTATTTTGCATGTATTTAGACAAACATAGATCCAAGGTTTATTAGGGTTGCATGCACACTTAGGAAGTGTTAGATTGCTCAAAACCCAACAGGAACCTCGCTCACCGTCGCCTTACCCGTCTCCCGGGTATCCATAACATATGCGACATACCCTGCGCATCCCTGCTGGAGGTAGCGCCTAGCTTTCACTGCTGAACATACTATAGGTCCACGCGGTGGCCTCTCGCCGTGGATCACCAACTCTCCCCCGCTTGGGGTCCTGACCCGCACTAGCTGCTGTGCGCAATCTATCACCGTCCCATTAGGGCTCAACCAATCCATGCCTATAATCACCTTGTTCCCTCGCAACGGTATGGGAACCAAATCCACCAAATAACGCTCCTCAAATAACCTCAAAACACAATCCCTGAACACTGCTGATGCTTGCACCGGTCGATCATCAGCAATCTCTACCTCTAAAGGGCAATCCAACATGCCCGAGGACTCAGTAAACCTCTTGCTAAGCGCAAGGGAAACAAATGACCGGGTGGCACCCGAGTCGAACAACACCTGAACCGGAATATCGTTCACATGGAATGATCCTAATGCATATACACAAAGCACATATCAATAACATAACATCATAAAAAAAAGTAGAGGAAAAGAATCATCCCCGTCACCACATCGGGTGCGGCGCGTGCCTCTTCTGCAGTCAGTTGAAACGCCCGGCTCCTCACCACTGGAGCCTCTACCTTGCCCTGCCGGCCATCTGTAATCCGCAGGGTAGCTGGAGCTGGCGCCTTAACCGGCGCTGGTGATGTTAACTGGGGGCAATTGGCCTTCTTGTGGCCCCTCTGGTTGCAGTGGAAACACAACAACTCCGATATCTGAATCACAGGTGCAGGGGCGGTACAATCCCTGCTGAAGTGCCCTAACTTGCCGCACTTGTAGCAGCCTGACGATCCCAACTTGCACGCTCCCTCGTGCGTCTTGTCGCATTTCCTGCAGCGGCCCCGTCCCTGTTGGCCTTTCGGCCGCGCATCTGATCCCTTAGGCTTCTTCCCTGAAGCCCCCATAACATGCGCCTCTTCCATCTTCCTCTTCCGGATGTGCTCCAGATCTATCTCCCTCTCCCTTGCCCTGGCAATCATAGAGTCCAGCGTAGGGCAAGCTGAAAAACTAACATGCTTCCGAATATCAGCTCGTAGCATATCATGATAGCGGGTCCTCCTCATATCCTCGTCACCCGCATACTGGGGCACCAGCAACGCCCTCTCCCAGAACTTGGCGGTGATCTCCGCCACAGTCTCCATCGTCTGTCTCATATCTAGGAACTCCCTGGCCAGCTGCTGAAGCTCGACAGCCGGCGCAAACTCTGCCCTGAACCTGGTCACGAAGTCCGACCAGGTCATAGCCTCGACAGCCGAGGCTCCCAATGAGTCACCGACGGACTCCCACCAATCCCTAGCTCGATCTCTCAAACATCCTGTTGCATATCTCACCTTCGACCTCTCAGGGCAGAAGCTAGTCAACTGTGCAGACTCAATGTCTGCAATCCATTGTCTGGCAGCTATGGGGTCCTTCGCCCCATGAAAGTACGACGCACCACTGCCCCGAAAGTCCTTGAAGGACAGTGTGCGGGGTCCTGACTAGCCAGATGCCATGTCGCTCCTGAATGCACGGAGGCGATCCTCTATCATCTACAATATCCCTTCCTTAATCAACAAGAAGATAATGGGGGTCGACTCAAGGATGCCTCTGGTGATCTCTGATGCGATGAACTCGCGTAGTCCCTCATCTACTGGCTCGGAACCTGGTCCCGAACCCGATCCCTCTCATGTAATGCCAACTGCTCGCCTCGGGCGTAGTACCACCATTCTGAAATACAAAGAAATAACAACTGTTAGTGATACTCATACCCCTGGAGGGATCACACCCACTACAGGTTCCCTGGTCTTATCTTAGCCTTCCTCGGTTCGGGTACGGATCCTCTGCTTTCAGTAGTACGGGCCCATACTACCTTCCACATCTATCCGTACCTTCCCTAAAGACCGCCTCGACTCAACCAGGTCCCTTCCACTACCGCTGATCACTGCTACTTTTATCCTAGGCTTTCCCTAGGAAACCGCTGACCCACCCATCCCAATCCTCAGCTGTTGATGGTCTCTTTGTGATGCCAATTAGCTATTACCTAAATACAATCACATGCGACGAGGCTCGGATAATCCTTCGAGTAAGGGACTCATCCCTATAACGGTTAGGACTCAAACAAGTGTTGGATTAATGTCTAAGTCCATAACTATAATTGGTAAGACTTGAACCGACCCGGCATGGTCCATTTGGGTTGCATACCATCATGCACTTGGATGAGAGAAATAAGACACTTATGGTTATTAATATATTATAAGTTCTAGTATATTAATAATAAGAATAATGATATTATTTAATTAGTATTGATCAAGAATTAATCTAGGATTAATTAAGTGATCAAAAGAAGACTAATTAAATATATGGGTTGATTGTGTAAATCATCCATACTTGTATAGTGGGCTAATGCTCCATGGATAATCAAGTTGGGCTAAAACCCATAGGATGGTCCATGGATGCTCCATGGTGTATTTGTACCCATGGATCCAAGGAAATGGAAAGCCATGACAATTAAGAGTTTACCCTAATTGTAACACTATATAAAGATATTATTCTTGGCAAAATCGGACACTAGAGTATCATTCTAGAGAGGGCTAGCCGATTTTGATGAGTGTAGAATTCTCTCAAGTCATTCCAAGTGTTTTGATGATTGTGATTCCATTTGAGGTGTCACACTTGGGGCACTAGGCACTCAAGCTTCATGAAGACTTTCTACACCAAAGAGGTATGTATTCTATCTTGCTATAGTTATTGTTTTGTATGCTAGATTAGGATAATACCTTGGAAGTTCTTATTTGCATGTATAATAGAGAAAACATAGATCCAAGGTATTTAGGGTTGCATGTACACTTAGGAGTGTTAGAATGCTCAAAACCCAACAGTGGTATCAGAGCCTAGGCTTCTTTTCTTGTTATACCTGCAATAGAAGCTGAAAAAACGAATCTGGTGCTGTCTGGCCATCAGACTCGGCGAGTCCATCAGGAGACTCGACGAGTCCATGCCTAAAAAGTGATGAATTCGATCCAACTCGCCGAGTTTGTTCATGCACTCGACGAGTTGGACCCCCAGACAGCATATTTTCGAGTTTTTTGGCTAGAAATGGACTAGGAACATTACCCTAAGTTGTTTTTGATCTTATAAACTTGTTTTTGATGTGGTAATGTTCATGCTAATCCATTTTCAAAGATAATTGTCAATAGATTCATGTTTTGTATTAGTTTAAGGTTTAGACTAATTACATGAAAAAGTTTGATTTGAATTATCTTGTTCTTATGAGTTGCTTAGATTAATAGAAATGTTGAGTGAAATAGTTGTTTTCAATCCATTTTAATCTAAGAGTTGAGTATAAAATGTGTTTGTGTAACTTGTCCTCAAGTTACATGAAGAGTCACATTAAAGACTTATAAAACTCATAATAGTTGGCAATGGTTACAAAATGAAGAGTCTTGTGTCATTGAATAACTTTTTTATGACTCCATAACTTGTCCTCAAGTTATGGAAGTTCAAGAGTCACTTCATTAAAGAAAAATATGTAACCATAATTAAATCCATAAGTTATAAAATAAAGAAAAAGTTAGTTCTTTTATTAGTTTAAAGTCTTCCATAACTTGTCCTCAAGTTATGGAACTTGAAGAGTTTTTGGATTAAAACTACTTTAAACACATAAGTTATGGAATTAATTAGTTTTGAATAGTTTCAAAACTTGCCCTCAAGTTTTGGAATTTGAAAAGTTTTCAAGTATGAATACTTTAATTCCAAGTTAGCCCTTAGAATTTTAAAAGTTAAAATTCAACCCTTATACTTTATAATATTATAAGTTAATAATATATATATATATATATATATATATATATATATATATATATATGTATAAGAGTAAAGTCAGTCTTACCGCTAGTACGCCTCATTCACGAAGCCGGTCTATAAGGTGGGTATAAGGTTGTTGCCTATAAAATGGCAACTTAATGGGTGTCCACTCTCACCCACCGCTTGCTTGACTGGTGGAGGGTCGTTAGCCGAACGGGTTTGACAGGACTAGAATTCTCCTTTCATTAAAAGTATTAATGAAAAATACTAAGTAACTAAACTCTTAATAATACCCAATCTTAGTTACTTAGGAAAAATGTGAATAAGGTGCTAATCCATGAAATTACACTTTGCACTTTGTTTAAGTCGTTAGTGGAGCGTGTGTGGTTAACCGGCACACTAACTTGGACTTAACAAGGTAGGTAAAGGGTGACTTAATATTTATCATAGTATCGATGGAGCGTGTGTGGTTAACCGGCACATCGATTGAGGGGTAATTTATTAAGGGTACCAAGTGATTTGCATGGTTACTTCACACCTTGTTTTGTGATCCTCGGCATCCCAGTCACAAAACCTGAAGGGCACACTCGAGATTGAAACATGCCTTTGAAAAGTTCAATGAATCTCAAAGATCTAGGAGTTTCAAAACCAATTAAAACCTAATAATACATTTCGTTTATCTTGGTGGAAATTGGTGAATCGTCATTCACCTACCTTCAAATATTTTATAGCTTGGATTACGGCATACCTCTTCTAAGTTATAAAATAGTTTGTTGGGTCCTAGCCTTAATATTTCATATTGAATATTAAGGACTTAAGATCAACTATCTTGAATATCTCCCAAAAGATGTCTGGTTTAGACACCTATGATCTTCCCAAATCTCTTGAAACAAGGTTTCCTAATGAGGTTGATGTCCCATGGATATCATACTTCTTTCTCCTCCTCCGATCATTCTCCCCAACCCACAAGTTCTTGGAAAAAAAAAAGTTAAGGTCACTCAAGCTTTATTGGCAAGGCAAGGTCTAGGTGTGGACACATCTTGGAGATGTACTCACATATTGACAAGCCGGGAGAGTTGGGTGTCAAAGTCTTGAGAAAGTTGGTGGTTCAATCACTTTCTAAGTCACATAGTGAGTTCCTTTGGGACACCTATGTAACAGACTATGACAAGACCCTTAATGATCTTATCTATTTGTTAAGATCAACTTTCTTAAAACTTGATGGACATTGACAATAGTGACACAGGAAAACTCGGAAAGCATTCTCTTCCCAATGGAAAGGGATCGGCCATAGTCAACTCGGTTGACCAAATGGTAAAGAGAAAAAGCTAAGTCTGTGATAGTCCCGTGTACCTTTATCAAAGGGTCCATATGTTTATATTGCCAAAGAAAGGGGCATTGGTTGCGAAGCTGCCAAAATTTACCTAAGGATGTTAAAGTCAATAAGTTTGACTCTACTTCAGGTAAAGTCCACTATCTAACTCTGTTAAGTTTCTATTCTGAGATTCTTGATACATGATGTGACTGGGTCACATGGTGATGTTTTAAGAATCAAAGAAAAAAGTGAAGAAACTTAAAGAAAGAATATGCTGAATCTGATCGCGTAGATGGATTTCTGTCGCATAGTTTGAAAATCGGATTCTTGAGCTACTTCTTAGGAGTTATGAGATATTGCTTAAGGATTAGATAACAACAAGTTTTCATATGGATTGTAAGGATAAGTTTTTCCGCAAAGTTTTAAAATAAAAGAAAAATTTTTGATTTTATTTATTTTAAAATATCCTTACAATGGCATTTGAGGAAAAATTGTTGCTTATATGATTCCATTAATAGCAAAAGTGGAAATATGAAATTGATTCTTTCTTTTGTGGTAATGTCTAGATTTACCAAATAAGGAAAGATTCTCATCACCCAAGTTTCAATTGGACCGGAACTTGGAATCATGCAAGTTGTATAGCATAATGAATGAGAACTTTCAAGTATTGGAAAATTAAGACTAATTACTTGTTCACATGGATGTGTGAGTCAAGTAAAGGACTAAGAGATCGAGTACACATTCTTGTGCACTGATTAAGTCCACCACAAAATTTTGATAAGACTGTTCGTCATGATTTACTTAAGTTCAGTAAATATGATTATACTTACAAGCTTAAGTGTAACTCTGAGACATTGGAAAAAGGTTCCAATGTAAGGCAGAGCGAATAAGAAGAATCAAATAAGGCAGAAGGATAAAAGTTTCTCAAATCTGAAAAGATGGGAGAGTACTTTAGTATCAGTTTTGTGATCATCTTAATGATTAAGAAACCATAGCACAATTAGTTCTCTAAGGAAATCTTAGTGCATTCTTATGACTAAGAAGAGGGATCTTGAATTGTTGAAATGGTTAAATCAAGAAGATGAGTCATACTTCGTTCCAATACAAGTCTTAGAGTCATACTCCAAGATTGTAACTTGAGTGACATGTCTTAAAGAAGGTTTAAATCACTTGTCAAATGTAAGAGTAAAAGTTTTCTACTCTTGTACATTTGAAATTGGTAAGTTGTGATGTTTTGGATAAAACAAAGATCAACTTAGGCCAATTGTGTGAAGTGTTTTTCTTGATTAGAATCCACACTATCTCTTGAATATTTGACAAGGGAGTCTTATAGGTCAAGAGGACAGTGGGAGTATTAAAGGTCTTGAAAGTCTCAAGAACTAATCAAGAATAAAACCTGAAGTTCTTCACTAGCACACGACTTGAGGTTCATAACCTATCGTGTTGACATATTCTGTGCCCATTCCAGTTAAAGTTGGTTTTGCATATGAGTTCTTAGAATTCTCAATTTGTTGCACAACAACTTGGAAGCAATGGCAGGCCCTTGAGCTGCCAGGTGGCAAGAAGTTAAGATTGAGTTCGGTCCATATGAGTTTGGATTTGTCATTATCTTTGTCTTGTGATTATGGTTTTGACGATTCACATGGATAAGAACACATACACCATTAAATCTAAGTGTCATAAGGTTTCTCTCCGATTCATGAAAATGATGGTGAGGAAACACTTTCACTAAGTAGATTTTAACTAGATAGCAATTGTGATATTTGCATTCTCAAAGTCGTTAGTGGAGCGCGTGTGGTTAACCGGCACACTAACATGGACTTGTGAGAAGTGGCAAAAAGGTCTAAACATTATGATTACGGCATCCCTCTTCATAATTGTTTAGACACACAAGTGTGCTAACTAAGGGAAGGTGTATGCTTTTGATAAAGTTTTATCAAAACAATCTAGTTTCAGAAATCTGAACTTTGGTAAGAAAGTCAGCTGATTTCTGAGTACATGTCAAAGCTAGTGGGAGCATAAGTGTTATGCTAATAATCATCATGTTAGTGGGAGCATGATCATTATGATAAGTATTGCAAGCTAGCAATGTTAATTATAGAAAACGAAAGTTTCAAGTGGGAAAAAGTTGTTTTGCTATAATTAAGGGAGAGGAAATTATACTTCATCTCAAATCTATAAGCTTAGATCGTGAGGTTTTAATCACTTAGTCAAGGATATATATGAATTTCATGTTGGAATGGCTCAACATAAGGAAATTCTATATACGGGTCCATTATTTGCGTTCTAAAATTCAATTATGATTATGGCATCCCTTTTCATAGTCTGAATTATTAGAACTTGGCAAATTGAAATGGACATATTATAGCAAAAGACTAGTTTAGTCTTTATGTGAGACATCATGAATCGTGTCCCATATGCTTCAGATATAGGATCGATCGATTACATGTGCTATATTCATCCGTTCTAAAATTTTCAAAATGCCTAGGGCATTAAGAAGGGAAAAGCTTTAGAACTGGATATGACTAAAAGGATTAAACAATTGTCGAGGACAATCTAAGGTTTACCAAAGATTGGTTGCTCAAGGACAGTTGGAAGTATAGTGATAATTCTGGAAGGACCATATTGACATAATCTGTAAGGAGGCAACTCTTGTTCAGAAGTGATAGTCAAAATGGAATCTAGAAATGTTTCAAAGTTAGAATTTTCAATCTGTGTAAGATTAAGGAAACTTAATGCAAGAAGGATGTTTCCAAGGAGTTGATCTCCTTTGGAATACTCTGTAATGATTGTTGTCAAGTCTTTATGACTTTGTGCATAATCATTACAAGAGGATCAATGCATATAAGTTTAGAATCTAACAGATTTCAGTAAATGGCATGAATTTGGAATTCTTGCATTTGCGGTAAGGATTTTGAAGTGTGAAAAAAGAATCATTGAAGTTATGTTCAATTGATCTAGTTCACAAAGTAAAGATCATAGACAAACATAGTATGCATACTTGGTGTATGGCATGACTAGTGTTTGAGAAAAACATAGTGTACATGCTTGGAGCATGGGACAACTATTGTTTTAAATTCAAGATTAAAGTTGATAGCTGAAACAGTATACAATGAATAATGTGTAATCATATGGTGATAAATAAAAGGTGTTTTATTTATATTCATAAGTTCTGAGACCATATTGGATTCAATTATTATTGTGTTTCATTTTGCATGTTTTGACTTCCCGAATAAACTGGGTTATTCTTCTGGAATGACTAAGTTATTCAAACCATCCACAGTCGGTCATATTTTGGAAGTAGATATGAATTAAGACTGTCATGATGGGTTGTAGAGGTCTAAGGTGTTGGACAAGGCTACAACAATCATGAGTGCTCATAAGTTCTGAGTATTGGATTCAACCCGCGCTCATTGGAATCACTTCATGGATTTTATCACGAGTGATCATGAGACGATAATATCTTATATTCTTCAAACCTAGAGATATGAGTTGATAGTACATTGATCGCACGAAACCGCATTTGGTAACTCTGTTCTATAAAACGTGCTTTTGTGTATGATTCAACAAGTAGTAGAACAAGCCATATGAGTCGAAGTTTATCCATTCCTTTTACCTTCGGGATAAAAGCGATATCTGTGGGCCCCTCGATGATTTGATGATGACAAATGGAAGTGCTCGGCCGGGCCAGGACTGATTTGATTTGTTCAATTAGTCAGTCGTCATAAATCGGAAATCGGGAAACAACAAATGGACAGAGAGAATGATTATAATCCATGTCTCAGTCCATATGATATCTAGAATGGAGGAATATATGATCCCTTATCTAATGGACAAGTCACTGACAAAGGTCAGAGTTCATCGACAAGGTCAGAGTTCGACAGAAGCTTTTGAGAGCTATGATTGCCAGTTGGTTCCTGAAGTCATACGCAATAATAGTTTTAGACTTATCCAAGTGGGAGACTGTTGGATTAATGTCTAAGTCCATAACTATAATTGGTAAGACTTGAACCGACCCGGCATGGTCCATTTGGGTTGCATACCATCATGCACTTGGATGAGAGAAATAAGACACTTATGGTTATTAATATATTATAAGTTCTAGTATATTAATAATAAGAATAATGAGATTATTTAATTAGTATTGATCAAGAATTAATCTAGGATTAATTAAGTGATCAAAAGAAGACTAATTAAATATATGGGTTGATTGTGTAAATCATCCATACTTGTATAGTGGGCTAATGCTCCATGGATAATCAAGTTGGGCTAAAACCCATAGGATGGTCCATGGATGCTCCATGGTGTATTTGTACCCATGGATCCAAGGAAATGGAAAGCCATGACAATTAAGAGTTTACCCTAATTGTAACACTATATAAAGATATTATTCTTGGCAAAATCAGACACTAGAGTATCATTCTAGAGAGGGCTAGCCGATTTTGATGAGTGTAGAATTCTCTCAAGTCATTCCAAGTGTTTTGATGATTGTGATTCCATTTGAGGTGTCACACTTGGGGCACTAGGCACTCAAGCTTCATGAAGACTTTCTACACCAAAGAGGTATGTATTCTATCTTGCTATAGTTATTGTTTTGTATGCTAGATTAGGATAATACCTTGGAAGTTCTTATTTGCATGTATAATAGAGAAAACATAGATCCAAGGTATTTAGGGTTGCATGTACACTTAGGAGTGTTAGAATGCTCAAAACCCAACAACAAGAGCCATACAATAGGGTCAAATCCAACACTCTGAGATTATTCAACCCTGATCACATGTGACTAAAACGTATCCACCTAACAGCTAACTCCCATCACTCAAAGCCCACATAGCACAAAGCAAACATCATTTGGACATAAAGGAAACAATCTCAAGCAACTCTATCCTCATAGAGAAAAACTAAACTAGCATACAATGCTAAACTCGTACTATCAGGAATAACCTAAACAGGCTACCCTATTGCTGTCTACTCAATTCTAGCATGCAACTCTTTCATATACTGAAGCACATAAAGCAAGCACATAAGGCATCACTCCTAGATCCTTAGTCCTATTCTAGCATGTTGTTCTACAGAAACTGATAAACATAAATAAACTTGTATGGGTACATTGGGGAATACTTACTTGAGCTCGGCCGGTCGCGCACATCACACACTTCGTTTTTTCTTAAAACCCTTTATTTAGCCTTTTAGAAAACATTTTCTCTTTCCAAAATCTTTTAATCCCTCGATTTGAGTTCAAACACCCCCGAAGGTGTGTCCGAATCCCTCAAACCAGGGCTCTGATACCAACTTGTAACACCCCAAAAAATACGAGCCAAAAATTTCATTTTTGAAAACATAAGTTTAGCAAAACATTCGAATTAAAACGTTTACTGATCATAATATTTTAATAAGATATCACATGTCTGGAAACATTTCATAAAACATAATAATGTCAGAGTACAAATCCCCAGGAAGATCTCATGATGCGGAATACGAAGCATGTGTGTGATGGGCCGCTACCGCGCCAGCTCCTTCCCCTTCGAAAAAGAGGTACCTGAAACCAAAACTGAAAACTGTAAGCATGAAGCTTAGTAAGTTCCCCCAACTTACCACATACCATACAATCACATAGCATGCATATATCGTCAGGTATATCTGGGTGCCCGACCTACCCCTTCGGTCCTCTCGACCGGATACTGTCTATCATAACTGGGAGCTTGCCTCCCCTTCGGTCCTCTCGACCGGATACTGACTAGCATATCTAGGTGCTGGTCTCCCCTTCGGTCCTCTCGACCGGATGCTGACTAGCATATCTGGGTGCTGGTCTACCCTTCGGTCCTCTCGACCAGATACTGGGGACTATTTCACCCCTTACTACTACCACATAACACACATATCTCATAATCTATCTAGCATGGCTGGGCATGACCACCCCTTCAGCCTTATCGATCGATAATCTGGGGACTATCTCCCCCTACTGTCACTAACACATAGCAGCATATCATACTAGCACATAAACATATCATAGGTAGTAGCAACCTTAGATGAATATCACAGAGACAATCATCCATCATACAACTCCTACTGGTGGGCCGACATTGTGGTCGTAGACCCACGCTACTGGAAGGTAACTCACTTTGTAGTAGCTGCTGATTTGTGTGGGAATAATCTGTCTGCTGCTGCTGCTGCTCCGGAAATCCTCCGGCTGTAATTCCCACCAAACACTTAGTCAAATATTGCTAACCACCCTCAGGGTAAATTGTCCATTTACCCTTAACAAATCATGAGTCAATTCACAGTCAACTGCCAGTTGACCAGACTCGCCGATTTGGCTTGCCAACTCGCCGAGTCCCTTTCTCTATACCCAAGTCCAGTAGTCCTTCATCCTACTCGCCGAGTTGCATGAACAACTCGTCGAGTTCCCCTTCATCCGAAGAACACTCTAAGCTGTGACTCGCCGAGTTGTATGAACAACTCGTCGAGTTGTTCTTGAGACAAGAAGATTGCCATGAACTCGCCGAGTGACTTCATGAGTGAGTCTGGCTTCCAACCCACTGAGTCATACCCTATGACTCACTACTCCAACTTGCAAACACAAAAGGGAACAACCCTGGGACTCGCGACCCGACTCGCCGAGTCAGATGAACGACTCGCCGATTCGTCCACATGCAAAAACTATACACGCAATTTTGCTTGGATCCAGCTCATGCCATTCATAGATCTGGGTTCCTAGGGCCTGGTTTACACATAAAGTTTCCAACTTTAAGTGTAAATAAACATCCATGAGAGTTTTAGGGCTCAAAATGCACCAAAGGGGTAGATATAAGGCTTACATGCACTATGATTCCATAAAGGCAGCAGATCCAAGCTCCTTGAGCTCAATCATGCCTAGATCTAGAGGCTAAACAACTTATCATCCACTATAATACACAAACAAGCTTGGGGAAAGGCTCAAGAAAGACTTTCATGGAGCTACAAGGGACAACAAGCATAAAAACAGAGGGAAAATGAGTTATACCTCAAGGAAATCACTGATATAACACCAATAAGCCTGGCCTCCTTCTTCTCTTCTTGATTTACTCTTCTTTATCCTCAAAAACATCAAGAACACACCCAAAACACTTCAATCTCACAAGTAAAAGGGCAAAAACGATGTTGGGGGCTCTTAGGGTGAATGGGGGCGAGCTTGGGGTGGAAATAAGGGTTTAAATAGGGTGCAAACTCTTGAAATTTAGGGTTTCATCAAACAGCGGTGACTCGCCGAGTCGCCAACTTAAGCGTGCCCCCGGACCGCGTCCCTACTCGGCGAGTCGGACCTACAACTCGCCGAGTCCAAGGCTAAAATGACAAATACTTAGATAAATTTTTACGTACCAGGAACTAGGTGCTACACATTTGTTCAAACTTAAAGGTACAAATTTTGGCAAAATACACATAAGTAAAACAAACTTATATCAAACTTTACGGTTCCCATGACCAAAATGCATTTCATATAAGGATTTTGAATACCACATCATATAAAATGGAGTCATATCACTCTTTGTGAAAAACATAAAATAGTTAAATTTAGCATTCAAAACCATGTATAAGCATTCATATTGTTCATATGTTAAACTCATAAGTTTCAAATTTATAAACTTTGTAAATTCTTGAAATAGTATTATTTATGTATTATCTTACTTAATTTGGGAACCTACACTTAACTAGTGGGGAAAACTCCTCCCATATACATATCATGTTTTCGTACAAGAACAAAGGGTTTATATAAATGACGTTATGAGGACCCACCACCCCCACTACCTTCTCTATTACTGCCTCCTATACCATTGTGGCCATCCTATCTGCTACCATGATAATTCCAGCCACTACCGCGGCCATTAGAGTGATCAGAATTATGATTTCCATGGTTGTTTTTGGTGCTAGAATTGGTGGAGGAGATGGTTTGAAGATCGGTATTGAGGATAGTAAGAGAGGACGAGTGATCATGATGTACTGGTGGGGTTGATGTGAGGCGAGCATGATCTTGATTATAGATTGTTCTGCGAGAGTGAGAGTGGACTGTAACACAAGGAAGGTGGGGTAGGGTTTGGAGTTACCCAAAAAAAGTTTGATATGGACAAAATTTTGAGACAGACCGTTGATTTCATAGGTGACCAGGGTACATTCTGGGACTAGAGATCTGATGTTAGTGAGAAGATCGGAGATGGACTTCATACGAGTGTAATATTCCAAAACAGTTAAGTCACCAATAGTAATATTTCTTAGTTTGTCATTAAGTTCAATACCCTTCTATTCTTTGTTTTCATGAAATAAAATTTCAATGTATTCCCACACTTCCTTGGCGGTGCCATCCAGGTTGACAATAGCTTGAAGAACTGATTGAGTTAGAGTTCCATAAATCCACTGTTTAACTATACTATCAATAGTTTCCCACTCAGGATCAATAGTGCTAGATGAGTCTCTTGTTAAGGGATTATACACCTTATACCAAATATATTTTTTCTTAAATAATTCCTTCCATGAGTCATAGTTTAACCTATCAAGATCGAAAAGCAATGGAACATAGGATTTGATAATTGTGACATCGTAGATACGATCACTAAGACTGGATTTCGGGGCCTTATCTTCTTTAGGCATGATACAAAGAAAGAATGAGTAGCAAGATGAACGAGAGAGAAGGTAGAGAATTACCAAGATGGCTATCTAAATAGAGAAGCTTCATTGGGGAAGAATCAACGATCAAAGTGTTGGGTCAGCCATGACTCAATTGATGTGTTCAATTTGAAGTCTTATGTTATCATCACAAATCGGGAAACTGAGAAACAAAATTTTAGACAATAAGATTGCTTCTAATCCATTTCTCATGTTAATATGATATCTAGTAAAATGGATGAATATTTGATCACTTATCTTAGGACCAATTTCTATTAATTTCAAAGTTCAGCAGTTGGTATGGAAGCACTCTTTGATGTTTAATTTAGAAGTTATACTGGTAATTACAGTTATAGACTTATGCAAGTGAGAGACTTTTGGATTAGGTGTCTAAGCCAATAACTGAATTACTATTATCTTAAATTATTAGCAAAGTCCTTTTGGGTTGCCCTTAAACCTAGTAATTGAATATGATGACTTTTAGAGAGTGTGTCTAATTTATTGGTTTATTATATGATTAATAAATGAATTTTTTAATATGTTATGAAAATAATATATTAATTAGAAATAATAATAATTAATTAATAATTAAGTAGATTAATTTTGGAATTAATTGTATTAATTAAAAGTGCAAGGGTTAAAGTGCAATTGTTCAGTAGTTGAACAAGAAAGAGTCCAGAACCTTCCTTGGAAAGAGGTGGACGAAATTAGGGTATTCTAAGGTATCTGGAATATTCCTTGTAGATAAATAGGAAGCCGTATAATTACCAAATTGAATCAATATTATTTTATTCATTTAGGGTTATCTAGGGTTTTAAGGTTGCACTATAAAAGGATCCTTTAGGCTACAATTTTTGGCCACTTGATCCTCAAGAGCTCTAGGCTGAAAATTTAACATCCCCTCTCTTCTCTCAAAAGTTTCTTGTTACTAGTGTTAGGTGTGAACTATCAGAGGCAATACATTTATGTTGCTAGCTTCCAAGTTATTGAAGAAAGGATTCTTGATTGTTACTACAACAATCAAAATGTATGTTTTTCCTTCTATATTTTTCAAAATTACCTAGGGTTAGAGTGTTCTTGTTGTTCGATAGAATGTTACATCAATAGTGTTATGACTTACATCTTTAGGTTGCGTGTACCCTTACGTGTTAAGGAATTATCCACGTTAATACATGTAAAACCCATCAATGATATTATATGCACATGTATATATTGAATAAAAGATAGGGATCCCAAGAATGAAGATTGTCTGGAGTTTTTGCATGAAAATTGTAGAGATGACAGAGACCGGTTAATTGGTTACTAGAGTAGAGATGGATGGTTACTGTATGTGATTGACATATGTGTGACTAATTAGATAAGAGAAGTAAAGAGATAATAATTAGTTTTATTTATTATATATTGTTTATAACTCACCAGACAACATGTCTGATATATATAATGTCCATGTTTTTAGGTTTAGGTAGAAAGTCTTTAAGAGAGTGCACTTAGAAGCATCAAAAACATGGATTGGAATTTTGTTTCATGCATTTATTATTGTTGCCTTAAGTGTGGTTAAAAAATGTTTGGTTCGCCCGTATATGTTTTCTAAAAATGCATTGAAGATTTTGAAACTTTGGGTTTTTAAACAATGTTAAATACTCTGATAATTTCCATAAAATTTGTGTTGAAATATTATTAAAAGTATGGGTCATTACACTTGAGTCTTCAGATCGCTTCTCGAGAAGCAGTTTTTGTGTACGACTGTTAAATGATGTGTAGGTGACTTTTCTTACGTCCGAATCAAAGTAGATTTTAGGTCCACTTGTCTTAATAAATAGACATTTCCTATATTAATGTAACCCTAATACATAAAAAAATATGTGTAACAACTATTATTAATCAAAACTTCTCTTTACTTTGTCTAGACATGCATAGCTCAGTTTAAAATTTTGTGTGTTCTTTATTTCTATTTGTATTTTTAATTGTGATGTGATTGTATTTTGTGTGTTTATGAAATTCCTTAATTTTATGAGTTGTTTCGGTTTGTCCCATACAAGTGGAAAACACGAAACTCAAAGAATGTATGATTGGGACTTATCCTCTTGAATTTATTTTGATATCTATTGCTCCATAGGCTAGATGGCATGGTAGTATTTTTACCGTTGGTATGCGAACTTGGCTACCTTTATTGACGGTAAACACTACCCCACAACTCTTTTTTAGTCGGTGACATTATACCGACAATAACTATCCACCGACGATAAAGTGTGAGGCAAATGATGCATGTTTCATTCTCTCTCTCTCTCTCTCTCATGAGAAGAGAGTGAAAAGAAGCCACATCATTATTTTAACCAATCCACTAGGTTGTGGAAATGGTTTTCACTATTGAATAGGTGGTGAAGAAGAGAAAGATAGACACAAACAAATGTTCCATCAATCACAACACTCTGTCTTATTCCACAACTGCTACCACACCACAAGACACTGGTACTACACCACAAGACACCCACCCATCTTTGGTGTGGTGTTCACATGTGGCTTTCTATGCCACATAAGACATCACGTATAGGGTGATGCCCCATACCAGAAGGTCTTATATTTATCAATAAACACCACGTTCTAACCTTTTTAAAAATGATAAAATAAAATAAAAAAACGTTAATATCAATGAGTTGGATATGTCATGCTTTCAGCACGACAACATTCGGCCTTAGAGTTCAATAATTTTAACTTTTTTAGGTAATGCACTAGTTAACATTTTTGAAAATTATATAAAATAAATGTTAGCGTTATTTTATCATTATTTGATCTATGCTATTAATTAACAAAATGATATTATTGTTATGTTTCTAATTTCATAATATTTAAATAAAAGTTATGAGTTATGTATTATTAAAATAATAAAGATATTTGTTTTTTGATATTTGAGTGTATGGTTAAAATTAAAAAGTATATGACTTTTAAAATCATTATTTTATTATTTAGCGTGTGTTTTTGTTATAGTTGTGATTCTGGTTCTAAGTATTTTTATTAACTATTTGTATTTTTAATAGAAAATATAAAAATAAAATGTAAAATGAGAAACCATGTCCTCTTGCGTCTCGTCGTTTATGGTTTAAACGGCAACTAAATGCCGGATTCATCGTTGGTGACGGTGGATGAAGGGAAACAACAAGAATTCTCTTGTTGTTGATAACACCAAGTTTGATTTGCTTATTAGAAAGACCACGGCGTTTGATTTTTTCATATTCAATCCCCGCACACTTTATCCGTTGCTTCCACTTCTTATACTATCATGGCTAACGGCTGCAGTTATGACGTGTTTCTAAGCTTTAGAGGCGAAGATACTCGCAATTCTTTCACGGATCATCTCTATGCGGCATTAGTGCGAGGAGGACTTCGCGTTTTTAGGGATACTGATGAAATCAACAGAGGTGAAGAACTGAAGCCGGAAATTAGGAGAGCAATCATGGAATCCAGGGCTTCAGTAATTGTCTTGTCGGAGAATTATGCGACTTCCACATGGTGCCTTGACGAGCTTTGGTTGGTTATTGGACAGCGGAGGGAATGCAATCATTTTGTTTTACCTGTTTTCTATCATATTGACCCCATGGATGTTAGAAAACAAGATAAATCTTTTGACATAAAAGTGCAAACTTCTACAAGGTGGACTGATGATAACGTGAATAGGTGGAAGACAGCTCTTACTGAGGTTGCTGATTTGAAGGGCATGGTTCTTTCTGGGTATGCTTTTATCTATTACTTATAATTTAATGGTTACTGAAAAAGCATCCTTATTCATATATAATATTTTTCTTATTGTTAGTAGTGTGAAATTCCGACAAAAAAAAGTTGGTTTAGCTCAAAATTTTGACTAGGTAGATTCCTTTTATAACACTGATATGTTGCCTTGTAGGGATTATATATGACTAAACTCTTGATCAAAACAACACTGCGATACTGCCCTTTCCCACAACAAAGTTAATGTTGCAACTAAATTTCTTCTAAATTCTTAATATATTGTTTCACGTTATATTTGACCTAATCACTTCATCAACTTATCTTTGTATCATTTAAAGTTTTGGATTATGCAAGTTATGCGGGGAACACTAATATAATGGTAATTGTGTAACTTGTACTTTTTTAACAAGGACAAAACCTTATATTACATATTAGGTGGGGAAATTTAAGTCTGCTGCTGGAAAGGGTATAATGGTACAAGCCTGAAGTTTATCATACATACATGAAAAACATTAGAGTTTCCAAAACACTTTTTGGCTAATAGTTTATACCCACATATCTAATATACTTTGCTTAATTTGTTTGCTCACATTCCTCTTTTCATTGTCAGATAGTTCTTGCTAGGATCGGAAGATATGATTCTTTATGGATTGAATAATCTTAATTTGTTTGCTCACATTCCTCGTTTTCTCTTGTACGTGATCAAGCTTTTATATTTTCTTCTATATCATCGTACTCTTCTAATGTAATTTTTGAATTACTATGTCTCTAAAAGTATGAACTATGATTGAATTTAAACATGCATTAGTTGATTATACATGTGTAATGTTTGTTTATCGCCCACAGTTTTCTTCGGTTGCATCAAACAACTTAAATGCCATGTGCTGAACTTGGTCATTTTCCTTCTATTGTTCCAGGCTTGAAACGACGTTTTTGGCTGATATCGTTCATACAATTCACAATAAACTAGATTTCAAATTGGTTAGTCTTCCACAAAATCTAACAGGGATGGACACTCGTCATAAAGATATCAATTCCTGGCTAAAGCAATCTGAAGAAGAATTTTTGGCAATTTGTGGCATGGGAGGAAGTGGGAAGACAACGTTGGCCAAGTACATTATAGATTCAAATTGGCGAACTTTTGAAAACATTAGTTTCCTTGAAGACATAGGTAGTAGATGCAAAGATTCCCGTGATTTATGTGAGCTACAGGAAAAACTTTTGGGAGACATTTTAGGGGGCAAGAATAGAAAAATACCTAGTGTTTCTCATGGTATGTGTAAGATTGAGGAAGCCTTACAAACAAAAAAAGCACTTATTGTTCTTGATGACATTGTCGAACAGGGCCAGTTAATAGCTTTACTTGGGAATAGCATCATTAATACACAAAGCAAGATTATTATAACAACAAGGGTTCTAAATACCGAAGAATGGCTTGGCCCCAGATCTTTGAGGTGTCGAAAATACAAAATGAAATTATTGGATGACGATGAATCACTTGAGCTTTTAAGTCGTCATGCATTTAGATCAAAAATTCCCATAGAAGGATTCGAGAAGCTCACAATACAAGCAATACGTTATTGTGAAGGGAATCCACTAGCTCTTGAAGTATTGGGTTCATCTTTATTTGTTAGTGCAGACATTCCAAAGACAGATAACATCCTTCACTGGAGAAGTACATTGAAATTATTGGATAGAGAGATTGATTCTGGAATTCAACATATACTCAGGAGGAGCTATGAGTCGTTGCCACGTTACTCTAACAAGGAGTTGTTTTTGCATATTGCTTGTTTCTTTGTTGGCACAGACTTGGATTATGTGGTAAAGATATTGGAGCATGATTACTCAGCATTATCTGGGATTAAAACCCTAACTAATAGATGCCTTCTTTCTGTGTCACCAAACAAAAAAGTAATGATGCATCGGTTACTCCAAGAGATGGGGAGAACTATCGTCAATGAAGAAGACATAGGTAGTAGATCATAGTTCTTGTAATTTGTCTTTTCTCTTTTGTTTTTGGGAGGGGGATTGTGGTAAAATATATGTTTATATTTTTCTTTGATGGAAAGTTTGTAGACCCTAAATATCTATACCTATTCCTCACCAACTTTGTTGGAAGGATGCAAGTGTGGTGGGTGTAATCAAGTCAATAGGGCACCAATCTTGAGCTCGATTCCACACTAAAACTTGATTGAAGCTCGAGTTTGATGTAGTAATCAATACTTTCGAGCTCAGCTCAACTCGGTATAGTGCTACCTCTTGTCATGCTGGAGATATAGAACACAATGTATCTGAATTTATCTCAGTAATTATCACTTTACAGCGAATCAGGACCTTGAGCATAGTATCATGACCCTTAGGGTATGTTTGGTGCATTTAATTATAGATATGAGGTAATGATACTAATTCTTTTTTTGCTAACTTTGCAGATTACAGAGCTTATGACAGATTCGCTTAAAAACATGGATAACCTGAAATTGCTCCAGCTCAAATTTGTGCAACTAACCGGATCCTACGAGAACTTTTCAGAACAACTAAGATGGCTCTGCTGGATTGGATTCCATTTAAGAACCATACCTTCTGATTTATTCATGGGGAACTTGGTCGCTTTAGATATGAGTTATAGCTGCTTGGAAGTCTTTGAACCACCCATGGTAGGGAACTATATATCCTCTTCTTATTTCTTGGCCTTTTAGCTTCTCTATTTTTATGGTCTTTTGGTGGATTTACAATGCTAAGTAATTCTTGTTACTTTTGCAACAGATTCTTCCATCGTTGCAGATTCTCAATCTTAAAGACTCCCACAAGTTACTCGAAATCCACAATATTTCCCGACTCCCTAATCTTGAGACTCTGATTCTCTGGAACTGCCACAGTTTGGTTCATGTTTGTGAGACCATTCGGCTTCTTAATAGTCTTGCTCTATTGAACATGACAGGGTGTGAGAAATTGTGGAAGAGTTCATGGAAGATGCAGCACAAAAGTCCATTAAAAGAGCTAAAAGTTTCAACTTCTGATGAACGAGTTAAAGGACTATCTACCTTCTCCTTGCCACCTTCATTACAACGGTTATTCCTCAATGACTGCTACCTTGAGAGTACTGATTATTCTCCTTTGTGTTTCAGTAGTCAATCGTTTTTGCAATACTTGAATCTAGGCAATAACCTATTCGAATTCTTGCCTATGTACAATCATCTTAAAAATCTCCGTGTCCTTGACTTGACTTGGTGCTTAAGACTTAAATGGATTCTATGTCTTCCAAGTACACTTGCAGAATTGTATGTATATTACTGTAAGTCATTGGAGAGAGTAACTTTCGAATCATGTCGATTCACATTGCAAGAATTCGGCTATGAAGGCTGTCTTAATTTGTTAGAAATCGAAGGATTTATTAAACTGGTGCCACTAGTCAAACTTGATGAAACTGATTTGGGACATTTGAAATGGCTAAAAGAACATCAAAATCATAAGGTTTGCCTGGTTGGAGATGATGAGCTCACCAAAGGCAGAAGTTTGTGTATCCAGGTTTGCTGTTAGTATCTTTAAAAATCATCACAAAGATACAAACTGCAAAGTTATTAATATATGAATGCCTGAAGTGTGTTGTGTGTGTTGTGCAGATATTGTATGAATTCAACATAATGAGCACTTCTCTACCAGACATAAATGATCCTAATATGACACCTGATTATATATCAGAATCCACATCTTTGTCATTTAATGTGCCTTTGGGACCGAAGGATAGGAGGCTTAAGGGATTAAACATAATTCTCAAGTATAAAACATCAGGTGAGGATTGGGCATGGTTCACTAAAATCACCACTAGCAATGGTGTTGATTTGATGTATAATCCCATAGTCTTTGGCAAACCTGCATCTGGTGAAGTTGCTATATGGTTAAGCTATTGGCCAATTGGAAACACATTGAAAGTTGGAGATAGAGTTAATGTTTCTACCACTGTGATGAATGGGTTGGAGATACTCGAGTGTGGTGTAAGCCTTGTGTACACACATGATGATGATGAGGTAGTAAATGAGACCTTGGAAAATGACATGGAATGGGTAAAAATTCTTGGTGGAGATTATTCTGGATTTCAACTAAGAACAGGAGCATATTATCTTTGTCGCCGTGATTTCTTTGAGTTTATCGAGGTTGGAAGACTGACTCCTGATTGGTTTAAGATTTTAGTTGGTGATAGCGTTGACTGTACAGGTATGCTCTTCTTTTCAAGCTAATTCTGGCAAGTTTCTAATTATATTTTATGCCCCAAATTAAAGGATATTTCTAATATCACACATTGTTGCAGAGATACGAGGATGGAGAAAGACAGGGAGACCTCAGCAGTTGAATCAGTCATTTATAGAATTGAAAACTGTTAAATGCATAGTCCATGCTTCTGAATCGGTAGATTTTTGTTTTAATATTTTGATGTTAATTTGATGATAAACCAAGATTTTTGTTTATTCGTGTTTTTATCGAAACAAACAGGAACAAATTTACAAGATTGGAGAGATGTCAAAATCATCTCATGTTGGTAAAACTCTGGGGATCCCATCAATGATTTCTGCTACTGCATCAAAGGTAATTTTACATCAAGCCTAATAATTAAACAGAAAAGAGCTTAGCATTGTCTCACTGACTCTCACATATGAATTTTACCCTCCCCTCAACTCGGAAATTTACAATCAACAGTCTGCGGATACTGATGTGCACACGTCTAAAGCATCTATTGCTGAAACTATTGAGTTCACATCAAGCTCACTCAAGGAGACGATGAAATCTGCCACTAGATCTGAATCTAGTGTCTCAGAATCAGAGGTAATATAACATTAAGCTTAGCCGATATGAGAAATGGTTCAGTCATTCCGTGTATAGGATATTTACCATTTCTTCATTTGACAAATATACAACCAAACAGTCTGTGGAGATCACATCACCGAGCTTACTCATGAAGGGGATGAAAGCTGTCACTGAATCTGGTGACTCCCCAGCAAAGGTAAGTAGAAAAAACATTTGCTGAAAGAAGATTTACAAAAAACATGTATTCACCCACTCCACTTGTCTGTTTATCAATTTCAGGGTCTGTTGGCGGGTAAATTTCCAGTTGCATCTTCTTTGAGCACAGTGGCTTCTCCATGGAAAAAGTTTAGCTGCTTTGATGTTTACTTGAGTTGTGACTACATATTTACCACTCGATTCAAAAATCATCTGTGTGATAGGTTAGTGACAGCAGGAATTCAAATTTCCCCTTACTCTCTTCATTTCGTATCTGGAGGTGGATACCTTAGAAACTCTGAAGCAAGGGCATCCATTGTTGTATTGTCGGAGAACTATGCAAGTTCAGTTCGGTGCTTGGATGAGTTACTGTTGATCCTTGAGAGAAGGGCAAAGTCAAATCATTTTGTTTTACCTGTGTTTTATGATGTTGAAGCCTCAGATGTTAGGGGACACCAGAGACTTTTTGCATTACGGTGGTATCAAACTTCTTCTACATGGAAGGGAAAGGTGGATCGATGGAAGGCAGCACTTACAGAGGTTGCTAATTTGCCCGGATTCCATGTTTCTAGGTACGTTTTATCTAGTACTTAAGGTGGTGTTTGGGGTGATGGAATTAGGGAAGAAATGAAATCGTTCATTCCATATAAATGAAAAAAAAAAAAAAAAAAAACCTTTTTGTTTTCCCAAAATGGAATGGAATGGACCAATTGTGATTTCTGAATGAGTGATTCCTTACATTTTAAATACTTTGTTAAGAGGTTTATTCTTTTTCTTCCACCATCATGGAAATGAATGAAAATTGCAATATAATTTACTTTTTATGTAACATTTCTAGATACCATTTATTTTTAATTTTTTTTTTCGTTTTAATCGATGTCAATTTTTATTATTTTGAACATAAGAAAAAACATCACTTTTAGTCTCACTTATTTGGGTTTTAGTGACCTCTTATTATGCTTAATCTATCGTATTTTAAATAAATGTTTGTTAATTATAATTAAAATAATATATAAAATAGATTTAAAATTATATATTGTATTTACATATAATATAAAGAATTCATACAAAAGTGCTTTTAATTTCTAGATAGCAAGTACTAAAAATGTTCATGGAATATAATGATTCATTACATTAGCTTGCTTATTTGATTTCCTTGTATATTCCATTATTTCATTATTCCCTTCCATCGACATAAGTATTGCAAATGAAATTATAAATTGATGCAATATACTCCTACCCCAAGAGACTTTCTAAATTTAGAATTGACATCATTTTTCCAGGAATAATGAGACGTCTGTTATTAGAGAAATTGTTGGTACTGTGGGGCATAAACTCTATCCCAATGCATTTAGTACACCGCCACATCCAACCAAATAAGAACCAAGCGGGATGATGCGGAAAAACCAAGATGGCTGCAACTATTTGTGAGTCAACGGAAATAACCATTTCCAAACGATGAAAATTCAAAGTGAACAGTTATAGATTGTGATTTGTTTCTTATTATGTAACATTGTATTTTTTTGAAATTAAGTTTTACTTTATTTTACATTTTGTTAATTTTATTGTGCTGGCTGAATTATGGATCTGTCATTTAATGTTTGCCAAACAATGGGAAAAATTAATTTCGGAACAGGCCTACGGTTTGCTGCAGCCATCAGGACAGGTTTATAGACCATTGAAGAGACAATGCCACGAAGGAATGCGTAGAAGCATGTCTTAGAAAATCTGTAATATCTGATTGTAGGCATGACTCGGTCTCATGGGAAACATATGCATTCATGCACCTTAGTGGAAAATGCTACTTGTTAGTGTTTTATTATTTATTTTAATGTATTTCTATATAGTGTTTGGCCCATGTATTTGTCAATGTTTGTGTCCCTCTTCATGTAATATATATATATATATATATATATATATATATATATATATATATATATATATATATATATATATATATATATATATATATATATATATATATATATATATATATATATAATGTTGGAATGAGAAGGGGAATCGGAGAATAATCTCGAAACATGGTATAAGATCTTATCCCTAAGTTCTTGTTGAGGTATGAAGTCTTGTCCAACATGGAGCACTTAGATCACTATGGAACACTTTTTTTTTTTTTTTTTTGGGGGGGGGGGGGGGGGGTGGTTCATAGAGCATGTGAAAAAATGAATGGATCATCTGAGAAAGGAGTGGATCAAGTGTCAAAGGAACGGATCATGGAGAAGGAGGTTTCGAGCACCTGGAAGAGATTTGGAGCACTTGGGAGTGATATGGAGCAACGAGGAGACCTTGTTGCGCCATATGTTAAATGGATGGGCCAAGAAGGATGCTCTTGCGCCATGACATTCCTTCTTGAGCCATAATGCTCCCTCTTGAGCCATGAGGGGTTCCTCTTGCGCCATGAGGTATGCTCTTGCGTCATGCACGGCTACGTCGCACCATGCATGTTCCTGTTGCGCCATGGTGGTGTTGTTGCTCCAATCTTGATGTTTTTGGGCTACACTTGAAACCACTTGTGCCATCCATATTCGTGTTGCGCCATGATGGCACAAGATAGACCATCTTGGTCCTTGATGAGTCAAGTATGCTATGAAGTCCTCTATGATGCTCAAGATGGAAGAATGATCAAGAAGATGTTGCATGACAGAATATGATTGGTTGTCACCATTCATGGGCCAATGAGCTTGGCCCATTAGGGTTTTAGGTTTGATCCCTCAAGTATTAATAGGCTCAAAACCCCAACATTGTAAATTGCTAGATTTCTGTGAGAGCTCAAAATGAGATACAATTTTGAGTGCTTGTAATAGTTCCAGAAAGTTAATAGAATCCTCTCTCTCTCTCTCTCTCTCTCTCTCTCTCTCTCTCTCTCTCTCGTTCGCCCGTGGATGTAGGTCACCTTGACCGAACCACATTAAATATTGTGTTCACTTGATTTACATTTTCAGAAGTTTTATTTTCACAAGTTAACCGAAATGTGTTTTGATATTTTCCTGAAGTGTTTAACTTGTTTTGTTGTCACCTAGCAAATTGGTATCAGAGCTATGGCTCAAGACTGGAGAGTAACGATCGACAAATTCAATGGGCACAATTTTGGTTTCTGGAAAATACAAATTGAAGACTACCTAGACCAAAAGAATTTACATGGACCATTGTCCAAAAGTAAACCGGAAGAAATGAAGCAGGCACATTGGGAATTGTTAGATCAGAAGACACTTGGTGTCATGAGATTATAATTGGCAAAGAATGTTGCATACAACATTATCAATGTGAAGACTACTCATAAGTTGATTAATACACTATCTAACATGTATTAAAAACCTTCAGTTGCGAATAAGGTTCACTTGATTCGACAATTGGTAAATTTGAAGATGAAAGAGGGTGGCTCAGTGACTAATCATGTTAATGAATTTAATTCAATCTTTTCAAGGTTGATGTCAGTTGATATTTAATTTGAAGATGAAGTCATGGCATTGCTATCATTATCATTTTTGCCTAAAAGTTGATCTGGTACAGTGACAACAGTTAACAGCTCAGCTAGGGGTTCTAAGTTGACATTTGAAGGCATTTACGATTTAATCCTTGGTGAGGATTTATGTAGACGTAGCGTCGGAGAAGCTTCAAATAGTATTCTAAGTAATGAAGATAGAGGAAGGGGTCCAACAGAGGATGTGGGGGGAAGTGGAAGGTCGAATTCGAGAATGAGAGGTGGACAAAACAACAGGAGGGACGTGACCTGTTTAAACTGCAAAGAGAGTGGTCATGTCAAAAGTCATTGCCCAATTCTCATGCCATATAAAGGCTAAAAGGACATGAATATGGCAGAAGATTTTGAAGGTGACGCACTCATATGTTCAGTTTAAAATTCAATAGAATCATGGGTTTTGGATTCTAGTGCATCATTTCACACTAGTCACTCCAAAGATGTGATGTAGAACTTCAGGCATTACCAAAGGAACGCCAGGCTAGAAGATAACAAGTTTTTGGATATCATGGGTGTCGGAGATTTGGTTCTCAATATGACTCTGGGTACAGATTGGACTTTGAAGAATGTCAAGTTCATTTCAGATCTAAAGAGGATGTTGAGTTGGACAACTTGATAATGAAGGTCGTCATGTTACATTTGGTGATCACAAGTGGAAAATGAAGAAGGGAAACTTGATCATTGCTAAGGGTCGGAAACATGGTACACTGTATACGGTGGAGGTTTCTGAAGAGGAAGCAAGCATCGTTGAAGGAATTAGAACATCCATGCTATGCCAAAAAAGATCTGTTCATATGAGTGAGGATGGAATGAGGAAGACTGTATCTAGTGGGAGGATGCTAGAATCGAAGAATGTGACAGATGTTTCTTAGCCATGTTCTATTGGCAGACAAAAGAAAGTCAAATTTGCGAAGATAGGAAATCCACCTAAGTTTGGGAAGTCGGTTTCAGTTCATTCTGGTGTTTACAGTCCAACTTCAGATTCTTTAGTGGGAGGATCCCATTATCATGGAAAACCTATCTTTGGTCAAAGGATATGTATATGTTCAAGAAGTAGTGGGAGCTCTAATAAACTTGGAAATAGTGGGATCTCTGGTGATAATGGTTATAAGGGTGGAGATGTAGGTGTTTCAAAGATCAAACCACATATTATTCAAAGGACCACGAAGCAAAGTACTCCAGTGAGGTATTCTCCATCAACCAATGACATGTTGATGTGTGAGGATGGGTCAAAACCAGAGGCCTTGAGGATGAACTCCATATAGTAGGAAAAGGCTATGGATGAAAAGTTGAGTGGACTGCAGAGCAGTAAGATGTTTCAAGTTAAGGATAGGATAGATGGTCGTAAAACTTGCAAGGGAAGATTGGTGGTCAAGGGAATATAATAGAAGGGAGTGGACGATTCTCCAGTTGCGAATATGACTACAATTACTTCTATGTTAAATGTAGTGGCCTCTGAAAATCTCCATCTAGAGAAACTAGATGTGAATACAACTGATATCCTTTATGATAACTTGGAAGGAGACATCTTGAAGGCACAGCCAGAAAGTGCTCTTACAGCTGGTAAGAAAAATCTGGTGTTCAAGAAGAAAGAAAACATGTATGACATGAAGCAAATTGTTGGGTTTTGAGCATTCCAACACTCCTAAGTGTATAAGCAACCCTATATACCTTGGATCTATGTTTTCTCTATTATACATGCAAATATGAATATTCCATGGTATTACCCTATCTAGCATACAATCTTTTGATACTTGGGTAATATAACAAGTTAGAATACATACCTCTTGATGTAGCTTGACTCCATGAAGCTCGAGAGCCTAGTGCCCCAAGTGTGACACCTCAAATGGTTCACAAAAAATCACCAACATATGGAATAACCATGAGAATAATACATTTCATGTTCAAATCAGCTAGCCCTCATATATGTGTCACTAGTGCCAATTTCTTGAGCCAAAATGGTCCTTATATAATGTGCACATTAGGGTTACACCATGTAACCCATGACTTTACCCATTCCTTATGCTCCATGGATTTTAACCTCCATGGAGTATCCATGGGTCACCACATGGGTTAAACCCAACATAAGGAATCATGGATCATAAGCCCACATATATAAGAATGAATGATTTAAACAATCAATCCCCATATATTTAATTAGTCTCTTTTGATCACTAAATTAAGTTCAAATTTATTCTTGATCAATACTAATTAAATAACATGATTTCATATTAATATATTAGAACTTATAGTATATTAATATGTCACAAATGTCCTCTCCTCACAAACGGTCTATCCAAATGTTCCGATGCCATGCAACCCAAATAGACCATGCCGAGTCGGGTCAAGTACATACCAATTATAGTTATGGACTTAGACACTAATCCAACAGTCTCCCACTTGGATAAGTCTAAAACTATTATTGAGTATGACTTCAAAACCTAACTGGCAATCGTAGCTCTCAAAAGCTGATGTCGAACTCTGACCTTGTCGATGAACTCAGACGTTTGTCAATGACTTGCCCATTAGATAAGGGATCATATATTCCTCCATTCTAGATATCATATGGACTGAGAAATGGATTATAAATCATTCTCTTTGTCCATTTGTTGTTTCCCAATTTACGATTTATGACGACCGACTAATTGAACAAATCACATTAGTCCTGGCTTGGCCAAGCACTTCGGGGTGTCATCACTAAATCATCGAGGGGCCCACATATATCGCTTTTATCCCGAAGGTAAAAGGAATGGATAAAATTCGACTCATATGGCTTGTTTTACTACTTGTTAAATCATACACAAAGGCGCGTTTTATAACATCGAGTTACCAATCTGGTTTTGTGCAATCAATTTATAAGCAACTCATAGTAACAACTCATATCTCTAGGTTTGAATAATATAAGATATTATCATCTCATGATCACTCGTGATAAAATCCATGAAGTGATTCCAATGAGCGTGGGTTGAATCCAATACTCAGAACTTATGAGCACTCATGAGTGTTGTAGCACCACTTTGTCCAACATCTTAGACCTCTACAAGCCAACCCATGACAGTCTTGATTCATATCTACTTCGAACATATGACCGACTGTGGATGGTTTGAATAACTTAGTCATTCAAGAAAAACAACCTAGTTATTCTGGAAGTCAAAACATGCAAAGTGAAACACAAGAATAATCGAATCCAATATGGTCTCAGAACTTATGAATATAAATAGCACATCTTTTATTTATCACCATATTGATTACCCATCATTCATTGCATACTGTTTCAAACTATCAACTTTATACTTGAATTAAAACAATAGTTGTCCCATGCTCCAAGCATGCACACAATGTTTTTCTAAACACTAGTCATGCCATACACCAAGTATGCATACTAAGTTTGTCTATGATCTTTACTTTGTGAAATAGATAGATTGAACATAATTCCAATGATTCTCATTTCACACTCCTAATTCCTTACTGCAAATGCAAGAATTCCAAATTCCTACCATTTACCTAAATTTGTTAGATTCTAAACTTATATGCATTGGTCCTCTTTTAATGATTATGCACAAAGTCACAAAGACTTGTCAACATACATTATAAAGTATTCCTATGGAGACCAACTCCATGGAACCGAAGTCTCAGATTCAAAGTTCATTGCCTTTGAACATTCTTGTTGCATTAAGTTTCCTAATCTTACACAGATTTAATGAATAACTTCCACATATGGGAACATTTCCATATTCCCCTTTTGACTATCACTCTTGAACAAGAGTTGCCTCTTTTCAGAATATGTCAATATGGTCCTTCAAAAATTAACACTATACTTCCAACTGTCCTTGAGCAACCAATCTTTGGTAAACCTTAGATTGTCCTCTACAATTACTTAATCCTTTATTCATATCCAATTCTATACCTTTTCCCTTCTTAATGCCCCAGGAATTTGGAAAATTTTAGAAAGGATGAATATTATAGCACATGCAATCGATCCTATATCCAAAGCATATGGGACACAATTCATGATGTCTCACATAAATACATGATACTAGACCAGTCCTTTTGCTATAATATTTTTGTTTGCCAAGTTCTCATAATTCAGATTATGAAAAGGGATGTCGTAATCATAATCGAATTTTAGAACGCAAATAATGTACCCATATATAGAATTTCCTTATGTTGAGCCATTCCAACACAAAATTCATATATATATATATATATATATATATATATATATATATATATATATATATATATATATATATACATATATATCCTTGACTAAATTTGATTAAAAACCTCAATCTAAGCTTTTAGACTTGAAATGAAGTATAATTTCCTCTCGCTTAATTATAACAAAACAATTTTTCGACCCCTACAATTCAATGAATTGAAACTTTTGTTTTCTATAAATATCATTGCTAACTTGCAACGTTATCATAATTATCATGCTCCCACTAACATGATGATTATTAGCAATACCCTCATGCTCCCGCTATCTTTGACATGTACTTAGAAATCAGTTGGACTTCTAGAAATCAATACTTTATTGACTTTCTTACCAAAGTTCAGACTTCTGATACGAGATGCTTGGATAAAACTTTATCAATTTCACACACCTTTCCTTAGATAGCTCACATGTGTGTCTAAACAATTTCAGAACTATAAAAAAGGATGCCATAATCATAGTCGCAATTGTTTAGACCTTTGTCATTTCACATAATTCCATGTTAGTGTGCTGGTTAACCACACATGCTCCACTAATGACTTTGAGAACGCAAATATCACAATTGTTATCTACTTAATATCTGCTTAGTGAAAGTGTTTCCTCACCATCATTTTCATGAATCGGAGAGAAACCTTATGACACTTAGATTTTATGGTGTATGTGTTCTTATCCATGTGGATTTGTCAAATCCATAATCACAAGAGAAGGATAATGACAAATCCAAACTCAAATGGACTGAACTCAATCTGAATTTCTTGCCACCTGGTAGCGAAAGCGCCTGCCAGTGCTTCCAAGTTGTTATGCAACCAAGTGAGAACTCTAAGAACTCATATGCAAAGCCAAATTTACCTATAATGGGCACAAAAATAGAAATATGTCAACATGATAGGCTATAAACCTCACGTCGTGTGCTAGTGTTAAACTATAGGTTTTTATTTTTTATTAGATCTTGAATTTTTTTTTGAGGATCTTTAAGACTCCCACTGTCCTTTTGACATATAAGGCTATCTTGCCAAATATTCAAAAGATAGTGCATATTCTTTATCAAGACAAACACTTCACACAATTGGCCTTAAGTTGGTCTCTGTTTTATCCAAAACATCACAGCTTACCAATTTCAAATGTACAAGAGTGGGACACACTTTACTCTTACATTTGTCTAGTGTTATAAACCTTCTTTAAGATGTGTCACTCAAGTTACAATCTTGGAGTATGACTCAAAGAATTGTTTTTTTTTTGGAACAAAGTATGACTCATCTTCTTGATTTAACCATTTCAGCAATTCATGATTCCTCTTCTTAGCCATATGAATGCACTAAGATGTCTTTAGAGGACCAATTGTGACATGGTTTCTTAATCATTGAGATGAACACAAAACACGATACTAAAGTACTCTCCCATGTTTTCAGATTTGAGAAACTTTTATCCTTCTATCTAATTTGATTCTTCTCATCCGTCCTGCCATACACTGAAATTTTTCCAATGCTTTAGAATTATACTTAAGCTTGTAAGTATAACCATATTTACTAAACTTTAGTAAATCATGACGAATAGTCTTATCGATCTTTTATGGTGGACTTGACCAGTGCACAAGAATGTGTACTCGATCCCTTAGTCCTTCACTTGACTCACATATGCATGTAGCATTAGTTTAGTAAGACTGTGGTGTGGCCCGTAGCATTAGTTTAGTAAGACTACAGTGTGGCCCGTAGCATTAGTTTAGTAAGACTGCGGTGTGGCCCATAGAACTAGTTTAGTAAGACTGCGGTGTGGCCCGTAGCATTGGTATAGCAAGACTGCGGGGTGGCCCGTAGCTTTAGATGACTGGCAGCGCTGAAGTGTTGCAAGACTATGTGGGTGGCCCTAGCATTTGCTAGTTGGCAGAGCAAGTATAGTGAGACTACGGGGTGGCCCGTAGCATTCCTCGGTCCCTATTCACTGGTGCGAATATATCAGGTGTGTGATTCATTGGCCGGGTTTCTCAGATAGTTAAGTTCAGGGCGGGGCAGCCGCTCGGATGTTAGTGGGCCACATCATGTTTGGGTCCGGAGACGGTAGGTCATTGAAGACCAGGAGTGGCGTAAGACTGTGGGTAGCCGTAGCTTTCATTGGTAGCTTGGTTCGCTGAGAGTAGGCGAGGGGCCCGTATCTCCGAGGTAGCATGGGGGAAACCGGTATTCCAGGTAATGGTAGATTAGTTGGGACCAAGGCGGTCTCGGTTCATCCGGTAAGCAAATGGGAGACAACAGGAATTCAGTAAAAAGTCGTGAGCTGATCGGATGATGCTAAGCTGCCCATTGGGGGATCAAATGATCTCAAAGTAAAGGATTTGGCGCGGTGATGCCGTTATTGACTGAGCCTTAAACATAGCAAAGAGGGATCTACTACCCGAAGGATTGTCTGAATTCTCATGATTGGGTAGAGTTTTCAGTATTGGAGCATTATATGGGGGTTATTCTGTGACTGTTGGTATGATGGCCAGCACTGGTAATGGTCTGGATTGCGGTTTCAGCAGAGGATCGGTCCTCGGAGGAAATTGGGAAGGGTGTTGCTTGTGGAAAGTACATTAGAAAGGCCAGTGACAGTGTAGGGCAAAAGGGTAAACCCCTTGCGAATCAAGGGCAAGTGTAACAGGAGTATTGGTATCATTACCAGTTAGATAAAAGTGTTGTACTCAAGGGTAGTAAGGGAACGGGTTATTCTAAAAGCGATATCTTCAAGTTTTGGATCGGATGCGCGGAGGGTGTACCTAGTGGTAAAATGGTAACCAGATGGTAAGGTAGTTGACCATAGCGAACTTCGAGGGCGAAGTTTAGTTTAAGTGGGGGAGAGTTGTAACACCCGAAATCAGAAAGGTCAAGAAAGGAAAGGAAAACCATAAGTTAAAGAGGGTTGACTCGTCGAGTCCAGGGAGGAACTCGGCGAGTCGGAGCGGGATTCGGGTGTAAAGTAAGTGACCGACTCGGCGAGTCTGGTCTAGGTTGGGAAAACCCTAATTCCGGGACTTGGTACCCTATTTAAGCACCTTATTCTCTTCCCCAAGGCTCATTTGCGGCCCCTATAGTCCAGAACCCCAAACCCTAGCCACCATATCCTTTTCTTGGAGCAAGGTCTAGCCTTGGAGAAGTAATTTGCAAGCTTTGAAGAAGAAGAAGAAGAAGAAGAAGAAGGAGAAGAGTTGGGAGGTCCAAGGAGAAGCTTGTTGGTCCAGGATTAGCTTCTCAACCTCATCACTTTCTGGTAATAAAGCTCTCACCTTGGCTATTGTACTTCTAGATCTAGTTTGCCCCCAAATGGATGGTTTTGAGCTCAAAAGCCATAAATTCGTAATGATGAAGCAGTTATATCGGTTCATATTGTAGATCTAGACATCCTTGAGCTCCAGGAGCTCAAGAAAGACATCTTTTGGTAGCCATGACCTTGTTCTAGCCCAATTAGCCTCCATAATAGCTAATTTGTAGTGTTTTGGCTTCATTGCATCATAGACACACGTAAAGTTAGCAACTTTACGTGTTCAGATAGTCTTAGAAGACGAGATCTATTGTTTGGAGCAAAGGAGAAGCTCTGTGACTCGAAATTGTCGGAATGCATGCATGGACTCGGCGAGTCTGGGAGATGACTCGGCGAGTCGGGCTAGATATCAGACTTGAGTCGCGTAGTAACTCGACGAGTCACATGGGTAGACTCGGCGAGTTGTATGCTGTGACAACCCCAAATCTATTTCCGTTACAAATCCCATTTTCACTAACGGAACACATCACTATACGTTATTTTATGTAACATTTGGAATCGTCAATATCCGAATATCTAAATTTATGCATGGCTTGATATTATCATAAGAAATATAACTCGTATGTGTTAACCCCGTTTAACCTAATAGAGTTGTATTACATGTTCAACCACTTCACCCGGGTAAAAAGTTTTAACCCAGTTAACTTTAAACATCGGGTAGCCGTGTATCGGGTGCGATACCCGAGACATATGAAATGAGTGTACACAACATTTGAATACTCTTTTACCACACACCCACTCTCTCTCTCTCTACTTTCTCTCTCTAGACCCGAAATCGACCCCAATTCCGCTAATTTCCGACTTCCAAACGTAAGTACTCATCCCCTATCTTAATCTACACATACTTTACTGAATTTAGAAGCCAAAATCATAGAAATCAAGGACCAAAAAGGAGTTTACGGCCTAAGAAGCTCCTTAGGCCGTAAACCCCCAAAATCATGCCAAAGACCATGTTTTTCCTTCCTTTAAGCTAGTATACTAATTAAGGCATATATCTAGAAGGGTTTGGACACTAAAACACAAGGATTTGATGCTTAAAAAGGAGTTTACGGCCCAAGCTTGTGCTTAGGCCGTAAACACCTCAAACACCACTCTAAATCTATGTTTAAAGCCCCAAAAACACTTCTAGGATGTTTGGTAAATTAGACTTGACTCCAAGGAACACTTAAATGCATCAAACAACTCCATTTGAGGACAAAATGAGGAGTTTATGGCCTAGCTTAAGCTTGGGCCGTAAACACCCAAAAAGTTGTGTCAAACAAGTCCCTAAACCACTCAAATGCATGTAAGGAATTTAGCTAAGGCCTTTGGAAGTGTGTATACCATTAAACTTCACATTTGGAAGCAAAATGAAGAGTTTACGGCCAAGGATGTTCTTGGGCCGTAAACTCCCCAAACGTTGATGCCAAATTGTCCCAAAACTCATTTTTAGGCCTTATAGGATTTATCTAAGGTGTATGAGACCATGTTGTACCATTAAAACATATATCTTGAAGGATTTATTGGAGTTTACGGCCCAAGAACAAGTCTTGGCCGTAAACTCCCCAAAAATGTCACAAATTATGATGTTAAATCCCTCCCTCTTAGTCCAAAACACATACCATTAAATTAAGGAAGTGAGATAAGGCCCTAAACATACACTTTGGAGTACCACATGAGTTTACGGCCAAGCCTAGGGGGCTTACGGCCATAAACTCCCAAAGGATGGCCTTTGGGCCATAAACTCCAAGGGAGTGAGCTCATGGACCCTCCCGTAAATCATTCATGGCCTTATACCACTCCCGGGAACCCTTTCTAGGCCTTAAAACCCCGAAAACGATGCTAGAATGTCCAAATACTATAATGAAAAGCATAAGATGATTAACTTCTTGTAAAATACATATTTCATATGACATTAGGGTCCTAAAAGGTGCTCAAGTGGTTATTTGGTACCAAGCGCTCAATCGACACTTTTACCCGATTTACCCGATTCACCCGATTTCCGCGATTTCAGGTGAGTTCATACCCCTTAATGAACCTTTCAAATGTTTTAAATGTTTTAGGGGGGAGATACAAGTTGCTTATAAATGTTATGTAAAGTTTTACAGAACGATCTCCGCGTTACAAGGATTAATCACATGTGATTCACTACCTTTAGTTCAAATCACATGTGATTTGTCCCTATGCCTTATAAACGGGTTTTACCCTTTTCAAACTATTTTTAAACAGTGAGTCTGATTTTAAATGTTCTTTTGGAAAAATACTTTTATTCAATCAATTTATTTATAAAATGTAACCACTCTAATATATTTATATAAGTAAGACTTGGAGGACTTAGGACCGATATCTCGCCTTATTTCCTGTTCTTGTTTGATTGTGGGCTTAGGGTAGTAGTTATCCGTCCGACTGTCGTTGATTTCTTAGTTATGTAATCTTTATATCAGTGTGGGATACGAATGTTACTGCTTTCGCTTAATACTCAAGTCACTAACATGCCAAGAACCATCCCCACTAAGATAACTATAATAGGTATAGTTACGGTTGCTACAGCTACTACTCGCTAAAGTCATTTCTATCTACACTATAATACTCACTATTACTAGACGATACACTAGTAAGAGAATACACTATGATCAATACTAAAAGATTACTACACTATAAAAATAGAGAAAACACTAAACAAACAATAATACACTATCCCACTACGAGATACTCTATTCGCTATCCACTACGCCCGGAGTTTTCCAGCAGGGAGACGACTCTACATGTATAGATCTATACGGGGCAGACGCTATTACATCCCGACTGTTAAACTCAGTCCGCGCCGTGCAGGCCCAGGGATGCCACTACTTCACTATACTGTGCATGACCCGGAAGGTCATGGGATCCCCTATTATCCTCACTATTAGTAATATGCAAGGAATACACTACAACTACTCTAAAATACTACACTAAATGCTAAACTGCATCCCGAAGTAAGTAAGTATCTATCACTAAAGGAAGCTCGCACCTCTATCACTGATTACAGACTTAACCTATTCTATCACATTTGTTATTTGGAGTTTTGCCAATATATTTTTACAATAAACTGTTTCAAAGAAATGAAGAATGCATACTTTTCACAGATTGTCACTTACAATGCATTTTCTGGAAAATATGGGATTTTCTAAGTTTCTACTACTTATGAACATAAATGATACATTTTCAGCACTAATGCTTTGTATACAAAAACTCACACTAAACTCTTATGAACTCACCAGCTTTATGCTGATATTCGTTTTCAAAATAACTTGTATCTTCAGGTCAAAGATAGACAGGTACAGACGCGGCATTTTTGGAGAAGGTGGAGCACACAAGACCCATCTCTTATTTTTGATTTACTTTTGGGTGATTGTTAAACATTACAAAACACGCTTATAATTAAACTCACTATGTAATACTATGGTTGTATGTTTCTTGTTTCTACTATTATGAAATTGTGATTATACTGTTCGCTACGTCATCCACCCTGAAACGTATTCCGCCGTTATCGGTTTTGGGGTGTGACAATTGCGGATGGGCAGGAACTCGACGAGTTGGAAGAACAACTCGGCGAGCCTGTTGAAGATTGCCTTAGACTCGACGAGTCTGTTCTTGGACTCGGCGAGTCAGGTTGCGAAACCCCAAACCCTTCGAGTTAAGACTCAAATCAGTGAGTTGAGTGGGGACTCAGTGAGTTGGGCAGGTCAAGACTCGAAAATCGGTAAAATCGGCGAGTTAAGGGCTGACTCGGCGAGTCGAGTCGCAAATGAAAGGATTCTGAACATATGAACTCGGCGAGTCAGTAGGCAGACTCGGCGAGTAGGGTTGACCTGGAAGGTTGACTTTGACTAGGACTTTGACTTTGACCAGAGTGGACTTAGTTGACTTTCGGAGGACAGTTAGAGTAAGTACTATATTGATATTGGTAGCTCGGGGGCTAGTGGAGCAGCAATTAAGAGAGAGTTGTCAGACAGCGGCCAGGGGGATTACCAACAAGTTCAGCAGTACCAGGTGAGTCTCCTCACTGTTTGTATGGGTCTAAGGCACCAATGCCGACCCATTTAGTTTATGTATGATAAGAAGACCCAGGGGTTAGCCCTAGGCATTATGCATGAAAGACCAGGAGGCGACTCCTGGCACACAGTATGTTATTATATATGATAGGAAGACTAGGGGCTTAACCCTAGGCATTATGCATGCAAGACCAGGAGGCGGCTCCTGGCACACACTATGTTATTATGTATGATAGGAAGACCCAGGGGTTAGCCCTAGGCAATATGTATGAAAGACCAGGAGGTGGCTCCTGGCGCACTATATGCCTTTGTGTATGAAAGACTAGGAGGTGGCTCCTGGCACACTATATGCGGAGTAGCCTAGTAGAGTAGTATGTATAGTTGTCTTTGTGATACTTGCATGAAAGACCAGGGGTTGGCCCTTGGCACCTGTCTGTATGACCTAGGGAGTGGCCCCAGGCTTGACCATGAAGACCACGTGCGGCCCGTGGCATAACCACAAGACTATGTTTGGCACATAGCACCTTAGTAAGACTATGTTTGACACATAGCACCTTAGCAAGACTATGTTTGGCACATAGCACCTTACTTGATTATGGATATGTTGGTTATGTATGGCTCTTGGCTATGTATGGCATGTATGGATCAGATGGGTTGTATGGTATGTGGTATCTGGGGAACTCACTAAGCTTCGTGCTTACGGTTTTCAGTTTTGGTTTCAGGTACTTTCTTTTCAAGGAAAGGAGCTGGCTCGATCGCAGCGCATCACACTATGTTTCCCGCACATGAGATCTTTGGGATTACACTCTGATATGGTTTTACGATAATATGTTTTGATTATCGACACTTTGGTTTGTCACGAGATATTATAATGAATGTTTTTATACTGATGGTTTTATGTAATAACTTACTTAAAAAAAGATGAAATTTTTGGCCTGGAATTTTGGGATGTTACAAACTCATAAGAACAAGATAATTCAAATCAAACTTTTTCATGTAATTAGCCTAATCCTTAAACTAATACAAAACATGAATTTATTGACAATTATCTATGAAATTGGATTAGAATGAACATTACCACATCAAAAATAGGTTTATAGGTTCAAAAACAGCTTAGGGTAATGATTCTAGTCCAATTCCATCCTTAAAAGTCGAAAATATGTTGTCTGGGGGTCCTACTCGTCGAGTGTATGAACCTACTCAACGAGTAGGATGAGTTTCTTCATGGACTCGGCGTGTCCAGTGCCCAGACAGCCCGAAAATCAATTTTTTTCAACATTTTTCAGCACTTTGCATCAAGTATAATTGTAAACAAGCCTAGGCTCTGATACCACTGTTGGGTTTTGAGCATTCTAACACTCCTAAGTGTACATGAAACCCAAAATACCTTGAATCTATGTTCTCTCTATTATACATGCAAATATGAATATTCCAAGGTATTATCCTATCTAGCATACAATCTTTTGATACTTGGGTAATATAACTAATTAGAATACATCCCTCTTGATGTAGCTTGACTCCATGAAGCTCGAGAGCCTATTGCCCCAAGTGTGACACCTCAAATGGTTCACACAACATCACCAACACATGGAATAACCATGAGATGAAGAAGACACTTCATGCTCAAATCGGCTAGCCCTCATATATGTGTCACTTGTGCCAATTTCTTGAACCAAAGGGGTCCTTATATAGTGTGCACATTAGGGTTACACCATGTAACCCATGACTTTACCCAATCTTTATGCTCCATGGGTTTTAACCTCCATGGAGTTTCCATGGGTCACCACATGGGTTAAACCCAACATAAGAAATCATGGATCATAAGCCCACATATATAAGAATGAATGACTTACACAATTAATCCCCATATATTTAATTAGTCTCTTTTGATCATTAAATTAAGTCCAAATTTATTCTTGATCAATACTAATTAAATAACATGATTTCATATTAATATATTAGAACTTATAATATATTAATATGTAACAAATGTCCTCTCCTCATAAACGTTCTATCTAAATGTTCCGATGCCATGCAACCCAAATGGACCATGCCGAGTCGGGTCAAGTACATACCAATTATAGTTATGAACTTAGACACTGATCCAACACAAAGTTCTAAGTAGTGGTTGATAACTTCATGAGGAGGAGTGAGTTTAGAAGGCGTGAGGTTGATCACGGTTGTTAATTGAAGAAGTTAAGCTCCTCATACATCATCCTCGTATTAAATTTTGATGACATGCTGATTGTTGGTTCCAAGAAGCAGAAGATCAATGAGCTTAAGATGCGGCTGACCAGAGAGTTCAAGACAATGAACCAAGGGGCTACTAAGTTGAAGAAAATCCTTAGTATGGAGAAATCAGCAGATGAATATACTTAGGTGTGTACCACTGAAAAGTTGAAGCCAGACATGGATTCGGCTACCCTTCCTAGATTTTGAGGACGGAGGTTGGCATAAAAAGGGAGAAAGATTGAGAGAATGATGAAGACTTTGAATAGAAAATTAAGTTGTTCAAGCCTTCAAGTGGGATATTGTTGAGGTATGAAGTCGTGTCCAACATGGAGCACTTAAGTCACAATGGAGCACTTGGGGTTCAAGGAGCATGTGACAACGGAATGGATAATCAGAGAAAGGAATGGATTATGTGATAGAGGAATGGACCAAGTGCCAAAGGAACGGATCATGAAGATTGGGCTTTGGAGCACCTGGAAGAGCTTTGGAGCACTTGGGAGTGATGTAGAAAAACAAGGGGATATTGTTGCGCCATATGTTAAAGGGATGGGCCAAGAAGGATGCTCTTGCGCCATGACATTCCTTCTTGCGCCATAATGCCCCCTCTTGCGCCATCAGGATCCTTTTTGTGCCATGAGGTATGCTCTTGCGCCATGCATGTACTTATTGCACCATGGTGGTGTTGTTGCTCCAATCTTGGTGTTCTTTTCCCACACTTGAAACCACTTGCGTCATCCATATTCGTGTTGCGCCATGATGGCACAAGATGGGCCATCTTGGTCCTTGATGAGCCAAGTATGTTATGAAGTCCTCTATGATGCTCAAGATGGAAATATGATCTAGAAGATGCTACATGGTGGAATATGATTGGTTGTCACCATTCATGGGCCTATGGGTCAATAGGGTTGGCCCATTAGGGTTTTAGGTTTGATCCCTCAAGTATAAGTAGGTTGATACGCTCATCATTGTAAATTGCTAGATTTTTGTGATAGCTCAAAGTGAGATACAATTTTGAGTGCTTGTAATAGTTTCAGAAAGTTAATAAAGTCTACTCTCTTTCTCTCTCTCTCTCTCTCTTGTTCACCCGTAGATGTAGGTCACATTGACTGAACCACGTTAAATATCGTGTTCACTTGATTTACATTTTCAGAAGTTCTATTTTCGTAAGTTCACCGCAATTTGTTTTCATATTTTTCTGAATTTCTTAACTTGTTTTGTTGTCACCCAACAGTTCTCTCTACCCTAGCCACCGATCTCCTCTTTCCGATGCTAAACCCTTCTGGTTCCCTCTCTTCTTTCTTTCATTTGATATTGGTCTTTCACTACTTCTCCCTTTCTAATTAATCTTTGTCTTTCACTACTTTTCCGTTTCTAATTGATCTATGCTTCTTTTTGTTTCCGTGATCTATCATCAATGGGTGAAGGTGACACAACCGATAAACAAGATATTTATGAAAAATCTTATGGAATAAAAAACATCAAGGCATCGATTATGTTGTTTCTTTAATTAGAACATCTCAATTATGATGCTTGGAGAGAGTTATTTGAAACTCATCGTAATGGCCTCGGGGTCTATACATACTTGGAAGAACATAACGAAAAATCTTTGAGTTATATCAGATCATGTAGAATGGGAAAGGATCGATATTGTAAAGATGTAGATGTACAACTCCGTTTCTCAGTCTCTCTTATAAGCTATAGACAGTGTTGATGAATAATTCTTCTGCTTGGAAAATATGGAAGGATCTTGAATCTTTGTTTTTAAACCTACAATGATGTAAACGCTATGGAGTTTGATAATGAGTTGCGGAATATCAAACCGGACGACTCTAACATTGCTTCCTATTTTTTCAAGATTTAAGTCACTTGTAGATCTCCTTGACAACATCGAATCTGTTAGTTCTAAACAAATGAAAGGAAGCAAAAAGGTTTTAAACAGGACAAAGATGAACACAAGAGATAAGCTAAGCAAAGACTTGAATTGGGAAATTGAAATACCCAAATCATTGAAATACATGGCTTATATATCTATTATTCAGAATTAACTAGAGAATAACTATTCACTAACTCCTAACTAAACTTATTCAAATAAAAAAAAACTAAGAGAAACCATAACTACTTTTATTCCTCATTAGTGGATTCCTTAAAGCATATTTTCAACACACTTTGCTTTAAACTTGCTGACCGAAAGTGGTTTTGTGAAGATGTCTGCTAGCTGGTCCTCAAACTTGTAGTAGACTTGTAGTGACTTCATCCTTTTACTACACTTCTCTTAACAAATAGAGCTTAATGTTGAAATGCTTTGTCTTCCCGTGAAATTCCAGATTGTTGGAGATTTCAATAGCCTCTTCATTGTCAACAAAAACCTCAACGCTAATTTTTTGTTCTTCTTGCAAATCACACAAAATCATTTTCAGCCATAAAACTTGATTTATTGTTGTTGTATTTGCTATGAATTCTACTTCTGTGGTAGATTGCACTACAATATGCTGCTTCTATGAACACCATGAGAAAACACATAGGCCTAGGATGAAATAGTAGCCTGATGTGCTTCTCATATTATCAATCAATCTTCCCCAACCATAATTTGAGAAACCATGCAGCTTCATTTTTCGATTTTTCTCGAACTTGATTCCTAAATTGATGGTACCTTTGATGTACCTTAATATTCTTTTTGTTGCCCTAAAATGTATCACACTTTCACAATGCATAAATCGTGATAAAATACTAATAGCAATAGAATTTCTACCATTCTCACTTTGAGATACATCAAACGACCGATTAAGCTCCAGAACTAAACTTCATCAACTTTATATGCACCATCTTATTTTCTAAACTTTTATTTCTCATTCATTGGGGTGCTCACTGCTTTGCACTCTTCCATTTGAAACTTCCTCAAAATTTCCTCTGCAGATTTCTTTTGATGGATGAACACCATAATTTTGTCTTGCTTAATCTCTACGCCACGAAAATATGATATGAGATCCAAATGTGTCATTTAAAAGACATGCATCATCACTTTTTTAAAATTTCTTATTTCCTGTCATGAGCTGATCATCAACATGAAGATAGACAATAAGAATGTTAAATATGGAGACTAATCATCAGGATTGAAATTTTAATGACTGAATATTTTTATTTTGGGAGCCAATGTCAAGATCTTGGGTGTGCCCTGGGTGGGACAAATTCTTTTTTTTTCAAAAAGGGCTTGTCCCTTTAAATGTTTAGGTCAAATTTTCTAGTTGATATAATCGTGAATAGCTATATCTATAACGTTGTAGCAGAAAAGCGTATGTGGAATAATCTCTCTCTCTCTCTCTCTCTCTCTCTCTCTCTCTCTCTCTCTCTCTCTTTCTCTAGTTTCACAGTGGACGTAATCTATCACAAGATAGTGTGAATCATTTAAATCTATGTGTTCTGTGTGCTTTATTTTTGTTTTTGATTTCTCATATTCCTCATAGTTGTTTTTGTTTATCGTTTTGTTCTTTTGTTAACAACTAGTAGATGTAGATTGACGATTACTTATATAAGAAGATGGGAAAGTGCAGACCGATAAATTTGAAGGCCATGATTTTAGATTCTGGAAGATGTAGATTGAGGATTACTTATGTCAGAAGAAATTACACTTACCTTTATCTGAAGAAAAACCTAAGAAGATGGATCAGGCAAAATGGAATTTGCTAGACTGATAGGTCCTTGGCATTGTCAAATTATCACTAGCGAAGAATGTCACATACAACATCTTTAATGAGAAGACCACGTTTGGTTTGATAAAGAGGTTGTCCAACATATATGAAAAGCCATTCGAAGAAAACAAAGTTTTCTCGATCAGACAATTGGTAAACCCGAAAATGAAGGAAGGAGAGTCTGTGACAGAACACGTTAATGATTTTAACCCGATTCCGTTAAAATTAAATTCCAAGACGAAGTCGAGGCTTTATTATCATTATTATCTTCGTCATCCAAAACTTGGGTTGGAACAGTTACTGTAGTAAGTAGTTTTTCAAAAACTACGAAACTCGCATTCGAAAGCATCAGAGATCTAATTCTTGACGAAGATGTTTGGAGAATGAATATAGGAGAAGGTTCCACCAGTTTACTCAATAAGAAAGAGAGGGGCATGAAAAAAAACAGAGGTGGATACAGAAGAAAAAGATCAAAGTAAAGGATCAGAGGATAATCAAGAAGCTGAAAAGAAATCATTTTTTGGAACTGTAATGAATCAGGACATTTCATAAATAAATAAATGCCCTAAACCTCCTGCAGATAATGGCAAGAAGTAGATGAATGCAGCTGAAGACTATGATGATGCACTGATTTGTTGTATAGAAAATTCAGTCAAGTCTTGGGTGATGGATTCTGGAGCATCGTTTCATGCTTTCCACAACAAAGAAATCATGAGCAATGTCAAACCTTACAATGGTACTGTTCATCTAGTTGATGGTAAAACTATGAAGATCACTGGTATCAGAGATGTAGCTTTAAGAACATCAATGGGTACTACCCAGATTTTGAAGGATGTCAAATACATTTCTGATCTGAACAAAATGTTGATCTTGTGGGACAGATGGATGAAGAGGGATATGATGTAAAGTTTGCAAAATGTAAATGGAAGGTTATTAAAGGAAACTTGGTCATTGCTCAAGGAAATAAGAATGGTACTCTATATATGGTGGAGTTGACCTTAGGAGAAGAAAATGCAACTATTGGAGATAGGGAGTCCTCTACTTTATGGCACCAAATACTTGGCCATGTGAGTGAGAAGAGAATGCAGATTCTTGCTTCAAAGGGCAGGATCCCAGAACTAAAGAATGTGAGGGTCGCATTATGTGAACCATTTGTATTCAGTAAACAAAAAGGATTTACTTTCATGAAGATAGGTCAACCACCAAAATCAGAGAAGCTTGAGCTGATATACTCTGAGGTCTTTGGTCCCACACCAGTTTCATCAACAAGAAGTTCCTAGTAGTACGTTACCTTTATAGATGATGGAACGAGAAAGATATGGGTTTACTTTCTGAAAAATAAATCTAACCTTTTCTGTACTTTTAAAAGGTTCAAAACTATTGTGAGAACGAGACAAATCTGAGGATAAAATGTCTAACTTCCGATAATAGGGGTGAATACAGCAACAAGGAGTTTACCAATTACTGTGCAAAACACAGAGTTAGGACATTAAAGTCTATTCAAGAAACACCTCAACAAAACAGTTTTGTGGAAAGGATGAACAGAACATTAAACGATAGAGCTAAAAGCATGAGGTTACATGCAGGGATGCCAAAAATATTCTATGCAGACGCAATGAGCACAGCTGCTTACCTTATAAACCATGGACCCTTGGTCCCCCATTGGGTTTATTTTTCCAGAACAAGTATCAAATAAAAGGGAAATATCTCTATCTCACCTTAATGTATTTGGTTGTAATGCTTATGTGAAGGTTAAATATGCAGAAAAAGACAAACTTGAAGTAAAGCTAAGAAGTGTATATTTATCGGGTATAGGCTGGATGATATGAGTTATAGATGATGGTATAACCAAACCATGACAGTGATGATGAGTAGAGATGTCACTTTTAATGAAGATGTTCTCTATAAAGATGATTTAGCTATAGCTCCAAGAAAGAGCAAACAAATTCAGAAGACAGTGTTCGAAGAATTGACAGATGCTGATGTTTTACATCCTGAAATAGGTGAAGGCTCAGGAAAAAATAGGAGTACTAAAATGACATTAAATAATGAAGTCAGTGAGAGTTCTGAAGATGATGAAGACCTAGAAACCAAAATCCGAAACCGGTCAGAAAACGAAGCTCCAAATCAGACATATTGAAACTCGTAATCTAAGAAGATTGACCAGAGACGAAGACCCACTAGCAAATATTCTCCATCAGTTAGTTACCTATTACTAAAATTAAATGGAGAGCTAGAATCTTATGTTGAGGTGCTAAAGTTATATAAAATGGAAGAAATCCATGAATGAGGAGTTGGATTCATTTGACAAGAACCATACCTGGTCCTTGGTCAAATTACCAGCTGTAAACAGAGCTTTGCAAAGTAAATGGGTATTCAGAATCAAGGATGGAGTTGATGGAAATAAGAGGTATAAAGTCAGACTAGTTGTAAAGGGTTTCCAACAGAAGGAGGGGGTTGATTACAATGAAATCTTCTCACCAGTTGTGAAGATGACTATTATTCAATTGGTCTTGAGTATTGTGGCTGCTGGAAATTTACATCTAGAACAACGGGATGTTAATGTTACATTCTTACATAATGACCTTGAGGAAGATATTTACATATACCAACCAAAAGGTTTCCTGGTGAAGGGTAAGGAGAATATGGTGTTTAAACTAAAGAAGAGTTTATATGGACTAAAATAAGCCCCAAGGAAGTCGCATTTAAAGTTTGATAGCTTCATGCAGAAAATTGGGTACAGGAGATGTGAGATGGACCATCGGTGTTATCTGAAGAAGTTTAGATCCTCTTACATTATTCATTTATTATATGTTGATGATATGTTCATTGTGTTGGGTTTTGAGCATTCTAACACTCCTATGGTGTACATGCAACCCTATAAACCTTGGATCTATGTTTTCTCTATTATACATGCAAATAAGAACTTTCCAAGGCTTTAATCCTAACTAGCATACTATGAGGCAACTATACTACAAAGACTAGTTAGATGACATACCTTTTGGTGTAGCTTGATGTCTTCAAGCTTTAAGAGCTTAGCCCCAATAGTGTGGAAGCCTCAAGTGGAATCAGAAATCACCAAAACACTTTGGAAAACTTTGAGAATATGGATACTTTGGTTCTCTCTAGTGAAATCGACTAACCCTCTTAGTGTACCCACACTAGTGCCCATTTCACCAACCAATGGCATCTTTATATAGTGTGGAGACTAGGGTTAAACCCATGACCTTTCATTTCATATGATCCAAGGGTTAAACACTCCATGGACTATCCATGAAAGCTTAGCCCACCCTAAATGAACTTGGCCCACCACACACATATATCTAAGAGTCCATATTTAATTAGTTCATTTTGATCACTTAACTAATTCTAAATTAATTATTGATCAATACTAATTAAAATAATATGATTCCATATTAATATATTAGAACTTATAAAATATTAATATACTATTCTCAAAAGATTATCCATATAAATTGTGTCGGTGAAGTGCAACCTAAATGGACTATGTCGGGTCGGTCAAGTACATACCAAATATAGTTATGGACTTAGACATTAATCCAACACATCGTTGGGTCAGACTTACAGGAAATCAATAGACTAAAGCAGCATCTCTCCAAAGAGTTTCAAATGAAGGACATGGGAGTTGTGAAACAAATTCTCAGGATGAGCATAGTCAAAGAGAGAGTTGCTGGAAGTTTGAAGCTTTCAAAGAAAAAATATATCCAAAAGGTTCTAAAGAAGTTTAGCATGACTGATGAAAAACGAAGAAGTACACCATTGGGAAGTCATATTAAACTTTCCAAGAAACAGTCGCCAAATACGGATGAAGACAGAAAATTGGGAATGACTTGAAAGAGGATTCTCCGATATGCCGACTGGAGGACGATCAATTTTGGTGGGGACGTCAAGAATCAGGTCTGGTGTTATTGGCAATGAACACTTGAGGGACAGAACCATGATCACAATAAGTAGGAGAAGAGGAGTGATTTCAGTTTACACATAACTCTTCGGAGACTAGGGTAGATCGATCCTCAAGGAAAGAAGGAAGTGGATCTTTGTAGTGGATAAGCATGGAAATGTTCTTGAACTTTGGGGTGAGACCATTGAGCATGTAGGTAACCAAGGGTTTCTCTAGGATCGAGACATCAATATTGCCAACCAAATCAACAATTGCCTTCATTTTCTGACAGTAATCGGTTATAGAACGATCGTTGTGAACCAAAGCACGAAGTTCATTGTGTAATTTGATGGATCATGAATTCTTGTTTTCCCAAAAGTGCTTCAAGGGCGGTCTAGATGGAATGAGTAGTGGTGCAATTTGAGGATCATGGTAAGGAGAGAGTACGTCATAGATCCATAGAGCCAAGATTTCACCAGATTATCGAGGTTGTCCCAATCTGCATCGGCTGAGTCTTTAGGTTTAATGGAGCTATCAAGGTAGCCATGAACACCATATGCACAAAAATGAGTGAGGAAGAGTTCAAGTCGTGCATCATAGTTCAATTTATTGAGTTCTAGTATAAGGGGTACATTGGATTTGACATGAATGCATATAAAAAAGAGTAGGGCCGGCTGGGAGGGATCCAAGATCATAAAAATTCTGATGCCATGTTTGATGAATGTTGATGGGTTTCGAGCAGAACATCATTCCTATGGTGTACATGCAAACCCTAATAGCTTTTGGATCTAGTTTGTCTAATGAACATGCAATTGAATATCCAAAGCTATAAACCCTAGATCTATCATATAAAAATGAAATAAGGGTTTAGTAATTACCTTTGATTGTTATATTGTAATAACAATCAATTCCTTGCTTTGATTGGCTTCAGAAAGCTTAGTGCCTCAAGTGTTTCACCTCTAATGGAGTCACAAACACCACTAAGCAACTAGATGAAGAAGGAGAAGAGAGGAGGCACCCAAAAACGTCTAGAAACCCTAAGGATTTAGTTCACCACATTTTTGGGGCCTAAGGGGTTCTTTATATACTTGTGTGGGCTGCTAGGATTTCAGTCAAAACCCTAATGGATAGCTTAAACTTTAAGCAGGGCATGGAACCTTCTCGGATAAGGCCATGGACGAAAATATGATGTGCTCCCATCATAATTTCGTTCACTGCTTGTTCCTTTAGCATTCCTTAGCCCAACAACTCAATTATCCAATAATTGCAGTCCAGTCCCCTATATTTAATTAATCTCTTTTAGCCACAAAATTAATTATCAATTAATTCTTGACTAATATTAATCCAACAATATGATTTCTCTTTTAATATATTATTCTCATAATATATTAATAAATCATATTTAAACCTTTCTCTCCTTAATTCATCCTACATATTGCCATGATGAAGGTAACCCAAAAGGACCATGCTCATAATCGGATCAACTACAAACCAAAATAGTTATGGACTTAGACACTAATCCAACAAAAATGTTTCTCATCAAGATTTCATTAATAAAAGAAGTATAAATACAATATACAATGGCTTTATCAATTGATATAAACAAACTAACTAATGGTCTACAATAAAATACAAGGAAAGATACACAATATACATTAATAGTTCCAACATCCCAGTTCAGCGAGCCCAAATCAAGCTAAAACCTTGCCCAAAATGTTGAAGACTACAGACATATCCTTCCAACAATGGGTGGAACGTGTATACCAGAGCGGCTACACATCTTCATTCAGATGTATACGCATACTTTGTTTCCTTAACGATAAATTCTTTATTTCACCTTCGCTTTTAGTCGATAATGGATCTAAAATCCATGTTAGTACCTCGGTACATTCCATTATTCCTCAAAATAATTTGTATCATCCTCTTGTTCTTAAAAATATTCTTATTACTCCTCAAATTATCAAAAATTTAATCTTTGTTCAAAACTTTAACATTGATAAAAAAAATGCTCTAGTGAATTCAATCCCTTTGGGTTTTTTTTATAAGGGATCTTCAAACTCGGAAAACCCTCCTGTGATCTGACAACACTAGCAATCTATATCCTACCGCACTCCAGTCTCCTCAACTCTTGTCTTAGTTAGCACCTGACATCAACATCTTAATTACCCTGGTAATGGTGTATTTCAACATTTAATTTCTCAAAATGTTGATTTCGTGTAAATAAAATAAGTTTCCAAGCTTATGTTTATCATGTCAGTTAGGAAAACATGTGTGCCTACCTTTTAATTATTTGATACCGTTGCTTCTTTTCCTTTTCAAGTTATTCATTATGATGTTTGAACATCTCCTATTATTAGCAACTCTAGACTTAAATATTATGTGTTATTTATTGATCAATATTCTCATTATCTCTGGGTTTATCCGCTAAAAGCTAAATTTGAGGTCTTCTAAAAAATTTCTATCTTTTGGACATATGTTCAAAATCAATTTAAATGTAAAATTAAATCCCATCAATGTAATAATGATGGTGAGTATAACAATACCCAGTTCCACCACCTATGTGATTCCCATGGAATTCAAATACACTTTTTATGTCCCCCATACCTCTTAACAAAACAGGAAGTCTGAGCGTATGATTCGTACTATAAACAAGTACATTTTTACCCTTCCTTTTCAAGCTTGCCTCCACTATTTACCTGGCATAGGCACTCAACGTGGATACTTATCTCCTTAACATCACTCCCTCTATTGCCCTGAACAACATATCCCCGTATCAAATCTATTTGCAAATCCACCTTCTTACTCGCACCTTGAGTATTCGGTTGCCTTTGTTTTCCTCACAACAATGCTCCTGGCAAACTATCACCAAGATTTACTCCATGTATTTTCCTAGGGTATCCATCACATTTCAAAGCATATTGTTGTCTCGATCTTCACACCAGCAACATTGTTATCTCTCTTCATGTTAAGTTTGATGAAAATGTCTTTACATTAAGTTCCATGACAATAGATGCAGCCATGTCCTACACTTTCCTTGAAACCTAAGATGACCCTAAATCCACCTTTCATTGCTTCCTTCACTCCTCGGTTCCTTCTACCTCTATTCACAGCATGTCTAATTGTTGGATTAGGTGTCTAAGCCCATAAATATAATTGTTATATACTTGAATTAATAGAAGCACATGTCCTTTTGGGTTGCCTTTACTCTTGCAACTTGACATGATGATTTTTGGAGTGAAGTTGAATTTATTATTTGGAATAATAAATTGATATAAATGATTTATTAATATGTTATGAAAATAATATATTAATTAGAAATCATGTTCTTTAATTAATATTTAATCAAAATTATTGGAACTAATTTTAGGATTAATTAAAAGTACAGGGGTTGTTTTGCAAATCATTGATAGTTGTGAAACTGGGCTCTTGGACCCATTGGATAGGAGTGGACAAAAATTATAGGGTGGCCATATAAGTTTGTGTCCAATGCCTTCTAGAAGTGGAGTCCATGGGTTGCTTAAGCCTTAAGCAGGAAATTTGGGTTTCCTCCTGCAAACCCTAGCTTTGGGATTAAGCAAACCTGCAGTATATAAGGAGGCTAAGCCCTGGGATTTTCGACCACTTGCACCTAACCCTAGTAGAGCCGAATTTCTAAGAGAATTCCCTCCTCTCATCCTCTTGAAAAGAGTGTTTGTAAGCCATTAGAGGTGTCGTATTTGACTTGCTTTCAAGAGTTCAAGACCTACAAGGTTTTCTTGTTATTACTACATAACAAGTAAGGTACACATCTAAACCCTATTTTGTATAGATTTTGAATTATGTACTAGCTTCCTAGGGTTTTCTCTTTGATATTCAAGTTTGCATATTCAACTAGTGAAAACCTAGATCCTTAATCTTAGGGTTGCATGAACACATATGATTTGTAGCTAAGCTCATAACCCATCAGTGGTATCAGAGCCTTGGATGCTTTTCAGTTGAACTTGATGCAATTGCGAATCAGCCATAGGAGAAGGGAGCAGAATCGTCATTCTGTTCATTGAATTCAACGAGTTCATGTTTGGAACTAGACGAGTTAGCCCAACTCGACGAGTGTCTTGCTCAGACTCGACGAGTTGGCTGGTTAGATCCTTGATTTTTCGATTTTGATAATCTTGGCTTGATTAGGAAAATTACCTTAATTTGTTTTTTCTAGTTAAAATCGAATCTTTGAAAAAAGGTAGTTGGATATCCTTATCAAAAGTTATGATTTGGTTAAATTTTTAAGATAAAGATAAAATTAATTTATTAACTTTATTATTTAAAAATTTTAACCTATTATTTTTGAAAAGTTTTAAAAATACCCCCTTAGTTTTGGAATTTAAAATTTAATTAAATAGTTTAATTTTGAAAACTTAAATTCTAGAACCCTAGTATTTTAAATGTTTAAAATACACCCTTTATATGTATATATATATATATATATATATATATATATATATATATATATATATATATATATATATATATAAGAAAAGGCCAGTCTTACCGTTAGTAGGCCTCATTCACGAAGCAAGTTTATAAGGGGTGTTTAAGGAAGCGGCTTATAAAATGACCACCATTGGGTATCCATTCTTACCCACCGCACCCTTGACTAGTGGAGGGTCGTTAGTGGAATGGGTTTGATAGGATATTAAACTCTCATTAATAAGTATAAGGAAGTAAATAAAGTAACTAAACATTTTCATAAAATTCTCAATCCTAATTACTTTAGGAAAATGTGAATTTGATGTTAATCCATGATATTGCAAATTACACTCTATAAAAGTCGTTAGTGGAGCGTATGTGGTTAACCAACACACTAATATGTACAAATAAAGGGTGGAAATGGGTAGCTCGTAAATTATCATTGATCAATGGAGCGTGTGTGGTTAATCGGTACATTGATTAGGTGGTAAATGACATTGAGAGTACCAAGCTAATTTGCATGGTTATTCACACCTAGTTTGTGATCCTCGGTATCCCAGTCACAAATGGAAAGGGCATAATCGAGATTAAACATGCCATTGAATAGTTCAATGAATCTCAAAAGATCTAGGAATTTCATTTAAAAATGTAATTCTTTTAAATTTCGTTTTTCTTGATGAAATTGGTAAATCATCATATACGTACCTTCAAATAATTTTCGATTGGATTACGGAATCCCTTTTCTAAATTGTGAATTATTATGTTGGGTCCTAGACTTAACATTTCATTTGGGTGTTATATTAAGGATTTCCTTATTTAATCAAAAAAAATTATTTCTTCTTTTGCAGATGTCAACTTCCAAAAATGCTTCTGGTTCCTCCAATAACAGCACCTCGAACACCTTCTCGCTCTTGAGCATTTGTACCAAGGTCACATTCGATGGCTCCAACTTTAATGATTGGATGTGAAGCATTAGGATGGCCTTGCGATTCGAGGTCAAGGAATATGTCCTCAACAAAGAGCTGAATGAGATAGATGAAACAAAAGCTACTCCTGAAGAAATAGCTAAGTATAGGGCCCACTGTAAAGACGTGACCAAAGTGTCGTGTATCATGGTGGCAACTATGACTCCTGAGTTACAATGGTTTTATAAGGACTATTGGCCTTATGAGATGTAAAAGGACTTGATGGAGAATTACCATCAAAGAGCATGTCAAGAAAGGTATGAAGCCCCCTCCCTCGAAACAGAACTGGAAGGGAAAGTCTAGTTTTGAAGCCCCCTCCTCTGGTCCAAAAGAGGCTGCCTGCTTCTACTACCATGACAAAGGGAATTGGAAGAGAAGCTGCCCCAAGTACCTGCAAGATATAAAGGATGTCAAGATCAAGTCAACCTCGATAGGTGTTTACACTATTCAATCAAAAAACTCATCGCATTCTAATTCTTGGGTCCTTGATATAGGATGTGGTTTTCACATTTGCTCTGACTTGCAGGGACTAAGAAGAAGTGAGGATGTGGAGCATGGGAAGATAAACCTAGTTATGGGAAATAGGAGATCATCACCTATTACCAAGATTGGGATTAACTCTTTAGTTCTTAGTAAAGGGTTAAGTTTATATTTAAATAATTGTTGCTACTCGTCAGAAATGACAAGGAATATTATTTCATTTCATGGTTTGTACAGCCAAGGTTTTAGATATTCTTTTAATAATGAAAATGGTTTGATTAATGCCTATTGTAATGGTGTATTTTATTTTGAAGCATTACCTTGTGATGGTGTATATGAAACTATGACTGTTATAGACAATTTAAGAAATAGCATGTTGCAAATTGATGCGTCTAATGGTTTAGACAAAGCATGCTTGTGGAATTGTCGTATTTGACATGTCAACAAGAAGCACATTGCCTAACTCCAAAAGGATGGAGTGTTGGAATCATTTGAATTAAGGTCAAATGATACACACGAATCTTGTTTTCTTGTAAAGATGACTAAATCACCTTTCACGGGTTCATGTGAAAGAGGTGAGGGATTATTTGATCTCATACACACGGATGTGTGTGTACCCTTCAAATCCACCACAAGGGATGCAAATCGATTTTATGTGACTTTTATCGATGATTATAGCAGATATGGATATATCTACTTAATCAAGCATAAGTCAGAGACCTTTGAAAAGTTAAAAGAATTTAAACATGAAGTTGAAAATCAATTGGGCAGGAAGATCAAGATGCTCATATCCGATAGGGGTGGTGAATATGTTAGTATCAAGTTCCACAACTACCTCAAGGAATATGGAATTGTTTCACAATTGATACCTCCTAGGACACCACAACTTAATGGTGTGGCTGAGAGGCGTAATCGAACCTTGTTGGACATGGTTCGTTCCATGATGAGTCGAGCTTCACTTCCAATATCATTATGTGGGTATGCCTTACATATTGTCACCCATATTCTTAATCTAGTCCCGACGAAGAAGATTGCCAAAACATCTCACGAGATGTGGACATGGAAGGTTCCCTCGTTGCCACATATCAAGGTTTAGGGTTGTGAATCTTTTGTTAGAAGATAGACTCACGATAAACTTGAACCTCGAAGTGAGCGATGTATTTTCATTGCCTATCCACAAAAGTCCTTTGGATACTTGTTCTATAGACCTAGTGAGAACATGGTCTTAGTAGCACGACAATGAGTCTTTCGCGGAGAGAGCTCATATACAAACATGACAGTGGGTGCACAATTGTCTTGAAGAAATTTAAGAGTCAAGCAATGAAGGAACCTCTAAAACTAGTGCTCAACCCGAGGAAGAAAATTTTGTTGAACCAAATGACGAGTCATTGCCTCTCAGGCGCTCCACTCGAGTTAAAACGACACTAGAGTCTTATGGTTTCCATATTACTACAGATGGTGATATGTTTATCAGTGATAGTACAATGGTAAATTTGGATGAGCGTTCTAACTACAAGGAAGCCATGGCGGGCCCTGAGTCTTTTAAATGGAAAGAGGCAATGGACAGCGAGATCCAGTCCATGTATGACAATCAAGTTTGGAACTTGGTTGATAATGTACCAGGTCATAAGACAGTTAGATGCAAATGGATCTTCAAGAAGAAGACCGACATGGATGGAAAGGTACACACATTCAAGGCACGATTGATTGCGAAGGGCTTTACTCAAACCCTAGGGGTTGACTATGATGAGACCTTCTCACCAGTGGCTAAGATCAAATCTATTAGGGTTATGTTAGCCATAGCTACGTTTCATGATTATGAAATCAGGCAGATAGATGTCAAAACTGCTTTCCTTAATGGAAAGTTGGCTGAGCATGTTTACATGAGTCATCTAGAGGGTTTTGTTGATGCTAAATACCCCCAATAGAGTGTGTAAGCTTGAGAAATCAATCTATGGATTGAAACAAGCTTCTCATAGATGGAATCTTTGCTTTGATGAGAAAGTCAAAGAGTTTGGCTTCTCTAGGAGCAAGGATGAGTCTTGTGTATATGTCAAAGCTAGTGGGAGTATAGTCACTTTCTTGGTATTGTATTTTCATGACATATTACTTATAGGAAACGACATTCCAACTTTGCAGGAGGTTAAGTCCTGGCTTGGAAAGTGTTCCGCTATGAAGGATCTGGGAGAGGCTACATATATTCTGGGAATAAGGATTTTGAGAAACAACAGTAGAATACTAATTGGGATTAGTCAAAGTACTTTTTTGGATAAGGTGCTAAAGCGTTTTAACATGGAGAATTCAAAGAAGGGATAGTTTCCTATCCAGAGTAATACGAAGTTGAGTAAGACTTAGAGTCCGAGTATGGATGCAGAGATAGCAAAGATGAGTCGAGTTACATATGCTTCTGTTGTTGGATCAATCATGTATGATATGACATGTACTCGCCCTGACGTGGCTTTCACTTTGAGCACGGTTATTCAATATCAGGGAAATCTAGGTAAAGCTCATTGGATAGCGGTTAAGAACATTCTTAAGTATCTACGAAGGACAAAGGACTGGGTCCTTGTACTTGGTGGCAGTGATGACTAAAGAGTTGCAGGGTATAGCGAAGCCAGTTTTCAGATAGACAGAGACAACTTCCGTTCTCAGTCAGGCTCGCTGTTTACCCTTAATGGAGGAGCAGTAACGTGGAAAAGTTCCAAGCAAGAGACTGTAGCTGATTCAAGATGTGAATCAGAGTATATAGCTACGAGCGAAGCATTAAAGGAGGCTATATGGTTAAAGAATTTAATTTGTGACCTTGGAGTTGTGCCAGCCATTAAGGAGCCGATGAACATTTTTTGCCATAATGAAGGAACGGTTGCCTTGAACAAGGAACCAAAAGATCATGGAAGATCTAGGCATATCGACATAAAATATCATTTTATCAGACATCGAGTAGAAGAAGGACACCTCATCGTTAAGAGGGTTATCATCATAAGAAAATCATGTCGATCCCCTCACAAAGGGTCTTAGTAGGATTAAGCACATTCAGCATGCCATGAGCATTAATCTGAAGGATGATATTAATTTTAGTGATTAGATAGATATTTAGATACTTATAATAAATAAATGTAATTGACATTTGATGATTAAGTAATGGAGATTTATTTATGAGTATTATTTGCTGTCTTTTGTAAATTATTTATCTTGTGTTTCATCTTTGCATGTTTTACTTCCCAAATAATTGGATTATTCAAAACATCCACAGTCGATCATACATTGGGAGTAAGTTGTGAATCAAGACTGTCGTGAATTGGACTGTAGATCGTCTAAGGGTTTAGACATAACAATGGTTTGCTGCAACGTTCACGAGTGCTTTTAAAATGGGGATTTGAGTATAAGATTAAACTCACGCTCATAGAATTACTTCATGGAATTTATCACGAGTAATTATGAGACAATTATATATGAGTTGTTTACGAGTTGGTTGTACATTGATAATACGTAAACGCATCAGTAACTTGATGTTATAAAACGTATTGTTGTGTACAATTTGATGAGTAAATAGTACCATCATATAAGTCAAAGTTTATCTGTTCCTTTTGCCCTAACGGGAAAAGCAATATCTTGGGCCCCTCGATGATTTGGTGTTTACTTATGTGTCGGGCCCGGTCAAGACTGAATTAATGTGTTCAATTAAGTTCTATGTCATTACAAAATCAGAAATCGGGAAACAAACTGTTGGACAATGAGAATGATTATGTTCCATGTCAGTTGTCCACATGATATCTTGCAGAATGGAGGATTATGTGATCCCTTATCTTAGGGCACTTGAAATTATCGTAACCAGAAATCACTATTTGAGAATTTGGCGTAAAATTGCCTGCTTTTCAAGATTTCCAATACTTCTCATAGATTTTTCTCATGTTCTTTTCTGGCCGTCGAATAATTAAGAATATCATCAATGAATATGATAACCAAGCTTTTGAGAAATGGCTCAGTTCATTAAATCCATAAACACAGAAAGAGCATTTGTAAAACCGAATGCCATCACATAAAATTCGTAGTTACCATAACGGTTTTCGAATTCCATCATTAGATGTCACTATTTTTTATGTGGACTTGGTGATAACTAGAATAAAGATCAAATTTTGAAAATTAAGCAAGCCCTTGAAGTTGATCGAATAGATCATCAATCCATGGTAACGGGTACCGATTCTTGATCATGATTTTTTTGAGCTCGCCATAATCGATGCACATTCACATCTACCCATCTTTATTTTAATGAACAATACTGGTGCACCCGCTGATGTAGAAGTCGGATGGATAAAGCCTCTGTCGAGTAATTTTTGGAGTTGGGACATTAACTCACGCATCTCCATATGAGCATAATATCGAGAGAGAGATACAAGTAGCGACCGATATCAAATTAATTTGAAATTCGACTTTCCTTTCAGGCGACAAGCATGCTAAATTGTTAGAAAAACCCAGGAAAGTCTAATTATTCTGCCCCTTGCTATAAAAATCTTAAAATTTAGTGTATTTTTGTTTGTTAAAAGTGTACATGTTGATTGTTATTTATTTACATTTATCCATTATTAGTTAATTTTGTAATTTGTAAATTAATATTAAACGATAATTATAAATCTTAATAAATAACTAAAGTAAAGTTAATAGACAATTCTAGAAGACTTAAATATCGATAGTTGAATTTTGATTGTAGATATAAAAATATTTTTTTTATAATTCCTTACTATAGTTCAGAGAGCATGATACAGATAAATTATTAGAAGAACTTCATCTGTTTTTTATTGTAGATATAAAAATATTTTTTTATAATTCCTTACTATAGTTCAAAGAGCATGATATGGATAAATTATTAGAATAGCTTCATCTGTCAAAAGGATTTCCGATGACTCCTCATAATGTCGTTGTCAATTACGAACATGTTTTTTTAACATTATGAGCTTACGAATTTTCGTTGTATGTATGTGCATGTTCGTTTAATGTTCCAGATTGAGTTGACAATTTTTATATTTGTAATCACTCAACGATATTTTATCTTTTTTAACTACATGTTTACTTAATCCATTAGATTTAATTGATGCTTTTTGGAGAAAGCTTGATGGATCCTTCTATATATGTAATGTGGTGATGTTAATTTTGATCATGATCTGCAAAGGTTTTATGTAATGCCAGTTTCCAGGTATTTAGAATTTTGGCTTTGTTTATATTAATTTTGCATTTTTGGTTACACACACCAGGCATTGGCGTTTAAAGGTTGAACGCGGGTTCCCATACGATTGCCAGGAGTTTGTATGATGATTCCAGGTGTCCGCACGCGAAGGGAAAACCCTAATTTTAAGGGTTTGCACCCTATTTAAAGGACATTAGAGCCTCAAGACCCGTCTTAACTCCAACCTCCATTTCTCTTAGCCCTCATTTCGATACCCTAAGTGTGTATGAGTGTTTTAAAGCTTTGGAGTGTCATTTTGGTGCCATTTTAGTGTTCTTGGTGGAGAAGGAAGACCCTTGCAGTGGTGGAGTTGCTCTTAAACTTTTGGATCTAGACTATTTGCATCTTAGAACATCTTCTGGAGGTATAAAGTTTAGATGTTGATGGATTCTTTGTAGGTCTTGATTAAGCTTTTTTTTTTTTTATGCCCTTTTATCCCAAGATCTTGATCTTTGTGAGTTTTGAACATTCCTGAGGATTGGGCTGTCATTTCAAGCATTTTAGAATATTTAGGATCATAAAAATGCAAGCTTGGACCTTGATACTCTTCCATGCAAGAGTTTTGGAGTTTTAGAGTATGATATGAGTTATGATCTTAGTGTTGGGATTTTTGTAGCCATGTAAAGTCATAAAGGTTGCAACTTTATGGGTTTAGATATTTTGTTACTTTTGGATCTAAAGTTTGGACGTTAGGTCTTAAGCCATTAAGATCTTAGTTTAGAATTTGGAACTAAGTGGTTTATGCTAGGCGTAAACATGAGAATGTTGGGTGTTGAGATGATAGGTGTCATATAGTGGACGCCGGGCGTTCTCTCAGTAGCCCATTGGACCGATTTTTGGGCCTTAGGCCACTTGGGTTTTGGGCTTGATTAGTTGGGTTATGTATGGACAGAGTAAAATGGTCTTTTGCCCTTAATTTGATGAAGGATGATTTGGACCATTGTTTATGGGTTATAACCCTAATTGTTAATAAGGGTTATTTTGGGATATGTTTAGAGTGAGGAGTCGTGTTAGCAGCAGCTCGAGTGTGTAATTCAGTTATCTTCATTTAGAGGCGAGTCTCCTCATTATATGCATGGGTCAAAGGCACCAATATCGGCCCATTATTAGATTGTATATATATATATATATATATATATATATATATATATATATATATATATATATATATATATTGCTAGTTGTTATGTGATATATATGTGTTTTGTGATCGTGTTGAAATACACCCTAGGGCGGGACCCACTATGGTATGCCGGGTTGAAATACACCCTAGGGCAGGGCCCATTATGGCATGTTCAGGTTGAAATATATCCCAAGGCGGGGTCCATACTTGTTTATTGGGTTGAAATATACCCCAGGGCGGGGCCCAACTGTATGTTTGGTATGTGGTACTCTTGAGGAACTGACTAAGCCTTTTGCTTACGGTTGTGTTTATGGTTTCAGGTATTTCTGGTACTAAAGGGAAGGGCCCGACGTGATGACACAACATCCTCTCCTCATGTTTTCCGCACCTTTTTGGATATTATTACTCTAATGATTTGACATTGTATCTTGTGAATGTTTTGGAACTATTTGATGTTTGAAGCTCTTGGTTTTAAAATGAAAAATTTTATCATGATTCTTGGGATGTTATAGTTTAAAGAAATATTCAAGAATCAAACGAATCATGGAAAATCTAGTTTTTATGAAAGTTGATGGGATAATGGATCCATCAATTATCAATAAACCTTCATTAAGAACAAAAACAGTCAGTATACAGTGTTTAGCATCAAACTTAAGTTCCTCACAAATACAGTTCTTCATACTTGAATCACGAACCAAATTGACTACGCATAGTTCATTAATCGTGAAATTGAATAGGGAACCAACTAGGCATAATTCATTCTTGATGGTCTCAAATAAGGAAGTAGTAAGACAATATTCATACTAGATGGACTTAAACGTGGAACGAATAGTCCAATGTTCTTACCAGATTGAGGAACCAATACGCCAATGCTCATGCTGGATTTGACTTGAATGGGGAACCACCCGTGGCACATACTTCATTATTGAATGAAATTCCAACAATCATGATTCGATACATCATACATATACAAGATGTAAGAGTGATATAAATGATAGTTTTCAATAAATGGTTGTTTGTATCGGGTATGGTGAAGATTAGTTAATCTATATCCATCAACAATTATTAGATGTGTTATTGAGTTCATATATTTCTTATAATTATATTTATATCACTGTAATATAACAAATATAATAAGTTTGAAAAAAAATATCTCTTATGAAATAGAAGAAAATAATAAGATTGAACAAAATATTTTGATAATAATAAAATTGATGAAAATGATTATTTGGAAATAATAAAATTATTAGAAACGATATGTTGAAAATAATATAGCAATTATTATATGATAATGATGGAGGTTCTGGATTTTGCAGCTAGATGGAGGAACTGTTCGAAAAAAAAGGAAAATGTTAACTAGCATTTGTTATGGCGCGTTTTGGTGCATATGGAGAGCCCACAATGATATAGTATTTAATAATATGAACACCATTCCGGCGAAGGCGTTGTGATCTGTCCACTTTGAAGAGGCTTTGACTTCAATTGCAAAAGTTTTATTTTGTTTCCTCACATCAGAAGGATCAACGTGATAAAAAACAGGTAGAACGTAATGATTGTGCTCCCTTTTTTGTTGGAGGATCAACATAAGCTCGTCCAGGCACCAATAGGAAGTTGCATAGTTCTCTAACAACACAACTATTGAAGCCCTAGATTCTTTGATTGCTCTCTGGATCTCCGGCTTCAGTTCTTCACCCCTGTTGATATCGTCGTTATCCCTAAAAGCATCAATTCTTGATTGTTTTAATGTTTTGTAAAGATGATCGGTAAAAGAATAACGAGTATCTTCGCCTCTAAAGCTTAGAAAAACGTCATAGCTGCTGCCATTAGCGCCAGGAGAAGAAATAGAAGTCATTGAAACTGGATCTAAAAAGAATGAAAAGTAAGTCAACGGCAAAATTTTCATCTATTTAAACTGATATCGGCTGGGCCGCTGACCAACATCTAAAACAAGGTTAGAACATATACCTGACCAACATCCACCTTTATCAACAAATAACTTACTATATATCAGTTTAAATAGATGAAAATTTTGCCGATGACTTACTTTTCATTCTTTTTAGATCCAGTTTCAATGACTTCTATTTCTTCTCCTGGCGCTAATGGCAGCAGCTATGACGTTTTTCTAAGCTTTAGAGGCGAAGATACTCGTTATTCTTTTACCGATCATCTTTACAAAACATTAAAACAATCAGGAATTGATGCTTTTAGGGATAACGACGATATCAACAGGGGTGAAGAACTGAAGCCGGAGATCCAGAGAGCAATCAAAGAATCTAGGGCTTCAATAGTTGTGTTGTCAGAGAACTATGCAACTTCCTCTTGGTGCCTGGACGAGCTTATGTTGATCCTCCAACAAAAAAGGGAGCACAATCATTTCATTCTACCTGTTTTTTATCATGTTGATCCTTCTGATGTGAGGAAACAAAATAAAACTTTTGCAATTGAAGTCAAAGCCTCTTCAAAGTGGACAGATCACAACGTGAACCTGTGGAAGAAAGCTCTTAAGGAGGTAGCTGATTTGGCCGGCATGGTTCTGTCCGGGTATGCCATTGCTTCTCTTCTTGTAATTCAATCACTACTTAAATACAATTCAACTGATGCGACTTTGTCTAACAATTTGACAATTATATATTAATCTTAACATGGAGCAAAATTTTGGTCTCTACCTGTGGATTTTTTGTTGATAAATGTTTTGATAACTTTAGCATATTATTATTTCTTTGATTGAGAAGTTTGGAAAATACTGCGATGATTTCATTAGTTATGTCAATAAGTCAACAGCTGAAAGCTTCTTGATGCATCATATACAAGTTTGACTCATGACTGGAGCCAAAGAGTTTCTTTTTTTCTCACTGGATAAAATTTCCCCCATTTATTTATGTTAAATCTACAATTTTAATTCGAACTAATGGTATGGCATTATCCGCATTCCTGCTCATTTTCTTTATCCTTTTTGTAATTGCAGATCTGAAACAGACTTTATCGCAAATGTGGTTGATGCAATTGATTGTAAACTAGATATGAAACTAGTAAGTACTCCAGCTCATCTAATTGGAATGGACACTCGAGCTATAGGTATCGATTCTTGGTTGAAAAATGAGCAATCTGGTCCTAATGTTTTAGCAATTTGTGGCATGGGAGGCATTGGCAAAACGACACTGGCCCAATTCATTTATAACTCAAACAAGCAGGATTTTGAAAGCAGCAGTTACCTTGAAGAGATTGGAAAGCACTCCAAACAGCCTTTCGGTTTGCTTGGGCTACAAAAACAACTTCTCACAGACATTTTAGGCGGAAGGAATGCCAGGATATCTAATGTTTCAGAGGGTACAAGGAAGGTCGAGGAGGCCTTACAAGTGAAAAGGGTGCTTATTGTTCTTGATGACATTGATGGACATGAGGAATTAGGTGCTTTACTTGGAACAAAGGCGTTCCATACAAAAAGTAAGATCATAATAACTACGAGACTTCTAGATATAAATGCATGGTTTGGGTCCATATCTTGGAGGTGCCAGGTTGAAAAACTTGAATTGTTGAATGATCATGAATCATTAGAGCTTTTAAGTTGCCATGCATTTGGATCCAAAATTCCCATGGAAGGTTTCAAGGAGCTCGCAGTTGAATTAACGAAGTATTGTGGTGGAAACCCACTAGCTCTTAAAGTACTGGGCTCTTCTCTATTTGTTGATGCTGAGGACCCAAGGAAACAAAGTAACATAATAGAGATTTGGGAAAGTACATTGAATTCACTTTATCCATTGAAAGGTGAGCTTGACTGTAAAATCCAAGGTATACTACAAAAGAGCTTCGACTCCTTGCCACGAGCCAGTAACAAAGAGTTGTTTTTGCATATTGCTTTTTTCTTTGTTGGTGAATATGAGGATTATGTGGTAAAGATATTGGAGCATGACTGGCATGCAAAATCTGGGATCATGACTCTAATTAACAAATGCCTTCTTACCGTATCACCAAGTAACAAACTGATAATGCATCAACTGCTTCAAGAGATGGCAAGAAACATAGTCCTTCAAGAGTCCAAAGATCCTGCAAAACGTAGTAGAGTCTCGCAAAATTATGAATCTTATCGTTTGTTGGGAAAAGGAAAGGTAATTAAGAGCTTTTATGTGTATCTTTAAATTTACTTGCCCTATCACAGCCTACCATGCTAAAAAGTGTCCTCTTATTTCATGTCTTTCCTTAATAGGGTTCAGATTCAATTGAAGGTCTAGTACTTGACATGCGAAAGCTCGAGGAAGAGATGAGATCAGATGTAAGCCAAAGAAGTGAATTAATGTGGTTTATTAATAAATCAAGGGAATAATTACAGTTATTATCGTGATACATAATTGTCATACATCACTGTGAGTAGGAAACTTATGAGTCCTAAAGATCTAATCTAGTCCTTATGACCTTACCAATTTGACCAACTTTCTAGTGAATAAATAAATGAAATGAGAAACATGGAAATTCAAACAGGCTATTAGCTATTGCTTCAACTTGGAATGACATCTTCAATTAAGGTAGATGTCTTCCTAGTTCAACACTAAACAAGGAACTCTAAGCATTAACTTCTCATGTTTAGAACTTGAACGTAATCACTATTTTTCTAACTCCCATGATGGTTGAGTAGTGTTAGATTTGTTGAATATGATCGGTAGATGAGCTGTATGACTGGTTGCTTCCCTTTGACATGCCATTGTGTGCAACTATAATCACTCTGCTGTTTTCAACAGTAACTATGCATGTAAAGTTGCTCTAGAATTTGGGTTGTATCCGGGTTGAATTCCATCCTATAATTCTTTGGGAAAAATGTAAATATACCCTTAAATGTATATAAGCTTAGGTACCCAAACACACCATAATATGTCGTTTTGTTTGATATATTCATTATAATGTTTTCAAACTTCAACCCCTAACTTAATTTACTTTCAAGATTTTCGAAATTTCACTATTATCTTCCTCTTACATTACATCTTTTTGCCAAACACCTACTAGTTAGAAGTAAATCGAAATTTCACTCATATATGAGGTATACTAATTTATTCACTTAATGCTAAATTTGCAGCCATTAACCCTTAAAACTGGTTCACTTGCAAAGATGGACAAACTAAAATTGCTCCAGCTCAAATTTGTAGTACTCTCAGGGTCTTATAAGATCAATTTTCCAGAACTAAGATGGTTGTGCTGGCATGGATGTCCTTTAGAAACAATACCCTCCGGCTTATTGATGAGCAGCTTGGTGGCTATAGATATGAGTTATGGAAATTTGAAAAGGTTTGAACCTCCCAAGGTAGGAATAATTCTATGTTCAGTTTACCTTGGAAAATATTTGTGTAATGAACAATGATAAATTAATTAGGTTTTATTCTTGGAATAGGTTCTTAATTCACTGAAGATTCTAAATCTTAAAGAGTGTTACGAACTTGTCAGTATCCACAATCTTTCCCGACTTCCAAATCTTGAGAGTTTGATTCTCTGGAACTGTAGCAATCTTACTCATGTTTGTGAATCCATCGGAGGCCTTAAGAGTCTTGCTCTATTGGACTTTACAGGGTGCAAGTATCTTATGAAGACTTTAAAGAGCTACTTAAATCATGCGCAACAGTTTCCAGGTGTATGCACTGATGCAGGAATTCAACAATCTCCGTTTTTATTACCAGACTCGCTAAAATTGTTGTTTCTCAATAACTGCAACCTTGTAAAAAACAATGATGTTCCAGTGGTTTCTAGTGACCAATCATTATTTTACATGAATTTAGGAAATAATCTATTTGAGGTCCTGCCCAATAGCCTTAATCTTAAAACTCTTCGGGTACTAGAATTGACTTTTTGTCCAAATCTCAAGTGCCTCCTATGTCTCCCAAGTACACTAGAAGAGCTGTATACAAATTGGTGTTTTTCACTGGAGAAAATAACATTTGAATCAACCCGGTTCAGATTACGGGAATTTGTATATCGAGGTTGTAACAAAATCTCTGAAATTCAAGGCCTTTTCAAATTGGTGCCAATAGCAAAACATGATGAAGCCGATTTGGGTCATATGAAATGGATCAAAGCATATCAAGATTACTGGGTGGACCTAGTGGGTGATGAGATTACTAAAGAGAGATACCTGCCTATCCAGGTACCTCTCTCTCTCTCTCTCTCTCTCTCTCTCTCTCTCTCTCTCTCTCTCAAGTTCATGAATAAGCACACAAAAACACATCTATTCCGAGAAATTGGTTAGCATATGATTAAGTAGATATTTGTTCGATTTGTGTGGGCAGGTGTTGTATGAATATGGTATAATGAGCACATATCTGCCAGGCATAAGGGATGAAAACATGCCAATTCCTGATTATATGTCATCGATTCCGTTCTTATCCTTTCGTGTGCCTTCTACTGAAAAACATATGATCCGAGGATTAAATGTAACCTGCTTATACAGTCTATCAGGCGAGGATGAAGATATGTGGGTTTTGTTCATCAAAATAAGTAATATAACCAAGGGTCTTAATTGGATGTACAACCCTATGGTCTATTGCCAACCGAGATTTTATGAAGATGCTGTGTGGTTAAGCTATTGGCCAATTGGAAACATATTAGACACTGGTGATGAAATCAATGTGTCCATTGTGGGGAATGGATTGATGGTAAGTGAGTGTAGTGCCAGCTTTGTTTACATAGATGATGATGAATTAGAGCTAGAAAACTGCAAAAGTTACACGAAAGGGGAAGAAGTTATTGGAGGAGATCTATCTGATTTTGAGCTGACCACAGGAGCCTACTATCTTTGTCGTCGCGACTACTTCAAGATAACCACCCCTGATTGGTTAAAGGTGCTACTTGGTGATACCATTCCCTCTACAGGTACGATCCTCTTTTTGCTGATGGTTTTAGTCTACAAATAATGATAGGATCCTTACATCACACACTGTCATAGAGTTACGAGGATGGAGAAAATCTCGTCAGACACAACACTTAAAAGCATCATTTATGGAGCTCAAAACTTTCAGACCCTACGCTATTCCCAGACTGAATGTATGTATATTTATTCTTTATCCATTCTTTTTGGCATGAATTCCCATTAGTTGTCTGTGAATTTAAATCAGTTTGTTGCTTAAATCCCTCAACCAAACCCATTTCATAGAAATGAACATTTGAGGTATCCCATGCTACTGTGGAGGTTTTTGTTTATTATTAGAATAACTAGTAATTTCTTCCCTGGACCATTCCTTAATGTGTAGTTTCGGTCAGTTGTTTTTTTTTTAATGGTTGGTCCAAAATACCACTCTCTCCATATTTGGTCGATAAAACCTATAAACCAACACGATCAGCTTATGACCATTGATCAATCCATTTTCTGTGACAATGGCTTGTTTTAAGTGTATTTTGGTACATTTGACTTTTCCTTCTTCCATTCATCTTTATCTTCAACCTTAATTCTACATTTTTGCACCTCATCCTCACTATGAAATCAATAGAAATCTCTTTAGTTTGCTTGTGGACGTAGCTTGACTACCCTGATTGTGTGAACCACGTAAATTCCTGTGTTTTCTATATTTTCTTCGCAACATATATTGTGTGGAAATGAAACCCGTTACAGTCTTCATAGTCCATAATCAAATTTGTTGGATGAATTTGGGACCAGATTCAGGGCATTAGCTATCACCCACCATTTTGCGAGTTGGTTTTTGCCACTGTTTGAGTGTTTTATTTGTCTTTTCTTTGCTGGGTTCCCTCCTTTTCTTTTCTAACGTTCCATTAGTAGTTCCTTTGAAGTTGCTATTTTTCTGCAACTGTGTTTTGTCTTCATTTGATTAAAGATTGTTGATGGTGACCTTTTTTACAGCATTGATTTGCTCCGAGCAACCTACACATTTGTGATATCCCTTTTTTCATTTGCTTTCTTCGTAGAAGGGTACTTCTATCTTAGTGGTAGTCCAAAAAGGACTTGGCTACCGTAATAGTGTCATGGTGAAGTTCAACATGTGCCTAATCTTCTAATTTTTCCTTAAAGTATAATAAGGTGTTTCAATTTGATAGCTTATCAACCTCGAGTGTAATATTAGTGGAATCTTTTATATATTCGAAAAGTGTACCTTGTTGCTGTAGGTCTAATCTTTCCTCTTGCTTTTGAGCCTGCATTGTGAGTGTTGTTATAGTATTGCTTTGAATTCTTCGCTTATATCGATCACTCATATGCCTTTTGGATTGTCATCATGCTTCTTTCATTGCCAATCTTAGTGGCATCCTATCATAGGTAACTCACATGTATAAACACCAGAAATGCTCTATAAACACCAGATCTATGTATGAAAATGCATCAAGCACAACCATATCTGACTACATCTGAGAAATTGGTACGTCTTTGGCTTTAAATCTAAGAGGTTGATGATGTTTGGTGGCTTTTCAGACGATCTGAGGCGAGGAAGCTTGTTAGAAAACAAAAGGCTTTATGAAATGACATCTAAATGTCAGATCTTATTAGATCTATGTGGATCTGGTATGATGTGATCATCAATGATGGAGAAAAACTACATAAGAAATACAAGAAGGGGAGGAGGAGAAACTAATCAGACCCGGTGGTGGAACCACCATCAAGGCGTCGACTACCATGAAGTACATAATAACCACCATATCAACACCTAGAATACATCAAACACATCAGATTTGATGCAGATCCGGTGGTGTGTAAGTGGAGAACTAATAGAAAGAGATGGAGATGACCTAGAAGAGTTTCACCGGAGCTGCAAGACATTAATGATGGTGGCGGTTGAATGTAATGGTGGTGTTCATCAGTGTTAGAACTCAAACACATCATATCAGATACAGATCTAGTGGTTTTTCATCCAAGATCATCCAGAAAGAGATGGAAGCGAGTTTGTTGTGTTTCATCGGTGCTTCAACATCAATCTGATACGAGGAGGTGATGCTGCTTGTCATCATCGTAGAGCAGAATCGAGAGGTGTAGGAGGTGGTGGTGGTTGGAAAATCACAAATCGGGAAGGTCTAGTGCAACATTAGTAGGAAAATCGATCATCTGAAGTTGAAAAATCGCAGATCTGGAGACCGTAGGAAAATCACAGATCTGGAGGCTGCCGGAAAAATATAAAGTTGGATGTCTAGAGTGGTGGAGGTGGTGGTAGAACAACAACAGTGGAGGGAGGTGAAGGTGGTCTTCCGACGGTGGTTCTCTGATGGTGGGGGTGATGCGAGAAACGATGGTGACAACCTCATTAGGTGGTGGTGGTAACAGGGAATGTGTGTTCTTCAAAAATGGTGGGAGAGTTTGAAATGATTTATAATTTGAAAAGATAGATCTGATTTTAAAATAAAGCATTTGTATGTTTTTGTATTGTTTATGTTAAATAGACAAAAATACCTTTAATCAAATGGTTCTTAACTTTTAGTGGTTCTCATTTGAACTTTTACCATATATATATATATATATATATATATATATATATATATATATATATATATATATATATATGGGGTTCTATAAAAATCAAATAAGTGAGGTTCTAAAGAAAGAGATGGAGAATATGTATTATTATCTAGACTCTTAATGAATATGTATTCATATCAATTAATTGGTAGAAGAGAGACTCATAAAAATTAATCATGTGGTAGGAACCAGATTTGGACCAGTGACACGAGGATTTTCAGTCCTCTGCTCTACCAACTGAGATATCCAAACTATTCATCATGTCTTATACTCATTTTCATTTTACTAGAGAACTTGGGTCTATGTCAATTGAAAGGGTATTACAAACCCTCATCACGGAGCTATAATTTGTTAAAACAACTTTGTAAGTTTCAGTATGAATAAAAATATTGATCGTGAATCAGTCAAATGGGGATTCCTTGCTCAAAGATGTTCGTTTGTACATGTATCATATATAACACATGTAGTTTTACGGTCATTGTATAAAGAGTAGTGAATGAGAAAGACATAAGGAGTTTTGAACCGCTAACGAAAAAATGATAAAGAAAAAAAGGATACGATAAAGAGTTAGGGAGCCAAATGGTCTTTTTGGGGATTAAGGGACTTGAACTCACACGATTTTTGAAATCGACAGATTTTCCTCTTACTATAAATTTCATTCTTGCCGGTATTGACATGTAGAACGAGACTCTATCTTTATTCTCATTCGATTAATCAGTGATTAAGTTCTTCAAAAGATCTATCAGATTATGGAGTGCATGGTTTGATCAATGAATATTTGATTCTTTCTTCAATATGGAATCAATTAACAACAATTCTTCTCTAGTATGTATACAGGTTTATCCTTCATCTTTTCTAAAGTTTCGATAGAAGGATTCCCCTACTAATGTAAAACAATCAACTCCATTCGGTAGAATAGCTTCCATCAAGTCTCTGCACCTATCCTTTTTTATTTTCACATTCTAAACCATTGTTTGTTTTTGGAAAACTTGATTTGGCTCAGGATTGCCCATTTTATTAACTCCAGGGTTTCTCTGAATTTGAAAGTTATCACTTAGTAAGTTTCCATACCAAGGCTCAATCTAATTAAATTCGTAGCGTCTACCGATTTCTCCATATCCCCCTTTTTGAGATGAAAATCTCATTGTGATCCCGTTCCCCTTTTTCTTTCATTTATACCGAAACCGTTGAATTCATTAGATAGATGCCGATTCTTGTCTAGAAAAAGTGTTTTCTCTTATTTGTCTTTGATTTCTTCTCTATCCTCTTTCATCTTCTATATCTATAGTAGCCTTATATTCGGTCCAATCAAAAATGGTTTTTTTCATTTCTGTACCGGCAATTCAATATAGGTGGATACATATGTTATACATCTGCTTCTCTTCCACTCATTTACCCGTGAAATTTCGAATACTTTAACGGTCGATTCTTTTCTTATTAAAAAAAATATTTAATTGTGTTAAAAAAATGTAAATTCTATATCGCTAGATCAATCGTTATATTCTATAATATTTAATAGTTATTTGAAATTCTATATTCTATTCTTTAATATATTAATATTCATTATGAATAGAGAATATGAATAGCTAAGAATTAAAATAGTATAATAGTGAATATCAAAGATTCTAAGAGTTTATTGAATTCTTATACATATCGAATTTATATCGAATTTATGTTATGTGAGTCTGCTTAGCTTAGAGGTTAGAGCATCGCATTGTCATCGGTTCGATTCCAATAGTCGGCTTTTCTCTATTTATTTTACTCTATGTTTTACGTGATTGATGATGCATCCTTGAAATCAAAGAATATTGAAAAAAAAATGTTCACCTCTTTTGGAAAAAGCCCTTGATTTATTATGTGATAGTAATTTTCAACTATCTAACGAAAAAATCATTTTCTTTTTCTATAGATAGAATATAAAGATCTGGACATTTATCCAACTCATCTCATTATTCTTTAATAGAATAACCAAGTAAATTTCACTTTATTTAGAATTTAGTTCATTTTTAGTTTAGGTTTATTCCGTAGAATGAAATTTCATCAATAAGAATTAATAATTAAATATAAATAAAGAGTCTTCATGTCGCATTACCGAGGTCCTTGTTTCAAAAAAATACGCCACCTTGGGCCTTTACCAGGGTTAACTAATAAAAGGCCCAGATCTGGAAGTGATCTTAGAAACCAATCGCGTTCATGGAAAAAATCTCAATATCGAATTTGCCTAGAAGAAAAAAAATTGTTTTTTGATTATGATCTTACAGAACGACAATTACTTAAATACGTTCGTATCAATGGAAAGGCAAAAGGGTCAACAGGTCAGGTTTTACTATAATTACTTGAAATGCGCCTTGATAACATTCTGTTTGCTTGGGTATGGCTCTGACTACTTCGGGAGGTCGCTAGTTAGTTAACCATAAACATATTTTAGTCAATGGTCGTATAGTAGATATAGCAAGTTATCGCTGCAAACCCCAAGATACTATTGTGGCGAGGGATGAACAAAAATCTAGAGTTCTAATTTAAAATTCTCTTGTTTCATCCCCCCTGTGAGGAATTGCCAAATCATTCGACTCTTCAACCATTCTAAATAATGGATTAGTCGATCAAATAATAGATACTAAATTGTTCGGTTTGAAAATAAATGAATTGCTAGTTGTAGAATATTTTTCTCGTCGGACTTAAACCTAACAAAAATAAAATCAACAATCTAGGAATCAAGGGTTCGACCCATTTTATATATATAAATAAAGTCAACCTATATATATATATATATATATATATATATATATATATATATATATATATAGAGAGAGAGAGAGAGAGAGAAACGATCGGGTGAGGACTTTTTTTTCGGTGAGTACTCGTGAGGAAACCTTTAAAATATTTTTAAAAAAAAATATAATTCATAAAATCGAGCATAATACTATATCAGAAAGAAAAAAAATTGAAAAAAAACTTTGGATTATTATATTTGAAGCATGGATCATTTTTATGATCCATGATTCAGTTTTTATGATCTATGATTTAATTTTAATGATTAAAAAAAAATTTCCAATTTTTTCCCCTCCGATATAGTACTATGCTCGATTTTATAATTTGTATTTTTTTTTTCAATTTTTTTATGGTGTCCTCCGATGTAGGTTTATTTGTTTTAATCTAAATTGCATATTGATTTGATCTTAGATTTAAAATTGAAGTTGTGCTTTATTTTGATTTATCAAAGGTTGATAGTAGAAGTATGGGTATGGAGGAAAGATTATGAAGGCGGATACAGTAAAAGGGATGCTATCAAGGGAATACAAAGAGAAGAGAAAAGAGAGCATGAGAGGAAACTATAATATCTAAGCGGGTAAACGGTAATATTATATGATAATTCAAAACATTATCTGTCATTTTATTTGTGTTATATTTTACAGGTGATGTTATTTAGCTTCAATACCAGTATTCAAAATTGTAGTATTTGATATCCTCAACAAGCAACATGAAACTGCTGGAGTGTGAGCCCCAACTTACTGCGCAGGCGTCACTAGATCTGATCAGGCATATGGAAAGATACCAGAAGGATAAGATGTTTATTACAAGGAAAATGGAGATAGGAGATGATGAGCTTTTATATATATATATATATATATATATATATATATATATATATATATATATATATATATATATATATCGGTAAGAAATTTTTTTTTGTAGGAAGGTAAGAAGTTTTTTTATACATATTTTTTTGACGAACAAAATAAATGAATCACTAGATGATTCACAAGAAAAAAAATTTCAAAAAAACATCTTCATGATTCATTTTTAAGAAAATTAAGAAAATATTCATTTTTATGACAATTTTAGTAAATAACAACAAAATCATTGTATAAATGAATTATCAACATGTTTTTTTGAGAATTTTTTCTTATGAATCATCTTACAAATGAATCATGTGATGATTCATTTTGTTTGTTTGCTAAAAAAATATGTAGAAAAAAACTTCTTACCTTCCTACCAAAATTTTCCTTCTTATTTGATCTTGACTCTATATATATATATATATATATATATATATATATATATATATATATATATATATATATATATATATATATATATATATATATATATATATATATATATTAAATGGATGCAGAGGCCTGAAATTCTTTTGAGAGTACCAAATTTATGATGGTGCAAGGTGATGCTTTTGGAAGTCTTGAAGATAAATCTTTGGTTTGATATTGGATTATGGCGATAGGTGGCGTTGTTATTAGGAAAATTTTATAAGGATTTGTATCTTAAATGTATGTGGCAGTGAGGCTCATGTTACTAGTAGAAAAAAGGCTTTTAATTACATGCATGTGTTATTTAAGGGTACAAATGGCATGTAAATGTCTGCCCTTGAAGCCTTATACATAAATGAAAGATGACAGACATCTGTCGGTCATTCATATATGACATGCATTTACGACAAACATTGTATGCCGTGATTGTTTATGTACTTTTATAACGACATGCATTTACGACAAACATTGTATATTGTATGTCGCAATTTTATGTACCTTTTGAAAAAACAGAAATACATTTATGAAATCTAATTATGACAGACAATTTGTATTTTGAAGACTTAATACACAAAGTCTAGAAAATGGGGGTTTTGCCAATTAATTCCTTACTCTTTATACATTTAACTTATTTACTTTTTTATTCAATTTCCATAATTGCATTGTTATTTTCTCAATTGTTAAAAACATTGAGGAGAGGCGCTAAAATTAACTCAATGTGTATACAAAATTACCTCAATGTGTATATGACAAAGGGCTTCTAGTCGAGCGTTATCTGGTGTTGTCATCCCTCTTTGAGGTCGAGGGTTCAAGTCCTGCAAGGGACATAGGTGAGGATTTAGGAGAATTGTAGGAGTAGAATATAGTAGATTTTTTTTTCCAAAAAAAAAAATAAAAAATAAAAAACACTACCATATTATTATTATTTTTTGAAATACTATTTTTGCTGTCTTATTACCTAAAAAAGATAGAAAATAGTCTTTATAGCATAAGTAAATTATAAATTAAATAAACATTAACATATCGAAGCCTTCACATTACGTTTACCGATTAAATTTCTCTATTTCTACCTTATTGTCAGCCAACAACAACAAAAAGGAACAGATAAAAATAATTAAGTAAAACACATGAAGATGGCATAAAAAGTGAAACATGTCCTAAATTACCTTAATAGCCTCATCTAAATCGGCTATTGCATCTTCTCTACTAGATTATTTGTGTATTGTGTAATAACTCTAATACTATATAAACTTACACCAACATTATTGATGGTGATAATATGACTCGTTTGGATTCTTGGCGAGAAATGGTGTAGAAGGTTGCTTCTAAACTTTCGAATTGGAAATTTAAGACCTTATCGATAGGCAAGAGGTTGACCCTAGTCAAATCAGTGCTCGGTGTTGTTCCAACTTACTTCATATCGATTTATAAACCTCATAAAGGTGTTTTTATCTAAGTTAGAAACTTTATAAAATAAATTATTCTTAGGGATGAGATGGACGAGAAAAAATACCTCTTGTTAGGTAGAAAATTATTTTAGCTCAAAAGAAATATGGGGTATGGGTGTTAGTAGTTTGTTTGCTCTTAGGGGGATTTGGTGTTTCTTGACTAACCTTATGGCTCTTTAGGTATCGGTTATTTAACGCCCAGATTCGTCAGGTAAAACTCTTTCATTAAAACTCTTTTAACCTTAGACTAGACTCGAGTACGTTGGGCATACATAAGGTACACACGACGTACACCCTTTACATGCACGGATCGAGGTGATCCTTATATATGTTGGGCGTACTCAAGCCAGAGACAAACACTAAATTTTAAGGTATGCACCCTATTTAAGCACATTAATCCCTTCACCTTCTTTACCTTATCAGCCCCCTTTCCTTTTAATGCTAATCTCGAAACCCCAGCCATCTTGAGTGCATATTGAGATTACAAAGAGATTTTGGGTGTTCTTTTGTGGTTTCGAAGAAGAATTAAGCCTAAGGAGAAGCAAATGATAAGAAGAAGCTTTTAGATCCAGAGTTTGTATATCATTTCTAGCTCATTTTAGGTATAAAGTCTGAAATTGTTCATTCTTAGCTTAGATCTAGGTTTAGGGGAAGAGTTAGCATCTTTTGGTCCCATAACTTGGTCTTTTGGAGTATGGGCTACTCCAAACCATTTAAGTTGTCCTTTTTTACTCTTAGAGGTTCATGAAGTCATAAAAATCGTATCTTGAAGGTTAATACTCAACCATGCATGAGTTGGTGACCATTTAAGAGAGAGAGAGAGAGAGAGAGAGAGAGAAGGCTTAATTCATGGTTTGAGTCGTATTAAGGCATGCAAGAGCATAAAGTTTGTAAATTTATGACTTAAGACACTTTTATGAACTTGGATATAAAATTTGGGCATTAAAGCTTAATGGGTTAAGACATTGGAGCAAGTTTGGGCTGACTGACCAGTACATCATGCGTAGTCCTGAGTACGCTGCACATTGTAACACTCTAAATCAGGTATTACTCTTTAGACCCTTGAAATGGAAAAGATGGCCTAAAAGGTCCCTTAGTACGTGGGGCGTACTCTAGGAGTACGTTTATCGTACTAAGGATGCATAAACGTGGAGGTTGGTCACGTACGCAGGGCGTACGTATAGGTACACGGGGCGTACGCGACAGAGGGCCAGCACCCTAATTCTCGGACTTGACACCTATTTAAACACCCTTACCCTCTTAGAACAAACCCTAATCAATCTCCATAACATCCTTTCACCCTTTTGCACCAAGGATCCCTTGTGAAAGTGTTTTTGAGCTTAAAGAGTGTATTTGTTGCCATTTTAGAGTTCATTCAAGAAGAAGGAATTGATAAGCATGCTTCGAGTGACATTAGGCTTCAAGAATTTACATCTAGTTCACCTTCAAGAGCCTCTGGAGGTATAAAGTCTTGATCTTTCCATCTTATTCATTAGGTCTAGCTAGTGTTTTCTATATAGTCCCATTAGTTAGTTTTGGACCTTCTCTTGATAGTTGAGCAGCTCCAGAGACTGAAATAGTTAGATCTGAGCCTTGTAAGCATGCTAGTTGCATCAAGGTGCTAGGTTAAAGAGTATCTAGACTCCATGCATGAGTTTGAAGCTTTATATGAAGTCCTAATGTGAATAATGTAGTTTTTAAGTTCCATATAACATGCAAGGGCATAAAGTTGCCAACTTTATGCCCTAGGACGTCTTAATGAGCTCAGATATGATATTGGACGTTAGAATGTCGAGTATTAAGCACTTAATGGAAGATGGTGCATAATCTTTTTGTACATTGGGTGTAACTTAGAGTACGCAGCGCGTACAACTCGGGGACTCAGTATGCTGCGCGTATCAGGGTGGTACGCAAGGCGTACACACCTCAGATGGATTCGGGCTTGATTTGGGCTTGTAAACCATTTGGTCCTTAATTAGTCATTGGGCCTAGTCACGTTTTGAGTTAGTGGGCCAACTTATCTATTTTGGGCCATGGTTACTGCGAGTGGGCTTTATTGGGCCATGAGGCCCATTAATGATTTTGAAGATGGACTTTGGGCCCATTAGCAAAGGAAGACATTTTGGGACATTATGAAAGGACTTGGGGTTTGGGTCCTCTAATTGGATGATGTTCAACCCTAACTTGGGTTAATGGTATAATTGTTCAACACGTTTGGTCACAGACTATTATTAGAGCAGCTTTCGGATTCAGCAGACAGAGGCGAGTCTCCTCACCATACCAGTGGGTCGAAGTCACCAAGGCCGTCCCATTTATATGTTATGTGGAATTCTAGTTGATTGTGGGATATGTGATATGATAGTTATCTTTATGATACTAGTATGGAAGACCACGGGGATTCCCGTGGAAGTAGACTAACACCATGCGGGGGTTCCCATGGCATTCAGTTTAAGACCTTGGATGGTTTCCATGGCATCCTAGTATGTTGTACATTTAGTTTATATGATATTTTTTGTGTTAGGAAAGACCACGTGGGGGTTCACATGGCAGACAGTTAAGACCATGTGGGGGTTCCAATGGCAGTGGGTTAGGACCATGTGGGGGTTCCAGTGGCACCCAAAGTAAGACCTTCGAGGTTTTTCACGACATCCTTATAGGTTGATATGCATGGCTTATGTCGTTTATGTAGCTTTTATAGCTAATATGATTATGTCATTATGTGCTTTGTGTAGGGTATGCTCTGGAGAACTCACTAACAATTAGCTTATAGTTAGTGGATTTGTTTCAGGTACATATGGGCCTAAGGGCAAGGGCAAGGCTTGATGATGTGGCATGCACTCTCTCTCAGGCATTTTTATGGGACAATCTGATGTTTTGAATAATATTGTTGATGTTATGAATTTGAAAACAAATGTACTTGAGATTTTATGGTTTATTGGGAATGTTTTTAACTATTCAAAAATGAAAATTTTCTTTTGAAAATTTGGGTTGTTACAAGTTGGTATCAGAGCCTTTGTTTGAGGGATTCAGGTACACTCTCGGGTGTGTCAAGAATCAAACTAAGGAAATGGTAAAATTGTTTTAAAAAATCAAAGTTAAAAATACTTAAAATGGAAAAGAGGAGAGTGCAATGTGCGTAATCGGCCGAGCCAAGTAAGTAGTTCCCCCAATATGTTAGCCATGTTATACTGATATATAAGTTATGATACTAGTATGAATCTTGTTATGTGTATGCTTTCAAAATTGTATACGATTAGGGTCTTATAGCCTCAGAATGATTAATTTGGCCTTATTTTCTATTCCTTGTCTGGTTGTGGTCTTAAGGTAGATTCTATTATTCGAAAGTCTATTTGATCCTATTCTGTGTCTAATTTGCATGCATAAGGCAACCTGTTACGATTGAGTAATGATTTGATATGGATGGAGTAAATATAAGGATAGCCTAGGATTTGAGCTATGCAGTAGAGCCTTGGGGGAAGGTACAGATAGGTGTGGAAGGTAGTATTAGGCCCATACTACTAGAAGCACAGGACCAGTACCCGAACCAATGTTAGATCTGGACGCTCTAAGGAGAAACAGTATGGGAGGATTTTCTTTTTGGACATCCTGATCATTACATTTTATGATATTGCAGTTCAGTATGGTGGTGACATGATTTGGAGTAGGGGGATCAGGATCAAGATCTGGATTTGGGTCGGGGGACACTAGCGAGCCCATTGATGAGAGGTTGCGCTAACTTATTGCAACTGAGGTTATGAGGTGCATCCTTGATGCTACCCCAATGATTTTTGGGACGGTCAAGGAAGGGATGATGGAGATCATTGAGGAGAGGCTTAGGGCATTCAAAGCTAAGATTGTTGCGGGCCAGGACGGGGCCCGAACTCCCTCGTTTTGGGAGTTTAATGCGTGCGGAGCGCCAGAATTCTTCGGGGTCAGGGACCCCATAGTTAGCCGACGTTGGGTGGCGGACATAGAGAACACCCAGCACACAAGATCTTGCCCTGGTGCGGAAAAGGTGGGTTTTGCTTCGTGTATGCTGAGGGATCGAACCTAGGATTGGTGGGGAGAGGTTACTAGCCAGGTGAGAGCAGCCAAAGTGGCTGAGATGACGTGGGCAAAGTTTGTTAATCTCTTTGATCTGGAGTTTGCATCACCTATTGAGGTGCAGCGATTAGTGAGGGAGTTCCAGGAACTCCAACAGACTACCGAGATTGTGGCGGAGATCACCTCCAAGTTTCGGGAACAAGCATTGTTGATCCTATAGTATGCTACAGACGAGGACATGTGGAGTACGAGGTATCATTCCATGTTGAGGGATGATATACGGGAGTTTGTGAGCTTTACATGGTGCTAAACCCTGAACAAGATGGTGGAGAAGGCCCGTGAGTGGGAGATGGAGTTGGATTTCGCACCAAGCGGAAACCAGAGTAGGCATATATAGTTGTGGGTCAGACTAAAAATCCTAAGACCTCTGATTCTTCTGGTTGGAGCCAGCAGGGTCGTGGCCGGTGTGCCAAGTGTGGGAGATCTCATGATGGTGTTTGTCAGGGAATGGGACCCAGTATGTTATACATGTGGTCAGTTGGGCCACGTAAGCAGGGAGTGCCCCAAGAAGGGCTTGATTTGTTTCCACTACAACCTGACCGGCCGTAAAAAGGTTGGTTGTCTGAGGTTACAGGGAGGGGGAGCAGTGGTTACGCATGCACTCGCCACACCTGCTGAGGCGGATGTTCCAGCGGTGAAGAGTCATGCATTTCAGTTGACTACCAAGGAGGCTCGGGCAACGCCAGATGTCGTGGCAGGTACGTGTTTCATCTTTCTTACTTGATATTGATTTGTATTGCTTATGTGTGTGTGTGTGTGTATATATATATATATATATATATATATATATATATATATATATATATGCTCATGTATAGGGACCTTTTTGGTCAATGGTAAGTCGGCTCATGTTCTATTCGACTCGGGTGATACCCAATCGTTTGTATATCTTGCGCTTAGCAAGAAGTTTTGGGATGCGCCAGGGACTTTGGACTCCTCTCTTGAGGTTGAGATTGTGGACGATCATACTGTGAGTGCTGCGAGGGTGTATCGGGAATGTGTCATGAATGTTCTTAGGGATAGGTTTCGTGCGATCTAGTCCCGATAGCGTTGCGAGGGTTGAAGGTGATCATCAGGATGGACTGGTTGGGGGCCAATGGGGCCATGATAGATTGCGAGCGCCAACTGGTGAGGGTTCGAACCCCAAGTGAGGGAGAACTGGTTATTTGTGGGGAGAGGGCCTCACAGGGGCCAACCCTCTGTTCAGCTGTGAGGTCTAGGAGACTTCTTCAGCAGGTTTGTTCAGGATTATTGGCATATATCTCGGATATGATGGTTGAGATCTCGACAGATTTGGGCAATGTACCGGTTGTACAGGAGTTTCGGGATGTCTTTCCCGAGGAGTTACCTGGAGTGCCTCCGAAGAGGCAAGTAGAGTTTCTCATTGATTTGGTGTTGGGTGCAGCTCTGATAGCCAAGACACCGTACTTGCTAGCTCCGCCCAAGATGCAGGAGCTATCTACGCAGCTTCAGGAGCTGCATGACCGAGGGTTTATTCGTTCAAGCAGTTCCCCGTGGGGAGCACCGATCCTATTCGTGAAAAAGAAGGATGGGTCACACAAGATGTGTGTTGATTATCGAGAGCTGAACAAGTTAACGGTGAAAAACAGTTATCCGCTTCCAAGGATGGATGATTTGTTTGATCAGCTACAGGAGGCATCTTGGTTTTCCAAGATTAATCTCCGGTCGGGGTACCACCAGATGAGGATTTGGGATGAGGATATACTGAAGATAGCTTTCAAGACTCGGTATGGGCACTATGAGTTTGTGGTGATTCCATTTGGGCTCACTAACGCCTCAACAACGTTCATGAACCTCATAAACAGGGTGTATAGACCGATGTTGGATCGGTCAGTGATCATGTTTATCGATGATATTTTGGTCGATTCTAAGACCAAGGAGTAGCACGAGCAGCATCTGAGGGAGGTATTGGAGACACTAAGAACGGAAAGGCTTTATGCCAAGTTCTCAAAGTGTGATTTCCGGTTGCGAGAGGTGCAGTTTTTGGGGCACATCATCAACCAGGAGATTAATTTTGTGGATCCAGCCAAGGTAGAGGCACTGATGTAGTGGAAAGTACCAAAGAACGTATCTGAGATTCGTAGCTTCTTGGGTCTAGCGGGGTACTATCGGAGATTCATCTAGGATTTCTCCAAGATTGCGGTACCTTTAACCTACCTAACCAAGAAGAATGTGACATGTCAATGGGGCCCAGATCAGCAGTTGGCTTTTGAGACCCTGAGACAGAGGTTATGTGAGGCTCTGATTCTCGTACTACCTGAGGGGTTGGATGATTTGGTAGTGTAATGTGATGCATCGATCTCGGGGTTAGGCATTGTACTGATATACCAAAGGTATGTGATTGCGTATGCCTTGAGGCAGTTGAAGCCTCCCGAGGAGAAATACCCCACTTACGACCTGGAATTTGGGGATGTGGTGTTTGCCATTAAGATTTGGTGGCACTATTTGTATGGAGTTCAATGCACCATTTTCACTGACCACAAAAGTTTAAAGTATTTGATGGATCAGTAGAACCTAAACATGTGACAGAGGAGGTGGTTAAATGTACTGAAAGATTATGACTGTGAGATCTTATACCATCCAGGAAAGGCCAACGTGGCGGCCAATGCTTTGAGCTGTAAGACAGCGGGTTCCCCGATTGGGAACATTTGTTTGAGGATGACAATGATCTCTCCATTGCTAGATATGATCAAGGAGGTTCAAGTGGAGGGCTTGAAGAAAAATAACGGGAAGATAGAGGGGATTCAGGGTCAGTTTCCCTTGTTTGTTTGGGATAGTCAAGGTGTTCTGATACAGTGTGGTCGGATGTGGGTACCAATAACCGAGGGTGTGAGACTAAAGATCCTGGAGGAAGCACACAGATCCAAGTTCTCTATTCACCTAGGGGCCACAGAGATGTATAGGGATCTGAGGTTGACTTACTGGTGGCCCTGCATGAATCAGGAGATATCATGGTTCATGGAGCGATGCTTGACCTGCAGGAAGGTCAAGGCCGAACATCAGAGGCCTCATGTCAAGGTTCAGCCGTTACCCATTCGTATGTGGAAATGGGAAGAGATCACCATGGAATTCATCACAAAGTTATTGAGGACAGCAAGGGGTGTGGATGCCATATAGGTTATTGTGGATAGACTGACGATGAGTGTCCATTTTATTCCGATCTCCGAGAGCATCTCTGTTGAGAAATTAGCGAATATTTATGTGCGAGAGGTGGTGGTTGTTGGTTTTTATGTATTACAACAATCCTATGGTGCACATACAACCCTAATGCTTTGGATCTAAGTTTTCAATAGTTATACATGCAACAAAAATTATCCAAAGCATGAAGCCTACAACTAGCATACAATTTGATATTTAAATCATAAAATACTAGTTAGAAAATTACCTCCTTTTGTAGCTTGTTTTATTTTGGCCTTTAAGAACTTAGCACCCCAAGTGTGATGCCTCAAAAGATTCACAACACACCATGAACAAATGGAGAAACTTGAGAGAGAGGTTAGGCACACCAAAATCAACTATAGTATCTCTAAGATGACTAGTCACTCAATTTTGTGTCAAGGGGTCTCATATATATGGTGTAGAATTCCAAGTGTCATGTGTAACCCTAATTCTTACACTTACGCTTGTAATGGACTAACACTTTATGGATTCTTTCATAAGCTTAGGCCCAGTTTGATATGGCATCTGACTAAGTGAGGTCAGACATTTTTGCTGACTCGGTCAGACAAAAGGTGTTTGATAGACAAAATCTTGGCGTCTGACTCGGAAAGCAATGTCTGACCGAGAAAGAAGTTGGGAGTTGGCTGACTGAGAAAGAAAACAAGGTTTTCCAATAGTACCCTTGGCTTGGATAAAAATTCGCAACTAATGAAGGCTACAAGAATCGAACTTGGGTCTCCCTTGTAGAAGCAATGGTGTTTACCAGCAAGCTGAAAGGTTTTTTGTGTTTTATCTTTAAAATAATATATTTAATGTCTATTATGGTGGAGGTTTTTGTATAAATTATTATTATTATTATTATTATTATTATTATTATTATTATTATTATTATTATTATTATTATTATTATTATTAATGTCTATTATTTTATTATTATTATTAATGTCTATTATTTTTTATTATTATTATTATTATTATTATTATTATTATTATTATTATTATTATTATTGTAATATTGCATAGAAACGTATATAGCATCAGGGTAAAATGGTCATTTTACACCAGTCAGGACATTCGGTTAGATTTTCAATCAAACAACATGATTTCTTACTCAGTCAGAATTTCTTACTCAGACAGACTGTTCTCAGTCAGCAACTATCAAACGGGACCTTAGCCCATCAATAATCAATCATGGATTATTACCCAACCTATATATATCAATGATTTACACAATCAGCCCCTGTATATTTAATTAGTCTCTTTTGATCACTAAATTAATTCAAAATTAATTCTTGATCAATACAAATAATATGATTCCTCAATTAATATATTATACTTATAACATATTAAAAAATCACATCAACCTCTTTCTCAAAACATCCTATCAAATTGCCCAGGTGATATGCAACCCGAAATGGACCATGCTACTCTCGGGTCAAGTACATATATACCAATTATAGTTATGGGCTTAGACACCTAATCCAACAGTCTCCCACTTGTATAAGTCTAATAACTATAACTATAAGTACGACTCCAAAATCCCGACTAGCAATCGTAGCTCTTAAAAGTCGTTGTCGAACTCTGACCTAGTCAATGACGCGTCCAATAGATTAGGGATCATATATTTGTCATTCTAGATATCGTATGGACCGAGACATGGATTATAATCATTCTCTTTGTCCATCTGTTGTTTCCTGATTTTCGATTTAAGACGACCGACTAATTGAACAAATCAAATCAGTCCAGGCTTGGCCGAGCTCCTAGGTTGTCATCACTAAATCATCAAAGGGCCCACATATATTGCTTTTATCCCTCTAAGGGTAAAAGGAATGGATAAACTTCGACTTATATGCTTGATCTATCTACTTATCAAATCACACGCAACAATATGTTTTATAACACTGAGTTACTGGTGCGTTTACATATTATCAATATGCAACCGACTTGTAAACTGCAACTCATATCTCTTCGTTTCAAGAATATAAGATATTATCGTCTCATGATCACTCGTGATAAAATCCATGAAGTGATTCAAATGAGTGTGGGTTTAGTCCAATACTCAAATCTTATTATGAGATTACTCACGAATCTCATTATAGTCATGAACATTGCAGCAAACTTGTGCTATGTCTAAAACACCTAGACAATCTACAGTCAGATTCATGATAGTCTTGCCTCAATACCTACTTCCAAAGTATGATCGACTGTGGATATTTTGAATAATCTTATTATTCTGGAAGTCAAAACATGCAAAGTGAAACACAAGAATAATCGAATCCAATATGGTCTCAAAACTTTTGAATATAAATAAAACACCTTTTATTTAATCATCATATCAATTACACATTATTCATTGTATAATGCTTCGAATAATCATCTTAATACTTGAATTAGAACAATAGTTATCCCATGCTCCACGCATACACACTATGTTTACATATGATCTTTTCTTTGTGAAATAGATCAATTGAACACCTCTTCAATGAAATTCACTTCATAATTCCAAATCCTTACCGTAAATGTAATAATACCAAATTCTTGCCATTTACTGTAATATGTTCGATTCTAAACTTATATACAATGATCCTCTTGTAATGATTATGCACAAAAATCACAAAGACTTGGCAACAGACATTACAAAGTATTCCAACGGTGAGCAATTCCATGGAAACAAAGTCTCATATTCAAAGTACATTCCTTTGAACATCCTTCTTGCATTTAAGTTTTCTAATCTTACACAGATTTAATTATTAACTTCCACTTGTGGTAACATTTACATATTCCCATTTTGACTATCCCTTCTGAACAAGAGTTACCTCTTCTCAGAGTATGTCAATATGATCCTTCCAAAATTTACAATATACTTCCAACTGTCTATAAGCAACCAAACTTCGGTAAACCTCAGATTGTCCTCGATAATTGCTTAACCATTTTAGTCACATCTCGTTCTAGTCCCTTTTCCCTCTTAACGCCCTAGGTGTATGGAAAAATAGAACAGATTAATATTATAGCATATGTAATCGATCATATACCCGAAGCATATGAGATATGATACATAATGTTTCATATAAAGACATAGTACTTTACAAGTCTCTTGCTATAATATTTCCATATATACAATTTCTTTATGTCAAATCTTTTTCACATAACATTAATATATATCCTTGAATAAATTTGATTAAAAATCTCAGTCTAAGCATTTAGATTTGAAATGAAGTACGAATTTCTCTCCCTTAATTATAGCAAAACAACTTTTCAAACCCTGGAACTTTGCGAATGGAAACTTTTGTTTTCTATAATTAACATTGCTAACTCGCAACACTTAACATAATAATTGTGCTCCCACTAGCAAAATAATTACATTGTTATGAGCATAACACTTATGCTCCCATTAGCTTTGACTTGTACCCAGAAATAAGTTGGACTTCTACAAATCGATACTTGTGGACTTTCTTACCAAAGTTCAAAATTCTAATACGACATGCTTCGATAAGACTTTATCTAGTATTCTCAAACTCATACACCCTTCCTCGGATAGCTCACATATGTGTCTAAACAATTTTAGAACTTACAGAAATAAGTCTCAAATGTTTAGAACTTTTTCCATTTCTCACAAGTCGAACTATCAAGAAGGATGTCGTAATCATAATCGAATTTGAGAATGCAAATATCTCAATTTATATCTCCTTAAAATCTACTTAGTGAAAGCATTTCCTCACAATCATTTTCATGAATTGGAGAGAAACCTTATGACACTTAGATTTTATGGTGTATGTGTTCCTATCCATGTTTATTTGTCAAAACCATAACCAAAAGACAAGGTTAGTGACAAATCCAAACTCATATGGACTGAACTTGTTCAATCTTAATTTATTGCCACCCGATAGCACGAGGGCCTACCATTGCTTCGAAGTTGTTAAGCAGCTCACCCATACTTATCAATGAAACTTTCATTGATCCGGGTGCTTTGCCTTATGCAAACAATTAAGAACTCATAGAACTCACATCCATAGTCAAATTTTAACTGGAAGGGGCACAAAAACATGAATATGTCAACACGATAGGTTGCAAACCTCAAGTCGTGTGCTAGTGATAAATAATAGGTTTTATTCTCGATTAGTTCTCGAAACGTTTTCAAGATCTTTAAGACTCCCACTGACCTCTTGACATATAAGATTCTCTTTTTCAAGAAACTTTGCTTGACAAACAAATATTCAAGAGTTAGTTTAGTTTCTTATCAAGACAAACACTTCTGACAATTGGTCTTAGTTGATCTTTGTTTTATCCAAAACATCACAACTTACCAATTTCAAATGTACAAGACTAAGTAACATTTTACTCTACATTTGATAAGTGTTATAAACCTTTCTTAAGATTATGTCACTCAAGCCACAATCTTGGAGTGCAACTCTAAGACTTGGTTTTGGAACGAAGTATGATTCATCTCTTTGATTTAACCATTTCTACAGTTCACGGTTCCTCTTCTTAGCCATACAAATGCAATCAGATATCCTTAGAGGATCAATTGTGATATGGTTTTCCATAATCACTAAGATGATCATAAAGCACGATACTCAAGTACTCTCCCATCTTTTCAGATTGGAGAAACTTTTATCTTTCTGCCTAATTTGATTCTTCTCATTTGTTCTGCCACACATTGAAACTTTTCCAATGTTTCAGAATTATACTTAAACTTGTAAGCATAACCATATCTACTAACTTTTAGTAAATCATGACAAATAATCTTATCAATCTTTGTGGTGGACCTTGTTGGGTTTTGGTATAATACAACATCCTATGGTGCACATACAACCCCAAATACCTTGGATCTATGTTTTCACTAATTATACATGCAAATGGTTTCCAAGGTATTAATCTTACAACTAGCATGCATTTAACATAAACATATAATATACTAGTTAGCATGACATACCTTTTTGATGGAGCATGAAGTCTTGGTGTATTTGGCCTTAAAGAGCTTAGCCCCAATAGTGTGGAAGCCTCAAATGGAATCACAACACACCATGGACAAAGGATGAACTTGAGAGAATTCCATGCACACAAAATGCACCATGAACTTCAAAAAGATACAAGTGGCGATTTTGGGCAATGAAGTATCTATTTATATGTGGAATTTCTAGGGTCATGGATATAACCCAAATCCATACCCATGGGTTTTATGATCCATGGTCCATGTGGCCCAACTCTTTATGTATCCATACATAAACTTGGTCCAACATGGATCATAAGCCCAACACATATAAATATAACTAATTATCATAATTAGTCCCCATAGATTTAATTAGTCTCTTTTGACCACTAAATTAATTCCAAATTAATTCATGATCAATACTAATTAAAACATATGATTTCATATTAATATATTATAACTTATAATATATTAATAAACCATAAATAAGCTTCTCTCAAAAGTCCATCCTAACAGATTGTCCTGATGATATGCAACCCAAATGGACCATGCTACTCTTGGGTCGAATACATACCAATAATAGTTATGGGATTAGACACCTAATCGAACAGTCTCCCACTTGGATAAGTATAAAACTATTATTCAAGTATGACTCTAAGATCCTGACTAGTAATCGTAGCTCTTAAAAGCCGATGTCGAACTCTGAACAAATCAATGACATGTCCATTAGATAAGGGATCATATATTCCTCTATTCTAGATATCATATGGACTGAAACATGGATTATAATCATTCTCTCCGTCTATTTGTTCTTTCCCGATTTCCGATTTATGAAGACTGACTAATTGAACAAATCAAATCAGTCCAGGCCCGGCCGAGCACTTACATTTTTCATCACCAAATCATCGAGGGGCCCACAAATATTTTTTTTATCCCGAAGGTAAAAGGAATGGATAAACTTCGACTCATATGGCTTGTTCTAGTACTTGTTGAATCATAAACAAAGGCACGTTTTATAACATCGAGTTACCAATGCGTTTTCGTGCAAGCAATGTACAACCAACTCATAGTAACAACTCATATCTCTAGGTTTGAAGAATATAAAGTATTATCGTCTCATGATCACTCGTGATAAAATCCATGAAGTGATTCCAATGAGCGCGGGTTGAATCCAATACTCAGAACTTATGAGCACTCATGAGTGTTGTAGCCCTTTGTCCATCATATTAGACCTATAAAATCCAACCCATGACAGTCTTGATTCATATCTACTTCCAACATATGACCGACTGTGGATGGTTTGAATAACTTAGTCATTCCGGAAGAATAACCTAGTTTATTTTGGAAGTCAAAACATGCAAAATGAAACACAAGAATAATTGAATCTAATATGGTATCAAAACCTATGAACATAAATAAAAAAAAAACCTTTTATTTATCACCATATGATTACACGTTATTCATTGTATACTGTTTCATTTATCAACTTTATTCTCGAATTTAAAACAATAGTTGTCCCATGCTCCAAGCATGTACACTATGTTTTATAAACACTAGTCATGACATACACCAAGGATGCATACTATGTTTATCTATGATCTTTACTTTGTGAATTAGATCAATTGAACATAACTCCAATGATCCTCTTTTCACAGTCCCAAATCCTTACTGCAAATGCAAGAATTCCAAATTCATGTCATTTACTAAAATTTGTTAGATTCAAAACTTATATGCATAGATCATCTTGTAATGATTATGCACAAATTCGCAAAGACTTGACACTAAACATTATAGATGTCACACCCCAAAACCGGAATAGCAGAAACGTTCTGGGGTGGATGACGTCATGTCAAGTATCACAACACATGCATTATAGTAATCAAAGTACAACAAAACATTGCATTAATAGTAATAGTTTTACATGGTTTACATAACAGTACATAAAGGTAATACATGTAATAATATAAGTACAGCTTGGTACTAAGCTATCTTTATCAACAGCTCCGGGAATGTACCTGTCTAAAGCTGACCTAAGAATACAAGTTATTTCAAAAGCTAGTATCAGCATTTTTACAAATGATGGTGAGTTCATAAGCGTTTAGTGTCATTTTATTCAAATAAATTTAATAAAAGTGGTAGTTTTCAAGTATACAGTGTATTAGAGTCCTTTCCATAAAATCCTATATTTTCTATTTAAAAGCAGCCTTCTACCAAGACTGGTCAGAGTTATGTGGTAAAAAGGTAGTTTTCCCTTAATCGCTATCATTATCAAAATACAGAATTTGATTATTAAGAAAGCAGGAGAATTCAGGGAAATAACATATGCCTCAGCAGTGAGGATGGCTAAGTAAGGAAAAGGAATCATAGACTCCAGGAGAGTATCGAATGAACGACACGCCTGGCTCAGTCTAACAGAAAGAGACACAGACCCCAGACGGTACCAAATGAAAGGTACAGCTAGTAGGGTCTAAAACAGTGAACACAGATCCCAGACAGTATCAACTGAATGATACGTCTAGCAAGGTCTAAAACAGTGAATACAGACCCCAGACAGTATCAAATAAATGATACGTCTAGCAAGGTCTAAAACAGTGTGACTCCGAGAGTGGGTTCCAGCATACAGTGTAAATTGCTGGTGAAAAACCATTACCTTAAGGCCATGAATTATAAGGTAACCTGGGATACTCGTAACCATACTAATCGACACTAGAGTACCTGACGCCCTACTAGCGTCTAGAGAATATGACATTTGTCACCCATTGGCTTGGTAGGCCGTGGACTGTAGCTAGCAGTCAGGGTGCGGGGGTGTCAATCCCGTATAGATCTATACACACAATCTCCGCTCTCCCTAGAGGAAACTCTGGTTACCAACTAGACGACGAAGAAGGCCGTGTCCCGAAGATGCATCCCAAATGGTGGGTAGAGGGTTTCCAATGTAAGTGCTGAACTGGTGGTAGAGACTCTTAACTGAACTGACTAATGTAAGCCTGTATGTCTATGCTTGTGTACATAATATATAACTAATGATCAAACGACCTTCGGATGGACATCCGATCCCACCAGACCACATCTCAACGAAGAAAAGGAAATAGGGCGAACAAGCCTTCCTAAGTCTTTCAACCATTATTTATATGCATCTATACAAGCACGGGCATACATCTAACTACGTTTGAGTGTGTAACAAGTGGAAATATATCGTGAAGTATAAGTGTACAGTGTGGAATAACCGAATCGTGAAGTATAAACGTACAGTGTTGAATAACTGAGTCATGAAGTATAAGCGTACAGTGTGGAATAACCGAGTCGTGAAGTATAAGCATACAGTGTGGAATAACCGAGTCGTGAAGTATAAGCATACAATGTGGAATAACCGAGTCGTGAAGTATAAGCGTACAGTGTGGAATAACCGAGTCGTGAAGTATAAGCGTACCAAATATAAGTGTATCACGAAGTGGAAGCGTTTTCGAGTAGGAGTTTAAACTAAGTAAAAGCGAAACAGTGGTATCTAACAAGTAAAAGTAAAAGTATCCGACATGAAAGAGAACTTTGATTTAAAATCTTAGAAAAACCTTTATACTTAGAAAAATCACAACTTGGTATTTGTTGGTAAAATAAGTTTGAAAACCTTTAGAAATTCTTTGGAAACCTTTCATAAACCGGTTTGAAATGAAACTTTCAATAAACAGTATAAGTAATAGTTTTGAACAAGTGAAACATTTTAGAAAATCATTTATTGTCATCCTACTCGGTAAAACAGTTTACAGTGTGGTAAATCCTTGTGCATGCGGGTTATCAATCACATATGATTGATATGATAACTGGCATGTTTAACTTGTATTCCCCCTATAAAACGTATAAAAACATTTAAAAGGTTCATTCAGGGGTATGAACTCACCTGGTGTAAGTGGATCCGACGAAGGCGCCGGTTGGGTGCTCGGTGTCAAGTAAAGACTTGGACTCACTTAGTGACCTATTTAACATATGATAACATATGTTCACATACAATTAGTACATTATATACTAATTAAACAAGTATATGCACTCTAAGGAGCGAAAAACACTTTGGTTAAGTGTTCGGGGTGTCTCGGGTAACATCTAAGGGCTCAAATGGCTTAGGAATGGAGTTTACTCTTCAAGAGTAAGCTATATACACTTAGTTCATGGACCTGGGACAACTCCCAATGAGTTTACGGTTGTAAACTCATGGTGAGGGGTTTCTAGGGTGTTGTAAGGGTTTAACTTCTTCATGCAATTTTGCTAGGTCCAAAACTAAGTTGTATGAATGGATTTAAGGCTTCACATGGACCATTGAGGAGTTTACGGCCCTAAGAAAGGGAGCTTACGGCCGTAAGCTCTTATACACTCATTCTTTTGGTGTTTTCAAGTCTTAAATGGTAGAGGGTAAATTCCTAAGCATTTTTCCAAGTCAAATGGGGAGTTTAGGGCACCATTTGGGCATAAATTGGGAGTTTACGGCCCATGAACCACCCCTATGGGAGTTCACGGCTGTGAACTCCTACTTCCCTAGTTTTATTGAAGTTTAAGGCTTCTACAATGTTGGTATTGCTTCAAGGTATTTTCCAAGGCCATAGGGGGGGTGTTTGGGGCATTTCTAGCACAAAATCTTGCGTTTACTCCCCATGAAGAGGAGTTTACGGCCCAAGCATGTTCTTGGGCAGTAAACTCATGTTTACTCTTCAAAAACTCGTTTCAAGGTGTTCTAAGTCCGAATATGTAAGCCTAAAAGTCATATCTAAGCCTTAGGGGCAATTTGGAGGGGTTTTGGGGCTTAAAAACCCCATTAAATGGTGTTCACGGCCCAAGAGTGTTCTTGGGCCGTAAACTCATGATTTTGTCCCTATTTTATGTTTTAAAGTCGAATTTGTACGCTAGATAAGTTATACAACGAGTTAGGATAGTTTACCTACTCGTTTGGGGCTCGAAACGGACGATTTTTAGCTCGGATTTAAGTTGTAGAGAGAGAGTGGGGAGAGTGTAAAAAGTCTCCAATGGACTCCACTCACCCTTATATAGGGGTTGGAGTTGGGGCTCAGTGGGATTCTACCCGATACTGCCGTTATACGGGGCTTTTGGTCGCACCCGATTTAGTGGTCGTAATAATAAAAACTAACTTTTTCTAAATTACTATGGAAAAGTAATTTAAGTGTTTTCTTTTACTTTATTATGACTATCACGACATAAAACATAAATAAATAAAACATTTATTTATTTGACGACCTCTTATTAACGGAACTTTTATACAGTGGAATATTCCGTTAATGGTAACGGGGTGATGTAACAGAATAAACTTTGGGTTGTCACAATAGAGCATTCCAAAGGTGATCACCTCCTTGGAAACATCCTTCTTGCATTAAGTTTCCTATTCTTACACAGATGGAATAATTTCTAACTTTGAAACATTTCCATATTCCATTTTGACTATCACTTCTGAACAAGAGTTGCCTCCTTACAGATTATGTCAATATGGTCCTTCCAGAAATATCACTATACTTCCAACTGTCCTTGAGCAACCAATCTTTGGTAAACCTTAGATTGCCGTTGACAATTGTTTAATCCTTTTAGTCATATCCAATTCTAGACCTTTTCCCTTATTAATACCCTAGGCATTTGGAAAATTTTAGAAAGGATGAATATAGCACATGTAATCGATCCTATATCTGAAGCATATGGGACACGATCACGATGTCTCACATAAAGACTAAACCAGTCTTTTGCTATAATATTTCCATTTCATTTTGACAAGTTATCATAATTCGAATTATGAAAAGGGATGCCGTAATCATAATCGAAATTTAGAACGCAAATAATGGACCCATATACATAATTTCCTTATGTTGAGCCATTCCAATATGAAGTTCATATATATATATATATATATATATATATATATATATATATATATATATATATATATATATATATATATATATATATATATCCTTGACTAAATACGATTAAAACCTCAATCTAAGCTTTTAGATTTTAGATGAAGTATAATTTCCTATCCCTTAATTATAGCAAAACAACAATTTCCCAATTGAAACCTTTTGTTTTCTATAATTAACATTGCTAACTTGCAATACTTATCATAATTATCATGCTCCCACTAACATGATGATTATTAGCATAACACTAATGCTCCCACTAGATTTGACATGTACTCAGAAATCAGCTAGACTTATAGAAATCAATACTTTATTGACTTTCTTACCAAAGTTCAGATTTCTGATACTAGATTGCTTTGAAAAAACTTTATCATAATCATACACCTTATCTAAGATAGCTCACAGGTCTGTCTAAACAATTTTAAGAACTATGAAAAGGGATGTCGTAATCATAGTATTGATTGTTTAGACCTTTGCCACTTCTCAAAAGTCCATCTTAGTGTGCCGGTAAACCACTCACGCTCCACTAACGACTTTGAGAATGCAAATATCACAATTGCTATCTAGCTAGAATCTACTTAGTGAAAGTGTTTCCTCACCATCATTTTCATGAATCGGAGAGAAACCTTATGACACTTAGATTTAATGGTGTATGTGTTCTTATCCATGTGAATTGTCAAAACCATAGTCACAAGACAAGGATAATGACAAATCCAAATTTATATAGACTGAACTCAATCTTAATTTCTTGCCACCTGGCAGCTCAAGGGCATGCCATTGCTTCCAATTTGTTGTGCAACCAATTGAGAACTCTAAGAACTCATATTCAAAGCCAACTTTAATTGGAATGGGCACAAAATATGTCAACACGATAGGTTATAAACCTCAAGTCGTGTGCTAGTGAAGAACTTCAGGTTTTATTCTTGATTAGATCTTGAAATTAGTTTCAGGATCTTTAAGACTCCCACTGTCCTCTTGACATATAAGACTATCTTGTCAAATATTCAATAAATAGTGCGGATTCTTTATCAAGACACATATTTCACACAATTGGCCTTAGTTGGTCTTTGTTTTATCCAAAACATCACAACTTACCAATTTCAAATGTACAAGAGTAGAAAACTTTTACACTTACATTTGACAAGTGTTTTAAACCTTCTTTAAGACATGTCACTCAAGTTACATTCTTAGAGCATAACTCTAAGAATTGTTTTTTTAGGAACGAAGTATGAATCATCTTCTTGATTTAACCACTTCAACAATTTATAGCTCCTCTTCTTAGCTATCAGAATACACTTAGAGGATGAATTGTGATAAGGTCTCTTAATCATTAAGATGATCATATAACATGATACTAAAGTACTCTCCTATCTTTTCAGATTTGAGAAACTTTTATCCTTCTGCCTAATTTGATTCTTCTTATTCGCTCTGCCATACATTGGAACTTTTTCCAATGTCTCATAATTACACTTAAGCTTGTAAGTATAACCATATATATTGAGCTTTTGTATATTATGACAAATAATCTTATCGATCTTTTGTGGTGGACTTGACCAGTGCACAAGAATGTGTACTCGATCCCTTAGTCCTTCACTTGACTCACATATACATGTTAACAAGGAACTAGTCTTAACTTTTCCAAAGATGAAAAATTATCATTCATCATGCTATACAACTTGCATGCTTCCAAGTTTTGGTCTTATTGAAACCTTGGGCGACAAGAATCTTTCCTTATTTGGTAAATTTGGACACTACCACAAATGAAAGAATCAAATTCATATTTCCACTCTTGCTCTTAATGGAATCTTTATAAGTAACAAAAATTTTCACAAATGCCATTGTAAGGATATTTTAAAATAAATAAAATCAAATTTTTTTTTCTTTTATTTTAAAACTTTGCGGAAAAACTTATCCTTACAATACATATGAAAACTTTTTGTTATCTATTCCTAAGCAATATCTCATAACTCCTAAGAAGTAGCTCAAGAATCCGATCTTCAAACTATGCGATAGAAATCCATCCACACGATCAAATTCAGCATATTCTTTCTTTAAGTTTCTTCACTTTTCTTTGATTCTTATAACATCGACATGTGACCCAGTCACATCATGTATCAAGAATCTCATAATAGAAACTTAGCAGAGTTAGATAGTGGACTTTACCTGAAGTAGAGTCAAACTTATTGACTTTAACATCCTTAGGTAAATTGGCAGCTTCGCAACCAATGCCCCATCCTTTGGCAATTTAACATATGGACGCTTTGGTAATGGAACATGGGACTATCACAGACTTAGCCATTCTCTTTACCATTTGGTCAACCGAGTTGACTATGGTCGATCCCTTTCCATTGGGAAGAGAGAGCTTTACTGGATATCCAATGTTACATTGTCAATGTCCATCAGTTTTAGGAAGTTGATCTTAGCAAATAGATAAGATCATTAAGGGTCTTGTCATAGTCTGTTTCATAGGATTCCAAAGGAACTCACTATGTGACTTAGAAAGTAGTTGAGCCACCAACTTTCTCAAGACTTTGACACCCAACTCTCCCGGCTTTTCAATATGTGACTACATCTCCAAGATGTGACCACACATAGACCTTTACTTGCCAATAGGGCTTGAGTGACCTTAAACTTTTCAAGAACTTGTCGGTTAGGGAGAATAATTGGAGGAGGTGAAAGAAGTATGATTTCCATGGGACATCACTTCATTTAGGAAAGCTTGTTTCAAGAGATTTGGGAAGATCATAAATGTCTAAACCATACATCTTTTGGGAGGTATTCAAGATAGTTGATTTAGAGTCCTAAATATGACACCCAATATGAAATATTAAGGCTAGGACCCAACAAACTATTTTATAACTTAGAAGAGGGATGCCGTAATCCAAGCTATAAAGTATTTGAAGCTAGGTGAATGACGATTCACCAATTTCCACCAAGATAAACGAAATGTATTATTAGGTTTTAATTGGATTTGAAAATCCTAGATCATTTGAGATTCATTGAACCTTTCAATGGCATGTTTCAATCTCGAGTGTGCCCTTCAGGTTTTGTGACTGGGATGTCGAGGATCACCAAACAAGGTGTGAAGTAACCATGCAAATTACTTGGTACCCTTAAGTGTTTACCCCTCAATCGATGTGTCGGTTAACCACACACGCTCCATCGATACAATGACAAACATTAAGTTACCATTTGCCTACCTTGTTAAATACGAGTTAGTGTGCCGGTTAACCACACACGCTCCACTAACCAACTTAAACAAAGCGCAAAGTGTAATTTCATGGATTAGCACCTTATTCACTTTTTCCTAAGTAACTAAGATTGGTTATTTATAAAAGGTTTAGTTATTTAGTATTTATCATTAATACTTTTAATGAAGGGAGAATTATAGTCCTTGTCCCACCCGTTCGGCTAACGACCCTCCACCGGTCAAGGAAGCGGTGGGTGAGAGTGGACACCCATTAAACTGCCATTTTATAAGTAGTAACCTTATACCCCCCTTATAGACCGACTTTGTGAATGAGGCCTACTAACGGTAAGATTGACTTTACTCTTATACGTATATATAATCATTAACTTTTAGTATTATAATAGTATAAGGGTGTATTTTAAACATTTAAAATACTTGGTGGTTTAATTTATTAATTAAACTATACTCTTAATTTAATTAAACTTAAACCATGTCTTTATGGAATTATTAACTCTTTTAATTAAACACTTTAATTAATTTAATGAAGTCCATAAAGTTTGAGCTTTAACTTTTAAAATTCAAGAGTTTGGAATTAAAGTGTATATGGGGTGACTTTACAAATTCCAAAACTTGAGGACATATTTTGAACAATTCAAAAACTTATGGTTTCCATAACTTATGAGTTTTAAAGTAGTTTAATGGAAAAACTCTTCAAGTTCCATAACTTGTAGACAAGTTATGGAAGACTTTAAAAGCATTTAAAAAATGTGACTCTTCATTTTTTCATAACTTATGGAAATTTTATGAGTTATAAAATTCATAAATGTGACTTTTCAAGTAACTTGAGGAAAAGTTACAAAAACACATATTATTACCAACTTCTAGATTAATTTGGATTGAAAACAACTATCTCATAATTTTTTCTATTAATCTAAACAAACTCATAAACATGAACATTCATAATCAACATTTTTCAAGCATCATATAAACATGTATAAAAACTTAAAACCTTGATTATTATCATTTATTTGGATGAGAATAAACATTATCATAGTATTAAAAAAACAAATTTTATGAACAAAAACACTTTGTGGTAATGATTCTAATCCAAAACAGGCCAAAAAACATGAATATATGCTGTTAGGGGGTCCAACTTGTCGAGTGCATGAACCAACACGACGAGTTGGATGAAATTGTTCATGGACTCGTCGAGTCCATCAATGGACTCGTCAAATCTGTTGTCCAGACAGCAAAAATTCGGTTTTTTATTAGCTATTTGCATCAAGTATAATTGAAAACAACCCATGGCTCTGATACCACTATTGGGTTTTGGTATACTACAACATCCTATGGTGCACATACAACCCAAAATACCTTGGATCTATGTTTTCACTAATTATACATGCAAATGGTTTCCAAGGTATTAATCTTACAACTAGCATGCATTTAACATAAAAATATAATATACTAGTTAGCATGACATACCTTTTTGATGGAGCTTGATGTCTTGGTGTATTTGGACTTAAAGAGCTTAGCCCCAATAGTGTGTAAGCCTCAAATGGAATCACAACATGTAACGCCCGTAGATTCGGGCTAGTCAATTTAGAGATAATAGGGGTCGAAAACGACTTTTTGACAAAAGATTATTTAGAATAAATAATTTGAACCAATTTGTAGAATATTTCACAAGGTTTCCGTACATATAAAGAACGCCGAAATCCGAGTTATAACGAAGAAGTTATGACCCGTCGAAGTTTCGCGACGGAACCGGCACGACACCGGGAAGGGTAAATAGTTAATTTACGATAGAGCGAGATTTAGCCTTAGAAATCTAAATGAAAGTCGTATAATATGTTAACCTAAGAGCGTCGATAAAAAGAACGCCCAAATCTGACTTCGTATGAAGAAGTTATGATTTTTCGAAGTTTCGGATTAGCGGTGTACAACCCGAAATTCGAATTTTAGATCGAGTGATTTTTTAGCCGACACGACCTAAACGATAATAGAAGATCTCGTTAAGAGTAGCGTAACGAGAAAAAGATGAGCGATAACGGACGTCGGATGAAGAAGTTATGAGGATTTAACAGACCAATCCAGTCCCCGCCTGTTAATAATATAAAATATAAAATCGAGTCAAAATTAGCCAATAGAGTCTAAACGAAAGTTGTAGAGTACGTTCCCACCTTCGCGTGGATATTAAGAACGTCGAAAACGGAGCTCGTATGCCAAAGTTATGATTTTTAAAAGTCGAGAAGGAAAATTGCGAAACTGAGATGACGTGGCCAAATCTGGACCCTCCATCGCTGATCAGACCTTGCTTCGGATCATGCCACGTTGCCTTCGCTTTACGCCCCGCGTCCGAAGTCAGTACGCCCCACATACCCTCGCCCTTATCCATCCGAGTCCGAAGTGCGAGCCAGCTGGTGCAAGCTGGCAACCCTATCCGGAGTTACGCCCAGCGTAACCGAAGACTACACCCAGCGTAGTCCGAAGTCAGGCGCCTATAAAAGCCATGGGAGATGTTCCGTATTTCTCACTCATTTCTTCATTCTCTCTCTATCTTCTTTCTCTCTCTACAACCCCAAACCCCCCCCCCCTTAACCCTAGATGAAACCCCTAGCACCCTAAGGAAGCCCGAGGCTCCCAGAGTCATGAGAAAAAGGGTCTTTCGGTTTCGAAACGCTGCTCCAAATAAAGTTTCGGTTTTCTTTAAAATTCGCTGTAAGCGAGCTACGCTTACGCAATTTTTAATATAGCTTTCGAATAATTATAGGAATGTTATTAGGTCCTTAAAATAATTATTTGGGCTATTATTATGAGTTATATTGAGTGTTATTTAACGCTTATATAATAATAATAATAGTCAGACTATTAATTTGTCGCGGCTATCGTTAGACTAAACCCTAATGGTATTGATACTAGGTTATATCGAAGGGAATCGTTTCGAGAGTATCGAAGCGTTGTCCGAGTGTTGAGTCACCACCTTTCAGGTGAGTGCATGGTCTCCTTCAACTTACACATAGATATGAAGTATTTACTACGTGCTATGTGTGCATATTGTCTGTTTACTTGCTGTCTATGCTCGGTGAAAGATTTTATACATGCTTTAAATGATTTAAACTATATATGTATTTTATATCTACGAAAATGTTGGGGTAAAACATGGGTAGATATAATTGATGAAATATGAGTTGGACGATGAGTTGAGAGGTGATATAGACCATGAGGTATGGGTGAGGAGGTGTACGATGTGAGAAGCCTTTTTCCCAAACGATGTTCCCGTCATTCAACAGAGTATGTATGACAACCACGGACTATTCTAGACAGACCAGTGGAGTACTAGCAGGCTCGCAACCTGTAGGCGTTGTGAATGATGTGTTCACCCGGTGTACTCTAAACCTTGGTGACCATGCATACTTGGTGCCTAATCCTTGGTGATCATGCAGACTTGATGCCTAAACCCTGGCGACTATGCAGACTTAGTACCTAAACCCTAGCGACTATGCAGACTTAGTGCCCGTTGTGTAAACCATGGCAACGAAGGACTTCATGTTGATTCCTTAGGATGATCCTTAGGAATGAATGAACGAGGAATATCTGATTCTTAGGGTAGATCCTTAAGAACAGAGACTATAATGGGGATGGGTAATGGGGTTTAATTGCTTGATTGTTTGAACATAATAATTATATTATTGTGGGTTGAAAACCCTATAGACTCACAAGGTTTCCCAACCTGACCCACTTAGTTTATTTGTATCACAGGTGTTGATACGAAGTCATATTACACTGAGGGATTTAAAGAGATGTAGATCACTAGTGTAAATAAATGTAAGTTCTGTTTATGCTTATGTTTCTGTATTAACGACGACATCCCAAATGTTTTAAAATGAATAAAATACGTTTCTTTGAAAATGTTTTAGTAACGTATTTATCATGTTTTTCTGGGAACAAATTCCGCAATATTTTTATTACAAGAAGTACTCTGATTTTTATAAAGCATAAACAAAATCGGTCTTTTCTGGCCGTGAAAAATGGGGATGTCACACAACACACCATGGACAAAGGATGAACTTGAGAGAATTCCATGCATACAAAATACACCATGAACTCCAAAAAGATACAAGTGGCGATTTTGGGCAATGAAGTATCAATTTATATGTGGAATTTCTTGTTGGATTAGTGTCTAAGTCCATAACTATTTTGGTATGTACTTGACCCGATGGTGCATGGTTCTTTTGGGTTGCCTTCACCAAAGCAACTTGATAGGATGAATTATGGAGAGAGAGAGAGAGAGGATCAATTATGATTTATTAATATATTATAAGAATAATATATTAAAGGAGAAATCATATTGTTTAATTAATATTAGTGAATAATTAATTAAGAATTAATTTTGTGGCTAAAAGACATTAATTAAACTTAAAGGACTAGAACTGTCAGTTGTATGATAGTTGTGTTGGGTTATGAGCATTCTAACACTCCTAAGTGTACATGCAACCCTAAATACCTTGGATCTATGTTTTCTCTATTATACATACAAATATGAACATCCAAGGTATTATCCTAATCTAGCATACAAAACAATGACTATAGCAAGATAGAATACATACATCTTTGGTGTAGAAAGTCTTCATGAAGCTTGAGTGCCTAGTGCCCCAAGTGTGACACCTCAAATGGTTCACACAACACCAAATACTCTTGGAATAACTTGAGAGAATTCTACACTCATGAAAATCGGCTAGCCCTTTTACTTCACACACTAGTGGCCGATTTTAGTCAAGAATAAGATGCTTATATAGTTAGGGTTACACCATGTAAACCCTAATTGACATGGCCTTTCATTTCCATGATCCATGGGTACAAATACACCATGGAGCATCCATGGACCATCCTATGGGTTTTAGCCCAACTTGATTATCCATGGAGCATTAGCCCACTATACAAGTATGGATGATTTACACAATCAACCCATATATTTAATTAGCCTTCTTTTGATTACTTAATTAATCCTAGATTAATTCTTGATCAATACTAATTAAATAAATCTTATTATTCTTATTATTAATATACTAGAACTTATAATATATTAATAACCATAAGTGTCTTATTTCTCTCATTATAGTCTATCCAAGTGCATGATGCCATGCAACCCAAATGGACCATGTTGGGTCGGGTCAAGTCTTACCAATTATAGTTATGGACTTAGACATTAATCCAACAGTCTCCCACTTGGATAAGTCTAAAACTATTATTGCGTATGACTTCAGGAACCGACCGGCAATCGTAGCTCTCAAAAGCTTCTGTCGAACTCTGACCTTGTAGATGAACTCTGACCTTTGTCAATGACTTGTCCATTAGATAAGGGATCATATATTCCTCCATTCTAGATATCATATGGACTGAGACATGGATTATAATCATTCCCACTGTCCATTTGTTGTTTCCCGATTTCAAATTTATGACGACTGACTGATTGAACAAATCAAATCAGTCCTGGCCAGGCCGAGCACTTCCATTTGTCATCATCAAATCATCGAGGGGCCCACAGATATCGCTTTTATCCCGAAGGTAAAGGGAACGGATAAACGTCGACTCATATGGCTTGTTCTACTACTTGTTGAATCATACACAAAGGCACGTTTTATAGCACCGAGTTACCAAATGCGTTTTCGTGCAATCAATGTACAACCAACTCATAGTAACAACTCATATCTCTAGGTTTGAAGAATATAAGATATTATCGTCTCATGATCACTCGTGATAAAATCCATGAAGTGATTCCAATGAGCGCGGGTTGAATCCAATACTCAGAACTTATGAGCACTCATGAGTGTTCTAGCCCTTTGTCCAACACCTTAGACCTCTACAAGCCAACCCATGACAGTCTTAATTCATATCTACTTCCAACATATGACCGACTGTGGATGGTTTGAATAACTTAGTCATTCCGGAAGAATAACCCAGTTTATTCGGGAAGTCAAAACATGCAAAGTGAAACACAATAATAATTGAATCCAATATGGTATCAAAACCTATGAACATAAATAAAAAACCTTTTATTTATCACCATACGATTGCACATTATTCATTGTATACTGTTTCAGCTATCAACTTTATTCTTGAATTTAAAACAATAATAGTCCCATGCTCCAAGCATGTACACTATGTTTTCTAAACACTAATCATGCCACACACCAAGTATGCATACTATGTTTGTCTATGATCTTTACTTTGTGAACTAGATCAATTGAACATAACTTCAATGATTCTTTTTTCACACTCCCAAATCCTTACTGCAAATACAAGAATTCCAAATTCATGTCATTTACTGAAATCTGGTAGATTCTAAACTTATATGCATTGATCCTCTTGTAATGATTATGCACAAAGTCAGAAAAGACTCGACAACAATCATTACAGAGTATTCCAAAGGAGATCAACTCCTTGGAAACATCCTTCTTGCATTAAGTTTCCTAAATCTTACACAGATTGAAAACTTCTAACTTTGAAACATTTCCAGATTCTATTTTTGACTATCACTTCTGAACAAGAGTTGCCTCCTTACAGATTATGTCAATATGGTCCTTCCAGAAATATCACTATACTTCCAACTGTCCTTGAGCAACCAATCTTTGGAAAACCTTAGATTGTCCTCGACAATTGTTTAATCCTTTTAGTCTTATCCAGTTCTAAACCTTTTCACTTCTTAATGCCCCAGGCATTTAGAAAATTTTAGAAAGGATGAATATAGCACATGTAATCGATCCTATATCCGAAGCATATGGGACACGATTCATGATGTCTCACATAAAGACTAAACCAGTCTTTTGCTATAACATTTCCATTTCTATTTGCCAAGTTCTCATAATTCAGATTATGAAAAGGGATGCCGTAATCATAATCGAATTTTAGAACGCAAATAATGGACCCATATACAGAATTTCATTATGTTGAGCCATTCCAACATTAAATTCATATATATATATCCTTGACTAAATGATTAAAACCTCATGATCTAAGCTTATAGATTTGAGATGAAGTATAATTTCCTCTCCCTTAATTATAGCAAAACAACTTTTCCCAATTGAAACCTTTTGTTTTCTATAATTAACATTGCTAACTTGCAATACTTATCATAATTATCATGCACCCACTAACATGATGATTGTTAGCATAACACTTATTCTCCCACTAGCTTTGACATGTACTCAGAAATCAGCTGGACTTCTAGAAATCAATACTTCATTGACTTTCTTACCAAAGTTTAGATTTCTGATACTAGATTGTTTTGATAAAACTTTATCAACATCATACACCTTCCCTTAGATAGCACACTTGTGTGTCTAAACAATTATGAAGAGGGATGTCGTAATCATAATGGTTAGACCTTTTTTCCACTTCTCACAAGTCCAGGTTAGTGTGCCGGTAAACCACACACGCTCCACTAATGACTTTGAGAATGCAAATATCACAATTGCTATCTAGATAAAATCTACTTAGTGAAAGAGTATCCTCACCATCATTTTCATGAATCGGAGAGAAACCTTATGACACTTAGATTTAATGGTGTATGTGTTCTTATCCATGTGAATTTTCAAAACCATAGTCACAAGACAAGGATAATGACGAATCCAAACTCATATGGACTGAACTCAATCTTAATTTCTTGCCACCTGGCAGCTCATGGGCCTGCCATTGCTTCCAAGTTGTTGTGCAACACATTGAGAACTCTAAGAACTCATATGCAAAGCCAACTTTAACTGGAACGGGCACAGAATATGTCAACACGATAGGTTATAAACCTCAAGTCGTGTGCTAGTGAAGAACTTCAGGTTTTATTCTTGATTAGTTCTTGAGACTTTCAAGACCTTTAAGACTCCCACTGTCCTCTTGACATATAAGAGTTTCTTGTCAGATATTCAAGAGATAGTGTGGGTTCTTATCAAGACAACCACTTCACACAATTGGCCTAAGTTGGTCTTTGTTTTATCCAAAACATCACAACTTACCAATTTCAAATGTACAAGAGTAGAAAACTTTTACTCTTACATTTGACAAGTGTTTTAAACCTTCTTTAAGACATGTCACTCAAGTTACAATCTTGGAGTATGACTCTAAGACTTGTATTGGAACGAAGTATGACTCATTTTCTTAATTTAACCATTTCAACAATTCAAGATCCCTCTTCTTAGTCATAAGAATGCACTAAGATTTCCTTAGAGAACTAAGTTTGATATGGTTTCTTAATCATTAAGATGATCACAAAACTGATACTAAAGTACTCTCCCATCTTTTCAGATTTGAGAAACTTTTATCCTTCTGCCTAATTTGATTCTTCTTATTCGCTCTGCCATACATTGGAACCTTTTCCAATGTCTCAGAGTTACACTTAAGCTTGTAAGTATAATCATATTTACTGAGCTTTAGTAAACTATGACGAATAGTCTTATCAATCTTTTGTGGTGGACTTAATCAGTGCACAAGACTATGTACTCGATCCCTTAATCCATTACTTGACTCACACATCCATGTGAATAAGTAATTAGTCTTAATTTTCCAATACTTGAAAGTTCTCATTCATCATGCTATACAACTTGCATGATTCCAAGTTTCGGTCCAATTGAAACTTGGGTGATGAGAATCTTTCCTTATTTGGTAAATTTAGACATTCCCACAAATGAAAGAATCAATTTCATATTTCCACTCTTGCTATGAATGGAATCTTATAAGCAACAATTTTTCCTCAAATGCCATTGTAAGGATATTTTAAAATAAATAAAATCAAAAATTTTCTTTTATTTTTAAAACTTTGCGGAAAAACTTATCCTTACAATCCATATGAAAACTTGTTGTTATCTATTCCCAAACAATATCTCATAACTCCTAAGAAGTAGCTCAAGAATCCGATCTTCAAACTACGCGATAGAAATCCATCTATGCGATCATATTCAGCATATTCTTTCTTTAAGTTTCTTCACTTTTTTCTTTGATTCTTAAAACATCACCATGTGACCCAGTCACATCATGTATCCAGAATCTCAGAATAGAAACTTAGCAGAGTTAGATAGTGGACTTTACCTGAAGTGGAGTCAAACTTATTGACTTTAACATCCTTAGGTAAATTTGGCAGCTTCGCAACTAATGCCCCTTTCTTTGGCAATATAAACATATGGACCCTTTGATAATGGTACATGGGACTATCACAGACTTAGCTTTTGCTCTTTACCATTTACTTAACCGAGTTGACTATGGCCGATCCCTTTCCATTGGGAAGAGAATGCTTTTCTGGATTTCCTGTGTCACTATTGTCAATGTCCATCAAGTTTTAAGTAAGTTGATCGTAACAAATAGATAAGATCATTAAGGGTCTTGTCATAGTCTGTTTCATAGGTGTCCCAAAGGAACTCACTATGTGACTTAGAAAGTGATTGAACCACCAACTTTCTCAAGACTTTGACACCCAACTCTCTCGGCTTGTCAATATGTGACTACATCTCCAAGATGTGACCACACCTAGACCTTGCCTTGCCAATAGGGCCTGAGTGACCTTAAACTTTTCCATGAACTTGTGGGTTGGGGAGAATAATTGGAGGAGGTGAATGAAGTATGATTTCCAAGGGACATCATCTTCATCTAGGAAAGCTTGTTTCAAGAGATTTGGGAAGATCATAAATGTCTAAACCAGACATGTTGTGGGAGATATTCAACATAGTTGAATTTTAAAGTCCTTAATATGACACCCAATATGAAATATTAAGGCTAGGACCCAACAAACTATTTTATAACTTAGAAGAGGTATGCCATAATCCAAGCTATAAAATATTTGAAGGTAGGTGAATGACGATTCACCAATTTCCACCAAGTAAAACGAAATGTATTATTAGGTTTTAATTGATTTTGAAACTCCTAGATCTTTGAGATTCATTGAACTGTTCAAAGGCATGTTTCAATCTCGAGTGTACCCTTCAGGTTTTGTGACTGGGATGCCGAGGATCACAAAACAAGGTGTGAAGTAACCATGCAAATTACTTGGTACCCTTAAGTGTTTACCCCTCAATCGATGTGCCGGTTAACCACACACGCTCCATCGATACTATGATAAACATTAAGTTACCCTTTGCCTACATTGTTAAATACGAGTTATATGCCGGTTAACCACACACGCTCCACTAACCGACTTAAACAAAGTGCAAAGTGTAATTTCATGGATTAGCACCTTATTCACATTTTCCTAAGTAACTAAGATTGGGTATTATTAAGAGTTTAGTTACTTAGTATGTATCATTAATACTTTTAATGAAGGGAGAATTATAGTCCTGTCAAACCCGTTCGGCTAACGACCCTCCACCAGTCAAGCAAGCGGTGGGTGAGAGTGGACACCCATTAAGTTGCCATTTTATAGGCAACAACCTTATACCCACCTTATAGACCGGCTTCGTGAATGAGGCGTACTAGCGGTAAGACTGACTTTACTCTTATATATATATATATATATATATATATATATATATATATATATATATATATATATATATATTATTAACTTATAATATTATAAAGTATAAGGGTTGAATTTTAACTTTTAAAATTCTAAGGGCTAACTTGGAATTAAAGTATTCATAAGAGAAAACTTTACAAATTCCAAAACTTGAGGGCAAGTTTTTGAAACTATTCAAAACTAATTAATTCCATAACTTATGTGTTTAAAGTAGTTTTAATCCAAAAACTCTTCAAGTTCCATAACTTGAGGACAAGTTATGGAAGACTTTAAACTAATAAAAGAATTACTTTTCTTTATTTTATAATTTATGGAATTAATTAAGGTTACACTTTATTTATTTATTTATTAATTAAGTGACTCTTGAACCTCCATAACTTAAGGACAAGACTCTTCATCTTTTGTAACCTTTGCCAGCTTTTATGAGTTTTATGAAACTTAAATGTGACTTTTCATATAACTTGAGGACAAGTTACAAAAACACATTTTAGAATCAACTCTTAGATTAATTTGGATTGAAAACAACTATTTCACTCAACTTTCTATTAATCTAAGCAACTCATAAGACCAAGATAATTCAAATCAAACTTTTTCATGTAATTAGTCTAAACCATAAACTAATACAAAACATGAATCTATTGACAATTATCTTTGAAATTAGATTAGCATGAACATTACCACATCAAAAACAAGTTTATAAGTCCAAAACATCTTTGGGTAATGTTCCTAGTCCAATTCCAGCCAAAAAAGTCGAGTTTATGTTGTCTGGGGGTCCAACTCATCAAGTGCATGAACCAACTCGGCGAGTTGGATCGATTTCATCACTTTTTAGGCATGGACTCGCCGAGTCTCCTGATGGACTCGCCGAGTCTGATGATCAGACAGCAACTATTTCGATTTTTTAAGCAGTTTTTGCAAGTATAACAAGAAAACAAGCCTAGGCTCTGATACCACTATTGGGTTATGAGCATTCTAACACTCCTAAGTGTACATGCAACCCTAAATACCTTGGATCTATGTTTTCTCTATTATACATACAAATATGAACATCCAAGGTATTATCCTAATCTAGCATACAAAACAATGACTATAGCAAGATAGAATACATACCTCTTTGGTGTAGAAAGTCTTCATGAAGCTTGAGTGCCTAGTGCCCCAAGTGTGACACCTCAAATGGTTCACACAACACCAAATACTCTTGGAATAACTTGAGAGAATTCTACACTCATGAAAATCGGCTAGCCCTTTTACTTCACACACTAGTGGCCGATTTTGGTCAAGAATAAGATGCTTATATAGTTAGGGTTACACCATGTAAACCCTAATTGACATGGCCTTTCATTTACATGATCCATGGGTACAAATACACCATGGAGCATCCATGGACCATCCTATGGGTTTTAGCCCAACTTGATTATCCATGGAGCATTAGCCCACTATACAAGTATGGATGATTTACACAATCAACCCATATATTTAATTAGCCTTCTTTTGATCACTTAATTAATCCTAGATTAATTCTTGATCAATACTAATTAAATAAATCTTATTATTCTTATTATTAATATACTAGAACTTATAATATATTAATAACCATAAGTGTCTTATTTCTCTCATTATAGTCTATCCAAGTGCATGATGCCATGCAACCCAAATGGACCATGCCGGGTCGGGTCAAGTCTTACCAATTATAGTTATGGACTTAGACATTAATCCAACAAGTTGAACAATGGGCTAATGGACTCCATATTAGAGGGGTGGACGAATTCTATGGGGAAACCCAGTAGAAATCGTCCTAGGCCTCAAAAGAGGGAGTCTATGGGTTGCTTAGGGCCTAAGCAGTCAAATTAGGGTTTCCTTGTTAGATAACCCTAACAGCGTCACTATTTAAGGACCCCTAGGGCACCAAAAACGTGGCCAACTAATTCCTTAGGGGTTTCTACATGTTTTTTGGTGCCTCCTCTCTTATCATTCTTCATCCTCTTGCTCTTGGTGTTAATGAGCCATTAGAGGAGTGACACTTATGACTCTAAGCTTTCTAAAGCCATTAGAAGGAGGATTTGAGATTGTTATTGCTACATAACAATCAAGGTAAGATCTAAAAACCTTTCATATGTTAATATGATTAACTGTATGCTAGATCTAGGGTTTATAGCTTTGGATATTCGATTGCATGTTCATTAGACAAACTATATCCAAAAGCTATTAGGGTTTGCATGTACACCATAGGAATGATGTTCTGCTCATAACCCATCAGTGGTATTAGAGCCATGGCTGTTTGTTTGATGTATTTTATGCTATTGTCAATTATCCTTGCTTAAAGATCGAAATTTAGGGTTTCTGGGGGCTGAACTCGCCAAGTCCATAGATAAACTCGCCGAGTCCATGCCTGACTCGACGAGTTAGCTGGTCAGAAAAAGGGATTTTGTGCTCTTTTGGCTATAGGATAGTTACCAAAACTTTTTTTTATTGATATAAATCAAATTTTTATGATATTGGGTGATTATCTTTGCCAAAATTAAAGATAAATTCATATTAGTTAGACAAATAATTCCTTATATGATTAGATTTAATTATTTGAATTATTTGGTGAATTATCTTGCAAGAATTTGGACTAGGTCAAATTAGATAACCACCAATTAATTGTTAATTGCCTTATTTGAATTTTGTGATCTAGAATATTCTTGATAAAGTTTGGAAGAGTTTCAAATTAATCCCTTTAGGTTTTATAGTTTAAATTTGAACTTAAAAGTTTTGTTATGAAATTTAAATAAGTTAAACCCTAATGTTTTGAAATGTTTCAAAACTTGCCCTCAAGTTTTGGAATTTAAAAGTTGATTAAAAGTTTAATTTAGAAATGTTAAATTCTAAAACCCTAGTATTGCTTTGAAAAGTTCAAATCACACCCTTATGGTTTTATTATTAAGGTATATAACTAATAGAGATTTAATAAACCCATAAATTTTTGGTTTACATTTAATTAAATTAAAAGTATGATTTATTAAATTAGACCACTTAGTATTTTAAAAGTGTAAAATACACCCTATACTACATATAACATTAAAAGTCTAGTATTATATATGCATGAGTAAACAGTCAGTCTTACCGTTAGTAGGTCTCATTCACGAAGTTGGTCTATAAGGGGTGTTTAAGGAAATTGCCTATAAAATGGCAATTGAATGGGTATCCACTCTTACCCACCACACTCTTGACTAGTGGAGGGTCATTAGCCGAACGGGTAGGATAGGACAGAAACCTTCCATTATAAGTATAATGAAGTACAAAAGTAACTAAATGCTTTTACAAAATTCCCAATCTTAGTTACTTTAGGCAAAAGTGAATTGATGTAATTCCATGAAATTACACTTTGTGCCCTTGCGAAGACGTTAGTGGAGCGGGTGTGGTTAACCGGCACACTAAATGGTTCTAAGCAAAGGTAGCAAAGGGTGACTCATTGTTTGTTATAGTTCGGTGGAGCGTGTGTGGTTAACCGGCACATCGAATAGGTGACTGTAACATTGGGGGCATCATGTAAGTTTGCATGGTTATTCACACCCTGTTTTGTGATCCTCGGCATCCTAGTCACAAATCGAGGGGCATATCGAGATTTAAACATGCCATTGAAAAGTTCAATGAATCTCAAAAGATCTAGGAATTTTCAATGTATTTAAAACTTAAATTTCTTTTTCGTTTTTCATGGTGGAAATTGGTAAATCGTCATTTACCTACCTTTAAATATTCTGCAACTAGATTACGGCATCCCTCTTCTAGGTTGTAGAGTATTGTGTTGGATCCTAAGCTCGATGTTTCATTTGGGTGTCACATCAAGGATTCTAATCAACTTAACTTGAATTTTCTCCCGTTTTGTAGATGTCTAAGTATGACAACTATGGTCTTCCCAAATCCCGTGGAACAAGCTTTCCACATGAAGATGATATTCCACGATTTGATTAAGGAACAAGAGATCATGCTTCACTTCCTCCACCTCCTGTAATTATTCTCCCTAACCCACAAGTTCGAAGGCTTGAAAATTTCAAGCTCACTTAATCCCTTTTAGCAAGTAAACATGGAAAACCTGTGTGTGTACACATCCTAGAGATAAAGTCACACAGTGATAGGTTAAGGATGTTGGGTATCGAGATTTCAGGTAAGTTGGCTGTTGAATGGGTTTTCCAGTCGCTTCCTGAATCATATAGTGAGTTCGTTAGAAAGTACTATATGACGGATCATGACGTGACCCTCATTGATTTGACCTATATGCTTATAGCTTCTGAATCAGCAACGATTTGGCGAGCTTGACGAGCAAATTTGTCTGGTAAATCAAACTCCCAAACTTCAATGGATATTGAAAATGGTGACATTGGAAATCCAGAAAAGGTAAATTCTGAGATAGTTCCTTGTGCCATTCCAAAAGGAGTCCATTTGCTTCTTTTGCCAAGAGAATAGGCATTGGAGACGAAGTTGCCCTATTTACCTAAGAGATCTAAGAGATGGGAGAGTCAAAACGTATGGCTCTACTTTAAGTAAAATCCATTAACTAACTCTTTAAGTTTCTATTCTAGATTCTTGATACATGATGTGATAAGATTACATTTTGATGTTTTGTAGGATCAAAGAAAAGAAATGAAGCTTAAGGGAAGAAGTGAGCTGAATCTAATCGTGAAGAAATGGATTTCGATCGCATTGCTTGAAGATTAGATTCTTAAGCTACTACTTGGAGTTAGAATAGATTGCTTAGGAATATGTAACAACATAGTTTTTCAGTTGAATTGCATTGTAAGGACAAATTTTTCCGCAATAAAATAAAATTTAATTTTATATTATTTATTTATCCTTGCAATGGCATGTATGAAAAATTGATGCTTGAAAGTTTCTATTATTAGCAATAATGGATTAGATTATTTGTGGAAATGTCAAGAATTTACCAAATAGGGAAAGTTTCTCATCGCCCAAGTTTCAATTGGACAGAAACTTGGAATCATGCAATGAGTATTGTATGATAAATGAAAAACTTTCACATTTGAGAAATTTAGACTAATTCTTTAACAAAGTGTCAAGTAAAGGACTAGGAGATCGAGTACACAAAGTTGTGTGTAGATCAAGTCCACCACAAGAGTGAAAAAGATATTCGTCATGATTTACTAAAGGTTTAGTAAATATGATTATACTTATAAGACTAAGTGTAATTCCGAGTTGATTGAAAGAGTTTAAATCAATAGCAGAACGAATAAGAAGAATCAAGTAGGCAGAAAGATAAAAGTTTCTCTATTCTAAGAAGAAGGGAGAGTACCTTTTATTATGTTTTATGATAGGTCTTAATGATTAACAAAAATGTCTCAATTGATCCTCTAAGTGAGTCTTAGTGCAATTGTATGTCTGAGAAGAGGAATCAAGAATTGAAGAAATGGTTAAATCAAGAAGTCAATCATACTTCGTTCCAAAAACAAGTCTTAGAGTTAAGATTGTGAATTGAGTGACAAGTCTTAAGAAGGTTTATAACATTCATAAAATGTGGAATTTGAAAAGGTTTTCTTATTCTTGCACATTTTAAATTGGAAAGTTGTGATGTCTTGGATAAGACAAAGACCAACTAGGACCAATTTTGTGAAGTGTTTTGTCTTGATAAAAACTACACTAACTCTTGAATATTTATTTTTCAAGAAATGTTTATTGACAAGAGAATCTTATAGGTCAAGGAGTCAGTGGGAGTCTCAATGGTCTTGAAAGGTTTCAAGAACAAATCAAGAATAAACCTTATCAATCATCACTAGCACACGACTTGAGTTTTATGACCTATCGTGTTGACACTATCTTGTTTCTGTGTCGTTCCAATTGAGTTAACTATGCATGTGAGTTCTATGAGTTCTCATTTGAACGCATAAAAGGAAAGCACCTTGATCAATGAAAAGTACATTGATATGAAAGGGTGAGCTGCTTAACTACTTGGAATACATGGTGGGCACTCGTGTTACCATAAGGCAAGAAATCAAGATTGAGAAAGTTCAGTCTATATGAGTTTGGATTTGTCGTAAACTTTGGTTTTGACAAATTCACATGGATAGGAACATATACACCATAAAATCTAAGTGTCATAAGATTCCCTCCTTCATGAAAATGATTGTGAGGAAATGCTTTCACTAAGAGAGATTTTAAGAAGATAGTGATTGTATTCTCGAATTCGATTATGGTAACGGTATCCCTTTCCATAATTTGAATTGTGAGATTTGGCAATTAGTCTGAATTGTGAGATTTGGCAATTAGTCTGAATTGTATAAGATTAAAAAGCTTAGATAAAAGATTATCAAAGCATTAGGTATTAGAAATATGAACTTAAGAAATTCAATAGGTATTGTTTTCTGGAAGTTTAGCTGTTTTCTGAATACATGTCAAAGCTAGTGGGAGCATAAGTGTTATGCTTATATGATAATAATCATCATGATAGTGGTAGCATAAAAGTTGTGCTTGTATGATTATTAATACAAGTATTGCAAGTTAGCAATATTAATTATAGAAAACAAGAGTTATACTTTGCAAAGTCGTAAGGGTTGAATAGTTGTTTTGCTATAATTAAGGGAGAGAATATTATGCTTCATTTCAAATCTAAAGGCTTAGGTTGTGGAATGTTAATAAATTTAGTCAAGGATACATAGTGTGTTCTCAAATTTCGATTATGATTATGGCATCCCTCTTCATAGTTCAAATTGTGAGAACGTGGCACATAAAATATTATGGCAGAAGATTGATAAAGTATCAGATCTTTGTGTAAGACATTATGCATCGTATCCCATACGCTTCGGGTAAAGGATCGATTGCAGATGCTATAAAATTTGACCATTCTTAAATTTTCCAAATGTCTGGCGCATTAAGAGGGAAAAAGGACAAGAATCGGTTTTTGACTAAGATAATTAAACAACTATCAAAGGACGATCCAAAGCTCGCTAAGGATTGGTCGCTTGTGAGTAGTTGGAAGTATGGTATTGGATGGAACATATCGACATTATTATGAATAGATAAGATTCTATTAAGAATGAGTTGTCATATGGCAAGTATGTAAATGTTTCCATATCGGGAGTTGGATATTGAGAATATATGTCTAGATTAGAAACTTTTATGAAAGAAGGATGTTCAAAGGAATGTACTTTGAGTGAGAGACATCATATCTATATAATTGTTTATGATAGAGATTGGCCAAGTCTTGATGATTTTGAGCTATGACTTTACGAAAGAATCATTGCATAAAATATTAGAATCTAGCATAAGTAACAAGAATTTGATATTCTTATACTTATGATAAGGATTGGGAGTTATGAAATGAGTATGATTGGAAATGTCTTCATTTGATCTATTTCACAAAGTAAGGACCGTAGGTAAACATTGTGTGCATGCTGAGAGCATGGGACAAGTGTAGTAATAATTCAAGTAAGAAGTTGATTACCCGAAACAACAAATAATGAGTAATCAATATGGTGATTAAATAAAATGTTTTATTTATACCCAGAGTTTGGGGCCATATGGGATTAGTATTATTCTTGTGTTTCACTTTCCATGTTTTGACATCCTGAATAATTACATTGGTTCAAAACAATCAAATTATTCGAACCGACCACAGTCGTTCATATGTTGCAAGTAGGTATGAATGAAGACTGTCGTGAATTGGTGTGTGGATTATCTAAAGTGTATTAGACATAAGCAAATGTTTTTTGCAACGTTCATGAGTGCTTATGAATATGATTTGAGCATTGGATTAAACCCACGCTCACTTGGATCAGTTGATGGATTTTATCACGAGTGTTTGGTGAGACGATAATATCTTATATTCTTGAAACCGAGATGTGTGAGTTGTATCTTGCGAGTCGGTTATACATTGATAATATGTAAACACACCAGTAACTTGGTGTTATAAAACATATTGTTGTGTGTGATTCGGTAAGTGAGTGCAAGCAAGCATTGAATCAAAGTTTATCCATTCCTTTTATCTAAAGTGGGATGACAGCGATATCTGTGGGCCCCTCGATGATTTAGTGATGGAACCTAAGCGCTTGGCCAAGCCGAGACTAATTTGATGTGTTCAATTGTAGTCTGTTGTCAGTCGCCATAAATCGGAAGTCAGGAAACAACACATAGATAGAGAGAATGATTGAAATCCATGTCTCAAGTCTATACGATATCTAGAATGGAGGAATATATGATCCCTTATCTAAAGGACGTGTATCTAATATGATCAGAGTTGACAGCGGCTTTTGAAAGCTACGATTGCAGATCAGGATCTGAAGTCATATGCATAATAGTTATTAGACTTATCCAAGTGGGAGACTGTTGGATTAGTGTCTAAGTCCATAACTATTTTTGTATGTACTTGACCCGATGGTGCATGGTCCTTTTGGGTTGCCTTCACCAAAGCAACTTGATAGGATGAATTATGGAGAGAGAGGATTAATTATGATTTATTAATATATTATGAGAATAATATATTAAAGGAGAAGTCATATTGTTTAATTAATATTAGTCAATAATTAATTAAGAATTAATTTTGTGGCTAAAAGACATTAATTAACCTTAACGGACTAGAACTGTCAATTGTATGATAGTTGAATATTGGGCTAATGGACTCCATATTAGAGGGGTGGACGAATTCTATGGGAAAACCCATTAGAAGTCGTCCTAGGCCTCAAAGGAGGGAGTCCATAGGTTTCTTAGGGCCTAAGCAGTCAAATTAGGGTTTCCTTGTTAGATAACCCTAATAGCGTCACTATTTAAGGACCCCTAGGGCACCAAAAACATGGCCAACTAATTCCTTAGGGGTTTGTACACGTTTTTGGGTGCCTCCTCTCTTATCATTCTTCATCCTCTTTCTCTTGGTGTTTGTGAGCCATTACAGGAGTGACACTTGTGACTCTAAGCTTTCTAAAGCCATTACAAGGAGGATTTGAGATTGGTATTGCTACATAACAATCAAGGTAAGATCTAAAACCCTTTCATATGTTAATATGATTAATTGTATGCTAGATCTAGGGTTCATAGCTTTGGATATTCAATTGCATGTTCATTAGACAAACTAGATCCAAAAGTTATTAGGGTTTGCATGTACACCATAGGAATGATGTTTTGCTCATAACCCATCATTTCTAGGGTCAGGGATATAACCCAAATCCATACACATGGGTTTTATGATCCATAGACCAGTGCATAACCAAGTGTACTCAATCTCCTAGTCCTTCACTTGACTCACATATTCATGTGAACAAGGAATTAGTCTTAATTTCCCAAAGACAAAGGTTCTCATTCATCACATAATACAAGTTGTATGATTCCAAGTTTCTATCCAACTGAAACTTAGGTGATAAGAATCTTTGCTTAGTTGGTAAATTTTGATACTTCCACAAATGAAAGAATCAAATCCATATTGCTAACAATAGAAACATACAAACATCAATTTTCAAAAATGACATTGCAAGGAAACTTTAAAATAAAATAAAATCAAAAATTTTCTTTTATTTATAAAATTGCGGAAAAAACTTTTTCCTTACAATGCCATTACAAATGATAACTATGTTATTTCTAAGCAATATATCATAACTCCTAAGCAGCAGCTCAAAAATCTGATCTTCGAACCATAGGATTGAAATCCATCTCTTCGTGATCAGATTCAGCATGCTCTTACTTTTAAGCTTCCTTCCTTTTGCATGATCCTACAAAACATCAAAATGCAAAACTTATCACATTATGTATTAAGAATCAACAATTAGGAACTTAATAGAGTTAGATAATGGACATACCTGAAGTAGAACCATACAATATGATTAAAGTTCTCAAGTAATCAAGGCAGCTTCGCTTTCAATGTCCCTTTCCTTGGCAATAGAAACACACAGGCTCATTTGGAATGGCACATGGAACAGTCTCAAAATTGGCATTTCTCTTATGATCAAAACTTTTGACCATGGCCAATTCCTTCCCTTTAGGAGAAGGAATCATTTCTGGGATGTCCATGTCAGCTTGGGATGTGGATCTTCCAATCAAATTTTCTTGACCAATGCGCCAAATCATTGCTAATTCAGCAGCAATTAACAAATAGATAAGATCAATAAGGGTTATGTCATGATCTGTCACATAGTAGTCTTTAACGAACTTACTATATGACTCGGGAAGTGACTAAAGAACCACGTCAATAGCCAACTTCATTGGGAACACGACACCCAACATTCCCAGTCTGTCAATATGCAGCTTCATGTCCAAGACATGAGCACATATAGAATTTCCATCTTTGTGTTTACTAGCCAATAGAGATTTAGTGATCTTGAACTTTTCAAGTATTCAAGCTTGTGGGTCAGGGAGAATAATTGGAGGAGGTGGAGGAAGTGAAGTATGATTTCCACTTCCATGTTCCAATCGTGGAACATCATCTTCAAGAGGAAAGCTTGTTCCAAAAGATTTGGGAAGACCATAGTTGTCTGAACTAGACATCTACAAGGGAGAAATTCAAGTTAGTTGATTTAAGTCCTTAATATAACACCCAAATGAAATATTAAGGCTAGGACCCAACACAATATTTTACAATTCGGAAGAGGGATTCCGTAATCCAGTTGTAAACTACTTGAAGGTAGGTAAATGACGATTTACCAATTTCCACCATGAAAAACGAAATTGATTATTTAGTTTTAATTGGTTTGAAATTCCTAGATCCTTTGAGATTCATTGAACTTTTCAATGACATGTTTAAATCTCGGTTGTGCCCTTCAAATTTGTGACTGGGATGCCGAGGATCACAAACAAGGTGTGAATAACCATAAAAATTAGCTTGGTACACCAAATGTTACAAATCACCTAATTAATGTGTCGGTTAACCACACACGCTCCATTGATCTATGATTAACATCAAGATACCCTTTGCCAAGCACTGTCAGTCCCAGATTAGTGTATCAGTTAACCACACACGCTCCACTAACGACTTAACAAGGTGTAAAGTGAAATTTCATGGGATTGCACCATATTCACATTTTTCCTAAAGTAACTAAGATTGAGAATTTAATAAAAGTTTAATTACTTTATAATTATCATTATACTTATAATGAGAATTGGTGTCCTATCCTAACCGTTTGGCTAACGACCCTCCACCAGTCATGGAAGCGGTGGGTGAGAATGGACACCCATAAAACTGTCATCTTATAGGTAGTAACCTTATACCCCCTTATAGACTGGCTTCGTGAATGAGGCCTACTAACGGTAAGACTGACTTATTCTTATACATATATATATATATATATATATATATATATATATATATATATATATATATATATATATATATAAGTATTAACTTTTAATATTATAATATTATAAGGGTTAAATTTTAACTTTTAAAATTCTAGGGTTTGAAACTAAAGTACTCATAAGGGTGACTTTACAAATTCTAAAACTTGAGGGCAAGTTTCGAACTATTCAAAAGCTTTTGGTTTCTATAACTTATGAGTTTAATACATTTTTAATGAAAAAAAATTTCATGTTCAATAACTTAAGGACAAGTTATGGAAGACTTTAAACCCATTTAAAAGAGAGAATTTTCATTTTCCATAACATGAGGACAAGTTATAGAGTTCATAAAAGGCATTTAGATCAAATATTCTAACTAATAAAAACTATCAAATAATTTTTTTATGATGTAGTTAAACTCATAAGTCAAGATAATTAATATCAACAATTTGCAAGAAATTAGCCTATCATATAAACTAATACAAATCTTGAAACTATGACAATTATCTTTTAATTGGATGAGCATGATCATTTCCATATCAAAAAACAGATTTTATGATTCAAAACAGTTTTTGGTAATGATTGTAATCCAATTCTAGCCAAAAAAAAAACTCAAAAATCTGTTGTCTGACCATGCAACTCGTCGAGTCCATCTATGGACTCATTGAGTTCAAGGAAAAACACATCATACTCGTCGAGTCCAAGCATGAACTCACCGAGTGGATGCTGTCAGACAATTTTTCAGCTTTGAAAAATAATACATTTGCACCAAATATAATAGAAAACAACCCATGACTCTGACACCACTATTGGGTTTTAGTATACTACACATCCTATGGTGCACATACAACCCTAAATTCTTTGGATCTATGTTCTCTCTAATTATACATGCAATATTGTTTCCAAAGCATTAAGCCTACAACTCGCATACAATTGACATAAATAATATAAAATACTAGTTAGGAGTTTACCTCTTTATGTAGCTTGTAGAACTTGTTGTATTTGGCCTTTAAGAACTTAACACCCCAAGTGTGATGCCTCAAACGGTTCACAACACACCTAGGACAAATGAGAACCTGAGAGAAATGTTACTAGCTACAAAATTGGCTCTAATGAACTCCAAGAACTCTAGTAGTCCGATTTTGGGTGCTAAGGGAGTCCTTTTATAGTGTGGCACAGTCTAGGATTACATCCATGCAAACCCTAATGTCCATGACCTTTCATATTACTTAGGTTCCATGGGTTAAACCTTCATCGACTATCCATGGACTACCATATCGGTTTAGCCCATCCTAAATAACAATTCGCCCACACTATAAGAATCATTGATTTACCAAATCAATCCCCTTATATTTAATTAGTCTCTTTTTATCACATAATTAATTCCAAATTAATTCTTGATCAATATTAATTAAATAATATGATTTCATATTAATATATTAGAACTTATAATATATTAATAAATCATAAGTAATCTCTTACTCAAGTATCCATCCTATCAAATTGTCCTGGTGATATGCAACCCGAAATGGACCATGCTACTCTCGGGTCAAGTACATACCAATTATAGTTATGCGCTTAGACATCTAATCCATCACTAATGTGGAGAATGAAGTTTTTATGTTCCATATAGCATGCAAGGGCATAAAGTTTCCAACTTTATGCCCTAGGACATCTTAATGAGTTCATATCTGATATTGGGCGTTAGAATGTCAAGTATTAAGCACTTAATGGAAGAAGGTGATTAATCTGTTTGTACGCTGGGTGTAACTTAGAGTACACGGTGTGTACATCTCAGAGACTCAGTACGCTGCGCGTATCAGGGTGGTATGCAAGGCGTACGCACCTCAGATAGACTCGGACTTGTTTTGGGATGTAAGCCCTTTGCGCCTTAATCAGACATTGGGCCTGGTCACATTTTGAGTTAGTGAGCCAACTTATATGTTTTGAGCCATGGTTACTACGATTGAGCTTTATTGGGCCATGAGGCCCATTAATGATTTTGAACATGGACTTTGGGCCCGTTAGCAAAGGAAGACTTTTTGGGACATTATGAAAGGACTTGGGGTTTGGGTCCTCTAATTGGATTATGTTCAACCCTAACTTGGGTTAATGGTATTATTGTTCAGCACGGGTGATCACGGACTGTTAGTAAAGGAGCTTTCGGATTCAACAGACAGAGGTGAGTCTCCTCACCATACCAATGGGTCGAAGGCACCAAGGTTGGACCATATTATATGTTATGTGGAATGCTAGTTGATTGTGTAATATGTGATATGATAGTTATCTTGATGATACTAGTATGGAAGACCCTAGGGGGTTCCTGTGGCAGTAGACTAAGACCATGTGGGGGTTCCCATGGCATTCGGTGTAAGACCTTGGAGGGTTTACATGGCATCCTACTATGTTGTAAATTTAGTTTATATGATATTTTATATGTTAGGGAAGACCATGTGGGGGTTCCCATGGCAGGCAGTTAAGACCATGTGGGGGTTCTCATTGCAGTGGGTTAAGACCATGTGGGGGTTCTAGTGGTACCTGGAGTAAGACCTTTGAGGGGTTCCACAACATCCGTATAGGTTGATATGCATGGCTTATGTGGTTTATGTTACTTTTATAACTAATATGATTATGTGATTATTTGGTTTGTGTGGGGTATGCTCCGGGGAACTCACTAAGCATTATCTTACAGTTTGTAGATTTTTTTAGGCACATATGAGCCTAAGGGGAAGGACAAGGCTTGATGTCACGGCATGCACTCTATCTCAGGCGTGTTTATGGAACACTCTGATGTTTGGAATAATATTGTTGATGTTATGAATTTGAAAACAAATGTACTTAAGATTTTATGGTTTATTGGGAATGTTTTTGAATATTTAAAAATAAAAATTTTCTTTTGAAAATTTAGGTTATTACACACGTACTGGGCCAGTGCCCTGATTACATATCAACAGTGTACGTCGGGCGTACGAGCCATGTATGTCGTGTGTATGCAGGCTATGGGCTTAATAGATTTTTAGGCTCCAGTTTTGTTGGGCTTTTTCCTTGTGTAGGTTTGGGTCTCGGGCCTTTATGTATTAGCAAGACATTTATGGGATTTTGGTCATTTTGGAGCTCTTGGGCGCATATTGGGCCTTATGGACTTTTAGTTGGGCTTTGAATGCCTTTTGGTCTAGTATGGATTTGGTCTTTGGTGGGGTAAGCCCAATGAGGCAAGGGTTAAGCAACCTTTTATCTTTAAAGCCAAGGTTTAGGGTTGGACTCTCAGGTTAGACGATTGGCAAAATTCCTAATTGGGGTTTTATACTTGTGCCCTAGGGAGAGGATTTCGGGAGTCAGCCGTTGAGTGTGATTTGATACCTTCAGTCTGATGTGAGTTTCCTTCATTGTATCCATGGTTCGAAGGTACCAATGTTGTCCCACTAGTATATGCTTGTAGTATGATGATTGTCTTTGCGATAATTATCTTTTATTCCTGTATTTGTTTGATGTCTCTGTCATTCTTTTGTTATAATATTATGTGGTAGGGGTAGGGGTGAAATACACCCGATACGTTGTTGAAATAGACCGAATGGGATTGCAAGAAGCCATATATGCTTGACTGTATCCGGTTGAAATAGATCAAGGAGGACTGCAAGCACCCATATATGCTTGGTTGTATCTAGTTGAAATAGACCAAATAGGACTGCAAGCACTCAAATATGCTTGACTATATATACAGTTGAAATAAACCGAAAGGGACTGCAAGCACCCATATATGCTTGACTGTATGTTTGTATGATACGGGGCATTTTTGTGACAACCTGAAATTTATTCCGTCATTTTAACCTCTTCTTCCGTTAATAAAACTCGCTCTATTAAATTGTTCCGTTAACCTTTTGGATTAGGTTAATTAAATTGGGACTTTTATTAGGACTTCATGAGTGCCCAAGTGAATTAGAAACATGTGAAACACCCTCAATGTTCCCTTGAAAATTTTTAGTTACAATCAAGTCAAATTACGACCATTTAATCGGGTACGACCATAAGCCCCGTTTAACGTCGGTATCGGGTAGATTTCCTCCGGGCCACAAACTCAACCCCTATATAAGGGATTGAGTGGTCACATTGAAGCCTTTCCCACTCTTAACACCCTCTCTCTAGAAAACCGATTTTGATCCAAAAACGCCTCTTTCAAGCTCCAAACTACTAAGTGATCTATCCTAACTTGTTGTTTAGCTCATTTAACATTCAAATTCATGTTTAGAACATCCAAAAGTAGCAAATCATGTGTTTACGGACCAAGAAAACTCTTGGACCGCAAACACCCATAAGTGGGGTTTTGAATCCCCAAAACCCTTCCAAATCACTCCTAGGGCTTAGATATGACTTGTGGACTTGCATATATTAGCTTAGAACACCAAACCTTGTCTTTTGAGGAGTAAACATGAGTTTACGGCCCAAGAACACTCTTGGACCGTAAACCCCTCTACATGGGTCGTGAACACCTTTTAAGGTGTTAAATTTGCCCTTAAACACCTCCTATGGCTTGGGTAAATGTCTAGAATCAACCACCATTGAAGTAGGAGCATTAAACATCAAAGAAACTATGGACTTAGGAGTTTACAGCTGTAAACCCCCCAAGGATTAGTCCATGGGCCGTAAACTCCCTTAAGGAGGCAAAATGATGCCCTAACTTCCCCATATGGCTTGGAATAATGCATAGAACCTTGTATTCTTCCATTTAAGACCTTAAATCATGAATTGAAGGACCAAGTGAGATTTTACAGTCATAAACTCTATGTTTACAGCAGTGAACTCCCTTAAATGGTTCATTTGGAGCCATAACCCCTTCCTATGCCCTAGAATTGAACCCAGCCTAATTCCACAAGTGATATAAGACCTTTGAGCATCCAAGAACACACCACCCATGAGTTTACGGCCGTAAAATCATGGGGATATGGTCTTAGGGCCGAAATCTCCATAAAGAGTTTACTCTTGAAGAGTAAACTCCCTAACTAGGCCATATACTCCCTTATTGCAAACCAATAGCCTCCTAGCACTTGACCAAAGTGTTTTTCCGCACATTAGGATGCTTATACGTGTTTGATTAGTGTTATAATCACTAATTATATGTAAAAATATGTCTTCATATGTTATTAGGTCATTAAGTGTGTTCAAGTCTTTACTTGACACCGAGCATCCAACCGACACCTCCATCCGATCCACTTACAACAGGTGAGTTCATACCCCTGAATTAACCTTTTAAATGATTTTAACTGCTTTTATAGGGGGAAAACAAGTTGAACTATACAGTTATTGTAACGCCCGTGTTTCTGGGCTTGCCATTTTTAGCAATGTAATAGTCTAGGTTAACCTTTGTAACCCCAATTTGAAATAATAAAATGTATTATTTGTGAAGTATGTGAATTATGTGATTTATGTGTGTTTTCTTAATTATTATAATTTAATGAATTAAGAATAAAATGAGCGTCAAAATTTAAGTGTAAAATAAACTTGATATCATTGGATAATGTTGTAGTAGTTGAAACGAGGTTTCCGAATATATATAGAACGCCCAAATCTGACTTCGTATGAGGAAGTTATGGTTTTCTGAAGTTTCGACTTAGCGGTATTCAGCCCGAATACTCGATTTGAGATCGAGCGGTTTTTAGCCGAAACAATCTAAACGAGAATCGAATATCTCGTTGTTAGTAGTGAAACGATGAAAAGTCAGGCGAGAACGGACGTCGGACGAAGAAGTTATGAATTTATAACGAAGTTTTTCTGTCCCGGCCTACTAAAAATAAATAATAAAAATAAAATCAAAATTAGCCGACGGAGTCTAAACGAAAGTTGTAGAGCATAGTCTCACCTACGCGTGGATATAAAGAACGTCGAAAACGGAGTTCGTATGAGAGAGATATGAATTTTCAAAGTTTATTAAATATTTAATATTTAATTTTAAATCAAACTTCCGGTATTATCCGAAGAGGAGTCAGCAGACTCATCCGAAGTACGCCCAGTGTACTGCTGTATGCCCAGCGTACATCGAAGCGTGACGAAGTCTAGCACTCGAGTACCTCCGATGACGTAAGCGCCGACGATCCGAGGCGTACGCCCTGTGTAGCCTCGTACGCCCAGCGTACGTGCGAGAGTCCAGCCCCCTATAAAAGGCTTGCGAAGGCAGCCGATTTTCTTTTACAAATTCCATCCTTTTCTCTCTAGTTTTTCCTCGTTTAGCGTGCCGTTTATAACCCAAAGCCCCGGTAATATTCCCGAGCCCCGAAGCAAGATCCGAAGTCCCGAGGATCCCGAAGAGCGTTATTTCCAAGCCAAAGCTCTGCTCGCGAGGAGCCCGGTTTTTGTGAATATCTTCCAGATCTACGGAGAAACACTACTTCAGCAAGCCGTAGTGCTTCCCGATTGTCTTCCGATCAGGTGAGTGTATAGTCCGTTTTCAATACGCGATATTATTCAAGTAATCGTTGAATGTATTTGAGAATACGGGAAGTGAGTGTGTAGTCATTTTCATTCCAACGCAATATTATGAAGTATTCTATATAAAATACGTGTTATGTGTATATATTTTGTTGTTATATGTGTGAATGTATATTCACTCTCTTCTATCTCATAGATCTGATATATTCTCTATGAAATACGTGTTATGTGTGTATGCCTCATCTGTTATGTGGAATATGTATTATTAAAACAAGCTATATAGGTTTTTAAACAATGTATAAAAATGTATATTTTTATCTACTAATATGTTGGGTAGAACATAGGTAGATAATTGGTTTGAAATAAACAGAAGAGAGGCCTCGGTGTTATTGGTGTTATTCTAGTCATTCAGCAGAGTATGGATGACGACCACGGATTATTCTAGACTGTCCTGTGGAACACTAGCAGGCTCATTACCTATAGGTGTTGTGAACGACGTGTTCACCGGTGTACTCTATCCCCCACATGGTTGCCTTTAGGGCACTTATTGTTGAGGAATCCCCTCTGCAGTACTGTCATTCCCGATGAAAATCCTGAATTAGGTTCCTTATAATAGATGTTATTTTAGGGACGTAAAGTGAGGATAACAGGAATGGGTAATCGGGTTTATTGTGGATTGTTGAAATTAAATATAATTATTGTGGGTTGAAAACCCTATATGCTCATCAGGCTCCCAAGCCTGACCCACTCAGTTTATTTGTATTACAGGAAGTGTCGCAAGAGCTTAAGATGGGCGAATCATCAAGTTGTTTTGTTTACAAGTCTATATATGTATATCTTTGTTGAATGACTTGTAATGTTATCGTTTATGCTTTATGATCTGTATGGAACATGACATCCCGAATTTTGATTATGAAATGAAATCATATTTCTATATGAAATGTTTTGATAAATATATATTTTATCATGTTTTGTTTTTGGGAACAAATTCCGCATCTCTTTTAAAATTAAAAGGATTTACTCTGAAAATGTTTAAAAAGCATAAATGAAATTGGTCTTTTCTGGCCGAGATTTTAGGGATGTCACTGTTGGTATCAGAGCATTAGTTTAAGCGAACTAGGAATTTGTAGGATTTCTAGACTTAAACTTAGTATGCTAAGTGGAGATTGTGAGATGTGTGTCTGATAAATTTTAGACACGAGCACTAGTTTATTTTAGGAAAGTTTCCTAAAATGCTTTTATGTGCTAAATGTTATATGTTGCCATATATGATACTATTTGTTCGGATCTACGTTTCGTTGCCAACCGGATCTGAAGGTTTATGTGTTTAGGATTCTAAGCATATGTATACGATATTAGAACTAGCATGTAATCGTTTGGAGTAATAAGGATGATTTGAATATCTATCGTGAATGAAGATCTAAATTTCACCTTATTCGGTGTATAGATCAAAAATGTTGAGAACAAGAAGCGGAGTTGGAAATGCTAATGAAAACAGGAATCAATCGCCTGTAATTCAACAAGTACCTGTTGTAGCTGCTGCACCTGAGTCGATAACAATGGTTGGTGTACAAATGATGATTCAAACGATGTTGGATCGTCAGATGGAAGAAACAAGACGTATGCTTAGGCAGAATCGTGAAGAACCGTCAATTCAAGTAGAATAGCCCGAGGAGAATGGAGGGCAGTCTGAAGGAGAAAACTTTAGTGGGATCATTGGTCAAGACAACCCACCAGTGGTTCGACGCAACAACCAGTATGGAGAAAATGATGGGCGTGGGTGTAAGTACAAAGATTTCATGACGTCCAAACCACCATGTCTATCCGGAAGCCCGGCGCCGGTGCAAGTTATGGACTGGGTCTCCGAAATGGAGACTATGTTTGAAAGTTGCGAATGCAGCAAAAAGCATAAGACCGCTCCTGCGATCCCTCTGCTAAACTCTGGCGTGTTGAGTTGGTGGAAGCTGTTAGCTGACTCTATGCCCAAGGGAGAAGCAAGCAAAATGTCTTGGGAAGACTTTGTGGAACAACTAAAAATGCAATACTTCTCCGAGCAGGACCTTCTGGAAATTAGCAATGAGTTTCAGAATTTGAAGAAGGGGAAATCGAGCGTTACTGAATACGCTGCAAGTTTCACTGAAAAGATGAAGTTTATCCCATATTTGGTGCCTACAGAACTCTCTAAGGTCAACAAATTTGCCCTTGGACTACCAGCGGACTATGGTCCAATGGTTAAGCAAGCAACCACATTGAAAGCTGCCATCTGGACTGCTAGAAATGTTGAGACCCAAATCAGGGAAAAAAGTTCTGCAAAGGTCAGAGGTTGGTGAGAAAAGGAAAATCGATGGATTTTCAGGGTCTAGCAAGAAAAGTAAATTCTCGAAGTCTAGTTCGAAGGTAAGTGGAGGAAAGGTAGAGGCGAAATGGTGCGACAAGTGCAAGAAGAAGCATCATGGGAAGTGTGGCGGGGAAACCACATGCTTCAAATGTGGAAAGCCATGGCATTATGCCAACGACTGCACCTTCACCAAGAATGTTTGTTATGGTTGTGGTGAGGAGGGGCACATCTCAAGGGATTGTCCAAAAAAGAAGGAAACAGCAAGACCCAACATTTCGCCAAAGCCGAAGGCGAGAACATTCCAGATGACACTGGAAGCTGCTAAAGATGAAGCTGATGTCGCTTCAGGTACCTTTCTCATAAACAAATTGCCTACCCAAATTTTATTTGATTCTGGAGCCAACTACTCCTTTATATCGCATGAATTTGGTAGAAAACTAGCTTTGCCTGTTGATAGACTAGATAATGCCATATTAGTCGAAGTTGCTAGTGGCAAGTTTGTACCTGTTAGCCATCGTATGAAAAACATATTAATTGATCTGAATGGGAATAAGTTCCACGAGGAATTATTGCCTATCGAACTTAACGGTTTCGACATCGTTTTGGGAATGGATTGGCTTAGCGCCAATGATGCCGAAATTTTATGCAAGAAGAAAATAGTGATAGTGAACCCGCCTGGGAAGGAATCGTTTATGGTGTACGGAGATAAACGCAGAGTAAATTCTGGAATTATTTCTCTAATGAAAGCCAGAAAATGTTTGACCAAGGGGTGTACATCATACTTAGCATTCGTGATCGACGCTAAGAAGGAAAAGAAAGTGATGCAAAATATTCCTGTATCCGGAAGTATTTCCCGAAGATCTTCCTAGATTACCACCCGATCGGCAAGTAGAATTTCGTATCGACTTGTTGCCCGGAACAACGCCAATTGCAAAAGCACCTTATCGATTAGCACCGAAGGAGATGAAGGAGCTGATGGTGCAACTTCGGGAGTTATTGGACAAAGGTTTCATAATACCTAGTTCATCACCCTGGGGAGCTCCAGTGTTATTCGTAAAGAAGAAAGATGGAAGCATGAGGATGTGCATTGATTACCGAGAGCTGAATAAGGCAACAATAAAGAATAGATATCCGTTGCCAAGGATTGATGACCTATTCGATCAACTACAAGGTTCAAGTTATTTTTCAAAGATCGACCTGAGGTCAGGATATCATCAGCTGAAAGTAAGAGAGCAGGATATAGAGAAGACTACATTCAGAACGCGATATGGATACTACGAGTTTTTGGTTATGTCGTTTGGACTAACCAATGCTCCAGCAGCATTCATGGATTTAATGAACAGAGTTTGTAATCCGTTCCTTGATAAATATGTGATAGTGTTCATAGATGACATTCTGATTTATTCAAAAAGCCAAGAAGAGCATGGCAGACACTTGCGAGAAGTGTTGGAAGTCTTGAAGAAGGATAAGCTGTATGCGAAGTTCTCCAAATGTGATTTTTGGATTCGTGAAGTCCAATTCTTGGGTCACGTGGTCAACCAAGAAGGGATAATGGTTGATCCAGCGAAGATCGAAGCTGTAATGAAGTGGGAACAACCGAAAAGTCCCACGGAGATCCGAAGCTTTTTAGGATTGGCCGGATATTACCGAGGTTTATCCAAGGCTTTTCTTCGATCGCTAGTCCATTAACAGCTTTAACCCACAAAGGAGCTACTTATGCTTGGAATGATAAGCATAAAGAAGCATTCGAGAAGCTAAAGAAGAAACTATGCGAGGCACCGATACTTTCTCTACCCGATGGAGTTGAAGACTTTGCTGTTTATAGCGATGTGTCTGGGGTTGGATTGGGTTGCGTTTTAACCCAAAGGGATAAGGTGATTGCATATGCATCTCAACAGCTGAAAGAGCATGAAAAGAACTACCCGACTCATGATTTGGAGTTGGCAGCGGTAGTTTTCGCTCTAAAAATATGGAGGCATTACCTCTATGGCACGAAGTGCAAACTTTTTACTAATGATAAGAGTCTCCAATATCTCTTTGGTCAGAAAGAATTGAATATGAGGCAACGACGCTGGCTGGAATTACTTAAAGACTACGACTGTGAGATACTTTACCACCCCGGTAAAGCCAATGTTGTTGATGATGCTCTCAGTCGGAAAGTCAATATTGAAAGGAGAAGGCCAAGAGCATTGAGAATTGAAGTTGTCTCGACTATTTTGGAAAGTATAAAGAAAGCTCAAAGCAAAGCTTCTGAGAAGAATTACCGGAAGGAGGAACGTTTTGGCAAAACATTGGTGTTCGGTGTAAACAGTCACGGACTGAAGGTGTTCCAAGATCGGATTTGGATACCTAAGACAGGAAGAGTCAGAGATCTTCTGATGGAAGAAGCTCACAAAACCATGTAGTCGATTCATCCCGGTAGCACAAAAATGTATAGGGACCTGAAACCCTATTATTGGTGGCCGACGATCAAGCTCGACATTGCGAAGTATGTGGCCGAGTGTGTGACTTGTGCAAGAGTCAAGGCACAACATCAGAAACCATACGGGAGTTTAGAACCATTACCTGTGCCTATGGGTAAGTGGGAAGACATTGCTATGGATTTTGTCACTAAACTGCCCAGAACAAAAAGTGGTCATGACATGATTTGGGTGGTCGTTGATCGATTCACTAAGAGTGCGCATTTCATAGCAGCTAACGACAAATGGTCTATGGAAAAGCTTGCGAATTCTTACGTGAAGGAAATTGTGAGGCTTCACGGTGTTCCGCTAACGATTGTGTCGGATCGTGATAGCCGTTTCACCTCATGATTTTGGAAAAGTCTACAAGAGGAATTGAGTACCAAGTTGTGTTTAAGTACAGCTTACCATCCGCAGACTGATGGTCAGAGCGAGCGGACGATACAAACACTTGAAGATATGCTGAGAGCATGTACCCTGGAATTCCAAGGTAACTGGGATGAACATTTACCTTTGGTAGAATTTTCCTACAATAATAGTTTCCACTCGAGCATTAAGATGACACCTTATCAAGCATTGTATGGACAGAAGTGTCGTACGCCGTCTTGTTGGCTTGAGGCTGGGGAAAAGCAGTTTATGGGACCAGAGATAGTCCATCAAACTGATGAAAAGTTGAAAATAATTAGGGAAAGAATGTTAGCAGCTCAGGACCGTCAAAAGAGCTATGCTGACAAAAAGCGAAGGCCGCTGACTTTTGAAGTTGGAGATTCGGTTTTGCTTAAAGTCTCGTCGTGGAAGGGACTTATAAGATTTGGTAAAAGGGGAAAGTTAAGTCCAAGGTTTATTGGACCGTTTAAAGTTCTTCAGAAAATTGGGAACAAAGCTTACAAGCTCGAACTACCAGAAGAACTGAATGGAATTCATAACACTTTTCATGTGTGTTATTTGAGGAAGTTCACAGGAGATGTTCCCGACATAATTCCACTTTCGGAGTTGAGAGTCGATGAGAACAAAAGGTTGATTGAAGAACCAGAGGCAATCGTTGACCGGAAGACTAACAAATTGCGACGTAAGATGGTTGAGTTAGTGCTTGTCCATTGGAAACACACGAATGGGCCAAATCTCACCTGGGAAACGGAGAGTGACATGATGAGTCGCTACCCTCAGTTTGTTGATGTGTGATTCTGGGGACGGAATCATTCTAAGGTGGAGAGAATTGTAACGCCCGTGTTTCTGGGCTTGCCATTTTTAGCAATGTAATAGTCTAGGTTAACCTTTGTAACCCCAATTTGAAATAATAAAATGTATTATTTGTGAATTATGTGAGTTATGTGATTTATGTGTGTTTTCTTAATTATTATAATTTAATGAATTAAGAATAAAATGAGCGTCAAAATTTAAGTGTAAAATAAACTTGATATCATTGGATAATGTTGTAGTAGTTGAAACGAGGTTGCCAAATATATATATATATATATATATATATATATATATATATATATATATATATATATATATATATATATATATATATATATATAGAACGCCCAAATTTGACTTCGTATGAGGAAGTTATGATTTTCTGAAGTTTCGACTTAGCAGTATTCAGCCCGAATACTCGATTTGAGATCGAGCGGTTTTTAGCCGAAACAATCTAGATGAGAATCGAAGATCTCGTTGTTAGTAGCGAAACGATGAAAAGTTAGGCGAGAACGGACGTCGGACGAAGAAGTTATGAATTTATAACGAAGTTTTTCTGTCCCGGCCTACTAAAAATAAAGAATAAAAATAAAGTCAAAATTAGCCGATGGAGTCTAAACGAAAGTTGTAGAGCGTAGTCTCACCTACGTGTGGATAAAAAGAACGTCGAAAACGGAGCTTGTATGAGAGAGATATGAATTTTCAAAGTTTAGTAAATATTTAATATTTAATTTTAAATCAAACTTCCAGTACTATCCGAAGAGGAATCAACAGACTCATCCGAAGTACACCCAGCGTACAGCGAAGCGTGACAAAGTCTAGCACTCGAGTACCTCCGATGACGTAAGCGCTGACGATCCGAGGCGTACGCCCCGCGTAGCCTTGTACGCCCAGCGTACGTGCGAGAGTCCATCCCCCTATAAAAGGCTTGCGAAGGCAGCCAATTTTCTTTTACAAATTCCATCCTTTTCTCTCTAGTTTTTCCTCGTTTAGTGTGCCGTTTATACCCCGAAGCCCCGGTAATATTCCCGAGCCCCGAAGCAAGATCCGAAGTCCCGAGGATCCCGAAGAGCGTTATTTCCGAGCCAAAGCTCTGCCCGCGAGGAGCCCGGTTTTTGTGAATATCTTCCAGATCTACGGAGAAACACTACTTCTGCAAGCCGTAGTGCTGCCTGATCGTCTTCCGATCAGGTGAGTTTATAGTCCCTTTTCAATACGCGATATTATTCAAGTAATCGTTGAATGTATTTGAGAATACGGGAAGTGAGTGTGTAGTCATTTTCATTCCAACGCAATATTATGAAGTATTCTATATAAAATACGTGTTATGTGTATATATTTTGTTATTATATGTGTGAATGTATATTCACTCTCTTCTATCTCATAGATCTGATATATTCTCTATGAAATACGTGTTATGTGTGTATGCCTCATCTGTTATGTGGAATATGTATTATTAAAACATGCTATACAGGTTTTTAAACAATGTATAAAAATGTATATTTTTATCTACTAATATGTTGGGTAGAACATAGGTAGATAATTGGTTTGAAATAAACAGATGAGAGGCCTCGGTGTTATTGGTGTTATTCTAGTCATTCAGCAGAGTATGGTTGACGACCACAAACTATTCTAGACTGTCCTGTGGAACACTAGCAGACTCATTACCTGTAGGTGTTGTGAACGACGTGCTCACCGGTGTACTCTATCCCCCACATGGTTTCCTTTAGGGCACTTATTGTTGAGGAAGCCCCTCTGCAGTAATGTCCGTCCCGATAAAAATCCTGAATTAGGTTCCTTATAATAGATGTTATTTTAGGGACGTAAAGTGAGGATAACGGGAATGGGTAATCGGGTTTATTGTGGATTGTTGAAATTAAATATAATTATTGTGGGTTGAAAACCCTATATGCTCACCAGGCTCTCAAACCTGACCCACTCAGTTTATTTGTATTACAGGAAGTGGTGCAAGAGCTTAAGATGGGCGAATCATCAAGTTGTTTTGTTTACAAGTCTGTATATGTATATATTTGTTGAATGACTTGTAATGTTATCGTTTATGCTTTATGATCTTTATCGGAACATGACATCCCGACTTTTGATTATGAAATGAAATCATATTTCTATATGAAATGTTTTGATAAATATCTATTTTATCATGTTTTGTTTTTGGGAACAAATTCCGCATCTTTTTTAAAATTAAAAGGACTTACTCTGAAAATGTTTAAAAAGCATAAATGAAATTGGTCTTTTCTGGCCGAGATTTTGGGGATATCACTGTTGGTATCTGAGCATTAGTTTAAGCGAACTAGGAATTTGTAGGATTTCTAGACTTAAACTTAGTATGCTAAGTGGAGATTGTGAAATGTGTGTTTGATAAATTTTAGACACGAGTACTAGTTATTTTAGGAAAGTTGCCTAAAATGCTTTTATGTGCTAAATGTTATATGTTGCCATATATGATACTATTTGTTCGGATCTATGGTTTGTTGCCAACCGGATCTGAAGGTTTATGTGTTTAGGTTCTAAGCGTATGTATACGATATTAGAACTAGCATGTAATCGTTTGGAGTAATAAGGATGATTTGAATATCTATCGTGAATGAAGATCTAAATTTCACCTTATTCGGTGTATAGATCAAAAATGCTGAGAACAAGAAGCGGAGTTGGAAATGCTGATGAAAACAGGAATCAACCGCCTGTAATTCAACAAGTACCTGTTGTAGCTACTACACCTGAGCCGATAACAATGGTTCGTGTACAAATGATGATTTCAGTTATGCTTTTTAAACATTTTCAAAGTAAATCCTTTTAATATTAAAAGGATTTACTCTGAAAATGTTTAAAAAGCATAAATGAAATCGGTCTTTTCTGGCCGGGATTTTGGGGATGTCACAGTTATTAGATAAATCACATGTGATTAATAACTGTATAGCAAAATAGATTTTTGCATGTTAAACTGTTTTATCCGATTCAAGATTTCCAAATCATGTTTTCGAATCTTGTTAAAGTATGAATATCCCTTATTAGATTATCAAAGGTTATCCAAAGTTTTTTCAAAGTTTGTTTACCAAAGAGACATCCAGTCGTAATTTCTTATCAAAAGTTTTCTTCATTTAAACTGTTTTATATAAATCATTTTCAAAGATTTTTATGAAAGGTTTTTCAAAGGATTCCAAAGGTTTTCAAAACTTGTTTTACAAAATGACATTAAGTCGTAAATTTCTTATGTGTAAAGGTTTTCCAAAGGTTTCATCAAAGTTTCTTCTATGCTTTTATTTCGTTGAATGCATGCCTATATTTGTATAGTTATATAAATAATGCTTAAAGGACTTAGGAAGGCTAGTTCGCGTTATTTCCTTTTCCTCGTTGGGATGTGGTCTGGTGGGTATCTGTTATCCGTCTGATGGTCGTTTAAACATTAATTATATATCATGTATACATGTATAGACATAAAGGTTTCCATCGAGCAGTTCATTTCCCTTGGGTAACAAGGGCATCCTTCCATTCATCATTCTTATACCTGAAACATTAGTAACTAGTATAGGAATAGTTAGGAGGTTCTATTTACTCTTTCTAGTATGGAGAATTCCAAAGGAGTCAGTTCATTCGCAAGTCTATATCATTATTCCAATACTTATAATAGAATTTGAAATACGAGATGCATCTTCAGGACACGGATTCCACCGTTGTCAAGTTGGTAACCAGAGTCTCCTGGAGCGAGAGCGGGCATTGTGTGTATAAATCTATACGGGACTGACACTCCCACACCCTGACTGCTAGCTATAGTCCCCGGCCTACCAAGCCAAGGGGTGACAAATGTCACATTCTTTCCGATGCTTGCAGGGCGTCAAGTACTCTATTGTCTATCAGTATGGTTATGAGTATCTCGATGTTTACCTTATAATTCATGGCCATAAGGTAACGAGAATTAACACGGTATTTTTGAAACAACCCAATTAGGATTACCGGATGTTTTAGACTTTGCTAGCTGTCTTGTTCATTTGATACTGTCTGGAGTTTGTATTACCTTGTTTTAGACTTTGCTAGTTGTGTCGTTCATTCGATACTGTCTGGAGTCTGTATTACCTTGTTTTAGACTTTGCTAGCTGTGTCGTTCATTTGATACTGTCTGGAGTCTGTATTACCTTTTTTTAGACTTTGCTAGCTATGTCGTTCATTCGATACTGTCTGGAGTCTGTATTACCTTGTTTTAGACTTTGCTAGCTGTGTCGTCCATTCGATACTGTTCGGAGTCCGTATTTCCTTGTTTTAGACTTTGCTAGTTGTGTCGTTCATTCGATACTGTCTGGAGTCTGTGCTTCCTTTTGTTAGACTGAGCCAGACGTATCATTCATCCGATACTCTCCTGGAGTCTATGATTTCTTTTGCCTTAGTCAGCGGTATTACTGCTGAGGCATATGTTATTTTTCCCCTAGTATTTTTACTAGTGATATCCTCATATTTTCTTTAAAGTCAATACCGTATTTTGGTAATAATAGTAATTTGGGGAAAATTACTCCTTAAAACATAAGTTTGTCGGGTCTTGGTAGAAGACTGCTTTTATTTAGAAAATATAGGATTTTTTGGAAAGGACGCTAATACACCGTAGATTCTAAACTACTATCTTTCATAAAGTTATTTTGAATAAAAATGCGTATTTATACTAATGACACTAAATACTTATGAACTCACTAGCATTATAAAAATGCTGATACTCGCTTTCAAAATAACTTGTATTCTCAGGTCAACAATAGACAGGTACATCCCGGGAGCTTTTGTAAAGACAGCCTAGTACTGAGTTGCATCTATATTATTCCTTGTATTACTTTGATGTTGCTATGAAATGTAAACTATGTAAAATTATTACTATTAATGCAATGGTTGTTGTACTTTGATTACTATATTGCATATGTTGTGATACTTGACATGACGTCATCCACCCCAGAACGTTTCCGCCGTTCCGGTTTTGGGGTGTGATAATTTTGGGGGAGCTCACTAAGCTTTGTGTTTACGGTTTTCAGTTTATGTTTCAAGTACTTCCGGCTCGAAGGGGGAGGGCCCGACCTGATCGCACTACATCCACCTATGATTTTCCGCATTATGTGATTTTGAGAATTTTTACTCTGATAAAATGTTGTTATGATACACTTTCGACTGTTTTGATGTGATTTATGTTTTCAAAAAAACTTAAAAACAAAATTGTATCCATATTTTTTAGACGATACAGGTCATTAAGATCATTTATGGTAATTCTGGACATCTTGGTGTGAACCTTTCTTCCACAACAAATTCGACTTTGCTGGATATTATCAACATTATGGATTAGCTTAATGGGCTAGATGTGCATTTCTTACAGTTGTGTAACAAAAAGATTTGGGATGGTGTTTCTACTTCTTTCTAGATTGATTCGTGGTTCAGTGGCATGGTGTTAAAAAATATTTAACCCTAAATTTATAAATTGGAGAATTATAAAGACATTACTATAAAGGACAAGTTGAGTAATAAGTCCTTGATGGTTTCTCTTCGTAGATCTCCTAAAGGTAGGACCAAAAGACTCCAATGGGATGACATCACTAAGTCGTAGGGATGAGCGTAGGACGGAACCTGACCCGTACTGTTCCCGATTTCTCGAAAACTGAATTTGGTCGAAAGTCAATCCCAAGTACCGGGAATGGTACCGGTTTTCGGTACTAGTACCGCTATTAACATCACCGGGAATGGTACCGGTTTTCGGTACTAGTACCGCTACCGACAATACCGATTCCCAAATTTCATGTATTTGAAGTATCAAGTATTGTCCCATATTTTTAAATTCGGTACACTTCGGTATCGGTTTTGATACGGTGCTTGTACTGATACGAGATCAAGATTTGAAACAAAATGTTCATCCCTAGTAAATCCCTAGTAAGTCTTTTTTTTTTTTTGGTAATGTTAGGGATAAAAAGACATAACCGGGTGGGGTACTTCAAGACCCAAAACTTGCTATTATGTAATTTTTCTCTTTTTTCGTGTCTAGTTTCCAGTCTTTTGTAGTAAAATCTTGCCATTAAAAAAAATCTTTTATCCTAAATTAATAAATTTAAAAGGTGAAAATTTGTTTGAGGGCTCTGCTTACTCACTTCACACGCCTCATTGGTCATCATTTCTGTCCCACTTCATCCGAAAACAATCTACAAGACCCCAACATTTCCAATTCATATAAACATAAGTAATGCAATTTGGCACGATCATGGGAAACCAAAAAAACATAATATTATTAAAACCCACCTTGCAAATTTTGGTCATGCTTGTTTCCTGCCTTTATTTATTTATTTATTATAATTATTATTATTATTATTATTATTATTATTATTATTTGTTTAGACTTGGTAAATACATACAAGCCCCTATAAACTCTACAATGTGAAACAAACAAATAAATAAATAAATAAATAAGCCGGTGGTTATTTCAGGACGTAAAAGGCACATGTCATCAAGGCTAGCTCCCGAATGTAACAACTCAAATGACAGTTTCTAATTGTTTAGTTTCTATTGTAGCAAGTTTGTACTTATCGTCTTTGGACTACCGAGAAGGATTTTCAATTTTCATATTTCAAAATGAAAATGATAGGAGTATCAAATTAAACCACAATATTTCTTATATCTTGTTTTTTAATAAGAATATATTTCAAAACAATTATAGATCTATCTATAGAAGAAATTACAGCTTTCGCTTCTTGGAGTAAGCTCATCGTCACATACCCACATACGTGGCTTACCCCAGTCTCGACATTTCTTAAAACCTAAAGAAACCCATTTAAAAACTCGAACTTAGAACTTAGAACTAATCGTTATTGATTCATTGAGAGGATAATTGTAGATAACTGTTTGAGGTAAAAAATAATTACTTAAATAAATAACCAATTAGTAATAACTTGTTATAAAGTGTAACACTATACGATCATATGTTATTAACAATATTATTATATAATGACTTTTCGGTATACAAGATTTTTCAAAAAGAACATTTGTATCTGAAAATTTTTCCATTCCAAATTCTAAAAAAAATTTGGTATATAACTCTTAATTATGAAAAATACCATCATGACTTTGATATATTTGTAAGCTAAGAGATTTTTTTTCTTGTCATGCTCCTTATTTACTTTAACCGTTAAAATTGTTCTGTATGTTTAGGATCCATATAACCAAATATAATATCATCTATATAGATTTGAACGAACATGAAAGAATTTCCATATTTTTTCGAAAAATATTGGATCTACAAAACCATGCTTAAACTTTAAGGTTCTCAGTCTATGTTAGTGTTTCATACAAGGCACATAGAGCTTGTTTTAATCCACAAAGAATTTATCTTAAATATAGTAAATTTTAGGATACTTATCGTTGACAAAACTCAGAGGTTGCTCCACGTAGATAGACTCTTCCAGTTCTCCATTGAAAAAAGCACACTTCGTATAAATTTGATAGACATCAAAGTTCTAATGTGCAATATAAGCAACAAATATTTTCACAGTGGCCAAACGTGGAATAGGGCCGGCCTAATACATCAAAGTTCTAATGAAGCCCACTTCTCCGTCCCAGAAGACTAGCATCTGAAGGCAAGAATGAAAGGCGTGGGCGCCAACATGAACCTTGAGAACTCAATCATCAATCATCAAATACCAATCACTGCCTTTGAAATCGTACTAGTGTCGAGTTGTGTGTGCAAATCAAGGAGTCGACACTCAATAGTCGATAGTCGAGGAAGTAGGAGTGGAAACACTCTAAATCGACTGATTTCTGAGTTCGATTTCTCTCTAAACCTGCTGCCAATGGAATATTTTCAACCTTTTTTTGGGTCTAAAAAATATGGTTTATACTTTGCTTTTATAAGCAATTATAATTTTCCGTCTAGGACCGAAAACTGTTCATGGCCAAGGTGGTGTTTACGGTCATGAACCTGTTCACAGCCCATGTCCACCATATAAATAGATGTGAAGGGTGATGAGTGTGTGTGTGTGTGTGAGACTGTACGACCAAGAGAGAGAGAAATGAGCTTAAGTGTGTGTGTGTGTGTAAATCTCATATGAAGGAGCATCATTCCATTCATCAATACATTGAAGATTCATATTATTCTTCTTCTCCTTCTTCTTATTTTGATTTGGAAACATCCGATTGATTAGGATTCCGCACCATCAGTCGGATCTAATTGATATATCAAGCAGATTTGAGACTTACTGTTGGTATTAGAGCGAAGATTGTATCAATCAATTTGGCTAGATCTGGAGCGTTCTTGATCTTATTTTTGAAGGATTTTTGCGTTTTTGAAAAGTTCTTGGCAAAATAAGATGGTTTGTTCTTCGTGTTTTACATAAAAACGAGTTTTTGATCGAGTTCTGAGCCTAAAAATGTGAAAAACATCGTTTTTTTCGTAACTGTTGAAGGGGTCACTGCTGAAGAAGGGTTCACGGCCCAACTCGTTTGCGGCCCTCATACAGTTCACGGCCAGCAAGTTCACGGCCTACTTGTACGTTCAGCAGCCTCTTTCTAGTTCAACAGGGCCTCTTTCTCGTTCAACGTACACTTAAAAAAAATTAGGTTGCCAGGTTTCGAACCTGGGTCCCCTGATTCCTCAACCCTCCACATTTCCAACTCATCTTGCTTGCAAGATGGTATTTAAAACTGAATTTAATTCAAAACGACTCCTGTTTCGCTCCAATTTCGCATTTTTTACACTTTCAGCCCAAAAATCAATTTCTTTTTATTTTTAAATTCCATTTTCTTCCAAAAATTTCTGACTTTTATTTTTGACTTTTGACCTTAAATTTTGACTTTGACTTTCAAGTTTGACATTTGACTTTCTCGTTTAACTTTAAAATTTTCAAATTTAGCTTTTTGGTTTGACTTTTAAGTCTGAATTTTTAAGTTTGACTTTTTAAATTTGACTTTTAAGGTTGACTTTTGAGTTTTTAAGTCAAAGAGCAATTTTTTTGATAAAAAATGAGTTCTTCAAGCATCCCAGTAAATGAAGTTTTATGTACTCCATCTTGTGAAGTTACGATTAAATTTTTATGTGAGCAAATTGAATTAATAAAAAGGGAGAACGAGGACCTTAAATGGGAGGGGTACCAATTTAAGAAAGGTCATAAACCATTGAAAGAACAACTAGAGGCCAAGACTAAGGACTTCAAGAAACTACAAGATGACTATAGCAACAAGTGTGTCAATTATAGATATCTTCAGAAAGAACTTGATGTTGTCACTGAACAACTTGACACATTGAAAAATCGTTTTGAAAATGCTGAATTGTATTTTAAAAAATATGATGTGTCAAGTGAAAAGGTTGCAACAATGATTGAAAAACAATTAACATTCAAAGATAATCAATCTAAGGGGTTAGGGTATCACAGTGTTCCACCTCCTTTCAATGACAACTATAACCCACCCCTTGAGACTAAAAGGTAGAGACACCTGCTCAGTATGGCCAAACCCATGCACCAACTTCAGTTAAGACTAAACAATCATGGCCAACTAAGGGTGTTGAGATTAAAGATACTAATGATTCTACTTCATGTGCATGTAAAGTAATAGAGGATGAGAACAAGGATATCACTATTGATCAAACCAATGTCTCTTTGAACTATGAATATGTTGCTTCCAACTCGGTTACTTCTGATCAACCTGCTATTAGTAAATACAGGCCACCAAAACAAGCAAATTAGAGTGCCTGCTACAACTGTGCTTGTGGGAACAAAAAGAGACAAGGCAAGGGCACACCACTAGGGGTAGGAAGAGACAATTCCTATGTGAAGAAAAAAACATGTTTTCACTGTGGAGCACCTGGACACATTTCCATAAATTGTCCAAATCGCGCATACGTTCCCTACTACGCATAAGGCTGGCAGAATGCGCCAAGAGGGAGATTCTCCAAAGGAAATCATTCGATATCACAATGGCGAAATGGCGAATGGAATGCCAAGAAGAGCAAGAATTCAACTCCCAAGGCCAAGAATCAAAATCCCAAGTTCAAGAAGGGAATGTCGGCCAAAAAGGCCAATTCAAGAGATGCTCCAACGAAACAAAGACCGGCTAGGTCAAAGTCATCTCAACGGCCGACATCAAGCTCAAAAGCAAGTACTGAGTCATCCATCAGATCAAAAAAGAAATGGGTTAAACCCAACTACAGATGGGTACCAAAAGGTTCAATCTCCCAAATCACCTAATGACTATAATATTTCTTCATCTTCTGTTTGTGATAAACATGACATATCATGGGAGAGAGTACATTGCAAGGATGAAAAAGGTCGACCTAGTTTCAAAATGGATTGGGTTACAAAGACCAAATGATTTTGCTCTGTGCTGGAGCAGCTATGGAGGCATATCATCAGACTTCAGTTTGTTGGTTGTGGCTATCCAAGCACATGATAGGGGACATATCTCAACTGTACAACACTCAGAACTTAGTTTGAGAGTATGTGTCCTCTGCGAGAAGGGAAGAAAGGAAATGATTACACATGGGGTTTACGCTTAACGACGTGAAGAATTTTCGGATCTATTCTGTAATAGAAATGTGTGTGCTGTTCTCAGACATTCTGGATGCAAATTCAATCGGTGACTTACGGTTTGAGTGTTCTTATCGATACTCCTGAGTTTCTCTTACATTGATTCATTTCAAAGAAAATTTTCCTTAATTTCCTTATATGTCTTTCTTTATTAGGCGTTATTGGGAAGTGATAAGAAGTCTAGTGCTAAAGGCCAATATGAAATTCGTGTAATACACGAAAGCCAAATTGTCTAGACTTTGTGTTCAATGTGTTGGTAGGCACAAAGGAGTCAAAAGGAATAGACATTGATTGACCTTGAAAGGACTTGACAATATAAACTTAGATAGCTTCATTTTGACTAGCAATACGACGCTCGGGTAGTTTGAGCATTGAGATAAACATAGGAACCTGTGAGATACACTAAAAGTCATATGTATCTAGAACTGCGGCTCAACATTTCCTTGATGTGTGGACTCATGTCCTTAATTCCAATATTGATATGGCGACTGGGGGGTTCTGATAAAGTAGGTATGTAGGAAATTATTTTATTGCTTTCTATCGGTCGGTCAGTCATATGTTGCTCCCTTTGCGTGATTGGAACATATCCGACTTGGAATGCAACATATGCAATTCTATTTCTATGCATCTTCTATATGTAATTCTTTATGTCTATTAGCCATATGTTGTCCCCTCTTCGTGATCAGAAGATCCGACCTGGGACACAGCATATGCACCCTACTATCTCTCTAACCCCCTATCTATGTTAGTCATACGTTGTTCCTTCTGTGTGATTAGAAGACATCCGACCTGGGATACAACATATGCATTTCTATATCTGCCTTCTTTCTGAATGATTGTCTACTCACCTAAAGTAAGGAGTTCTTTGGAAGTTTTTGATTACCGGGGTATGTCGGGAAGTGGGAAACACGTTTTAGTACATCTAAAGTTGAACTATTTAATAGGTTGCCTATAGATTTCGCTGCTTTATTTAAGTGGACAACAATATCCTTGGTTGTCGTCAGCTAAATCTCCATTTAAGAATATAGATCACATTATCTTGTCACTTATAACCTGTCCAATTTGTCAACATTCTTTGTGTTTAAGTGGATCACAATATCGGTTATTGACCAGATCTAAACATGCAGGTGTGTCCAGATAAACGATATTGGATTGCCTGACAACTTTGATCCCAAAATAGTCTTAAATTTACCTTCGTTTTTGGTTTTTGTTAAATTTGTACATTGTTTTCCCTATGCACAAATTTAAGGGGGGGATTAAAAATTAAAATTTCAAAAACCAAACAAAAAATCATAAAAGCAAAAATCCAAAAATAGTATTATTTATGTTTTATTTTTTTTCATAAAAATCCAAAAATATTTTTGTTTCTGTTTTATTTTTTCAGAAAATATGAAAAATACAAAAATATTATGTGCTGAGTTTTTTAGTTTTTGTTTTTATCTCAAATCTTATTTGTCTTGAAAAGTGAATTTAGATGTAGATGAGACTTATGGAGACTGTATCGAGATTTTCTGAACCAAAGCTCCATCCGTGATTATCGAAGAATTCTCATTCGAAGGAACAAGAAATGAACATTATTCTTTCAACATACAATCTTTCAAACCCAGAAGCAAGGTGAAGCTGTACTTGAAGATTATGTGACAAATTGTATTGAAGCCTCCTCAATCAATTTGCTTCTATCTTTGTACCTACTGAAGTGATCCAGAAGATTCGTTCTCTGTGATATTCTCTCTGAAGATTCTCAAGCTGAAAGCGCTATTTTTCAATTTAAACAGAACCTTAAGAAGGTAGCGTACGATACATGTAAATATTTAATTATAATTTCATCATATAATTAAATGTTTATTTATACTTAATTGTTACTCACATTTGGGAGTTACAGAACCTTAAGAGAGTGGAAACGTTTCACAAAGCTCATATAATCTAAGTTCTCAAGCTCGTATAGCAGTACTTGCTATAAGAAGGTAACATACGATACATGTAAATATTTATTTAAAATATAATCTAATTTTTAAAGTTAAACAGAACCTTAAGAGAGTGGAAACGTTTCACAAAGCTCATACCGATAAGAATGGTCTGTTTGTTACTGCTGAGGCGGAACAACAATATGTAAGTATTTAATTATAATTTTATCATATAATTAAATGTTTATACTTAATTGTTACTCACATTTGGGAGTTACAGAATCGGTTAGTTGAAGAGCTGTTAGAATAAACTCAAGGTGAAAGTCAGTTAACACCCGCTAACGAAAAAGCTGCGTTTGACAAAGTATTAGGAGAGCGACGTGGCCATATTAGAGGCATTGGTCGTAAACCTTCTACTCTCCAGCCGATTCCACAGCCTTCGCAACCATCACGACAAGCATCACAACCATCACAGGTAAAACAATCTACTTTGGTTTTGTGGTGATTATTTGCTAAAAACTTTGGTAATTAGGTTTTTGTCCCAAGTGCAAAAAATAACAACGTACTTTGGTTTTTAGTCTTAGTTTGAAAATAGCAATCTACTTTAGCATCGTAAAATGCATGTTGATTTGGTAATTTTCGTTTTGTGGTGATTATTTGCTAAAATTTTTGGTAATTAGGTTTTTGTCCCAAGTGCAAAAAATAACAACGTACTTTGGTTTTTTGTCTTAGTTTGAAAATAGCAATCTACTTTAGCATCGTAAAATGCATGTTGATTTGGTAATTTTCGTTTTCTGGTGATTATTTGCTAAAATCTTTAGTAATTATGTTTTAGTCCCAAGTGCAAAAAAATAACAACGTACTTTGGTTTTTTGTTTTAGTTTAAAAATAACAATCTACTTTAGCATCGTAAAATGCATGTTGATTTGGTAATTTTGGTTTTGTGGTGATTATTTGCTAAAAACTTTGGTAATTACGTTTTTGTCCCAAGTGCAAAAAATAACAACGTACTTTGGTTTTTTGTCTTAGTTTAAAAATAACAATGTATTTTGATAGTTTTTGTTTATGTTTGATAATTTAACTTATAAGTTTATATATGTTGTTATTAATTATGTAGTTGGAAAATCTTCGTGTAATGCTCAAGGACCCGATATGTAGGGATGAGCTTTATTCGTTTTTTTCAATCCCAAAATAATCGAGGAAACGATGGGAACGAAGATGATGGTATGTAGGGATGACTTTTATTTGCATACGTTGTCACGCTTTGCTACTTGGTAGATTGTAAAACTTTGGTTGTTTTTTGTAATTACTGGCGATGCTAATACCGAACGACATTATTAGTTTTTATATTTAATCGCATGTTATGTAATTACCGGACGACATTATTACTTTTTATATATAATCAAATATTATGACTTTTGATATTTAATTAAGAAAAAACATCATAAATGGTCCCTGTGGTTACCCAAAATCGGAAGTTTAGTCCCCGTGGTTTAAAAACCTCATAGATGGTCCCTGTGTTTTCAGAACTTTTAATGTTTGGTCCTTTTTACTAAATCCGTTAGCTTTCTACCGTTATATGAAGGATATTTCCATCATTTAACTATCCAGGGACCTTTTATGAGGCTTTCTTTTATTTTATTTAATTTAAAAAGAAAAAAAATAATTAAATTTAATATCTAATGGGTCTCTCTCTCTCTCTCTCTCTCTCTCTCTCTCTCTCTCTCTCTCTCTCTATATATATATATATATATATATATATATATATATATATATATATATATATATATATATATATATATATATATATATATATATATCGATTAAAAATCACCACTGAACATAACCCTCATTCTTCCCAACCCTCCCTCTCATCGAGCTCACCGGGAAAAGGAGAAAACGAAACAGCAGAACCGTCGGAGCAGCCCCTGTCACCATCATCGCCGCTGCTGTGAACCACTGTCGTCGTCAGCTGTTGCTTCCGTCGGTCATCTCCGACCAGCCTCATCACCTCTTGCGACCCCTGTAAGTCCGATTTCCCCCTCATTATTTTCGTTTTCCTTTTCAATCGATCAACAGTCTTTGATGAGGAAGAACCGGTCTCTGATTGCGATTCTACCTCATCTAATTAGGATTTCGGCCACCTAGTACCTTTGTAAAACTTCATCAGATGGACGGAACACCAAGAGCTTCTATAAAACCCAGATTGCAAATGTAGATTCGAGTATAAGGAAGCAAAAAAGAAAAGTGAAAGAGCAATGGGACCTCCGTCGAATCTAGATCCAATGATTGCATACCCAGAAAATCTCGACCTCTATATCAGTCCCGATCTCCTCAATGACATTCTTCTCTTGTCCCGATCTCCTCCACCTGCAAATCGATCTTGTTAAGCAACAATGGTGCCACGACGGGTCGGCGAGAGAGAGGGAGAAGTCTAGATATAGTAGCTGCTTCACCATGGTTGCCGGTGTGCTTGATCGTTCCTCACCAACGTTCTTCACGGTTGAAGCACAGATCTGTGCAGATCTAATTTAAGTCACAAGCCGATGGTGCTTGATCTGATGAGAGAGAGACCCATTGGATATTAAATTTTATTATTTTTTTCTTTTTAAAAAAAATAAAAGAAAAGAAAACCTCATAAAAGGTCCCTGGATAGTTAAATGACGGAAATACCTTTCATTTAACGTAGAAATCTAACATAGTTATCAAAAAGGACCAAACATCAAAAGTTTTGAAAACACAGGGACCATCTATGAGGCTTTTAAACCACGGGGACTAAACTTCAGATTTTAGGTAACCACATGGACCATTTATGATGTTTCTTCATTAATTAATTATAATCGGATGTTTGTTTTGTAATTAGCGTCGACACTATTATTTTTTATATTTAATCGAATGTTGTTATGTAATTACCGACGGCATTATTAACGGCAACCAAAATCGTTAATTAAAAAAAATTAAAAAAAAATGTAAATTGTTATTACCGGCGACATGGTTGTTACCGGCGACTATGTTATTAGCGGCGACACACATCATTACCGGCGACATGGTCATTAGCGGCGACATCTATTAATAGCGGCGACAGCATGATCAATAGGGTCGAAGCAGTAGCGACGATTTATTACTGACGACGCGTCGCCACTATTACTATTACTGGCGACAACCCTAGTTATTACTGACGACTTTTGTCGCTGCTAATGATCATTTTCCTTGTAATGATAAAATTACATATGAAAAAAAAATTAATTCAAAATAAGAACAAAATGACATTTAATAAATTAAATGAGAGTTTGACAAGTTTTTTTTTCGGAACCGGCAAATATATATAAAGTGTGACAAGTAAATGAAAAAAAAAAGACTTCATCTATTATATTAGATTTTTAAATAGGTTTTTTTGGAAAACAAATGTTAATACCGGATATGTGCATGGGATGGAAGCACCTTATAAGGCCGGACGGAGTAGAGCGGGAAGGAGGTGCGGAAGCCATTCCCGCTCGGAGGAACACCACACCGGCGGTGCGGTCTCTCTCTCTCTCTCTCTCTCTCTCTCTCTCTCTTGTTAGTGGCTGCAATTTGTTTTTTTCCTTTTTTTTTTGATTCCGGAGGTTTTAACATGGAAGAAGGAAGAATTTCTGGAAATGGCATATTTGGTCCCTATGTTTTGGTCATATGGCATAATAAATTCAGCTCTGAATTGTCTTTATAAAAATAGTTTTTGAAAATTACAAAATAGACACTATACTTTTATATTTTGATTATCATTAAAATCAATTAATTTTATTTAAAAAAATAGTGAGGGAAACCCTTCCCAACTATTCCTTGGGTTTCAGATGAGGGAAAAGAAAATGAATGAAAATGTGGTATGTCCCATAAAAAGTGGGGGAAGCTTCCCTTCCATTCTCTCCGATCTAATAAATTATTAAATTACACTTAAAGAGAGAAAAGTGGACATCGTAGGCTTTAAATAAAATTAGACCCAAATTTTAACCGATTTTATTGAAACTTATTTGAAAATGAAAATGAGTATGTTGTTCGGCCATCCAAGTTTGAATTTTTAGGGCCTATAATTTTTGGATGATCATATTACTCCAAACCCAAACCGTACTAGATGTTACATTTTCTTTATTAAGGTTGCAAGTCTCCTCTAAAGCCTAGATGAATTTTGAACTAATTCAGAATTAAATTAAATTTGTGGTTTTAAAAAAAAAATCGGGAAATCTTCATAAAAGTCCCAATATTTACGGAAAAGTTACACTTTAGTCCTAAGATTTTTTTTTTGAACGAAAAAGTCCCGAAAACCGGCAAAAATTTACAGTTTGACCCTTTTTGACCGGTTGAAACCGGTACCAAATTAATTTGGGACTATTTCGTAAACTAATTCAAAATATTGGGACTTTTCTGTAAACAAAAAATATTAGGATTTTTCTGTAAACAAAAATATTAGAACTTTTCTACAAACAGAACCATTATTATTATTATTATTATTATTATTATTATTATTATTATTATTATTATTATTATTATTAAAGAAATATAAATAAGAATACTATTTTTTGAACTTGTTAGTATTAATATTATTACTAATACATATAAATGAATTTAAGTGAAAAAAAAATAATATTAATGACATTGTTTAAGGGTGAATGTGGAGGAGATGTTGATGCTTTTAGCATTGAAATCATAAATGTTTGCTTGTATATTTTTACTTTGTTATGGTCATTTCACATTTGTTGTTATTGTTTTCAATTCAGAATAATAATACGTAACAATTTAAAAGAAGTTACATATTTGTAAAATTATTTATAAATAGTTTAAGCTAGAAGGATTTCTCACTTTGTATATAAAAATGTTTAAGGTGGATGGATTATTTTTCAAATTCAACAGATCCACTACAAACATCTACATAGGTAGCCCATATCAAAATTCAAAAATATTAATTACAATATCTTGTTTAATAAAAAGTAATAGGACATGTTTTTTGGATTAATACTTTTGAATTTTGATTAACACTTTTGAATTATTCCTATTACTTTTTATTAAACAAAATATTGTTATTAATACTTTTGAATTTTGATATAGGTAACCTATGCAGATGTTTGTAGTGGATTTGTTGGATTTGGAAAGTAATTCTTCTACCTTAAACAATTTTATATACAAAGTGAGATTAAACTATTAATATGCAACTTCTTTCAAATTGTTAAGTATTAATATTCTAAATTGAAAACAATAATAACAAATATGAAATGACCATATACAAAGTAAAAATATACAAGTAGACATTCACGATTTCAATGCTAAAAGCATCACCATCTCCTTCACCTCAACCCTTAAACAATGTCATTAATATTAGTTTTTCATTTAATGCATTTATATGTATTAATAACAATATTAATAATAACAAGTTCAAAAAATAGTATTCTTATTTATATAATAATAATAGTAATAATAATAATAATAATAATAATAATAATAATAATAATAATAATAATAATAATAATAATAATAATAAGGGTTCTGTTTGTAGAAAAGTCCTAATATTTTTGTTTACAGAAAAGTCCTAATATTTTTCGTTTACAGAAAAATCCCAATATTTTGGATTAGTTTATGAAATAGTCCCAAATTAACTTGGTACCGGTTTCAACCGGTCAAAAAGGGTCAAACTGCAAAATTTTGCCGGTTTTCGGGACTTTTTCGTTCAAAAAAAAAATCTTGGGACTAAAATGTAACTTTTCCGCAAATACTGGGACTTTTCTGAAGATTTCCCAAAAAAATCATATCACTCAAATTTAGGGTTAGCAATAGATAACACGACACGACAAAAATAAACGACCCGAAACGAAACTGGGATGAAATGAAATTCGATTTCGTGCTCGTGTCAAGTATAAAAAACATGACATTGTGTCGTGTTCAAAACTCGACACGAAATTGACACGATTTAGCATTTATCAGTCATGTTTGTCGTGTTATTTATGATTAAGTATTAATTAAATAAATTAATTGTTATATTATGTCATCTTTGTCGTGTTTATTGTTTTTTAATCGGTTCTTTTTCGTGTTAGTTAAAAAAACACGACATCGTATCGTGTTACAAAAAACTTTGTTATGTCATGTTGTATCTGACAAAAACACGACATGCTCCCCTACTCAAAATTACACAACCTACACAACCTTCAATTTCTTTTATTAAATGGTTTCCAAAGTTTGATGACTCAAACTTTATAAATTTACTCTTTATAAATTTACTCTGTCCATTTTTAATTAATTTACATTTTAATTTTAGTTTTTATCAAATGACAATTCACATTTCTTGGGTTTTTTTTTTATATAAAAAATTATTCAGAGGATCTTTTGATTTTTTTATTTTTAGCAAATTGCATACAACCTTCAAAATGTGATTAAACAACTCAAGTTTAAACCCGTAAAGGTTGGCCCGGAGGAGAATCTTGCATCTCGCCCAAGCAAGTGTGACCCAAATTTAAGAAAAAGTAGAAATTTATACACAAGATGATCATCAACAACGTTAAATCCTGAAATTACATAGCGTCATAACAACCATAAGCAGATCCACAACCAGTACCTTTATTAACCTAAAAATAACATAAAAAGAAAAACAGAAAGATAGTCCAATAGTACGACTACATGCTATGAATACATAAAAACTACATAGCAACAATATCACAACACAGTGTTAGCAGATCTGCTACCTCCCCTCGCATCCTTTCAGTGGTGATGGCCATGTGGATGTGGCTTATGTGGTGGTGGAGGGTGGTGAACCACATGAGGAGGAGGGTGGTGGACCACTGGTGGGTGGTGAACGATGTGAACCGCTGGTGGAGGTGGGTGGTGGACGACTGGTGGAGGTGGGTGGTGGACGACGGGTGGTGGGTGGTGAACGACGTGAACCACTGGCGGAGGAGGGTGGTGGACTACATGAGGCGGTGGATGATGGTGGTGGGGAGGGGATCTAGGCATCTTTTTTCTGTCTTTTTAGAATCAAAACTCAAAGCGATTCGTATTTGTGAATTGTGATGGTGTTAGTTGGGTTTGAGAAAGATGGTGAGTTTATAATGAATAAAAGTCAAACAAAAAGTCTAAGAAAACGTGTAGACGTGAATGTGGCGGTGTTAGGTACTATCTACATTATCCATGAATTGAAAATGATGTCCAAATTCATCTAACCCACACAAGATTTTAAGTCTTTTGTCTTTTTATATCACATCGGAAAAACATATAATACATCATATATTTTAAATATGACATAGAAAATATCTAAACAATATTTACGTTTTCATTTTATGATATTTTATTTCTTTCTCTCTTTTCTCCTAAGTCTTAACACGATTGAAATTTGCTATTAATATGTCCAATGTAAAACGAATTTCTTATAGGCTCCCTCCTCTCCCCTCTAATTCCCTCCATCTCGTTTGCATTTTAGATTTGATGTATGTAAAAAGACTTTTATTGGTCTGTAAATAATTAAATTTACAAAGTATTATTTTACCATTTGGGTTATTCCCTTATCACATTTTCTGAATTTATGTCCTAATAGGGAAGCTTTGTGACTTGTCAAGAAAACTAATTTGAGAATCAGTTTTGAAATGAAGAATGTAGAAACCTTTTCGAAATTATTCACTCATCAAGATTGAGATTTTATTTGTACTTAATGTTAGTTCGCGTTTAACATAAGCTTTCGATTGTGTTATGAAAATGAATGAAGTAATGAGTTCACATCATATATATGGATTTTGATTTTTATATTATGTAGTTTAGTTTGCTTTTCATCGTCGGTTAGATATCTTAATGTATTTGTGGTGTACGAAAATTTTAGGTGGTGTTGAATATTGTAGGGATGTCAAAAAGTCTCGTGGGGGCCCCGTCCCATATGAGGGCATTTGTTGAAAAAAATCGGGGACGGGGGCGGGGGCGGGGGCAAGGTTAACCCCCGTTTTAATTTCGGGGCGGGGGCGGGGGTTGGTAGTCCCGTCCCGAAACCCCCGTGGGGGCCCCGTTAACAAATTATATAAATTGATATATATTAATTATATAAGTATAATAAATAATAAAATGATTTTTATGTATAAAATTTCAACAAAAACATGTTTTTAAGTTGTTTGTAACATGTAAAATTATGTTATAAATATCTATTTGTTACCCAAAAAATAGTTTCTTTTAGCCCAAACAAGAACTTATTTTAGCCCAAATAAGTTAGCCCAAAATCAATCGGGGGCGGGGGAACGGGAAAATTTTGGGGGCGGGGGCGGGGGATGCAATCCCCATCCTGTTTGCCCCCGTTGACATCCCTAGAATATTGTAAGAAGAGCGTGATCTTACAAAGAGTTACGGTCAATAAACAACATTGATTGGGTTTCTTTAAAGGAAAAATCTTAGAAACTTGGATTATTAGACGGTAATAAGGAATCTATTGAAGCAATTAAAGAAGCCACTTTTTTAGTAATCGGTAATTGTTTTCGTTTTGAGAAATTAAATATCTTCATATATTATATTCATTATGTTGGGGAATTTCAAAATTGGACCATGGGAAATCTAGATCACAAAAAGGAATCGTGTACAACACTTTCCTTCTTTGATATTTCGACCCTAATTGCCTTGGGTATCACGAAATCCAAACTAGGATAACTCCTGAAGTTACAATTCTGATCTTAGGCACAAAAAACAGAATCAAATTTGAGAGAAGATGAAGTTGAAAGTGTTTTCCAGTTTTCTGTGTTTCAAAAGAATCAATGTTTTTTCCCGGACTTATCCATACAACGGATAAAACGAGAACAATTTTCAACTTTCAGAAAATACGAATTAATCCTTGAAGTTGCATCTTTAAAGAATGACAGATTAGTCCTCGTACTGTTTAGTACTAACAATGTTTAGTAAATACAAGTGTGCACTCCCACACCTCCTAACTTGTATTATAACTAAATCATTATTCTTGAAACACTTGTTAAGTCCATTACACTAAAATATTGGTGATCAAATCACCAACAATCCTCCCATATTTTAGTGTAACCTTGAATTAACAACCTTAAAACAAAAGAAAAAACGAAACTAATGCATAAATGAAAATATCGATACGATTGAATTCTCATGTTAGTATATTACACATTTCAAACATTCGAGAAATCAAGGTATCTTAAAGATTGAACCCAACAACTCTTTTGAATATCTGAAGATAATATACACATTAGTTTTACAATCATCTTAACAAAATAACTTGACACTAATTATAAAGCCGTGTGTCCCAATCCATTCTTGATCGTATAAAAGCCAAGTCCCAAGCTCTTTGAAGTGCGGCTACATTTCACGATCATATACGTGATTCTTTTATTCATGTACCTGTATACATTTTATCAAAAGAATCATTAAGAAATCAAATTCATCCTGGTCTCTACAAGTTCAAACACACGTACCTTGGGATAGTTATAATGTGTGTTCCAATTCATATAAATAAGCTTTCCTCATTGAATTCAACCTCAAACATTGTATTAGAGGGGAATTGGGTGTCTCATTCATAAGAATTTACAAGGACTTTAAGCCAATCTCTATAACAGACTTGTGCACTAAGTCTCGCGCCAAACTCTTAGTGAGATGGTCCGCCAAATTTTGTTGTGATTTTACAAACTCAACCGAAATCACATCATCCATGATTAGATTTCTAATCATCCCATGTCTAACATCAATGTGTCTCGATGGTACTTTACCATTAGAAACTTGACTATAAGCTTTCCTCATAGTAGAAACACTATCACAGCGAATAGATAATGGTGAAATCGGTTTCCTCCACAATGGAATCTCATAAATCAAATTCTTTAACCATTCTGCTTCTTTACTTGCAGTAGCCAATGCAATAAACTCAAATTCCATTGTTGAACTAGTTATGCAAGATTGTTTCTTAGATGCCCATGAGATAGCACCTCCACCAAGCAAGAATACCCAACCAGTTGTAGAAGAATGATCTTCTCTATTGGATATCTAACTCGCATCAGAATATCCTTCCAAGACCGAAGGAAATCCTGAATAACAAAAATAATAATCCTTGGTTCCTTTCAAATATTTGAAAACACGATGAACCGCTTGCCAATGTTAAGTACTAGGATTATGAGTAAATCTACTCAATCTTCCCACTGCGAAAGCTATATCAGGATGAGTGCTAGTCATAACATACATCAAAGAACCAATAGCTTGCGAGTACTCCAGTTGAGAAACTGATCTACCTCTATTAGGCATCAACTTCATGCTTGAATCCATAGGGGTGCTAATAGGTGTACAATCACTGTAACTGAACCATTTGAGAATTTTCTCAATGTAATGTGACTGTGTAATAGCAACTCCCTTGTGTTGGATTAGTGTCTAAGTCCATAACTATTTTGGTATGTACCTGACCCGATGGTGCATGGTCCTTTTGGGTTGCCTTCACCAAAGCAACTTGATAGGATGAATTATGGAAAGAAATGATTAATTATGATTTATTAATATATTATGAGAATAATATATTAAAGGAGAAATCATATTGTTTAATTAATATTAGTCAAGAATTAATAAGAATTAAGTTTGTGGCTAAAGGACATTAATTAAACATAAGGGACTAGAACTGTCAATTGTGTGATAGTTGGATATTAGGCTAATGGACTCTATATTAGAGGGGGTGGACGAATTCTATGGGGAAACCCATTAGAAATCGTCCTAGGCCTCTAAGGAGGGAGTCCATGGGTTGCTTAGGGCCTAAGCATCCAAATTAGGGTTTCCTTGTTAGATAACCCTAATAGCCTCACTATTTAAAGATCCCTAGAGCACCAAAAACGTGTGGAAGTAACTCCTTAGGGTTTTGGATGGTTTTGGGCAGCCTCCTCTCTCCTTAATCTTCATCCTCTTGCTCTTGGTGTTTGTGAACCATTAGAGGAGTGACATTTGTGACTCTAAGCTTTCTAAAGTCATGACAAGGAGGATTTGAGATTGTTATTGCTACATAACAATCAAGGTAAGATCTAGATCCCATTCATAAGTTAATTTGATTAATTGTATGCTAGAACTAGGGTTTAAAGTCTTGGATGAATTGCATGTACAATACAGAAACCTAGATCCAACCATTAGGGTTTGTATGAGCACATAGGATGTTCTTATGGCCAAAACCCATCACCTTGTTCATCCGTTTAATCCTTATTCCAAGGATTACATCCGCCTCCCCCATATCCTTCATAGAAAACTTTGAAGACAATAAATTCTTTGTTGCATTAACTTGATTTTGATCAATACCAAAAATCAACATATCATTTACACACAAGCAAATGATCACACCGGATCCAGATGAATCAAAACGGTTGTAAACACATTTTTCAGATTGGTTTAAAGAAAAACCATTAGACAAAATAACTTCATCAAACTTCAAATGCCATTGTTTTGGAGCTTGTTTAAGTCCATACAATGATTTTACAAGTCTACACACTTTTTGCTCATTTCCGGGCAGAACAAAACCTTCTGGTTGTTTCATATAAACTTCCTCATCAAGATCACCATTCAAAAAGGCTGTTTTAACATCCATTTGATGTATCACTAGATTGTGAATAGCTGCCAAAGCAAGCAACAATCTAATGGTAGAAATCCGTGCTACCAGTGCATACGTATCAAAATAATCAATACCGGCTTTTTGTCTAAAACCTTGTATGACCAGACGAGCCTTGAATTTATCAATGGTTCCATCTACCTTCATTTTCTTCTTGAAAATCCATCTACATCCTAAAAGTTTAGAACCAGGAGGTAAATCAAATAACACCCAAACATTATTCTCCATAATGGATGACATCTCTTCATCAACCGCTTCTTTCCAAAATGCAACATCTCGAGACTCCATAGCTTCCTTAAAAGTCTTTGGATCAGTCTCAAGATGAGAGGAATATGAATATTGTTTCTTTACTTTATCCCTCGAACCTTCAACTAAAAATAGTTGAAATTCATCGCCAAATTTTTTCGTGACTCGACCTCGTTTGCTTTTACGAAGTTGCTGTGTTTCTGGAATTGAAACTACTTCCTTACCATCTTATTTAGGCACCTGACTTGAGCTTGGAATCAGATCTTTTGGTCTTTGAATTGAAGAATACCGCAACTCATCAAAAATCGCATCCCGCGACTCTATAATGGTATGAACGGAATATGCCTCATTAGGTTTTATAACATAAAACCTATAAGCTTTGGAATGTTCTGCATATCTAATAAATATGCAATCAATTCCTCTTTCACCTAAATTTTTCTTTTTAGGTTCAGGTAATTTCATAACTGCTCGACATCCCCAAATTCGAAAATAATTCAAATTTGGTGTTTTCTTGTGCCAAAGTTCATAAGGAGTAACTTTGTTCCGTTTATTAGGAACCCGGTTTAGCACATAATTGGCTGTGAGCATAGCTTCACCCCAAAAGCCTTCACTTAAACCCGAAAAAGAAAGCATCGAATTTACCATTTCTTTTAAAACTTGATTTTTCCGTTCAGCAACACCATTTTGCTGTGGATTGTAAGGAGCTGTGGTTTCATGAATAATTCCAACCGATTGAAAGTATTCAGAATCCATGTACTCTCCACCCCTATCTATCCGAAGACATTTTATAGAAATACTCAACTGTAATTCGACTTCGGTTTTATATACTTTAAACTTTTCCAAAGCTTCATTTTTGGAATGTAACGAGTATACATAACAAAACCGACTTGAATCATCAATAAAGGTAACAATGTACTCTTTATTTCCCAAAGAAGGTGTAGCATGGAAATCACATATATCACTATGAATCAATTCCAACACTTTTGATTTTCTATTAACATTTGGAAACGGTTGTTTCGTGATTTTAGTTAACATACAAGTTTTGCATTTTTCAGAATTAATGTCAAAAGCTGGAATCAATCCGGATTTTGACATTTCAACCATTCTTTTAATATGAACATGTCCTAATCTATTATGCCATAACATAGAATTATCAAGATTAGATGCAAAAGTCATACAAGTAGATTTGACATGTGATGCAAAACAACTTATAACATTTAACTTAAAATCACGATCACAATAATAACCAAATCCCACAAATATTCCACATTTAGACAACACATACTTGTTCGACTCGATCACTTGTTTATAACCCATACAATTCAACAAACCACTAGACACATGGTTCTTTCGAACCTTTGAAACATACAATACATCAAACAAATTAATTGTTTTTCCAGAAGTAAACGTAATACTAACAACGCCAGATCCTAAAATTGGCTTTGATCCTTCATCCGCTATGTGTAAGACAGAACCTTTATTTACTATGTTCAACTTCGTGAACCACCATTCATCATTACACATGTGATGTGTAGAACATGTATCAAGCCACCATGAATCTGTATCAACCCCCTGTACAAAAGTAACTTCTGGAGTTAGTAGCATAACATTGAATACTGAACTTACAAGATCAATAGTAATTTGACCTTTGGTTGCAGATTGATCATGAGATCCACTGCCACCACCAGCACCATCTTTTCCACTACCACTTGCACCTTTATTTCCAAGTTTCACCCGACAGTCACGTTTCATATGCCCTTTTAGATGGCATCTCCAACATACAAGTTCCTTGGAATCGTTGGAATCCTTGTATTTTTTGTTGGACTTCTTGTTGTGACCCTCATATTTATGTTTTTTACCCTTGCTCTTGTGATTAGAATTGTCTTCTTTATCACATTCAGCCATATGAACTTGGGGTTATCCAAAATCATATTTTCCCTTTCCAGTTCCTTTGTCATTCTTTTGATCACGAAGTCCTTCTTCGATTTTCAAATGACTCCCAAGTTGAATCAAACTTATCTCTTCCTTTCTATGTTTCAGATGGTGTTTGAAATCTTTCCATGAGGGTGGAAGTTTATCAATCACACTTGAAACAGCAAAGGATTCATCCATGGACATGTTGTGTTGTTTGAATTGACCATAAATTCGTAGGATTTCATTATATTGTTCCATTACAAAATGAGAGTCAACCATTTTATAATTGTTGAAATCGGAAACAATAAACTTTTTACTTGAAGCATCTTCTGCAATATATTTTGCTTCAAGTGTGTTCCACAATTCACTTGAAGTTTCAATGTTTTGATGAGTGTCAAAGAGGGAATCACACATACCATTAAGAAGGTGACCAAGGCAGATGTAGTTATCATTCTCCCATTTGCTTCTCCTTCTGATTTGTTCCAGACTTGCATCTTCAACCTCTTCTGGTTTTGGATGTAACGTCCCAAAATTCAAGACTAAAAATTCTTTTAATAAAATATTACTTTAAGCAAATTCATCATTTCAAAACATAAACAGAGTATTAGTTTCCAAAATACATGTTCGTTATCAGAGTAAACATTCCCAGGCTATCTAAACTATAGTGTGTGCCATGCGATCACCCCGAGCTCTTCCCTCCGCTATCGGAAGTACTTGAAACCAAAACTGAAAACCGTAAGCACGAAGCTTAGTGAGTTCCCCACCCTACCACATACCATGCATAACCACATACTGCACATACTGGGCCACGCCCGCTATCCCGGGCCTCGCCCCGACGTCGGGCCTCGCCCGCTACAACGGCCCCGCCGCTCCAGGCCCCGCCTGGCTTCGAGCCCCGCTCGGATACATATATGTTTCACTTAGGCCTCGCCTGTCATAGGGCCTCTCCCACTAATGTGACATCCCCAAAATCTCAGCCAGAAAAGACCGATTTTCATTTATGCTTTTAAAATAATTTCAGAGTAAATCCTTTTGATTTGAAAGAGTTGCGGAATTTGTTCCCAAAAACAAAACATGATAAAACAATGTTTACCAAAGCATTTCATAAAAGAAATGTATTTTCATTATATAATCAAAACTCGGGGTGTCATGTTCCAATACAGACCAATAAGCATAAACGATATCATTATAAGTCATTCAACAAATATATACATATACAGACTTGTAAACAAAACAACTTGATGGTTCATCCATCTTATGCCCTAGCGCCACTTCCTGTAATACAAATAAAACTGAGTGGGTCAGGCTTGGGAGCCTGGTGAGCATATAAGGTTTTCAACCCACAATAAATAATTATATTTAATTTCCACCAACCAATAATAACCCAATTACCCATTCCCTTTATTCTCACTTTATGTTCCTAAGACAACTTACATAAGGGACCTAGTCTAAGAATATTTCATCGGGGCGACAACACATGCTTCGGGGGTTCCTCAGCAATATAAGTCAAATAAGGCAACCATGAGGGGGATGGAGTACAGCGAATGAACACCCAAGTTCATTAACACCTACAGGTGGCGAACCTGCTAATGTTTCCACAAGACTATCTAGAAAAGTCCATGGTCGTCATCTAAACTCCGCTAGATGACTAAATCAAACAACAACGAGGCCTCTCATCTGTTTATTACACACCAACTATCTACCCATGTTCTACCCAACATATTAGTAGATAAAAATATACATTTTTATACATAGTTTAAAAACCTGTATAACATGCTTTAATCAATACATATTCCACATAACAGATGAGGCACACACACACACATAACACGTATTTCATAGAGAATAAATCATATCTATGGGATAGAAGAAAGTGAATACACATTCACACATATAAACAACAATATACTTAATACACTCAAACCATACTTGTATTATTATCGTGTTTATGAAAGTTAGTATACACTCACTTGATCAGAAGATGATCAGACAGCACTACGACTTGCAGTAGTAGTAATCCTCAGCAGATCTGGAAGATCTTCACAAAAATCGAACTTCTTGCGGGCAGAGCTTCGGCTCGGGAACCGCACTTCTCGGGATCTTCGGGATCTCGGGACTTGCCTCAGGGCTCGAGAATATTACCGGGGCTTCGGGGTATTTCTGGCACGCAAATCGATAAAAAACGGGAGAGAGAAGAGAGAAAATAGCAAAAGAACTCGGCTGCCCTCGCATCCTATTTATAAGAGGCTGGAGCCTCGGAGTACGCGGGGCGTACTGCTCCGAAACGTCATGGCGTTCGTCATCCGAAGAACTCGAGTGCGAGGTGCGTCATGCTTCGCTGTACGTGGGGCGTACTTCGAATCAGATCGGTAACTCCTTCGGATAATCATCTGAATTAAAGATTAAATTTAAATACAAAATATTTAATAAACTTCGGAAATTCATATCTTCTTCATACGAACTCCGTTTTCGATGTTCTTTATATCCACGCGAAGGTGAGACTACGCTCTACAACTTTCGTTTAGACTCCGTCGGCTATATTTAACTTTATTTTTATTATTTATTTTTAATAGGTCGGGACAGAAAAACTTCGTTATAAATTCATAACTTCTTCGTTTGACGTCCGTTCTCGCTTAACTTTTTATCACTTCAATACCAACAACGAGACCTTCGATCCTTGTTTAGATTGCTTCGGCTAAAAACCGCTCGATCTCAAATCGAGTATTTCGGGCTGCACACCGCTAAGCCGAAACTTCGATAAATCATAACTTCCTCATACGAAGTCAGATTTGGGCGTTCTATATATATTCGCAAACCTCGTTTCAACTACTACAACATTAACCAAAGATATCAAGTTTATTTTACACTTAAATTTTGACGCTTATTTTTATTCTTAATTAATCAAACCACATAATTAAGCAATTAAGCACAAAACACATAATACTCAAATAATACAATCTTATTATTTCAAAACGGGTTACAAAGGTTAACCTAGACTATTACATTGCTAAAAATGGCAATCCCGGAAACACAGGCGTTACAACTAACATATAATAGCACATAAACATATCACATCACACCACATAAGCTAAACACATACTAATGGATCTTGTCCTAAGGCCTCGCCTATCTCTGGGCCCCGCCCTTGTCCTGCTACTGATGAGTCATGGTACCCCGTCCATACTCCTGCTGATAGTGAGGTACGGGCCCAGCCCACCTTCACTCCTTCCCTAACTTGGGCCTCGCCCCTGCTCTGCTGCTACTGAGATGTGGAACACCATCCACACTCTGCTATTAGTGAGATACAGGACCTCGCCCACACTCACCTCCCTACTAGGCACATACAAGTATCACACAGACAACAAGTATAAACTATCACATAAACCATTCCTTGGGCACCCGCCCTCTATCATGGGACCTCGTCCCGAATATCATACTAGCATACTGTGCCTAGGGCTAACCCCCGGGTCTTCTACTCATAGCTATATGGGCCGACATTGTGGCCGTAGACCCATTCATACAAAGGGAAACTCACCTGCACTGGTTGAACTGGCTGATGAACCCACTAGCTGTTGCACGGCAACTCTCTGAACTTCAGCTCCACTCGCTCCCCGAACTACCAATATCAATACAACACTGAGTCTAACTGACCCCCGAAAGATAACCAAGTCAACTCTGGTCAAAGTCAAAGTCCTGGTCAAAGTCAACCTTCCAGGTCAACCCTACTCGCCGAGTCACCCTATTTTTATTCGCGACTCGACTCGCCGAGTCTACCGATTACCGAGTCCTGACCTGTCCAACTCATCGAGTCTCCATTCGACTCACTGATTCGAGTCTCAACTCGAAGGGTTTGGGGTTTCACGACCTGACTCGCCGAGTCCAAGAACAGACTCACCGAGTCCAAGAACAGACTCGCCGAGTCCAGGACAACCTTCAACAGGCTCGCCGAGTTGTTCTTCCAACTCGCCGAGTTCCTGCCCAACTTCATCCGACTCGACGAGCTGTTCATCCCACTCGTCGAGTTCCTCCTAACCTTCATGCTACTCGCCGAGTCTACTCAAAGGACTCGCCGAGTTCATTCAGATCTACATACATGCAGAGGACTTTTGAGTCATGCATGGGCTCCAAACAGTAGATCTACCCTCCCCAAGCCTATTCCTCACGTAAAGTTGCAAACTTTACGTGTAGAGAAGGAGATCTATGCTAAATACACCATAAACTAGGGTTTAAGGCAAGGAGGCTCCATAATCAACTCAAGGGCTGCTACTTTATGCTTCTCAAGACCATAATATGCTTAGATCTGAAGTAACAACTTCATATCTGGCTTCTAACTCAAAATAATAACACTATGGCTAAAAAGCCCCAACAACCACACATAGATCTAGGTGCAAAAGGGGTCCAGGAACTAGTTTATTGCCACCAAATGCTCAGAATGAACTCACAATCCCAGATCTATAGTCCCTTCTTGCTCCTCCAAGTTCCTTCTTCCTTCTCCAAGCTTTAATGCACCTTCCAAGGCAACAAATGGCTCAAATAGAGGATATGGCGGCTAGGGTTTAATGTTCTGGGTGAAAGAGGCAGTAAAGGAACCCTAGAAGAGAGAATGAGGCGCTTAAATAGGCTCCAAGTCCCGAATTTAGGGTTTTCCTCGCACAGACCAGACTCGCCGAGTCCACTTGGCCGACTCGCCGAGTTGGTCACTTAAACCTCGACCCAGATCCCGCTCGGACTCGCCGAGTCCCTCCTTGGACTCGCCGAGTCAACCCCTAAACTTACAGTTTTCTTTCCTTTCTTGGTCTTCAAAACTTTGGGTGTTACATTGGAGTAGAGAGAACATAGACAACTTTCAAAGTAGTCAACCAGAAGTGCATCTTCTTTTGCCAACGTCTGAAATCTTGGCCCTGAAATTTCTCCAATTTGCCAAACGAAGTATTCATGTCTTTCAATGAATTGCCAGCCATTTTTTTTTCAGAAAAAACGAAAATATCAAACAAGATTGTTAGGGAATTTCGAAATTGGGTTATGGGAAATCTGGATCACAAACAGGAATCGTGTAGAACACTTTCCTTGTTTGATATTTCGACCCTAATTGCCTTGGGTATCACGAAATCCAAACTAGGATAATTCCTGAAGTTACAATTCTGATCTTAGGCACAAAAAACAGAATCAATTTTGAGAGAAGATGAAGTCGAAAGTGTTTTCCAATTTTCTGTGTTTCAAAAGAATCGACGTTTTTCATATCATATTAGTGATCAAATCACCAACACATTATTCATATCATATTAAATGTTGACATATGTTACATTTAATTACACATTTACGGAAAATTAATAATCATTTAATCCACTTGTTACTATTTTTATATGGTAACTGGATAAGTAGAAATAAAATTTAGGAGAATATTTAAAAATTAAATATCCTCCTAAATTTTATTTATAGTTATCTTCATACCATATTAAATGTTGACATGTGTCACATTTAATGAAATTAATAATCATTTAATCTATTTTCACCATTTTTATATGGTAAGAGGATAAATACGAAAAAAAAAAATGTAGGATGATATTTAATTTGTTTTTGAAATTATGCTAACTCTTCATTGAAATTTTTTTGGAAACGGTAATTAAGCAATGAAATTTAAAAAAAAAAAAAATCAAATGATTTTTAGAATCAAATTTATGAATTGTGTATTGTTGTAACTAGTTTTATTCAGTAGCACATTTTGATATTACTCACTAGGCCCCCATATTTTGATATGTACTCGCACATAAAAGGTCGAAGACTTCTAGCTTACTATTGGGGTATTTTGAATGCCATGTATGCATGGTTCGTTTGAACTTTTTTTAATATGATAATTGAAACCCTAAAACTATTAAATTCTATTTAAAAACTATGTTACGTTTGGGATCAATTTTCCGCATTTCAACTTTAAAAACATTTTCTTATTTTACTAATTCTCCTAGCTACTATAATGAGTGTTTCATCTAGGGATTTGTAATAGAACGTGTAATCAACCTAACCAGACATGCATGTGATTGAAGCGTAAATCATTTCTGGAAATAATATTAGAGCTCAGACGTTTATACCCAGAATCCAGTTTTAACTTTATCTAACAAACATATGTCATTCAAATTTAGATGCAAAAAAATCATATTGATGTTATGTTTTGTAGTGACCATCAAGAAAACTATATGTTATGTTTTGTAGTGACCATCAAGAAAACCAATGTCTATCACTTTTTAGAGTTGGGTTATTCTTGCAAAGATACATATTCAATCACGGAAAACTATATGCATGTCGTTTTGTCTAGAGTAACAAACAAAGAGTGTTTAAAGATGATAACCATGGATGAAGAATGAAACTTACCAAACACAACGATTAACGTTGTCTTAAAGGAAATACTTCAAGATTCGTAAATATATTGGTCATCTTGCCTAGATTGATGGTGCTTAGTACATTTCAAAAAATAGGTTACTTAGATTGTGCTCATAGATATTTGTGTTTGGTTCATGTAATAATGTTCGGATAAATATGTTTATTAATTTCTTAAATCTAATCATATTCATGGTCGACCCTAGCATGGCGGGGTGTACGACCGTACACGGCTCGTGTCATTAGGTTGCCCGAATTTTAATCTGGCGTGGTTCCGTCCAACCGTCGCTACTCTGTCATAAATCCATCGCTAATATGTCATTATTTGTCACTAATATGTCCTGATCTATTGTTAATCAAAAATTTTAGGACGTATGTTTATTATTTACGGAAAAATCATCAAACCGGCTGTATGTTTAATCTGGCTCGTGTATTAGGTTGCCCGAATTTTAATCTGGCGTGGTTCCGTCTAACGGTCGCTACTCTATCATAAATCCATCGCTAATATGTCATTATTTGTCACTAATATGTCTTGATCTATTGTTAATCCAAAATTTTAGGACGTATGTTTAATTTTTGGAAAAATCATCAAACCGTGCCGTATGTTTAACCTTTTCATAGAGAAATAAATACAATCAACTGCATATCTTACGACTATCACCTAGTTATTATTATAAAGATGAAAATCTGATGTACAAATTAGAACCTATATCGAATTATTATATTATCCCCTTCAAAAGATAAAAAAAAAATATATTTAAAACAAAATTAGAGCCAACGTTAAATAAAGAAATTACACATCGTCATAATAGCAATAGGCAGATCCACAACCCACATTCTTTTTAACCTAAAAATAGAAAACAAAAGAAAAAGAGAAAGAGAAAGATAATCCAATAATACGTCGACTTATCGACTACATGCTATGAATACATAAAAACTACATAGCAATCGCCCCTTGCATACTTTCAGTGGTGGTGGCCATGGCCATGGCCATGTGGTGGTGGAGGGTGGTGAACCACATGTGGAGGAGGGTGATGAACCACTGGTGGAGGTGGGTGGTGAACGACTGGTGGTGGGTGGTGAACGACGTGAACCACTGGCGGAGGAGGGTGGTGGGGAGAGGATCTAGGCATCTTCTTTTTGTGTTTTTTGAAACAAAACATGGAGGGTTCGAATTTGTGAATTTTGATGGTGTTAGAATATGGGTGTGAGAGAAATTGGTAGTTTATAGTGGATCCAAGTCAAACAAAAGATCAAAGAAAACTTGTAAATGTGTATGTGGTGGTGTTAGGTACACCTTAGCCATGAATGAATTGAAAAGGATCTCCAAATTCATCTAACCCACACAAAAGTTTTTTAAGTCTTATCTTTTTAGATCACAAAAACATAAAACAGTTTTAGATATCGACATAGAAAATATCTAGAAATTCTCTTTAACCCGATATTTGAGTCTTGTATGTCTACCATTTCACCATCAAACTATCTTCAAACTTTTGTTTTATGAGTCTGTTTGTACCAAATAACTAATTATCGCTAACCATGTCTCATGTCCTATCCGATCATTGAATCAATAGTGATAAGTCGTGTTTGTTGTCTTTTTTTTTTTTCCAAAAAAGTGTGCATATATTTTTTTTTAAAAGAAATTACGTCTTTCTTTCAATACATATCGATTGAAGGCAAACGGGCAACAAGCTATGCCGCTAGCTTTTCTGAATAATAAAACCAATTCTTTTGAAAACTACATTTGTGGAGGCCGAAATAAATAAGGTTGACACGTAAATATTGTAATTTTAAGTAATTGGTATGCTAAAATATATAGTATAAAAGAACTTGTATATTAAAACTGTAATGTGTTTTTATATAAACAATCGAGGTGAATTCAACAAGTGAACGAGCATTAATTGACATGATCGAAATTCAAGTTGTATGTCGATGGATGCGACGTTAGGGAATTTGCAAAATATATAAAATTTTATTATTTGAGCATTTAACAACTGAAAGGAAATATTTTCTTTATTATGAGGATGTAGATGGCTATTTTTCTATTAATTTGGTTTGTTTTTTAATTAATTTTCATGATTTAATCTGTTTGGCATCGTTTATAAATAATGTATAATTAACTAAAACTGACTCTTATATTTACAAACTAGTTTCTACTATAGTGAAAATATATTATTTTATAGGGAGATCATCTTGAAGAGAAAGCTTGGTTAAAATTAGGGAAAATGACACATTAGCCCAATGATGTTTTGCACATTTACCCATTGAGTCCCTTAATTATTGTTCGTGCTTTATGAGGGAGTAAACTTATTTTTGTCGGATCAAATTGGTCCCTTTTGAAGAAATGAAGGGGTAAGCCGGTAACTTCTTGGCCACCTCAACAAAGAAATTGACTTTTAACTTCTTCCTTTAAAAATTTCCTCCTTTGACTTTGAATCGGGCCATTTACAGTGAATGGGAATCAATTTGGAAGCTAATTTTGACTATTTAGGAAATCAATTTTGACTATTTTATCTTTGGATACTTCATCGGCTCTTCACAGATGATGAAATCAATGTCGAGCTAGAAGTCTCCCATCCTTTTACTTACTTTTATTCATCGTTTACATCTGTTTCCTAGTTCTCTGGGTTCTCGAATGCTTTAACAACACAGGATCCGTTCATCGGATCCATTTCTTGATGGTCGTGTTAACAATGAGAATTCATCATCAGCACTTTCCAAGCTCTTCTTCTGCGACATCGAATTCGGCGAATCGCAATCATCGTTCGCCCAATACGGTGTTAACGCTTTGCCACACATCCGCCTCCTTCCACCAGATGCGACCACTTTAAAAACCGACTCGATCTCCATGGACACCGGTGATTTCTCCCATTTAGCCGAATCCATGGGTAATTTATCGAATCGAGAACTAAACTCAAAATGGGTCAAATCCACCGTCCTCCAATTCTCTCAAAAACTCAAATAGGGTTCTTAATCGCTGCATTCCTGATATCCTTGCCATTCCTGTTCAAAAGACTATTAGGCTGTGAAACACTTCTACATGATAATTAGAGGGTTTGGCTATCCGGTTCTGTGTTCATTTACTTCTTTAGCGTTTCGGGAAGTACGCACAACATAATTCGCAAAATGCCGATGTTCACATCCGATAGAACTGATCCAAGTAAGCTCGTCTTCTTCTACCAGGGATCTGGAATGCAGTTGGGTGCTGAGGGTTTTGCTATCGGGTTTCTTTACACCATTATTGGCATGTTGTTGGCTTTTATGACCCATGTTTTGGTTAGGGTGCAGAGTAGGATTGCACAGAGGATGACAATGATCATTGCCATGATTATTTCAGTATGGGCTGTAAGGAAAGTTGTGTATTTAGATAATTTGAAGACTGGTTATGATGTTCATACGTATTTGGATAATCGACTCTTCACAGATGATGAAATCAACGCCGAACTGTTGTTCTAGGGAGGGCTTGATTTTGAGGGTGTGTCTCCGATTTTTTATTTTTTAATGGATTTTGAGACAAGAACAAATGGTGTTTTGACTTTTAAATGAGGAAATGAATACGTGGAACATCAAACTGGCTAATATAGGTTAGAGGGACTATAAAGACAGGTCACAACAAAGTTTATTTCCTCATAAAACACGGAAAATATTTAAGGGACTCAATGGGTAAATGTGTAAAACAACGTAGGGCTAATGTGTCATTTTTCCTTAAATATAAGCATTAAAACCATAAGCGTGACTGATTTACTTTTTATTTTGGCTGGTACTTAATTTTAAGATTTATTATTATTATTATTATTATTATTATTATTATTATTATTATTATTATTATTATTATTTTTGCATTATTTTTCAAACTTGATAAATTGTTAAAACAATCACATTTATAACTATTTTTTTTTTTGTTTTTTTTATTTTAATATACTACATATTTGACTATTTTCTTTAGTTTTATTATATTCAACTATTTTATGTTGGACTTTTTAGATATACTTACTGAAAAGTTTAAAAATATGAAAATAGAGAAATTACAAGTAGTAAATGAAAACTATAGTGATTGTGATGAATCAGATTTAGAAAAATTAGAAGAACAATTTATGTCTAATACACAGATTAACAAAATACTTCTTACTTTCGGAAAATCCTTAAAAAAAATCTTGTTTCCAATTTTAATTTTAATTTTAATGTCGCAAACTACACCACCTTTTTCTTATAGTTATATACAATATATTGTTACCTAAATATCTAAATATATTATATAATAGGTGTAAGACCCATATATTACATGAATTAATTAAAAGAAATTAAATATAAAAGTCTAAATATTTAAAAACTTTCGATTTATAAGAAAACAAGAAAAATATGAATTATTAAAATTGATTTTTTATCTTTTAAATTTAAATAAATAAACAAAATAAACTAATAGACTTTCATTTGGAAATTTTGAAGTTAGAAGGTAATTCCATTAATAAAATTAATATCAATTTATTACTACGTTTATTGTAATTATTATATTAAAGTATTATGTGGAATTTATTAAAATATAAAAACCTATAAAATGACATGTGGAAAAGAAAATTTAATTCAAAATAACCACAATATGACATTTGGTAATTTGAAAGAGATTGTAACATGTGGCAAAAAAAACATTCATTTATTAGAATAATTTTTTATCTTTTAAATTTAAATAAATAAACAAAATAAACTAATAAGCTTTAATTTAGAAATTTTGAAAAAAGAAGGTAAGTCCATTAATAAATTTGATATTTATTTATTTGTAACGACCCAAAAATCAGGGGTAAAAATTTCATTTTGTTTATAGTTAAAACACAGATATCATTCGAATTCAAGCATTCCAAAAACATTGCTAATTAAAACATTTATCAGAGTTCATCCCAAAATCACATATTGCAGAAACACGGGTGTATGCGTTACGATCATGCTGGGCCCACCCTTTCCAAACTAATGATACCTGAAACCATAAACAAAACTGTAAGCACGAAGCTTAGTGAGCTCCCCAGAACATACCCTGCACAATTCGCATAATCACATAAATCATATTAGTTATATCAGCTACATAAACCACATAAGTCATGCATACAAACATATAAGGATGTCGTGGACTCCCTCTAGGGTCTTATACCTATATTCCATGGGCTCCCCCTGGTCCTTACCTGGAATGCCATGGGCTACCCCTATGGTCTAATATCCAATTGTCATGGGCTCCCCCCCGGGGGGGGGGGGTGTTGGGGTCTTCCATGCAAGTATCACAAAGATAACTAACATATCACACATCACATAAACAACTAGTATACCACAAATCACAGAAACAATGCATATAAGCATATAAGGATGTCGTGGCCTCCTCCCAGGGTCTTATACCTACATCCCATGGGCTCCCCCATTGTCTTTACTACTTGTCATGGGCTCCCCCACATAGTCTTATATCCAACTTCCATAGACTCCCCCCGGGGTCTTCCATGCAAAAAATATAAGTTTAACTAGCATATTATATATCACAGAAATATCTATCATACTATATAACTCATACATAACATATATGGATGTCGTGGACTCCCTCCAGGGTATTGCTCCTATGTGCTATTGGCTCCCCCACATGGTCTTAACTACTTGTTATGGGCTCCCCACATGCTCTTTACCTAGGAGTGCCATGGTCTCCCCCACATGGCCTTATGTTCAACTGCTACGAGCTCCCCCCGAGGTCTCCACATATCTAGTCAATAAGTACTAGCATATTCTCATATACATGCATACCAGATATATCAGTGGTGAATCCATAATAAACACTACAACTAACTAAATGGGCCGGCCATGGTACCTTCGACCCATGGGTATGGTGAGGAGACTAACCTCGAATGCAAACGCTTCCCAAATGAAATCCTTAGCTGCTACCCTGTCCACTTCTCGGAGTTACCAATATCAGTTGACACTCAATTAGCAATTAAGTTCTAATACATACATATTCTTGGGCTTTGAGCATTCTAACACTCCTAAGGTGTATATGCAACCCTAAATACCTTGAATCTATGTTTTCTCTATTATACATGCAAAGTTGAACTTTTCAAGGTATTACCCTAACTAGCATACAAAACTATGATACTTAGGTAATAAAACATGTTAGATAACATACCTTTTCTTTGTGGCTTGTTTCTTGGACTTTCAAGAGCTTAGCACCAATAGTATGAATGCCTCAAATGGAAATACAACACACCTAGAACAAAGGATAACTTGAGAAGAGATTCCTTGCACACACAAATCGGCTAGCCCTCTAGTATTCCACTTAAGTCACTCCTTAGTACCACTTAAGTGCCAATTTCATGAGCCAGAGGGGTTCTTATATAGTGTGGCAAACTATGGTTACACCATGTAAACCCTAATAACTTTCCATATCCCTCATGCTCCATGGGTTAAAACCTCCATGGAGTATCCATGGGTTACCACATGGCTTTAGCCCAACATGAAGAACTATGGATCATAAGCCCACTTTATAAGAATGAATGATTTACCAAATCAACCCCTTATATTTAATTGGTCTCTATTGATCACAAAATTAATTCCAAATTAATTCTTGATCAATACTAATTAAATAATATGATTTCATATTAATATATTAGAACTTATAATATATTAATAAACCATAAATAACCTCTTCTCAATTATCCATCCTTCAGATTATTCCGGTGCCATGCAACCTAAATGGACCATGCTACTCTCGGGTCAAGTACATACCAATAATAGTTATGGGCTCAGACATCTAATCCAACAGCCTCCCATTTGGATAAGTCTAATAACTATTATTGCAAGCATGACTCCAACCCGACTAGCAATCGTAGCTCTTAAAAACCGTTGTCGAACTCTGACCTAGTCAATAACACGTCCGTTAGATAAGGGATAATATATTCCTCCATTCTAGATATCATGTGGACTAAGACATGGATTATAATCATTCTCTCTGTCCATCTGTTGTTTCCTGATTTCTGATTTATGACGACTGACTAATTAAACAAATCAAATCAGTCCAGACCTGGTGTCATCACTAAATCATCAAGGGGCCCACATATATCGCTTTTATCCACATGGGGTAAAAGGAACGGATAAACTTCGACCCAAATGCTTGCTTGTACTTACTCATCAAATTACACACAACGATATGTTTTATAACATTCATGTTACTGGTGCGTTTACATATGTCAATGTGCAACCGCCTTGCAACTACAACTCACATGTCTCTGTTTCAATAATATAAGATATTATCGTCTCACAATCACTCGTGATAAAATACATGAAGTGATTCAGATGAGCGTGGGTTGAATCCAATACTCAAATCTTATTCCAGGAGCACTCATGAACACTGTAGTCACTTTGTCCTAGAAAAACTACAGACCCATTCATGTCAGTCTTGCCTCAATACCTACATCCAAAGTATGATCAACTGTGGATGGTTTGAATAATCTAGTTATTTGGGAAGTCAAAACATGCAAAGTGAAACACAATAATAATACTAATCCTATATGGCCCCAAACATTTTGAGCCATATTGATTACTCATCATTCATTGTAATAAATGATTTATTAATATATTATGAGAATAATATATTAATTAGAAATCATATTATAATTAGTATTTTATCAGAAATTAATTTGCAATTAATTTTAGGATCAACGGAAGTGATAAAAAGAATGGGGATTGTTTTGCAAATCATTGATAGTTGAAAAACTGGGCTGCTGGACTCCATTGGAATGGGGTGGATGAAATTCTATAGGGAGGGCCTATAGAATTCGTTCAAGGCTTCTAGAAGTGGAGTCCCATGGACTTATTAGGGCCTAAGCAAGAGATTAGGGTTTCCACCTGAAAACCCTAGCAGCCTCAGCTATATAATGACCCCTTCACATGTGATTATCGGCCAACTGCTTCCTTAAAGAACCCTAGCCAAAGTTCTTAGTGTTTCCTCCTTTCTCCTTCTCATCCTCTTGCTACAAGTGTTTGTGAGCCATTAGAGGTGCAAAATTTGGGGCACTAAAGCTTTCAATGGTCAAGATCAATCTAGGAATTCTTATTATTGCAATATAACAAGCATGATAATGTTCTTAACCCTTTTCATATGTTAATTTTTAATTGTATATGCTAGATCTAGGGTTGTTTCTTTGGAATTTCTTTTGCATGTTCAATTAGTGAAAAATTTAAATCCAAGGCAATTAGGGTTGCATGAACACATAGGATGTTATTATGCTCAAAACCTATCAATGTACTCACCAGGTTTCGCAACCTGACCCAATCAGTTTATTGTATCAGATACAGTCTGCTAAGAGATTCAAGGAGTTTTAACCCGCTAGTTTAATTACTATAAGATTTGTAAGATTTCGTTATGCTTACGTTTATGTATAGACGATGACATCTAAATGTTTTAATATAAATGAAATACATTTCTTCGAAAATGATTTGATAATACCATTAACATTTTTTCTGGGAACAAATTCCGCAATATTATTCTTCAAAAAAGGAAAATCTAATTTTTAAATAAGTATAAACAAATCGGCCTTTTATTGTCGTGAAATTTGGGATGTCACAGTTGGTATCAGAGAATTAGTTTAAGAGAAATAGGAATTTGTAGGATTTCTAGACTTAAATTTGATGATTGTAAGACGATTGTCTGTTATACTTAGGAAATATATAAACACGAGCACTAGCTTATTTTAGGAAATATATTTATTTTCCTATTGTTTCTGTAAGACCTTCATAAATATTGACTTAACAATGGATAGATTCCTCATATTTTTCCCCACTAGGAAAGTGTAATTGTTGCCCAGGTGAATCAATATATTGAGATTAAGAGTCACGAGGAAGGATTGCACAAATTGGTATTTTTGTAGCAAAACTAATGAAACCAAAGATGTAATGAAGTGTAAACCTAATGAAATCGATAAAATCAAGGAAAGTTTTTGTGACAACCCAAGTTGTCCCGTTACATTTCCCCGTTACCGTTAACGGAATATTCCACTGTATAAAAGTTCTGTTAATTAGAGGGCATCAATTTAATAAACATTCCATTTGGTTACCTTTAACATGCCGTTAAGTCGTGATAAAAGGGAATAAAAACTCAAGACACACATTTCCATTTATTGAGGAAATGTCAAGTTTTATTATTACGACCACTAAATCGGGTGCGACCAAAAGCCCCGTTTAACGGCAGTATCGGGTAAAATTCCACTGAGCCCCGACTGTGAAACCTATATAAGGGTGAGTGGAGTCAAATGGGAGACTTTTTACACTCTCTCTCTATACTCTCTCTCTAGACCCGTTTTTGCCCCGAATTCGCAACCAAACGCTTCCAAATTGTAAGTCCGCTTACCCTAACTTATTCTAAGCGTATTGATTTATGTTTATAGCCCAAAAATCATCCAAGAAGGCATAAGATAAGGAGTTTACGGCCCAGGAACATTCTAGGGCCGTAAACCCCTAAAAAGGTGTTAAAAATGCCTTTAAACTTGACCATGAGCTTAGAAACTATTAGGGGATATAGCCTAGGAGTGTTTAAACACTAAAATGCATGGATTTAGGACTCAAAGAAGAGTTTACGGCCCAAGCACATGCTTAGGCCGTAAACTCCACAAGTTATGGTCCCAAATGTGCACCAAACTCATCCTAGGGCTTGTGACATAATTTAGGGACTTATTCCTTTGAGTTTAGGACACTAGAACACTCCAAAATGAGTTAAAGAAAGGAGTTTACGGCCCATGAATAGTCAAGGCCGTAAACTCCCTAAAATCATGCCCAAAAGTGTGATTTTGCCCCCCTAATGGCCTTAGACATTTACCATAAAATGTTAGAATGGAAATAAAGGCTTAAACACAAGAAAAATGAGACATTTCTTGGAGTTTACGGCCCAAGCATTTTCTAGGCCGTAAACTCCCCTAAAACCCCCTAAAATGTTGGTTTTAATCCTCCAAAATAGCATCACACTTCATTAGAAATCACTAGAAAGGTATTAGGGGCTTGAAACATCACCAAACTCAATGATTTAGAGTTTACGGCCGTAAACTCCTTTAGGAGTTGTTCTTAGGCCGTAAACTCCATTATAAGGCCCTTAGGAACCTCAAATCCAATTATGCCTTTGATGAAAAGTGCTTAGAATAAATCAAGGAACAAGCTAGAAGCATCAAAACCCCAAGAACATGACCTTGGGAGTTTACGGCCGTAAACTCCCTTAGGTTGGGCCGTAAACTCCTTGTTTGGTCCATATTGATGCTTTAAACCCCTTTACACCCTTGATACTTGAGCATAGCAAAGTCCCACAACTGATAGGAGACCCTTAGCACCCTTAAACGCTACCCGGGACCCCAAACACTCAACCAAAAGTGTTTTCCACTCCTTTGAGTGTGTATAATTGTTTTATTAGTATATTATATGCTAATTGTATGTGAACATATGTTATCATATGTTAAAATAGGTCCTTGTGTGTGTTCAAGTCCTTGCGTGACCCCGAACGCCTAAACGGCACTACCGTCGGACCTACTTATACCAGGTGAGTTCATACCCCTGAATGAACCTTTTTAATGCTTTTAAATGTTTTCATAGGGGGGATTACAAGTTAAACATGCCATTTATCATATCAATCACATGTGATTGATAACCCGCATGCACAAGATTTTACCACTGTACACTGTTTTACCGAGTAGGGCACTATAAATGGCTTTCAAAAAGGGTTTTTAAAGTGTTCAAGTTGTTACTTTCATAGCTTATCAAAGATTCATTTTCAACTGATTTATAAAAGATTCTCAAAGATTTCTAAAGGTTTTCACACTTATTTTATCAAAGAATACAAATGCGATTTTCCGGAGTAATAAAGTCTTCAAGGGTTTTCATGAATACTTTTAATTGTTAGATACCGCTGCTTCGCTTATACCTATTTTATACTCCTACTCTGTAATGCTTTTGCTTATACCTGAAGTCACTTATACCTGATAACGCTTATACTTATTTACCCTCTTACTTAGTGATACGATTCTACTTCGCTTATACTTGAGATCGACTTTACTTCACTTATACTTGATACGTTCTTACTTCACCTATTGTCATCTCCACTTCACGATGCGCTTATACTTATTTGACACTTATACTTCACTTGCGACCGCTCTTACTTCACTTGTTAGACACTCCTACTTCACGAGAATCACTTTCACTTGATACCCACTTAGTCATAGTTAGATGTATGTCCGTACTTATATAGGTATATATAAGTAATGAATGAAAGACTTAGGAAGGCTCATCGGCCCTATTTCCTTTTCTTCGTTGAGATGTGGTCTGGTGGGATCGGGTAGCCGTCCGAAGGTCGTTTGGTCCATTAGTTAAATACTATGTATATGGGTATGGACATATAGGGAATTCTCTAGTCAAGTCAATTAAGAGTCTCTTCATCTATTCTACACTTACCTTAGAAACACATTACCCACTGTTTGGAAGTCTCTACCTCTAGTATATCACTTGTATGAGAAACCCACTCCTCTCAAGAAACACACTATTCTCTATTTGGGATGCATCTTCGGGACACGGCCTTCTCCGTCGTCTAGATTGGTAACCAGAGTCTCCTGTAGGGAGAGCGGACATTGTGTGTATAGGCCTATACGGGATTGACAACCCCGCACCCTGACTGCTAGCTACAGTCCACGGCCCACCAAGCCAAGGGGTGACAAATGTCATATTATATAGATGCTTGTAGGGCATCTGGAACTCTAGTCAGTATGGTTACGAGTATCCTGGGTTGCCTTATAATTCATGGCTTTAAGGTAACGGTATTTTCGTCAGCAATTTACACTGTATGCTGATGTCACTTTTCAGAGTCACTCTGTTTCAACCTTGCTAGCTGTATCTTTCATTTGATACTGTCTGGGGTCTATAGTCTCTGTTCGACCTTGCTAGCTGTATCTTTCATTTGATACTGTCTGGGGTCTATAGTCTCTGTTTTGACCTTGCTAGCTGTATCTTTCATTTGATACTGTCTGGGGTCTATAATCTCTGTTTCGACCTTGCTAGCTGTATCTTTCAATTGATACTGTCTGGGGTCCGTAGTCTTTGTTCTGACCTTGTGAGAGATACCTTTCATTTGGTATCGTCTTCGGCCTATATTTACTGTTTTAGACCTTACCAGTTGTACCTTTCGTTTGGTGCCTTCTGGGGTCTATGTCTCCCCTTTGTTAGACTAAACCAGGCGTGTCGTCAGTTCGATACCCTCCTGGAGTCTATGATTCTTTGCCTTAGTCAGCAGTCCTCACTGCTGAGGCATATGTTATTCCCTGATGTCTCCTGCTTTCTTAAATAATCAAATTCAGTATTTTGATAACAATGTCAAATAAGGGAAAACTACCTCTTACCACAATGCACTGAAACAGTCTTGGTAGAAGGCTGCTTTATTTAAAGAAAATATAGGATTTTCTGGAAAGGACACTGAAGCACTGAAAGCACTTAAACTACTACTTATTAAAGTTATTTGACTAAATGACACTAAATGCTTATGAACTCACCAGCATTTGTAAAAAAAAATGCTGATACTCGCTTTTCAAATAACTTGTAATCTCAGGTAAGCAATTAGACAGGTACATCCCCGGAGCTGCTGATGAAGATCGCCTAAGTACCTTGCTGCACTTCATATATGTTGCTTGTATTACTTTGATACTATGTAATGTAACCATGTAAAATTATTACTATTAATGCAATGTTTTGTTGTACTTTGATTACTATATGCATGTGTTGTGATACTTGATATGACGTCATCCACCCAGAACGTTTCCGCCGTTCCGGTTTTGGGGTGTGACAGATTGGTATCAGAGCATTGTTTATAGTGAGCTAAGTATATCAATTCATAAAAGATATACAGCCTATAAATACAATGGGATAAAACACTCTGACCAAGAATTATACTTTAAAATATAACCATATTTTACCAAAGTATAATAACATCCAGAATCTAAGCGCTCGAACAAAAGTATCACAAGAAGAACAATAATAAAAGTCTTCGGATGTTGAGCACTACAGTCAAACCTGGGCAGTTATGTAATCGTAAGCTGGGATAAAATGTGACCTGATCAACTACATTTATCCGAGATGCGATGAACGTGTGCTCGGGAGTGATAGTGGTGTGCAGCAGATCTGAAACTTACCAAATAGGAATTCTAGAGCTCAACATAAAGTTAAAATACTATAGGAGTATTTTAGAACGCTAAAAGATCCACACTAATCCCAGAATCATAATCAGAAGATAAGACTCAATCAAGAATTAAAATACCATGGGGGTATTTTAGAATCTATAAACAACCTTGCGTGAATAATTAAAAAGACCCTTATCGATATACCTACAACTACAGAGGGTGTACTTCCAAGATCTTATATAATAAAGACCCCATAGGCTAAGAAGGTGTGGTTTCGCTCTGTTTCCTTTTCCTCGTTGGGATGTGGTCCTAGAGTAGTATCACATATTCGAAGGCCTATCGGATCTAAGCTATATAGGATTTGTATACCCTGTGTAATCGTAGCAGGACTCGATATGGATCATACAGCGAAATGTTAATAATCCCTTAGGATTCTTTAGAAATTTCCATTCTCGCGCGAACCCTGTAGAAAAACCCTATCCACTTCAGTGCTTGACAGAAGAGTTGATTTCGACCCCGAGGAGATTCATTGAGAAGATTTCCTGTTCGGAAGTGAATGAACCGGGTCAGGACTATTGAATACACCAAGTGCCCATATTCTCTTAGGGACAGTGGTGAGAGATTCGCCTAAACTTCGGAGATTCCTAGTCATCCATCATGAAGTGATGACACCCATAGTTGGAATCAGAAGGAAGGCGGAGTAGAAATTCGATATGTCCATACAAGAAGAGAACCCTAGGAAACTACCCGAAGGAAGCCAACGCCGATTCCAGCCAAAGATACGAGGCAGACCGAGGGAGCTAGTACATAGAACCCGGGAATTGCCTTTCCTCGTATTCGCCACGATAATTCACCCTGAAAAATGATGCAGTTTAGTGAATTAGTGGTTACACTACTCACGCTATGTGTTAGGTAAATCGTCGTTTCCCGTTGCCAGATACGCGATTAGCGCGGATCCCCACATCTCTATTGAGAAAATTTTAGCCATCTGCCCTTGTGAGTTTCCCTTTCCACGATTTCGTTCCAAACCGTTCTCAATTCTCTCCAAGACGGAGAGTGAAACCTTTCCATGTATAAAAGTAACTTAGTAGGAACGACTCGCATCTTATGGCCTTTTTCCGATACTCATACTCTTACCTTGATTTCCAGGACTACATCATAGGGATGTAGGTCAACGTTCAAACAACTAGTACCCGAGGCACGGGAAAAATTTATGCCTAATGCGTTCAGGACAGAAATGTCCAGGGTTAACCATCATCTCTCATTACCTTGTATTCCTCTTCGTGTAGGAAAAACCATGCCACCGAAGAAGCGTAACCAATCCGCAAGCAAGAAACCTGCCCTCTTATTCGATGAAGCTACGTTCCAAGCTGCAGTCTCAGCAGCTGTCATGGCTCACCTGAATGCTAACAACGCCAATGTTAGCAAGGGCCCTGTCGGAATTTCTAATTCTGGCAATGGACGGCAGCAACCCACTCTTCCCCACTCAGCCACCCAAGAACCTCCACTTAACCCACTAAAGAGAAAATTTAAGATAGAGGAGGGAAGTACCTCGGCTCCAGGACCTTCCGAAGGGCAACGAGCTGAGGCAGTCGATACCCCTGTAAATCCTTCCCTCCCGACCTCAAGAAGGCCATACCTAGGAGACCTTCCCCACTGCAGCAAGTGCAGCTACCACCATCATGGTACCTGCCGGGAACTCTATTGTGCTAGGTGCCACATGCTGGGACATACTGCTCGTGTCTGCAAAACCCCGGTTGAGTTCATTACACCAACCACCAATGTGGCGACCCGTATGGTTTGCCACCTATGTGGTAGAATGGGACACTCTAAGAGGGACTGCCTAACTGAAGAGAAAGACAAAGACACAGAAGGAGCCTGACACTACTGCTTAGGAAGAAGCAACAAAGAAACTCGTTGGATTTTTGGTACGTCTCTCGATCCCGGATAACTAAGCTAAAAAAAAAAACAATAAAAGACTAATTCAAGTATAAATTCTTTCTAGTAAGGTGAAAGTCGCAGCACTGTTATAAAATTTAAAAATTCATTAGGTAAAACTACAATGGCTAAACATATACGTTACGGCCATGTATATTTAGGATGGATAGACCTAGAGTGAGTGAATGCCGCCTCATTTCCTGTTCCTCGTTTGGTTGTGGATTTAGGGCGGGGTCGCTCAGTCAACAGTCCTCCCCACCTTAAATATACATGACTAGTATATGTGAGGCGATTATAGAAATGCCTCGTGAGAATCCATTCAAGAAAAGATACTCTATTCGGAAACACTTAGAACTCTCTATAGTTCTGCGTCGACTCTATCGGTCCAAGTATCCGCGGTAGCGATATATGGGACGAAACTCGAGACGCCTAGAACTGGTGTGCCTGTTCGGCACATGACTCAATCGATCTTCACTTTATATCATGTCGAAGTGTGCCAACTTCGGCGACTCTATTGATCATGGTTTGACCTCGTGCAACCATGTGTATATTCTTCGTGCTGCGAGCTTTCTCCATGGCCATATCGGCAAATAAAGGTTCCTCCGAACCCGAACCTAACACAAATAATCACATCTAATGAAATTCGTCAATCATCCCTCTTATCTCAAACCTTCCAAAGTACTCAGGTGAGGGTACCCCACGCCGTCGACTGACCCCTCGTAGTCAAATGAACCCCGAAGTGAAAGGCACTGCAGATACCTCAGAAAACGACAACCATCCGAGGCATACTCCGTTGAGTCCCCTGGGAGACCCTTCTCACCTCGCACATCAGGTTCGTGAACCCAGAGAATAGAACTCATGAGGCTGACCACTATAATCAGGTACACTGCTGGCACCCATCAAGTATTGACGGTTAAGCCAAGCATGAACTCTACCACGAACCTCTTCGCAAAACGCTTACACCCTATTTCATAACATAGGAGCCGGAGTCGAGAGAAACACTGCGGGGTGAACTAGTAAAGTCCCGAGTGATGAAGACCCTATACCCACTAGATTTGACTTAAGCCGAGAAAACGTAGAACCTTCGGGAGAGTAGTTGCAACTGATGCTCTAACTACTCAGGCACCTTGTTCACCCAGTTATAGACAATTGGTGCTTATCATCCTCCACCCTCTCGCAAGGAGGAAATCGTCATCGCCCTATAGACGATGAATTATATTTTCCGAAGTAAACACTAGGATACCGAGAACCACATGGTAATCTTCGCAGCCAAGAATACTTGGTCAAGTGCGAAGGTAGTTGCGTTAAATCTCATGACCCGGATCCCGAAAAGATTATAGACTCGACACCAGCCTTGGTGTTAGTCGAGGGATTACGTCGGAGCACGCACTTTCCACGCTAGAATAAACCACAGTCTTAGAGATTCCTTGGACTAATAGGTGTTCTTCGAATCCTATCTCAAGCAGAGATAGTAGAACTACCTCGCGAGATAGTCCAACACTCGTCTGGTGAAACCCTATCTCCCCGATTCTCAGGGTTTCCGTATCTCAAGCGTCGTTAGTGCAGGTCCATTTTGCACAAGCTGGAGATAGACACTCTATAGAAAACCGATGACCATAGTCGCGCAACCCACTTGACGATCTAGGAAGCCTCTATCATCCAGTGGAAAGAAAGCATGAAACTGAAGACCACTTGAGATTCCTAAGAACCAACCCGAAGGACTACACTACCAGTACGAGAGAGAACGTTAGGAACTTCGGAATGGCGACCACGCCAGTGATGATCTTGCCATAGAAGTACACTATGTTCTAAGTACTGAAAGGCTCTACCCTTCCTAGAGCGTAGGACCATCCAAGAATCCTCATGGAAATTTGGTCCAATCCTTTTCAGACCACTACTACTTTCGGATATACCTCAAGATTCACATTCGACCGATCCACTTCTTAGACTTGATATGCGATTATCCGAAAACACTCTTCGTGCCTCACTCATCTTGATAGAATCCATTGAGAACCCTGACTTCATAGATACACCAGTCGGAACCCGCTAGCTACACTAGACGGAATGCACATCCTGTAGGTGAAGATCTGTGAGAATGACAAACAGAGACTAGAAATCACTTGGGAATGCGAGGGCAACCGTATAAGAAGTACTCCCTCATCTCTACTTGGCCATTCATGCCTACTTCCTTGTCTAGACTTGAATTTCGGGACGAAATTCCCTCTAACGGGGGGATGATGTGACAACCCAAGTTGTCCCGTTACATTTCCCCGTTACCGTTAACGGAATATTCCACTGTATAAAAGTTTCGTTAATTAGAGGGCATCAATTTAATAAACATTCCATTTGGTTACCTTTAACATGCCGTTAAGTCGTGATAAAAGGGAATAAAAACTCAAGACACACATTTCCATTTATTGAGGAAATGTCAAGTTTTATTATTACGACCACTAAATCGGGTGCGACCAAAAGCCCCGTTTAACGGCAGTATCGGGTAAAATTCCACTGAGCCCCGACTGTGAAACCTATATAAGGGTGAGTGGAGTCAAATGGGAGACTTTTTACACTCTCTCTCTATACTCTCTCTCTAGACCCGTTTTTGCCCCGAATTCGCAACCAAACGCTTCCAAATTGTAAGTCCGCTTACCCTAACTTATTCTAAGCGTATTGATTTATGTTTATAGCCCAAAAATCATCCAAGAAGGCATAAGATAAGGAGTTTACGGCCTAGGAACATTCTATGGCCGTAAACCCCTAAAAAGGTGTTAAAAATGCCTTTAAACTTGACCATGAGCTTAGAAACTATTAGGGGATATAGCCTAGGAGTGTTTAAACACTAAAATGCATGGATTTAGGACTCAAAGAAGAGTTTACGGCCCAAGCACATGCTTAGGCCGTAAACTCCACAAGTTATGGTCCCAAATGTGCACCAAACTCATCCTAGGGCTTGTGACATAATTTAGGGACTTATTCCTTTGAGTTTAGGACACTAGAACACTCCAAAATGAGTTAAAGAAAGGAGTTTACGGCCCATGAATAGTCAAGGCCGTAAACTCCCTAAAATCATGCCCAAAAGTGTGATTTTGCCCCCCTAATGGCCTTAGACATTTACCATAAAATGTTAGAATGGAAATAAAGGCTTAAACACAAGAAAAATGAGACATTTCTTGGAGTTTACGGCCCAAGCATTTTCTAGGCCGTAAACTCCCCTAAAACCCCCTAAAATGTTGGTTTTAATCCTCCAAAATAGCATCACACTTCATTAGAAATCACTAGAAAGGTATTAGGGGCTTGAAACATCACCAAACTCAATGATTTAGAGTTTACGGCCGTAAACTCCTTTAGGAGTTGTTCTTAGGCCGTAAACTCCATTATAAGGCCCTTAGGAACCTCAAATCCAATTATGCCTTTGATGAAAAGTGCTTAGAATAAATCAAGGAACAAGCTAGAAGCATCAAAACCCCAAGAACATGACCTTGGGAGTTTACGGCCGTAAACTCCCTTAGGTTGGGCCGTAAACTCCTTGTTTGGTCCATATTGATGCTTTAAACCCCTTTACACCCTTGATACTTGAGCATAGCAAAGTCCCACAACTGATAGGAGACCCTTAGCACCCTTAAACGCTACCCGGGACCCCAAACACTCAACCAAAAGTGTTTTCCACTCCTTTGAGTGTGTATAATTGTTTTATTAGTATATTATATGCTAATTGTATGTGAACATATGTTATCATATGTTAAAATAGGTCCTTGTGTGTGTTCAAGTCCTTGCGTGACCCCGAACGCCTAAACGGCACTACCGTCGGACCTACTTATACCAGGTGAGTTCATACCCCTGAATGAACCTTTTTAATGCTTTTAAATGTTTTCATAGGGGGATTACAAGTTAAACATGCCAGTTATCATATCAATCACATGTGATTGATAACCCGCATGCACAAGATTTTACCACTGTACACTGTTTTACCGAGTAGGGCACTATAAATGGCTTTCAAAAAGGGTTTTTAAAGTGTTCAAGTTGTTACTTTCATAGCTTATCAAAGATTCATTTTCAACTGATTTATAAAAGATTCTCAAAGATTTCTAAAGGTTTTCACACTTATTTTATCAAAGAATACAAATGCGATTTTCCGGAGTAATAAAGTCTTCAAGGGTTTTCATGAATACTTTTAATAGTTAGATACCGCTGCTTCGCTTATACCTATTTTATACTCCTACTCTGTAATGCTTTCGCTTATACCTGAAGTCACTTATACCTGATAACGCTTATACTTATTTACCCTCTTACTTAGTGATACGATTCTACTTCGCTTATACTTGAGATCGACTTTACTTCACTTATACTTGATACGTTCTTACTTCACCTATTGTCATCTCCACTTCACGATGCGCTTATACTTATTTGACACTTATACTTCACTTGCGACCGCTCTTACTTCACTTGTTAGACACTCCTACTTCACGAGAATCACTTTCACTTGATACCCACTTAGTCATAGTTAGATGTATGTCCGTACTTATATAGGTATATATAAGTAATGAATGAAAGACTTAGGAAGGCTCATCGGCCCTATTTCCTTTTCTTCGTTGAGATGTGGTCTGGTGGGATCGGGTAGCCGTCCGAAGGTCGTTTGGTCCATTAGTTAAATACTATGTATATGGGTATGGACATATAGGGAATTCTCTAGTCAAGTCAATTAAGAGTCTCTTCATCTATTCTACACTTACCTTAGAAACACATTACCCACTGTTTGGAAGTCTCTACCTCTAGTATATCACTTGTATGAGAAACCCACTCCTCTCAAGAAACACACTATTCTCTATTTGGGATGCATCTTCGGGACACGGCCTTCTCCGTCGTCTAGATTGGTAACCAGAGTCTCCTGTAGGGAGAGCGGATATTGTGTGTATAGGCCTATACGGGATTGACAACCCCGCACCCTGACTGCTAGCTACAGTCCACGGCCCACCAAGCCAAGGGGTGACAAATGTCATATTATATAGATGCTTGTAGGGCGTCTGGAACTCTAGTCAGTATGGTTACGAGTATCCTGGGTTGCCTTATAATTCATGGCTTTAAGGTAACGGTATTTTCGTCAGCAATTTACACTGTATGCTGATGTCACTTTTCAGAGTCACTCTGTTTCAACCTTGCTAGCTGTATCTTTCATTTGATACTGTCTGGGGTCTATAGTCTCTGTTCGACCTTGCTAGCTGTATCTTTCATTTGATACTGTCTGGGGTCTATAGTCTCTGTTTTGACCTTGCTAGCTGTATCTTTCATTTGATACTGTCTGGGGTCTATAATCTCTGTTTCGACCTTGCTAGCTGTATCTTTCAATTGATACTGTCTGGGATCCGTAGTCTTTGTTCTGACCTTGTGAGAGATACCTTTCATTTGGTATCGTCTTCGGCCTATATTTACTGTTTTAGACCTTACCAGTTGTACCTTTCGTTTGGTGCCTTCTGGGGTCTATGTCTCCCCTTTGTTAGACTAAACCAGGCGTGTCGTCAGTTCGATACCCTCCTGGAGTCTATGATTCTTTGCCTTAGTCAGCAGTCCTCACTGCTGAGGCATATGTTATTCCCTGATGTCTCCTGCTTTCTTAAATAATCAAATTCAGTATTTTGATAACAATGTCAAATAAGGGAAAACTACCTCTTACCACAATGCACTGAAACAGTCTTGGTAGAAGGCTGCTTTATTTAAAGAAAATATAGGATTTTCTGGAAAGGACACTGAAGCACTGAAAGCACTTAAACTACTACTTATTAAAGTTATTTGACTAAATGACACTAAATGCTTATGAACTCACCAGCATTTGTAAAAAAAAATGCTGATACTCGCTTTTCAAATAACTTGTAATCTTAGGTAAGCAATTAGACAGGTACATCCCCGGAGCTGCTGATGAAGATGGCCTAAGTACCTTGCTGCACTTCATATATGTTGCTTGTATTACTTTGATACTATGTAATGTAACCATGTAAAATTATTACTATTAATGCAATGTTTTGTTGTACTTTGATTACTATATGCATGTGTTGTGATACTTGACATGACGTCATCTACCCCAGAACGTTTCCGCCGTTCCGGTTTTGGGGTGTGACAGTTTTTTTATTGTTCAATGATATTTTCATTATTTTCTCTAGTCATCATACTTTCTAAGAAATCTTTTTGCAGATTGAAGGGGGAAATGGGAAAAGATGGGTACTCATCTATACAGTCACTGGGTTCAATGAGTTACATCGAAATAATGGATAGTGGGTATGGTAATGATACATGCATATCGAGTGGAAACATATCTGGAAGTAGTTTCATATGTGTATTAAGTTATGATATTGACTCCTTTTTAAGCAAGTCTAAAGGTTGTTGTTGGGTTTAACTTTTAATGATATGATTGTATCAAGAAATGATCTATATAATTATAACTATAACCAATATGATTTTTTTCAGTTAAACCAAGTGAAACTGCATAGTAAAGGAATGAGTATGAAGCTAGGTAAGGGAAAAACAATTCCTAGAATCATGAAATGTTGAAGCTGAAGTGATTATGGAATATGTATGTGCAAATGGTGGTAATAATCCAGGTAGATTTGTGACTATTGGAAATATATTACGAAGATAAGGATTTTTTTTTCTTGGTAGCTGGAATTAAGTCTAATTAAGATTATATTTTAATCGCATCAACTTAATGAAAGAAGTTGAAGTGATGAATGGGTTACCTTTGAAGCATATCATATACATCAATTTGCTAGAATAATAACTCATACATAACAATAATCAATTCCTTAAATTATTACATTTATTGTACTTTAATAATTATATGTGATTTGGCTATGGGGCAATTTTTGTTAACATTTTAAACTAGATATCATTTTTTGTTGGCATATTGTTGTTTTTTTTAATCACATGTATGATGTTTATACATAATAAGGTAACGTACTTTCATTTTAATGTTTATTTTTCTATTATTTTGGAACCTTTTTACTTGAAAGGCCAATCTGCTTTATTTTTTGGGTTTCTACTCACATGGTATCCTTTTGAGCATCAAAAAGCAATGTACTTTGACTTTATTTGGTTTTTTATCAACTATTATGGTTGTGTGTCAAAAGAAAATGAATTTTTATTGGTTTTAAATTCATGTCATCTGTTTTAGTATTTGTGTACCTCACCCACAAAAAAACGATGAAACAATAAAACAATAAAGCAACGTACTTTCATTTGTGTACCTCATCCTCGTGCAAAGCACATGCATTTTGACTAGTTATATCATTAAAAAAATAGTTATTAAAAGGTTGATGTGACTTGGATGATGTAGGATTTTTTTACAAATTTAAGTAATCTAAACTAATATGCATTTTTTTGGACAAATAACCATTTTATTTGTAAAATGACCACATTGTTTGGAACAATGTGTTCCGGAGTGGAGTACAAAATCCTAAACCAACATTCTGGAGTGGTATTTCAAAGTTGTTTTCAAAATTTGTAAATTTAACTTAACTGTTGTTCATATGTAGTTTGTTCATTTTTGTGTTTAATTATGGTTTAGTGGCCGTTAAATTTTATATGGGTTTTGAAAAAGAAATTGTATATATTGCAAAAAGTAACAGAACAATGCATGAAAATTCATAATCTATTGCAAAAGTTATCACTACATAAACTTATATATGTTTTAATTAATAATACAATATGAAAATGGACCCTTATTTTTTCTTTGTATCCTACACGATTTATGCAAATCGCTTTCGATATGACATGGTCCACGTCTTAGTGGAACCCTTAATCCTCACAGATTTCCAACGATCAACCTCTCTTGAAATCAATATAACAACACTCCACAATCCCCTTTATCACTACATTGTTATGGTACATATGCGCCTTCATAATAGTGACTTTGAAACTCGCATGTGGGGATTACATCCATGGGTTTGTTACTCCAATAGTTGATACCCACTAGGAGTTGGTGGACACTGGATCACATAGTTATAAACCAAGATGCAGATTTTGAAAAATATATAAACCAAGATGCATATTTTGAAAAATATTTGTCATTCCAGTATGTATCATATATAGTCAATCTGAATGTTTAAAAATCCAAAAAACCAGAAACGAGTGGCCATGTGATATATTAATAGGGATGTATAGTTGCATAAAAGGTTGGAATCAAATAATCATCATATAATATTTTCTTATAAGTGACTATTAATTACTCAAGTAATGTAATTGAAAAACAAGTATATCATATACCACTCAAAATAAGTAAAGTAAATGGATCGGCCATGTCATAATTGATGGGTTTTAGCCATAAGAACTTTCCTATGTGCGCATGCAAAACCCTAATGCTTGGATCTAGGCTTTCTAATAAACATGCATTGAATCCAAGTCTTCTAATGACTAATTAGGTTAAACAAGAACATTGAAACAGATCTAGAATCATACCTTTGAGTTCCTTGTTGATCTTGAGGTCTTGGAGCTTCTAGAGTCACAAGTGTCACTCCTCTAATGGCTTACAAACACCAAAGCAAGGAGGATGATTTGGGAGAGAGGAGAGGGGAGGAATTCGACCAGAGGTTCCTTACTTTAGGTCAAGTGTCGAATTCCATCAGCCATGGGGTTTATTTATACTTGTAGACTCCTTAAGGATTACAGATAAGTCCCTATCAGATAATCTTCTCTTAAGGCTATCCAAATCCATTCCTAGATAACTCTAATGGACGATTTTAGCTATCCTAATCCTATTAGAATTCGTCCATAGTATATCCAAATGGATTTACAGTTTAAAGCTTAACTATCAAACAATTGACAGTTTATACCCCTTTACTTAATTAATCTCTTTAAGTCACCAAATTAATTCTAATTAATTCTATGACTTATATTAATCAAATAACAAATATATTATTCATTATATTATTCACATAATATATTAATAATATTTACTCTCTCTTAATAAATCATCCTATCAAGTTGCTATGGTGAAGGCAACCCAAAAGGACCATGCATAACCGGATCAAATACTTGCCTAATATAGTTGCAGCCTTAGACACTATTCCAACAGTCTCCCACTTGGATAAGTCTAGTAACTATACAAGTACAATTCGGTTTGCAATCATAGCTCTCAAAGACGCTGTCAACTCTGATCTAATCAATCTTGTCCTTTAGATAAGGGAACGTACAGTCCTCTGTTAGATATCATGCTGACAATCCTATGGAATGGTTAGTCAAGCATTTAGGTTTCTCGATCTCTGATTTATTTGACATAGAACTTAATCGAACACATCAATTTAGTTCTGACCGGGCCCGGCACATAAGTCAAATCAAATCATCGAGCGGCCGAGATATCGCTTTTACCTTCTTAGATAAAAGTTACAGATAAACTTCGACTTATATGCATTTACTTATTCATTTACCAACTATACACAACAATACGTTTTATAACACCAAGTTACTGATGCGTTTTCGTATTATCAATGTACAATCAATTAACAAATAATAAACCATATATCTAGGTTTTAAGACTATATGATATTATCGTCTTGCGATCACCTTTTATATCGTATTCCATAAGGTCATTCCAGCAAGCGCGGGTTTATTCCAATGCTCAAAACTAGTTCATAAGCACTCATGAACGTTGCAGCAATCCTTTGCTATGTCTAACATCATTTAGACATTCTACACACCAATTCACGACAATCTTCTTTCATATCTACTTCCAACATATGAACGATTGTGGATCATTTGAATAATTCGATTATTCCCAATAACCTCAATTATTCTGGAAGTCAAAACATGCAAAGTGAAACAATAGCTTAAACAATTAACATAAGATAGTAACATTACTCATAAATAAAACTCCTTTATTTAATCATCAAATGTCAATTTACATTTATCTATTACACGTTTCTAATACTATCTAATCTATGCTAATATCATCCTTCAGCCCAATACTCCTAGCATGCTGCAAGTGCTTAACCCTACTCAGTCCCTTCGTAAGCGGATCTGCTGGGTTATCTTCTGATGATATCCTCTTTACTACGAGTTGTCCTTCTTCTACACGATGTCTGATGAAGTGATATTTTCTGTCGATATGTCTTGATCTACCATGATCCCTCGGTTCCTTGGTTAAGGCAACCGCACCTTCGTTATCACAGAAAATCTCCATTGGCTCCTTTATGGCAGGTACGACTCCAAGATCACCGATGAAGTTCTTTAGCCATATTGCCTCCTTCGACGCTTCGCTCGCTGCAATGTACTCTGATTCGCACGTTGAATCAGCTACGGTTTCCTGCTTGGAACTTTTCCATGTCACTGCTCCTCCATTTAGGGTAAAGACCCAGCCCGACTGCGAACGGTAGTTGTCCCTGTCGGTCTGAAAACTGGCGTCACTATACCCTCGCACCTTCAAGTCATCACTCCCTCCGAGGACTAAGAACCATTCCTTTGTCCTCCGAAGGTACTTAAGGATATTCTTCACCGCAATCCAATGTGCTTTGCCAGGATTCCCTTGATATCTGCTAACCATGCTCAAAGCGAAGGCTACATCAGGGCGAGTACAAGTCATAGCGTACATGATTGAGCCAACTGCGGAAGCGTATGGTACTCGGCTCATTTCTGCTATCTCAGCTTCGGTACTCGGACTTTGAGTCTTACTCAATTTGGCATTACTTTGTATTGGTAATTCTCCCTTCTTTGAGTTTTCCATACTAAAACGTTTCAGTACCTTCTCCAAGTAAGTGTTCTGACTAAGTCCAATTAGTCTCTTACTTCTTTCTCTTATTATCCTTATTCCCAAAATGTAAGAGGCCTCTCCGAGGTCCTTCATAGCGAAACACTTCCCGAGCCAGGACTTTACCTCCTGCAGAGTCGGGATGTCGTTTCCCATGAGTAATATGTCATCGACATATAGAACGAGGAAGCTTACTATACTCCCACTGGCTTTGACATATACACAAGATTCGTCTTCGCTTCGTACAAATCCAAACTCTTTGACTTTCTCATCGAAACAAAGATTCCATCTGCGAGATGCTTGCTTAAGTCCATAAATGGACTTCTCAAGCTTACACACTCTATCCGGATGCTTCGGATCCACAAACCCCTCTGGCTGAGCCATGTAAACATCCTCATCCAGCTTCCCATTAAGGAAAGCGGTCTTGACATCCATTTGCCAAATCTCATAATCATGAAATGCGGCAATAGCTAGCATCACTCTAATAGATTTAATCTTCGCAACTGGTGAGAAGGTCTCATCATAGTCAACTCCGGGAGTTTGAGTAAAGCCCTTCGCAACCAATCGTGCTTTATATGTGTGTACGTTTCCATCCACGTCGGTCTTCTTCTTGAAGATCCATTTGCACCCAACGGTCTTACGTCCGGGCACGTAATCAACCAAATTCCAAACTTGGTTGTCATACATGGACTGGATCTCGCTATCCATTGCCTCTTTCCATTTTGCAGACTCCGGGCCTGCCATGGCTTCCTTATAGCTATTAGGTTCATCAAGATTTACTAGTGTACCATCACTAATATACGTGTCCCCTTCGGTAGTAATATGAAAACCATAAAACTGGGGTAGAACTCTAACTCTATCGGAACGTCTAAGAGGTAATGATTCGTCAATCGGTTCAACCGGAGTTTCCTCCTCGGGTTAAGTGCCAGCGGTAGAGGTTCCTTCATCTATCGACTCTTGAATCTCTTCAAGTTCGATTTGCCTCCCACTGTCTCCTTGGCTTATGAGTTCTCGCTCTCGGAAAACTCCTCTCCTTGCAACGAAGACAACATTGTCCTTCGGTCTATAGAAGAGATATCCAAAGGATGTCTGCGGGTAGCCGATGAAAATACATCGCTCACTTCGAGGTTCAAGCTTGTCGTGAGTATCTCGTCTTACGAAAGCCTCGCAACCCCAAACCTTGATATGTGCCAACGAGGGAGCTTTCCCTGTCCACATCTCGTGAGGTGTTTTGGTAACCTTCTTAGTAGGGACTCGGTTAAGGATATGGGCGGCAGTCTCTAAGGCATACCCCCAAAAAGAGATTGGTAGCGAAGCACGACTCATCATAGAGCGAACCATATCCAATAAGGTTCGATTACGCCTTTCTGCCACACCATTCAACTGCGGTGTCCTAGGAGGCGTCAATTGCGAAACTATTCCACACTCCTTGAGATAATCGTGGAATTCAAGACTTAGGTACTCTCCTCCTCGATCGGATCGAAGCATCTTGATTTTCCTGCCCAATTGATTCTCCACTTCATTCTTGAACTCTTTGAACTTTTCAAAGGTGTCTGACTTTTGCTTGATTAAGTAGATATACCCATATCTACTATAGTCATCGGTAAAAGTCACATAGAAGCGGTTCCCATCCTTCGTGGTTGATCTAAATGGTCCACATACATCGGTATGTATTAGGTCCAATAGACCCTCGCCTCTTTCACAAGTACTTGTGAAGGGCGACTTAGTCATCTTTCCAAGCAAACAAGACTCGCATGTGTCATCTTCCCTAAGGTCGAATGACTCCAACACTCCATCCTTTTGGAGTTGGGCTATGCGTTTCTTGTTGACATGTCCAAGACGACAATGCCACAAGGAAGCTTTATCCATACTAGTGGAAGAATCAATATTCAAAACATCATTTCCAAAGTCATCAACAATCATAACAGTTTCATATATTCCATTACATGGTATAGCTTCAAAGTAAAAGACACCATTTAGATAAGCCAAAATAGAACCATTCTCATTATTAAAAGAAAATCTAAATCCTTGTCTATATAAACCATGAAATGAATGATGTTTCTTGCCATTTCTGGCGAATAGCAACAATTGTTCAAATCTAAAACTAAACTATTCCTAAGCACTAAGGAATACACTCCAATCTTGGTTACAGGCGACGATCTTCTGTTCCCCATGATTAGATTGATCCTTCCTTGCTCCACATCCCTACTTCTTCTTAGTCCCTGCACATTAGAACAAATGTGATAACCACAACCGGTATCAAGAACCCAAGAAATAGCATGATTAGAATCGTTAGATTTGATTGTATATATACCTGCGAAAGATGGCTTGATCTTTCCTTCTTTGATTGCTTGCAGGTAATCCGGGCAGCTTCTCTTCCAATGTCCTATCTTGTGGCAGTGGTGGCACTCTACCTCCTTCGGGTTAGAGCAGGGCTTTGTGGGATCAACTTTGGTCCCACTAGAAGAGGCACCATCTCGGGCTTTCACCTTGCGATAGTTCTTCGATGAAGCTTTCCTCTTCTTTCCCTTCCCTTGTGCAATAGCCAAGACAGGAGCAGCGGGCGGATTGGGAGTGGGTGCAACAGACTTGTCTTTGAAGTTGCTCTCAGCAACCCTCAAGAGACCTTGGAGCTTGCTTAGGGTGACCTCTTCTTTGTTCATGTGGTAGGTCATCCTAAATTGATTGTACATCGGAGGCAAAGAGTGAAGCACCATGTCGATCGCCAAATCCTCACCGAAGTCAACATTTAACTTGCGAAGGCGGTCGACATACCTTTGCATCTTTTGCAAGTGTACGGTAAGAGATTCTCCATGACCCATCTTCGCGGAAATCATGTTAGTGAAAATCTCGTACCTCTCTTGTCTCGCGTTTTGGTGGTACCTTTCCAATAAGTCTTGGTGCATCTCGTACGGGTACATGTCCTCGTAGGACTTTTGGAATTCGGAGTTCATGGTGGCGATCATGATGCAATGTACCTTCGTTGCATCTCGCTCATGAGTTTCAAAGGCGGTGATTTCGGCGGGAGTAGCAATTTCGGGGTTGATTTTCTCGAGCTTCTCATCGAGGACATACTCCTTATCCTCATAGCGAGCAATGGTGCGAATGTATCTTATCCATTCGCTAAAGTTCGTTCCATCGAAGGTGACCTTTTGGCAAAGGCTCATCAATGTGAAAGAACTAGCAGCAGCGTTGTTTGCGTTCGACATCTACAATTAGAAAAGGACAAAGATAGATTAGAATAAGAATCCCTAATTATCACCCAATAAGAAAATTAGGGCTAGGATCCAACAATAACATTTACATACTAGAAAAGGGATGCCGTAATCTAATATGCAAATAAATTGAAGGTAAGTGAATGACGATTCACTAATTCTCCATCACGAAACTTAAACTATTAGTCCTAAGTGTTTTTGAGAATTCCTAGGTTCGGATGAGATTCATTGAAACTATTCAATGGCATGTTTAAATCTCGATATGCCCCTCTTGTTTGTGACTGGGATGCCGAGAATCACAAAGCGGGTGTGAATTACCATGCAAATTCACATGGTGCCTTCATTGTAACAATCACCTATTCAATGTGCCGGTAAACCACACACGCTCCATTGAACTATGATAAACAACGAATCACCCTTTGCCACCTTCGCTTAGAACCAATTAGTGTGCCGGTAAACCACACACGCTCCACCAACATCTTAGCAAGGTGCAAAGTGTAATTTCATGGGATTGCATCAATTCACTTTTCCTAAAGTAACTAGGATTGGGAAATTTTAAGATATGTGTAGTTACTTTGTATTTCTTATTATACTTTTAATGAGAGGATGAGGTTGCCCTATCCTACCCGTTCGGCTAACGACCCTCCACCAATCAAGCAAGCGGTGGGTGTGAGTGTACACCCATTAAGCGCCATTTTATAGGCCGCAACCTTATACCCACCTTATAGATCGGCTTCGTGAATGAGGCCTACTAACGGTAAGACTAGCATTTAGTTATACATATATATATTATTCTAGTAATATCATATTAGTATAGGGTTGTATTTTAAAACTTTTAAAATCTAGGGTTTGAAATTTAAGTTGTCTAAATTTAAAGCTTTTAATCACAAAAGTAAATTTCAAAACATGAGGGTAGGTTTTAAACATTTTAAAACATGGAGGATCAAATAACAAATAATTCCAATTAACAATTAATATCCTAATTATCTATATTTGATTTATTCAAGATTTCTTTTAAGATAATTACCAAAATAATTAAAATAATTAATTAATTATCATATAAGGAAATTAAATATTTAATTAGTTGATAATTACCCTTAACTAGATCAAGATAATAGTTATATTTATCAGAAAAACGAATTAATGTTGATCTAATTAGTTTATTGTAAGTTAAGATAAGATAAACACAAAGAAATCCCGAATCTGGCCATTCCTGACGCCTGGACTCGCCGAGTGCACAAATGGACTCGCCGAGTCAGGCCTACTCGCCGAGTCCACTTTGAGACTCGCCGAGTCCATGACTCCGAAACCAAAAATTCGAATTTTGCAGGTTTGTTTCAGTTAATCAAGCAACAATTTACAGAAAACCAAGCAAGGCTCTGATACCACTGATGGGTTTTAGCCATAAGAACTTTCCTATGTGCGCATGCAAAACCCTAATGCTTGGATCTAGGCTTTCTAATAAACATGCATTGAATCCAAGTCTTCTAATGACTAATTAGGTTAAACAAGAACATTGAAACAGATCTAGAATCATACCTTTGAGTTCCTTGTTGATCTTGAGGTCTTGGAGCTTCTAGAGTCACAAGTGTCACTCCTCTAATGGCTTACAAACACCAAAGCAAGGAGGATGATTTGGGAGAGAGGAGAGGGGAGGAATTCGACCAGAGATTCCTTACTTTAGGTCAAGTGTCGAATTCCATCAGCCATGGGGTCTATTTATACTTGTAGACTCCTTAAGGATTACAGATAAGTCCCTATCAGATAATCTTCTCTTAAGGCTATCCAAATCCATTCCTAGATAACTCTAATGGACGATTTTAGCTATCCTAATCCTATTAGAATTCGTCCATAGTATATCCAAATGGATTTACAGTTTAAAGCTTAACTATCAAACAATTGACAGTTTATACCCCTTTACTTAATTAATCTCTTTAAGTCACCAAATTAATTCTAATTAATTCTATGACTTATATTAATCAAATAACAAATATATTATTCATTATATTATTCACATAATATATTAATAATATTTACTCTCTCTTAATAAATCATCCTATCAAGTTGCTATGGTGAAGGCAACCCAAAAGGACCATGCATAACCGGATCAAATACTTGCCTAATATAGTTGCAGCCTTAGACACTATTCCAACAATAATACTCCTCTACATCTGTATTGAAAGTTGTCAATAAAATTGTCCACTGATCGAGGTCATCATCTCGATCAAAAATAAACTACACACACACACACTAGATAGCTAGGGTAAGTAAGGGTCGAATCAACGAGGAGTTTGTGGTCAAACCTTGTGTTGAACATGTTTCTTCCCCAGTGGGTTAAACGTGTTTTCGGGTTTTGTGACTATTTAAGGTGCATTATTACCAATGGTTTGTCATTCCTCAGCCTCCATAAACCTTAAAATGTTCCTTGAGTGAAACCCTAGTAGGTTGAACGTGTTTTAGGGTTTTGTGACTACGTACTCTGATTCACACGTTTAATCAGCCACAGTCTCCTATTTGGAACTTTTCCAAGTTCTTTCTCCTCCATTTAGGGTAAACACCCAACCCGACTGAGAATGCATATTATCTCTTTCAGTCTGAAATCCGGCGTCACAATACCCTAATACTCTCAAGTCATCACTCCCACCGAGAGTAAGGATCCAATCATTAGTCCTCTGTAAGTACTTAAGAATGTTCTTAACTGCAGTCCAATGAGCTCTACCAGGATTTCCTTGATATCTAATGACCATGCTTAAAGCAAAGGCCACATCAGGGCGAGTACAAGTCATAGCATACATGATTGAGCCGACCGCCGAAGCATATGGTACTCGACTCATTTCTGCTATCTCAACCTCTATACTCGGACTCTGAGTCTTACTTAGTTTGGTATTGCTTTGGATAGGCAAGTCATCTTTCTTGGAGTTCTCCATGCTGAAATGCTTCAGCACCTTGTCCAAGTACGTACTTTGACTATGTCCTATTAGTATCTTACTCCTGTCTCTTAAAATCCTTATCCCTAGGATATAGGTAGCTTCTCCAAGGTCCTTCATAGCAAAACACTTCCCAAGCCAGGACTTGACTTCCTGCAAGGTCGAGACGTCATTTGCTATAAGTAATATGTCATCCACATACAACACGAGAAATCTAACTATCCTCCCACTAGCCTTGACATACATACAGGACTCATCCTTGCTTCTCGAAAATTCAAACTGTTTGACTTTCTCATCGAAACAAAGATTCCAACTGCGAGATGCTTGTTTCAATCCATATATGGATCTCTCAAGCTTACACACTCTATTAGGGTATCTTGCATCGACAAAACCCTCTGGCTGACTCACGTAAACATCTTCAGCCAACTTTCCATTAAGGAAAGTAGTTTTGACATCCATCTACCATATTTCATATTTATGAAATGCAGCTATGGCCAACATAACCCTTATAGATTTAATCTTTGCTATTGGTGCGAAGGTCTCATCATAGTCAACTCCATGAGTTTGAGTAAAGCCCATTGCAACTAGTCGCGCCTTATATGTGTGTACTTTTCCATCCATGCCGATTTTCTTCTTGAAGATCCATTTGCACCCGACGGTCTTTCGACCCGGTTCATTGTCAACCAAGTTCCAAAACATGATTATCATATATGGACTGAATCTCGCTATCCATAGCCTCCTTCCATTTAGCAGATTCAGGACCAGCCATGGCTTCCTTGTAGTTGTTAGGCTTATCCAAATTCACCAATGTACTATCACTGATAAATGTATCACCTTTTACAGTAATATGGAAACCATAATAATACTCAGGTGCAATCCTAACTCTGGTGGAATGCCTCAGAGGTACAGATTCGTCAATAGGTTCAACAGGAGTTTCTTCCTCGGGTTGATCGCTAGTGTTTGAGGTTCCTTCATCGATTGATACTTGAAGCTCTTCAATGTCAATTTGCCTCCCACTGTCCCCTTGGAATATAAGCTCTCTCTCACGAAAGGCCCTTCTCGTGACGAAAACATCATTGTCACTCAGTCGATAAAAGAGATATCCAAAGGATTTCTGTGGTTAGCCGATGAAAATACATCGCTTACTCTGAGGTTCGAGCTTGTCGTGAGTCTCGCACCTCACGAAAGCCTCGCAACCCCAAACTTTGATGTGATCCAAAGTGGGAACTTTCCCAGTCCTCATCTCATGAGGTGTTTTGGTAACCTCCTTTTGCAGGGACTAGATTAAGGATATGGGCAGAAGTCTCTAAGGTATACCCCCAAAACGAGATTGATAACGAAGCTTGACTCATCATAAAACAAACCATGTCCAACGAGGTTCGATTGCACCTCTCAGCCGTGGTGTCCTAGGAGGTTTCAGTTGTGAAACAATTCCACATTCCTTAAGATAGTTGTCGAACTCGATACTAAGATACTCTCCTCCTCGATCGGATGGGAGTAACTTTATCTTCCTGCCTAATTGATTCTCCACTCCTGCCTTAAAATCTTTGAACTTTCAAAGGTTTCTGACTTATGCTTGATTAAGTAGATATATCCATACCTACTTTAATCATCTGTAAAAGTCACATAGAAGCGGCTAGCATTTCTTGTGACAGATCTGAAGGGCCCACACACATCATTGTGTATGAGATCAAACAAACCCTCACCCATTTCACAAGTACCAGTAAAGGGTGACTTAGTCATCTTTCCAAGTAAACAAGATTCACAAGTGTCATCCGATTTCAAGTCGAATGATTCCAAGACTCCATCCTTTTGGAGTTGGCCTATACGCTTCTTGTTGACATGTCCAAGACGACAATGCCATAAGCATGCTTTATCCAAATCATTGGATGAATCAATATGTAACACATTATTTCCTAGGTTATCTACAACATTCATAGTTTCATACACACCGTTGCAAGGCAAAGCTTCAAAATAAAAGACACCATTATAATAAGCATAAATACCAACATTATTATTATTAAAAGCAAAGGTAAAATCTTGTTTATACAAACTGTGAAAGGAAATAATATTTCTCGTAATATCGGCAGAGAAACAACAATTATTCAAATCTAAATTTAAACCATTATTAATCAATAAAGAATAAACTCCAATCTTGGTCACAGACAACACTTTCTTATTTCCCATGATTAAGTTTATCTTCCCGTGATCCATATCCTTACTTCTTGTTAGTCCCTGCAAATCAGAACAAATATGAATACCACAACCAGTATCAAGGACCCAAGAATTAGCATATGATGTTTCATTAGAATGAATAGTGTAAATACATGCAATGGAGGGCTTGATTTTCCCACCCTTAATATCATGCAAGTCCTTTGGGCAGCTTCGCTTCCAGTTCCCCTTTTCATGGCAATGGAAACACTCTGCTTCCTTTGGATTGGTAGAGGGCACAACAGAACCAACTTTGGTTCCGCTAGAAGAAGATCCATCCTAGGACTTTGTTGGATTAGTGTCTATGTCCATAACTATTTTGGTATGTACTTGACCCTATTATGAGCATGGTCCTTTTGGGTTGCCTTCATCATAGCAATATGTAGGATGAATTAAGGAGAGAAAGGTTTAATTATGACTTGTTAATATATTATAAGAATAATATATTAAATGAGAAACCGAAATGTTTAATTAATATTAGTCAAGAATTAATTTTGTGGCTAAAAGAGATCAATTAAACTTAAGGGACTTACTGTGCAATTATAAGATAATTACATAGATGAGCTTATGGACTCCATAGAAGGTGGAGTGGACGAATTCTATGGGGAAACCCATTAGAAATCATCCAAGGCTTCTAAAGAAGGAGTCTATGGGCTGCTTAGGGCTTAAGCAGTCAAATTAGGGTTTCCTTGTTAGATAACCCTAATTGCCTAAGTATATAAGGAGCCCTTAGGCACCAAAAACATGGTTAACTGATTCCTTAGGGTTATTAGACGTTTTTTGGGTGCCTCCTCTCTTCTCCTTCTTCATCTAGTTGCTTAGTGGTGTTTGTGACTCCATTAGAGGTGCAGCACTTGAGGCACTAAGCTTTCTAAAGCTAAGGATTGATAGTTATTGTTATGTAACAATCTAAGGTCAGATCTAAACTCTATTTTATGTTAATATGATTAATTGTATTCCAGATCTAGGGTTTATAGCTTTGGATATTCAATTGCATGTTCATTAGACAAACTAGATCCAAAAGCTATTAGGGTTTGCATGTACACCATATGATTGATGTTTTGCGGAAAACCCATCAGTGGTATCAGAGCCTAGGGTTGTTTGTTTGATGTATTTGATGCGTTGGTTGATTATTCATGCTTAAAATCGAATTTTTTTTGGTTCTGGTGGCTGGACTCGCAGAGTCCATGGCTGAACTCGCCGAGTCCATAGTGAACTCGACGAGTCCATGCTTGACTCGACGAGTCGGAGTCACAGATGGAATGTAGATTTCGGGATTTTGACCTGTTTTAGTTGTAGATAATTACCTAAAACGTTTTATATTAATATAATCTGACTTTTATCAATATTTGGAATTTATCCTTGCCAAAATTGAAGATTATTAATATAATCTGACTTTTATCAATATTTGGAATTTAGATAATCTTTTGTTTTATTAGATAAATATTGATTATTTGTAATTTAGATTTGAATTATCATGTGAAAAAGTTTCAATTTCCTCCTTTAGGTTTTATAGTTTAAATTTAAACTTAAAAGTTTTGTTTTTGAAATTTAAATAGTTAAACCTCAATGTTTTGAAAAGTTTCAAAACTTGCCCTCAAGTTTTGATATTTAAAATTTTGATTAAAAGTTTAATTTTGAAATGTTTAAATTCTAAACCCCTAATGTTTTGAAATGTTTCAGAACCTACCCTCAAGTTTGGAATTTAAAAGTTGATTAAAAGTTTAATTTTGAAATTTTAAATTCTAAAAACCCTAGTAATTTGAAAAGTTCAAACCACAGCCTTATGGTTTTATTAATTAATTAAAGTGTATAATTAAAAAAGATTCAATAAACCATAAAGTTTTGGTTTACATTTAATTAAATTAAAAGTATAATTTACTAAATTAAACCACCCAGTATTTTAAAAGTGTAAAATACACCCTATACTATATATATAACATTAAAGTCTAATATTATATATATATATATATATATATATATATATATATATATATATATATATATATGAGTAAAAGTCAGTCTTACCGTTAGTAGGCCTCATTCACGAAGCTGGTCTATAAGGGGTGTTTAAGGAAATTGCCTATAAAATGGCGATTGAATGGGTATCCACTCTTACCCACCACACTCTTGACTAGTGGAGGACCGTTAGCCGAACAGGTAGGATAGGACAGAAACCTTCCATTATAAGTATAATGAAGTACAAAGTAACTAAATGCTTATACAAATTCCCAAATCATAGTTACTTTAGGCAAAATGTGAAATTGTATGCGAACCCATGGAATTACACTTCGTACCCTTGTGAAACGTTAGTGGAGCGTATGTGGTTAACCAGCACACTAATTTGGGGATAACATTGGTGGCGAAGGGTGGCTCGATGCTTATCATAAATCAATGGAGCGTGTGTGGCTAACCGGCACATTGATTAGGTGACAGTTGCATTGGGTGCACCATGTGATTCGTATGGTTATTCACACCTTATTTGTGATCCTCGGCATCCTAGTCACAAATTGTAGGGCATAATCGAGATTAAACAATCCATTAAAATTTTCAATGAATCTTAAAAGATCTAGGAGTTTCAATTCATTTAAAACTTAAACTTCCTTTTCGTTTTTCATGGTGGAAATTGGTAAATCGTCATTTACCTACCTTCAAATATTTTGCGACTAGATTACGACATCCCTCTTCTAGGTTGTAGAGTATTATGTTGGATCCTAGCTTGATGTTTCATTTGAGTGTTACATCAAGAATTCGAATCAACTTAACTTGAATTTTCTCCCATTTTGTAGATGTCTAGTTCTGACAATCATGGTCTTCCCAAATCCCATGGAACAAGCTTTCAAAATGAAGATGATGTTCCATGATATGATCGAGGAACAAGAGATCATGCTTCACTTCCTCCACCTCCTCCAATTGTTCTCCCTAACCCACAAGTTCAAAGGCTTGAAAAGTTCAAGCTCACTCAAGCCCTATTGGAAATTAAGCATGAAGATGGAAAGTCTGTGTGTGCACACGTCTTAGAGATGAAGTCGCACATTGATAGGTTAAGTATGTTGGGTGTCGAGACCTCAAGTGAGTTGGCTGTTGACTGGGTTCTTCAGTCACTTCCTGAATCATATGGTGAGTTCGTTAGAGAGTACTATATGATGGACCACGACATGACCCTCATTGATCTCACCTATTTGCTTATAGCTGCTGAATCAGCAATGATTTGGCGTGCTGGTCAAGCAAATTTGTCTGGTGAATCAAACTCCCAAACTTCAATGGATGTTGAAAATGATGACATTGGAGATCCAGAAAAGGTAAACTCTGAGATAGTCCCTTGTGTCATTCCAAAGGAGTCCATTTGCTTTTATTGCCAAGAGAAGGGACATTGGAGACAAAGCTGCCCTGTTTACCTGAGAGATCTAAGAGATGGGAGAGTCAACACATATGGCTCTACTTCAGGTAAAATCCATTAACTAACTCTGTAAGTTCCTATTTTTGATTCTTATACATGATTTGATAAGATTACATTTTGATGTTTTGCAAGATCGAAGAAAAGAAAGGAAGCTTAAGGAAGAAGCTACTGAATCTGATCACGAAGAAATGGATTTCGATCGCATGGATTCAAAGATCGGATTTTTGAGCTGCTACTTTAGAGTTAGGGTAGATTGCTAAGAAATATGTAATAGCATAGTTTTTCATTTGAATTGCATTGTAAGGACAATTTTTTTCGCAATAAAATGAATTTTGATTTTATCTAATTTATTTATCCTTGCAATGGCATGTCTGAAAAATTGATGTTTGAAGGTTTCTATTATTAGCAATAATGGATTTGATTCTTAATTATGTTATTTGTGAAGATGTCAAGAATTTACCAAATAGGGAGAGTTTCTCATCGCCCAAGATTCAATTAGACAGAAACTTGGAATCATACAACTTGGTTGCGTGATGAATGAGAAATTTCATATTTGGATGTTGGACTAATTCTTTGACAAAGTGTCAAGTGAAGGACTAGGAGATCGAGTACACAAGATTGTACGTTGATCAAGTCCACCACAAAATTGATAAAGATATTCGTCATGATTTACTAAAGTTTAGTAAATATGGTTATACTTATAAGATTGAGTATAACTCTGAGTTGATTGAAAGAGTTTCAATCAATAGCATAATGAATAAGAAGAATCTAGTAGGCAGAAAGATAAAAGTTTATCTATTCTAAGAAGAAGGGAGAGTAACTTTTATCGTGTTTTATGATAAGTTTTAATGATTAAGAACCATGTTTCAATTGATCCTCTAAGCGAGTCTTAGTGAAATTGCATGCCTAAGAAGAGGAATCGAGAATTGTAGAAATGGTTAAAATCAAGAAGTCAATCATACTTCGTTCCAATATCAAGTCTTAGAGTCAAGATTGTGACTTGGGTGAAAAAGTCTTAAGTAGGTTTGTAATACTTATCAAATGTAGAATAAGAAAGTTTCTTATTCTTGTACATTTGAAATTGGTAATTTGTAATGCCTTAGATAAAACAAAGACCAACTAGGACCAATTATGTGAAGTGTTTTGTCTTGATAAGAACTACACTAACTCTTGAATATTTGTTTTGTCTAGGAAAGTTTCCTGACAAGAGAATCATATATGTCAAGAGGTCAGTGGGAGTTGTAATGATCTTGAAAAAAGTTTCAAGAACAAATCAAGAATAAACCTTATCGATCATCACTAGCACACGACGTGAGGTTTACAACCTATCGTGTTGACATTATTTTGTTCTTGTTGATGGGTTTTAGTCATAAGACATCCTATGTGCTCAAACAAACCCTAATGCTTGGATCTAGGTCTCTCTATTGTACATGCTTTGAATCCAAGACAATAAACCCTAATTCTAGCATATGGAAATCAATATTAACATATAAATGGGTTTAAGTACATACCTTGATTGTTATATAGCAATAACAATCCTAATCCTCCTTGAATTGTCTTTGGAAGGCCTAGAGTCACAAGTGTCACTCCTCTAATGGCTTACAAACACCATAAGCAAGTGGAGAAGGTATAAAGAGAGAGGAGTGTGACATCCCCAAAATCTCGGCCAGAAACGACCGATTTTCATTTATGCTTTTAAATATTTTCAGAGTAAATCCTTTTGATTTGAAAGAGTTGCGGAATTTGTTCCCAAAAACAAAACATGATAAAACATTGTTTACCGAAGCATTTCATAAAAGAAATGTATTTTCATTATAATCAAAACTCGGGGTGTCATGTTCCGATACAGACCAATAAGCATAAACGAATACATTACAAGTCATATAACAAATATAAACATATGCAGACTTGTAAACAAAACAACTTGATGGTTCATCCATCTCATGCCCTTCCGCCACTACCTGTAATACAATTTAAAACTGAGTGGGTCAGGCTTGGGAGCCTGGTGAGCATATAGGGTTTTCAACCCACAATAAATATCATATTTAATTTTCACCAACCAACAATAACCCAATTACCCATTCCCGTTATTCTCACTTTAATGTCCCTAAAACAACTAACATAAGGGACCTAGTCTAAGAATATTTCATCGGGGCGACAACACATGCTTCGGGGGTACCTCAGCAATATAAGTCAAATAAGGCAACCATGAGGGGGATGGAGTACAGCGAATGAACACCCAAGTTCATTAACACCTACAGGTGGCGAACCTGCTAATGTTTCCACAAGACTGTCTAGAATAGCCAGTGGTCGTCATCTAAACTCCGCTAGATGACTCAATCAAACAACAACGAGGCCTCTCATCTGTTTATTACACACCAACTGTCTACCCATGTTCTACCCAACATATTAGTAGATAAAAATATACATTTGTATACATAGTTTAAAGAAAACCTGTATAGGATGCTTTAATCAACACATATATCACATAACAGATGAGGCACACACACATAACACATATCTCATAAAGAAATAAGCAGATCTATAAGATAGAAGAGAGTGAATACTCATTCACACATAACACAACCAAATATATACACATAGCACGTATTTTTATATAAAATACTTCGTATTATTGTATTAGAAGAAATAACTACACACTCACTTGATCAGAAGATGATCGGACAGCACTACGGCTTATAGAAGTAGTAATCCACAGCAGATCTGGAAGATCTTCTCGAAAATCGAACTTCTCACGGGCAGAGCTTCGACTCGGGAACCGCACTTTTCGGGATCTTCAGGATCTCGGGACTTGCCTCGGGGCTAGAGTATGATACCGGGACTTCGGGGTAGCTTCGGGGGTTTTTGCACAGAGCTTCGACACGAAAACGAGAGGGAATTGGCAAAAATACCCGGAACCCTCGCATCCTATTTATAGGAGGCTGGAGCCTCGGAGTACGCGGGGCGTACTGCGTTACGCGGGGCGTACTGCCCAAAACGTCATTGCTTACGTATCCGAAGTGCTCGAGTGCTAGTGTCGACATCCCTCGGAGTACGCGGGGCGTACTCGAGTACGCGGGGCGTACCTCGGATCAGATCGGTGACTCCTTCGGATAATGCTTCCGAATTTTGATTTAAATATAAATACAAAATGATTAATAAACTTCGGAAATTCATAACTTCTTCATACGAACTCCGTTTTCGACGTTCTTTATATCCACGCGAAGGTGAGACCATGCTCTACGACTTTCGTTTAGACTCCGTCGGCTAATTTTGACTTTATTTTTATTAATTATTTTTAATAGGCCGGGACAGAAACTTTCGTTATAAATTCATAACTTCTTCGTTTGACGTCCGTTCTCGCCTAACCTTTTATCGTTTCAATACCAACAATGAGATCTTCAATTCTCATTTAGATTGCTTCGGCTAACAACCGCTCGATCTCAAATCGAGTAAAACAGGCTGTATATCGCTAAGCCGGAACTTCGATAAATCATAACTTCCTCATACGAAGTCAGATTTGGGCGTTCTATATATATTCGGAAACCTCGTTTCAACTACTACAACATTAACCCAATATATTAAGTTTATTTTACACTTAAATTTTGACGCTTATTTTTATTCTTAATTAATCAAACCACATAATTAAGCAATTAAGCACAAAACACACAATACTCAAATAATACAATCTTATTATTTCAAAACGGGTTACAGAGGTTAACCTAGACTATTACATTGCTACAAATGGCAAGCCCGAAACACAGGCGTTACAATTCTCTCCACCTTAGAATGATTCCGTCCCCGGAATCACACATCAACAAACAAATGCGGATAGCGACTCAACATGTCACTTTCCGTCTCCCAGGTGAGATTCGGCCCATTCGTGTGTTTCCATCGGACAAGCACTAACCCAACCATTTTGCGTCGCAACTTCTTAGTCTTTCGGTCAACAATTGCCTCTGGTTCTTCAATCAACCTTTTGTTCTCATCAATTCTCAATTCAGAAATTGGAATTATATCGGGAACTTCTCCCGTGAACTTCCTCAAATAACACACATGAAAGGTGTTGTGAATTCCATTCAGTTCTTCGGGTAATTCGAGCTTGTAAGCTTGATTCCCAATCCTATGAAGGACTCTAAACGGTCCAATAAACCTTGGACTCAACTTTCCCCTTTTACCAAATCTTATAAGTCCCTTCCACGGCGAGACTTTAAGCAAAACCGAATCTCCAACCTCAAAAGTCATCGGTCTTCGCTTCTTGTCAGCATAGCTCTTTTGACGATCTTGAGCTGCTAACATTCTTTCCCTAATTATTTTCAACTTTTCAGCAGTTTGATGAACCAACTCTGGTCCCATAAACTGCTTTTCCCCAGCCTCAAGCCAACAAGACGGCGTACGACACTTTTGTCCATACAAAGCTTGGTACGGTGCCATTTTAATGCTCGAGTGAAAACTATTATTATAGGAAAATTCTACCAACGGTAAATGTTCATCCCAATTACCTAGGAATTCCAAGGTACATGCTCTCAGCATATCTTCAAGTGTTTGTATTGTTCTTTCACTCTGACCATCAGTCTGTGGATGGTAAGCTGTGCTTAAACATAACTTGGTACCCATTTCCTCTTGTAGACTTTTCCAAAACCTTGAGGTGAAACGGCTATCACGATCCGATACAATCGTTAACGGAACACCGTGAAGCCTCACAATTTCCTTCACGTAAGAATTCGCAAGCTTTTCCATAGACCATTTCTCCCTGGCCGCTATGAAATGCGCACTCTTAGTGAATCGATCAACGACCACCCAAATCATGTCGTGACCATTCTTTGTTCTGGGCAGTTTAGTGACAAAATCCATAGCAATGTCTTCCCACTTACCCATAGGCACAGGCAATGGTTCTAAACTCCCGTAAGGTTTCTGATGTTGTGTCTTGACTCTCGCACAAGTCACACACTCGGCCACATACTTTGCAACATCAAGCTTCATCGTCGGCCACCAGTAGTAGGGTTTCAGGTCCCTATACATTTTAGTGCTACCCGGATGAATCGAGTACATGGTCTTGTGAGCTTCTTCCATCAGAAGATCCCTAATTCCTCCTGACTTAGGTACCCAAATACGATCTTGGAATACCTTCAGTCCATGACCGTTAGTACCAAACACCAACGTTTTACCCAAACGTTCCTCCTTTCGGTCATTTTTCTCAGAAGCTTCCTCTTGAGCTTTCTTTATACTTTCCACAATAGTCGAGACAACTTCAATTCTCAACGCTCTTGGCCTCTTCCTTTCAAGATTGACCTTCCGACTGAGAGCATCAGCAACAACATTAGCTTTACCGGGGTGGTAAAGTATCTCGCAGTCGTAGTCTTTAAGTAATTCTAGCCAGCGTCGTTGCCTCATATTCAATTCTTTCTGATTAAAGAGGTATTGGAGACTCTTATGATCAGTGAAAAGTTTGCACTTCGTGCCATAGAGGTAATGCCTCCATATTTTCAGAGCGAAAACTACCGCTGCCAACTCCAAATCATGAGTCGGGTAATTCTTTTCATGCTCTTTCAACTGTCGAGACGCATATGCTATCACCTTTTCTCTTTGGGTCAAAACACAACCCAATCCAACACCAGACGCATCGCTATAAACAGCGAAGTCTTCGACTCCATCGGGTAGAGAAAGTATCGGTGCCTCGCATAGCTTCTTCTTTAACTTCTCGAATGCTTCTTTATGCTTCTCACTCCAAGCATAAGTAGCTCCTTTGTGGGTCAAAGCTGTTAATGGAGTAGCAATCGAAGAAAAGCCTTGGATAAACCTTCGGTAATATCCGGCTAATCCTAAAAAGCTTCGAATCTCCGTGGGACTTTTCGGTTGTTCCCACTTCGTCACAGCTTCAATCTTCGCTGGATCAACCATTATCCCTTCTTGGTTGACCACGTGACCCAAGAATTGGACCTCACGAATCCAAAAATCACATTTGGAGAACTTCGCATAAAGCTTCTCCTTCTTCAAAACTTCTAACACTTCTCGCAAGTGTCTGCCATGCTCCTCCTGGCTTTTCGAGTAGATCAGAATGTCGTCTATGAACACTATCACGGATTTATCAAGGAAAGGATTACAAACCCTATTCATCAAATCCATGAACGCTGCTGGAGCATTGGTTAGTCCAAACGACATAACCAAGAACTCGTAGTGTCCATATCTAGTTCTGAATGCAGTCTTCTCGATATCTTGCTCTCTTACTTTCAGCTGATGATATCCTGACCTAAGATCGATCTTCGAGAAATAGCTCGAACCTTGCAATTGATCAAACAGGTCATCAATCCTCGGCAACGGATATCTATTCTTTATTGTTGCCTTGTTCAGCTCTCTGTAATCGATGCACATTCTCATACTTCCATCTTTCTTCTTTACAAATAACACCGGAGCTCCCCAGGGCGATGAACTAGGTCTAATGAAACCTTTGTCCAATAACTCCTGAAGTTGCATCATCAGCTCCTTCATCTCCGTCGGTGCTAATCGATAAGGTGCTTTTGCTATTGGCGTGGTTCCTGGTAACAAGTCTATTCTGAACTCCACTTGTCTATCAGGTGGTAATCCAGGAAGATCCTCGGGAAATACTTCCGGATAATCACACACCACTGGAATACTCTGCATCACCTTCTTTTCTTTCTTAGCATCAATCACGAATGCTAAATATGATGTACATCCCTTGGTCAAACACTTTCTGGCTTTCATTAGAGAAATGATTCCAGAATTCACTCTGCGTTTGTCCCCATACACCATAAACGAATCTTTCCCAGGCGGGTTTACTTTAACTATCTTCTTCTTGCACAAAATTTCGGCATCATTGGCGCTAAGCCAATCCATTCCCAAGACGATGTCGAAACCATTTAGTTCGATAGGCAATAATTCCTCGAGAAACTTATTCCCATTAAGGTCGATCAAGACGTTTTTCATACGATGGCTAACAGGTACAAACTTGCCACTAGCTACTTCGACTAATAAAGCATTATTTAGTCTATCAACAGGCAAAGCTAGCTTTTTACCAAACTCATGCGAAATAAAGGAGTAGTTGGCTCCAGAATCAAACAATATATGAGCAGGTAATTCGTTTACGAGAAAGGTACCTGAAGCGACATCAGCTTCATCTTTCGCAGCCTCAAGTGTCATCTGGAAGGCTCTCGCCTTCGGCTTTGGTGGAATGTTGGGCCTAGCTGCCTCCTTCTTCTTCGGACAGTCTTTCAAAATATGCCCCTCTTCATTACACCCAAAACACATCCTTTTGTTGTTCGGACATTCATTGGCAAAATGTCCAACCTTTCCACACTTGTAGCAGGTTACATCCTCGCTACATTTCCCAAAGTGCTTTTTCCTACACTTATCACACCACTTCGCTTCGCCTCCTTTTCCTTCAAACTTTTTCGAATCAAATTTCGAAAATTTACTCTTCTTACTGGAACCAGATGTTCCTTTAAACTTCCTTTTCTCACCAACCTCAACCTTGTCGGTGGTTCTTCCCTTTATCATGTTCTCCACAGACTTGGCAGCCCAGATAGCTACCTCTAGAGTAAGTGCCTGACGTACCGGCACCTCGTACTCCCATGGAAGTCCCTTCGCATACCGATCCACCTTTGTCAGCTCGTCTGGAACGATACGCAAGGCAAACTCCATCTTATCGGTGAAGTTATTGGTGTATTCATCAACTGACATGCTACCCTTCGTCAATGTCAGAAACTTGTTCTCCAACTCCAACAGATTTTGAGCCGAGCAGAACTTGCGCTTAAACTGCACCAAGAACTCTGCCCATGACAATTGCAGTGGCTCGCTAGGGCTTAAGGTCTTCCCTAGAGTGTTCCACCAACGAACGGCTCCACCTCGGAATTGTCGCACGGCATAGATAGTCTGCAACTTGCCTCTACAGCCACATGTCATAAAGGCTAACTCCATTTCGGAGATCCAATCCATAACCCCAATCGGATCCTCCTTTCCATTGAAGGTCGATGGTTTACAAGTCAAAAAGTCCTTGTACTTGCATCCCATTCCATCATGGTTATCTTGCCTAACTATCGGTGGGTTGGCTGGACCAACAGACCCACTGAAGTTTCCACCTTCCGAGTGCCCTTCATTCAGTTCAGGCTCTTCCACACGAATCGACAGTTCTTCACGATTTTGTTGAAGCAACCGTCTAGTTTCATCCATCTGACGATCCAACATCGTCTGAATCATCAATTGCACACCAGCCATGGTTATTGGCTCAGGTGCTGCTGCTACGACAGGTATTGGCTCAATCACTGGTGGTTGATTCCTGTTTTCGTCAGCATTTCCAACTCCACTTCTTGTTCTCACCATTTTGATCTACACCGAATAAGGTGAAATTAGATCCTCAATCATGATAGATATTCAAATCATCCTTATCACTCCGAAACATTTACATGCTAGTTCTAATATCGTAGACGTACGCTTAGAATCCTACACACATAAGGTTTCTAGATCCGGTCGGCAACAGACCATAGATCCGAACAAATAATATCATATATGGCAACATATAACATTTAGCACATAAAGCATTTTAGGCAACTTTCCTAAAATAAACTAGTGCTCGTGTCTAAATCACAACAGACACACATCTCAAAACTTCACTTAGCATTCTAAGTTTAAGTCTAGAAATCCTACAAATTCCTAGTTCGCTTAAACTAATGCTCTGATACCAACTGTGACATCCCCAAAATCTCGGCCAGAAACGACCGATTTTCATTTATGCTTTTAAATATTTTCAGAGTAAATCCTTTTGATTTGAAAGAGTTGCGGAATTTGTTCCAAAAAACAAAACATGATAAAACATTGTTTACCGAAGCATTTCATAAAAGAAATGTATTTTCATTATAATCAAAACTCGGGGTGTCATGTTCCGATACAGACCAATAAGCATAAACGAATACATTACAAGTCATATAACAAATATAAACATATGCAGACTTGTAAACAAAACAACTTGATGGTTCATCCATCTCATGCCCTTCCGCCACTACCTGTAATACAATTTAAAACTGAGTGGGTCAGGCTTGGGAGCCTGGTGAGCATATAGGGTTTTCAACCCACAATAAATATCATATTTAATTTTCACCAACCAACAATAACCCAATTACCCATTCCCGTTATTCTCACTTTAATGTCCCTAAAACAACTAACATAAGGGACCTAGTCTAAGAATATTTCATCGGGGCGACAACACATGCTTCGGGGGTACCTCAGCAATATAAGTCAAATAAGGCAACCATGAGGGGGATGGAGTACAGCGAATGAACACCCAAGTTCATTAACACCTACAGGTGGCGAACCTGCTAATGTTTCCACAAGACTGTCTAGAATAGCCAGTGGTCGTCATCTAAACTCCGCTAGATGACTCAATCAAACAACAACGAGGCCTCTCATCTGTTTATTACACACCAACTGTCTACCCATGTTCTACCCAACATATTAGTAGATAAAAATATACATTTGTATACATAGTTTAAAGAAAACCTGTATAGGATGCTTTAATCAACACATATATCACATAACAGATGAGGCACACACACACATAACACATATCTCATAAAGAAATAAGCAGATCTATAAGATAGAAGAGAGTGAATACTCATTCACACATAACACAACCAAATATATACACATAGCACGTATTTTTATATAAAATACTTCGTATTATTGTATTAGAAGAAATAACTACACACTCACTTGATCAGAAGATGATCGGACAGCACTACGGCTTATAGAAGTAGTAATCCACAGCAGATCTGGAAGATCTTCTCGAAAATCGAACTTCTCACGGGCAGAGCTTCGACTCTGGAACCGCACTTTTCGGGATCTTCAGGATCTCGGGACTTGCCTCGGGGCTAGAGTATGATACCGGGACTTCGGGGTAGCTTCGGGGGTTTTTGCACAGAGCTTCGACACGAAAACGAGAGGGAATTGGCAAAAATACCCGGAACCCTCGCATCCTATTTATAGGAGGCTGGAGCCTCGGAGTACGCGGGGCGTACTGCGTTACGCGGGGCGTACTGCCCAAAACGTCATTGCTTACGTATCCGAAGTGCTCGAGTGCTAGTGTCGACATCCCTCGGAGTACGCGGGGCGTACTCGAGTACGCGGGGCGTACCTCGGATCAGATCGGTGACTCCTTCGGATAATGCTTCCGAATTTTGATTTAAATATAAATACAAAATGATTAATAAACTTCGGAAATTCATAACTTCTTCATACGAACTCCGTTTTCGACGTTCTTTATATCCACGCGAAGGTGAGACCATGCTCTACGACTTTCGTTTAGACTCCGTCGGCTAATTTTGACTTTATTTTTATTAATTATTTTTAATAGGCCGGGACAGAAACTTTCGTTATAAATTCATAACTTCTTCGTTTGACGTCCGTTCTCGCCTAACCTTTTATCGTTTCAATACCAACAATGAGATCTTCGATTCTCATTTAGATTGCTTCGGCTAACAACCGCTCGATCTCAAATCGAGTAAAACAGGCTGTATATCGCTAAGCCGGAACTTCGATAAATCATAACTTCCTCATACGAAGTCAGATTTTGGCGTTCTATATATATTCGGAAACCTCGTTTCAACTACTACAACATTAACCCAATATATTAAGTTTATTTTACACTTAAATTTTGACGCTTATTTTTATTCTTAATTAATCAAACCACATAATTAAGCAATTAAGCACAAAACACACAATACTCAAATAATACAATCTTATTATTTCAAAACGGGTTACAGAGGTTAACCTAGACTATTACATTGCTACAAATGGCAAGCCCGAAACACAGGCGTTACAAGGAGAGAGGTAGGAATTCGTCCTTAGGACTTCTTGCAAAGGCTTAGACGAATTCATGAGCCTTAGGGGGTTTATATAGGTGTAAAGATTAGGGTTTTAGTCCTTATCCTTATCTAGTTGCTTGCCCACCAAGCAACCATAAGATAAGTCTTAGAAAAACCCTTATCTCTTGGTCTTGAACGATTTCAAGGATATCCTTTTCCTTGAATTCGTCCATCCTTTAACAAGGATAACCATTGCCCTATTTTGCAACTATCACATAATTACAATTCAGCCCCTCTAGTTTATTTAATTACATTTGATCACAAAATTAATTCTTAATTAATTATTGACCAATATTAATTAAACAAATATGATTTCTCCTTCAATATATTATTCTTATAACATATTAATAAATCATAATAACCTCTCTCTCTTTATTTATTTCTCCAATCAAGTTGCTTTGGTGAAGGCAACCCAAAAGGACCATGCACCATCGGGTCAAGTACATACCAAAATAGTTATGGACTTAGACATTAATCCAACAGTATCCCACTTGGATAAGTCTAATAACTATTATGCGTATGACTTCAGATCCTGATCTGCAATCATCGCTTTCCAAAGCCGCTGTCAACTCTGATCCTATCAGGTATGCGTGTCCTTAGTTAAGGGATCATATATTCCTCCATTCTAGATATCATATGAGATATGATTTCAAATCATTCTCTTTGTACTATATCTCGATTTCTGATTTATGACGACTGACTAATTGAACAAATCAAATTAGCCCTAGCCCGGCCGAGCATTTACGTTTGTCGTCACTAAACCATCGAGGGGCCCAAATACGAAGCCTCCCACATTCGACGGAGTTCAGGACCCGATTGTTGCTTTGAGATGGTTATCAGACGTGGAGGGGTGTTTCTCCACGATTTTATGCCCTGCTGATCAGAGGGTGAGGTGTGCTCTGAACCTATTGAGGCTCGGGGCGAAGGATTGGTGGAGATTGACCACGGGGTCATATTCCGATGTGCAGAGGGCTGCGGTTTCATGGGATCAGTTCAGAGAGATGTTCAATACTCGCTATGTTCCGCAGGATGAGAGGGAGAGATTGGCTCGGGAGTTCCTTGAGCTGAAGTAGGATTCGGAGTCGGTGACTGAGATCACCAGGATGTTTATTGAGAGGGCGATGTTTTGCCCTGAGTTCGCTTCGGAGCAGGCTCAGATGTCCCGACATCTGAGTATGCTCAAGGGGGATATCAGACAGTTCATGTCTGCGCAGAGGTGCGAGACCTTGTTGGAGTTGCAGGAGGCCGCCATGCGGCGTGAGTTAGAGGTTGAGCTGCAGTTGCGTGAGCTGAGGCAGGCTCCGATGCAGTCGCAGCCGGCACCGAAACAGTCCAGGACCGTTGATGTTAGAGTGGGGGATCGGAGCGGCCACACTTGTGGGAGTGTGGGAGGGGTCACACCAGAGTTTGTTGGTCCGGCGGTGCATGCCGCATGTGCGGAAAGGAGGGGCACTATGCGCGGGATGGTTGGCAGTCAGTGCCGATTCGGGATTTGAGTATTTGTTATCATTGTCGGCAGTCAGTGCCGATTCGGGATTTGAGGATTTGTTATCATTGTCGGCAGTCAGTGCCGATTCGGGATTTAAGGATTTGTTATCATTGTCGGCAGGTTGGACATTTGAGGGTCAACTTTCCACAGCTTTCTACAGGACCGGTGCAGGCTCTAGCACCGGCCACCTTGAGGAGTTCAGGAGGAGGACAGGATGGAGCGGAGCCCCAAGGGCTCAGGGTCGTGCTTATCAGCTTGCGGCAGAGGGAGTCGGAGCAGTGTCGGGGGCAGCTGCGGGTATGTTGCTTTCTTGATGTCTTGTTATCTTGCGTTTATTGTGGCGTATTGTTTGTGCTGATATCTTGTGTGGATTTCGATGCGGTATTCGTTGTTTCGCGGGTTTGGCATGGTTATGGAATGGTGTTTCGGGTTTTTGTTTTGGTATCTGATGTGCACAAAAGTACCCACTAATTTTAATATTTATAACCTAACAAACTTAACTATCTATGCACTTATAGGCAGTGTACCTAGTCAGATTACAGTATAGCTTGGGTAAGTCGGGTGTCGATCACAGGGAACGGTGTTCTAATTAATTTACTTACTATTAAATTAACCTAATTTATTAACAAATTTAATAAAGGGTTTTATCTGATTTTACAAGATCAGATGAACTTAAATCCAATTCAATAAGTAAAAACACACACTCTTGTTTAGATTGAATCCACTTTTCCCTTATGGCTAGCTAACAATTACGGATTACTAAGTTGGTTTTTAATTATATTAGTAATTTAGTTCTATCTCACCAATATTTAACTAATTCATGTCAAACCATGTATGTTCACACATAATTAAACACAGAACTAATTATAGTTGTAAATATGCTATATAAGATTTGTTGTGTAAACGCAATTATGATCACAATTCTCGTTCTCTAACACAGCTAAACTTTATTTATTCTAATTATTAACTAAGATTGGTCAATCCTAGCTCTAACAATTCAATGTTCACTAAATTATTAGGTAAACAGGTTCATGCAGTTTAATGGTCACTAAGCTACACAGAACATGTAATTAAACAATTAGATAAACAAACATTAACATGCTAGGTCATACAAATCAAACACAAGCAAATTTTCACCAACTAAGCTTAATCCATAATCATATAACTATTCATAAGTTCAAAGCTTCATCTAGCTAAACAAGAGTAGCTAGATTCAGCTGCTCATCATAGTAATTAAACTAACACAGCTAAAACTAATGAAAGACATGTTCTAAAAATAACCTTTACTTCTTTTGGTGTTGAAAACCCTCTTCCAGAGCCTTTCTTTCGTTCTTATTTGTCTTCTGGAACTCTTTTTCTTCTGCCAAAAGTCTCTCTTTTCGTAATAATCAGGATAACTTATATAAGCCTTAAAAACTCGCGCCACGTCGTGGCCAGATCTCGCCACGTCGTGGGCTTCAAGAAATCCGTATTCTTCAAGGAAATCCTCCGCGTCGCGATGCTTATCTTCTGGAACACCCATGCCACGTCGTGGGCTTCATCGCCACGTCGTGATTTTAGCTCTTATCGTGAATTTATTATTTTCTTGTCTTCCAAGCCTCCCATGTTCCCCATTTTGTCACCTTTGGTCCCTTTCTTCGAAAATCCTTTGTATTGACTGAAAATAACAATTTAAACTCATAAGTATCATTATTCTAAACATATTATCAATTTATTAATAAAAATGTACTTAAATACTGCCTAAAAATAAGTGTAAATATGGCAATATCAAAATACCCCACACTTAGGCTTTACTTGCCCTCAAGCAAATTTCAACTTAATTCTTAATTACTAAAACTACACAGAACAATCCGACTCTAGTTCAGCCATTATGCCAAAACCTCAACGCATGCATTTGTGTCTAAAATTCTCCTAAAGTACCCCCATACTTTAAATACTCACAATCTTCATAAACACTCACCCACTTTTTCCGAACAATGCTCATTTTACGCAACCCTCCGAATCCATCCGCAGAAAACCTCCCAACCTCAAGGTATTTTTAGATGAGCAACCTAAGCGTACATAAACTAGAATTACAATTTTTCGATACCACTATGGAGCTCTATTTGAATTCTTCATTTCTTTGACATTTGATCTTTAGTTTCTTTGAATTCACCACCTTTGTTTGATTTTATTGGGTATCTTCAACTTTTTGGATTTCTTCAGAATTTTGATCTTTTGATCTTCACTTTATTTGCTCCAAAATTCTTCAAACTTTACTCGTAATTCTCTCTCTTTTTTTTCACATGTAACTCACTTTTTTTCCACTCAAAACCCTACATGCTTAAGCAGAGGCGCTCAACCTCAACCTTTATTGGTTAATGATAATAATTTTCCTGGATACATTTCAGGTTTACGCTGCTAAACATATTACATCCCTCAAACCAAGCGGGGTTATGTTTTTGTTCCATGATTTCACTAAAATAAGGGAGGCCACAAATGCACTATAACGTGTATTGGCTCAACTAAACATTTGAACTTTCATCGGATCATCCCGCATAATACTAGCAATTATAGCTCAAATTATCAGTACTAGATTCAATTAATTTTAATTTTCCAAATTTTCTAGCAATTTACTTTTTCTACCCCTACCCCACACTTATTTCATACAATGCCCTCATTGTATGTATAAAACAAATCAAAATTAAAGACAAGGGAGAAAAAGGAACAGACTCCCCTGGGATAGTGGCGTGAGCATCTCCAAAAGCGTGGACAAAGTACAATTGGACTTCCAAAAATCGAAACTCGGTGGAAAACTGGTTGAATACGTAAATAAACCACGAACCGAACTCGAAACGTCAATTCGTCAAAGTGTGTATTTGTAAGGAAAAATGTGGCAATGATAAACTGGATCTCGTCGTGATATGGGTTGAAACCGCAAACACCAAAAAAACTAAACTACCAAAAATTGCAAGAGCACCACGACGTGGCACAAGAAGTCCATGTCGTGGAAACTGAACCTCAGCAGAAAATGAGTTGTTTGCTTTATTTACTCTAGCAGCTTTGACCAATGGCTAACTGGTTGCCGACGCTTCTATGCAAATATATTTCCCAACTATAACCTCTCTCCTAATAGACCCCACACTTATCTCGAATTGTGGTTCCGACTCACGACTCTTAGCTTCTTTGACTAGACAAACACGACTCGAAAGTTAACCTTCTATGCTCCTTAGAATTCCAACGCTAATCTGAAAAATTAGATCAACCCAAAAGAAAAATAAAGTAACATAATAGTCTTAATAAAGTTTTACATCACACACTAAAGTTAACATAAAAAAAACTACTCAAAAACAGAACAAAAGAAATAAAATCAATCATCATCTTGATCTTGTGCTCCACTCGGCCCTGCTCCATCATCTTGTGGACGCCATAGCTCCTCCCATGTCGGAAAATAGGGATATTGTGGTGGCATAGAAGGTGGTCGGGTCACACCCAAATGTGAATAGATACCCTCAGTAAGCTGGGTATGGTAAATAGCATGACCTCGTAGATTATCCAAATATGTTCCCACCCGACTCTAAAAAGGGTCGGTGGGCACTCCTTGCACATACTGCGAAGCAGCACGCTCTCGTTCGACCTCCCCTCTAGCCCGCACATTCCGACGCCTCGACCTAGCTGGTGGCTGCTGTCCCGGCTGCACTTCCTCCTGTTCGTCATCGATCGGTGGTATAACAAAGCGACCCCCGATATTCACCACCGCGCGCATCACACCCAAGACTTGAATGGTCAAGTCTGTGTCCGGGAATCGAGTGAGATTCCTCACAAAGTCAGGGTTCAAAATTTGATATGACCTAGCCAGGCGAGTAACCAAATGCCCCCCAGTAATCGGGCTCCCAGGCCTAGAATTGGCCACTTTCTTCCCCATAAACCTTGCCAACATATAAGGCAGATCACAACAAACCCCCGGGGTAATAAGTGTCCATAAATAAAATAGATTCTGGATGGGGACCTTATCACCATGATGCTTGTGATTGATTAAAAACGTGATAAGGCGGTGCAAAAATCGGAACACAGGATTCCGTATTTGTGATTCACTCGAGTCACGAGTGTTGTACTCATGGTTAGAAATGCCCCGCCAAAACTGCACATCCAAAGTACCCGGAGTACCCAGAGTAAAATCCCGCACACATCCAAGCAAGAAAGGAATAAAAAATGGAGATTGCGTCTCCACTTCCGTATAGAGCCCCATACGCCAAGCAAACTCCCGAAGACTACACTCACGATATACACCTCCAAGACGAAACACAAGTGCCCTATTGTAGGTGACATCAAGGGTGCGCTCTTCAAAACAAACGGTAGAAAAAAATTCTACCGACAATTCCCGGAACACGGGTTCTTGAATGGCGAATAGATTCCTCCACCCGTGACAAGTGAACGAAAATTGATCTCCAACATAAGTCTTCGACCAATAACGTTCCAGCTCCACTACCATTCCCACTCTAGCCAGCCATCCCCAATCAATAATTGGGGCTATTGCAAACTCCCTATTGTATAACCATCCAAGTCGATTCTCGTAGGTTGTTAGCAACGGTCGGGGAATGTTTTGAGGGAATTGATATAGAGGATGTATGCTTGATACATCTATCGGGCCCTCTTCCTGCTGGACAGCTCGTCGTGGTCCCATTTCTGCAAACAAGAGCAAAGCAAAGCAGCAAACAAATAACACATTAAAACATATATAAGGGCCTGCCAGAAGTCACGACGTGGCCAGGCTGCGCCACGTCGTGGAGCTTGTCGAACCCAGATGCTGAATCGGACATGTTTACGTGCGATTTCCATAAAAATAATTCTTGGGGTTTGTTCCTATGGACTTTTAAATAACATGGAAACTAAAATCGGACACTAGATTCAACCAATTTCGTGAATCATTCAAACCCTAATCACGACAACTTGAAATTGGAAGAAATAATTGCAAAATAATAAATAAAACACGTACCAAATGGAGTAATTAGCAAGATCTTGCAACGAATTTAGAAGTATAATAAGAAATTGGCAGTAGGGTCGTGATGTTCCCGTGAGTGCGGCAGTCTTCCAAGTGGGGGATAAGGGGTTTCTCGGTCAAAGGGTTTTAAGCGAATGGTCCCCCCCTTATTTTTAAAGGCCACGACGTGGCGGGCTTTGCCCACGTCGTGGACCTTAAATTTCCTCAGATCGCGAATTATAATTAAGCCCACGACGTGGCTGGCTATGCCCACGTCGTGAGAGCTGTCAGATGCCAAATTTTAATAATATTTATCTAATTAACTAATTTATTTGCAAATATTTCATTATTTAAAGTCCCCTACAGCTATTTCTCTGCTTATTACCGGTTTTTAGATGATGAATTGATGTCTTTCCTAATTAAAGAAAATAAAAAGAAAGAAAAAAAAATTGCAAACCAAACTCGGGTTGCCTCCCGAGAAGCACTTCTTTTTTCTTGGAGTCTTGAGCTGGACTCCGTGCCTTCTATGTTGATTCTTCGGAAGAGTCTACCACCAGGATCTTTTGTTCCTTGAACCGCCGTTTATAAGCTTGAACTCTCCTTTTATACGCCTTCTTTGAATTTTCTTTTTTAGTTTTTCCATCTTCTTCATGCTTTCGTTTTGTGCCCTTTGTGTGTTCCTTGCTCTCCATAGCGTTCCCCTCTTCTTTCACCTCCGACTTGTTTCTTTTGAAGTGACTTCCTCTTCATCACTTGTCATTTCCTCGTCCTCTTTGCTCACCCAAGAAGGTGGGTTCTTGTAAGCTATGACTTCAATCAAATACGGAACAGATGCCCTGGGTTTTGTCCTCTTGGCTTGATGAACTACCTTTATCTCTTCTTCCATATGCTTTTCCAACTCTTCTAGTTCATTCTCCTCATTAATCGTGAACACCTCTTCTTTATCTTCTTGAAAGTCATTTCTTATCCCGAAGACTTCTTGTTCATCTCCAACCCTCAAAGTGAGCTTGGACTCGCGGATATCAACCAGGGCACCAGCAGTGTTAAGAAATGGCCGACCAAGGATTATCGGAACATCCGTGTCTTCTTTCATGTCCAAGACTACAAAATCTATTGGAAAAACAAATTTTCCGATTTTCACCAAAATATCCTCCACTATGCCTCGGGGTTGTGTCACCGAACGGTTCGCCATGTGAATCTTCATCTTTGTAGCCTTCATCTTCTGAATCTCCAATTTTTGATAAACTGAAAAAGGCATTAGATTAATCCTAGCCCCGGAATCGGCTAAAGCATTAACCTTCATTTTATTCCCAAACTCGCATGGAAGAGTGAGGCGTCCAGGATCCCCCATCTTTTCTGGTGTTTCTCCCAACACAACTTTTGAAATTTGCTCACTTAGAATCACTGTAGACTGTTTCTTTAATTGCCTTCGCGTATCTATCAAGTCTTGCAGTAATTTCTGGTTCTCGGAAGCTTTGTATAAGGACTCAACAAAGGGAGTATTAATTGGAATCCCTTTCACATGCTTCACAAACTCTAAATGTTCCTTCTCCAGTTGACTAAGTGCTGCACGGGTGGGAAATGGCATAGGTGGATGATAATCTGGAATAGGCTCTAAAGATTTTTGCTCAGACATGCGCCACATCGTGGCCAGAGGCGTGCCACGTCGTGGCGAGCCTGGTTCAGCATTCTTTCCATTTTCGATCCTTGATTTCTTGGGCTGCTGCGGTTGTTCTTCCAACGCCTCCAGGAACTCGGATATTGTATCTTCTTCAGTATCGATGGCCATTACGTGAGATTGGGCTTTTACTTCGGGATTCTTCGGGGACAATTTTTCATGGAATAAAGTGGCTAGTTGACCAAGTTGTACTTCAAGGTTATGGATGGATGCTTGCTGGTTCTTCATCAATGTTTGTTGTTCCATGATAGCAGAATCCGTGGCATCATGTCTCTTTTCCGAAGCCTCCATAAACTTCATCAAAATGGTCTCTAGGTCGGGTTTCTTCTCGATTGGTGGCTACTCCTTTTGGTAAAAGCCTCGACCTGTCTGCCTATACTTCTCTTCTTTTTGCTTTTTATACTCTTCATATGGCAGCCACTCCTTCTTTGGTTTCCTCCAGTCGTCATCAAACTTATCCCCACTAGAGTAGCACACTTGAGCTTTTCTGTTCCCAGACTCATCCATATTGCAGTCCTTGGTCAAGTGTGGACCACTGCATCGCTCGCACCCCACTCTTATGGCATGTATCGACTGGTCCAGTTGTGTTATCCGGCGATCCATGTTATTTAGCATGGCCATGACAGCTGCAATTTCTTCAGTTTGGGTCCCTCCACCGCCTTTACTTCCGTCTTGCCTCGGGTTATGGTATTCGCGGGAGTGTTTCGCGAATTCTTCGATGAGCTCCTTGACTTCCCTTGGATTTTTCTTTGTCAACGGTCCTTGAGAATCAAGGAGTTGTCTTGTCATTACATTGACCCCATCATAAAAGATTGACATCTCTTGCTGCACATTTAGGTCATGTTGAGGGCAATTTCTGAGTAAGCCCTTGTACCGCTCCCATGCTTCGTATAGTGACTCCCCCGGTTGTTGCTCAAAGTTGGCTATCGCCTTCTTGAGTTTGGCTATCTTGGATGGCGGGCAGAACTGGTCCAGGAATTGCTCACGCACTTGAGCCCAAGTGGTTATTGTACCTGGTGGGAGTGCTTTTAACCACTCCTTAGCAGCTCCTTTGAAAGTGATGGGAAGCATCCTAAGCAAGACTGTATTTCTGGTGACATTTGGGACATTAAAGTAATCAGCAATGTCGTTGACTTCGTCTAGATGCTTAAAAGCATCTTCATGATCCTTCCCGAAAAATGGGATGTCCTTCAGTGCTGTCAATATGTGTCCCTTTAGTTCGAATGTGGCAGTGGCAGGAATTGCGGGTTGGACTAACCCAGGACCCATATCATCTCGGATCCGCTTTTTGTATGCTCCCATGGACATTTCTTCAATCGCTGCCATCTCGTTCCTTGGCTCGTTCTCGGGTTCACTTGTGTGTTCTTCAAATTCTGGCTCGGTATCGCTTTCGGACTCGGTTTGCACGGGTGTGTGATCCAAATGCTCAAGATTGCTCTTGTGCTTTGCTGGTGAGCTGGACTCTCCTGTCTTCTTTCCCGACTTCCTAGAAAAGGTTGACTTCAATTCTTGCAAGGGTGTCTTTTTCTTGTGAAGTGCAGATTCGGGGTCTTCCAGTGGTGGCACCAAGTGTGTGTTTGAGCTTCTGGTCATGAACTCCTGCAACTTGCTAAACTAAAACGTAAAACTGAACTAAAATAAGAAAAACTAACTACCAACTAAAAAATTTAAAATAATTTTGCCTGTCCACGTCGTGGCAGGTATGTGGCCACGTCGTGGACTCTGTAAAAAAATTTTTATTTTTATTTTTATTTTTTTTTTATTTTTGCTGAAAAATTAACTTTTTGTGGCTGTGACTCCACAAGAAGGATCGATTAATTTAATGCAAATAATTAAACTAAAAACTAAGCCGTTCCCCGGCAACGGCGCCAAAAACTTGATGTGCACAAAAGTACCCACTAATTTTAATATTTATAACCTAACAAACTTAACTATCTATGCACTTATAGGCAGTGTACCTAGTCAGATTACAGTATAGCTTGGGTAAGTCGGGTGTCGATCACAGGGAACGGTGTTCTAATTAATTTACTTACTATTAAATTAACCTAATTTATTAACAAATTTAATAAAGGGTTTTATCTGATTTTACAAGATCAGATGAACTTAAATCCAATTCAATAAGTAAAAACACACACTCTTGTTTAGATTGAATCCACTTTTCCCTTATGGCTAGCTAACAATTACGGATTACTAAGTTGGTTTTTAATTATATTAGTAATTTAGTTCTATCTCACCAATATTTAACTAATTCATGTCAAACCATGTATGTTCACACATAATTAAACACAGAACTAATTATAGTTGTAAATATGCTATATAAGATTTGTTGTGTAAACGCAATTATGATCACAATTCTCGTTCTCTAACACAGCTAAACTTTATTTATTCTAATAATTAACTAAGATTGGTCAATCCTAGCTCTAACAATTCAATGTTCACTAAATTATTAGGTAAACAGGTTCATGCAGTTTAATGGTCACTAAGCTACACAGAACATGTAATTAAACAATTAGATAAACAAATATTAACATGCTAGGTCATACAAATCAAACACAAGCAAATTTTCACCAACTAAGCTTAATCCATAATCATATAACTATTCATAAGTTCAAAGCTTCATCTAGCTAAACAAGAGTAGCTAGATTCAGCTGCTCATCATAGTAATTAAACTAACACAGCTAAAACTAATGAAAGACATGTTCTAAAAATAACCTTTACATCTTTTGGTGTTGAAAACCCTCTTCCAGAGCCTTTCTTTCGTTCTTATTCGTCTTCTGGAACTCTTTTTCTTCTGCCAAAAGTCTCTCTTTTCGTAATAATCAGGATAACTTATATAAGCCTTAAAAACTCGCGCCACGTCGTGGCCAGATCTCGCCACGTCGTGGGCTTCAAGAAATCCGTATTCTTCAAGGAAATCCTCCGCGTCGCGATGCTTATCTTCTGGAACACCCATGCCACGTCGTGGGCTTCATCGCCACGTCGTGATTTTAGCTCTTATCGTGAATTCATTATTTTCTTGTCTTCCAAGCCTCCCATGTTCCCCATTTTGTCACCTTTGGTCCCTTTCTTCGAAAATCCTTTGTATTGACTGAAAATAACAATTTAAACTCATAAGTATCATTATTCTAAACATATTATCAATTTATTAATAAAAATGTACTTAAATACTGCCTAAAAATAAGTGTAAATATGGCAATATCAGTATCCGTTGTTCCCTGAAGGTTGGTATGGTTATAGTTTGGTGGTTATTAGTCAGTACTTTAAGTGGGGGAGAATTGGAGAATTCTCCGGGAGATCGATGAGTATGTGAGGGTGCTTAGCTGTTGGGATTCAACAGTGTTCTGTCAGCTCAGAGAATAGGCTGACGAGAGCGAGTTTCGGGTGTGCGGGGCGGGATACAGACCTAGGGCATTTGATTGTGGAGGCCTGGGAGCAGGCCGGGATCAAGTTTGAGTAAGTAACCGGGGTTATGTGATCAGAGTATTTGTATGCTTGATGTACGTGATGGGTTGTACTGCATTAATCCTACGGGATTTATGTTGTGCATGTTTCTAGAGTTGGAACCGGAAGGTTCCCAGAGTTAGAACCTGAGGGTTCACAGAGTTTGGGTGTACGGACCCACAGAGATATAGCCTCGAGTGGCTAGTGTGTGTTATGAGAGTCGGTCCAGTCATGCTAGGGACTCTGATGGTATTGTTGGATCAGTTGAGATTTCGGATTGTGTATGTTGCAGTGTGATTACATTGGAAGGTCTGGCCCCGGGTTAGTGATTTTGTTTAGTTGAGGTAGTGATTTTGTGGAGTGGAGAGAGTGCATGGGCTTGAGAGCCCCTGCAATGAGAGCCAGAGTATGTGAATAGCGGTTACGCAAAAGGGGTGGTGTCGCTTGGGGCGAGCACCGTGGCACCGGTTGGGGTGGAATTATGGCCAAGAGGGTTCCTTGGAAAAGGAAAAGAGAAAGGTGTGTAACTCCGAAGGGGAGTGCAAGTTCACGAAAGTGAAAGCTGCAGAGCAGAGTTATGGTTAGAGTATTTCGAGTATGGTTTTGAGCATCGTGTTCGCGGCAGTGAAGTAGGAACCCATCCGGTTTGGGATGTCTGTTGAGGCTCAAAAGGGATGCAGGGGGAGAGAGAATCTTGAATTCTCAGGGTGATTCTGGTCAGGGTATAGGTTGGATATTAGTGGTTCATCCTGGGAGATGTTCGAGGATATCATCAGTGTATCGGGTCTTCCAACCTGTGGGTGTTGGGGCTAGTTCAGTATGTGTATGTGATTGCAAGAGGAGAACTCGTAAGAGTTGCACTGAGAGTGAGAATGGGTCTCTCAGTCGGTCCGGAATGGACAAGGTGGGCTTTGGATCGGGGATCCGGTGGTTCATAGTTTCCTAACCCTTATGGGTCGAGTGATCGTTGAGATTTAGAGCAGAGTTGCATCTTGGGTTATTCTCGGTTACGGAGAGTGATGGGCAGTACAGAGATCGTGCTTCAGTTAACAGAGCAGATTCAACAGGTTAGACAGAGGTTATTGACCGCCCAGAGCCGACAAAAAAGTTATGCAGACAGACGCCGGTTCGAGCTTGAGTTTCAGGTCGGCGACTTCGTACTTCTGAAGGTCTCTCCTTGGAAAGGAGTGATTCGATTCAGGAAGAGGGGCAAGTTGGGGCCCCGGTATATTGGGCCTTTTCGTGTGGTTGCGAGGGTAGGCCGGGTGGCCTACCGTTTGGAGTTGCCAACGGAATTGAGACAGATCCATGACACTTTTCATGTGTCACAATTGAGAAAGTGTATAGCCGATGAGTCGGCAGTGGTGCCATTAGAGGACATTCAGGTGGATGCGAGCCTGAATTATGCCAAGAGACCAGTGGCCATCAAAGATCGGAAGATCAAGGTTCTGAGGAATAAGGAGATACCTCTGGTGTTAGTTCAGTGGCAGCACCGGAAGGGTTCGGAAATGACCTGGGAGCCGGAGCGTGAGATGCGGAAGCAGCATCCAGGGCTATTTTCAGAGTGAGACTTCGAGGGCGAAGTCTAGTCCTAGTGGGGGAGAGTTGTAACAGCCCGGAATTCTAAGTATTGTAATAATTATGATTTTGGGTGTTTTAAGAGGGGACTCGGCGAGTTGGAGCTCAGACTCGCCGAGTAGGATCGTAGATCTGGTCGCGGGTTCGCGACTGGACTCGGCGAGTCTGCGCTGTTTAGCGAAACCCTAACTGTCCAGGTTTGGGACATATATAAGGGGCCTTATGGCCATCATTGTTCACCCTAGTCCTGTGAGTGAAACCCTAATTCGATTGTGAGCATCTGGAGCAAGGTAGAAGACCATTATTGATCTTGGAAGTGTTATTTTGCTAGAAGGAGGAGGCTTGGTTAAGGGAACAACAGGAGAAGTCACATTCTGAGGGTTGGGGACACAGAGCAACATTATTCAGGTAATAATTTCGAGTTGATCCCTTCTATGTTGATGTGTATATGGATTTAGGGTTTATTGAACCCTTTTGTGGCTAGATTGAGTGTTTCCTTAGTCCCCCATGCGATTGGAACCCTATATTGGGACCCTTGGAAGTCCAGAATGTCCCATGCCTGAGCTTTTCGGGAATCAATGGAGGTTTTGGATTGGAATCCTTATGCCTTAGGTCAAAATGTAAATTATGAGTCATGGGGTGTATTATGAGCACCGAAATGAGGACCTTACGTGATGAACCAGTCTAGGAAGGTCGGACCTATGAATTGTCGGAGCAAATCCGACCTTAGAAAGCAGTTTGAGCGGTTTCATGGCATGGACTCGCCGAGTCCGATGAACAGACTCGGCGAGTAGCTTGAAGATTAATTGGGACTCGCTGAGTTGTTCTTCAGACTCGGCGAGTTGAGTCGGGGTGGCCCCGCGATTCTTCTAGGAGGAACTTGTCGAGTCAAGGGGAATACTCGACGTGTAGAAAGGGAATCTTAGAGAATCGGTGAGTTGAGGGCGAGTGGACTCAGAGTTGTTGAACTCGGCGAGTCTCGTGGTGACTCGGCGAGTTAGATCGCGGATTGAGGGAAGTTCTGAGTATGGAGACTCGGCGAGTCATAGGGTTGACTCGGCGAGTAGGGTCAGTCAGGGGTTGACTTTGACCTTGTCTTTGACCAAGGGTTGATCAATGGTTCTAGGGGTATTTTGGTAATTGTTGATTATTGTTGAGTTCAGTGCATTGGTGGCTGTCCAGAGGTGGAGACCGTATCAGTGATTGGAGCAGCTTGAGCTATCTGTCAGTCGGCAGTTTCGAGGTGAGTTATCCTCACTATTTCACTAGGGTTTATGGCACCAAGGCCAACCCTTTTATCGGATGGAAATCCGGGTAGTTGTCAGTTGTTATGATATGGGCCGGAAGGCGTTATATGTTGCAGGCCGAAAGGCATTACATGTTGTGGGCCGGAAGGCATTGCTATGTGGACCGGAAGGTCATGGCCTGGAAAGGCGTATGTGTGCATTTAGTATGTTGACTGATTCGTAGGGTGATGTTATGCTAGTGACCGGCTAGGCCGGTATCTTGAATAGAGTAATGCTATGTTATGAGGTCTGTTGATCGATTGCTGACTATGAACTGTTATATGATTATGTGTTATGCGTATGATTGTTAGACCCGGGGTGTGACCCGATATGCAGGGTCGTTCTATGTCCTGTTAGGTTATGTATGCTTTTATGCTGATATGTATGCTTATTATGCTGTGGGCCGGAAGGCAATATGTTATGGGCCGGAAGTCAATATGTTATGGGCCGGAAGGCATTGCGTTATGGGCCGGAAGGCGATATGTTTTGGACCGGAAGGTCGTGGCCTGGAAAGGCGTATATGTGGTTGGTATTTTGGGGGTATCTCACTAAGCTTTCGGGCTTACAGTTGTGGTTTTATGTTTTCAGGTTCTCAGGAGTCTGTGGCAAGGCAAAGGCGTGATCGTACCGTTCCTCGCGTTGGTGTTTTATGATATGAACCTGGGAAAATACTCTGTTAAATAATGTATTGAAAACCTTTTTGTAACAACGTTATTAAAATGGGTGGTTTTGAAAAGTTTTAATTGTTTTGAAATTTTGGTCGTTACAAAGCAGCTCACCCTTTCATATCAATATACCTTTCATTGATTAAGGTGCTTTGCCTTTTATGCGTTCAAAATGAGACGTCATAGAACTCCCATGCATAATTAACTCGATTGGATTTTGGCACATAATCAAAATAATGTCATCACGTTAGGTTGTAAACCTTAACTCGTGTGCTAGTGATGATCGATAAGGTTTATTTGATTTGTTCTTGAAACCTTTCAAGACCATTAAGACTTCCACTGACTCCTTGACATATAAGATTCTCTTGTCATTAACCATTTCTTGACAAACAAATATTCAAGAGTTGGTGTAGCTTTTATCAAAACACTTCATAAATTGGTCCAAGTTGGTCTTTGTCTTATTCAAGACATCACAACTTTCCACATTTTATGAATGTTATAAACCTTTAATACTTTTCACTCATTGCCACAATTTTAACTTTAAGACTTGTTATTGGAATGAAGTATGATTGACTTCTTGATTTAACCATTTCTTCAATCCTCGATTCCTCTTCTTAGACATACAATTGTACTAAGACTCACTTATAGGATCAATTGAGATATGGTTCTTAATCATTAAGACCTATCATAAAGCATAAAAGCTACTCTCCCTTCTTCTTAGAATGGAGAAACTTTTATCTTTCTGCCTACTTGATTCTTCTTATTCGTTTTGCTATTGATTTAAACTTTTTCAATCAATTCATAATTACACTTAATCTTGTAAGTATAATCATATTTACTAAACCTTTAGTAAATCATGACGAATATCATTGTTACTTTTATGGTGGACTAGATCAACACGCAACTTTGTGTATTCGATCTCCAAGTCCTTCACTTGACACTTTGTCAATGAATTTGTCTAATTTCCAAATATGAAATTTCTCATTCATCGTGCAACCAAGATGCATGATTCCAAGTTTCTGTCCAATTGAAACTTGGGCGGTGAGAAACTCTCCCTATTTGGTAAATTCTCAACTTTCCATAAATAACATAATAAGAACCAAATTCATTATTGCTAATAATAGAAACATTTTAACATCAATTTTTCATACACGCCATTGTAAGGATAAATAAATAAAATTTAAAATCAAAATTTATTTTATTGCGGAAAAATTTGTCCTTACAATGCAACTCATTGAAAAACTTATGCTAATATATCTTTCTTAGCAATCTAATTCTAACTCTAAGTAGTAGCTCAAGAATCTAATCTTCGAGAAATGCGATCGAAATCCATTCCTTCATGGTTAGATTCTGCTCACTTCTTCCCTGAAGCTTCCTTTCTTTTCTTCGATCCTACAAAACATCAATTGTAATCTTATCACATTATGTATTAAGAATCTAGAATAGAAGCTTAAAAGAGTTAGTTAATGGATTTTACCTATCTTAGAGCCATACGTTTCGACTCTCCCATCTCTTAGATCTCTTAGGTAAATAGGGCAGCTTCGTCTCCTATGCCCCTTCTCTTGGCAATAAAAGCAAATCGACTCTTTTGGAACAGGACATGGAACTACTTCAGACATCGCCTTTCTCTTATGATCAATCTTTTCAATCATAGCATGTATTTCGTTGCCATTGTCTGTATCCATAGAGGTCTTGAAGGCAGATTCACCAATCAACTTTGCTTTTCTATTGCGCCAAATCATTGCTGATTCAGCAGCAATAAGCATATAGGTGAGATCTATAAGGGTCACGTCATAGTTCATCATATAGTACTCTCTTATGAACTCACTAAATGAGTTGGGAAGTGACTGAAGAACCCAATCAACAGCCATTTCCTCACAGACAACGGATCCCAACATTCTTAACCTATCAATGTGTGACTTCATCCCTAGGACGTGTGCACACACGGACTTTCCTTCTTTATGTTTACTTGCCAAAAGGGCTTGAGTGAGCTTGAACTTTTCAAGCCTTCGAACTTGTGGGTTAGGGAGAATAATAGGAGGAGGAGGAGGAAGTGAAGCATGATTTCTTGTTCCTCGATCGAATCGTGGAATATCATCTTCATGTGGAATGCTTGTTCCACGGGATTTGGGAAGACCATAGTTGTCGAACTTTGACATCTACAAAACGGGAGAAAACGAATTCAAGTTAGTTGATAGATTGAGTCCTTAGTAAATCACCCAAATGAAATACTAAGGCTAGGACCCAACACAATATTCTACAACTCGGGAGAGGGATGTCGTAACCCTAATTGCAGAACATTTGAAGGTAAGTGAATGACGATTCACTAATTTCCACCACGAAAAACGAAAAAGAAATTTAAGTTTTAAAAATATGAAAACTCCTAGATCCTTCGAGATTCATTGAACTTTCAATGGCATGTTTAAATCTCGATATGCCCCTCTCGTTTGTGACTGGGATGCCGAGGATCACAAAGCGGGTGTGAATAACCATGCAAACTTACATGGTGCCCTCACATGTTACAGTCACCTATTCGATGTGTCGGTAAACCACACACGATCCACCGAACTATGACAAACATTGAGTCACCCTTTGCTACCTTTGCTTAGAACCAATTAGTGTGCCGGTAAACCACACACGCTCCACTAACGTCTTCGCAAGGGCAAAAAGTGTAATTTCATGGAATTGCATCAATTCACTTTTGCCTAAGTAACTAATATTGGGAATTTTATGAAAACATTTAGTTACTTTTATACTTTATTATACTTATAATGGAAGGTTTCGTCCTATCCTACCCGTTCGGCTAACGACCCTCCACTAGTCAAGAGTGCGGTGGGTAAGAGTGGATACACATTCAATCGCCATTTTATAGGCAATTTCCTTAAACACCCCTTATAGACTAGCTTCGTGAATGAGGCCTACTAACGGTAAGACTGACTTTTACTCATACATATATATATATATATAATGTTAGACTTTTAATGTTAGATATAGTATAGGGTGTATTTTATACTTTCAAAATACTAGGTGGTCTAATTTAACAATTATACATTTAATTCAATTAAATTGTAAACCTAAACTTTTATGGATTTATTAAACTTCTTTTAATTATACACCATAAGAGTGTGATTTGAACTTTTTGAAAACTATACTAGAGTTTTAGAATTTAACATTCCTAATTAAACTTTTAATCGACTTTTAAATTCCAAAACTTGAGGGCAAGTTTTGAAACCTTTTTTCAAAACATTAGGGTTTCAACTATTTAAATTTCAAAACTACAAAACTATTGGGTTCAAATTTAAACTATAAAACCTAAAGGGCAAAATATGAAACTTTTCATAACTACAAGGATCAAATAACAAATAATCTAAATCACATAATTATCCATATTTGATTTATTAAATGATTTCTTGCAAAACAATTTACCAATTTAATCAAAATAATTAATCAATTATCACATAAGGAAATAAATATTTTATTAATTGACAAATATCTTTAATTAGATCAATAATATAGTCAAATATATCATAAAATCGGATTTATATTGATCTAGTATGATAAGGTAACTATCCTTAGGCAAAAACAGCAAGAAATCCCGGATATAGCTCTATCTGACGCTCGAACTCGCCGAGTACCCCATGGACTCGTCGAGTCCACAGTGGGACTCGCCGAGTCCATCAAGCAGAATCATAAAAAACGAATTTTTCAAACATACAAGGCATCAATACAATAGAAACCAATCATGGCTCTGATACCACTGATGGGTTTTAGTCATAAGACATCCTATGTGTTCAAAAAAACCCTAATGCTTGGATCTAGGTTTCTCTATTGTAGATGCTTTGAATCCAAAACAATAAACCCTAATTCTAGCATATGGAAATCAATATTAACATATAAATGGGTTTAAGAACATACCTTGATTGTTATATAGCAATAACAATCCTAATCCTCCTTGAATTGACTTTGGAAGGCCTAGAGTCACAAGTGTCACTCCTCTAATGGCTTACAAACACCATAAGCAAGTGGAGAAGGTATAAAGAGAGAGGAGAGAGGTAGGAATTCGTCCTTAGGACTTCTTGCGAAGGCTTAGACGAATTCATGAGCCTTAGGGGGTTTATATAGGTGTAAAGATTAGGGTTTTAGTCCTTATCCTTATCTAGTTGCTTGCCCACCAAGCAACCATAAGATAAGTCTTAGAAAAACCCTTATCTCTTGGTCTTGAACGATTTCAAGGATATCCTTTTCCTTGAATTCGTCCATCCTTTAACAAGGATAACCATTGCCCTATTTTGCAACTATCATATAATTACAATTCAGCCCCTCTAGTTTAATTAATTACATTTGATCACAAAATTAATTCTTAATTAATTATTGACCAATATTAATTAAACAAATATGATTTCTCCTTCAATATATTATTCTTGCATCGACAAAACCCTCTGGCTGACTCACGTAAACATCTTTAGCCAACTTTCCATTAAGGAAAGCAGTTTTGACATCCATCTACCATATTTCATATTTATGAAATGCAGCTATGGCCAACATAACCCTTATAGATTTAATCTTTGTTATTGGTGCGAAGGTCTCATCATAGTCAACTCCATGAGTTTGAGTAAAGCCCATTGCAACTAGTCGCGCCTTATATGTGTGTACTTTTCCATCCATGCCGATTTTCTTCTTGAAGATCCATTTGCACCCGACGGTCTTTCGACCCGGTTCATTGTCAACCAAGTTCCAAAACATGATTATCATATATGGACTGAATCTCGCTATCCATAGCCTCCTTCCATTTAGCAGATTCAGGACCAGCCATGGCTTCCTTGTAGTTGTTAGGCTTATCCAAATTCACCAATGTACTATCACTGATAAATGTATCACCTTCTACAGTAATATGGAAACCATAATAATACTCAGGTGCAATCCTAACTCTGGTGGAATGCCTCAGAGGTACAGATTCGTCAATAGGTTCAATAGGAGTTTCTTCCTCGGGTTGATCGCTAGTGTTTCAGGTTCCTTCATCGATTGATACTTGAAGCTCTTCAATGTCAATTTGCCTCCCACTGTCCCCTTGGAATATAAGCTCTCTCTCACGAAAGGCCCTTCTCGTGACGAAAACATCATTGTCACTCAGTCGATAAAAGAGATATCCAAAGGATTTATGTGGTTAGCCGATGAAAATACATCGCTTACTCCGAGGTTCGAGCTTGTCGTGAGTCTCGCACCTCACGAAAGCCTCGCAACCCCAAACTTTGATGTGATCCACAGTGGGAACTTTCCCAGTCCTCATCTCATGAGGTGTTTTGGTAACCTCCTTTTGCAGGGACTAGATTAAGGATATGGGCAGAAGTCTCTAAGGTATACCCCCAAAACGAGATTGATAACGAAGCTTGACTCATCATAAAACAAACCATGTCCAACGAGGTTCGATTGCACCTCTCAGCCGTGGTGTCCTAGGAGGTTTCAGTTGTGAAACAATTCCACATTCCTTAAGATAGTTGTCGAACTCGATACTAAGATACTCTCCTCCTCGATCGGATGGGAGTAACTTTATCTTCCTGCCTAATTGATTCTCCACTCCTGCCTTAAAATCTTTGAACTTTCAAAGGTTTCTGACTTATGCTTGATTAAGTAGATATATCCATACCTACTTTAATCATCTGTAAAAGTCACATAGAAGCGGCTAGCATTTCTTGTGACAGATCTGAAGGGCCCACACACATCATTGTGTATGAGATCAAACAAACCCTCACCCATTTCACAAGTACCAGTAAAGGGTGACTTAGTCATCTTTCCAAGTAAACAAGATTCACAAGTGTCATCCGATTTCAAGTCGAATGATTCCAAGACTCCATCCTTTTGGAGTTGGCCTATACGCTTCTTGTTGACATGTCCAAGACGACAATGCCATAAGCATGCTTTATCCAAATCATTGGATGAATCAATATGTAACACATTATTTCCTAGGTTATCTACAACATTCATAGTTTCATACACACCGTTACAAGGCAAAGCTTCAAAATAAAAGACACCATTATAATAAGCATAAATACCAACATTATTATTATTAAAAGCAAAGGTAAAATCTTGTTTATACAAACTGTGAAAGGAAATAATATTTCTCGTAATATCGGCAGAGAAACAACAATTATTCAAATCTAAATTTAAACCATTATTAATCAATAAAGAATAAACTCCAATCTTGGTCACAGACAACACTTTCTTATTTCCCATGATTAAGTTTATCTTCCCGTGATCCATATCCTAACTTCTTGTTAGTCCCTGCAAATCAGAACAAATATGAATACCACAACCAGTATCAAGGACCCAAGAATTAGCATATGATGTTTCATTAGAATGAATAGTGTAAATACATGCAATGGAGGGCTTGATTTTCCCACCCTTAATATCATGCAAGTCCTTTGGGCAGCTTCGCTTCCAGTTCCCCTTTTCATGGCAATGGAAACACTCTGCTTCCTTTGGATTGGTAGAGGGCACAACAGAACCAACTTTGGTTCCGCTAGAAGAAGATCCATCCTAGGACTTTGTTGGATTAGTGTCTATGTCCATAACTATTTTGGTATGTACTTGACCCTATTATGAGCATGGTCCTTTTGGGTTGCCTTCATCATAGCAATATGTAGGATGAATTAAGGAGAGAAAGGTTTAATTATGACTTGTTAATATATTATAAAAATAATATATTAAATGAGAAATCGAAATGTTTAATTAATATTAGTCAAGAATTAATTTTGTGGCTAAAAGAGATCAATTAAACTTAAGGGACTTATTGTGCAATTATAAGATAATTACATAGATGGGCTTATGGACTCCATAGAAGGTGGAGTGGACGAATTCTATGGGGAAACCCATTAGAAATCATCCAAGGCTTCTAAAGAAGGAGTCTATGGGCTGCTTAGGGCTTAAGCAGTCAAATTAGGGTTTCCTTGTTAGATAACCCTAATTGCCTAAGTATATAAGGAGCCCTTAGGCACCAAAAACATGGTTAACTGATTCCTTAGGGTTATTAGACGTTTTTTGGGTGCCTCCTCTCTTCTCCTTCTTCATCTAGTTGCTTAGTGGTGTTTGTGACTCCATTAGAGGTGCAGCACTTGAGGCACTAAGCTTTCTAAAGCTAAGGATTGATTGTTATTGTTATATAACAATCTAAGGTCAGATCTAAACTCTATTTTATGTTAATATGATTAACTGTATTCCAGATCTAGGGTTTATAGCTTTGGATATTCAATTGCATGTTCATTAGACAAACTAGATCCAAAAGCTATTAGGGTTTGCATGTACACCATATGATTGATGTTTTGCGGAAAACCCATCAGTGGTATCAGAGCCTAGGGTTGTTTGTTTGATGTATTTGATGCGTTGGTTGATTATTCATGCTTAAAATCGAAATTTTTTTGGTTCTGGTGGCTGAACTCGCAGAGTCCATGGCTGAACTCGTCGAGTCCATAGTGAACTCAACGAGTCCATGCTTGACTCGACGAGTCGGAGTCACAGATGGAATGCAGATTTCGGGATTTTGACCTGTTTTAGTTGTAGATAATTACCTAAAACGTTTTATATTAATATAATCTGACTTTTATCAATATTTGGAATTTATCCTTGCCAAAATTGAAGATTATTGTCAAATTTAGATAATCTTTTGTTTTATTAGATAAATATTGATTATTTGTAATTTAGATTTTAATTATCATGTGAAAAAGTTTCAATTTCCTCCTTTAGGTTTTATAGTTTAAATTTGAACTTAAAAGTTTTGTTTTTGAAATTTAAATAGTTAAACCTCAATGTTTTGAAAAGTTTCAAAACTTGCCCTCAAGTTTTGGTATTTAAAATTTTGATTAAAAGTTTAATTTTGAAATGTTTAAATTCTAAACCCCTAATGTTTTGAAATGTTTCAGAACCTACCCTCAAGTTTGGAATTTAAAAGTTGATTAAAAGTTTAATTTTGAAATTTTAAATTCTAAAAACCCTAGTAATTTGAAAAGTTCAAACCACAGCCTTATGGTTTTATTAATTAATTAAAGTGTATAATTAAAAAAGATTTAATAAACCATAAAGTTTTGGTTTACATTTAATTAAATTAAAAGTATAATTTACTAAATTAAACCACCCAGTATTTTAAAAGTGTAAAATACACCCTATACTATGTATATAACATTAAAGTCTAATATTATATATATATATATATATATATATATATATATATATATATATATGAGTAAAAGTCAGTCTTACCGTTAGTAGGCCTCATTCACGAAGCTGGTCTATAAGGGGTGTTTAAGGAAATTGCCTATAAAATGACGATTGAATGGGTATCCACTCTTACCCACCACACTCTTGACTAGTGGAGGACCGTTAGCCGAACAGGTAGGATAGGACAGAAACCTTCCATTATAAGTATAATGAAGTACAAAGTAACTAAATGCTTATATAAATTCCCAAATCATAGTTACTTTAGGCAAAATGTGAAATTGTATGCTAACCCATGGAATTACACTTCGTACCCTTGTCAAACGTTAGTGGAGCGTGTGTGGTTAACCAGCACACTAATTTGGGGATAACATTGGTGGCGAAGGGTGGCTCGATGCTTATCATAAATCAATGGAGCGTGTGTGGCTAACCGGCACATTGATTAGGTGACAGTTGCATTGGGTGCACCACGTGATTCGTATGGTTATTCACACCTTATTTGTGATCCTCGGCATCCTAGTCACAAATTGTAGGGCATAATCGAGATTAAACAATCCATTAAAAATTTCAATGAATCTTAAAAGATCTAGGAGTTTCAATTCATTTAAAACTTAAACTTCCTTTTCGTTTTTCATGGTGGAAATTGGTAAATCGTCATTTACCTACCTTCAAATATTTTGCGACTAGATTACGACATCCCTCTTCTAGGTTGTAGAGTATTATGTTGGATCCTAGCTTGATGTTTCATTTGAGTGTTACATCAAGAATTCGAATCAACTTAACTTGAATTTTCTCCCATTTTGTAGATGTCTAGTTCTGACAATCATGGTCTTCCCAAATCCCATGGAACAAGCTTTCAAAATGAAGATGATGTTCCATGATATGATCGAGGAACAAGAGATCATGCTTCACTTCCTCCACCTCCTCTAATTGTTCTCCCTAACCCACAAGTTCAAAGGCTTGAAAAGTTCAAGCTCACTCAAGCCCTATTGGAAATTAAGCATGAAGATGGAAAGTCTGTGTGTGCACACGTCTTAGAGATGAAGTCGCACATTGATAGGTTAAGTATGTTGGGTGTCGAGACCTCAAGTGAGTTGGCTGTTGACTGGGTTCTTCAGTCACTTCCTGAATCATATGGTGAGTTCGTTAGAGAGTACTATATGATGGACCACGACATGACCCTCATTGATCTCACCTATTTGCTTATAGCTGCTGAATCAGCAATGATTTGGCGTGCTGGTCAAGCAAATTTGTCTGGTGAATCAAACTCCCAAACTTCAATGGATGTTGAAAATGATGACATTGGAGATCCAGAAAAGGTAAACTCTGAGATAGTCCCTTGTGTCATTCCAAAGGAGTCCATTTGCTTTTATTGCCAAGAGAAGGGACATTGGAGACAAAGCTGCCCTGTTTACCTGAGAGATCTAAGAGATGGGAGAGTCAACACATATGGCTCTACTTCAGGTAAAATCCATTAACTAACTCTGTAAGTTCCTATTTTTGATTCTTATACATGATTTGATAAGATTACATTTTGATGTTTTGCAAGATCGAAGAAAAGAAAGGAAGCTTAAGGAAGAAGCTGTTGAATCTGATCACGAAGAAATGGATTTCGATCGCATGGATTCAAAGATCGGATTTTTGAGCTGCTACTTTAGAGTTAGGGTAGATTGCTAAGAAATATGTAATAGCATAGTTTTTCATTTGAATTGCATTGTAAGGACAATTTTTTTCGCAATAAAATGAATTTTGATTTTATCTAATTTATTTATCCTTGCAATGGCATGTCTGAAAAATTGATGTTTGAAGGTTTCTATTATTAGCAATAATGGATTTGATTCTTAATTATGTTATTTGTGAAGATGTCAAGAATTTACCAAATAGGGAGAGTTTCTCATCGCCCAAGATTCAATTAGACAGAAACTTGGAATCATACAACTTGGTTGCGTGATGAATGAGAAATTTCATATTTGGATGTTGGACTAATTCTTTGACAAAGTGTCAAGTGAAGGACTAGGAGATCGAGTACACAAGATTGTACGTTGATCAAGTCCACCACAAAATTGATAAAGATATTCGTCATGATTTACTAAAGTTTAGTAAATATGGTTATACTTATAAGATTGAGTATAACTCTGAGTTGATTGAAAGAGTTTCAATCAATAGCAGAATGAATAAGAAGAATCTAGTAGGCAGAAAGATAAAAGTTTATCTATTCTAAGAAGAAGGGAGAGTAACTTTTATTGTGTTTTATGATAAGTTTTAATGATTAAGAACCATGTTTCAATTGATCCTCTAAGCGAGTCTTAGTGAAATTGCATGCCTAAGAAGAGGAATCGAGAATTGTAGAAATGGTTAAAATCAAGAAGTCAATCATACTTCGTTCCAATATCAAGTCTTAGAGTCAAGATTGTGACTTGGGTGAAAAAGTCTTAAGTAGGTTTGTAATACTTATCAAATGTAGAATAAGAAAGTTTCTTATTCTTGTACATTTGAAATTGGTAATTTGTGATGCCTTAGATAAAACAAAGACCAACGAGGACCAATTATGTGAAGTGTTTTGTCTTGATAAGAACTACACTAACTCTTGAATATTTGTTTTGTCTAGGAAAGTTTCCTGACAAGAGAATCATATATGTCAAGAGGTCAGTGGGAGTTTTAATGATCTTGAAAAAAGTTTCAAGAACAAATCAAGAATAAACCTTATCGATCATCACTAGCACACGACTTGAGGTTTACAACCTATCGTGTTGACATTATTTTGTTCTTGTTGATGGGTTTTAGTCATAAGACATCCTATGTGCTCAAACAAACCCTAATGCTTGGATCTAGGTTTCTCTATTGTACATGCTTTGAATCCAAGACAATAAACCCTAATTCTAGCATATGGAAATCAATATTAACATATAAATGGGTTTAAGAACATACCTTGATTGTTATATAGCAATAACAATCCTAATCCTCCTTGAATTGACTTTGGAAGGCCTAGAGTCACAAGTGTCACTCCTCTAATGGCTTACAAACACCATAAGCAAGTGGAGAAGGTATAAAGAGAGAGGAGAGGGGTAGGAATTCGTCCTTAGGACTTCTTGCGAAGGCTTAGACGAATTCATGAGCCTTAGGGGGTTTATATAGGTGTAAAGATTAGGGTTTTAGTCCTTATCCTTATCTAGTTGCTTGCCCACCAAGCAACCATAAGATAAGTCTTAGAAAAACCCTTATCTCTTGGTCTTGAACGATTTCAAGGATATCCTTTTCCTTGAATTCGTCCATCCTTTAACAAGGATAACCATTGCCCTATTTTGCAACTATCACATAATTACAATTCAGCCCCTCTAGTTTAATTAATTACATTTGATCACAAAATTAATTCTTAATTAATTATTGACCAATATTAATTAAAAAAATATGATTTCTCCTTCAATATATTATTCTTATAACATATTAATAAATCATAATAACCTCTCTCTCTTTATTTATTTCTCCAATCAAGTTGCTTTGGTGAAGGCAACCCAAAAGGACCATGCACCATCGGGTCAAGTACATACCAAAATAGTTATGGACTTAGACACTAATCCAACACTTGTGCCATTCCAATTGAGTTAATTATGCATGTGAGTTCTATGAGTTCTCATTTGAATACATAAAGACAAAGCATCTTGATCGATGGAAAGTACATTGATATGTAAGGATAAGTTGCTAAACTACTTGGATGACATGGTGGGCGCTTGTGTTACCATAAGGCTAGAAATCAAGAAAGTTCAGTCCATATGAGTTTGGATTTGTCGCAAACTTGGTTTTGGAAAATTCACATGGATAGGAACACATACACCATAAAATCTATGTGTCATAAGATTCCCTCCTTCATGAAAATGAATGCGAGGAAATGCTTTCACTAAGAGAGATTTTAAGAAGATAGCAATTGTGAAAATTGTATTCTCATATTCGATTATGGTTACGACATCCCTTTCCATAGTTCAAATTGTGAGATTTGGCAATTAGTCTAAACGTTTAGGACTTAGTAACATAAGTTCTGAATTTGTCTAGACACACATGTGAGCTTTCTAAGGCAAAGGTGTATGAGTTTAAGACGCTTAGATAATGGCTTATCAAAGCATCAAGTATTAGAAATATGAACTTAAGAAATTCAATAAGCATTGTTTTCTGGAAGTTCAGCTGTTTTCTGAATACATGTCAAAGCTAGTGGGAGCATAAATGTTATGCTTGTAAGGAAATAATCATTGCATTAGTGGGATAATAAGTGTTATGCTTGTATGATTATTATGGCAAGTATTACAAGTTAGCAATATTAATTATAGAAAAACAAGAGTTATACTTTGCAAAGTCGCAAGGGTTGAAAAGTTGTTTTGCTATAATTAAGGAAGAGAATATTATACTTCGTTTCAAAATTTAAAGCTTAGATTGAGAAATTTTAATAAATATCGTCAAAGGATACATAGTGTGCTCTCAAATTTCGATTATGATTACGACATCCCTCTTCATAGTTCGAATTGTGAGAACGTGACACATAAACTATTATGGCATAAGATTGATAAAGTATCATATCTTTATGTAAGACATTATGCATCGTGTCCCATACGCTTCGGGTATAGGATCGATTGCAAATGCTATAATATTTGATCATTCTAAAATTTTCCAATTGTCTAGCGCATTAAGAGGGAAAAAGGACTAGAATCGGTTTTGACTAAAATAATTAAACAACTATCAAAGGACGATACAAAGTTCACTGAGGATTGGTCGCTTATGAGTAGTTAGAAGTATGGTATTAGATGGACCATATCGACATTATTATGAATAGATAAGATTCTATTAAGAAGGAGTTGTCATATGGTAAATATGGAAATGTTTCCATACTAGAAGTTGGATGTTGAGAGTCTATGTCTAGATTAGAAACTTTTATGCAAGAAGGATGTTCAAAGGAATGTCATTTGAATGTGTGACTTCGCGTCTATGGAATTGTCTTGTAACAATTTCTGATAGGGTACTTTGTAATTTCATTGGCTAAGTCTTGGTGACTTTTGGGCTATGACTTTGCGAAAGTATCGTTGCATAAAATGTTAGAATCTAACATATCCTAATAGTGGCAAGAACCTTGTGTTCTTACACTAATGATAAGGATTGGGAATTGTGAAATGAGCGTCGTTGGAAAAGTTTTCAATTGATGTATTTCACAAAGTAAGGACCATAGGAAAGATAGTGTGCATGCTTAGGGCATGGGACAACTATTGTTGTAATTTGAGTAATAAGTTGATTTTCTGAAATAGTAAATGATGAATAATGAGTAATCAATATGGTGTTTAAATAGAAGTGTTTTATTTACTCCCACAAGTTTAGGGGCATATAGGATTAAGTATTATTGTCGTGTTTTAGTTTGCATGTTTTGACTTCCAGAATAACTAGGTTATTCGAACCTCCATAGTCGATCATACTCTGGAAGTAGGTATGAAGCAAGACTGTTATGAAGAGTCTATAGATTGTCTGAAGAGTTTAGACATAGCACAAGTTTGCTGTAGAGTTCGTGAGTGCTTTAATAAGATTATAGTATTAGATTATACCCACGCTCACGTGAATCACTTCATGGATTATATCGCGAGTGATTGTGAGTCGATAATATTGTATATTCTTGAAACCAAGACGTGTGAGTTGTTATTTGTTGGTCGGTTGCACATTGATAATAAGTAAACGCACCAGTAACTTGGTGTTATAAAACTTATTGTTGTGTGTGATTAGATTAGTGAATGTAAGCGAGCATATGAGTCGAAGTTTATCTATTCCTTTTACCCAAAGTAGGATAAAAGTGATATATGTGGGGCCCCTCGATGATTTAGTGACGACACCTAAGTGCTTGGCCAAGCCGGGACTAAGTTGATGTGTTCAATTGTAGTCTGTTGTCAGTCGTCAGAAATCGGAAGTCGGGAAACAGTATAGAGAGAATGATTGAAATTCATGTCTTGTGTCTATACGATATCTTGAGAATGGAGGAATATGTGATCCCTTATCTAAAGGACACATAACTACGATTGCTGATCAGGTTCTGAAGTCATACGGGAAATAGTTATTAGACTTATCCAAGTGGGAGACTGTTGGATTAGTGTCTAAGTCCATAATTATTTTGGTATGTACTTGACCCCATTATGAGCATGGTCCTTTTGGGTTGCCTTCACCATAGAAATATGTAGGATGAATTAAGGAGAGAAAGGCTTAATTATGATTTATTAATATATTATAAGAATAATATATTAAAGGAGAAATCATAATGTTTAATTAATATTAGTCAAGAATTAATTAAGAATTAATTTTGTGGCTAAAAGAGATTAATTAAACTTAAGGGACTTATTGTGTAATTATAAGATAATTACATAGATGGGCTTATGGACTCCATAGAAGGTGGAGTGAACGAATTCTATGGGGAAACCCATTAGAAATCGTCCAAGGCTTCTAAAGAAGGAGTCCATGGGCTGCTTAGGGATTAAGCAGTCAAACTAGGGTTTCCTTGTTAGATAACCCTAATTGCCTAAGTATATAAGGAGCCCTTAGGCACCAAAAACGTGGCTAACTGATTCCTTAGGGTTTCTAGACGTTTTTTGGGTGCCTCCTCTCTTCCCCTTCTTCATCTAGTTGCTTAGTGGTGTTTGTGAATCCATTAGAGGTGTAACACTTGAGGCACTAAGCTTTCTAAAGCTAAGGATTGATTGTTATTGCTATATAACAATCTAAGGTCAGATCTAAACTCTATTTTATGTTAATATGATTAATTGTATGCTAGATCTAGGGTTTATAGCTTCGGATATTCAATTGCATGTTCATTAGACAAACTAGATCCAAAAGCTATTAGGGTTTGCATGTACACCATAGGATTGATGTTTTGCTTAAAACCCATCAGACTTTCCAATGGAAGGAGCCTTCCTCTTTTTACCCTTACCATGTCCAATTGCTAGGACAGTGGCAATAGCAGTAAGAGTAGGAGTAATAGCAATAGATTTGCCTTTCATGTTGCTTTCAGCAGTTCTGAGGAGTCCCTAAAGCTTGCTAAGAGTGACCTCCTCCTTTTTCATATGATAGGTCATACGAAACTGATCATAACAAGGAGGCCGGGAATGAAGAATAATATCAATAGCTAATTCTTCATCAAAGTTGACATTCAATTTTAGCAAGCGGTCCACATATCTTTGCATTTTTTGCAAGTGGCCCGTGATGGACTCTCCATCCTTCATTTTAGTGGTGATCATGGAGGCTATGATCTCATACCTCTCATGCCGAGCTGATTGATGGTATCTTTCCATCAAATCTTGGTGCATTTCATAGGGCCAGAAGTCCTCATAGGACTTTTGTAGCTTAGCAGACATGGTAGCTATCATTATACACGACACTTTTTTTGCGTCCCTCTCATGAACCCGGTACTCCTCAATTTGCTCAGGAGTAGCAATTTGCTCATCAATCTCCTTCAGCTCCTTGTCAGGGACATATTCTTTGTCCTTATATCGAAGGGCCATGCGAATGTTTCTGATCCCATCGTTAAATTTGGATCCATTAAAGATGGTTCTCCCTACTAAGTTCATTAGGGAGAAAGAGCCTGAAGGATTTGAGCCTAAAGCATTGTTTCGAATAGACATCTGTAAAAGAAAAGGAAAAATGTTTAGATTAGATGAGAATCCTTAATCTAACACCCAAATGAGATATTAAGGCTAGGATACAACACAATATTCTACAATTGCGAAGAGGGATGCCGTAATCTAATTGTAAAATATTTGAAGGTTGGTAAATGAAGATTTACCAATTTCCACCATAAAAAACAAAATAGATTATTAAGTTTTAATTGGATTTGAAATTCCTAGATCTTTGAGATTCATTGAACTTTCAATGACATGTTTAAATCTCGATTTTGTCTTCTCAAGTTTGTGACTGGGATGCCGAGGATCACAAACAAGGTGTAAATAACCATGCAAATATACTTGGTACTCTTAATGTTAAAAATCACCTAATCAATGTACTAGTTAACCACACACGCTCCATTGATCTATGATTAACATTAAGCTACCCTTTGCCACTCTTTATAAGTCCTAAATTAGTGTGTCGGTTAACCACACACGCTCCATTAACGACTTAATAAAGTGCAAAGTGTAATTTCATGGACTAGCACCATTTCACATTTTTCCTAAAGTAACTAAGATTGGGAATTTAATAAAAGTTTAGTTACTTTATAATTTCATTATACTTTTAGCAAGAATTGATGTCTTATCCTACCCGTTCGGCTAACGACCCTCCACCAGTCAGGAAGCGGTGGGTGAGAATGGACACCCATTAAACTGTCATTTTATAGGCAGTAACCTGATACCCTCCTTATACATCGACTTCGTGAATGAGGCCTACTAACGGTAAGACTGACTTTATCTTATATATATATCAAGGTTGCAGAAATCGCTCGACGGTAGCTCGGCGGTGGACTGGGGTCAAGGGATTAATCGGGTAGACGGGGATTAATCGGGGACCATTAATTATTAAAAAATTAATAAATAAAACATTAATCCTAAGAATATAACATTATATCTATTAAAAAGTTACTAAAAATTAATAAATATACCATTATAACATGATACTATGATTACAAAATCCCTTTTGATCCCTAATACATCATTTCTAAATAACCAACAATTGCATATGGATCCAAGTCTGCATAAAATGGGAAGAAAAAAGTGTTATGAACAATGGGTTCCAATAGCATCGGGAAGAGATGTGGACCTGCAACATGTTGTCTACTGCATTTGGAACTTTGTGAATGTTAAGGGAATTAAATAGCAGGAGGCTGTGGATATGTGGGAATTCCATGATTAATGATTCGATCCTGATTATTGCTATATAACATACAAGAAGCGGCGACTGTTGTTGAAGCTTCAGAAGGCGAAGACTGGTTTAGCTTCGAGGATGACGATTGACGGACTGTGATGATGTGAATGGAAGAAAAAGACGGTGTCAGAGGAGGGACAGATGGTATCGAAGAAGAATATGGCATCGTTTTAGAAGCATCAGTTCATGCTTTCTTTCGTTCCTTCAGACTACAGAGAGAATTTCAAAAAAGAAAAGAAATGAATGCGATGTAGTGAGAAGAACCCTAACAGCAAATCTAACAATTTGAAACTTTTTCCCTTAAAGGTTTTTTTACCGATTAGGGCTCCTAGGCCCGCCTACACCCGATAATCTCCGTCTTTGACCGATTTTGACCACGTCCGATAATAGGGTCCGATTAGCTATAAACGTCGACGGTGGAGGACTGCCAAGCGCCTAGGCGCCGATTAATCGGCCACCTAGGCCGATATTTGCAACACTGATATATATATATATATATATATATATATATATATATATATATATATATATATATATATATATATATTTATATCAACATTTAATATTATAATAGTATAAGGGCAGAATTTTAATCTTTTTAAAACTCTAGGGTTTTGGAATTAAATGTCTTATTAATGTGACTTTACAAATTCTAAAACTTGAGGGCAAGTTTTGAAACTTTTCAAGACCTTTCATATTTATAACCTATGAACCATTATGAGTTTTAATACCATGAATGTGACTTTTCATATAACTTGAGGACAAGTTACAATAACACATTACATTAACAATCAGATCAAATTTTGGGATCAAACATAATTATCACATAATTATTTTTCCTATTGATCTAAACAAACTCATAACAAGACAATTCATATCAAATAATACATATAATTAGTTTATTATCTAAACATTTGACAATTGCCTTTTAAATGGATGAAGACTATCATTACCAATTCAAAAAATATAATTTTTATGATTACAAAGTTGTTTGTGGTAACGACTCTATCCATTTCTAGCCAAGAACTCGAAGTTTCTGCACACGGGAGCACCGACTCGTCAAGTACATGAACTGGACTCGCCGATTTGATGTCTTATTGAGTGGACTCGTTGAGTCTGTTCATGGACTTGGCGTGTTCATCTATCAGAATGCAGAAAAGTCAATTTTTCAACATTAAAAACTAGTGTGCATCAACTATAAAAGAAAGTAATCCTAGGCTCTGATACCACTGTTGAGTTTTCAGCACTATAACACTCCTATGGTGCACATGCAACCCTAGATTCTTTGGAACTATGTTTTCTCTAATTATACATGCAATTTTCAAATTTCCAAAGCATATAACTTAACTAGCATACAATTGAATATAACAACTAGTTAGATAGCTTACCTCTTGTGTAGTTCTTGGCCTTTGGAAGCTTGAGCACCTCAAATGTAATGTCTCTAATGTGTCACAAACACCAAATGCAAAAGAGGCTTTTAGAGAATAGGTTTAGCTAGTATAATATCGACTCTCACACACATGTAGAGAGGGGGTTCTGATTTTGACACAAGGGGGTTCAATATATAGTGTTACAAACTCTAGGGTTTCATCCATGTAACCTTAATGCACCATGACCTTCCATATCCTTAAGGCTCCATAGGTTAAAGCTCCATGGACTATCCATGAACCACTTAGCTCACCCTAATAGATTTTTGGCTCACACTATAAGAATGATTGATTTACATAATCAACCCCTTTGATTTAATTAGTCTCTTTTGATCACAAAATTAATTCCAAATTAATTCTTGATCAATACTAATTATGATTTCCCAATTATTATATTATACTTATAATATATTAATAAATCATCAAAAAACCTTATTCTCAAAAGGTCCATCCTATCAAATTGCACTGATGAAGGCAACCGAAAAGGACCATGCTACAATTGGGTCGAGTACATACTAGATATAGTTATGGGCTTAGACACCAAATCCAACAGTTTCATTGCGGTGGACCATTACGAAATTTGGCTATTTCCAAAACAAATTTTACCAGTCGAGTGTTTACAACGTTCTTCAAATTTATTACATATATGCAAGGTTCTAAAAAACTTGCTGTAATGGCGTACCATGGTTCCAAGGCTAGTACTTGCCACTAAACTTTGAAAAATTGCCGCCTTAAGTCATATATGTATATAAAAATGAAAATAGTTGAAAATACATATAAAATTATTAATTATATACAAAACTGCAGCCTTAAGTCACGCCTTACAAACGATGTGGCTCGCCAAGGCTCGTAAAAACTTGAGGTCTAACATTGTCGTCAAGTCACACCTTATGTTATTTAGAAGGGAATATGACTTATTAAGGTAATTAACTTCTCGGTTTGTTTATATATGGGTAACTATTTTTTTATACATCTATCTAACGAACATTTTGGCAGTGTTCACATATGACCATTATGATTGGTTGTACAACCAGGTTACATCCAATCGTAATAGTCATATGTGACCACTTCCAAAAAGTTTGTTACCTAGATATATAAAAAAAAAATAGTTACCCACATGTGAACAAATCGAAAAGTTAATTTTTTTATTTTTTATTTTACTTTGTAATTTTGATTTGGTATAAAATATAACCTAAATGGTAAATATTTTAAAACCATACCATTTTGGCAAATATCATTTTAAAATACATTACTTTGGTAAAAAAAAAATAGATTTGACATGGAAAAAAAAAAACACATCGTCGTATTATAACATTTTATTGTTTAAAATATTAAATATAGAATTTTAAATTGACTAGAGAATAAAAGTATCCGAAATGAAGACCAATAATATGAAGAAGAGCATCAAAATCCACAACTAAATCAATTGATTTTGGTTCTCTTAAAGTATGAAGAATCAAATCCAGAATGTTGTTGGTTCTCTTATGATGTAATTTGATTCTCATGAGTTGAAAATAATCGACAAATTGTTGCCACAAAAGGGGGTAAGACAATCTTTCTAATGCTAGATTTTTATTCGATTTAGAGAAATCCATAGAGATCGCACCGTTTGATGAGTTAAAGCTTAGAATGTTGTTAATAGAATGTTGTAGTGTCGGTGCATCGGAGTTGAATGACTGAAAAAAGAAGGGATGGTGAATATGTCGATGTCACTGAAGATGGAGATGAAATAGAAGTTGAGGAGGATGAGAGATGAGATGGTGACTAGTGGGATCCAGATTAAAATTTTCAAATATGGTATTAGGTTTAGGGTGAGAAGATAAAGATATACGGAGTCTATTAACTTTTTTTAAATATTTAAAAAATAAATACATATATAAAAAAAGTTAATTAAAAATTAAAAAATAAACTAATAAGGGCACAATAGTCAAGACCAAACACGCAACAAAAATAAACAATATAGACCATCCAAGTTTTAAAAAAAAAAAGTTAGGGATCAAACGCGTAAATTACACGAAACTATCGGGACCATTCGTGTAGTTTAACTATTTTTTATACATGTAGATTATGAACTTTTTATAAATTTATAAATGTTCACGTATATAATCATTACGAGCGGACGCAACTGATTTCATCCGGTCATAACAGTATAAACACTTAAGATTCAAAAAAATTCTCTTAGATGTTAATAAAAAAAATAGTTAACTTGCAAGATTAAGGCATATTCCCTGTTTAGAACCTTGCAAGATTAAGTCATATTCCCTATTTATTATATTCTTAGATATTAAAAAACAGTAAAGTTAATTAAGTCATATTCCCTATTTAGAACCTTGCAAGATTTGTGAAGAACTGTTCATAATTTTTTTTTATCGAAATTTTGTAGATTTATACATCTTTAACTGATTGAATATGTCCAAAACTGGTAAAATGAAATGCAAAATCCTAGATCCAAGATTATGTTATCCCATTCAAAAAAGTAAAGAAGATGTCGACAAAGAAGAGATTTACATACATAAGACGGTCATCATTAACGTTAAATATTCAGATTACATGGCGACATAATAATAATAATATGCAGATCCACAAGCAGCACCCTTATTAACAACAACAACAACAACAACAACAAAAAAAAAAAAAAAAAAAAAAAAAAAAAAAAAAAAAAAAAAAAGTACATCGACTACATGCTATGAATACATAAAATTACATAGCAACCATATCACAACACAGTGTTAGTAGATCTGCAACCACGTTAGGATATTTTCAGTGATGGTGGACATGTGGGTGTGGCTTCTGTGGTGGTGGAGGGTGGTGAACCACAGGTGGAGGAGGATGGTGAACGACTGGTGGTGGCGGGTGGTGGACAACTGGGGGAGGTGGGTGGTGGACGACCGGTGGAGGTGGATGGTGAACCACTGGAGGTGATGGTTGATGATGGTGGGGAGGTGATCTTGGCATCTTGATCTTTTTGTCTTTTTTGAATTAAAAGGTTTCGAATTTGTGAATTGTGAATTTGTGCTGGTGATAGTTGGGTTAGAGAGAGACGGTGAGTTTATAATGGATAAAAGTCAAACTTAAAGTCTAAGAAACGTGTAGATGTGGATGTGGCAGTGTTAGGTACGTACCTTAGCCATGAATTGAAAATAATGTCCAAATTCATTTCAACCCATAACTTTTTTATAATTTGTACCTTTTTAGATGACATCTAAATAACATAATATATAATATACTTTTGAATGTCGACATAAAAAATATCTAGTCTGCAGAATATTTCCGTCCTCCTACTCCACGAGAGAGAGAGAGAGAGAGAGAGAGAGAGAGAGAGAGAGAGAGAGAGAGAGAGAGAGAGAGAGAGAGAGAGAGAGAGAGAGAGAGAGAGAGAGAGAGAGAGAGAGGCTAATAATACCATGCTGCTAATTGGCTGATTGCAACAGGGCAACAAATTGTTGCTAGTATGTCGCTAATAACTTGTCATTATTATTTACTTTGTATCCGTTGTCACTACTACAATCTTTGTCATTGCTAATACTGTTTTGTTTCTATTAGTTTCGCCGGTAATACCATGCTACCACTAATAAATTTTCGACGCAAATAATGTTATCGGTTTCATAAAAAAAAAAAAAAAATCTTCCAAATGCAGAAAAACTACTATTACAATGCACAGGCCCGGCCTCACATATATTGAAACTAAACCCTTGCTTAGGGCCCCCAATTCTAAAGGCCCCACTTAACCCAAATATTAGGGGTTTATCGATTCAGATTCCCGCGCACATCAACACCAGAAGTAGAATCACAACCACAGAAATCATTCTTGGTAGAAATTGAATGCGACTGTTCTTCTTTCTATGAATCTTTGTGATTATGTCCTCTGATTTCATTCTTCATTCTACTCAGAACTGCAGAAAGCCAGAAACCAATACCAGTTTGATTCTCTGATTTTCGATTCTTCTTCTTCTGATCAAAAATCAAAAAAAGAGGTTAGCTCCATTGTTGATTCTTCTTTCCGAAAGGCTGTCAAGTGTGAATAATTCAACTGATTTGGTGATTCTTGAATCCTGATTCAGGTCGAGTTCAGTTTTAGGTCAAAGGATTTTCTTACTTACGATTTCTCCCTTGTCATCCCGTGGAAATTGGGATTGCATAGTTTGAACATTTGTAGCTTGTATTCTTTAAAGGATCTTTAGTTTAACATCTAATGCACTTGAAAACTAGTTGTTAGAAGTTCCTGTTAATATATGGAATTATTAAAACACAAATAGAGAATTACCTTTGAATTGTTTTGTTACCTATATAGGTGAAACTACTGATATATAGGTGTATTGTTTAGGTTGTAGAAAGGGGTCCAATCTTTATTATGCTTTCTTTAATGATATTAATGGATTTTGAAGACATGAAGTTAGTAATTTAAGTTTTTTTTATTTTTATTTCTTTTATGATTTTTTATGTAACACTTCATTTATGTGGATAGTGCAGGATCTTGACAAGGCTGAATTCTGAAAAGCTATCAAGTATGTTCTTCTTCGGTTCTTCCTTGGATTCTATATTTCTCCATAACTGATAACTGTGTCCATTACTGTTTATCTATGATTGTGAATTTGTGTTAATGTGATAATCTGATAATCAATGATAAATTTTGTTATTTTCTGCACAAAAGAAGGAATGAATCTGTTTATTGAATCAGGTTTGGATTTTGGAAAAATTTTGGTTGGAAGTTGCTAAAGGGCCCCAAAATTTTGGTTCGCTTAGAGTCCCGAAACTGGTTGAACCGCCCCTTAAAATGCAATATATGTTAGAAAATTTGATAAGAAACTTTAAAATTTCCATAACTCACATAATAGAGTACTAAATATGTTATAGAGCTATATGTTATACAAAGCCTAAGATACGAACCATTAAATAAAATATAAAACTAGTTGCACACATCATCATCTTTGTTCCTTTCGTTACTTCCTCTCATATCAGCTAGTGATGATAACGATTGAAACCACACTACAAATCTGGAACTAAACGTTCGGTTGCTAACAATAGCTTTTAGATGCTCAACAGGATTCCCCAACTACAAAATAAATGTCAATGTGAAGTTACAAGTTAAATTAACAAACTACCAAAATATAAATAAACCACAAATTACTAAAATATCAAATTATCAACATAAACCAAACTACCAAACAATTACCAAAATATAACCAAACTACAAATTACCAACATAAATCAACTACAATTTACAAACAAACGATACTATTAACATAAACAAAACTATCCGATATAATCAAATTAACAATTATCAAACTATATCCAAGCTACAAATTACCAACATATCAAACTATCAGAATAAACCAAACTCCCAAACTATAATCAAACTAACAATTATCAAAATATAACCAAACTACAAATTACCAACATACCAAAATATCAATATAAACCACTCTACCAAAATATAATCAAAGTAAACCAAAATTACCAAACTAACATGCATTCATTGATTCTCAATATAAACCACTCTACCAGAATATAATCAAAATAATTACCAAAGTTTTTAACAAATAATCAACATAAACCAAAATTACCAAACTAACATGCATTCATTGATTCTCACATGAGACTCTGAACTTAAATAATCTTGTTTTGCATATGTATGTTGTGGTGGATGTGATTGATATGGTGGTTGTGATGATTGTCCCTTATAGTAACATAATGTTGTAAAAGAAGTTTTATTCCCTGTGCCTTTAACATGTCCACGTAAAGCACCAAAAACTTTTTCAAAAGCAGTGATATCATCCAGTAGTGTTAATGTACTTCCTTAGGTTGAGCATTTAGTTTGTTCTTGTAGCTCTTATACTAAAGTATGTTGTATTTTCCAAAATTGATTAAAATTGTAATTAGAATGATTAAATCATGTTAATTAACTAATTATACTGCATAGACACATCATAGCATCATTAAGTCCTTAACAATCCGTAGTTTTGTGATTTTCCAAACAAACTAATACATCATTAAGCACTATATAAGTATTATACACATGAAATCAGTAGCAATTAGCCCAACACAATAATCAACACAAAAACTTGTAGAAAATAAAGAAAATTAGTCCTCACGATAAGCTTTTTCGATTAGAAAGGACAAATACCTGCTTAATGGTTGTGGTTTTTGTCTGACAAGACAGATGGTGGTCGTGTTTGTATGGCATGAGAAAGCAACACTGGAGGAATTGAAGCTATGGAAAGAGAATAAGGATGCTAATTGATTCAAAAGGCTTCAACACACGAGAGAGAGAGAGAGAGAGAGAGAGAAAGAGTTCTTTTGTGTTCGTATAATCAGAAAAGAGAAGGAAGTTGTGGTATGTTTGATTTAACACTTTGGTAGTGATGCAATTAGTGGTGACAACCACATCAGCAGCCACATATTAACGGAAATCGTCCTAGTCTTTTTTTATGAACAATAACGACGACAAATGTCACCACTATTACTATCATGGCTATTCATATTGCGAGAATGAATGAGCACCGCTGGATCGGTTCACCACACAGATGGATGGGATTGACAAAGACCAAATTACACAAATCGCCAATATTTATGGTGACATTGAATTAGAAATGACAATTTTTTTGGCGATAGTTGCATTAGCGGTGACACCAAGCGTGTCAAATTTGGGGTGGCCGCTAATGACCTAGTCACCACTAAAATTGCGCTAATGACCTAGTCACCACTAAAATCGGGTTTGGCGGGATTAATCGGTCAACAAAAGTCAACAAATGTCAAAAAGGTCAAAAAAGTCAAAAAAAAGGTCAAAAAATTATGAAAAAAATTTAAAAAAAATTTTAAAAATTCAAAAAACCAACTTTTTTTTTACTCCAAAATTTCAAATATGATACCAAAAAATGTTCACATTTTCGTATTTCCAAATTACAATTTTTCTTATTTTCTAATTTTGAAGTACTTGTTTTTCTTAAGATATATTTATATTTAATTAATTTTAATATTTTATTAATAATCTATGGTCTCCGATTAATCCTCGATTAATCCCCGCCAAGAACGATTAATCCCTTAACACCAGTCGACCGTCGAGGTACCGTCAAGCGATTTTTACAACCTTGATATATATATATATATGTATTGTTAGTATATGGACTTCGTTTTCCTCTTGAAAGTTTCATGTAAAGAAAAGATTAGTAGCAGAATGTGGTGGTTGAGGCTCGAGTTGGACTCGATTCCTTTAAAGAGATTCGTCGTCTGTTCCTAGGGTACAACAACCTTAACAGTGTGTGTACTGTCGGATATTTCACTTGCCTAAAAGAGTCGCCGGAAGTAGGTGTACAGAGAAAGAGGAAGAACAAAAGAGTTTTAATTCGTATATTGAATGAGACAGTAAATGTCTCATTTTATAGTTGAATCATCTAATGGAAAGAAATCAATAATTGATTGAACGTTTAATGACAATAAATGTCATTAATTACGTAATTAATGCATCCGTTACAGAATTCAAAAATAGTGACCAAAATTGTCAAGTTCCACAAAAACGAGGGTAGCGCGAGCACGAGTATCCGGAGCTGCATTCGTGCCCGCAGGTCGCACCCATGCACAAGTTCGGTGTTTTTGTTCTACGAATTCTAAGATTTGCATCCCCCGCGCGTGGGTATGAATTTTAGTAAAACCATAGACACAAGCTTGTAAGCCTTTCATGCTTTCAAGCTTATAAACCTTGTTGAGTTTGCTCTTTCTACCAATGTGGGACTCATTCCCACATTCATACATTTTTGCTAAATTTATTCTCAAATACCCTTCTTTGAGTATCGATATCTCATTCACATATACTCCATTTTGGACATATAATATATCGTTCCGAAGTCCTCGTGGAGGAGAACACAAACCCACTTAGAGTTAGTTATATATACAACATATGTATATATTTATATATGTCAAAAGTTAGTAAAAATATAAATATTTATACTAAATTTTCAACCAATCTCCCACATGAATGGAGATCGATCTCAGCACATCCAATTTTCAAACGAAATTTTCAACAGTTGAATCTTGCATAGGATAGGTAGGTATTACCCTATGAACCCTCCCTTAAGATGTAACACTTAATCTCCTAGTAGTTAGTATATCTCGATGTTTTTGAACTAACTTGCCATTTATGTAGACGACAATGTAAATCTCACAGGACTCTCCCTGACAAGGCCATATCATCATAGACGTGTTCATTTTGGTCATGAACACTAACCTAGTTCTGCAAGAGCTTTAGGAATTGTGCCCCTATAATTCCCTTTCAAGCGACCCCATATCTCTCTCACATAGGTGATTCCAAGAATCATTAAAAACCATATGTTTAGCCTAATTTTGTCACTACATGTAGGAATGGAGTAGGAAGTAGTGTTAACTCCCCCCCCCCCCCCCCCACACACATTGACTTGCCTTACTCATATAATTAGGTTATGCTTTTGAACCCAGATCTTCGGATTTCTAGTCTTCTGGGTAAGGTTTCCTTTGTATGAATTTATTCATTCATGGGCTTTAGTCCCATTCCTCATGACGACTTATAAACTACATCTCTACTCAAGCCTTTTATAAGCGGATCCGCAATGTTATCCTTTGACTTTACCCGGACAACTGTGATAACCCCCATAGAGATTAGTTGTCGTATTGTTTTATGTCTATGTCTAATGTGCCTTGATTTCCCATTATACATTGTACTTTGAGCTCTACCAATTGCCAATTGGTTATCATAATGTATACATATGGTCATTACCGGCTTAGGCCATTCAGGAATGTCCTCTACAAATTGACGTAGCCACTCCGCCTCTTCAGCACAAATATCTAAGTCGATAAATTCATATTACATCGTGGATCTAGATATAACTATTTGCTTAGATGATTTCCATGCCACAGTAGCACCTCCAAGTGTAAACACATATTCACTTGTAGATCTGGAATCTTTTATGTCAGATATCCAATTTGCATTTGTGTATCCTTCGATAACTGTTGGATGTCTTCCATAATGCAGTCCATATTCTCGTGTGTATCTTACATACTTTAGTAACCTAGTAATACTCTTCCAGTGTTCAGAACTAGGTTTACTAGTGTATCTACTTAGTTTGCTAACAGCATATGCTAAGTCAGGTCTGGTATAACTCATTAGATACATCAGACTGCCAATAATTCTTGAATATTCCACTTGATTAACACTATCAACTCTATTTTTACGTAGATATTAACTAGTGCCAATTGGAGTTCTAGCTATGCTAGTATCTCCCTTAGCAAAAAATTTCAAGAATCTTATCCACATAGTGTGTTTGACTTAAAATCAAGCCACTTTGGGTTCTTGTGATCTTGACTCCAAGAATCACATCTGCTAAACCCATATCTTTCATGTCGAACCTGGATTTCAACATATCATTTGTGGATCTTATTATCTTGTCATCACTACCAATGATAAGCATATCATCAACATATAAACAAAAGATGACATAACCATGAGTGCTCTTTTTCACATAGATACACTTATCACACTCATTGATTCTAAAGCCACTTTCCATCATGACTTGATCAAATTTTTGATGCCATTGTTTTGGAGCTTGTTTTAATCCATATAGACACTTGACAAGTTTACAAACCCTGTTCTCCTATCCCAAGGCAATGAAGCCCTTATGTTGCTCCATATAAATTTCTTCTTCTAACTCCCCAATTCGGAAAGCAGTTTTCACATCCATTTGAGGAACTTGCAGGGTTCTAATAGCTGCAAAGGCAAGAACAAATATAATGGATGTTATCTGCGTTACCGGCGAATACGCATCAAAGTAATATAGACCTTCATTTTGTCTATAACCTTTTATTACTAGTCTTGCCTTGTATTTATCAATACTGCCATCAGGTTTCATATTTCTCTTAAAAATCCAACGGTAACCCAGTGGCTTGCTACCTAGAGGTAGATCCACTAGTTCCCATGTATGATTTTGTAAGATAGATTCTACGTCATTTTTTATGGCTTCTTTCCATTGAGGTCCCTCAGAAGAAGTAACCGCCTCTTGGTAGGTTTTAGGTTCACTTTCCACCACATAAGTGTAAGAGTCATCAACAAATGATTTTTTAACTTTAGCCCTCTTACTTCTTCTGAGTTCTATCTCTTCTTCCTCGGATTGAGCTTGTTCTTCCTCTCGAACAACTTCGTTGTCTGGTAAAGATGGGATTTCAACATCCTTGTTCAAACAAGGAAATATATCTTCAAATAATGAAGCATTCATTGATTCCATTATGGTATTCTTGTGTATTTCAGGATTCTTAGAATCATGCACAAGGAAACGATAAACACTACTACTTTGTGCATACCCAATGAATACACAATCCACTGTTTTAGGACCTAACATTGATACCTTAGGCAGTGGTAAAATAACTTTAGCTAGGCACCCCGACCCTCGTAAGTACTTGTATGATGGCTTTCTTCCCATCCAAAGTTCATATTGTGTTTCTTTCTTTTCTGTATGAGGTATCTTATTTAGAAGATAGTTAGCTGAAAAAATAGCTTCCCCCTACATTGACTGGTTTTCACCTGAACTAATTATCATGGCGCTAACCATTTCTTTCAAGGTACGGTTCTTTCTTTCAGCAATTCCATTGGATTAAGGTGAATAGGGTTATGTGAATTCATGACGAATTCCATTTTTCGCACAAAATTCAGCATAGGGAGAAACATATTCTCCACCCCGATCACTTCTAACCACTTTAATTCTCTTGTTGAGTTGATTCTCAACTTCATTTTTGTACAAGACAAACTTATCTATTGCTTCATCTTTACTCTTAAGTAAATATACGTAACAATATTTTGTGTTATCATCGATGAATGTAATGAAGTATTTGTTCCCACCTTGAGTAGGAATTGACTTTAAATCACACACATCGGTGTGAATTAAATCAAGAGGTTCGGTGTTTCTTTTGATTGTTTGGAAAGATAATAGAGTTTGTTTGGCTTCAACACATGTGGGGCATTTGTGATTTGAGTCAATATTAAGTTTTGTATGTAGTCTAGTTTAATTAATCGCTTAATAAAGTTCTAATCTACATATCCTAAGAGACCATGCCAAACATTTGAACACTCAAGAAAATAAGCAGAACTAGAACTTTCATTATGCATTTTATTTGTCACCATTACATTCAATTTGAACATGCCATTCAAGGAATATTCTTTTCCCACAAACATACCGTTTTTGGACAAAACAAACTTGTCCGACTCAAACACTAGCTGAAAACCAAATTGGTTCAACAAACCACCCGACACTAGATTCTTACGAAGTTCAGTAACATACAAAACATCCCTAAGCTTCACTTCTTTCCCCGAATTTATTTTTAGAATGACATCACCAACACCATTGATATCCGCAGTAGCTGCATTTCCCATGTAGAGATTTTCACCATCTTCAACTTCCTCGTAAATGTTGGAAACACGCTTATCATGACACACATGATGAGTAGCACCCGTGTCAATCCACCACTCCTTTGAATTTGTATTCATGAGATTCACTTCAGAAACCATAACCATGAGATCAGTTATCATGGCCACCAACCCCATGTTATCATTCACCATGTTTTCTTGACGGTTTTCCCACTTAGATTGCGGGCACTCCAAAGCCTCGTGACCCGGTTGGACACAGTTGTAGTACTTGAACTTCTTCTTGAAAGTTCCTGCCTTGGGGCCTAGGTTTTTTCCCTTTGCTTTCCCTTTGTGAGGTCCCTTGCTTTTGCTCTTGGAAGTTTGACCAACTTCCACCATATGAACCTTAGAAGATTCAACTTCACTGCCTTTCTTCAAGTCCATTCAATTGTCTTCTTCAATGCGAAGACGCACCACCAGTTCCTCCACAGACATCTCCTTTCGCTTATGCTTAAGGTAATTTTTTAAGTCTATCCAACCGGGAGGAACTTTTCAACCATTGATGCAACTTGGAATGACTCATTAAGATCCATCCCTTCTGCATTGTTATCATGTATGATGACTTGAGGATCTTGGACTTCACTCATAACAGATTTTCAGTCAACCATTTTGTATTCCAAGAACTTAGCAACAACATGCTTCTTGGTTCCAGCATCTTCTGTCTTATACTTCCTTTCCAAAGACTCCCATAGTTCCTTAGCAGTTGCAACTTTACAATAGACGTTGTAATGTGCATCAGTTAGGCCATTCAACACATAGTTGCGACACAAAAATTCTGAATGCTTCCACTGCATTCACAGATTGAGCATCAACCTGCTCCTCAAAAATTACAGGAGTAATTTATGTTAGGAATCGAGCCAGGTTCAAAGTGGTCAAGTAGAATATCATCTTTTGCTGCCACCTCTTGAAGTTCAGACCAGAAAAATTTTCAGATCTCTCAGCATGATTAGCCATGATGTTTGAAACTGGTGCATTTGGGTTCACAACAGGGGTAGCACCACCAGCAGGAGTTCCAGTCATTCTAAAAGAGTCGTAACCACAGTAAAATAGATTATAGGAAAAATCAATTTAGAATAAAAGAACAAAAAAACGAAAGGTTTAGAACAAAGAACGAATATGTTTAAGACTGTTAGTATAAGGACTTCATTTTCCTCTTGAAAGTTTCCTATAAACAAAAAGATTAGTAGCAGAACGTGGTGGCTGAGGCTCGAGTTGGACTCGATTCCCTTAAACAGATTCGTCGTCTGTTCCCACGATATAACAACCTTAACAGTGTGTGTACTGTCGTATATTTCACTTGCCAGAAAGAGTCGCCGGAAGCAGGTGTACAGAGAAGGAGGAAGAAGAAAAAAGTTTTCATTCGTATATTGAATGAGACAGTAAAGGTCTCTTTTTATAGTTGACTTGTGTAATGGAAAAAAATCAATAATTGATTGAGCGTTTAATGCCAATAAATGTCATTAATTATGTAATTAATGCATCCGTTACAGAATTCAAAAAGGACCAAAACTGTCAAGTTTAGGTAGCGCAAGCCCGAGTTTTTGGAGCTACATTTGTGTCTGTAGGTCGCGCCCATGCACAAGTTCGGTGTTTTTGGTCTATGAAATCCAATATTTGCACCCCCCCCTGCGCACGGGTAGGAATTTTAGTAAAACCATAGACACAAACTTGTAAGCCTTTCATGCATTCAATCTTATAAACCTTTTTGAGTTTGGTCTTTCTACCAATGTGGGACTCATTCCCACATTTATCCCTTTTTGCTAAATGTATTCTCAAATACGCTTCTTTGAGTATTGATATATCATTCACATATACTCCATTTTGGACATATAATATATCGTTTCGAAGTCCTCGTGGAGGAGAACACAAACCCACTTAGAGTTAGTTATATACACAACATATGTCTATATTTATATACGTCCAAAGTTAGTAAAAATATAAATATTTATACTAAATTTTCCAACATATATAATTTTGTTATTTGAGCATCAAAATTTTGAAAATATATTTTTTTCTCTATTGATGAGCACGTAGATTTGCCATGACTGTGTTATATGTGTTTGGATCGATTTGAGCGGCTATTGTTCAATTTTATTTTCATTATTTAGTTTTCTTGATTTAATGTATTTGACATCACGATAAATAATGACACAAAATGTGTGGGAAAATTATTTTATGATTTTTCTTGTAGTTCTTCGTGAGGCCGTTCGGGTGGAATTCTTTTTGTTTGGAATAAAGGGGTATTTTTAAAACATAGGATTCATTCTTATGATTCCTTAGTGATGATGGAAGCTGTTTGGGTTCATACTAATACTTATTAGTTAGTTGTGTTTGTTTTATGTTGATCTATAAGACCTTAATGCTAAGAAATGTTATGAAACCAATTTCATTTATTGTTTATTCATGGTAGTGTGAGGTTATATTGTTGGGTGATTTTGATGAAGTCCAGCTTGAAAGGGAAAGATATGTTAGGTATTACATAGTCAAGTCGTATATTTGTTTAATAATTTCATATCTAACTTGGGCTTGATTGTAACACCCCATTCTCACAAATGAGCATAATTTTAAAAGTTAGGTGACTAAATGAGCATAAATCTAAAAGTTAAGTAACCAAACCAAAAGTTAAGTGACTAAATGAGCATCAAGTCAAAAGTCTGATGACCTTTTAAAACTTAAAATAGTTAAGTGACCAAATGAGTACAAAATCAAAAGTTAAGTGACCAAAAATGACCAAAACCCTTATTTATATTAAAACATTGGGATCTCTTCGTCAATACAGAAACATAAGCATAATGAAATATTACAAGCCTTACAATAGTTAAACTAATGGCCTAATACTCCTTAAATCCCTCAACAGAATGTATATTTAATATCGCTACCTGTGATACAATAAATTGGGTGAGTTAGGTTGGGAAACCTAGTGAATACATAAGGATTTCAATCCCATAATGTGATAATAATGTATATCTCAAACCTGCAAATCCAACTATTATCATTAACACAAATATATCATATTTCTAAAACAATTTATCCCATCCTGTCAATTCCCACATACAGATCCTATACAACATCTTACAAGATATAGCCTAAAGGATCAATATGAACAAACTAACGACACTGCTTCAGAAATTCCCTGGCAGCAAACGAGGATCAATAAATACATCAAATGAGGGAAATGGAATAATTTTCACCACGAACCACCTTTCATAAAAACAACAAGATAATTAAGTCAGTGGTGATTATCTAGATAATTGTTCCTAGCAGTGTTCTGTCACCGTGAGGTATTTTACCCCTAGACTTACCCTATCCGGTAATACAACATCAGATATACCTAGTAGCGGTCTATTACTAACACACTCTATTAGGCAGTCTACAAAGTTTCCTCAATTACTTCGTGAAAGGAAACACTGGCACACAAATCTCGTCAAAAGAAAAAGTGTGGGGAAATACTAATAAAGTACTCTCGTACGCTCCTATACTCTGACACATAATAATGTCAATAAGGACTTTGTACATGATAGTACTTCTGGAACATTATAGTACCATGGTATGAGTAGGACTCGTAACCCATAATATAATAATACCCGTCACAAGCAGCACCTAAGATACAGAGCTTTGAAAAAGACTTGGTACTTAGAAAGTACTTTTGTACGTAGGACATACTCCATCGATCATCAATTTCCTCGAACAAATTTTCTACTCTCTATTCCGATCACACACATACCCTTAATAAGATGCTACCCAATATCTGAACTTAATTGAACTAAGCATCTCTTTTTAGGTCCTATTTCATCACTAGGCAAGCCTACAATGCTTGTAATCAACTTTCAATACCAACTCTGTTTCGGCAACACTATCCTAATTTAGTGTAATATTTTATACAGAGCATTAAGTGTTAACATACATTTATCTTCTCATTTATAATACTTCTATTATTATTATCATGTAAATACATCTTAACACATATAGAACCATGGCTGGCTCGCATAACGTATATCATTAAATATACATATAACACATATGTCCAGATAATAAGCATATAACTCATGTATAAACTTTCAACATATATTTAATACCTTTATTAATACTTGTATTAAAATCTTGTTCATGAAAGAGACTATGCACTCACTTTTTAAAGTGGTGACTCGAAATTCGGGCAGCGTTTCGCTTCTAGCAATTGTCTTTTCCTTTGACGAAATCTAGTATAATTATTACTAAGTTTTAGTCTAATAGTTATTCCGAATAATTATTAGTCTAGATTTATCATTAACTCAAATTCTACTTCACGATCTATCAAGTAAGGAACAACCAGGTAGGATCATATCGGAGGTAGGGTCCGTTTGGTATACGAAGTATACTGTTTGGAAATCTCACTTTAAACACCTCACTAAATCCAGCCTAGACATTATCCCCATAAGTAGATAAATCAGTATAATGACTTGGAATCACTGATAAATCTTGTTTATAGGTTCTTAATAACGATAATGAACTTAAAAATAAGTTATACTTAAAGTACGGTAAGCATAACTTAACTTACATGTAGTTTAGCGAGAAACCGGGGTCTACGCAGGCAGAACTTCTGAGCCGAAATCTCTTCTTCTCGGGGATTTCCGGCACTCCGCGGCTCGCTACTAATACCTAGGATGTGCTAGGGAAAAGCCTTGATGCTTTGGGGAGGTTTGGGAGAGAATGGGATAAAGGGGTGTGAAGAAAAGAGTGAGAAATGAGGTCTATTTATAGTGTCAGCGCCCAAGTACGTTGACGGTACTCGTGAAAGGAATACTATGTATTTAACTTCAAATGTTTCATTGGTTAAGGCTCTAAATGACTTGAGAACATTAAAGTTCGATGTGGCTCAAAAGTAACTATTAGATAGAATATTGAAGGTTGGATTTTATTTTCTTGTTTTTACAATTGATGTAGCATATTATTATTCATTTTTAGTTAAATCATCATACATATTTTCCTTCTACTTATTTTATTGTTATATTGGGTAATTTCAAATATTTTTCTTTAATTTAAGATTTTTAGAAGACTGATGTGGTGCAAGATTGTTTGGTATTGATCGGGAGCATTGCAAATAAGTTGTGGGCCTTGCAACACTACTATTTAGGCTAAATGGAAGAGTTAGAAGAAAGATGAAGGTGCTAAAGCTAAGTTTTGGACTACAATTTGGGTCGTTTTCAGGTCTAACACAAGCTAGAAGTAGGGGGAAGAAGATCATTATGAAAATGACAAGATCATGTAGATGTAAGAGAGAATCAACACTATAGGCTAAGTTTAGAGTTGTTATATAGGGTATGTTTTGTGTCAATTTCTATAGATCTTGACCAAAAGACTGTGGAGGCCATTTGTTAGGGTTTTATTCATTTTTCATCTTTGCAACTTGATTTGTTGATGTTTGGTACACTTATCTTACTCTTTTCTATCTTATACATGACTAGATATACTTTTAATAGTTAATATTAGAAGTAATCTATGAACATTAGTCTATCTTTGAAACTTTTGTGAACTTTTAGTTCTTTATCTATCAATGCAATTTCCACTTGAATTTTTATGTCATTTTAAGTTTTTATTCACAAGTTTAGATATTTAAATGATATTTATTTTCTTGATTACTTAGTAGATATTAAAAACAGTTAGTAACAAATGGTATTTATGGATGTTTTCATCCCATGTCTAAATCATGAAATTGTGTTCTCCAAAATAGAAGAGCATGCTTTTGACTTCCTTTGGATTTGGTGGTTCTTAAATCATAAAGTGTGTCAACTTTCATGATCCAAATGTTTCTTATATTTATGAATTTGATTTAAAATATGTGTTAAGAGCTTCTTTACCTATCATATTATTTATAAAGAATCTGTGACTCAAGCATTTGAGTTCCTGTAACCAAATTAGATTAATCTACAAGTATTACACCATAATTCTTAATAATTGGTTAGCTAGTTGTTTGATGAAATGGAATGTTAGGTATCTCCTCTATAATTGATTCATGTCACTTGTTATTTATGTCCTTGCACTATATAAAAGTTTTGTTATAATTGAATTTTCAAACAAACCAACTAAAAATCTCCTCTTTTATTTATATGTTATCACAAAATTATTTCCTTGAATAGGTCTTATAAAGTTACAAATTGAGCCAATCTAAGTGGATTCGATCCATTTGCCACTATACACTTTAACATGTGTTATAATATAAGGTTATCTATGTATTGGCCTCGACAACCACTAAAGGTGATGAAAATTTAAAATAATTTCATGCTATTTGAATAAAAGCATTGAAAATTTGTTATACGTGGTGTTTAGTTGGCGATAATTGGGTGTCTTCTCCTTAAGGGGAAAAAAGAGAGTTCTTTGTGCATTTCAGCAGTGGGTTTGATAATTTGAAGGCTTCTAGGCCTCATCTTAAAGATGATATTTTGTCTTTATTATCTTCTCATCAAGCTTTAGATATTGAGTGTGATGTAACACAAGATGAAATCAAAAGAGGAGTTTGGGAGTATAGGGCAAACAAAACTCCAAGTCCTGATTGGCTTACTTTTAAATTCATAAGGAAAAGTTGGTACTTGTTAGAAGACGATGTAGTTAAAGTTGTGTTGGAATTATTTTGATCGAGGAACTTTCCTAAAGGTTGCCATCCTTCGTTAATTGCTCTTACCACTAAAATTTAGGATGTTAAGTGTGTGAAGGATTTTCGTACCATTAGTGTAATAGGTTGCTAATACAAAATTATAACACCCATAGATTCGGACTAGTCAATTAAGATATTATAAGCGTTAAAAATGACTTTTTGATAACAAATTATTTAGGATAAATAATCTTAACCAAAGTTACAGTATATATGACAAGGATTCCGTACATATAAAGAACGCTCAAATATGACTTCATAAGAGGAAGTTATGATTTTTCTAATATTTCAGCGTAGCAGTATACAGCTCAGAAACCGAAATTGAAATCATTCGATTGTTAGGAAAAATAATATAAACAGGACTTGAAGATATCGTCAATACGTATCCATCGATATAAAGACAATTAAGAACAGATACCATATGAGATAGTTATGAATTTTTAACGAACTTTAACAGTCTAAGTCTATTAAAAATATAGTTTTAAAAATAAAATCAAAATTAGCCTACAGAGTCTAGACGAAAGTTGTAGATCTCGTCGATGGCTACGCGTGGATATAAAACGTGTTGAAACAAATCTTATATAAAGAAGATATGAATTTTTGAAGAAATGGAAAATCCTAATGTGCGCTTGCACACAACAACAACATACACGACGAGCATCTAACAAGCCACGAGATTGCGACACATATCACGCGACTGCTGGAACCATGTCACCCGCCCTAACCAAATGTGTGGTATGGACCAACCATTTGTGCGGCATGCACTTTGAATTTGGCTATAAATACCCTGAAGTGCCTCATTCAAATTTCACTCCTTCCCTACATTTGTCTCTCGATTTCTCTCAATTTTTGTCGAGTCTATCCTTATTTTTAGTCTTTCAAAAAGCTCTGAGATCACTAGAAGCCCTACGATGTTAGATAGTCGGTGAATAGAAAGCTCCCATATCAGAGTTATGCTCGCATAATTTCCGGTTTTCATCAGAAAGCTCTATAAGTTAAGCTACACTTATTTTATTCAAGTGTAACTTTTAATTGTAGTCATTGTCGTTATTATCAACCTATAATTATGATTTATCAGTGATTCCAAATCGTTATACAGATTTATCTACTTACAAGGATGATGTCTATGTTGGATTGAGTGATGTGTTTAAAGTGGGATTTCCAAATAGTATACTCTGTATACCAACCAGACCCTACCTCTGATATGATCCTACCTGGTTGTTCCTTACATGATAGATCTTGATGTAGACATTGGGATTAATGAGGAATCTAAAATATCATTAGTCACTAGGAATATAAAACTAAGACTTATTAATATGAACCTAGGTCACGTTAGAAGAAAAGCTAAAGTATCAAGGCAAAGTGTTGCCCAAATTCCGAGGCATCCACTTTTATCAAGTGAGTGCATAGTTACTTTTATCTTATGCATAGATATGAATTATTTAGATAATTAAATGTTATATGTGCTTCTGTGAAAGTGTGTCCTTTGTTAAATGAAATATTATTTGATATATATATATATATATATATATATATATATATATATATATGTGTGTGTGTGTGTGTGTATGTGTGTGTATTATATAAATTTAATACATTGGGTAACAATGGGTGATAATAGATGTCATAGTATGATGAAAGATGTAGGAAATGATAGGATTCCACAACTTTCGAAATGGTACTACTATACTAACGACGTAGGAATGGTATTAGTATATACATTGGTTCTACTCGTAGTGTGATTGTCTATCACATGCTTTATGTGGACGATGCTTTGTTTATTAGGGAGTGAAATAATTTGAATTCTCCATTGTTTTCATCCCACTTAAGGTTTAAATATTAACTTACAAAAAGTAAGTTAATGGCATTGGTGTTCCTAATTTGATGGTGATGGGTGTTGCTAATAATATAGGTTGTGTAGCTATAAAGACTCCCTTCTTTTATCTTGATTTGACGTTGGGTGGTAACAAGAATAGTTTGGGCGCTTGAAAAGATGTGATCCAAAAAGTGATCACTAAACTTTCCAATTGGAAGGTCAAGACTTCATTATAGGTGGGAGATTGATTATACTGAAGTATGTGTTAGGTTATCTTCCTACATACTTTAGGTCTATTTACAAGGCTAATGTGGGTGTTTTCTCGCATCTAGAATCTTTTTTCAATAACTTCTATTTGGAGCTTATTTGGAGGAAATGAACATGACATCGGTTAGATGGTAAAAGGTGATGTTTCATAAGCAGTTGGGTAATGATGGTGTTAGTAGCCTGTGTGCTCTTAATCGAGATATGCATGGTTTCAAGGGTAATTTGGATTTCTTTTTATCTAACCAACGTAGTTCTACCTGATTAGATGTTATTAAAGTTATAGCAAACTTGAGGGAAGAGTGTGTGGATCTTTTTGCTCAATGTAAAAAAGAAAAAGAAACTGGGGTTGAGCATATGATTTCTTTTGGGATGATATATGGTTAGGACGTTCTCCTTTAAAACAACTTTTCCCAGGATCTATGTCTTCTACTATGCATTGGAATTAGAAAAGAACATTAATGTGTGGGTAAAGTTGAGGCAAAATTGATGGGTGTAGTCCTTGCGTAGATTCCCTATAGGGAGGGACCGAGAATCAATAATAGGTTGATCTTGTTGCTCTTATTTCCACTACGGGTGTTGTTATGGACACTCCACTCTACACCCTAGTCTAATACTCCATAGTCAATAGACATTGTTTTCTGGAAAAGTGTTTTGTTTCTCTTACTTTTTTTTCTCTTTTTCCTTCTCTCTCTCTCTCTCTCTCTCTCTCTCTATATATATATATATATATATATATATATATATATATATATATACTACCACTGTCACATATTTACTATTTACTTTTGACTTTTGAAGTCTTTATTCTTCAACTTTGACCTTAAATAATTTTATTTGTGTTATATATTACTTGATGAAACTTATAAAAATGAAAAGACATTTAAAACACAATCCATTCATATATTTTGCATCAAATATTATTTCAAAAATAAAAATATTTAAGGTCAAAGTTGAAGAATAAAGACTTCAAAAGTCAGAAATAGATAATAAATATGGAACGGAAGGAGTGTGTGTGTGTGTGTGTGTGTGTGTGTATATATATATATATATATATAGAGAGAGAGAGGAGCGTTCAATCGAGATTATTTCTTATTGCGAAAACATTTGAGAATAAATTTGGACCACACAATTTTTTTAATTAAAATTGTAAAATAATATTCATATAAATCAAAAAATAGTTACAAACAATTAAAAACTCACTAACCAACACCACTTACCACCCAACCAATACCACCCACCACCACCTATCATCACCACCAACCACAACCACTCATCACTACCCACCACCACCACTCGTCACCACCACCCGCCTTCATCTCCACTCACCACCACCGACTAGCACCCCCCCCCCCTCCCCCCATCACCCACAAAAACCACCATCTGCCACCACCATCACCACCTACCACCACCCAACCAACACCAAAACCCACCATCACCACCCACCTCAACCACCCATTACCACCACCCTACCCACCTCCATTACCCATCATCACCACCTGCCATCACCACCAACCACCACCATCTGTCACCACCACCTCTACCCACCACTCACGAAAACCACCACCCACCAGTCAACCACCACCACCCGCCACCACTACCCACACTTACCACCTGCCATCAACTAGCACCCACCACTACCTAGCACCAAACAAAACCACCACCACCCAACACCACTACCCACCACCACCACCCATCACCACTACCTACCATCATTACCCGTCACTATCGCCACTTACTAACCGCCAACCACCACACATCACCATCACCACCATGGCACCACCCACTACCCATTAACCCACCACCACCACCCATCACCACCACACGCACCACCATCACCCCCTCCAGCACTACCCACCACCCACCAACCACCATTCACCCACTACTATCACCTGACACCAACACCCCTACCACCACCCGTCACCACCATTACCACCACCTGCAACCACCATCTCCATCACCAACCACCAACCATCAACCATCACCACCATCCACCCATATCATCACCACCTACCGCCATCAATACCCACTACTTGTCACCACTATTCACAACAACCATAAAACATCACCACCACACGCCACAACCCACCCATCAACACCACCACCACTGACCTATCCATCATCCATCATAACCACCACTCCTACCCCTACACACCGCCCTTCACATTACACCCACCGATCACCTTTCACCACCACCACCACTCACAACCACCACAAACCAATTACCACCCATGAAACCCATCACCACTCGTCACTAATACCCACCACCCTCCCTACCTTCACCACAACCATAACCCACCACTCATCTCCACCACACGACCACTAGACACTACCTACAACCATATGTGATTAAATGCATATAATAGCATAAATCGTATGTGATTATATGTATTTAATCATATAAATCACATGTGATTAAATACATATAATCATATGTGATTATATGTATCTAATCACATATGATTTAATAAAAAAGGTTTGTTTTAAGTTTTCCATTTAATAATTTTTCTAATGTACTTAATCATATCTAATTATACTTATCTAATCAATTATGATTAATACGAAAAAAGATTTGTTTTCGTGTTTTTGATTCAATAGTTGTTATCTTGTATAAACTCACATATGATTATATCTATCCAATCACATATGATCTATATATACAATATTCTTTTTGTTCATATAAATCATATGTGATTATATACATATAATCACATGTGATTAGATGTATTTAATCACATATAATCAAATATAACAAAGAACAATTAATGAATCGAGAATGCGATAGTGAATCTTCTCCACATAAGTCATTTGTAATTCAATAGTTATTCTCGTGTATTTAAATGCATATAATCACATAAATCATATGTGGTTATAGATAGATTTATATATATATATATATATATATATATATATATATATATATATATATATATATATATATATATATATATATATATAGAGAGAGATAAAGAGAGAGAGAGAGAGAGAGAGAGAAAGCATCACGATCTATAAAAATAAAAATTAAGGTTATAATAATTTTTTAATAAAAGTAAAAATAATTTATTTCAACAAAACTTTAAATTTCAGCATTTAAACATTAGTGTTTTAAATTTGTTCTCAAATGTTCTCGAAGTAAGAAATATTTTCGATTGAATGTGTGTGTGTGTATGTGTGTATATATATATATATATATATATATATATATATATATATATATATATATATAAGAAAATTGGGATAAAAATAGCCTTGGAAATTTTGAGAATTGTGGTTTCACTTTCAGATTAAAGTATTTGGGTGGTACTCCCAATCTTTAATCGGATAAGACTCAGAATTGAGAGCAAGAACATAAAATATGGATGTTATGAATTTCGTGATTGTTGCTGTACCCATAAAAAATGATGACCAAAAAGATTAAGTAGTTCATTTGTCTGAAAACTGTCAAGACAATTTTCTTTGTCCAAAAACTACTCCAACTGTCAAAACCAATAACAGTCACAAAAACGGATTTTAATAAAGGTCAAAATGAAGTCAAAAATCGGGTTCATTTACAAAAAAATTCAGATTTCTAGGGCAGCTCGACCCCAGCCGGGGGCTCTGCCCCTTGGACCCCGCTCCCAGGGGCGCTGCCCCCGGACCTCCGTTCGTTTAGGGGCTTCGCCCCTAAATGACAGTCTACTTTGAATCTTGAATAAATTTAAACAAGTGTGTACTACGCACCTTCCTTGCTTGTTTAATATTCATCAAGATTGAATTTTGGTCAACAAATCAATCAATTACACTTAAATACACATTGATGATAAAAAATCACTAACAAACCTCCCCCATTTAAGTGTAATCTTGATTAACTTAAAACAAAACATAACAACAACAAACTGATGCATAAATGAAATGTCATGACGATTGAATTTCACATTAGTATATTATTCATTCCAAATATTCGAATATTAGGGTGTCATTAATGATTGAACCTTTTCTATTCATAGTGAATACATGAAGATAATACACAGAATAGTTTATATTTTCATAAGTTCTAACTTGACACAATGTTTTACTAGCTTGTGTCCCATCCTTCAATAAGAATATCAAAGCCAAGTCCTAACTTCTTGAAGCAGCTAAACTTCATGCTTATATAGGTAGTCCTTTTATTCTTGCACCTACAAATACAATTTTTCAAAAGAACTATTAAGAATATAAGTTCAACCTCCTTAACTTGCAGTACTGAACACATACCTTAGGATGATGATAATATTGTGTTCCAATCTTTAAATATCTAGCTTTCCACATTGAATTCAGCATCTAATATTTTATTAGATGGGAATTGGGTATCTCAATATAAAAGATTTAAGTGGACTTTAAACCCATCCCTACAGCCGCCTTGTGCACAAGATCTCTTGCTAACCCTTTTGGTTAGATGATCGGCTAAATTCAACTGAGTTTTTACAAACTCCACAGATATCACACCAGTCATGATGAGCTCATGAATCATGCTATATTTAACACCTAAATGTCTAGACTTTCCATTGTACACTTGACTATAAGCCTTAGCCAAAGGTGCAGCACTATCACATCTGATAGAAATGGTAGATATCGGTTTGGGCCATAATGGAATTTCATAAATCAAATTCCAGCCAGGGGCTCTGCCCCTTGGACCCCACTCCCAGGGGTGCTGCTCCCGGACCCCCGTTCGTTTTGGAACTTTGCCCCTAAATGACAGTCTACTTTGAATATTGAATAAATTTAAACAAGTGTGCACTCCACACCTTCCTTAATTGTTTAATATTCTTCAAGATTGAATTTTGATCAACAAGTCAATTCATTACACTTAAATACACATTGATGATACAAAATCACCAATATATATATATATATATATATATATATATATATATATATATATATATATATAATCCTTATATTATTATCGAATTTATTAATATATTTTATTTACATTGAAACATTATTTTCAAAATCTTTTTCGAATCAAATAGCATAACTTTGAATACGTAATGGATTAAATTCAAATTTAAAATCACAATATTTTTGTTAAGTATTACATGATTAGTTAACTTTTTTTATTTCTATTTAAATAATATATATTTCATAAAATTTTAAAAGATAAAAAATTAAAAATAACACATCGAGTACTTTGAATACTTGGAGTAGCATTGGTAATTAAGACAATGATAGGAAAAAAAATCACTATTTTTTTATGGGCGTAGTTGGTAGTCGGCTGACTAGCTGATATCGGGTAGCTTATGGCAGGTAATAAGTAGCTTATAGCTGATAGTGTTTTTTTAAACGCTGTATGAATTATCATTTGAAATTGGAGTGATTTGTTTAAACTAAATGTTAGAAGCTTGTAGTGTCAAACAAAGTTTTCTGTTCAAAACGGAACATTTCGTCAAACGCTAAAAAATATAAACTCTCAAACGCTCCGTATGGAACATGCCCTATGTCAATTAAACAAATTGAGAAAACTTGATATGTCTTTTACTCAAATCGGAGGTTAGTTGTTTATTAATCGTATAAGGCAAAAAAAAAAAATTAAGGTTACTCTTTTATTAATCATGCAAAAAAAAAGGTATATCTAAATACAATTTTTATAAAAAAATCTAGAATATAATAATAGAAACAAAGAAAATTATTTGTTTGCTTATGTCAATTAAGCAAATTGAGAAAACTTTGTAAGTTTTTTTAGAAAAAAATATTCAGTTAAATTTTTTTTAAATAAAAGTGAAATTAAATAAAAATATAGTGCGTGTGTTGTATGAAAGAGACAAAATAAAAGGCACATTTAATAAAAAGATAAGTAAACAATCAATGTTGTGTTATAAAATATAGTAGATAAACTTCTATTAATTTTATGCCCACATTGTAGCGAGGGAGTTCAGGAGTTAATATCTCACATGTTTTTTGGGTGCCCTTTTGCTACCGCTTTAGGGTTAAGGGGGTGTTTGGCTTAGCTTTTGTGGGGCAAAAGTCCTTTTTGTAAAAGAACTTTTTACAAAATTTATTTTTTAAAATGTGTTTGGATTAGCTTTTGAAGGGAAAAAGTCAAAAATTAAAGTGTTTGGTTTAATTTTTACATGTAAAATGACAAAAAAAGACATGTTTAGGGTAGATGAGGGGTATATTGGTAATTTAATATTTTTAGCTGGTGAAAAGTTGGGAAAAATCAGGTAATCGTGACTTTTCAAAAAAACTGAGATTACTCTATGGGAAAAGTCATTTACAAAAGTCCTTTTCCCTTTGCCAAACATCTTTTGAAACTTTTTCTAAAAGATAAAGTCAAAAGTCATTTAAAAAGCTAACTCAAACACCCTCTAAGTAGTTAGATGGTAAAGCATTTCTATTCACACCCTTACTTTCTATGGTGATCGGCTTTCTTGGTTTGGCTTTCTCAGTTTCTTGATTTGTTTCCTTTTGTCCGTAGAAAAACACTAGAGATTATTTAGTGGTTGTGCTTGCTTACTATATATGTGGTGGTTCATTGTCGAGGTGACCATATCAGCCAACGACCATGATGTCATGTAAACCAGCATACCCTTCGGCCTTACTTAACATAAAGAATAGGACGACAAATCTTGTTGGATTGGTTGCCTTGAAGACCCTTTGACTTTATTTTATTTTTATGTATTTTGTTACTCTACAATTTTTTTAGCTTTTGAAAAGAATTCTTTTGTTCGGGAAAAATAATAATATATAACTAAGACTGACGCATATTTCTATAAACTAGTTTCGACTAGTTTTTAGAGAGAAAATATATATTATTGGAAAAATATCATATTAACCTAACTTTTCCTATTTGTTTTAAAACGTCCCTAAAGTTTTTTTTTTGTTCAATTAAAGGGATTAAAGTCCAATTTCAAGTGTTTAAACCATCATTTTTGAAAAAAAAAAACAATCGGTTAAAGCGGTTAAATAAATGACATGTAATCAAGGACCATTTCAACCCGTCATATTATAATTTATTCTTTTAATGTATAAACAAAATAATTGAATGATCTTTTTAAAAGTTCATTAGGTTAAAAAGATATTTTCCTTATATAATTTTGTAGGGAAATCATCTTTGTTTCTTCTCTTAATCAATGCAAGGAGGACCTATATAAGCACGGCGGAATGGAACAGTTATAACGTTATAACTTTCTTTCTCGTTATACTATAATATTTTACATTATATTCTAGTAATATATCATATTTTGAAACCTTACTTATTATAAAGACAAAATTGCAAAAATGGTCCCTGTGGTTGGCAAAATTCTGTAGTTTTAGTCCAAAACGAAATGTTGGTGTACCACTGGTCCAATTTTAGATACCTTGTGCGGTTTTGGTCCCTATGGTTATATTTTCTTGTGTTTTTGGTTCACATCCCACCTAAAATGACTAATATGCCATTTTGGTAATTCTTTTTCAATATCTTTTGTTATTCTTTTAAGACATTTTAATTAAAAAAATCAAAAAAAAAAAAATTCTACCCATCCCACCATCCCACTCTTTATCTATGTATCTCTCCCAAAACAAAGATCCCACCCATCGCCGGCACCACTGAAAACACGCTTGAGCATTAGTCGTCGCCACCACTTCATCACCCACCATCATCGGTCAACATCATCACAAGAAAAATTGGAGCACATCTATTTCAATTCGTCTCTTGCATCTGGAATCAAAGAGATCCAACAGCAATGGCCATGGCTGGTGATTTTCTCCAAGAACACAAGGCACACACAATTTCAGATTCTATTTACGAGATGATTTTAGCTCCGATTTGATTCAACACCATCGTATCCTTTTTTGAGTCTATTAACCCTAAAAACATAAATGATATGAGTGCACATATATGAAAATCAATTTGTAGAAATAGACTGTTCTTGAAAGCCCATAAGCTTTTTTCAGAGGGTTGTCGCAATGGTGATGGTGTTTCTGGATAGAACAGGTGGTGGTGTTCTTACCTTTCATCTTCTCCGGCTTTGGCGGATCTGAAAACCCTAGTTCTAACAAAAGTTTAAAGATGATGGTGCTCCGGATCTGCAAAAGAGCGATGTCGAGGATGGGAGAAGTGGCGATGTGTTCTTTCGTCGGTGACAAAGCAGAGGGAGGAGAGGTGTATTTTTATAGGTGGCCAACAACGGTAGGGAGAGGAGGCGACGCCTGGTGGAGAGGACGACTTTTTAGGTGGTGGAGAACGATGGCGAGGGTGATAAAAGTGTTGGGGTGTTCGTTCGTCGGTGACTGTGTAGATAGGGAGAGAGAGAGAGAGAGAGAGAGAGAGAGAGAGAGAGAGAGAGAGAGACGCATTTATCATAGGTGATTAGCAACGGAGGGGGAGGTGGCAGTGTTTGGCGGTGACGGAGATTATTTCCGGTGGTGGAAGCTGAAAACAGGTTTCTTGAGAGAGAGAGAGAGAGAGAGAGAGAGAGAGAGAGAGAGGTATTTTGATTTTTAATTACTTAAAAAAATACTAAAATGAATAAAAAAATAAAAATAAATAAATATGGGGGGTATAATCATCTTTTTAGAGGGAGATGGACCAAAACCAATAGAAAGATCTAATTTTGGACCATTGGTGCACCATTAAAACTTTTTGGACCAAAACCACATAATTTTGCCAAGCACAGGGACCATTTTTGCAATTTTGTCTATTATAAATGTGATAACCTGTTAAAAAAACAAGTATCCATTAAATTATTATTAACAAGATAGATTTTGAAAATACGAGTTTATTTTGTTTGTAGTCAAGGGAACATAAGTGGAAAAAATAAAGTTAAATAACTATGTGTGGTCGGTGGGATTATCAAATGGTTGTCGAATATATCAAATATAAATAAAGTATGATAATATGTTTTACCCATTTTCATCGATAACTCACATGTGAGGAGGAACGTGTATGGATAATAGCCGTGTCTCACGTGTCCTCCATAGCGATGATTAAGCAATATTTGTTATGTAATCTATACTAATAAAAAAGTAGTCATTTTGCTCTGTCATTATATTAGACCTCTTAATTAATATGATGCCACTTGTCAATCTATTAGTTCTCCATTTTAAATTTATTAGACCTTCTAATTAATGTGAATTTATTTGTCGATGTATTTATTCTCCATTTTAAATTTTAAATTTTATATCATTGTTTTCATTAATTCACAAATAAAAAATATCTAATATATATTAAAAATTAATTATATATATTTATTTGAATCAACGATTATAATTTCACAAAACTAATATAAATATATCGTAATTAATAATTTATTTAAAATAATTAATTATTAATTTTGAGGTTTTACTATAAAATTTCAATTAATTTTATAACCGTAGTTTCCACGGGTTATAAACTAGTAATCTAACAAAATGGGAAGTAGAATTACTTCTTGGAATTAATTAAACATTCTTGATATATTATGTATCATTCTTTTGTAATTATTTAAAGATATTGATAGAATTGTATACCATTAAATGTAAATACTTTGTGTATTTGAATAAAGTCAGGTGTTGGTGATTTTAGCGTTATCATGTCGTTTTGTGTAATTGGAATTTACATGTGAGCTAAGGGTTTCGTAATTTGTACTCTAATATATGTTTGGATATATGCAAAGTGCACTATGTATAAAACCAAATTAGAAGCCGGTTCGATGACAAGTCAGGGGTCTGAGGGCAGGGTCCGGGGTTTCCAAAGGGGCAGCGACCCTTTGGCGGGGTCTAAGGGTAGCGCCCCTAGCGAGGTCTAAGGGGAAGAGCCCCTACTGGGTATATAGTGGAAAAATCAAATACTTGAGGGTGATTATGGTAAAATTGACTAAGATCGTCAGTTTTGGAAACCATTGATTTCCTTGTTAATTCTGGATTATCTTGACTTGTTTCCAAATGAACCCATGACGGCCAACCCTAAAACAAAACCCTACATATCGTTTTCTATATAAACGACTCTCCCTTTGAGGAGAAGGATAACCTTTTAGCTCTTGTTTTTCTTCATATGAACTCAGGATCTTCTAGCAATTTGGCTTACATTTTATGTGCCTAGATTCGTAAGTGTCCCCTTGGGATTATCCTAGGCTGAATTCCTTGTAACCCGGGCATATGGTAGAAATATCAGTTCTGAAAGTGTTTACACGATCCAAAGGGTAACCAGATCTCCACTATAAACCCTACCTAATTTCTAACAATCGAGCTGATATTGTCTGTTTTTGGAGATGGGTGAATCAATCCGTGAGATGACCATGAAATTCGCAAAACTGGGAAGTTTAAAGGCGTCAATTTCAGGAGGGGAAGAAGAAGATGCACTTCATGTTGACCACTCTGAAAGCAGCATACGTGCTGTCACATCCCCGAACCAGACGGCGGAAACGTCTGAGGGCTATTGTGACTCAATTGAATACCATCACAATGAATATACATGAAACATAACATCATACATTACCAAGCATTGAAATGTTACAACTGGTAGCGTTTACATTCAGTACATTGATCCATAATATTACATGCCCAAAAGTAAATTGTTCGATACTAATTAAAACAACAGCAAGACGTTACTAAGTACATTTTTCCTTTTCGATTTACCTGTTACCTGAGAATACAAGTATTTTGAAAAACGTCAACATATGAAATGTTGGTGAGTTCATAAGTAATGTTTGAAATATAGTGGTTTGTATTGTTTTGAAAATCACCAGAAAATCCGATATTTTCTGAAAAGAGCATAGTATAAAAAAAGTGTGAAGATCCGTAAGTATGCTTGTTTGTTTCTATAAATGTAAAAGTACAATTTGTAAACTCGGTATGCATATTGTAGGTGTATTAATTGAAAACCCTAGGAAAACCCGATGTTTTCCTAATACTATGAATCAAGTGTTTTATATTTTGTTATACCGTTACGACGTGTGTATTCGATGAGTCTAGGTGACATTGGATTAATTATGGATTGTGAATTGTTATAAACACGCATTAATGAAAACGACTAGTTTACAACTATACAAACGATCCCTTAGGCGTCGTTCGTACTATTCACTTAATCCAACCACGCTGACTTCTCATAGCCCCATCACCGAGGAGAAAAAGAGGGTGCGAAGCCCCCGGTATTTCCATAAGTCGTTCAAGGCTATCGTGAATGCGAAGGGCCCTTAGCCCGACTCGCATTTGGTGAATTCTCGACTTTACTAGCAATACCAGAGGACCCTTGGGGCCCAACAGCACATAAGCCATTGAAAGTCCTTTTACACGGAATTAGGTCATATAAGACCCAACTACATGTAAGCGAGTTTCCTTCGGGCCTAAAGATCATGTCATTGGGCTAGCTAGGCCCAACAAGCACGATTTGAAACTTTCGGGCCCAAAGACGGTGTATCAACGTCTGGTGTATTCCCACGTGTGTATTGACTTCCCGAAATTTCCGCGTGTGTATTGAATTCCCGAGGTTTCCGCGTGTGTATTGAAGTATCGTCGTGTTATTAATTTCGGATTCGTTATTGATTCGAGACCGAATCAATTCGTTTGATAACGAATTTTGGTGTTGAAGGTGTATTATATTTCGCCGATAGTCGAGGTACTAGTATTTCATCATGTCGGATTTATTGTTTAAAACATTAGAGTTTTACTTTTTGCAGCCCCTTTCTTTTGGATCAATTTACACTTTTGACCCTTTGTATAAAAGAATTTCTATTTAGTCCTTAAACCATTTTTCTTGACACTTTAGTATCAAAACTTTGTAGAAAAGGTATTTTTCAGCTCAAAATTATTTGAAAAACAGTTTTAGTCCCTCAAAATGAAATTTTCTCGGCTGGAACCTTTATTTTCGCAATTTTTACACTTTTGGCCCAAAATAGAAATTTTTTGCATCTTTGGTCCCTTTTAAATATGAAAAGTATTTTTAACCCTTGAAATGGACTTGGAGCACTAGTAGTCCCCTTTTTTACAGAAAAATACAGCTTCAGCCCCTCTAATTTGAAAATCTCGCAATTTGGGCTTTATTGGGCCGAAAAGTTCATTTTTGGCCCATTATGCTTAAAATTTCTCATTTTAATCCTTCAAAAAAGAATATTTCCAGAAAATACATTGTTGAAACTGTTTTGACTCATTTCATCCATCAGAATTTGTATTTTGTCATTTTGGCCCCTTTAACCTTATAGTTTTAACATTTTGAGTCCAAAAATGGGATTTTTAGCCCAAAGAGTTCATATTAACCAACTTGGTTATTTTTCTAGAGTTGATTTGTATGAAATAATATGATTTATACTTATTTCATTCAACCTAAGGTAGATCTCGGTTTTTGAGTTCTTTTTTACTAGATCCAACACCATAATCACATAAGAACATGTAAATAAACATAGAAATCACACAAAGCATACATATACTCATAGATCTACACATTTGCTTGTATTCTCCCCCCACAAAACTTATAAAAACCGAAAAATAGGGGGTATGAAGCTCACCTTTGGGTGTGGTTTCGGTTTTGGAGAAGAGATGGAAGAAAATGAGATGATTTTCGGCCTAAGCAACCTTTCCTTGGAAGATCTCGAATTTAGGGAGTTTCTAGGAGAGTGATCAAGATTTTTACATGGATTAGAAGAAGGTTTTGATAAAACTGTTGGATTAATGTCTAAGTCCATAACTATAATTGGTAAGACTTGACCCGACCCGACATGGTCCATTTGGGTTGCATACCATCATGCACTTGGATAGACTATAAGGAGAGAAATAAGACACTTATGGTTATTAATATATTATAAGTTCTAGTATATTAATAATAAGAATAATAAGATTATTTAATTAGTATTGATCAAGAATTAATCTAGGATTAATTAAGTGATCAAAAGAAGACTAATTAAATATATGGGTTGATTGTGTAAATCATCCCTACTTGTATAGTGGGCTAATGCTCCATGGATAATCAAGTTGGGCTAAAACCCATAGGATGGTCCATGGATGGTCCATGGTGTATTTGTACCCATGGATCATGGAAATGAAAGGCCATGTCAATTAGGGTTTACATGGTGTAACCCTAACTATATAAGCATCTTATTCTTGACCAAATCGGCCACTAGAATCACACTAGAGTGTGAAAAGAAAGGGCTAGCCGATTTCATGAGTTGTAGAATTCTCTCAAGTTATCCTAAGTGTTTTGGTGATTGTGATTCCATTTGAGGCTTCCACACTATTGGGGCTAGGCACTCAAGCTTCATGAAGACTTTCTACATCAAAGAGGTATGTATTCTATCTTGTTACATTCATTGTTTTTGTATGCTAGATTAGGATAATACCTTGGAAGTTCTTATTTGCATGTATAATAGAGAAAACATAGATCCAAGATATTTAGGGTTGCATGTACACTTAGGAGTGTTAGAATGCTCAAAAACCCAATAGTGGTATCAGAGCCTAGGCTTGTTTTCTTGTTATACCTGCAATAGAAGCTGAAAAAAATGAATTTGGTGCTGTCTGATCATCAGACTCGGCGAGTCCATCAGGAGACTCGGCGAGTCCATGCCTAAAAAGTGATCAAATCGATCCAACTCGCCGAGTTGGTTCATGCACTCGACGAGTTGAACCCCCAGACAGCATATTTTCGAGTTTTTTGGCTAGAAATGGACTAGGAACATTACCTTAAGTTGTTTTTGAACTTATAAACTTGTTTTTGATGTGGTAATGTTCATGCTAATCCATTTTCAAAGATAATTGTCAATAGATTCATGTTTTGTATTAGTTTAAGGTTTAGACTAATTACATGAAAAAGTTTGATTTGAATTATCTTGTTCTTATGAGTTGCTTAGATTAATAGAAAAGTTAATTGAAATAGTTGTTTTCAATCCATTTTAATCTAAGAGTTGAGTATAAAATGTGTTTGTGTAACTTGTCCTCAAGTTACATGAAGAGTCACATTAAAGACTCATTAAAGTTGGCAATGGTTACAAAATGAAGAGACTTGTGTCATTGAATAATTTTTTATGACTCCATAACTTGTCCTCAAGTTATGGAAGTTCAAGAGTCACTTCATTAAAGAAAAATATGTAACCATAATTAAATCCATAAGTTATAAAATAAAGAAAAAGTTAGTTCTTTTATTAGTTTAAAGTCTTCCATAACTTGTCCTCAAGTTATGGAACTTGAAGAGTTTTTGGATTAAAACTACTTTAAACACATAAGTTATGGAATTAATTAGTTTTGAATAGTTTCAAAACTTGCCCTCAAGTTTTGGAATTTGAAAAGTTTTCCTTATGAATACTTTCATTCCAAGTTAGCCCTTATAATTTTAAAAGTTAAAATTCAACCCTTATACTTTATAATATTATAAGTTAATAATATATATATGTATAAGAGTAAAGTCAGTCTTACCGCTAGTACACCTCATTCACGAAGCCGGTCTATAAGGTGGGTATAAGGTTGTTGCCTATAAAATGGCAACTTAATGGGTGTCCACTCTCACCCACCGCTTGCTTGACTGGTGGAGGGTCGTTAGCCGAACGGTTTGACAGGACTAGAATTCTCCCTTCATTAAAAGTATTAATGATAATACTAAGTAACTAAACTCTTAATAATACCCAATCTTAGTTACTTAGGAAAATGTGAATAAGGTGCTAATCCATGAAATTACACTTTGCACTTTGTTTAAGTCGGTTAGTGGAGCGTGTGTGGTTAACCGGCACACTAACGCATATTTAACAAGGTAGGCAAAGGGTAACTTAATGTTTATCATAGTATCGATGGAGCGTGTGTGGTTAACCGGCACATCGATTGAGGGGTAATTTATTAAGGGTACCAAGTGATTTGCATGGTTACTTCACACCTTGTTTTGTGATCCTCGGCATCCCAGTCACAAAACCTGAAGGGCACACTCGAGATTGAAACATGTCATTGAACAGTTCAATGAATCTCAAAGATCTAGGAGTTTCAAAACCAATTAAAACCTAATAATACATTTCGTTAATCTTGGTGGAAATTGGTGAATCGTCATTCACCTACCTTCAAATATTTTATAGCTTGGATTACGGCATACCTCTTCTAAGTTATAAAATAGTTTGTTGGGTCCTAGCCTTAATATTTCATATTGGGTGTCATATTAAGGACTTAAGATCAACTATCTTGAATATCTCCCAAAAGATGTCTGGTTTAGACACCTATGATCTTCCCAAATCTCTTGAAACAAGGTTTCCTAATGAAGATGATGTCCCATGGATATCATACTTCTTCCTTCTCCTCCAATTATTCTCCCTAACCCACAAGTTCTTGAAAAGTTTAAGGTCACTCAAGCCCTATTGGCAAGGCAAGGTCTAGGTGTGGTCACATCTTAGAGATGTAGTCACATATTGACAAGCCATGAGAGTTGGGTGTCAAAGTCTTGAGAAAGTTGGTGGTTCAACCACTTTCTAAGTCACATAGTGAGTTCCTTTGGGACACCTATGAAACAGACTATGACAAGACCCTTACTGATCTTATCTATTTGCTAAGATCAACTTCCTAAAACTTTATGGACATTGACAATGATGACATTGGACATCCAGAAAAGCATTCTCTTCCCAATGGAAAGGGATCGGCCATAGTCAACTCGGTTGACCAAATGGTAAAGAGAAAAGCTAAGTCTATGATAGTCTCGTGTACCATTATCAAAGGGTCCATATGTTTATATTGCCAAAGGAAGGGGCATTGGTTGCGAAGCTGCCAAATTTACCTAAGGATGTTAAAGTCAATAAGTTTGACTCTACTTCAGGTAAAGTCCACTATCTAACTTTGTTAAGTTTCTATTCTGAGATTCTTGATACATGATGTGACTGGGTCACATGGTGATGTTTAAGAATCAAAGAAAAGTAAAGGAACTTAAAGAAAGAATATGCTGAATCTGATCGTGTAGATGGATTTCTATCGCGTAGCTTGAAGATCGGATTCTTGAGCTATTTCTTAGGAGTTATGAGATATTGCTTAGGAATCGATAACAACAAGTTTTCATATGGATTGTAAGGATAAGTTTTTCCGCAAAGTTTTAAAATAAAAGAAAAATTTTTGATTTTATTTATTTTAAAATATCCTTACAATGGCATTTGATGAAAATTGTTGCTTATAAAATTCCGTTAATAGCAAGAGTGGAAGTATGAAATTGATTCTTTCATTTGTGGTAATGTCTAGATTTACCAAATAAGGAAAGATTCCCATCACCCAAGTTTCAATTGGACCGGAACTTGGAATCATGCAAGTTGTATAGCATGATGAATGAGAACTTTCAAGTATTGGAAAAATTAAGACTAATTACTCGTTCACATGGATGTGTGAGTCAAGTAATGGACTAAGGATCGAGTACACATTCTTGTGCACTGATTAAGTCCACCACAAAAGTTTGATAAGACTATTCGTCATGATTTACTTAAGTTCAGTAAATATGATTATACTTACATGCTTAAGTGTAACTCTGAGACATTGGAAAAAGGTTCCAATGTATGGCAGAGCGAATAAGAAGAATCAAATTAGGCAGAAGGATAAAAATTTCTCAAATCTGAAAAGATGGGAGAGTACTTTAGTATCAGTTTTGTGATCATCTTAATGATTAAGAAACCATATCACAATTATTTCTCTGAGGAAATCTTAGTGCATTCTTATGACTAAGAAGAGGGATCTTGAATTGTTGAAATGGTTAAATCAAGAAGATGAGTCATACTACAAGCCTTAGAGTCATACTCCAAGATTGTAATTTGAGTGACATGTCTTAAAGAAGGTTTAAAACACTTGTCAAATGTAAGAGTAAAAGTTTTCTACTCTTGTACATTTGAAATTGGTAAGTTGTGATGTTTTGGATAAAACAAAGACCAACTTAGGCCAACTGTGTGAAGTGTTTGTCTTGGTTAGAATCCACACTGTCTCTTGGATGTTTGACAAGGGAGTCTTATGTGTCAAGAGGACAGTGGGAGTCTTAAAGGTCTTGAAAGTCTCAAGAACTAATCAAGAATAAAAACCTGAAGTTCTTCACAGGCACACGACTTGAGGTTTATACCAACCTGTCACACCCCCGAACCAGACGGTGGAAACGTCCGAGGGCTATTTGACTCAATTGAATACCATCACAATGAATATACATGAAACATAACATCATACATTACCAAGCATTGAAATGTTACAACTGGTAGCGTTTACATTCAGTACATTGATCCATAATATTACATGCCCAAAAGTAAATTGTTCGATACTAATTAAAACAACAGCAAGACGTTACTAAGTACATTTTTCCTTTTCGATTTACCTGTTACCTGAGAATACAAGTATTTTGAAAAACGTCAACATATGAAATGTTGGTGAGTTCATAAGTAATGTTTGAAATATAGTGGTTTGTATTGTTTTGAAAATCACCAGAAAATCTGATATTTTCTGAAAAGAGCATAGTATAAAAAAAATGTGAAGATCCGTAAGTATGCTTGTTTGTTTCTATAAATGTAAAAGTACAATTTGTAAACTCGGTATGCATATCATAGGTATATTAATTGAAAACCCTAGGAAAACCCGATGTTTTCCTAATACTATGAATCAAGTGTTTTATATTTTGTTATACCGTTATGACGTGTGTATTCGATGAGTCCAGGTGACATTGGATTAATTATGGATTGTGAATTGTTATAAACACCCATTAATGAAAACAACTAGTTTACAACTATACAAACGATCCCTTAGGTGTCGTTCGTACTATTCACTTAATCCAACCACCCTGACTTCTCATAGCCCCACAACCAAGGAGAAAAAGAGGGTGCGAAGCCCCCGGTATTTCCATAACTCGTTCAAGGCTATCGTGAATGCGAAGGGCCCTTAGCCCGACTCGCATTTGGTGAATTCTCGACTTTACTAGCAATACCAGAGGACCCTTGGGGCCCAACAGCACATAAGCCATTGAAAGTCCTTTTACACGGAATTAGGTCATATAAGACCCAACTACATGTAAGCGAGTTTCCTTCGGGCCTAAAGATCATGTCATTGGGCTAGTTAGGCCCAACAAGCACGATTTGAAACTTTCGGGCCCAAAGACGGTGTATCGACGTCTGGTGTATTCCCACGTGTGTATTGACTTCCCGAAATTTCCATGTGTGTATTGAATTCCCGAGGTTTCCGCATGTGTATTGAAGTATCGTCGTGTTATTAATTTCGGATTCGTTATTGATTCGAGACCGAATCAATTCGTTTGATAACGAATTTTGGTGTTGAAGGTGTATTATATTTCGCCGATAGTCGAGGTACTAGTATTTCATCATGTCGGATTTATTGTTTAAAACATTAGAGTTTTACTTTTTGCAGCCCCTTTCTTTTGGATCAATTTACACTTTTGACCCTTTGTATAAAAGAATTTCTATTTAGTCCTTAAACCATTTTTCTTGACACTTTAGTATCAAAACTTTGTAGAAAAGGTATTTTTCAGCTCAAAATTATTTGAAAAACAGTTTTAGTCCCTCAAAATGAAATTTTCTCGGTTGGAACCTTTATTTTCGCAATTTTTACACTTTTGGCCCAAAATAGAAATTTTTTGCATCTTTGGTCCCTTTTAAATATGAAAAGTATTTTTAACCCTTGAAATGGACTTGGAGCACTAGTAGTCCCCTTTTTTACAGAAAAATACAGCTTCAGCCCCTCTAATTTGAAAATCTCGCAATTTGGGCTTTATTGGGCCGAAAAGTTCATTTTTGGCCCATTATGCTTAAAATTTCTCATTTTAATCCTTCAAAAAAGAATATTTCCAGAAAATACATTGTTGAAACTGTTTTGACTCATTTCATCCATCAGAATTTGTATTTTGTCATTTTGGCCCCTTTAACATTATAGTTTTAACATTTTGAGTCCAAAAATGGGATTTTTAGCCCAAAGAGTTCATATTAACCAACTTGGTTATTTTTCTAGAGTTGATTTGTATGAAATAATATGATTTATACTTATTTCATTCAACCTAAGGTAGCTCTCGGTTTTTGAGTTCTTTTTGACTAGATCCAACACCATAATCACATAAGAACATGTAAATAAACATAAAAATCACACAAAGCATACATATACTCATAGATCTACACATTTGCTTGTATTCTCCCCCCACAAAACTTATAAAAACCGAAAAATAGGGGGTATGAAGCTCACCTTTGGGTGTGGTTTCGGTTTTGGAGAAGAGATGGAAGAAAATGAGATGATTTTCGGCCTAAGCAACCTTTCCTTGGAAGATCTCGAATTTAGAGAGTTTCTAGGAGAGTGATCAAGATTTTTACATGGATTAGAAGAAGGTTTTGATAAAACAAAGTACCAAAATCATAGATCTTAACTTGATCTTACCTTAAGTGGAGAATTTGTGGAGATATTTTCTTGAAAGCTCCTTAGATCTCGAAATTTTTGAAGAAAGAGTGAGGGGATGTTCTTCAAGACTTAGAGAGAATGGAGTGAATTTTTGTGAGTGTGTGTGTGTTGTGTTCGGCCGAGAGCAAGAGGGAGAGAAAGAAGTAGATCTTGAGGTGACATGTGCATGGAAGTATGAGATAGGTTGCATGGAGAACCAACATGCAAAAATGAGGTGGCTAAGAAAGTCAACTCTTCCTTTTTCATGGGCTTGGGCCGAAATTTGAAGAGAAGAAAAAGATTTTTGGGCTTTATTACCCCTAAGCCCATACTAGAGTTAAGTTGAATGATTGTTGGCCCTATAAAATATAAGTGTGATTTTTATACTTTGTTGGGCTAGTTTAGGTTAATTATGGTTCATAATATTTAATTTATTTCATTCTAGGCCCAATATGGCCCAAAATGTTGAAATAAATGAAAGTGGGTCCAATTAGAGCCCATTTAAAGGTTCTAAGTCCATGATAGTCAAATTGGAAGCTTATTGGTCCATTGAGTCCAATGAGGAAGTTCTAGCCCAAAATGGACCTAATCAAGAACTTCTAGGGTTTCCCAATTGCTTGTTGACTATTTGTAATGCTTGTATGGTGTATTTGATTGCAAATTTTGATGTCATAAAGTAAGCATCATACATGCTCTTAAGTTTTTGATTCAAAATTTTACTTATGTGTTGTTGTTACAAGGCACAAAATTTCTAGTTATGACATGTGCTGACTACTCCAAGACCACTTGATCTGGAGGAAGGTGTTAATGAGACACTTGAAGAGACCAGGAATAGGAAAAAGTGGGACAACGACGACTACATCTGCAAAGGTCACATCTTGAATGGTATGTTTGATGCTTTATTTGATATCCATGGTGATGCTTTAACTGCTGAGGATTTGTGGGACACCCTTGAATTGAAATACATCACTAAGGATGCTTCTAGCAAGAAGTTTCTGGTTAGTGACTTTAATAACTTTAAGATAGCCGATTCAAGGTCTGTCACTGAACAATACAATGAACTCATTGGTATTTATGGTCAATTTAAATTGCACAATATGAATATAGATGAATCCATTGATGTGTCAAGTGTAATTAACAAACTTCCACCATCATGGAAGGATTTTAAACATAACTTAAAACATCAAAAGGAGGAATTTTCATTGGTTCAACTTGCTAGTCATATTCGTATTGAAGAATCTCTCCGTACGAAGGAAAGTGACAAATCTGATAAAACCAAAGGGAAAGTTGAATCTGGACATCCCTTTGTTCATATGGTTGAAAATAAATCCAGGAACTCGAACCATAAAGGACATGGCAAACTTAAGCAGGAACATGTCCCAAATAACTCCAACAAAAAGAAAAAGGAACCGGTTTGTTAGAGGTTCAACAGGGTGGGGCATTGCAAACATGATTTTCGTGTGAACTTAGGCAACAACAATAATAATAATGGTATTGGAAACAGTGGAGCCAATGGAAGTGTGAACGGGTCTTTGGGCCAAGTTAAAGTGGTCAGATTTTACTAAATTTGATAATTTTAATCAAAATTATGTTTATTATGTTTCACTTATTCCTGAATCGTTCTTTGTACAGGATGATGATGTTGCTTGGTGGATCGACTCTTGGGCAACAAACCATGTATGAAAGGATAAACGGTTGTTTGAAACATTAACACCGCTTGAAGATGGATCGGTGCTGAGAATGGGAGACGATTCTTTTATACCTATTTGTGCTGTCGGTGTTTTGAGTCTTGAATTTACTTCTGGAAAGACTATTAGACTTTTTGATGTTTTGTTTGTTCCTAAGATTTGAAAGAATCATATTAGTTCTAGTTTTTTTTTTTTTTTTTTTTTTTTTTGATGATTTTAAACAAGTTATTGAGTCGAATAAGTTCATCTTATCTCGATGTGGAATGTTTATTGGTTTTGGATATTTAAATAATAGAATGTTTCGTTTGAATATTATTGATAAATTATTACTAGTTCAAAATTCTGCATTTCTATCTTCTACTTCTAATGTTGATATTTCTATGCTTTGGCATGTAAGATTAGGTCAAGTCAATTTTAGAAGGACGCATGAGATGTCAAAAGATAATTTAACTCCAACCTTTGACACGACTTCTGATAAATGAAAAGCATGCATGCTTACAAAACTGACAAAACAACACTTTCCTAGTGTCACTAGAAATTCGGCTATTTTGGAACTTATATACAGTAACATGTGTGATTTTCACTCCACTCCTTCCTTGGGAAATAAAAAGTAATGTAGTCACCTTCATTGATGACTACACTCGATTTTTCTATGTGTATTTGTTACATTATAAGGATGAAGCCTTAGATAAACTCAAAATATACAAAACCGAGGTGAAATTGCAATTGGGCAATCCGGTTAAATGTCCCAGTACTAATAAGGGAGGTGAATATATGGATCTCGTATACTCCCAATCAGTGGGTATCACCCATGAGACCACGACACCTTACTTACAACAACAGAATGGAATTGTTGAACGCAAAAATCGAGTCTTAAAGGAAATGGTAAATTTGATGCTGTCATACTCAGGGTTGAGTAATGGATTCTGGGGAGAGGCCATGTTAACGACCTGCTATTTATTAAATAGGATTCCAAATAAAAAGAACAAATTAGTCCTATATGAACTTTGGTTCAAGAAAAAACCGAATTTAAGGTATGTTCGTGTTTAGGGATGTCGTGCAGTTGTAAAACTAATCGAGCCTAAAAAGTCAATTTTGGGAGAACATGGAATATTGTTGAGTCATTTAGTTGTAAAAGTCAAAGCATTGTTTGTTCTATTCCGCATGTATTTATTTACTAAGTCTTTTTATGTCGAAGCCTAATGTCCAGACTTAGTATTTTTTGTACACTCATGTTTCCTATAAATAGGAGCTGAGGATAAAAGTAGAAAAACGAGTCTTTCTGCTTATTTTGTAATCAGTATTGTATTAGAATTCTCTATTCAATACAAATTTGCTGATTAATATTTACATTTGGTGTTCATATCATTCATTACTCATTCATCTAGATCATGATTGCTTTCTAAATCTCGATTACAATTCTCATCAATTGGCATCAGAGCGGGTGTTCTTGATTCAATCAAGAATTGATCCTTGATGGCAAATTCTAAATCTTGGTGTTGGTTTTATTTTTCTTGCATATAGAACTCATCCCACATCGACGCTGAGGCTAAAACCCAACCACAATTCTCTATTATAAAAGAGATGCAACTTCATCTCTTTTAAAATTTAATTGAGAACCGTCCCATTTCGAGCTAAGATCAAACTCAAACACATATCTCCCTCTATATAATCAAATCTTGGGATTTAGCTTAGTCATAGTTAATATTTTAAAACTAAGGTTTAGGTTGTCCGATTTCAAAACTTATCAAACCCGCAAAAAAACTAGTAAAACCAAAAACCGACCCATCGGGTTTGGTTGGGTTGGTTCTAATTTTCTTAAAACCGATAATTCAGTTTTGATTTCGATTGTAGGTCAAAACCGACCCAAACCACCAATGCTCACCCTAATCTAAACAATAATACGGTGGACTCATGAAAGGAAAATCCAAATTCCGGTGACAATATGCCTTTAAGTCCGAGTTTTACACAATTGCCCCTTGACTTTGCCATAATGACAGTTTAGCCCCTCATCTGTAACTACTTTTCAAAGAAAGTTTCAAAGTGCACCTTTTTGGCCCCTCACATAAAAAATCTTTAGTTTTCATTTGATTAATTATTTTAATTAGCTACTGATGATTATTAATCATATTTAATTAAATGCATTTATACCACTATTCCATCAATAAAAAAAATAAGCAAAACGGGAAGTTATAATAGAATATGTTCTAAATAATCTAAATGGTGCTGATTCCGTGATTCCACTTCATAAGGTATGTGGGACACATGAATTTGATGGTTAACAAGGTATGCAAAAATAAATAAATAAATAACCGAAACTACACAAAAAATCAAATAAATACAAAAAAAAAAAAAAAAAAAAAAAAACTTATTTGTTTTTGTTTTTGGCTTTTAGAAAAATGATTTTGTTGGCTTATTTTTGTTTTTTATATAAAAAAACAACAAACAAAATTATGTCATTTAATGTATTTGTTTTTGTTAAATTTTAGCCACATTTGTATGAAAAAACCCATGAATATGAAAATAAAAAACAAAAACAAACACTGAAAAAGCCAAGCAAAAAAAAATGAGGAACCAAAATCGAAAAAACCTATGGTTTGATATTTCTGAAGCCAAAAACAAAATATTCATTTTGGTTTTGGTTTTAGTAAACATCCCCTTCATGGTTTAGGTTTTTGTATTCTGAAATAAATTGGTTTTCTTAAAAATGATGTTTTTGAAAAGTTTTTTCTGAACACTCTATACGTGAGTTTTTTGCAAAGAAACTAAAATAAAAATAAAGCAGTCAGATAAAAATGTGAAAATTTAGTGATTTTTCTATAAAAAAAAAAAAAAATTCCTTTTGCTACATCTTAAGCTCTTAACAACTTCCTACAAATGATGAATTTTGCATTATTAGCCATCACAGTCAATCAGTCAATCATACATTTTTTTCCCTTCGCGAAATGCAAATAAATTTCAAGAAAAATGCACTCTTCAATATGTTAAGTGGAAAGTAGAAAGCTTGTCATCCATAAACTTTCAAGTTTATTTCCAAAATATCAATTCAACAATACACAAATAAAATTAATCCTCATAACTCACATAAACCTATAAGCATCAACAAAAAAAAACATAGAAACATTCATAATAATCATATACCACAAGCCAAATTTCGATCTTGACCTAGTAATCAAAGAAAGGGTTGTTCTTGAACAACCTATCATTACTATTTCTATTTTTAGAAACTCGAACACTTCGATCATCTTTCTGGGATCCAAAACCCGATGAAACTCGACCCGTATCCGCAAAAAGATTCGGGTGACAATTTTCATCATCTTCTTCATCAAAAGTTGTCCATTTTGTCTCCAAACTCTTTTGCTCTTCTTTCTTCATATCAAAACATGTGTTCTTAATCTCCGACCTCTTCTGTTCTTCTTTCTTCATAGCAGAACACGTGTTCTTGATCTCTTGAACATGATCCTTAAACTCTTTTCTCACCACTTCCAACACAATTTCTCCATATTGATCACACCATTTCCTAAAAATCCCATGAAAATTATCAAAAATTGGTGAAAGATAACTAAATTTTTCAAGAAGTTTGATTTTTTTGCTTACTTGGAGAAAAACTTTTTCAAGTCAGCTTTATCGATGGGAAGCCTTGTCGAAATCACATCAATTTTATCATCACTGAAATTTTCGGATCATTGAGTTATTTATTTTCATGGATTTTACAAATAAATAAATAAATAAATAAAAACTACTATATCTCAAAATCTATATTTCTTACGATAATTGAAGCTCTGCTTTGAGTTTTAGTAGCTCCTCCTTGATTTTATCTCCTAGAACCTGAGGAAATGATCGCATAAGCACAAGAATAGAAATGTAATTTCAATTATTTGTGTATAATAACATCTTTTATTTTTTCTACTCGATCACTTTACTAAAAAAACTAAACCAAATTGTTCTATCAAATTACCTTATCAACAAAGAAATCACCCGATGATCCATCCGTATGTAGCTTTCTCTTGATTTTGGTATCTTGTCCCTCTCCAACACCTAAAGAATTTTCATTGATCGAATCATTTAGTGATAAAGGAATCGTATCTTTCTCCAAATCATCACTCTTCTTCCATTTCATAAAACCATTAAAACCCCTCCTTTTCGCCTTCTTTGATGACGAATCCTCAATCACCACACTCTCTGACATCAAAATTGTCGGTTTTTCTTCATCTTTTTCTTTCATTTCACAATTCCAAAATGGGTTTTCTTGAGATACTCCAAGATTCTGAATACTCATATCAGAAATAACACTCTTATCTTTATCGTTTTTGTTTGATGATGAAGATGATGATGAAAGACCAAGAATCGATGCAGTTCCTTTGACTTGTTTGATTGTTGACTTTTGTGGCTTTGACTTGTTTTTGGAGCCGGAGTCTTGTAAGTCAATTACAGACCATTCGTCGTTTGGGTTTCTTTGTTGTGATCCAGCAACGACTATGTCTTTTGGGTTGATTTTGGCTCCTTGAGCTGAAAGTCTTTGCATCAATGGAGTTTTTGATGTGTGATACTCCTCTTCTGATATACAGTTTGCATATAGTAACTCCTGTAATCAAAATGAAGAAAGAAAAATCAACTTTCTTGACACCCAGAAAAAACCCAAATTGCAGTTTGTTCGAGTCTTGAAAGTGATACACAAATAATTATCCACCATGGAGATGCTAATTTAACTAAACGTAAAAAAGATATCAACTTTTTGAGATCCAGAAAAACCCAAATCACAGTTTGTTTAAATCTATCCAAAAATTGAAACAGAGATCGATTTTTTCAAAACCCAGATCATAACTTGTTCCATTCTTAACACAATTAGAATCATTCAGTACGAATATACAAATTCACCTAACATGAGAAAGAAATCATACTTTTTAACCTAAAAAAACTACAATTTCCCACAAAAAATTATGCAAATTAAACTTGTAGGAAATAAAATATCTAAAAACTACGAGAAGTATAAGTTCTAACCTGTAAGAAGATCAGTTTATCTCTGAGAATCACAGGCTGTTCATGATCAAAAGGTGAAGAAATAAGAGTGTCAAGAAGATGAGCCCTAAAAGCAGAAACCTCAGCCTCAGCCAAAATACCTTCGTTAAACAAACCAATCAAATTCAAGATCTGATGGAAAGATTCCTGCTGCCATTTTAAGTTATCAGATTGTTGCTTCCATAGTCTCTGTTCAGCAGCAGCAATGGCGGGTAACCTTCGTTTCTTGAAGGAGAAAGGGAGGATGTTCTTGCAAATAGAAGCGATTGAATCTTGAACAGAAGAGTAGTACGTGGGTTTGTATGTGTACACCATTTTTTTTTTCTTGCGATCGATCTTTTTTTCCTTTTTTGAAGAATTTGGGAGTGATTGAAAGCTTGTTGTTGGAATCTGATATGTAGATGAATAAAAATGGAAGAGACGTTTGGTGATTGATGATTGATGATGATGATGATGAAAGAATGTGGTTTTTGTCAAATGATGTTGAGCTTTTTCGGTGTTTCTTGAACGGTCACCATGGGAACTAGCCGTTGAGAGAGGGTTTAAAGGTTCAAAACGGTAATGTGGGAATGAAAACGACGTCGTGGGTTTCAGAATTGGCCCAATTTAGTAACTATTGAACTTTTCCGTTGTATACAGTTTTACGATTTTTGGGCCATTGACATTTGAATTTTATTTAGATCGGTTTTGAATTTTAAATCAGGGAAATGAATAAATATATTATCCATGTTTCTATTTCTATATTTTTAATATGTTGAATAACTAAAAAAATTACATGTATGTATGAGTGTCATTTTTTAGTTAATTTTCTGCTAAAATACACTTCTTAAAATTCAATCATGTCATATATCATCATAACCCAAAATGCGATAATGGTATCAGGGGTTTTAACTGCTTTTATGAGTTTAATCAAGTTTGTATTCCGAGTCCGATGGCGTCTTTTTTGCATGTATTTTGGTTTGTGCATGTGTGCTCACAAGTAAAAGTACATGTATATGAAATAAGAAATTATGTAAAATTTTTTTTTAAACTCATCACTCATGTTTGATTATGTAGCTATAAATTATCATAAAAAATGATATTTGAATCTTTGACATTTCAATCTTGATTTGGTATGCTGTTAAGAAAATTGAGTATAAGAGAAAAATACAAAATTAGCCTAATCTTCTAAATTTTTATCAAGAAATAACCAAGAAGTTAAAAAATTACTCATATAGCCTCATGGATCTTCATGGTTTGAGATTTCGAAATTTGGATTGTGAGTTTGGGGGTTACACCTGTAATTTCATAGAAATTTTAAAAAAAAAATCTAATTTTGCCCTTGATTGACATTTGGCAATGAACGATTTCATTTTTCTGATTTGTAATTTTTTCTTCTCAAATGTACAAATGTCTAATGCATTGACACTTGTACAATCACATTTATGTAAAATTGAGGATGATTTTTTTTTCAAACTTTAAATATTATTGACTCACGGGCTTGGTTCTAATGAAATTATTCCATAAGATAATCACAACCAATTATAGCCAAATTGGAGCTCATTAAATGTCACTTAGCGAATTCAATAGATAATTGGATCATTTCTATTTTCGGCTATTTTTTTAAACTAAAATATATATAATTAGGCTAAATCAGTCTGTGCCAAATTTTGAAGTCTTCTTATGAAGATAATGAAAAGACAATAATACCCTCTTATGTGTTGGCCATTTTGCCGGCTCCTCCCTTTCTTAGTTGTTAGTTGTTTCCCACTAAATTTTCAAAATTTTTGTTGTTTGATTCTTCAGCCGTCCAAAAAACAAACACACTCACACACCCTATAAAACACACACAAACAAAAAAAAAAGCACACACCAAAACCAATGCAAAACCACCATCAATAATCATGGAACACGAACAACAAAGCAATCACATCTCCGATGACTACTACAACTCCGACAATGAAGAGGCTGTCTCCGGCAACAAATGCGGTTGTTTCCGCCTTTTCTCTTACTTCAATTCCCACCACCATGATGGAGAAACAGCGGTGTTCATCCACCATAGGTTGGGAGAAAGAGACATTGGAGACAAAAACAGTTGGTTGATGAATCGATTCAAGAGATTCAGAGAGTTTTCAGAGGTGATTGCGGGGCCTAAATGGAAGAACTTCATTAGAAAGTTTAGTAAGAAACCGAAAAAAGGGAATTCTTCTCCATTTCAATATGATCCTGAGAGTTATGCACTTAATTTTAACGATGGTGTTGGCGATGAAAGTGATGATGATTGTTCGTTGCCTCGTAGTTTCTCCACGAGATTTGCTCCTCATTCGGGTTCCATGGCTAGTTAGTGTTTTTTACTTTTTTTTATTGTTTGATTTTGTTTTCCTTGTAAAATACTAAAGTATGAGAAATTTCTATTAATTTATTGATTTATTGTCATTCCTCTCTAATGCATATTTGTTTGTACTCATATAATTGTATCCTAAATGATGTATCAAAACCCAACCCAATGATGGGACACATGTGTATGGGGCTATGGGCCATGCTATTTTACAAGAGGTTAAATGTAAAAAAATTAACTTCCTTTTGCCACTTTATTTATGATAGCATCCTACTTTTAATTTTTCCAAATAAAATGTGCTTCCAAAAATCTAAGTACTTTTGTGATAAAAATAAAAAATTACACTATTAGTCCTTGTGATTGGTAGAAAATGCCACTACAAGTACTTTTTAGGAAAGTTTATCATCATTGGTTCTTTTCAGGTTTAAAACGCGCACACGGGTCATCATTTTATGCCTACCACAAGTGATGACCAATTGTGCAGGTTTTAAACCTGAAAAGTACCAACTATGTTAAAAACTTCTCAAAATGACTTGCAGTGGTATTTTCTACCAACCACAAGGACCATTTGTATAATTTTGTCTAACAAAAATGAATGGAAATAGTATGCTACAAGACACAATAAGCTAAGTCCTAATCCCCAAATTCAAGAAATAAAAAAGTATACATCCTTAAAGTTGATAAATTACATAACATAAAAATGTTAAACTTTATGTAAATTTACACCACATTAGGTACATATCTCATTTACATTTGAGAAACATGATACTTTCAACAATTAATTATCCCGGATATGAAAAAAAAACACAAGTGTGCCATTGAGTGATTAAGGTAGTGATGGGGAAAGTGTAGGCTTTGTGACTTTAAGTTCACCACAGTTGCTGATATACAAAGTCTTTTGAGGCCTATCCCAAATTGCACGTGCATTTTTAGCTCTTCCATCTCCAAGAAACTCTGCCAAATCATTATATTGTCGAATTCTTTCCCCTGGTTTGTATGTTGGAATTGAAGATATACTTGCCACCACATCCATACCTATAACAAAAATATTACTATTAATAGCAACCTTCTTTTATTTGTTTGTGTACTATGTAGCATTGTACTATAATGATTACAATTGAGAAGGGTATATATGTCTTTTAACAAAACAACTTCACACATTACACAACCCTAATCATGATGCCAAAGTGAATATATGCTTAGTAGATCTAACTTGAATATCATAGTTAGAACTAGAAATCTTGCAAAAGTAGTAGGAAATCTGAATCAAAGTTCCAATTCCAATCCTTAACTTCTATGGCATAATACTGAAATTAACGAAATGGGTTTCATTTCCTTTCCTAAAACAATGGTTTTAAACACGAATTTAATCAAATGTTTAGGAGAATTGAAGTTACCTTCAAGAACAGAACCAAAAACGATATTTCTACCATCAAGATCAGGGCAAGGACCAGGGCCAGTTGTGATCATGAACTCGACATTATGATAATTCGGATCAAGTTTAATGTCGTCGTCGTCGTCGTTTTCCGATAAACAGAGTGATAAAACGCCGCCCTTTGTGTGCCCTAATTGGAAAGCCTTGGGGTCGATACTCTCTGTATTTCTAACCAAACCTACCGGCGGCTTAACTTCTCCTTTATCCCTCCGTCCTTGATGCCCCGCCATGAAAAACCGACCGGGAAAGATCTTCTGAATTAGCGTTCCTTTATAGTACCCAGAGACGCCGGTGCACATGGATTTGAAATTGGAAACGGTGATTGGGACGAGGTTGCCGTAGAGGCCAAGGACGATGCGGCCGACGGGTTCGGTATCGGGACAGAGGGCGAGATCTGATCCTAGGGTTCGGGTTTGGAAGTAGCTAGGGCAGATGCTGAAGTCCATGAAGACGCGGTCAGTAATGGTGGTGTCAGGTTGTTTTTGTGGTGGTGAGGCTATGGAGAGGGAGGGGAGGGAGAGAGCGGTGGTGGTGGAGGAGAGGAATAGAAGAGAGCGGCGGTGAAGGTGGAGTTTGGAGAGAGGGGCGGATGGAGGAGGATAAGGAGGGAGCGTGGCGGAGGTAGTGGTGGTTGTGGTTGAGCAGCCCATGGTGACGACGGAGCATGACGGAAGGAGGTGGGGGAAAGGACGAGTTGATATGTAGGTGTGATTTTGTGTGTTCCTGGATAATACACGGTCATCCGGGTGGGGCCACTTGCAAAAGTACTTTTATGGATTTTTACTTGAGTTAAGTTATTAGGATGTAATGGGAATCAAACCGCAACTAAAATAACCGAAGACGGATTAAAGAGTAAATCAGGCACCATGAACCAAAATAACCGGTTTCGATTTGGCTTATTAGGAAGTGTTATATCAAAAAAGGTGTCCGGTACCTGAACCTGACCGCAGTCGAAATAACCAAAAGCTGAAAATTATGGATTTAAGAATCAGGGACCAGATCGAATACTACTAATTTGTTTCAACCGGTCTGGTTACAGTTCAGTTTTAATGTTAAAAAACTAATACATATGACTTACTTGCTCTTTGTTTTTTAAGAGGCAAAGGACTAAATGATATTTGTTCTTAAAATTTGTAGAAGATGATACTAAACAAACAAACCATATATACATAAATGATATTAAACCAAATTGGTCATAGATGATACTAAACAAACAAACCATATATACATACACATGTTAACCACATTGATTTCTAGATGATAGTTAAAAATGATGGCTATATGGGTGAGGATGGTGGTGACAGACATGGCGACGACGATGGTTGTGGTCATGATGGCGAGGGGAGTGGTAATGGTGGCGTAGGTGGAAGTGTTGGAGGTGGAGGAAAATGGCGGTAGCGGTGGTGGTGGCGGCAGGTGTGGAGGATGCGGTGGTGGTGGCGGCAACGACAGAGGTTGAGGTGGTGGTTGTCGAGGTGGCAAAGCGGTAAAGGTGTTCAAAAATATCAATTATATCCAATCCGAAATTATCTAACATTTAATATATTCGAAATTTCAGATTGAAATTCGAATACTGATTTTGATGGGTTTTATGCATAAGAACAGTCCTATGTGCTCATACAAACCCTAATGCTTGGATCTAGGTTTCTCTATTGAACATGCTTTGAATCCAAGACTAACAAACTTAGATCTAACATATTATAAACTGAATTAGGGTTTAGATAATTACCTTTGATTGTTATATAGCAATAGCAATCAATTCCTTGCTTGGATTGGCCTTAGAAAGCTTAGTGCCTCAAGTGCTGCACCTCTAATGGAGTCACAAACACCTTATGCAACTTGGATGAAGAGGAGAAGAGAGGGGAGGCACCAAAAACGGCTGGAAACCCTAATGGAAGTGTTGTCCACGTTTTTGGAGCCTAAGGGGTCCTTTATATACTTGTGTGGGCTGCTAGGGTTTCAGTCAAAACCCTAATGGACAGCTTAAACTCTAAGCAGCCCATGGAACCTTCTGGATAAGGCCATGGACGAAAATATGATGGGCTTCCATCATAATTTCGTTCACCCCTTGATCCTTTAGTATTCCTTAGCCCAATAACTCAATTATCCAATAATTGCAGTCCAGTCCCCTAAGTTTAATTAATCTCTTTTAGCCACAAAATTAATTATTAATTAATTCTTGACTAATATTAATTAAACAATATGATTTCTCCTTTAATATATTATTCTCATAATATATTAATAAATCATATTTAAACCTTTCTCTCCTTAAATCATCCTACATATTGCTATGGTGAAGGCAACCTAAAAGGACCATGCTCATAATCGGGTCAAGTACATACCAAAATAGTTATGGACTTAGACACTAATCCAACAGTCTCCCACTTGGATAAGTCTAATAACTATTTTCCGTATGACTTCAGAACCTGATCAGCAATCGTAGCTTTCAAAAGCCGCTGTCAACTCTGATCTTATCAAATAGTGTGTCCTCTAGATAAGGGATTATATATTCCTCCATTCTCAAGATATCGTATAGACAAAAGACATGAATTTCAATCATTCTCTCTATATTGTTTCCCGACTTCTGATTTATGACGACTGATAACAGACTACAATTGAACACATCAACTTAGTCCCGGCTTGGCCAAGCGCTTAGGTGTCATCACTAAATCATCGAGAGGCCCATAGATATCGCTTTTATCCTACTTTGGGAAAAAGGAATGGATAAACTTCGACTCATATGCTCGCTTGCATTTATTGATCGAGTCACACACAACAATAAGTTTTATAACACCAAGTTACTGGTGCGTTTACTTATTATCAATGTGCAACCGACCAACAAATAACAACTCACATGTCTCGGTTTCAAGAATATACAATATTATCGTCTCACTAATCACTCGTGATAAAACCATGAAGTGATCCAAGTGAGCGTGGGTTTAATACAATACTTTAATCTTATCAAAGCACTCATGAACTCTGCAGCAAACTTGTGCTATGTCTAAACACTTCGGACAATCTACAGACAGATTCATGACAATCTTCCTTCATACTTACTCCCTACGTATGACCGACTGTGGATGTTTGAATAACCTAGTTATTCTGGAAGTCAAAACATGCAAATTGAAACATAAGAATAATACTTAATCCTATATGGCCTCAAACTTGTGAGAGTAAATAAAACACTTCTATTTAACCACCATATTGATTACTCATTATTATCGTTTACTGTTTCAGAAAATCAACTTATTACTCGAATTACAACAATAGTTATCCCATGCGTAAAGCATGCACACTATGTTTCCTATGGTCCTTACTTTGTGAAATAGATCAATTGAAAAACCTTTTTAATGATGCTAATTTCACAATTCCTAATCCTTATCATTAGTTTAAGAACACAAGGTTCTTGCCACTACTAGAATATGCTAGATTCTAACATTTTACGCAACGATCCTTTCGTAAAGTCATAGCACAAAAGTCACCAAGACTTGACCAATGAAATTACAAAGTACTCTATCGAGAATTGTTACAAGACAATTCTATAGACGTGAAGTCTCACATTCAAAGTACATTCCTTTGAACATCCTTCTTGCATAAAAGTTTCTAATCTAGACATAGATTCTTAATGTGCAACTCCCAATATGGAAACATTTCCACATTTGCCATATGACAACTCATTCTTAATAGAATCTTATCTATTCATAATAATGTCGATATGGTCCATTCAATACCATACTTCCAACTACTCACAAGAGACCAATCCATAGTGAACTTTGGATCGTCCTTTGATAGTTGTTTAATTATTTTAGTCAAAACCCATTCTAGTCCTTTTTCCCTCTTAATGCGCTAGACATTTGAAAAATTTTAGAATGGTAAATTATTATAGCATTTGCAATCGATCCTATACCCGAAGTGTATGGGACACGATGCATAATGTCTCACATAAAGATATGATACTTTACTAATCTTTTGCCATAATATTTTATGTGTCATGTTCTCATAATTCGAACTATGAAGAGGGATGCCATAATCATAATCGAATTTTAAGAACACACAATGTACCCTTTGACTGAAAATATTAAAATTTCTTAATCTAAGCTTTAGATTTTGAAACGAAGTATAATATTCTCTCCCTTAATTATAGCAAAACAACTTTTCAACCCATGCAACTTTGCAAATTTGAATCTTTGTTTTTTTATAATTAATATTGCTAACTTGCAATACTCGCCATAATAATCATACAATCATAACACTTATGCTCCCACTATCATGATGATTACTATCATATAAGCATAACACTTATGCTCCCACTAGCTTTGACATGTATTCAGAGAACAAATGAAGTTTCAGAAAACAATGCCTATTGAATATCTGAAATTCATATTTCTAATACCAAATGCTTCGATAAGCCTACACCTTTGCCTTAGATAGCTCATATGTGTGTTTAAACAATTTAGAATTTATGTTACTAAGTTCCAAATGTTCAAACTAATTGCCAAATCTCACGATTCGAACTATGGAAAGGGATGCCGTAACCATAATCGAATGTGAGAATACAATTTTCACAATCGCTATCTTCTTAAAACCTCTCTTAGTGAAAGTATTTCCTCACAGTCATTTTCATGAAGGAGGGAATCTTATGACACTTAGATTTTATGGTGTATGAGTTCCTATCCATGTGAATTTGCCAAAACCAAGGTTTGCGACAAATCCAAACTCATATGGACTGAACTTTCTTAATCTTGATTTCTTGCCCTATGGTAACACGAGTGCCCACCATGTCTTCCAAGTAGTTTAGTAACTTGTCGTTACACATCAATGTACATTCCATCGACTAAGGCTCTAGTATGCATTCAAATGAGAACTCATAGAACTCACATACACATTTAACTTAATTGGAATGGCATAGAAAACAAGATAATGTCAGTATGACAGGTTGTAAACCTCAAGTCGTGTGCTAGTGATGATCGATAAGGTTTATTCTTGATTTGTTCTTGAAACTTTTCAAGACCATTAAGACTCCCACTGACTCCTTGACATATAAGATTCTCTTGTCAAGAGACATTTCTTGACAAAGCAAATATTCAAGAGTTAGTGTAGTTCTTATCAAGACAAGACACTTCACACAATTGGTCCTAGTTGGTCTTTGTCTTATCCAAGACATCACAACTTACTAATTTTAAATGTGCAAGAATAAGAAAACCTTTTTCTAAATTCCACATTTGATGAGTGTTATAAACCTACTTAAGACTTTTCACTCAATGTCACAATCTTGACTTTAAGACTTGATATTGGAACGAAGTATGATTGACTTATTGATTTAACCATTTCTACAATTCTTGATTCCTCTTCTTAGACATGCAATTGCACTAAGACTCACTTAGAGGATCAATTGAGACATGGTTCTTAATCATTAAGAATTATCATAGAACACAATAAAAGGTACTCTCCCTTCTTCTTAGAATGGAGAAACTTTTATCTTTCTGCCTTCTTGATTCTTCTTATTCATTCTGCTATTGATTGAAACTATTTCAGTTAATTCAGAATTATACTCAATCTTATAAGTATAACCATATTTACTAAACTTTAGTAAATCATGACGAATGTCTTTGTCACTCTTGTGGTGGACTCAATCAACGCACAACCTTGTGTACTTGATCTCCTTGTCCTTCAATAGACACTTTGCCAAAGAATTAGTCTAAGTTTCCCAAATGTGAAAGTTTTTCATTCATCATACAATACACATTGCATGATTCCAAGTTTCTGTCCACTTGAAACTTGGGCGATGAGAAACTCTCTCTATTTGGTAAACTTTTGACATTTCCACAAATAACATAATTAAGAATCAAATCCATTATAGAAACATTCAAACATTAATTTTTCATACATGCCATCGCAAGGATAAATAAATAAAGATAAAATCAAAATTCATTTTATTGCGGAAAAAAATTTGTCCTTACAATGCAATTCAATTGAAAAACAATGTTATTACATATTTCTTAACAATCTATTCTAACTCCAAGTAGTAGCTCAAGAATCCATTCATCAAGTAATGCGATCAAAATCCATTTCTTCATGATTAGATTCAGCTCACTTCTTCCCTCAAGCTTCCTCTCTTTTCTTCGATCCTACAAAACATCAAAATGTAATCTTATCACATCATGTATTAAGAATCTAGAATAGGAACTCAAAAGAGTTAGATAATGGATCTTACTTGAAGCAGAGCCATACGTCTTGACTCTCCCATCTCTTAGATCTTTTAGGTATTTAGGGCAGCTTCGTCTCCAATGCCCCTTCTCTTGGCAATAAAAGCAAATGGAATCCTTTGGCACAACACATCGGACAATCACAGACTTAGTTCTTTCTGGACTTCCAATGTTGCCAGTGTCCATTAAAGTTTGGGAGTTTGATTCACCAGACAAATTTGCTTGATTAGCACGCCAAATCATTGCTGATTCAGCAGCTATAAGCAAATAGGTGAGATCAATTAGGGTCACGTCGTGGTCCATCATATAGTACTCTCTAACGAACTCACTATATGATTCAGGAAGTGACTGAAGAACCCAGTCAACAGCCAACTCGCTTGAAATCTCGACACCCAACATGCTTAACCTATCAATGTGTGACTTCATCTCTAAGACGTGTGCACACACAGGTTTCCCATCTTCGTGTTTACTTGCCAAAAGGGCTTGAGTGAGCTTGAACTTTTCAAGCCTTTGAACTTGTGGGTCAGGGAGAATAATTGGAGGAGGTGGAGGAAGTGAAGCACGACTCTCATTTCCTTGATCGTATCTCGGAACGTCATCTTCATTTGGAAGGCTTGTTCCAAAGGATTTGGGAAGACCATTGTAAGATGTAGACATCTACAAAACGGGAGAAAATTCAGGTTAAGTTGATTAGAATTCTTGATGTAACACCCAAATGAAACATCAAGCTAGGATCCAACACAATACTCTACAACCTAGAAGAGGGATGCCGTAATCTAGTTGCAGAATATCTGAAGGTAGGTAAATGACGATTTACCAATTTCCACCATGAAAAACGAAAAGGAAGTTTAAGTTTTAAATGAATTGAAACTCCTAGATCTTTTGAGATCCATTGAACTTTTCAATGGCATGTTTAATCTCGATTATGCCCTATTATTTGTGACTGGGATGCCGAGGATCACAAACAAGGTGTGAATAACCATACGAATCACGTGGTGCACCCAATGCTACTATCACCTAATTAATGTGCCGGTTAGCCACACACGCTCCATTGATCTATGATAAGCATCGATCCACCCTTCGCCACCAATGTCATCCCCAAATTAGTGTGCCGGTTAACCACACACGCTCCACTAACGTTTGACAAGGGTACGAAGTGTAATTCCATGGGTTAGCATACAATTTCACATTTTGCCTAAAGTAACTATGATTTGGGAATTTGTAAAAGCATTTAGTTACTTTGTGCTTCATTATACTTATAATGGAAGGTTTCTGTCCTATCCTACCCGTTCGGCTAACGACCCTCCACTAGTCAAGAGTGCGGTGGGTAAGAGTGGATACCCATTCAATCGCCATTTTATAGGCAATTTCCTTAAACACCCCTTATAGACCAGCTTCGTGAATGAGGCCTACTAACGGTAAGACTGACTGTTTACTCATACACATATATAATATTAGACTTTTAATGTTATATATAGTATAGGGTGTATTTTACACTTTTAAAATACTAGGTGGTTTAATTTAGTAAAATTATGCTTTTAATTTAATTAAATGTAAACCAAAAACTTTATGGGTTTATTAAATCACTTTTAATTATACACTTTAATTAATTAACAAAACCATAAGGGTGTGATTTGAACTTTTCAAAATACTAGGGTTTTAGAATTTAACATTTCAAAATTAAACTTTTGATCAACTTTTAAATTCCAAAACTTGAGGGCAAGTTTTGAAACATTTCAAAACACTAGGGATCAAACAACAAATAATTCAAATTAAACAATTAATTTCATAATTATCTATATTTGACCTAATCTTATTTTAGTCATTAGATAATTACCAAATAATTTGAAATAATCCATATTTATCATATAAACAAACTATTATTTAAAAGATTTGAAATTATCTATTGTTTTGGCAAGGATAATCACTAATTTAAGATAAAAATCGGATTTTAACTTCAAAAAACGAATTAGGTATCAAATCCAAGTCAAAACAGCAGCAAAAACCCGGAATTCCCTCTGTCTAACCCCTGGACTCGCCGAGTCTGGGACAGACTCGCCGAGTTCTCCACTGACTCGCCGAGTCAGGTCGGGCAGAGGCTAAAAATCGTATTTTCAGTAAATAAAACAGTTAAGCATCACATACAACTGAAACCAATCAAGGCTCTGATACCACTGATGGGTTTTATGCATAAGAACAGTCCTATGTGCTCATACAAACCCTAATGCTTGGATCTAGGTTTCTCTATTGAACATGCTTTGAATCCAAGACTAACAAACTTAGATCTAACATATTATAAACTGAATTAGGGTTTAGATAATTACCTTTGATTGTTATATAGCAATAACAATCAATTCCTTGCTTGGATTGGCCTTAGAAAGCTTAGTGCCTTAAGTGCTGCACCTCTAATGGAGTCACAAACACCTTATGCAACTTGGATGAAGAGGAGAAGAGAGGGGAGGCACCAAAAACGGCTGGAAACCCTAATGGAAGTGTTGTCCACGTTTTTGGAGCCTAAGGGGTCCTTTATATACTTGTGTGGGCTGCTAGGGTTTAAGTCAAAACCCTAATGGACAGCTTAAACTCTAAGCAGCCCATGGAACCTTCTGGATAAGGCCATGGATGAAAATATGATGGGCTTCCATCATAATTTCGTTCACCCCTTGATCCTTTAGTATTCCTTAGCCCAATAACTCAATTATCCAATAATTGCAGTCCAGTCCCCTAAGTTTAATTAATCTCTTTTAGCCACAAAATTAATTATTAATTAATTCTTGACTAATATTAATTAAACAATATGATTTCTCCTTTAATATATTATTCTCATAATATATTAATAAATCATATTTAAACCTTTCTCTCCTTAAATCATCCTACATATTGCTATGGTGAAGGCAACCCAAAAGGACCATGCTCATAATCGGGTCAAGTACATACCAAAATAGTTATGGACTTAGACACTAATCCAACAGATTTTATACTTTAATTTTATTTTATATTTAATCTTATTACAACACCCTTACCCACTCCCCTTCTTAAATCCATGTTGGAAACTTGCTCTTTGTGACAAATACGATGAAAAGAAAGGTTACTCAATCCCTTTTTGGAACGACTGAAAGGTTGATAGAAACACATACATGCACTATGCATGTTATGTGTATTCAATCGTATAGTAGGGAATGAGAAGAAATACAATAGCGCTCGATCAAGAGAAATAATAGGGGTCGACGAGGTTGAAACTAGTATGGCTCCACACAATTGTGGGCGGCCATTATCCACCGTTCCGTTCCTCTATTCATGGCATGAAACAATTTACGGTTGGAACCAATTTTGATTGAAGAGTATTTAATGCCTTAGAAGATATTGCCACAAAAAAGAAAGGGATTGTTCACCTGGTTCGTCTTGGTTTGGATCGATCATTTGTAAAAAGATTTAAGACGATCTTACCTCACGTGATTTCGTGTTACAATGGTGGTTGGGTGGCAATGTTTGTGACTAGATGCAACAAAAATGTGCCAAAAAGTGGCCACTATAGCTTGAACCAACGATAAACAACTCTAATGCATCTTAAGAGTGTGTAATTTGACAAACATTTGAGGTAGTTTGAAAGCTTTATAAGTTTGATGAAAACTTTAGGACTTGTTAAATTAGGAGTTGTGGTTAAACGATCATGTAAAATCAAACCTTATAATATTATGTCTCAAACCTCTTCACCATGATCATCTCTTAACGAATCATACGATGTACGATCTTCATCATCACCAACGTGAAGTTTACTTGTTTATTAAGTTTTCAGATTCATAAGCTTTGTGATTAGGATCTTATCTTTGTATAGTTGTGTTTAAATCCTTGTTATAGAAGTTATTTTAGGGTTCATTGTAAAACATGACTTTATGCATTCTCTCTTTGTGAGAGTTATTAATCAAAATTAGTTTTTGATTATTTCTTATTCCATATTACTTGATTTTAATACTTACAATCCTTTAATTAGTATCAGAGCAAACACTCTAATTTCTTCAAGCAATGTCTACCTCCACCAATTCTTCAAATCCAACCTCTGGATCTACATCTGCATATAAAATTCCATTTTTCGATGAGAAAAACTTCATTATGTAGAAAAGCAAGGATATGGTTGTCATTGAAACCATGGACTATAAAATGCTAGACATCATAAAAAAAGATCATTTTATTCTAACTTTCACTGAGATGAAAAATGGTGTTCCTGGTGAACTAAAAAGAACTCATGTTCATGCATACACTGAATATGAAAAGAAGTTGGTCAATCTTGATGTTTATGCTTGTGCTGCCATCATTAGTGCATTGCCTTATGATATCTATCATCTTATTCAGAAACTGCTTATCTGGAAAAGAGATGATGGATACGTTGACTGTTGCTTATGAAGGGACTGGTGAAGTCAGGGCTACTCAGGAGAACAACCTAAATCGAAAGTATAAACATTTCTTCGCACACATGAATGAAAACCTTACTCAGACTTTTAATCATTTTAATTGTCTTGTGAATGATATGTGAAGGTTTAATGTTTTAAAGCATGAATATGTTCTTGTGATAGAATTCTTAGACTCTTTAGATGACAAGTAGGAACATCATGTTGATGTTCTAAAAACCAGTGAGAATATCAAAAACATGGATTTGCAGAGTTTGTTTGTAAATCTACGCTACCATGAAGAATCCAAGATTATGTGTAAGGATATCATGAAGGAAAACTTCAAAGATAATTCCTCTTCCTTTATCTCAAAGAAATCAAGACCTGCCCATGACAGTGACAACGACAACACTGATCATGTTGATTTTGAGGATGATTACTATGTTAAGTTAGCCTCAAGTGTTGCTATGATTGTGAAGCACTTTGGGAAGTCTGAAGAATGAAAGAAGTTTAGTGGATCAAGAAATTCCAACTGTGGAGACACTGATCACTTTGCAGGGGGACTCTAAAATGAAGAAGAATGACTCAAAGGAAGAGTCATATGAAGTAAAGTACAAAAGGTTGGTTTCTTTTCTCAATAATCAAAATCTAGGTTCTAAGTTCCTGCTGGTTGAAGAGGAAAAATGGGTCGAAGAAGAGGAATCCTCTGATAGGGGTGTTCGTTTCAATGGATCGGTTTGATCTGATCCAATTAAGTAAATCCAAATTGATTCGGTTTTCAAAATATAGATCCAAATTGTCCAAACTAAATTCAAATATGATGCAATCCAATTACAATTCGGTTGGATCAGTTTCTATAATTCGGTTTTCAAAAGGCATAACATTTTAAAATGACATATAATTATAATATTATCCAATTTTTACAAAAGAAGCAAAAAAATTATTTAGTTGTAATTTAAAATTTATCAACAACTACTAAGAATGTATATTATAATTTAATTTATAATAGATAATAAACTTTTGAGAGAAAATGCATATTAATTTACTTTTATTAGGTGAAACCTTTTGAACTTTGTTTGAAAAAAATAATTTATAAAATTAATAAATAATTATAGATATATTAAAAATAAATAAATAATAAATTGTTATTTGTTTTTTTTGGATTATTCGGTTCTTATTTTATAAACCAAAACCAATCCAAAATAATAATTCGGTTTTGGTGAAATCCAATCCACAAATCCGAATATTCGAACCAAATTGTCCAATTGGACAATTTGATTTTATTCAAATAGTGAAAAACCATATCCTCTGATGAATAAGTCAAGGGAAATGATGTCTTTCTAATGGAAACCGTTGATATGGCATTCGTGGAAGAATCTAGCAGCAACTCCAACACTGTGGAAGCTGACATCTCTAAAGATGCCACAGACTCCATGGATCATAATTAAGACTCTGCATCATTTTATTAGGTTAACAACTTTGTAACCTATTCTAATAATGAAAAAAATTACATGTTTGAGTATTTGCGCATCGATCTTTCAAAATCTAATCAAGAGAAGTTTTAACTTATAAACAAACTAAAATCCTTAAACACAAATCTTTTACTCGGAGAGGAGTCTCTTTCACTAATGAGTTCTAAAATCAAAGAAGTTTCTCTTACTAATCATGAATTCATTAGTGAAAAATATGCTACTCAAAAAGTTTCTAAAAATTGTGACATCCCCATTTTCACTGCCAGAAAAGACCGATTTTGTTTATGCTTTATAAAAATCAGAGTACCTCTTTTAATAAAAATGTTGCGGAATTTGTTCCCAGTAAAACATGATAAATACGTTATCAAATCATTTCCAAAGAAAAGTATTTTTATTAATTTTAAAACATTTGGGATGTCATCGTCAATACAGAAACATAAGCATAAACAGAACTTACATTCATTATCACTAGTGATTTATATCTCCTTAATCTCTCAGTGTAATGTGACTTCATATCAACGCCTGTGATATAAATAAACTGAGTGGGTCAGGTTGGGAAACCTTGTGAGTGCATAGAGTTTTCAACCCACAATAATATAATTATTATGTTTAATCTTCAAACAATTAATCAACCCAATTACCCATCCCCATTGTCTTCTTTACTCTCAAGGATCTACCCTAAAAATCAGTTATTCCTCATTCATTTATTCCTAAGGATTATCCTAAGGAATTGACATGAAGTCCGTCGTCACCGGGTTTAGGCACTAAGTCTGCATAGCCGTCAGGGTTTATACAACATGCACTAAGTCTGCATAGTCGTCAGGGTTTATACAACATACACTAATTCCGCATAGTCGCCAGGGTTTATACAATAGGCACTAAGTCCGCATAGTCGCCAGGGTTTAGGTACTAAGTCTGCATAGTCACCAGGGTTTAGGCATCAAGTCTGCATGATCGCCAATGTTTAGGCACTAAGTATGCATAGTCGCCAAGGTTTAGAGTACACTGGCTGAACACATCGTTCATAACACCTACAGGTTGCGAGCTTGCTAGTGTTCCACTGGACTATCTAGAATAGTCCGTGGTTGTCATTCATACTCTGCTAGATGACGGGTCCATCATTTGGGTAAAAGGCTTCTCTCATTGTTCACCACTCACCCTTATCTCATGGTCTATATCACATCTCATCTCATCATCCGACTCATATTTCATCTACCCATGTTTTACCCAACATATTTTGTAGATATAAAATACATATACAGTTTAATTCATTTGAAGCATGTATAAAATCGTTCATCCAACATAGACAACAAGCATTCAGATAATATGTACACATAACACGTAATTTATATAAAATACTTTGTATCTATGTGTGAGATGAAAGTAACTATGCACTCACTACACGTAATTTATATTAAATACTCCATATCTATGTGTAAGATGAAAGTAACTATGTACTCACTACACGTAATTTATATTAAATACTTCATATCTATGTGTAAGATGAAAGGGACCATGCACTCACTTGATAAGGTGGTGACTCGGTACTCAGACAACGCTTCGTTTACTTTAAAATAATTTCCTTCGACGAAACCTAGTATTATTACCATTAGATTTCAGTCTAATATTTACCGTGACTAATTATTAGTCTTATTATTATTATATAAGCGTTTGAATAATACTTTCCAACCACTATGTACAGACAGGGCCAGACATAAAACACCGTAGGGCAGGACCATTTTGGCATATAGCACTTCTGAAATCCAACAACCCTATGCGACCCTTTAAACCAGATTCCCTGTACCGCGAGTAGTTAAAAAGATATTATAACGACACTTATATAATAATAGCTCAAATATTTATTATAAATTCATAATAACAATACTAATTTTAAATGTAAGCTATATTAAAATAGGGTAACCATAATTTACTTACAATGGGGTTTTAGCTAGGAGTCGGGCTCTGCAGGGGCAGAACTTCGTCGCTGAATCTTTCTAAGAAAGATTCGTGCAGTGTTTCAGCGCTCACCTTACTATACTAAAACTACAGAAAGAGAGGCCGAATCACGAGGGACCGAAATGCTCGGGGATAAGAAGAGAAAGACTCTTGAATCAGGAGAATGGTGCAAGAAATTTTAGAGCCCAAGCCTCTTATTAATAGTAATTGAATTTACAAAAACTACCATCCATAATTACTTAATGACCTTATAGTTATATAAACGACTAAACACGCTTTCATAATACTATTTTAAATAAATTTAACGATTTTGTACTAAACTAATGTCGAAAGTACTCAACACTAGTCTTATAATAACCGCATCGTTGATACCTTTCTAATGATATATACATTTGTGTGTGTACGTATATATGATTTATACTTTATTTTAATACATAAATATGATATTATAATTTGTAACTCATTCATACGAACTCCATTTTTGACGTTCTTTATATCCACGCGTTGGTATTTACGAGTATTACAACTTTCATTTAGACGCCATCAACTAATTCTCATTCTATCTCAGATTTACAAAACTGTATCGAATTTATCGTGCTCGAAGAGTAGGGACCAAGTTTCGTCCATATCTTTAACATAAGAGCTCTACTCTCGGCATTCTTTATATCCACACCTAGGTAAAAACAAGATCTAAAACTTTCATTTAGACTCCGTCGGCTAATTCTCGACCGATCTTAAATTTAACAGTAGGAGGAGATTATATTGTTAAATGTCCGCGTAAAATTCATAACTTCTACATATAGACTTCGTTTTCGTCTGTCTTTTTACTATTTAGTTCTTATTAATGAGATCTTCAACTCTCATTTAGGACGCATAGGCCAAAAACCGCTCGAACTAAAATTCGATTTTCGGGTCGTGCACTGTTATGCCAAATGTTAGAAAATTCATAACTTCCTCATACGAAGTCAGATTTGGGCGTTCTTTTTATGGACGCTCTCAGTTTAAAATATTCTACAACTTTGTTTTAGATTACTAAGGCTAAAAATTCCTCTATTGTAAATTCACTATTTACGTCTCCCGGTGCCGTGCCGGTTTGCCGAAAAACTTCGATAGGTCCTAACTTATTCATTATAACTCGGATTTCGGCGTTCTTTATATGTGTTGAACCCTTGTAACATATACTACAACTTGGTTAAGATTAATCTTTCTAAATAATCTTCCATCAAAAACTCATTTTTGATGCTTATTATCTCTAAATTGACTAGCCCGGATCTGCGGGCGTTACAAAAATTGTCAAAAAATTATTAATAATTGGGCTCATTCTCACATCAAGACCACCTTAATGATCAAATTCGTCATCGGTGTGAAAATATAATTGGTGGTAAAATTCAAGAAGTTGTAGAAATTTGTGAACAATTTGAAAATAAACCTTGCTTTTTGACTGCAAAAGAACTTGTTCATGAATATAAAACAAAATTTGTTAGCAGTGGCTTTATAAACCATCAATACCTAATAGAAAAACATTGTGTAACAAACACTCATGGTCTCACTACTCGTGTTACTCCCTTGATTACAATTTATCCTTCAGTTCAACCTCCTGATCGCGAGAATGTGAGCCCTAGTACTCCCTCTCTTGTTAAATTTCCTATTTTCTAATGGTGATATTCATATTGTTGATAATGTTATTCTCGTATTTCCTAAATTTACCACTAGTGATTATTAATCTAAATTTAGCTTAGTGCATTTTAAAACTGATGACTCCAATTGCTCTTCATCGGGGCATCATGACACTGGTTCCTTATCTAGTAGCACTGATTATAACTCATCTGGTTCAAGAACAAAACAAAGAGTTTTTCAAGAAAAAGAATATGTTTCAAGTACTTGGAAAAACAAGTTTCATAAGTCTCACAAGTCTTTTTTGAAAACAAAAATATATCCAGTATTTGGCAGTGCTATAGATATGTTGATCCTTCTCGTGAAGCGGTCAAGTGTACCTTCAAGGAAGGATAAAAAAGAGCCTACACTATTATGATTAAAAAATGGATCAAAAGGAACAACTTATTAAACTGTATCCCTGCTGAGTGTTATGAAATTGTTGATTATGCTAAATCTTCCTGAAGAGGTTTGTTAATCGAGTAATGAAATGAAATCAGAGTACTAATGAACTATGAACACAAAGACTAAATATAATCTTCTTTTAGCTCTATTATGCTTTCAAATACAAAGTGTGTTTAGACAGAATACAATAGGAAAAATTTTCTCTAACTCTAAGTAACAACTCCTATTTATAGGAGAAATAGAAAGCATACAAAAAATACGAATGACTAAACATTACAGTTTCGAAACTAAAATGCCTTTGTAAATAACATTACATCATACTTCGAACATTACAAAACTTTCGACACCATACAACACATTTTGACTCCTACAATCTCCCCCTTTGTAAGCAGTGTCGAAATCAGTTTATCAAAACTTGAGCATCCACATGTAATGTTCTTCGAATCTACGCATACCAATTCATCACCTTCTTCAATTCAGCCTTATCCCCTTCATTGTTCTTCTTACAATTATTCATCCACACAATCAAGTTTATGTAATGAGCAGATGTTTATTTTTCAACATCACTCTATTGAAATAAGAACTTGGTTTGTTTTTCCTTTTTGCTCTTCCCCACAAAAACAATTCTGAATGGCTTCAAACATATCTCTCCATCAACATACGTCTTAAGATCATCTTGAATCTTTAATACTGATTGAGGAACATAGACTTCTTTTCCCATTGATAATGCTAACTCAACATCCGTCAATGCTAGACAATCATAGTAATTGTCTATGAAAATCTTGATATGGCCCAATCCCAGACGTAGCACTTCTTTACTTGTTCCTTGGAGTTTCGAAGCATCCATGTCTTTGAGAATAGTTGCAACTTGAATCAGGTCATTTATGTTCATCAGAGGAAAATAAACAATTGTGAAGTCAATAACAACTTTGTTCGCCCTTACAACATGATATCGAAAATTTTGTAGCATGTTCTCGAATATCACATCCTTCGTTATACTTATCACTTGAACAATCTTTACTAGTTACCATACCTCATCCTGTTCTTTTCCAACACGACTTGAAATCTCAGCTTCATATGGATAAAATCATCTTTATCCTTGAATTTATCAACAATCTTGTACCGAGCTATGAGAAACATCATTTCATTGATTGGAAAATCAAGTTGATTCATATCAGTATTCTCAGTCGCATAACTTTTCCTTGGCTTCTTTTCGAAATCATGTGTTTCATTGTAAGCAACTCTCGCTTCGATATTTTCATAGCTATACAACTTCCTTGGATCTCCTTTGTTCAAGTTAGGAGGATCATTTTGTCAAAGCCTCATCAAACTCTGAATTTGTCGTTGTTTGTGCATTTCTGCTTCTACCTCAGCTTTCATCTCTTCCTTTTATTTCTCCACAACAATCCCTTTTCGTCTATCTTGATTCGTTGTAGTTGGTATTGGTTTTGAGGAACTTCCTTCACCAGTTGTCCCAATCACAATGCTTTTAGTAATAGGCCTTGTAGTAGTGACAGTTGCAATCACCGGATCAGCCTTTGAGAATGTTGGTTTTGGTGTAGGAACATGACTTGCGAAAACTTTTCCAACAACCTTGGCTTCTTTTGTTTTCCCAGAAGCACTTTCTCCTTTAGCAACATGTCTTCTCTCTCCCCCATGCACCCCTGTGACAACATGTGGGGCATTTGTTGGTAAGAGTCTGGTTAGCTAAGACAATGGGGCTAACTCCTTCTAAAGAGTAGTTTCAAACAAACAAAACTTCTGAGTTAAGAACTAATGAGTTATAAGAGATGAAGAACCCGACTTCGAAACCAGCTCTTTTAGTTCACCTAACAACTGATTTATGTTCGAAAAATTCTTAACATCATCCATAGACATCTTCTCAACTTTCGGACCAAGGGCTTCATATAGTTTAACGAACTTAGTAATCACATCAGCTATGATATCAACCTTCTGATTAAGAGAGGCATAATCTTGTTGTACAACTACAATTTATTTGGTCATATCCTCCCTGAGTTCTTGAAGTTTTAAATTGACATCTTCCCGGACATTCTTGACATCTTGAAAAATAAGATGTGCCTTTCCTTCGCTACAACCTTCAACTCCTTTAAATCAGAAGCAAACGTTGATAACTGATTCTTCACCCTTGTATCATTGTTTATATCAACATCTTGAATGGCTTTAGAAAGACGATTTTCTTGACGTTTGAGAAACAAATCAACCTCAGATAAGATACTGAATGTTTACCACCATCAGCTTAAACTTGTAAAAGGGAATTAAGTTTTGGATTAAGGATTTTGAACTGTTTCCATGTAAGAAGCATATTATCGGGAATATCCTCCTCTTATTGATCAAACTGAATGTCAGCAAATGTTCCATTAAATAAATCTCCTCCTCATCATCAGTTGGGGTTTGAACTTCTTCATGAGTAACAGGTGGATCGGTGGATTGGGAAGAAAATAATGAAGTAATAGGTTGATCAAGAATATTGTCGAATGTGGGTGAGTGGGTAACAATTGGAGTAGAAACAAACGAAGGTAATGAAGTGGAAGTGTCTATGGTGGAAGTATCGAAGGTAGAAGAAAAAACAAGAGATGTACCTTGAGCATGGGAAGTTTCGATAGTGGACACCAAAGGTAGAGAAAGAACGATTGGCTCTAGTGTAAAACTTGTGAAGAAACAACAGATGTGATAATAGGAACAGTTGTTTCGACATTGGTTCTCACTAGAGAGTTTGGCATCGGTGAGTTTGGAATCACTTCCTCTTTGGTAGACTCATCAGTAATCACCAACTTTCGAAGTTTCTTATTCTGCTTCTTTAAAATATGTTTAGCCATATCTTCTGCCTTGCATTTCTTTGATGCAGGAGAAACTTGTTCTTAGACTCCTCGAAAAATAAACCCTTTTCTAGTAACTTGAGGTTTAACTGTGTAAGCAGGAGATGATGGATGTGCCTTCCTTTTCAACTTTTTAAAAACATCAGTTCGAGTTGGTAGAACAGTTTCCTCAGGTTTCTTTGCAACAATTGGAGGTGGTTAACTGTCGTCTTGCTTAGGGGTGGCAATCCTCGACCCAACCCGTAACCTGACACTGACCCAACACAAAAATAAACGGGTTTGGGTTGAGATTTTTGACCTGCCAACCCACTAACCCGCAAACTCGTTTATTTCATGGGTTGGGTTGGGTTACCTTTTTAGGTTTACGGGTCAACCCGCCAACCCGATTATATATATATATATATATATATATATATATATATATATATATATATATATATATATATATATATATATATATATTATGTCTAAAAATATATTTAATTATTTATTAGTTTTGAATATTTGATTATCGTTTAATCGTTTTATGAATTCCAAAACTACAAAATATCTTCGAATCTACTTAGTGTCCCCTAGCCCCTAATAAAAAAGAAATCCAGTCTTCAGTCTCCAAACTCACGACTCCGCTTCTCCTGTCTCCGTCGATTGAGGCATTGAGTCATCGACTATCGCAGTGTCACACGCACACCACTCGTCTTCTCGTCCTCCGGTTGTCGCACACCACTCGTCGTCGTCACTCCTGTTTATGACTTTATGTTTATGACTATATGTTGAATATTAAAGAGTTTATGACTTCATTTTATTTGTATTTTTTAATTTCATTTTAAAATGTGTTGCTTATTAAATGGGTTATACGGGTTGGGTTCGACCCACTGACCCACGAACCCACGGACCCATATACATATACGTGTTATATGGGTTGGGTTGGTTTGATGTTTTCAACCTGCCAACCCATGAACCGCCAACCCACCAACCCATATATTCTATGGGTTGGGTTGAGTCAATGTATTCTGACCCGCCAACCTGCCAACCCGAGCCTAACCCAATTGCCAATATATCATCAATAAAAATTATCATAGACTGATCCAACATCGGTCTGCATACGCGATTCATGAGATCCATGAATGTGACAGGAGCATTGGTGAGCCTAAATGGCATCACCACGAACTCCTAGTGGCCATAAGGAGTCCGAAATGTTGTCTTCTGCACATCCTCATTTCTGACTCTAATATGATGATAGCCTGATCGCAAATCAATCTTGGAAAACCAAGATGCTCCCTAAAGTTGGTCGAAGAGATCGTTAATCCTCGGGAGTGGGTAACAGTTCTTCACCGTTACCTTATTCAGCTCTTGGTAATCTATACTCATCTGATGTGACCCATCCATCTTCTTCACAAACAAGATCGGGGCTCCCCAAGGCGAACTGCTCGGCTTGATAAATCCCTTATCTAACAGCTCCTGCATCTCGGGAGGAGCTACCCGATATGGGGACTTTGCTATTTGAACCGCACTCGGAACTAGGTCAATCCTAAACTCCACCTGTCTCTCTGGAGGTATCCTATGCAACACCTCCAGATACTCCCGCACAGATGACACATCTCTCATGGTTGCGTTACCCTTCTCCCGAGTATCCATAACATAGGCAATATAACCTGCGCAACCCTGCTGAAGGTAACACCTAGCTCTTGCTGTTGAACATAAAGTTGGACCACACTGCGGCCTGTCGCCCTGAATCACCAAGTCTCCCCCACTTGGGGTCCTGAAACGAACCAACTGCTGCTCACAGTCAGTCACCACCCCCATTAGGGCTCAAGCAATCCATTCCTATGACAACCTTGCTCCCACGCAATGGAATGGGAACCACATCCACAAGGTAATGCTCGTCATACATCCTCAGGACACAATCTCTTAAAACTTTTGATGCCCGAAGGGATCAGTCGTCTGCTATCTCGACATCTATAGGACATTCCAACATGCCTAAAGACTCAACAAACTTCTTCCTTAGTGCAAGAGATATGAATGATTAGGTAGCCCCCGAGTCAAATAACACCTGCACTGGCATGCCGTTCACGTGGAATGATCCTAAATAGAACACATAAAATATAAATATCAAGACTAATATGTAATAAAAGTTAGGGAGAAGAAACATACCCGTCTCCATATCCAGTGTGGCACGCGCCTCCTCGACGGTCAGCTGGAAGGCTCGGATCCTCACCACTGGAGCATTTGTCTTACCCTGTTGGCCATCCGTAATCCATAGGTTCGCTGGAGCTGGCGCCGCCACTGGTGCTGCTGATACCAATCTCAGGCACTTGACCTTTTTATGGCCCTTTTGATTGCAATGGAAGCAAATCAGGTCTAATGTTTGAAGGGTGGGGGTAGGGCCAGTATAATCCCTGCCAAAGCCCAAGCTTGTCGTACTTATAGCAGCCAGATCCCCTTAATCTACAAACACCCTCATGTGTTTTGTCGCACTTCCCACAGCAGTTCCAGCCCTGGTGGCCCTTCGACCTAGAGTCGAATCCCTTAGGTTTCTTCCCAGAAACCCTCGTCGTCTGCCTAGTCTCTGTCTTCCTCTTGTTGATGTTCTCTATATCAATCTCCCCCTCCCTCGACCTCTCTATCATGTCATCCAAAGTCGGGCATGCCGAGTAGCTGACATATTTTCGAATGTCAGCTCTCAACATGTCATGGTACTGGGTTTTCTTCATGTCCTTATCACCCGCATACTGAGGCACCAGTAAGATGCTCTCCCTGAACTTGGTGGTAATCTCCGTCACTGACTCAGTAGTCTGTCACATATCCAAGAACTCCCTGGCTAGCTGTTGGATCACCACAGCCGACACAAACTCGACTCGAAATCTGGTCACAAAGTCCGACCAGGTCATAGCCTCAATGATTGGAGCTCCCAAAGAATCATTGAATGCCTCCCACCTGTCTCTAGCCCTAACTCTCAAACAACCTGAAGCGAACATGACCTTCGACCCCTCAGGGCAGAAGCTCATCACCTACACATACTCAATGTCCGCTACTTCAGGCCTCACCCGCCACTTCATGCCACGCCCGCTACTTCAGGCTTCACCCGCTACATCAGCCTCGCCGATCCTGGGCCCTGCCTGTCTTCGAGCCCCGCTCGGATACAAATCTGTTTCTCTTAGGCCTCGCCTGTCTCTAGGCCCCGCCCGCTGAACACATACTACATATAACAAGGGAATATAACACATAAACTGAGAATACCCTACTGCATTCCTCTACTAAGGCCTCACCTGTCTTGGGCCTCTCCCCTGACCTGCTACTAGTGAGTCATGGAACCCCGTCCAAGCTCTTGCTGTAAGTGAGATACGGGCCCTTGCCCACACTCACTCCACTCCTATCTCGGGCCTCTCCCCTGCTCTGCTACTAATAAGGTATAGAACTCCGTTTGTACTCTGCTAGTGGTGAGATACGGGACCTCGCCCACACTCACCTTCCTACCAGGCACATTCAAGTATCACATGGAAAAAAAGTATAATCTAGCATGGGAACATTCCCTTGGGCTCCCACCTGGCATCAGACCTTGGAATAACATACTAGCATACAGTGCCTAGGGCTAACCCCCGGGTCTTCCAATTCTGCACAAACTAAATGGGTCGGCATTGTGACCTTAGACCCATACACACAGTGAGGAGACTCACCTTGAACTGCTGAAACTCTTGCTACTACACTTCTGGCTGCTGACTAAAAATCTCCCCGAACCGCTACTCCTCTAGCTCCCCGAGCTACTAATATCAATATAACACTTAGTCCCAAATAGACCTCCTGAAGTCAAAATAAGTCAACTGGTCAAAGTCAAAGTTCTGGTTAAAGTCAACCTTCCATGTTGACCCTGCTCGCCGAGTTCATAAATTCAGAAAATCCTTCCAATCGCGACTCGACTCGCTGAGTCACCTCATGACTCGCCAAGTCTTCCGATCTCCGAGTTCAGTCCTATGCAACTCACTGAGTCACCACTCAACTCACCGATCTGACTCGGAACCAAAAGGGATTAGGGTTTCGACCCAACTCGCCGAGTCCACCTTCAACATCTTCAATTTTTTCGATTACAGCCCAATCCATTGCTTCCCAATTGTAGATCTGGACTCCTAGGGCTAGCATTACACGTAAAGTTGCTAACTTTACGTGCATGCAAAGGGTTATGAGTCTAGAACACCAAATCCCAACTAGAATGGAGGTCCAAATCATAAAATGAAGCCATAGCTAAATAAAGCTTCTCACTCAGAGCCCCTAAGGCTCAGAAATGATCATATATGAAGTCTAATACATCCTCAAGGGCTTATAACTCGGATTAGCCATGGAAATGGCACAAAAGGGACAAAATCTAAGCTAAGAAGGGGATCTAGATGAACAATAGCGAAGGTATAAGCTTCATACCTTCAAATGATCTTAAATCTCACAACAACTCTGAATCTACTGCATCTTCTTGAATCACCAAAGGTTCCTTTCTTCCTTCTAGCTTCAAATCACCCAAAAATGGAAAGGAAAACTTAAGAGCACTTCAATGGAGGCTTAGGGTTTTGAGGGTAGGTGAGGAGAATGATGGAGGCTCGGTTGGAGGCCTGAAATGTTCTTTAAATAGGTTGCTGGGTCCTGAAATTAGGGTTTCCCAACCCAGACCTGACTCGCCGAGTCATTACCCCGACTCGCCGAGTCGGTCACTTAAAATGCAACACGTAGCCCGTTTCGACTCGTCGAGTTTCTCCATGGACTCGACGAGTTGACCCCTTTGACTTAGGGTTTCCTTTCCTTTCTTGGTGTTGCTGAATTAGGGGTGTTACAACTCTCCCCCACTTAAGCTAGACTTCGTCCTCGAAGTCCGCCACAACCAACTGTCTTGCAATTTGTCCTCAACACTCATGCTCGAAGAATACACCTCTTATTGACCACTTCCATTGACCTTCCGCCCGATCCTTCCGTAACATATATCCCTGAAGATAAGAACCCCGAGAACCCTTTATTTACCGACAATCCTGAAAACACGGCTCTTACCCATCCGACAATCCTTCCGGATTCCTCGAATACTAATGTTGGACATCCTAGGGTTCACCCCCTTTTTCGAGCGTGTTAGCTGACCTTCTCAAGGCAACTTTCAAAAACGACAACCTCCTATATCACTGCGGAGGATATACCCTTTGCTGAGTTTACACCTCCAGCCACTCCCAGTGCAGGTTACTTCACTGGAACTCACTGGCTACCTCCTCTCATTATATCTTGATGTTGAAACCCTTACCAACGACTTCCGAAGGAAACTTCGGCTATCTAAAACCACTCTATCTACCTTGCCTCTCTGGCTCTATAATTCCTGGGATCCTTGATCCCCTAACTTGACCACAAGGTCTCTACCAGGTCCCACCTGCACTGCTACTAACATACGAGCCTCGCCAAGGGTCTCACCCATTATATCTTGAAGCGGTCTCTCCCAAGGTCCCACCTTCCTAGGGCTATGCAGACCAACTCCCTACTAATCATCTATGAACTATCCTTTCCTTATTCCTATCATGCTAACTAGGAAATACGAGCCTCACCTAAATTCCACTAACTAGGAGATACGAGCCCTTGCCCACTCTCTTCTGACTTAGGAGATATGGGCCCTCGCCCACACTCCTCTAACTTAGGAGATACTGACCCTCGCCCACACTCCTCTAATTAGGTACTAACAAATGTTGCGACTAACCCCCAGTCTCACTACACTCTCCAGGCTACCTCTACTACTAACTGCCAATCCAAAGACGTCCCATGCCGGACGCTTCCATTATATACACCCTGATTCACTCGAACCCTGCTGACAATCCTCCTACCTGTTTTTTCCCAAATCAGACATCTGCAATTGCGAACAAGCGAACTCGACGCTGAGAAGTTTCTCAAACTCCCAACTTGCACAACCACTTGAGCCGTCTGCCTTCCTAATAAGAATGCAAACTCATCCTGAATCCACGCTCCCTTCTGCTCCTGAATCCCTGGGAGGACTCCCCCCCACTTCGATTCAACTAGGTCCTTATAGTTTATTACTTAGATAGGATTTCCAACCCTCTCAACCATCCAATAACCAACCAACTGATCACCCAATACTCACTGCTGCTAATGATACACAACTCCATAGTATCAATTCTGATCCACCTTTGAAGATTAATATAATACTTCCAGAATCCCAATAACACACTTGCTATAATGACTGCATCCTGAGAACCTGCTCTAAAGGGAAACCTTCGAACTACTACCCTAACTTTCTAGGTTATGCAGATGGCATTTAATCCGAACACAAATAGGAATAATTCATATACAAACACTCATCAAAATGCAGTACCATAACAATATAATCATGAATAAAAATTAATCAGGAGATCAAAAGATACGCACCTACAACATCCGGTGCTGATCGCGACTCCACTGTAGATAACTGAAAAGCCCTGCTTCTCCCCGCCGGCGCCTCAGCTTGGCCCTGACGTCCATCAGTGATCCTCAAAGTTGTAGGGGCAGGTGTCATCACCTGTCCTGCTGGAAACAAACTTGGACACTGAGCCTTCTTGTGGCTCCTTTGACTGCAATGGAAACATATCAGGTCTTATCCCTGGGTGGTGGTAACAGTACAATCCCTGCTGAAATGACCAGTTCGGAAACGCTTGAAGCAACCAGAATCACCACCACTACCACTCTTGCACGAACCCTCATGCGTCCTGCCACACCTGCCACAACGACTGCGGCCTCGAACATCCCTTGATCTCCCATCTGGCCCCTTGGGCCTCTTGCCGGAACATGTGGCTACCTAAACCTCATCTGGCTTCCTCTTCCTCTCCATCTGCAAATCGATCTCTCTCTCTCTCCCTGGAACGAGCAATCCTATCCTCCAGTGTCTTGCAGTTAGACTTGCTTACAAACTGCCTGATGTCACTCCTCAGCATCTCTTGATATCGGGCCTTCTTCATTTCCTCGTCTGCCACATACTGTGGGACAAGAAAGGCTCTCTCCCTGAACTTGGTGGTGATCTCCGCCACAGTCTCTATCGTCTGCTGGAGGTCCTGGAACTCCCGTGCCAACTGCTGCACCTCAATGACCGGTGCAAACTCAGCCCTGAACCTGGCTGAGAAATCACTCCATGTCATCGCGTCCAACGCGACATCATCACCCATGGCATGACCAACCTCCTCCCACCAATCCCATGCTCTGTCCTTTAGAAGATAGGAGGCGAGTCTGACCTTGTCCCCCTCGGGACACCGTCTCGAACGGAAAGTGTTTGCAACATCGGCCAACCACCTACTGCTAGCAATGGGATCCCTAGCCCCATGATAATATGGTGCTCCACAAGCTCTGAACTCTTGAAATGTCAAGGTACGCTCCCCAACCAAAGCCATCATCTCGGTGCGAAAAGCTCCCAGCTTCTCATCCAAAAGCTCTAAAATACCTTCCTTGACCATACCAAAGATCACAAGAGCTTGGTCTAGAATACTGCGTGTGATCTCAGCTGAAAGAAACTCCCTCATCCACTCCCCGAGCTGCTCGGTTCCTGAACCTGAGCCTGATCCCTCTCTGGTGCCTAGTCCACCCACTGGTCTCTCACGCAACATCACCATGCTGAAAACACATAACACCAATCGTCAGATCACATATCACTACTGAGGGATGAACACACACTAAAAGTTTACCGGCCTCATCTCAGCCCTTCTTGAATCGAGTACGGATCCTCTGCTTTTGGTAGTACGGGCCCATACTGATGGGTTTTGAGCAAAACATTATTCCTATGGTGTACATGCAAACCCTAATAGCTTTTGGATCTAGTTTGTCTAATGAACATGCAATTGAATATCCAAAGCTATAAACCCTAGTTCTAGCATACAATTAATCATATTAACATAAGAATGGGGTTTAGATCTTACCTTTATTGTTATGTAGCAATAACAATCTCAAATCCTCCTTGTAATGGCTTTAGAAAGCTTAGAGTCACAAGTGTCACTCCTCTAATGGTTCACAAACACCAAGAGCAAGAGGATGAAGAATGATAAGAGAGAAGGCACCTAAAAACGTGTAGAAAACCTAAGGAATCAGTTGGCCACGTTTTTGGTCCCCTAGGGATCCTTAAATAGTGAGACTATTAGGGTTATCTAACAAGGAAACCCTAATTTGAATGCTTAGGCCCTAAGCAACCCATGGACTCCCTCCTTAGAGGCCTAGGACGATTTTTAATGGGTTTCCCCATAGAATTCTTCCACCCCTCTAATATGGAGTCCATTAGCCCAATATTCAACTATCATACATTGACAGTTCTAGTCCCTTAAGTTTAATTAATGTCTTTTAGCCACAAAATTAATTCTTAATTAATTATTGACTAATATTAATTAAGCAATATGATTTCTCCTTTAATATATTATTCTCATAATATATTAATAAATCATAATTAATCCTCTCTCTCCATAATTCATCCTATCAAGTTGCTTTGGTGAAGGCAACATAAAAGGACCATGCACCATCGGGTCAAGTACATACCAAAATAGTTATGGACTTAGACACTAATCCAACAGTCTCCCACTTGGATAACTCTAATAAATATTATGCATATGACTTCAGATCCTGATCCGCAATCGTAGCTTTCAAAAGCCGCTGTCAACTCAGATCTTATCAGATACGCATCCTTTAGATAAGGGATCATATATTCCTCCATTCTAGATATCGTATAGACTGAGACATGGATTTAAATCATTCTCTTTGTCTATGTGTTGTTTCCTGATTTCCGATTTATGACGACTGACAACAGACTACAATTGAACACATCAAATTAGTCCCGGCTTGGCCAAGCGCTTATGTGCCATCACTAAATCATCGAGGGGCCCACATATATCGCTTTCATCCCACTTTGGATAAAAGGAACGGATAAACTTTGAATCAATGCTTGCTTGCACTCACTTACCGAATCACACACAAACAATATGTTTTATGACACCAAGTTACTGGTGCGTTTACATATTATCAATGTGTAACCGACTTGCAAGATACAACTCACACATATCGGTTTCAAGAATATAAGATATTATCGTCTCACCAATCACTCGTGATAAAATCCATGAAGTGATCCAAGTGAGCGTGGGTTTAATCCAATGCTCAAATCATATTCATAAGCACTCATGAACGTTGCAACAAACATTTGCTTATGTCAAATACACTTTAGACAACCCACACACTAATTCACAACAGTCTTCATTCATACCTACTTCCAACATATGAATGAATGTGGTCCGTTCGAAAAATTTGATTGTTCTGAACCAATTTAATTATTCAGGAAGTCAAAACATGCAATGTGAAACACAAGAATAATACTAATCCCATATGGCCCCAACTCTGGGTATAAATAAAACATTTTATTTAATCACCATATTGATTACTCATTATTTCTTGTTTCGGGTAATCAACTTCTTACTTGAATTATTACTACACTTGTCCCATGCTCTTAGCATGCACACAATGTTTACCTACGGTCCTTACTTTCTGAAATAGATCAAGTGAACACATTTCCAATCATACTCATTTCACAACTTCCAATCCTTACCATAAGTATAAGAATATCAAATTCTTGTTACTTATGCTAGATTCTAACATTTTATGCAATGATTCTTTCGTAAAGTCATTGCTCAAAATCATCAAGACTTGGCCAATCTCTATCAGAAACAATTCTATAGATATGATGTCTCTCACTCAAAGTACATTCCTTTGAACATCCTTCTTGCATAAAAGTTTCTAATCTAGACATAGATTCTCAATATCCAACTCCCAATATGGAAACATTTCCGTATTTGCCATACGACAAATCATTCTTAATAAAATCTTATCTATTCATAATCATGTCGATATGATCCATCCAATATCATACTTCCAACTACTCACAAGCGACCAATCCTCAGAGAGCTTTGGATCGTCCTTTGATAATTGTTTAATTATCTTAGTCAAAACCGATTCTTGTCCTTTTTCCCTCTAAATGCGCTAGACATTTGGAAAATTTTAGAACGGTCAAATATAATAGCACTCGCAATCAATCCTATACCTGAAGTGTATGGGACACGATGCATAATGTCTTACATAAAGATATGATACTTTATCCATCTTCTGCCATAATATTTTATGTGTCTCGTTCTTACAATTCGAACTATGAAGAGGGATACCGTAATCATAATCGAAATTTAAGAACACACTATGTATCCTTTGACTAAATTTATTAAAATTTCTCAATCTAAGCTTTAGATTTTGAAATGAAGTACAATATTTTCTCCCTTAATTATAGCAAAACAACTTTTCAACCCTTACGGCTGTGCAAAGTATAACTCTTGTTTTCTATAATTAATATTGCCAACTTGCAATACTTGCCTTAATAATCATACAAGCACAACATTTACGTTCCCACTATCATGATGATTATTATCATATAAGCATAACACTTATGCTCCCACTAGCTTTGACATGTTTTAGAAAACAATTGAACTTCTAGAAAACAATACTTATTGAATTTCTGAAGTTCATATTTCTAATACCTAATGCTTTGATAATCCTTTATCTAAGCTTCTTAAACTTATACACCTTTTCCTTACATAGCTCATATGTGTGTCTAAACAATTCAGACTAATTGCCAAATCTCACAATTCGAATTATGGAAAGGGATACCGTTACCATAATCGAATTCGAGAATACAATTTTCACAATCACTATCTTCTTAAAATCTCTCTTAATGAAAGAATTTCCTCACAATCATTTTCATGAAGGAAGGAATCTTATGACACTTAGATTTTATGGTGTATGTGTTCCTATCCATCTGAATTTGTCAAAACCAAAGTTTGCGACAAATCCAAACTCATATGGACCGAACTTTCTCAATCTTGATTTCTTGCCTTACGGTAACACGAGTGCCCACCATGTCTTCCAAGTAGTTAAGCAACTTACCATTTCCTATCAATGTAATTTTCATTGATCAAGGTGCTTGCCTTTTATGCGTTCAAATGAGATCTCATAGAACTCACAGGCATAATTAACTCAATTGGAATGGCACAGAAAGAAAATAGTGTCAACACGATAGGTTGTAAACCTCAAGTTGTGTGCTAGTGATGATCGATAAGGTTTATTCTTGATTATTCCTTGAAACTTTTCAAGACCATTAAGACTCCCACTGACTCCTTGACATATAAGATTCTTTTATCAATAAACATTTCTCGACAAACAAATATTCAAGAGTTAGTGTAGCTTTTATCAAGACAAAACACTTCACAAAATTGGTCCTAGTTGGTCTTTGTCTTATTCAAGACATCACAACTTTCCAATTTCAAATGTGCAAGAATAAGAAAACCTTTTCCAAATTCCACATTTGATGAATGTTATAAACCTTCTTAAGACTTGTCACTCAATGTCACAATCTTAACTCTAAGACTTGTTTTTGGAACGAAGTATGATTGACTTCTTAATTTAACCATTTCTTAAATTCTTGATTCCTCTTCTTAGACATACAATTGCACTAAGACTCACTTACAAGATCAATTGAGATATGGTTCTTAATCATTAAGACCTATCATAAAACATAATAAAAGTACTATCCCTTCTTCTTAGAATAGAGAAACTTTTATCTTTCTGCCTACTTGATTCTTCTTATTCGTTCTGCTACTTATTGAAACTCTTTCAATCAATTCAGAATTACACTTAATCTCATAAGTATAATCATATTTACTTAACCTTAGTAAATCATGACGAATATCTTTGTTACTCTTGTGGTAGACTTGATCAACACACAACCTTGTGTACTCGATCTCCTAGTCCTTCACTTGACACTTTGTCAACGAATTAGTCTAATTTCCAAATATGAAATTTCTCATTCATCATGCAACCAAGTTTGATGATTCCAAGTTTCTGTCCAATTGAAACTTGGGCGATGAGAAACTTTCCGTATTTGGTAAATTCTTGACATTTCCACAAATAACATAATTAAGAATCAAATCCATTATTGCTAATAACAGAAACATTCAAACATCAATTTTTCATACACGCCATTGCAAGGATAAATAAATAATATAAAATCAAAATTTATTTTACTGCGGAAAAATTTGTCCTTAAAATGCAATTCAATTGAAAAACTATGTTAATACATATTTCTTAGCAATCTATTCTAACTCTAAGTAGTAGCTAAAAAATCTAATCTTCAAGCAATGCGATAGAAATCCATTTCTTCACAATTAGATTCAGCTCACTTCTTCCCTTAAGCTTCCTTTCTTTTCTTCAATCCTACAAAACATTAAAATGTAATCTTATCACATCATGTATTAAGAATCTAGAATAAGAACTTAAAAGAGTTAGTTAATGGATTTTACCTAAAGTAGAGCCATACGTTTTGACTCTCCCATCTCTTAGATCTCTTAGGTAAATAAGGCAGCATCGTCTCCAATGCCCCATCTCTTGGCAATAGAAGCAAATGGACCCTTTTGGAATGGCACAAGGAACTATCTCAGAATCTACCTTTTCTGGATCTCCAATGTCATCATTTTCAATATCCATTGAAGTTTGGGAGTTTGATTTACTAGACAAATTTGCTCGACCAACTCACCAAATCATTGCTGATTCAGCAGCAAATAGGTCAAATCAATGAGGTTCACGTCATGATCCATCATATAGTACTCTCTAACGAACTCACTATATGATTCAGGAAGCGACTAAAGAACCCAGTCAATAGCCAACTTACCTAAAATCTCGACACCCAACATTCTTAACCTTTCAATGTGTGACTTCATCTCTATGAGGCATACACACACAGGTTTCCCATGTTTACTTGCCAAAAGGGCTTGAGTGAGCTTGAACTTTTCAAGCCATCGAACTTGTGGGTTACGGAGAATAATTGGAGGAGGTGGAGGAAGTGAAGCATGATCTCTTGTTCTCCGATCGAATCGTGGAATATCATCTTCATGTGGAAAGCTTGTTCCACGGGATTTGGGAAGACCATAGTTGTCATACTTTGACATTTACAAAACGGGAGAAAATTCAAGTTAAGTTGATTAGGATCCTCGATGTGACATCCAAATGAAACATCGAGGCTAGGATCCAACACAATACTCCACAACCTAGAAGAGGGATGCCGTAATCTAGTTGCAGAATATTTGAAGGTAGGTAAATGACGATTTACCAATTTCCACCATGAAAAACGGAAAAAAAATTTAAGTTTTAAATCTATTGAAAATTCCTAGATCTTTTGAGATTCATTGAACTTTTCAATGGCATGTTTAAATCTCGATATGCCCCTCGATTTGTGACAGGGATGCCGAGGATCACAAAGCAGGGTGTGAATAACCATGCAAACTTACATGGTGCCCCCGATGTTACAGTCACCTATTTGATGTGCCGGTTAACCACACACGCTCCACCGAACTATGACAAACATTGAGTCACCCATTGCTACCTTTTCTTAGAACCACTTAGTGTGCCAGTTAACCACACACGCTCCACTAACGTCTTCGCAAGGGTACAAAGTGTAATTTCATGGAATTGAATCAATTCACTTTTGCCTAAAGTAACTAAGATTGGGACTTTTTTTGTAAAACATTTAGTTACTTTTGTACTTCATCATACTTATAATGGAAGGTTTTTGTCATATCCTCCCTGTTCGGCTAACGACCCTCTACTAGTCAAGAGTGCGGTGGGTAAGAGTGGATACCCATTCAATCGCCATTTTATAGGCAATTTCCTTAAACACCCCGTATAGACCAGCTTCGTGAATGAGGCCTACTAACAGTAAGACTGACTGTTTACTCATACATATATAATACTAAACTTTTAATGTTATATATAGTATAGGGTGTATTTTACACTTTTAAAATACTAGGTGGTCTAATTTAATAAATTATACTTTTAATTTAATTAAATGTAAACTAAAACTTTATGGGTTTATTAAATCTCCGTTAATTATACACTTTAATTAATTAATAAAACCATAGGGGTGTGATTTGAACTTTTCAAAACAATACTAGGGTTTTAGAATTTAACATTTCTAAATTAAAGTTTTAATCAACTTTTTAATTCCAAAACTTGAGGGCAAGTTTTGAAACATTTCAAAACATTAGGGCTTAACTTATTTAAATTTCAAAAACAAAACTTTTAAGTTCAAATTTAAACTATAAAACCTAAAGGGATTAATTTGAAACTTTTTTAAACTTTGTCAAGAATATTCTCGATCACAAAATTCAAATAAGTCAATTAACAATTAATTGGTGGTTATCTAATTTGACCTAGTCCAAATTCTTGCAAGATAATTCACCAAATAATTCAAATAATTAAATCTAATCATATAAGGAAATAATCATCTAACTAATATGAAGTTATCTTTAATTTTGGCGAAGATAATCACCCAATATCATAAAAATCTGGTTTATATCAATAAAAAATGTTTGGTAACTATCCCACGGCCAAAGAAGCATAAAATCCCGATTTTCCCTCTTTCTGACCAGCTAACTTGTCGAGTCAGGCATGAACTCGACGAGTTCATCTATGGACTTGGCGAGTACAGCCCCAGAAACCCTAAATTTCGATCTTTAAGCAAGGATAATATGTCGGATTAGTGTCTAAGGCTGTAACTATATTTGGTAAGTACTTGACCCGGTTGTGCATGGTCCTTTTGGGTTGCCTTCACCATAACAACTTGATAGGATGATTTGTTAAGAGAGAAGAAATATTATTGTTAATATATTTTGAGAATAATATATTAAAGGATTAATAATGTTATTTGATTAATATAAGTCATATATTAATTAAGATTTAATTTGGTGACTTAAAGAGGTTAATTGAATAAAGGGGCATAAAATGTCAAATGTGTGATAGTTGTGTTTTGGGCTATGTATCCTTATAGATAATGAGGTGGACAAAAGTTAGGGTTTGGGAACCTTAAAATCGTCCAAGCCTAATATCTAGAAGGATCTTGGATTGCTTAGGGCCTAAGTTATTTAATTAGGGTTAAAGGTGAAACCCTAGTATCCCATAGTATAAATAGATCCCTAGGGTGAGGGAAATCGGCACTCATGCAAGGCAAGAAACCCTAGGGCCGATTTCTCACCCTCCTCCTCCTCCTCTCTCTCTCTCTCAAATCATCTTCTTGCTAGTTGGTGTTTGTAAGCCATTAGAGGAGTGACAATTGTGACTCTAAGCTCCAAGAAGAAGAAGTATCAAGCAAGTAATCCAAGGTATTGTTCTAGATCCTAATTCATATGATTAGAATCAATTGTTTACATTAGATCTAGTATTGAAAGTCTTGGATAGAATGCATGTTCAATTAGAGAAACCTAGATGGAATCTTTGCTTCGATGAGAAAGTCAAAGAGTTTGGATTTGTATGAAGTGAAGATGAATCATGTGTATATGTCAAGGCCAGTGGGAGTATAGTTAGCTTCCTTGTTTTGTATGTCGATGGCATACTACTCATAGGAAACGATGTCCCGACTTTGCAGGAGGTTAAATCCTGGCTCGGGAAGTTCTTCACTATGAAGGACCTCGAAGAGGCTTCCTATATTTTGGGAATAAGGATAGTGAGAGAAAGAAGTAAGAGACTAATAGTACTTAGTCAGAATACTTACTTAGATAAAGTACTAAAACGTTTTAGTATGGAAAACTCAAAGAAGGGAGAACTACCGATACAAAGTAATGCCAAGTTGAGTAAGACTCAAAGTCCGAGTACCGAAGCCGAGATAGCTGAGATGAGCCGAGTACCCTACGCTTCCGCAGTTGGCTCAATCATGTACGCTATGACTTGTACTCGCCCTGATGTGGCCTTTGCTTTGAGCATGGTCAGTAGATATCAAGGGAACCCTGGCAGAGATGATTGGATTGCAGTCAAGAATATACTTAAGTACCTTCGGAGGACCAAGGAATGGTTCTTAGTCCTCGGAGGGAGTGGTGACTTAAAGGTGCGAGGGTATAGTGACCCCAGCTTCCCGACCGACAGGGACAACTACCGTTCGCAGTCGGGCTGGGTCTTTACCCTTAATCGAGGAGTAGTGACTTGGAAAAGTTCCAAACAAGAGACCGTAGCCGATTCAACGTGTGAATCAGAGTACATTGTAGCGATCGAAGCGTCAAAGGAGGCGATGTGGTTGAAGAACTTCATTGGTGACCTTGGAGTTGTGCTTGCTATAAAAGAGCCTATGGGAATTTTCTGTGATAATGAAGGAGCGGTTGCCTTGACCAAGGAACCGAGGGATGATGGTAGATCTCGACATATCGACATAAAATATCACTTTATTAAACATCGAGTAGAAGCAGGACACCTCATAGTGAGGAGGGTATCGTCAGAGGATAACCCAGCAGATCCGCTTACGAAGGGACTGAGTAGGGTTAAGCATTTGTAGCACGCTAGGAGCATTGGGCTGAAAGACGATATTAGTTTAGATTAGATAGTTTTGAAACATGTAATAGATAAATGTAATTGACATTTGATGATTAAATAAAAGAGTATTATTTATGAGTAAAGATACTGTCTTATGTTAATTGTTTAACTATTGTTTCACTTTGCATGTTTTGACTTCCTGAATAATTAAGTTATTAAGAATAATCGAATTATTCGAATGGTCCACAATCGTTCATATGTTGGAAGTAGGTATGAATGCAGATTGTCATGAATTGGTGTGTAGATTGTCTAAAAGAGTATTAGACATAGCAAAGGTTTGCTACAACGTTCATGAGTGCTTATGAACAAGTTTTGAGCATTGGAGTAAACCCGCGCTTGCTGGAATCACTTTATGGAATGTGACACAAGTGATCGCAAGACGATAATATCATATGGTCTTAAAACCAAGATATATGGTTTATTGTTTATTAAATGGTTGTGCATTAACAATGCGAAACCGCATCAGTAAATTGATGTCATAAAATGCATTGTTGTGTATAGTTGATTAGTAAATAGTGAATGCATATAAGTCGAAGTTTATCTGTTACTTTCATCCTGAGAGGATAAAAGCGATATCACGGCCGCTCGATGATTTGATTTCACTTATGTGCCGGGCCCGGTCAGGACTGAATTGATGTGTTCAATTAAGTTCTATGTCAAATGAATCTGAGATCGAGAAACCAAATGCTGGACAATAAGTTCCATAATATTGTCAGCATAATATCTAAACAGAGGACTATACGATCCCTTATCTAAAGGACAGGAAATTGATAAGATCAGAGTTGACAGCGTCTTTGAGAGCTACGATTACTAATCGGTTTGTGTTTGCATATATAGTTACTAGACTTATCCAAGTGGGAGACTGTTGGATTAGTGTCTAAGGCTGTAACTATATTTGGTAAGTACTTGACCCGGTTGTGCATGGTCCTTTTAGGTTGCCTTCACCATAGCAACTTGACAGGATGATTTGTTAAGAGAGAAGAAATATTATTGTTAATATATTATGAGAATAATATATTAAAGGATTAATAATGTTATTTGATTAATATAAGTCATATATTAATTAAGAATTAATTTGGTGACTTAAAGAGGTTAATTGAATAAAGGGGCATAAACTGTCAAATGTGTGATAGTTGTGTTTTGGGCTATGTATCCTTATAGATAATGGGGTGGACGAAATTTAGGGTTTGGGAACCTTAAAATCGTCCAAGCCTAATATCTAGAAGGATCTTGGATTGCTTAGGGCCTAAGTTATTCAATTAGGGTTAAAGGTGAAACCCTAGTATCCCATAGTATAAATAGATCCCTAAGGCGAGGGAAATCGGCACTCATGCAAGGCAAGAAACCCTAGGGCCGATTTCTCACCCTCCTTTCTCTCTCTCTCTCTCTCTCTCTTAAATCATCTTCTTGCTAGTTGGTGTTTGTAAGCCATTAGAGGAGTGACAATTGTGACTCTAAGCTCCAAGAAGAAGTATCAAGCAGGTAATCCAAGGTATTGTTCTAGATCCTAATTCATATGATTAGAATCAATTGTTTACATTAGATCTAGTATTGAAAGTCTTGGATAGAATGCATGTTCAATTAGAGAAACCTAGATCCAAGCAATTAGGGTTTGCATGTGCACATAGGAAAGTTCTTATGGCTCAAACCCATCATAATACACAATAGCATCAAATACATCAAACAAACAACCATGGCTCTGATACCACTGTTGGGTTTTGAGCAAAACATCATTCCTATGGTGTACATGCAAACCCTAATAGCTTTTGGATCTAGTTTGTTTAATGAACATGCAATTGAATATCCAAAGCTATAAACCCTAGTTCCAGCATACAATTAATCATATTAACATAAGAATGGGGTTTAGATCTTACCTTGATTGTTATGTAGCAATAACAATCTCAAATCCTCCTTGTAATGGCTTTAGAAAGCTTAGAGTCACAAGTGTCCCTCCTCTAATGGTTCACAAACACCAAAAGCAAGAGGATGAAGAATGATAAGAGAGAAGGCACCCAAAAACGTGTAGAAACCCTAAGGAATCAGTTGGCCACGTTTTTGGTTCCCTAGGGATCCTTAAATAGTGAGGCTATTAGGGTTATCTAACAAGGAAACCCTAATTTGAATGCTTAGGCCCTAAGCAACCCATGGACTCCATCCTTAGAGGCCTAGGATGATTTATAATGGGTTTCCCCATAGAATTCTTCCACCCCTCTAATATGGAGTCCATTAGCCCAATATTCAACTATCATACATTGACAGTTCTAGTCCCTTAAGTTTAATTAATGTCTTTTAGCCACAAAATTAATTCTTAATTAATTATTGACTAATATTAATTAAACAATATGATTTCTCCTTTAATATATTATTCTCATAATATATTAATAAATCATAATTAATCCTCTCTCTCTCCATAATTCATCCTATCAAGTTGCTTTGGTGAAGGCAACACAAAAGGACCATGCACCATCAGGTCAAGTACATACCAAAATAGTTATGGACTTAGACACTAATCCAAGACATACTACCTTCCACATCTATCCGTACTTTCCTCAAGAATTGCCTCAATTCCTCCAAGTCCCTTCTACTAACACTGCTCTCAGCACTAATCTCATCCTAGGCTTACCCTAGGGTATCCTCCAACTCACTCCGTCCTCAGCTGCTGAAGGCTTCCCAGTAATGTCAACTAGATGCCTCATGAATATAGCCACATGCAACAGAGATCAGAAAATCCTTCGAGCAAAAGACTCATCCCTAGAATGGTTGGACTCAGACAAGAGCTGCGTAATAGGGTCAAATATATCACTCTAAGTTTATCCAGCCTGCGCTACATGTGACTCAAGCATATTCACTTAATAGCTAACTCACATTACTAAGAGTTCCACTTAAGCACAAAACAAGCAACATTCAGACAATGGGGAAAATAACCACACAATTCAATCAAACTACTCTATATCATATACATAAATCTATACTAGCATGCAATTCATAAAGCTCATACACATATAATAGGCACATAAGGCATCCTTCCAAGATCCTCAGTCCTAATCTAGCATATAGTTCTCATAATCATATCATAACATAACTTGTATGGGTATTTTGGGGCACTTACTTGAGCTCGGCAGATTGCATGCACCACACCCTTTTTTTCTATTTTTCCAAAAATTAACTTTTTACTTTTCTAAAACTCCTTTCTTTCTCAAAATCCTTTTTATAAACATGTTTTTTCTTTTGAAAACTTCTATACAAATCCTCAGTTTGAGTTCAGACATACCCGAAAGCATGCCTGAATCCCTCAAACCAAGGCTCTGATACCAACTTGTAACATCCCAAAAATCAAGACTAAATATTCCATTTAATTTAGTAATAAAACCACACACCATCAAATTATTCTGTCAAAAACATAAGTCTCATTGTTCCAAAACATTATTATCAGAGTATAACATCCCAAACTGATTTAACAATGGTGTATGTCATGCGATCATCCCAAGCTCTTCCCTCCGCTACCGGAAGTACCTGAAACCAAACTGAAAATCGTAAGCACGAAGCTTAGTAAGTTCCCCAACCTACCACATACCCTGCATAATCACATACTGCATATATTGGGCCACGCTTGCTACTTCAGGCCTCGCCCGCTACATCGGCCCCGCCGATCCCAGGCCCCGCCTGTCTTCGAGCCCCGCTCGGATACAAATCTGTTTCTCTTAGGCCCCACCTGTCTCTGGGCCCCGCCCGTTGAACACATACTACATATAACAATGGCATATAACACAAAAAATTAAGCATACCCTACGGTATTCTTGTACTAAGGCCTCGCCTGTCTTGGGCCTCACCCCTGACCCGCTACTAGTGAGTCACGGAACCCTGTCCAAGCTCTTGCTGTAAGTGAGATACGGGCCACTGCCCATACTCACTCCACTCCTATCTCGGGCCTCGCCCCTGCTCTGCTACTAATGAGGTATAGAACTCCGTCTGTACTCTGCTAGTGGTGAGATACGGGACCTCGCCCACACTCACCTTCCTACCAGGCACATTCAAGTATCACACGGACAACAAGTATAATCTAACATGGGAACATTCCCTTGGGCTCCCGCCCGGCATCGGACCTTGGTCTGGAATAACATACTAGCATACAGTGCCTAGGGCTAACCCCCAGGTCTTCCTATTCTGCACAAACTAAATGGGTCCGCATTGTGGCCTTAGACCCATAAACATAGTGAGGAGACTCATCTTGCACTACTGAAACTCTTGCTACTACACTTCTAGCTGCTAACTGACAATCTCCCCGAACCGCTGCTCCTCTAGCTCCCCGAGCTACTAATATCAATATAACACTTAGTCCCAAACTGACCTCCAGAAGTCAAACTGAGTCAACTAGTCAAAGTCAAAGTCCTGGTCAAAGTCAACCTTCCATGTTGACCCTACTCACCGAGTCAGCCTACTGACTTGCCGAGTTCATAAATTCAGAAAATCCTTCCAGTCGCGACTCGACTCGCCGAGTCACCTCATGACTCGCCGAGTCTTCCAATCTTCGAGTTCTGTCCTGTCCAACTCACCGAGTCACCGCTCAAGTCACCAATCTGACTCGGAACTAAACGGGATTTGGGTTTCGACCTGACTCGCCAAGTCCAATAACAGACTCGCCGATTCCACCCTCAACATCTTCAATTTTTTCGATTACAGCCCAGTCCATTGCTTCCCAATTGTAGATCTGGACTCCTAGGGCTAGCATTACACGTAAAGTTTCTAACTTTATGTGCATGCAAAGGGTTATGAGGCTAGAACACCAAATCCCAACTAGAATGGAGGTCCAAATCATAAAATGAAGCCATAGCCGAATAAAGCTTCTTACTCAGAGCCCCTAAGGCTCAGAAGTAATCAGATCTGAAGTCTAATGCATCCTCAAGGGCTTATAACTCGGATTAGCCATGGAAATGGCACGAAAGGGACAAAATCTAAGCTAAGAAGGGGATCTAGATGACCAATAGCCAAGGTATAAGCTTCATACCTTCAAATGATCTTAAATCTCACACCAACTCCGGATCTACTGCCTCTTCTTGAATCACCAAAGGTTCCTTTCTTCCTTCTAGCTTCAAATCACCCAAAAATGGCTAGGAAAACTTAAGAGCACTTCAATGGAGGCTTAGGGTTTCGAGGGTAGGTGAGGTGAGTGATGGAGGCTCAGTTGGAGGCCTGAAATGTTCTTTAAATAGGTTGTTGGGTCCTGAAATTAGGGTTTCCCAACCCAGACCTGACTCGCCAAGTCATTCCCCCGACTCGCCGAGTCGGTCACTTAAAATGCGACACGTAGCCCGCTTTGACTCGTCGAGTTTGTCCATGGATTCGACGAGTTGACCCCTTTGACTTAGGGTTTCCTTTCCTTTCTTGGTGTTGCTAAATTAGGGGTGTTATAGTAATCTCCAGGCTGCTCTCCGCCATCAGCTTCATAATAAGTCCATGCTATCTCTCTCTAACTAGCTCGCGAATACCATTACACATTACTAAGACCAAATAATTCTTAGAATGAGAGGTTCTACCCTACAACTTTTAGACTCAAACGAAATCTACGAAATAGGGCTAAACTTGGCCTTCTGAAATTATTTAGTCCTTGTAATATGTAACTTAACGTTTTCGTTTACTAGTTAGTTAAAGATAACTAGGACTCCTAAAAGCACAAAGCAAGCAACATTCGGGCATTGAGTAACCAAAACCAAGCATATCCTAACCAAGTGATCATATCACTGACTAATCAGTACTAAAATGCAGTTCAATAAGCACATACAGCAGGCAAATAAGGCATCTTCCTAGATCCATAGCTCTAATTTAGCATGCAGTTCTCATACACATATAGTAGTTATATAAGGCATCCTTCCTAGATCCTTAGTCTTAATCTAGCATCAAATTCTCATAATCATTTCATATATCATAGCAAAAATGTATGGGTATCTTGGGGAAAACTTACTTGAGCTCGGCGGATTGCACGCATCACACTCCTTGTTCTTTCTCAAAACTTTTCATCTTATTTCTTAGAAATATTTATTATTATTATTATTATTATTATTATTATTATTATTATTATATTTTTTTATTGTAAAAATTTCTCAAACCCTCGATTTGAGTCCAGACACCCCTGAAGGTGTGTTCAAATCCCTTAAACCAAGGCTCTGATACCAACTTGTTGTTGGATTAGTGTCTAAGTCCATAACTATTTTGGTATGTGCTTGACCCGATGGTGCATGGTCCTTTTGGGTTGCCTTCACCAAAGCAACTTGATAGGATGAATTATGGAGAGAAAGGATTAAATATGATTTATTATAAGAATAATATATTAGAGGAGAAATCATATTGTTTAATTAATATTAGTCAATAAATAATTGGTAATTAGTTTTATGACTAAAAGAGATTAATTAAACTTAAGGGACTGGAATTGTAATTATAAGATAATTGCAATTTGGGCCATGGATTGTCTTAAATCAAGGGGTGGACGAATTCTTATGGGAAGCCCATAAGGAAATCGTCCAAGAGCTTGATTAAAGGATTCTATGGGTTGCTTAGGGCTTAAGCAACCAAATTAGGGTTTCCTTGTTAGATAACCCTAATTGCCTCACTATATATAGATCCCTTAAGGACCAAAAACATGGACAAGCTTCTTGCTAGGGTTTCACATGAGTTTTGGCAGCCTCTAACCTCTCTCCTCTTCATCCTCTTGCTTATGGTGTTTGTAAGCCATTAGAGGAGTGACACTTGTGACTCTAAGCCTTCCAAAGTCAATTCAAGGAGGAATTGGGATTGTTATTGCTACATAACAATCAAGGTAACATTATAAACCTGTTCTAATATCTAATATGATTACTTGTATGCTAGAATTAGGGTTTATAGTCTTGGATTCAAAGCATGTACAATAGAGAAACCTAGATCCAAGCATTAGGTTTTGTATGAGCACATAGGATGTATTATGACCAAAACCCATCAGTGGTATCAGAGCCTAGCTTGGTTTCAATTGTATTGATGCATTGTATAACTGGAAAATTCATTTTTTTGGGTTTCTGGAGGCTGGACTCGCCGAGTCCATAGCTGAACTCGCCGAGTCCATGCAGACTCGACAAGTCCAAGGCTGACTCGACGAGTCAACTCGTCAGATGGGGATATCCTCGGCATTTCTTGCTGTTTTTGCTTTGGGATAGTTACCTTATCATGTTAGATCAATATAAATCCGATTTTTTGATATATATGACTATATTTTTGATCTAATTGAAGATATTTATCAATTAATAAGATAATTGTTTCCTTATAAGATAATTGATTAATTATTTTGAGTTAATTGATAAATTGTTTTGCAAGAAATCATTAAATAAATCAAATATGGATAATTATGTGATTAAATGTTAATTTGAATTATTTGTTATTTGATCCTTGTTGTTATGAAATGTTTCATATTTTCCCCTTTAGGTTTTATAGTTTAAATTTGAACCCAATAGTTTTGTTGTTTTGAAATTTAAATAGTTAAAACCCTAATGTTTTGAAAAAGGTTTCAAAACTTGCCCTCAAGTTTTGGAATTTAAATTTTGATTAAATGGTTTAATTTTGATGTATATTTAAATTCTAAACCCTAATGTGTTGAAATGTTTCAAAACTTGCCCTCAAGTTTTGGAATTTAAAAGTTGATTAAAAGTTTAATTAGGAATGTTAAATTCTAAAACTCTAGTATAGTTTTGAAAAAGTTCAAATCACACCCTTATGGTTTTATTAATTAATTAAGGTGTATAATTAAAGGAGATTTAATAAATCCATAGAAGTTTAGGTTGACAATTTAATTGAATTAAAAGTATAATTATTAAATTTGACCACCTAGTATTTTAAAAGTTGTAAAATACACCCTATACTATATATAACATTAAAAGTCTAACATTATATATATGTATGAGTAAAAGTCAGTCTTACCGTTAGTAGGCCTCATTCACGAAGCTGGTCTATAAGGGGTGTTTAAGGAAATTGCCTATAAAATGGCGATTGAATGGGTATCCACTCTTACCCACCGCACTCTTGACTAGTGGAGGGTCGTTAGCCGAACGGGTAGGATAGGACAAAACCTTCTATTATAAGTATAATGAAGTACAAAAGTAACTAAATGTTTTACAAATTCCCAATATTAGTTACTTAGGCAAAGTGAATTGATGCGATTCCATGAAATTACACTTTGTGCCCTTGCGAAGACGTTAGTGGAGTGTGTGTGGTTTACCGGCACACTAAATGGTTCTAAGCAAAGGTAGCAAAGGGTGACTCAATGTTTGTCATAGTTCGGTGGAGCGTGTGTGGTTTACCGGCACATCGAATAAGTGACTGTAACATGTGAGGGCACCATGTAAGTTTGCATGGTTATTCACACCTGCTTTGTGATCCTCGGCATCCTAGTCACAAACAAGAGGGGCATATCGAGATTTAAACATGTCATTGAAAGTTCAATGAATCTCAAAGGATCTAGGAGTTTTCATAGATTTAAAACTTAAATTTCTTTTTCGTTTTCCATGGTGGAATCTAGTGAATCGTCATTCACTTACCTTCAAATATTCTGCAATTAGGGTTACGACATCCCTCTCCCGAGTTGTATAATATTGTGTTGGGTCCTAGCCTTAGTATCTCATTTGGGTGATTTACTAAGGACTCAATCTATCAACTAACTTGAATTCGTTTTCTCCCGTATTGTAGATGTCAAAGTTCGACAACTATGGTTTTCCCAAATCCCGTGGAACAGGCATTCCACATGAAGATGATATTCCACGATTCGAACGAGGAACAAGAGATCATACTTCACTTCCTCCTCATCCTCAAATTATTCTCCCTAACCCACAAGTTCAAAGGCTTGAAAAGTTCAAGATCACTCAAGCCCTTTTGGCAAGTAAACATAAAGAAGGAAAGTCGGTGTGTGCACACGTCCTAGGGATGAAGTCACACATTGATAGGTTAAGAATGTTGGGATCCGTTGTCTGTGAGGAAATGGTTGTTGATTGGATTCTTCAGTCACTTCCTAGCTTATATAGTGAGTTCGTAAGAGAGTACTATATGATGAACTACGACGTGACCCTTATAGATCTCACCTATATGCTTATTGTTGCTGAATCAACAATGATTTGGCGCAATAGAAAAGCAAAGTTGATTGGTGAATCTGCCTTCGAGACCTCTATGTATATAGACAATGGCAACGAAAGACATGCTATGTCTGAAGTAGTTCCATGTCATGTTCCAAAAGAGTCAATTTGCTTTTATTGCCAAGAGAAAGGGCATCGGAGACGAAACTGCCCTATTTACCTAAGAGATCTAAGAGATATGAGAGTCAAAACGTATGGCTTTGCTTTAGGTAAAATCCATTGACTAACTCTTTTAAGCTTCTATTCTAGATTCTTAATACATAATGTGATAAGATTACAATTGATGTTTTGTAGGATCGAAGAAAAGAAAGGAAGCTTAAGGGAAGAAGTGAGCAAAATCTAACCGTGAAAGAATGGATTTCGATCGCATTTCTCGAAGATTAGATTCTTGAGCTACTACTTAGAGTTAGAATTAGATTGTTAAGAAAGATGTATTAGCATAGTTTTTCAATGAATTGCATTGTAAGGACAAAATTTTTCCGCAATAAAATAAATTTTGATTTTTATATTATTTATTTATCCTTGCAATGGCGTATATGAAAATTGATGTTTGAATGTTTCTATTAGCAATAATGGAGTTGATTCTTAATTATGTTGTTTATGGAAATGTCGAGAATTTACCAAATAGGGAGAGTTTCTCATCGCCCAAGTTTCAATTTGACAGAAATTTGGAATCATGCAACTTGGTTGCACGATGAATGAGAAATTTCATATTTGGAAATTAGACTAATTCATTGACAAAGTGTCAAGTGAAGGACTAGGAGATCGAGCACACAAAGTTGCATGTTGATCAAGTCCACCATAAGAGTAATAATGATATTCGTCATGATTTACTAAAGGATTAGTAAATATGATTATACTTATAAGATTAAGTGTAATTCGGAATTGATTAAAAAAGTTTAAATCAATAGCAAAACGAATAAGAAGAATCAAGTAAGCAGAAAGATAAGAGTTTCTCCATTCTAAGAAGAAGGGAGAGTAGCTTTTATGCTTTATGATAGGTCTTAATGATCAAGAACCATATCTCAATTGATCCTCTAAGTGAGTCTTAGTGCAATTGTATGTCTAAGAAGAGGAATCAAGGATTGAAGAAATGGTTAAATCAAGAAGTCTATCATACTTCGTTCCAATGACAAGTCTTAAAGTTAAGATTGTGACAATGAGTGAAAAGTATTAAAGGTTTATAACATTCATCAAATGTGGAAAGTTGTAATGTCTTGGATAAGACAAAGACCAACTAGGTCCAATTTATGAAGTGTTTTGATAAAACTACACTAACTCTTGAATATTTGTTTGTCAAGAAATGTTTTGACAAGAGAATCTTATATGTCAAGGAGTCAGTGGGAGTCTTAATAGTCTTGAAAGTTTTCAAGAACAAATCAAATAGACCTTATTGATCATCACTAGCACACGAGTTGAGGTTTACAACCTATCGTGTTGACATTATTTTGTTTCTGTGCTATTCCAATTGAGTTAATTATGCATGTGAGTTCTATGAGTTCTCATTTTGAACGCATAAAAGGCAAGGCACCTTAATCAATGAAAGGTACATTGATAGGAAAGGGTGAGCTGCTTAACTACTTGGAAGACATGGTGGGCAGCTGTGCTACCATAAGGCAAGAAATCGAGATCAAGAAATTTCGATCCATATGAGTTTGAATTTGTCGTAAACTTTGGTTTTGACAAATTCACATGGATAGGAACAAATACACCATTTAAATCTAAGTGTCATAAGATTTCCTCCTTCATGAAAATGATTGTGAGGAAATGCTTTCACTAAGAAATATTTTAAGAAGATAGTGATTGTAAAATTGCATTCTCGAATTCAATTATGGTTACGGTATCCCTTTCCATAATTTGAATTGTGAGGTTTGGCAATTAGTCTTAATTGTTTAGACACACATATGAACTATCTAAGGCAAAGGTGTATAAGTTCAAGAAGCCTTGATAAAAGATTATCAAATCACTAAGTATTAGAAACATGAACTTAAGAAATTCAATAAGAATTGTTTTTCTGAAAGTTAAGCTGTTTCTGAATACATGTCAAAGCTAGTGGGAGCATAAGTGTTATGTTTTATAATAATCATCATGATAGTGGGAGCATAAATGTTATGATTGTATGATTATTAAGGCAAGTATTGCAAGTTGGCAATATTAATTATAGAAAACAAAAGTCATACTTTGCAAAGTTGTAAGAGTTGAAAGGTTGTTTTGCTATAATTAAGGGAGAGAATATTATGCTTCATTTCAAATCTAAAGGCTTAGGTTGTGGAATGTTAATAAAATTTAGTCAAAGGCACATAGTGTGTTCTTAAAATTTCGATTATGATTACGGCATTCCTCTTCACAATTCGAATTTTGAGAACATAGCAAATAAAACATTATGCGTCGTGTCCCATACGCTTCGGGTATAGGATCGATTGCAAATGCGTTAATGTTTGACCATTCTAAAATTTTCCAAATGTCTAGCGCATTTAGAGGGAAAAGGGACTAGAATCGTTTTGACTAAAATAATTAAACAACTATCAAAGGACAATCCAAAGTTCGACGAGGATTGGTCTCTTGAGAGTAGTTGGGAGCATGGTATTGGATGGACCATATCGACATTATTATGAATAGAAAAGATTCTATTTAGAATAAGTTGTCATATGGAAATTATGGAAATGTTTCCATATTGGATGGACCATATCGACATCATTACGAATAGATAAGATTCTATTAAGAATGAGTTGTCATATGGAAAATATGGAAACGTGTCCATATTGAGAATTGGATATTGAAAATCTATGACTAGATTATAAACTTTTATGCAAAGGATGTTCAAAGGAATGTACTTTGAGTGAGAGACATCATATCTAAGGAATTGTCTTGTAACAATCTCCAATAGAGAACTTTGTAATATCATTGGCAATAGTCTTTGTGACGTTGGTGCAGTGACATTACAAAAGGATCATTGCATAAAGTGTTAGAATCTAGCATATTCTATAAGTAGCAAGAATTTGATATTCTTTCACTTATGAAAAAGGATTTGGAGTTGTGAAATGAGAATGGTTGGAAATGTGTTCAATTTGATCTATTTCACAAAAGAAAGAACCATAGGTAAACATTGTGTGCATGCTAAGAGCATGGAACAAGTGTAATAATTCAAGTAAGAAGTTGATTACCCGAAACGACAAATAATGAGTAATCAATATGGTGATAAGTAAAAGGAGTTTTATTTATACTCAAAGGTTTGAGGCCATATGGGATTAGTATTATTCTTGTGTTTCACATTTGCATGTTTTGACTTCCAGAATAATTGAATTTATTAAGAATAATCGAATTATTTGAACGGGCCACAGTTGTGACAACCGTCAATTTTCGGTCAAGTCAAAGTCAACCAAAGTCAACAAGTCAAACCGGTCAACTCAATTTGCCGTGAGTATTAGAGTTTACGTTAGGTAATTTCTAAACAACTCTCTATTCTAATGAGAAATCATAAATTGAAAAGTGCGTACATCTAGATCTCCTTAACCTAAAACTGTGGTACGTAGCGAGCCAAACCGATAAAACAATGTTGCATACTCATCGGGAGTATGCAAGATCCTTAAACAAGGCTTAACGGGGCTTACGGACCCTGCATCGCGAACCCGAACACTCAAAAAGGGTCACCAATGAAACCTCTCTCAATCGTGTTCACTCCATCTCTTCTTATCAAGAAATCTCTCTTTGTATGAGAAATCTCTCCAAGAATGTCAAATCTCTCCCAAATCTCTCAAAGTATGTCAAATCTCTCCCAAATCTCTCTAAGAATATGAAATCTCTCCCAAATATCTCTTTGTATGTGAAATATCTCCAAGTATGTCAAATCTCTCCCAAATCTCTCTAAGTATGTGAAATCTCTCCCAAATATCTCTATGTATGTGAAATCTCTCCAAGTATGTCAAATCTCTCCCAAATCTCTCTAAGAATATGAAATCTCTCCCAAATATCTCTTTGTATGTGAAATCTCTCCAAGAATGTCAAATCTCTCCCAAATCTCTCTAAGAATATGAAATCTCTCCCAAATATCTCTCTGTATGTGAAATCTCTCCAAGTATGTCAAATCTCTCCCAAATCTCTCTAAGAATATGAAATCTCTCCCAAATATCTCTTTGTATGTGAAATCTCTCCAAGAATGTCAAATCTCTCCCAAATCTCTCTAAGAATATGAAATCTCTCCCAAATATCTCTCTGTATTTGAAATCTCTCCAAGTATGTCAAATCTCTCCCAAATCTCTCTAAGAATATGAAATCTCTCCAAAATATCTCTTTGTATGTGAAATCTCTCCAAGAATGTCAAATCTCTCCCAAATCTCTCTGAGTATGTGGAATCTCTCTCAAATCTCTCCCAACTTTCTATAATCACTCGGGGCATCCCGACCCTCGAATTTGGCGAAAACAGCCCAAAAACGGAAGTCTACGCGAAAAACGGACCTAAGGAACCGAAACCCCTCTAAGGAACCGAAACCCCTCTTAGGAACCGAAACCCCTCCTGATGAAGAAGGCTGCTGAACCGAACCGAACCTCGCTTAAAAGGAAGAACCGAACCCGAAGGTACTGTTCACTACTGTTCACTACAGTTCATTCGGTTCTGACCATTTCCTCTTCTGATGACTAACCGAACCCTCCCTTCTGATGGCTTGCTGAACCTTCTCTTCTGAGGATCGAGGACCGAACCTTCCCTTCTGAGCTTCGGACCGAACCCTCGGCCTAGGACCCTTCGCTTCTCGCTCCTGGTTCGCATCTCGCATCCGGCTCAGCAACCACCATGACCGAACCTCGGCCTAGGGACCGAACCTCGGCCTAGGACCGAGAGGCCTCGCTGGGAAGCCTTTTTCTCCCGGTTTTCGATTAAATTCGCGTTTTAAGCCCGTTTTTAATTGTTTTAGCATGGGATTTTCACCCAAAACTTTATTTTAACATATAAGACCCCTAAACTATTAATTAATCACGTTTTTAAGGATAAAACATTATCCAAAAGGGAGTAGGTGAAGTAGAAAGATGGAGTGTTGACTTTCCTTTATATTATGACACAAGCAACCTCCATCACCCACTCCATGTCACTATTCCCCATCAGCCCTTACCTAGTCATTTCATTGTACTTTTCCCACCTTTTTCCAACCCCACAATTGGTCAAAGGCTAGAAAAGCCTCCTCTCTCCTCATTTCTCTCATTTTCTCTCTTTTCACCAAAAAGAGCAAACTCTTTTCTCTCTCATTTTCCCTCTCTAGAACTTGAGATTTGAGGGCTGATCTTGGGATTTTCCTCCACATTTGGTAAGCATAATCCATTCTCTTTATGATTATCTCAATTATTTCCACTCAAATCATGGATATCTTACACAAACTCCATTATATTTGTGTTAGAGCTTCGAATCTTCAAGGGATTCTTCAAGTGTTCTTGGGTTGAACACTTCTCTTCTTCAACACTTATCTACTGAAATCACTCAAGGTGAGTTCATACCCCTACATTTTTATGTTTTCTTAAGTTTTTAGGGGGAGAATACAAGTTAAAAGACCAAGAACATAACTAAATTTTTCTAACAGCCTTCATCAGAAACGTTCAACCCCATTCACGGACTGTTTTGGACGACTTAAACATTTTTGTTTTCAAAACTGTTTTAGGTGTAAGTAGTTCAAGTTCTTAACTTTAAAATGACTACTTGCACATCTCCATACGATTTTTCTACAATTTATGGTGAATTTTACAAAACTGCCTATCATTTCGAACACCAATTCGGACCAGTCTGTGATTATGGACCTTTTCACCCAAGTTAGAGATCATTAAAAATCATGATAAAAATTATGAGTAAACTAGGCACATTTTGAGAACTCTCAGAATTTACGGATTTAGTTTTCAACTTTGTATGATTTTTCTATGACATTTCAAAAACAGTGTAGAAAGGTTGAAAATTTGTTAACAGCTTATAACTTTCATAACACTTTGTATTATGTTGAGCAAAGTGTATAACAATAAGTTCTAAATATTGAATGTGTTTCCTTGTTAGTTTATCATCATAAACTGAAATATAGTCATTCATGATAAGATTATTCATTCATTTAGAACACGTATATTAAGCTATAATGAGCATAGTATATGGATTCATAGCGTTAAGGAATTTTCATAAAAGAAGTCTTATACATTACAAACGTTTTGGATAAACTATAATAGGTATAGTTTATGTATCATTTACTTCTCAAACTTATTTACCAAAGGTTTTCAGTTTAGTTCACGTAAATCTGTTAATGAATAAATTTGTGAGTCATTCCCTTCGGGTTACTTCCAAAGTAACAAAGTCAAAAAGTCCTGTAAATTGTAACCAGAGTCTCTTGTAGGGAGAACGTGATAGTTGTATATAGATCTATATTGGGTTTGACAAACCCACACCTGAGCTGCTTGCAACAGCTAGACCGGCAGGTCTGTGGTGACAAGTGTCATTTAACGGCGACACCTGAAGAACGTCGTATTACGAGGCCGTCTATGTCAAGTATGGTTATGATAGCTCACATGTGGTATTAATAATCATAAGATTTACGGGTTCTAACTTTAAATTAGCGAGTTATGTCTATTTAGCTCACTGAAATTACTTTAAGTATGGAAAAATACTTATACGCCTTCATATCAAAAAGGGTTTTATGTCGATTTAAAATCACTTTTTACATCAACAATTACATACTTTATTATATACTTTTGGTCTTGGTATTTAAGACTACACATCATTCATTACAGGATTTTTCTCACATCAGAAAGGGTTTTATGCCGATTTAAAACCACTTTTATATCTTTAAGCATGACAAATAGTTGTTCATTTTCGGTCCTGGTATTTAGGACTACATAACTTTTGTAAGGAAAATATTGGATTTTTCTTGGTATCATACATCTCTTTACAAAGATCGATTTTCAAACTCTTACTGTCAAAAGCTTATGAACTCACCAACCTTTGTGTTGACACTTTTCAAAACTACTTGTATTCTCAGGAATTCAGTGAAACAGGAAATCAACCACGTTTTGAGGATGGGACGATAAATCGTCGAACAGTTCATTTTGTATCATAATGTAATTGATTTGAATCATGTAAACATATACTTTGGTGTAACTTTTTCAATTATATTTATGATGGTTGTATTTACTTTGAGCACTATTATACTCGTTGTTCTGATACTCTACATGAAGTCCTCCACCCCCGGACGTTTCCGCCATCATTGGTTTGGGGGTGTGACAACAGTCGTTCATATGTTGGAAGTAGATATGAATGAAGAATGTCGTGAATTGGTGTGTGGATTGTCTAAAAGAGTATTAGACATAAGCAAATGTTTGCTGCAACGTTCATGAGTGCTTATGAATATGATTTGAGCATTGGATTAAACCCACGCTCACTTGGATCACTCCACGAATTGTATCACGAGTGATTGGTGAGACGATAACATCTTATATTCTTGAAACCGAGATGTGTGAGTTGTATCTTGCGAATCGTTTACACATTGATAATATGTAAACGCACTAGTAACTTGGTGTTATAAAACATATTGTTGTGTGTGATTCGGTGCGTGAGTGCAAGCAAGCATTGTATCAAAGTTATCCGTTCCTTTTATTCAAAGTAGGATAAAAGCGATATTTTTGGGCCCCTCGATGATTTAGTGATGACAAACGTAAATGCTCGACCGGGCTAGGGCTAATTTGATTTGTTCAATTAGTCAGTCGTCATAAATCGGGAATCGAGGTATAGTACAAAGAGAATGATTTGAAATCATATCTCATATGATATCTAGAATGGAGGAATATATGATCCCTTATCTAAGGACACGCGTATCTGATAGGATCAGAGTTGACAGCGGCTTTGGAAAGCTACGATTGCAGATCAGGATCTGAAGTCATACGCATAATAGTTACTAGACTTATCCAAGTGGGAGACTGTTGGATTAGTGTCTAAGTCCATAACTATTTTGGTATGTACTTGACCCGATGGTGCATGGTCCTTTTGGGTTGCCTTCACCAAAGCAACTTGATAGGATGAATTATGGAGAGAAAGGATTAAATATGATTTATTATAAGAATAATATATTAGAGGAGAAATCATATTGTTTAATTAATATTAGTCAATAAATAATTGGTAATTAGTTTTGTGACTAAAAGAGATTAATTAAACTTAAGGGACTGGAATTGTAATTATAAGATAATTGCAATTTGGGCCATGGATTGTCTTAAATCAAGGGGTGGACGAATTCTTATGGGAAGCCCATAAGGAAATCGTCCAAGGGCTTGATTAAAGGATTCTATGGGTTGCTTAGGGCTTAAGCAACCAAATTAGGGTTTCCTTGTTAGATAACCCTAATTGCCTCACTATATATAGATCCCTTAAGGACCAAAAACGTAGACAAGCTTCTTGCTAGGGTTTGACACGAGTTTTGGCAGCCTCTAACCTCTCTCCTCTTCATCCTCTTGCTTATGGTGTTTGTAATCCATTAGAGGAGTGACACTTGTGACTCTAAGCCTTCAAAAGTAAATTCCAGGAGGTATTGGGATTGTTATTGCTACATAACAATCAATGTAACATTATAAACCTGTTCTAATATCTAATATGATTACTTGTATGCTAGAATTAGGGTTTATAGTCTTGGATTCAAAGCATGTACAATAGAGAAACCTAGATCCAAGCATTAGGGTTTGTATGAGCACATAGGATGTCTTATGACCAAAACCCATCACTTGTAACATCCCAAAATTTACGACCAAAATTTTCATTTTTAATATAACAATTATAAAACCATTTGTCTGAAAACAACCATAGTATCAACTCATATCAAAACCAAATTATCAATAGTAAAAACATGTCATGACAAAACAACATCAGAGTAAAAATCCCAAAAATCTCTGGTACGGAAAATATAGTGTGATGCACTGCGATCATGTCGGCTCCTTTCCCTTCGAAGAGGAAATACCTGAAACCAAAACTGAAACCCATAAGCATAAATCTTTGTGAGTTCCCCCATCACACCACATACCATACATTAATATATCGCTCAGCATATCTTAGTGCTGGCCTACCCTTCAGTCTCTTTCAACCAGTAACTACCTAACATATCAGGGTGCTAGCCTACCCCTTCGGTCTCTTTCAACCGGTAACTGCCTAGCATATCTGGGTGCTGGCCTACCCCTTCAGTCTCTTTCAACTGAAAATGGGGACTATTTCACCCCTACCACTACCACATATCATCGTAGTATATAAACACATAAGTCACATACTGCCTAGCATATTTGGGTGTTGGCCTACCCCATCGGTCCTTACGACTGGTAACGGGGACTATCCTACCCCTCCTACCACTATCACATAATATCATAGCATACTAGCATGTAAAGCATAACATATAGTAGCATATCATACAATTATCACAAATACAATCATCTCAACTATAATCAACTACTAGTGGGCTCGCATTGGTGCCTTCGACCCACTTCTACTGGAAGGTAACTCACCTCGTAAGGCTGAATGCGGAATCTTATGGTAAGGAATCTCTAACGACTTCTCCAACGACTCCCAAATATCATTATCAGAATAACACTTTGTCAAAATCCAATAATCCTTCTTAGGGTAGAATGACCATTTTACCCCTTAGATCTAATTTGGATCATATCCTCGGCCTAATTCCATCAAAGCTTTCCAAGCCCACTAATGGTCTAATTTTCTAAATTGGGCCCAACTCCTCAAATGGGCCTTCCCTTAAGCTCAAACATGTCCTTGGCTTATTAACTGACTCCTGATGGCTCACTAAGGCCCAAAAGCTAAGAAGTCCAAAGATTGGCCCAAACCGAGGCCTAAATGTCGTGAAGCCCAAATCAGTGAGCACGCATTGCATACTTCTCTGTACGATGCATGGCTTGTACGCTGTACGTACTGGCTTGTACGCCCAACATACTTCCTTGTTAAGCCATAAACTCCAAAAGTGCTTAATCCATTAAGACCTTAAGTCCAAATTACAGATCTGAGTCCATTAACACGTATTAACTCATAAATTTAATTACTTGGTGGCTTGCAACCCACTAAATAGATCCAAACTTGGAATATAGCAACTAACTTCCATAGAAATGGCTAAAAATCATGCATGGTCACAAAAGGACCTTAAAGATCGAACCTTTACTGATATTGGGACACATTTAGCACTAAGGGTGACAACCCTAAGCCTAGAAATGAAGTTGATCAATAAAGTTCCATTCTTGGGACCTTAGAAGGTCCAAAACTCCATTAACATGGATCTAAGCCTTCATGAAGCAAGTCTAAAGCTTTTTACCTTAAATGAGTGCCAAATGGTGATGTAATCTCGGATCCTTGACCTCAAGATACTCAAGTTCTTCTTCTTCAACTTCTTCTTCCTTCTTTCAAGCTTCTAAACACAACCAAGAACTTCACAAAGCCATAGACACACAAGGATGAAGAATGAGAAGCTATCTAGGGTTTCTGAGGTTGAGAGGTTGGCAAGGAGGCTAGGGTTTGAGTCATAATGTTGTATTTATATGGCTTACACCTTAAAAATTAGGGTTTTGAATCTACCTTGTGTACGTTGCGTGTACTCCTTGGTACGCTGCGCGTACGTGCATGAAACCCCCACATCCAATGCTGCACTAAGCCCCATGTATGCCAAGCTTATGCCTAGCATACGTCTTCGGTAGCCCTTTCTTATCGGCCCACTTGCTAAAGTCCACTCAATAATCCATTACTTATTCCATAGCCCAACAAAATAAATTACAAAGATATTAAATAATTATTACCTCAAGTGACTGATGTTACAGTGAACATGATTGATGAATTTAACCTCTAGAGTTTCTCCACGTTGACAACACACCTGGGATGAAGTGGCTTACATGTGGCGATAGATGAGAGGTAAGTTTTGCAATGTTCAGTCCATGAAAAGAGATGAATGTTTCTTAACAAATTGACTTACATATTGACCAAAGCTGTTTGTCTGTAGTCAATTTTAGTTAAGTGTCTACGATTGATATTTGGTCATGGGGATCGATGAGAAAACCGTTGTTGAGTACCTGCAATAATGCGCTGACCTTTAGCTTAACCAAGATAAAAATTTCGACTTTATTTAAAAGAAAAAAAAGTTTAGACTTGGTGAATAAGTTGAAAACTTAAATAATGGTTTAAATTTTAAAATGAAACTCTAACACAACGTAACACCTTTAAGTTAAACGAAAAAAAAAAGTTTAGACTCTTTGAATAAGTTGAAAACTTAAATAATGGTTTAAAATTTTAAAATGGAACTCTAACACAACGTAACACCTTTAATTAAACAGACTAAAAACCACATCCAAATTGTTAATTTTGGGTTGGTTTTTTATGAAGTTTAGTAATAATAATAAGTATGTAATAAAAGAATGTGACTAACCCGTTGTATGTCTACTGGGCCTCCATTTTTTGGGGCCTCCATTTTTTTTGGCAACCAATGGTAACCCATGAGCAACAACCTGATTGATGAAAAATAATGAGTTAAGGTAATGATTTTATATTTTTATATACTTATTTGTGCATATTTTGATTAGGGTTTTTGGCGCCAAAACCCTACAAACTTTTACTTTTGTGTTAAACGGTTACTCAAGTTAATTTTTAATCTCAGACCATCAAAGTCAAAAATAAACAGTTAAATAAGCCAATGTCTACTATATCTAAATAAGCCAATGTCTACTATATCTACTGATTACCATGTGGACATGTGGGAAATGAAGCGACATGGAAAAAAAATTTGAAGTAGATTGCTTACTCATCTCTATACAAAACGGGTAAGGCTTTGAAGATATCAAACCCATAAAATGTGTTCCATTTTTACGCTCCAATCCTTCTCCTTCGAACAACTATGTCGAGTTCAAGCTCATCTCGTTCCCTCGATCTGGAGGTCTTACCTCCTATCGAAAAATGCAAATGCATTAACCCCATACAAGCGAACTTGTGCGAGTCATGAAGTAGTGATAATCCAGCTTGAAGATTTGTGAATTAAGCATACCCTTGTTGTACGAAACCCTATCTGTATGAAACCCTAATTGACTGAAAAAGGAAATCGATGGGATTAGCTGCTTTTAGCTGTAAAGTGTATTCATTTGATGTTGTTTAATTACACGATAATCGCCAAAATCACAATGTAGCATCCAATGTTGATTTTGATTATTTTCTTTGACATGCTCAAGATTTCTTAGCAATGTTTAATGTTTGATTTGGTTTAATTCAAACGACCCAAAATACGATCCAAAATTTTTTTGTTTTAATAATACTAAAAATCACATCATATATAATAAAACCACAGGATGAACAACTCAAATGTCATAGTACTGTGTCAAAAAAATCTGTATCAATCATAGTAACATCCAAAATAAACTCCCAGGATAAACTGAAGCTGTGGTGTGTGCGATGTCATCATCCCGAGTTCTTCCCTTTGCTTGCGGAAATACTTGAAACCAAAACTGAAACTGTAAGCACGAAGCTTAGTGAGCTCCCCCAAACTACCACATATCATACAATAACACATAAAAAACTATTGGGCCTAGCCCACTGCATCGGACCGGAGTCCGGAAACTGCATCGGACCGAAGTACGGAAAATGCATCGGACCGACGTCTAGAACTAACTGGGACCTTCTCCCCTGCATCGGACCGAAGTCTGGAACTGAATGCATCGGACCGAAGTCTGGAACTGAATGAGCATAACATAGCATAACATAGACATATCAATTGGCATAGACACATATACTACATACTGCATCGGACCGAAGTTCGGAATACATAACACAAAGACATGCTTGAATCACAAATACATCAAGCACACTGAACTACTGCATCAGACCGAATTCCGGAACTACTGCTAACTAAACGGACCGACATTGTGGCCATAGACCCGTTTCTACTGGAAGTAAAACTCACCTCGTAACGCTGGCTACTGAGATGCTAACTCTAACGCTGGCTGGCTGTTGCTCCGGAACTATCCGACTACAAATCCCACAAAACACTAGGTCAGGTACTGATAAACGTCCTCAGGGTAAAATGACTATTTTACCCCTGGTCAAAGTCAACTTTCAGTTGACCGGACTCGCCGAGTCCCTATCATCCATTCTAGTCCTCTACCCACTTCTACTCGTCAAGTTTGGCAAAGACTCGACAAGTTCTTCTTCGATGCTAACATCGAGTCTAACTTCATCCGACTCGCCGAGTTGCATGAACAACTCGTCGAGTTCCCCTTCAACATATGAACACGTCCAGACTGTGACTCGTCGAGTCAGATGAACAACTCGTCGAATCTGAAGAACAACTTGCCGAGTTGAAGAACAAATCGTCAAGTTTGAAGAACAACTCGCCGAGTTGAAGAACAACTCGTCGAGTCCCAAGCATGCTGTTACTACACAGTCGATTCGAATCGGTTCTAGTGCTTCCAAAACATAGATCTGAACTTCTAGAACTGGTTTTACACGTAAAGTTTCCAACTTTACGTGCATGCACAAGAGTATGAGGCTAAAATACCCAAAATCAACAAATACTAAGCACTTAGGGTTTCGAACAAGGCCAAGATCGCATAAAGGTGGCTATAAAGAGTTCCTGGGGTTCAATAACGTCCAGATCTAAGGTTTCCAGCCAAATGAGAGTCCATATCTCAAGTTTTGAATCATAAAAGGTTCCAAAGAAGACATAACAAGCATAAAAGGGGTTTTAATGAAGGAATACACAAGGTCATAACTTCATTACCTGAATGAGAAACAGATGGAAGCTAACTCCTGGATCTCCTTTCTCTTCTATGGCCATTCTCTCCTTCCTTCTCTTCCAAAGCTTCCAAGCTAACACAATCACACTCAACTCAACAATGGGGATAGGGTTTACGGGGGAAATGCTCTAAAGGTGCTGGAGGCTGGGGTGGGAGGCTATAATGACATTTAAATAGGGTACAAACCCTTGAAATTAGGGCTTCATTCAGACAGGTGGACTCGCCAAGTCCCAGCGCATGGACTCGTTGAGTAGCCAACTCCATTTGCTCGATTATCTCGTCTCAACTCGACGAGTCGGGGTACAGACTTGTCGAGTACCCCTTAAGAAATGAAAAATACTTTATTTAAATTACATAACAGAAATGGGGCGTTACATTAATGTAGATAACAACAAATTCTTGCAAATCCGTTAGGTGGATTGACCTTGAAGTGAACACGCATTATAGGGAAACTTTATTGAAACTTTAAGCGAATTTACCCTCATACATAAAATTGGTTTTTGTTTCCTCCAATGTATGGCATGATTAAAAAAATAGAATGGAATACTACATTTGCATTCACTCCCTCCTCACAATTGTCCATGACTAGATCCTCATTTTTGTCATTGTTCTCCCCATCTGGATATAACTTATTCAAGAAGTCATCATCAATTGTCTTGTTTAGAGGAATAAAATCATCTAGAATGATTTCGTCTTCCAAACCGATATCTTCAAACATAAGATATGTTTCAGAAAGTTCTTTATCCTCACCCTAGATTACAGAACTAGTTTCATCACTACATGATTTGAACCAGTCCCATATATGGTCAAAATATGTGAATATTAATATTTTTGGGTCATCATAAGATGTATCTATAAGGTGGGTGTACTCCATTTGTTTTATATGAACCTAATGCCAGTCGCTAAAGGACGATTACGTAAGGAGTAATATAAATTCTCAAAGTCTACACTAGTAAATCGTTCAAGGAAAGTCACACATCCAGCTAAGTCCATTTCAACAAAATCGACATCAACAAACAAGTAATGATCACCTCCGACATAAGAACATGGGTGACGCACTGATGTACAAGAAAAAGAAAATAAACAACCAGATAAAGCTTACTCTAACCGGAGATAAGATCATCTTTCAAAAAACCCTAGGTATCACCGATCTTCTTTTCTTTACACTTCACTTCATCCTTTTGACTCATTTAAGAGGGATATCAACCACTATTATCCCTTTTTATACACCCAAAACACATGTGGAAAAGCTTATTAAGATAGTCAATAGTAGACAATAGGAAGTCAAGGGCTACATCATCGATACAACCAGGTAACCGGCCAACTAAAGTAGACACTAATAGTTTTCTTTTTTTTTTTTTTTTTTTTTTTTTTTTTTTTTTTTACTTTGATTCTCTACGAGGTCTAAAATTAATTTGAATTAGGGTTTGGACCATGCGCAATGCTGCGAACACATCTCGATACCATATATACCATGGAGATGATTAAACTATATAAAGTGGAGTACAAATATATCAAAATAAAATTTAGATACAAACAATTATGTACGGAGGAGGCGGACAAAACTAAACATTGAAAGTGTATCCTAAAGAAATCAATAAAAAAAGATTATTAAAAAATTATGTAAGGAGTCAAAATGTAACTTTAAAATATAATAAGAGTCTAAATTATAATATATAAAATACTAATAATTTAACTTTAAAATTATGATAGATAAAAACTATTAAATAAAAATTAATTGATGGAAAAACATGTAAATATAAACATGTAGTGCCCTCATTGCAAAGTTATATATGTTCACATAAATTTTCACCATGAGTTTTACAAATTAATAGATTCCAATAAAAGAAAAAATATTGGTAAAATGGAAGTCAATAGTCAAAGCGAAAATTAGAAAATAAAAGAGTTTAGAAATATAAAAAAAATATAATAAAATAAAATATATATGGGGTCAGGAAAAGAGTGAAATATTTCATTGGAATTTTAAAGAAATTGAAAAAACGCTCCTTACTCTATGATTTACCATCTCCAATGTTTTTTTTTTTTTTTTTTTTTTTATATCCGACTACTAACATTAATTTTGAAATGAACAGTGATTTGGTCTCACAACCCAATTATATATATATATATATATATATATATATATATATATATATATATATATATATATATATATATATATATATATATATATATATATATATATATATATGACCTTTTAAACACAAAAGGTGAAAGTTTGTAGGATTTTGATACAAAAAAAAACCTTTTCCATTATATTTGTAGTGTAAAAGTTCACTGTCTTCACTTCTGATTAAACTAATCATATATAAGTGTACTATATATATATATATATATATATATATATATATATATATATATATATATATATATATATATATATATATATATATATGACCTTTTAAACACAAAAGGTGAAAGTTTGTAGGATTTTGATACAAAAAAAAACCTTTTCCATTATATTTGTTGTGTAAAAGTTCACTGTCTTCACTTCTGATTAAACTAATCATATATAAGTGTACTATATATATATATATATATATATATATATATATATATATATATATATATATATATATATATATATATATATATATATATATATATATGACCTTTTAAACACAAAAGGTGAAAGTTTGTAGGATTTTGATACAAAAAAAAACCTTTTCCATTATATTTGTTGTGTAAAAGTTCACTGTCTTCACTTCTGATTAAACTAATCATATATAAGTGTACTATATATATATATATATATATATATATATATATATATATATATATATATATATATATATATATATATATATATATATATATATATATATATATATATATATGACCTTTTAAACACAAAAGGTGAAAGTTTGTAGGATTTTGATACAAAAAAAAACCTTTTCCATTATATTTGTTGTGTAAAAGTTCACTGTCTTCACTTCTGATTAAACTAATCATATATAAGTGTACTATATATATATATATATATATATATATATATATATATATATATATATATATATATATATATATATATATATATATATATATATATATATATATATATGACCTTTTAAACACAAAAGGTGAAAGTTTGTAGGATTTTGATACAAAAAAAAACCTTTTCCATTATATTTGTTGTGTAAAAGTTCACTGTCTTCACTTCTGATTAAACTAATCATATATAAGTGTACAATGGCACCACCTTACATGCATACTATCATAGTCTAAGATACTTATTGACACGTATAAATTTCAATTATAAAAATATTGGCGTCGTGGATGTTTTTGGTGCTATTTTCCTAACCCACTCCTCACAATTTCAACTCATTTGACGTATGCTTCGCTTGTTTTAAGAACCTCTTCATTAATTTCCTTTTGTACCATCAATATCTTTTTCATTTAAAAAAAAAAAATTACAAGGATAGAAAATGATGAAAAAAATAAATAACATTATCTTTTAGATTAGACCAGTTCTACATCACAAATCAAAACGTTTATTTTTTTTTGTTTTTGTAATATCACTAACATGATGAAAATGCTTTTAATTAACACTTATCTACTGACACACAAACGATACTCTTTCAACATGGTCGTTGAAGCTACATGATTTCACATGGATTAACTCCTAATGATGTCTTCAATATCCATATCCAACCACTGACTTGCTATAATAGCCATTGGTTAGAATAGTACTCGTGGAGCCACATTCACTTTCCATAAGAGAAACACTTGACCTATCGAGCTTGATTGACCACGGACAGTGATTCTTGTTAGCACCCGCACCAACATGAGACGATGACCGTTGCATCCTAACGGCTCGTGGCACATTCCTCCCCTCAAGAGAAGGTCTCCTCTTAATACTACTTGTAGACTGTCTCCCGTGGGCCCAACTCTGATCCTCAGGGCGCTGTTTAGGAGCGCTCTGGGATCGAGCTTTGGCCCTCGATGATTGCGTGTTAGCCATATAACTTGGACAAACCCCCAAATCATTGATGGTTTCCGTATAATCAGCAATAGAATATGTGGAATGTGGTCTAGAATGATCGGGTTTCGAGTAGTATAGTTGACCAGATTGGTCAAAGTCTTCCGGAGGCTCCGGGGAGACACACGGCCATGCATGAGCATGACCCATATCCATTTCAACAATCTTGATGTTTTCTTCCATTAGTTCTTGATTGTAGACACCTTGAAGAGATCGATGATCTTTGGTTCTTCTTTGAGCACGAGCTCTAGCTTGAACCATCACTAGTGCATGCATGCACCGGAGGGTTTCAGCTGCCTGTTTTCGCACCAGGTGACCTCTAACTAACGCTTGCAGCTTCACTAGTCCTCTCAATGCATGTAAAGCTTTTCTTGCTAAGTAAGAGCGGAAAACTGATTGAATCTTTATGGCGGAAGTAGCCTCCTTGACATCAATGTTGGTGAGACGTATCATGGTGGTTGCCTCCCCTTGTGGTGCTGCCATTGCCGGAGCATGGTTCTTGTGTTCGAAATTTTCAGGTTGGAAAGAGGGGGGTGTAGTGGATGCAATGTCGGTGGAGTTGGGAGTTGTGGTGGAGGTGGCGGATGATCGCCGGAAGCTCCATCTGCTCTTCTCCTTGGGAGTTGTGGGATGGGTGGAGATGGGGGTTCTTGGGGTTCGATCTTGGGTGGCGATTGGTGGCTGATTGGTGGTTCTGTCTTTCTTTCCGGCCAACAAATTCTTGATCCATTTGGTCGTCTTCCCCATTCCTAAACTGTCATTGGATCACCAAAAGTCAATAATTTGTAGATCTGGATCTATATTTCTCATTGATTTCTTATTCTCAAAATCACCCACCTATCTATTCAATTATTTGTAGATCCCAAGGGAATACTTATATGTTTTCTTCAACCACCTTCTTTCTTCTTTTTGTCATCTTTTATGTTTATTTAAATCTTTGGCCTTTTTGGACTGGTCTAAAATATTTTAATTTAATATTTATGTATTTTTTTTGCCTTCTTTGTTTTATACCAAACTTATCCGTTTCCCATTAACGTTTTTAAAATTTGCACATAGAATATGTGTTTGCTTAAACTTAGAGTAGTAACTTTAGGATTGTAAGCGAACATAAAGTGTGATAAAATTATTCAGACAGAACGTTTATTTATAAATATAAACAAGATCTTTTTGTTTGTTCACGAACAATATCTATCTCGTATATATGTTTATTTATGTTTGTTTATTAAAGTGAATGTTTATTTAACATTTTTTAAATTGTTGATATCAAGTGGTCTAATAATAGATTATATGAATTTATACACGACGAGCCTAAAGTGTGAATATTAAAATATTCTGATAAATATGATATTTAAACTTTATTTTTGAGTTATTTTTAGATTTAAGACGTTTTACATTTTAGGATTCACGTATAATTTTTTTTTATGTATGGTTATTTGTTTGAATGATCATGTAATGTCTGTTCTTTTATGTTCATTTATATTCGTTTGTTAATGTTCGTCGATGGTCGATCTTTTGTGTTCATCCCATTTATGTTTGTTAATTTGTTTATGTTTGTTCCCGTTTAGCATCTTAATGAATAAATAAACACAAACAAGAAAATATGATTGTTTATGTGTTCGTGTTCTTTTATTAGTTTTGTTAAACTTAATGTTTTTTTTTTTTTTTTTCTAATAACTTCATGTCTAATTTATTTTTATATATGAGTTCATTATAACCTTAAAAATTAACAAAAGCTAGCAAAACCATTTTAATTAAACAATACCAAATTAAATGTTACTACTTCAAGTAATAATAATTATTTTCATGTTACACACAGATTCTTATAATTTTGTAGAAATCGAAAACTTGTATTTAAATAGGCGAGGCTTTTGTTTATGTTTTTATTGAAAGTACATATACAAAATTTTTAATCCATGAAGATCGTTGAAAGAGGGAATATGCATTGTATTTCCAACGAAGGGTGAAAAATAAAAATAAAACTAAAATAATAAAATTTATTTTATTGATATTGCCAGCCTCAAGATGCATGTACGTAGGTAGCTTGGGCTAGACAACATGCCCATGTTCTTCACCAAGTCATCTACAAAGAGATATATAAAAAAAAATCACTACTCCATGTCGTATGCAGAAACAAATAAGTACGAATAGATTGTATTAAATAGAACTAGAACAAGTATATTCGACCAATACTCTGTTTTCGTTATAGCAAAAAAGATATTCTTGGTTGGGAAAGAAATAAAAAAGGTTGTGCTTCGTATGTAACTTATAAGCTAAACTAAAATATCGTTTTTTTAAGGTCTGGTTGATTAGGTGGAATAGAATGACAATTAAATTAAATGGAAATGGACAAGGTAATTGAATGGTAACTTACCATTCTGTTGTTGGTTACAGAGTCATTCATCTATGTTTTTGGTATACAGAAAGAGAAAGGAATGGAATGAAAATACTTGACAAGGACCAAAATACCTTTATAACACACAATAAATAGAATTCAATATTTCAAAATTTTATAGTAAAAAATATACTTTCTGTTGTAATAAAGAGTTATTGATTGATTTTTTTAGGTAGCGAAAAAAGAGCAACGAACTTTCACCAAAAACAATGAAACTTCACCGAATAACAAAAAAATTAAACTATCACATAAAGGTAATTATATAAAGATGAAGTTTTATTTATAGTAAAAACTTTAAAAAACTAATCTCATAAAACTATATCACTATTAGTAAAGTAGCGAGAGGATGCAAAGAATCCAGCTTAACTATAAACACAAAATGTAGCTAAATATTCTTCGTTTACCATATATAATGCGGCCTCACTGCCATTTTTCTGTATGTGGATATACACTACAAGGAAAAAGACAATTAGCGGCGACAAAAATCACCGCGAAAGGTCTCATTGTCGCCGGTAAGGCGGTAATGGTAATAGCGGCGACCCGTCGCAGTAATAAGTCGCCACTATTGCTCCATCGCTATTGATCAATTTGTCGCCGCTAAAGAGAATTGCCGCTGCTAATGCTTGTATCGTCGCTAATGATGAAGTCGTCGGTAATGATGATGTCGCCGATAATAGTGTAGCCGGTAATAACAATTTACATTTTTTAATTTTTTTAATCAACAATTTTGGTTGCCAATAATAGTGTCGCCAGTAATCACATAACAACATCCGAGTAAATATCAAAAGTAATAGTGTCGCCGGTAATTACATATCAACATCCGATTAAATATCAATAGTAATAGTGTCGCCCGTAGTTAAATAAAACAACCAAAAGTTTTACAAATCTAACAAGTAGCAAAGCGTGACAATAAGTGTAATATACAAATAAAGCTCCTCCCTACATACCATCATCTTCGTTCCCATTGTTTCCTTAATTATTCTGTGATCGAAAAAACGAATAAAGTTCATCCCTACATGCCGGGTCGTTGAGTATTGCTCGTAGATTTTCCAACTACATATAAATAACAACATATATAAACTTATAAGTTAAATTATCAAACGTAAACAAATACTATTAAAGTATATTGCTATTTTTAAATTAAGACAAAAAGCCAAAGTACATTGCTATTTATTGCACTTGGGACAAAAACCCAATTATCAAAGGTTTTTAGCAAATAATCACCACAAAACCAAAATTATCAAATCAACATGCATTTTTTGATGCCGAAGTAGATTGCTATTTTGAAACTACGACAAAAAACCAAAGTATATTGCTATTTCTTGCACTTGGGACAAAAACCTAATTACCAATGCTTTTAGCAAATAATCACCACAAAACCAAAGTTACCAAATCAACATGCATTTTATGATGCTAAAGTAGATTGCTATTTTTAAACTAAGACAAAAAAACCAAAGTATATTGTTATTTCTTGCACTTGGGACAAAAACCTAATTACTAATGTTTTTAGCATATAATCACCACAAAACCAAAATTACCAAATCAACATGCATTTGATGATGCCAAAGTAGATTGCTAATGTTAAACTAAGACAAAAAACCAAATTACATTGCTATTTCTCGCACTTAGGACAAAAACCTAATTACCAAAACTTTTAGCAAATAATCACTACAAAAAACCAAAGTAGATTGTTTTACCTGTGATAGTTGCGATGGTTGCGATGGCTGTGAAATCGGCGAAAGAGCAGTAGGTTGTTTTTACCGTCGAGATTAATATATATATATATATATATATATATATATATATATATATATATATATATATATATATATATATATATATATATAGCATTGTATAAATATGTTGCAAATAAAAAATTTAAAAACTAAAAAAGACATGAAAATATAACAATTCTAACTTTTATCTTAGTTAAAATTTGTTTTAGTCAAAAGGAACTAAAAATATAAGTGTGATATTGACTTTCTAGGTTTGGAGCTAAAAAGTTAAGAAATTAACTTTCTAGTATTCGTATATAAGTTTTGGAACTTATTGGTTAATATATAAGTTTTGGAACTTATTGGTTAATTTAGGGTTAGTTTGGAAACAAACTATAAACTTTCTAGTATTTGTATATAAGTTTTGAAACAATTTTATAACATTTTTTTTGTTAATTATAACAATAATTTGTTTTTATTTTTTTCCAAATATACCATCATACTTATACCAAAACCACTTACTTTCACATAATACATAAGAGCATCAAATACACATACTTTCACATACATATACCACATATACACCAAATACAAATACATTCACATACACACATAATAGTTTCCTACTTAGACCAAATACACATACTTTCACATATATACATAATAACATCTTATTTATACCAAATACACAAGTTTCACATTCGTATACCACATATACAACAAACATAAATACATTCACATGCACACATATTAACATCCTACTTATACCAAATACACATAATTTCACATATATAGATAATAAATAACACATCATACTTCTACCAAATACTCATATACCACATATATATCAAACACACATACATTGACTTATATACACCAAATTTACATAGATTCACATACAAATATCAAATATACATACATATGACAATTTTCAAATATTTGATACAACTACACATATTTTGCAATTAAGCTAAAACTTCACAATAAATAGAAGTAATAGAACCTGTGTTGGCGGAAGTTACTCAATGTCGTCGGAAAAATTGGTACTCACCGAAAAATACTCTCACCCATCCCTTATAGTAAACCCAAAGACAAAACGACCAAAAACAGTGAAATTGCCAAATAATTTGCAATTAATCATCAAATAGAGCTAGAAATCGGTGTTAAAAGAGAAATACAAAGAGATATAAGAACTTGAAGTTACCTTTTTACCCGAGATGGAGCTAGTAATTTGTTGTTTTCGTGAGTTATACCCGTTTAATTGAAGCTCTAAACACCTTTTATCCCTAATCTCACAATGTTGCGGAGATTTCTTGTTGGAATCGACGATAACTAGTAGAAAATGGGGGCAAGAGCGAACCAGAATGCTAATGAATCGAGAACACACAAGGAAAACTGAAGAATGAGTTGTTTTTTTTATCTGCTCAGGCCTTTAGCAGTGATGCTTTTAGCGGTGACACTAAAGGATTTACTTGCGAAAAACATTAACAGTGACAACTATCTGGAGGGAAGGGTACCGCGTCTTTTTTTATACCACAATTAGCGGCGACATTTTTTCAACCCTTAGCGGCAACAAATTGTCGCTGGTATTGGTTTTGTGTGGATAAGAGGTCCCAACTGTTGGATTAGATACTCAATCGAACGGCTGAGGTCTACCAGAAGGGGATAACATGATTCGGGGAATAAGCCTTTAGCGGCGATACAATTACCGGCGACACAGGCTTTTAGTGGCGACAAATGGTTATGTCGTCGCAAAAAGCCTATGTCGCCGGTAATTGTGTCACCGCTAAAGGCATGATTTCTTATAGTGATGCTTGTGTTGCTTGCATACATAAATAGAAAAAGGTATTGAGATAGTTTTGTTTTATTTCTCGTCTAGATGGTTTGACCAGTTATCGGGGGTTACTGTGCTGCTTGCATATGCAAATAGAAAAAGGTATTGAGATAGTTATGTTTTATTTCTCGTCTAGATGGTATAACCAGTTATCGGGGAATAAGGTTGATGTGGACATGGCTTAACATCGTGGTAATGGGGGAATACCGCCCTAGCCGTAATTTGATGCTTTATGATGGTGATAACATGCTGCAATGTGGTTTCATACTTTTAACTGTTCAAAAGGTCGTATTACATTTAAAAAATCTCTTACCTATAAATAGAAACAACATATATCAAATTTATTCACCCATTCTTTCCTTTCTCTATATTTCATAAATTTTCAATACTTCCAGAAAAAAATGGATCTGCTTTATTTGTTTCACATGTGCAACGATGATGATGATGACGATATCTTCGCCAATATGATTTACCATTATTCTACAAACGTGCAACTACAACTAGATCCAACTGCTTTATTAACCAGACATGTGGCGTTAAACAGAGATCGCGAAGAAGGGCACAAACATTGTAAGTCCCCAAAAACGCCTGTGGTATCAATCAGATCTGTTTGATGGTGCGGAATCCCAATCAAATGGATGATGTCAAATCAAAATAGAAGAGAAGGAGAAGAAAAAGATGATGAATCTTGTATGTATTGATATGAATGAAGATCCGGATACAAGATTCACACACACTAACACACACTCTCTTTTTTTTCTCTATCTCTCTCTCTCTCTCTCTCTCTAGAACACCTTTAAATGCACACACTTAAGCTCCTTGGTGTTCATCACCGTTTCCTCACACCCCTCACCCCTATATATACTGGACTGGGCCGCAAACTGAGTATACGGTCGTAAACACACTTCCTGACCGTAAAATCATAAAATATTATAGAAAATTACAATCAACTAGAAAAGCAAAGTATAAACCATAATATTGACCCAACAATCTCCCCTTGGTTTATAGCTTTCTTTTCTTTTCTTAAATGACCCAACAAGCTCCTCCTAAAAAGTAGCTGGCTTTTCTTGTTAATCTTCATTGGGAACTTGGCTTCAACATTAATCTTCAATGAATGACTTCATATTGAGTAGTTGGGCTTTTCTTTAGAATTTGGCTTTGAACGCACGTCGGGTGAGGAGGCTTGATGTACTGATTCTTGAAAGATAGCGCTTTCAGCTTGAGAATCTATAGAGAGAACATCAGAGAGAACTAAACTTCTAGATCACTTCAGCAGGTACAAAGATAGTAGCAGACTGATTGAGGAGGCTTCAATGCAATCCATCACATATTCTTCAATTTTAGCTTCACCTTGCTTCTAGGGTTGAAGGATTGAATGTCGAAAGAATAATCTTCATTTCTTGCTCCTTCGAATGCGAATTCTTTGATGCTCACGGGCAAAGCATTGGCTTAGAAATCTTCAACACAAACTCAATGAGTCTTATCTATACCTGAAATCACTTTTTAAGACAACCCAAAACTAAAAGAAAACTTAGCACAGAAACAAAAATATTTTTGGATTTTTTTTATTTTCTTGAACAAGAAATAAAACATAAATAACACTAATTTTTTTTTTTATTTTCTGATTTTTGTTTGGTTTTTAAAATTTTTAATTCTCCCCTAATATTTAAATTAGAAGAAACTATGAACAAATTTAACAAAAATAAAATGATATCTAACTTTAAGAGTGATTTGGGATCAAAGTTTTGAAACAACCTTAATCCACTTGTCGGTACCTTCTATCTTCACGTCTTTGTCTGGTCGATCACCGATATTGTTGTCCACTTAAACACGAAAAATTGTGACATAATTAGGACATACTATTAATTGTAAGACAAAGTGATCCTAAGTTCCTAGATATTATATCTGATCCTAAGTTCCTAGATATTATATCTTAAGGACCATTCAACTGACGACGACCAGGGATATTGTTGTCCACCTAAATTGAGCAGCGAGATCTATAGACAATCTGTATGTGTTCAATTTTAGTTGTACTAGAACGTGTTTCCCGCTTCCTGATATGCCCCAGTAATCAAGAACTTCCAGAGTACTCCTTACATCGGGTGAGCAGACAATCATTGGGAGAGAAGATAGATTCAAATTATTATCACTTATAGTTTTAGAGGGATTGAGAAGTAGAAGGATGCATATGTTGTGTACCAGGTCGGATTGTTAGTCACGCAAAGGAGACAACATATGGCTAACAGATAAGAAGAATGTCATAGATTTAATACGCAGAGAAATAGATTTGCATATGTTGTAGTCCGGGTCGGATTTTGAGTCACACAGAGGAGGTAACATATGACTAACAGACAGATAGAAAGAGAAAACAATTTTCTACAGACCTAATTCATCAGAATTTACCAGTCGCCCCATCAATACCGGAATTAAGGACAGAATCCGCACATCGAGGAAAAGTTAAACCACGGTTCTAAGTACGGGTTTAATTAATGTGACGAGTAGATTCCCATATATATCTCCCTGCTCAACCTATCCGAGCGTCGTATTGTCAGGCTGAACGGATCTAACTAGATCAAGATTCGTCAAGACTAAGAATTTCTTAAGTTCAACTCTGCCTAGTCAAGTCCATTTAGAATCTTTCGTGCCTAACGAGGCATCAAACCAGAGCAAAGCCCCTTCAACTTTGGGTACGTTACACAGACTCAGGTTGCCTGTTATCACATGATCATATCACTTCCCAATACATCTCCCTCAAGCACATTTCATAACCAACATATTTTTTTATTTTTTTTTTATTTTCTAATATTTTTGGATTTTTTAAAATTTTCTAATTTTTTTTGTTTTGTTTTTATTTCTCCCCCTAAATTTGTGCATAGGAGAGAAACGAAAGTAAATGCGCAAATTTAAACTATCCTAAAACAAAAATTTGTCATTAAAGCAAATCAGCTTAAGAAAAACTCACGAGTATAGAGAAGAAAACTCAAACCGTAAGTCACTGATTGAATTTGCATCCAGAAGCTCTGAGAACAACACGCGTAAGCTTCAGGACAGATCCGAAAATTCTTCATGTCATTAAGCACAAACCCCGTGAGTGATCACTTCCTTTCTTCTCTTCCCGCAAAGGACACATTCTCCTAAAGAATGTTTTGAGTGTTGTACAGTTGAGAGATGCCTCCTATCATGTGCCTGGAACAGCTACTACCAACAAACCGAAGTATGATAATATGCCTCCATAGCTGCTCCGACACAGAGCGGGATCAGTTGGTCTTTGGAACCCAGTCCATTTTGAAACTGGGTCGACCTTTGTCATCCTTGCACAATACTTTCTCCCATGACATATCCTGTTTATCACAAACATAAGATGTAGAAATATTAGATTCGTTAGTTGATTTGGGAGATTGAACCTTTGGTACCCATTTGTAGTTGGGTATAACCCATTTCTTTTTCGATCTGATGGGTGGCTAAGTACTTGATTTGGAACTTGATGTCGGCTGTTGAGATGACTTTGACCTAACCGGTCTTTGTTTCACTGGTGCATTTCTTGGATTTGGCTCCTTGGCCGACATTCCCTTCTTGCCCTTGGGATTCGGATTCTTGGCCTTTTGGGTTTGATTCTTGGCCTTCTACGCATTCTAGTCATCATTGTCTGAACATGACCTTGAGGGATTTCCTTTGAAGAATTTCCTTCTTGGCGCGTTCTGCTACCCTTGTGCATAGTAGGGAACGTATGCGCGATTTGGACAATTTCTGGCAAAGTGTCCAGGTGTTCCACAGTGAAAACAAGTCTTTTTCTTCACTGTGAAGTTGTTTCTTCCTGCCCCTGGTGGCGTAAACTGCTTCCTTTTCATACACCGTAAACCGCTTCCTTTCTCTCTCTAATCTTCGAAAATCAACTGTGAGATTTCGCAAAATTGTTTACTCCTCATCAAAGGTACGTTAATTCCGACCCTGAACTTGTATTTTTGGTTCGAATCGACTTAGGATCATAGGCTAATTTTGCAATTGAAGACTGTCGGAGTTTACGGTGTTCGAATATTCATACACCGTAAACTCATACACCGTAAACCCTTTTAATGTAAATTCATAGACCGTGAACAGCCTTGGCTTCATAGACCGTAAACCTTGTTTTTACCTTTGCGACCGTAAACGATCCCTTGGTCTTACTACCATAAACTAGGTTTGACCTTACAGCCGTAAACCCTGTTTACGGTCCGTTGACCTAGTTTGACCGTAAACATTCGTTTGACTGGTTTTGACTGTAAACCCTTGTTGTCTTGGTTGCTTATGAAGCTTAAGAAAACTTTAAGCATTTCAAATTTAAATATCATGTTTTCTTACTTGGCTTGTTTAGTGCAGTTAATGGGTTTCCTTAAGACAGCTGAGATGCACAACCTTGCAATAGTATTGGAGGATCCACCAGAGGCTCACCAAGACTTCATGTCCATGATGTATCGCCTTCGTGAATGCTGCTTGGCCTATGCTATAACAGTAAATCCTGTCATATATGAAAGTCTGATTCAAGAATTTTGGAGGACAGCCAAGGTGGTCGAGAAGAACAAGGAAATGATAATTGAAGCGGTAGTGCAAAACTGCAATGTCAGAATCTCAGAACAATATATCAGGGACACACTGATGATTCTTGATGATTCTGACTATCCAACTGAAGCCGATGCTGCGGAAATTCCAAAGATTCTTGAAAGAATGGGATATGAGGGCTCTTATCCTCCTACCGTGAAGAAGCTATTGCCTCCTTACTGGCGCTTCTTGGCTCATGTTTTTATTAGTTGCGTGTTAGGACGGAGATCGGGAGCAGATGAGATCTCAATCAGAAACACAAGAGCGATTGTGTCCTCGGCATCCGGGAACAAATTCAATTTTTCAAAGTATATCTTTGATGAGTTCTTAGTAAACATCAGTGCTATGACTCGGGGAAACAGAGACTCCTTTCTGATGTATCCCCGATTCATTCAAGCCTTTATTGACGATCAATTTCCGGACATGGTCAAGTCTAGTGAAAAGATGGATACTAAGTCTCTAGGCCCTCACACTGTTGGACTTATTAAACAAAATAGAAAGGGCAAAGTGGTATTTCAAGGTCTTCATCTCTTGGTGAAGTTCGGACAATTTGCTGAGATAAATGAGTCTTCCGAATCCCATGAAACTTTTGAAAATACTCAATCAGAACCGACTTCATCAGAAAAAGTGTCCTCTGAGTTCATTATCACTACTTCCGAACATGAAGATGACGAGACTCCTGCTCAAATGACTCAAGTTGTTGATGAACCTGAATTGCAGTCTGTTCAAGTTGAGAGTGATTATAATGAGGAATTGAGAAATGATGACAAGGAAAATGAAAATGTTGATTTATCGGGATTTGATCGAGATGATATTTCACAAAACTTTGGTGAAAATGACGAATTTTTGTCTGCTTTGAACCTCGACAACTTGCTTGATAATATCAATGAAGTGGTTCCTGTGACCACTGAGACAAGGATTGAAGAAGATGTTTTTGTAGTCTCTCCTCCTGTTTCAAATCCAGCGGCAGAAATAGTAATTCCTACGGTGACAGTGTTAGGGATTCCTCCCCTTGACACTGGCCTAACTACATCATTTCCATTAGAAGAAGATCTTACCACCTCTCAAGTTACCCCTCCTCCTAGCAAACGCCGTAGACTTGTACTGAGGTTAGCAACTCAGAGCACAACGACACAAAGTGCAACTGCTCCTCCAACAATCACACTAGCTATTGTCTCCTCCGAACCCATTAGTGAGGGCCCCAATGCTGTATTTGAAGCTGGTGGTCCTTCATTTCAAGCAGGTCCTTCATCTCCTAGACCAAACGAAGATGATGTTTCAGTCAAGCTTGCTCATCTATTGGTTGAAAATCAATTCCCGACACCACCTTCTCGTGGCAAGGGAATTTTTATTGAAGATGACAATACAAGAAGTGACTCTCCCTCTTTCCATGGACTTCAAAGCCAGATCGATGCCATCAAGCAGAAAAATGTTGAACTTGATCAACGAAATATTGAGTTGGTTATAAAGGTTGCTGATCTTCAATCTGAGAATACCGAGCTCAATGTTCAGATGGCTGATCTAAATGAAGAAAATACTCTGAAGATAAAGCAAATTGCAGAGCTTCAGACATAATATGATCGTCTGGCTGCAAGTTTCCTTGAGTTGCAAAAAAAGCTTGAAAGCAGGTTTGGTGATGATTTCAGTATAACTGTTGATGAACCTCATGTCGACTCCCCCGTTCCAGATACTCATCATGTTGATGCTCCAATCTCTTCTCAACCAATCAGATCCATGATTGTTGTAGATCGTTTTGAAGTGGATCCAGAACAGGCCTCCAGAGCTGCGAAGGCAAAAGGAGCTAAAAGAAAGAAAGCTGCTGATAAGTCGACTGATAAGAACAAATGGCTCTTTAAAAGAAGTGTGGATCATAAATCTCCTTGGGATAGGCCTCGTGTAACTTTCACTGACCTAAGCACTCAAACTTTCAGAGACGTATATGGTGATAGGTCAGGAATTATATCGTGGGGATTTCATGATATGCTGGATATGTTCATGGTACGAAGGAAGAGTGGGAATAAAGAATTGTACAAGGATGCTCATGATTTCAACTCCTTTACCAAGGTTGATCTTATTGAGCTATCTAAAGCTCCTTTCTCAAATCCGTCAAAGAATTCCAAGGCTAGCCAATTCAAATCTTTCTTGGAAGATCAAGTGGCTAAGGGTTTTCCATCAATGAAAACTGTGGAGTCCTTTGTTGCAATTCACAAGCATGTTTTGGATCATGAAACCAGCGAGCCTATTCGGGCAGTGATGTGGCCTGCCACTGCTCAAGTCAAATACATCCCTGTTCCTCAAAACTGTCCTGATGGATCTCTACACTCTATGCTTTATTGGGTGTATGATGAAACATCAGATGCTGCTGTTATCAAGCTCAAAGAAGATCGCATTCGCTTGTATGACAAAAGGGATCTACTCCAGTTTGGTGAGCAGGACATTCATCAGCTTGCCAGTAATAAGATTATTAATGCTGATGAGTTATTTGAACCTTCTGCAAAGGAATATACAAGGATGGTGGCTACGATTATTGAAAAGAGAATATGAAATGGAGCTATGGGGAGATCCGATGTGCTGGTTGTTGACAAAGACTAAATTCAAGCCTGCTCCAAACTAAGGGGGAGATTGAAGGGCCATGTAAATGGTTTGGGCTAGGCTTAGCATGTGATTTGTTTTGGTTTGCATCTGTAATTGTACTTTTGTTGCTTTTGTGTTTTGTGGTGTTTATGACCGTAAACACGTTTACGGCAGCAAACTGTGTTTGCAATCTTTGTCAGTATAAATGGTCTTCGAGTTTGTCTTTAGAGGGGTTCGATGCTCTAGAGTTTACTGCTAGTATTTGAGTTGTATCTGACAATTTCAAGTGTTTAATCGTATGCAAGCTCAATTCATTCATCTTATTCTTGTTATTATTGTTCTTGTTATTATTGTTTCATAATTGTTTGATTATCAGTAATAGATCCAGAATAGGACCTAACAAACATATAATTCAAGATTACTTTATGGATAATTATGTATACTGGCTACATGATTTCAAAAGAAGGTCCCGTTTTGGAAAAAAATGTTTTTCTATGGATAGTCCACGCCTTGGATAGCATGCACTTTTACTTTCAAGTTTTGTAATTTATAAATATAGCTTTTACATAAATTAAATACATGTTTTACGTATTAAATATATGTTTAGGTATGAATTTTTCAAAATGAGATATGATGCTAGAGGTGAGCGAGGATTCACATGGTTGTAGAAATGTGCTGCAACAATTAAGCTTATGGCTATAATGGAGTCATCTGATTCGATTGACGATTATATGAGAATGTATGAGAGAACTGCAAGAGAAAGTTTGTATAGATTGGTGAGAGATGTTGTCGAAACCTTTGGTGGCGTTTATTTGCACAAACCTTCGTTGAATGATATGCAACAACTGTATGTTGTACATGATGAAAGACATGGTTTTCAGGTATGTTTGGAAGCCTTGATTGCACACACTAGAATTGGAGAAATTGTTCCACAGGGTGGAAAGGCCAATATGCAAGTGGTCATCATGGAGTGTCATCGTTGATATTAGAGGCTGTTGTTTCCAAAGATTTATGGATTTAACATGCTTTTTCGGGGTCGCGGGTTCCAACAACGACGTCAACATTCTGATGGATTTTATACATAACAAAAATCATACTACCTCCATCCCAAATTAATTGTCCACATTTGACTTTTGAAGTCTTTATTTTTCAACTTTGACCTTAAATATATTTTTTTCTTTTCGATAGAGAATACTTGATGGAAAATATATGAATGAATTGTATTTTAAATGTCTTTTCATTTTATAAGTTACATCAAGTAATATATAACACAAATAAAAGTATTTAAGGTCAAAGTTGAAGAAAAAAGACTTCAAAAGTCAAAAGTGGACAATTAATTTGGGACGGAGGGGGTATTTTTTAGGCGAAAAAACAAAACCCTAAGTTTTCATACACCCTAAAGGATCTATGTTCTCACTATGATTTGCAAACAAGAATTTGAATTCAAGAAACCATAAAGTACATTGCTATTTTCGAAATTGAGAAGGGTTATTAGAAAAACATACATTTTAGTTTATTGTTGTAACTAAACTTGAATTCCTTTATTGTAGAACTTCAAAAAGCCAACACCAGAAATCTCGTGGCTCTAATGGCTCACACCCACACACTAGAAGTGGGAGGCTATTGAAGAGAGAGGAGAAGGGAAAGGATTTTCAGCTCTAGGGTTCCATAGAATGAGAGTCGAAATTATAAGGCTTCAGGACCCATTATATAGGTGACAAGAGGGGCTTGGACAAGGCATGTTTCCTTGGATAAGCCTTATCCCTTTTCTTTCCCCCAAAGTTTCCTTAGAGCTCAATAAAGGCTATAGAAACTATCTAGAACTCCTCTTGGATTTCGTCCAAACCTAGGAGGTTCTAGAATCTTCCTAATGCTCAACTTTTAAACATTATCACCTTTATTCCTTCCACTTTTAATTATTCCAATTAATTCCAACACAACATATCGCTTTTCCCATTAGGGAAAAAGACATCAAACTAAACACATCAACTGAGTCCTGGCTGGGCCCAACACTATAAGTCAACACCAAATCATCGAGGGCCCACATATATTGGTTTTCCTGTTAGGGAAAAAGGAACGAATAAACTTTGACTTGTATGATAGTATCCTTTACTCACCATATCATAAATGATACTATATTTTATGAAATCATGTTACTGAGGCATTTATGCAACACTAATGCACAACCGACTTGTAAATCACAACTCATATATCTCCGTTTCAAGAGTATAAGATATTATTGTCTCAAAATTATTCGTGATATAATTCATGAAGTAATTCTCTGAGCGTGGGTTTATCCAATACTTAAATCTCAATTTCTAAATACTCATGAATGTTGTAGCAATACAATTGTTATGTCTAGCCTCCTTAGACAATCTACACTCCAATTCATGACATTCTTAATTAACTACTTACTTCCTAAAGTATGAACGACTATGGAATTTGAATAATTAGATTATTCGGGAAGTAAAACATGCAACACAAAACACAAGAATAAATAATTGACAAATGTAGTAAACAAACTCATAAATAATCTTTATTATTTAATCACCAAAAGTTAATTACATTTATTTTGTTACAAGTTTCAAACTAATCATCTAACTACTAAAACTAATGTCATCTTTTAATCCAATGCTCCTAGCATGTTGTCTTTGCTTAATCCTACTCAGTAGGGGTGAGCGTGGTGCGGTTCGATGCGGTTATTAGCCAAAACCTCATCACTAACCGCAAATGCGGTTAATTCATTTTCAAAACCGCTTGGTGCGGTTATTTTTGCGGTGCGGTTTTGTTTTTTTGTGTTGCAGTTATTAACCGCATGGATTTGGGGCGCTTATTTTTTGTGGTTTTTAACGACAGTTTAGTGCTCAAACGGTTTTAAGAGTTTAAACATATTTACTTGTAATAATAAGAAAAACCATAAGGTATAACACAATTAACTTAAATAAAAAACAACTAATATCTTAAAAACATCAAATCAATAGTATTTAACAATAAATATCTTAAAATTGTCTAATTTCACTATTTTTCAAAGTTAAACATAACAAAAAACCAACACTTTTGTCTTCTAATATTTTATTCATCTTTCATCCATGAAACTTGTCTTATTTTTAATATTTAATATATTAATAATTAATAAAAAAATTGTATATAATATACGGTGCGGTGCGGTTTTTGAAAAATAATAACCGCACCGCACCGCAAATTTGCGGTTTTTGAAAAACAGAAAACCTCACCATTGGTTTTTATTGCGGTTGCGGTTTATCGGTTGCAGTTTATGCGGTTAATTTTAGTTGCGGTGCGGTTTTTGCTCACCCCTACTACTCAGAGCCTTTGTGAGAGGATCTACAGGATTATATTCCGACGGGACACTTTTCACTATAAGATGACTTTATTCAACTCTATGTCTGATATAATTGTATTTTCTGTCACTATATCTTGATTTGCCATGATCTCTCGATTCATTAGTTAAAGCACTCGCTCCTTCGTTATCGCAAAAAAAGTTTCATTGGTTCTAGAATGGTTGGAACAACTCCAAGATCTCCGTTGAAATTCTTCAGCCATGCTGCTTCCTTTGATGCTTCACTTGCCGCTATGTACTCTGATTCACATGTAAAATCAACCACTGTGTCTAGCTTGGAACTTTTCCAAGTAACTGCTACTCCATTTAAAGTAAATACCTAACCAGATTGAGAACAAAAGTTGTCTCTATCTGTTTGAAAGCTGGTGTCACTATACCTAATCACTCTTAACGTATCACTGCCACCAAGGACTAGAATCATGTCCGTTTTTCTTCACAAATACTTGGGAATGTTCTTAACTACTGTCCAATGAGCTCTGCTAAGATTTCCCAGATAACGACTGACCATGCTTAAAGCAAAGGACACATTAGGGCGAGTACATGTCATAGCATACATGATCGATCCTACAACCAAAGCATAAGGGACTCGACTTATATCATCTATCTCTTCATTCGTACTTGGGCTTTGAGTCTTACTCAATTTGGCATTGCTCTGAATAGGTAACTCTCATTTGTTGAAATTTCCATATTAAACCGTTTTAGAACTTTCTCCAAGTATGTACTTTGACTAAATCCAATTAGTTTGTTCTTTTTATCTCTTAAAATTCTTATCCCGAGAATATAGGCCACCTCTCCTATATCATTCATAGCGAAGCACTTTCCAAGACAAAATTTTACTTCTTGCAATGTTGGAATGTCATTTCCCATGAATAATGTGTCATTAACATACAACACTAGAAAAGATACTATAATCTCACTAGCTTTGACATATATACAAGACTCATCCTCACTCCTAGAGAAACAAAATTCTTTGACTTTATCATGGAAGAAAAGATTCGAGCTACGAAATGCTTGTTTCAATGCATTGATGGATTTATCAAGCTTGCACACTCTATTGGGAAACTTTGCATTAACAAAAGCCTTTGGCTGACTCATGTAAACATCATCAACCAACTTCCCATTAAGGAAAGTGGTTTTGACATCCATCTACTAAATTTCATAATCATGAAAGGTAGCTATGGTGAGCATTATCCTAATAAATTTTATCTTAGCCACTGGTGAGAAGGTCTAATCATAGTCAACTCCTTAGGTTTGAATAAAGCCCTTTACAAGCAGTCGTGCATTGAAAGTGTGTACATTTCCATCCATATCGGTCTTCTTCTTGAAGATCCATTTGCAACCAACTATCTTTTGACCATGTTGTTGATCAACCAAATTCCAAACTTGGTTGTCATACATGGACTTGATATCACTATCTATTGCTTGTTTTCATTTGGCTACCTCAGCGTTTGCCATTGTTTCCTTATAGTTAGCTGGCTAATCAAAATCTATCAATGTTTGATCACTGATAAATGTATCACCTTCTGCACTTATATGGAAACCATAAATCTGAGGTGGCATGTTAACTCTACTAGAACGACGAAGAGGTAATCAATTTTCAACTAGCTCAACTGGAATTTCTTCCTTTGTTTGAGTGCTAGTGTGTTTTAAGGTTCCTTCATCGGTTGAATCTTGAATATCTTCAAGGTCATTTGTGCTCCAACTGTCCTCTTTACATATGAGCTCTCTTTCGCAAGACTCCTCTTCGTGCTACAAAGACCACATTTTTACTAGGCATGTAGAACAAATATCCAAAAGACTTTTGTGGGTAGCCAATGAAAATGCATCTCTCACTTCTGGCTTCTAGCTTGTCTCGAGTCTCTCGTCTAACAAAAGCTTCACAATCCCAGACTTTGATATCTGCTAACGAGGGAACTTTCCCTATCCACATCTCGTGAGGTATTTTAGCAACCTTTTTAGTAGGGACAAGACTGAGGATATGGGCGGCTGTCTCTAAGGCATACCCCTAGAAGGAAATAGGAAGAGTGGCTTGACTCATCATGGAACGTAGCATGTACAATAAGGTTTGATTGCACCTCTTAGCTACACCATTAAGTTTTGGTGTTCTAGGAGGAGTCATTTGTGAAACTATTCCACATTCCTTGAGGTAGTCATGGAAATCGATACTCAGATACTCTCCTCCTCTATTATATCGGAGCATCTTTATCTTCTTGCCTAATTGATTCTCGACTTCATGCTAAAACTCTTTGAACTTTTCAAAAGTTTCTGATTTATGTTTGATCAAGTAGATATAACTATATCTACTATAGTCATCTGTAATGTTACATAAAATCGATTAGCATTTCTAGTGATGGATCTAAAAGTCCCATACACATCTATGTGTATGAGATCCAACAAACCTTCACCTCTTTCACAAGATCCAGTGAAAGGGGATTTTGTCATCTTGCCCAAAAGACAAGATTTGCATTCAACATTTGTCCTTAAGTCAAACGATTCCAAAACTCCATCCTTTTGTAGTTAGGCGATGCTTTTCTTGTTAATGTTCCCAGGATGACAATACCACAAGCATTCTTTGTCTAAACCATTAGACAAATCAATGTGAAATACACTATTGCCTAAGCTATCGACACAAGTCACAGTTTCATATACACCATTACAAGGTAAAGCTTCAAATATAAAAACACCATTTTTATAAACTAGAATAGAACCATTCAAATCATCAAAAGAGTAGCAAAAACCTTGTCTAAACAATGCAAGAAATGAAATAATATTTTGTGCCATTTCTGAAGAGTAGCAAAAATCAATTAAAGTAATCCTAACATCACTACTAAACACAGGATGATAAGTCCTAATCTTGGTAACAGAAGAAGATCGCCTATTGCCCATGATCATATTCATCCTCCCATGCTCCACTTCCTCACTTTCTTTTAGCCCTTTCAAGTCATAATAAATGTGAAAACCACATCTTGTATCAAGGACCTAAGAATGAGTAGATGGTGAGTTACTAGTTTGAACAGTTTATATACATGTTGACGATGGCTTCACCTTGCCATCCTTGATGTCTTGCAAGTATTTAGGGCAACTCCTCTTCCAATGACCCTTGTCATTGCAATAGTAATAGGTGACCTCTTTGGGGTCACTAACGGCTGGAATATTTGAGTTAGGCTTCGCCTTTTGTCCATTGCTTGATTAACCTGCGTGGGCCTTGTTCTTCCTGTTAGCTTTGGAAGCAACCTTCCTTTTCTTCCCTTTACCTTTTTCAATTGAGAGAACCGGATAATTAGCAGGAGGGGTCAAATTCATCCCCTTTAATCCCGACTTACAAGTCTATAGCTAGTTGTGGATTTGGGCCAATATGGTTTCTGTGTTGGTCAAATGATAAGTTAATATAAACTGATCATAACAACTTAGCAAAGAGTTTAAGACCATGCCTATGGAAAACTCCTCGTCAGAGTCTACATTGAGCTTAACAAGGTGCTCTATGTATCTTTGCATTCTCTACAAGTGGTTGTAGACAGACTCTCCCTCTTTCATCTTGCAAGCCATGAGAGACTTGACCACTTCAAACTTTTCTTGACGAGTTCTCTTGTGGTACTTTTCCACAAGGTCATTGTTCATCTCAAAAAGCCAGTAGTCCTCATAGAACCTTTGCAACTCAGGAGTCATTGTGGTGACCATAATGCAAGCAACTTTTGTTGCATCATCGTAGTGTTTTTTTGAGGAGGATAATTGTTCAAGAGTAGTAGTAGCTTCATCGACTTCAACGAGATTCTCTTTAAGGACATATTCTTTTTCTTCGAATTAAAGAGCCATTATGATGTTGTGCATCCAATCATTGTAGTTGGAGCCATCAAAAGTCATTTTGGAGACGATAGAGAGAAGGAAGAAACCCGAATGGTGGGTAGATGAGGGTGGAGCAGAAGCATCAAAAGGAGTAGACATCTATAAAGTAAAAGAATAGTTTTAGTTAGATAACAATAATCCTTAATATTTAACCCATAATAAAACAATTAAGGCTAGGACCCAAAATAACAATTCACAACTAAGAAGAGGGATGTCGTAATCTTATTGCAAATTTATGAAGGTAGGTAAAAGCAATTCACCAATTTCGAACTATGAACTTCCTAGATCTCTTGATATTCATTGAATCTATCAATGACATGTTTAATCTCAGATTATGCTCTATTATTTGTGACAAGGATATTGAGGATCACAAACTAGATGTGAGTAATTATAGTAATATGCTTGGCACTCTCGATGTCATTTATAATCTCATTTTAATGTGTCGTTTAACCACACACTCTCCATTAATCAATGATAATTTTCGAGATGCCCATTATTACTCTTTATAGGCACTATTAGTGTTTCGGTTAACCACATGTGATCCACTAACTAATATCATGTATAATGTGTAATTTTAGTTACTTTAATAACATTATACTTTTAATTAAGTTAATGTCCTATTAGATCCATTCTACTAATGATCATCCACCAAACAAGGAAAGGGTAGGTGAGAGTGGACACCGATTTAACTACCATTTTATAAGCAGTTTCCTTATACCTCACTTATAGTTCGGCTTCGCGAAGGAGGCATACTAGAGATCCTACTGACTTAGTCTTATAATATAGTAATTAAATTTTAATATTATATATAAGGTGTATTTTAATACTTTTCAAAATACTAGGTTTAATTTCTGAATTTAGAAATTAATAAAATTAATTCAATTTAAATTAAACCAATAAGAATTAAACAATTTATTTACTATTAATGAATTAATCAACTAAATTTTAATCCTAATCACTTACTCCCTACTTTCGAAATTCGGGTTTGGGATTTACCAAATTCATAATTATCTAGTTTTAAGGCATTTAAAACTAATAATTATCAAAACGAAGAACCCCTAAAGAACCTTACCAATTTCAAAAGAAAAAAAACAAGGAGGCTAGGGTTTCTAAAACCCTTGCCCACATCGAAAATCACCACAAAAGGGATTTTGATCTTATTCAACTTTGTGCAAGATCACAGAGAACATATGCTTTGATACCACTCATGGATTTTATACATAACAAAAATCATATTTTTCAGGCGGAAAAATAAAACCCTAAGTTTGAATACACCCTAAAGGATATATATTCTCACTATGATTTGCAAACAACAATTTGAATTCAAGAAACCCTAAAGTACATTGCTATTTTCGAAATTGAGAAGGGTTATTAGAAAAACATACCTTTTAGTTTATTTTTGTAAATAAACTTGAATTCCTTCTCTGTAGAACTTCAAATAGCCAGCGCCAGAAATCTCGTGCCTCTAATGGCTCATACCCAAATAGTAGAAGTTGGAGGCTATTGAAGAGAGAGGAGAAAGGAGATGATTTTTGGCGCTAGGGTTCCATAGAATGAGAGTCGAAAATATGAGGCTTAAGGACCCTTTATATAGGTGACAAGAGGGGCTTGGACAAGGCAGGTTTCCTTGGATAAGTCTTATCCCTTTTCTTTCCCCCAAAGTTTCCGTAGAGCCCAAGAAAGGCTCTAGAAACTATCTAGAACTCCTCCTGGATTTCGTCCAACCCTAGGAGGTTCTAGAATCTGCCCAATGCTCAACTTTTGAACATTATCACCTTTAGTCCTTCCACTTTTAATTATTCCAATTAAGTCCAATTAGTTTCTGATTAATTTCTAATTTAACATATAATTTCTAATTAATATATTTTTCTTAAAATATATTAATATATTATTTATTTTGATTTCTAATTAATTTATTAATTATTCCAATTAAGTGCAATTAGTTTCTGATTAATTTCTAGGTTTGAGGGCAACCCAAAAGTACTTTGCTAATAATTTAAGTTTATACTCCCCCTGTCCCAAATTTATAGTCCACCTTCGACTTTTAAAGTCTTTTCTTCTTCAACTTTGATCATAAATATTTTTATTTGTGTTATATATTATGTGATAAAAATTATAACAATGAAAAAACATTTAAAATACAATCCATTCATATATTTTACATCAAATATTATCTATCAAAAAAATATATAAGGTCAAAATTGAAGAAAATGGACTTCAAAAGTCAAAAGTGAACTATCAAACTGGGACGGAGGTACTAATAATTTAGCTAATGGCTTATACACCTAACACAACACAATCTTGATCAGCCACCAATATTTGACGATATTTTTTCAAGAAAGGCAACAAATGCTCCTTTCATAGTGAATGGAAATGAATATTGATGCGTATTTGGACCACTCCAAAAGTCCACAACGTGACTCGGATTTTCAACACAACAATTGCTAGGAAAACTGGAGCGTGGAATCGTAATTTGCAGCGGAATAACACAATAAACAAGAACAAAGAACAATGACAAAGTAATCGGATAGTATGAAGATTAAATTAGGCATATAGTTTGAAACTTCGGTGAAAACAAATCAAGACCTATTGATTTGAGTTCGGAATCAAAATCAGGAGACGCATCCCAATAAATATCAAAGTTTGAATTGTACGCAAAAATTTGAATGAACACAAGTTCAACTTCATATATCCAATAATATGGTTCTCATTACTAGCTTACAAATGAACGACAATGACTTTATAGCCTTGCAAAGACGACGAAAGAGTAATCAAATGACACCTAATTATTATGCCAATTAATGGCTTATTAAAGCACTAATTAAAAAACTAATAAAAGACATAAATGATGTAACGTCTTGGGAGTTTGTGTCTTGGGAAGTGGAAAATGTGACATTTTAACTTCCAAGTTTCCCAGAAAGATGCCACACGTAAATTAACCTCATATCCCAAGGCTTCACATCCACCAAGCATCCATGTTTCTCGGGACAGCTAGCATCCTTCCCATCATGGTCAACCGTAACCAGTTCATCATGCGCATCCATATGTCCTATTTGTATCGTGACAGCCTTCACATCCATTCTCCCCCTCGCAAATAGACTCTCCCTCACATCGTAAAGCCAACATTACTAACAATAGTCATAGGTTTAACGAATTTAGTCTCGTTGGCAACATTCATCAAAATTGTATTTAGGCTTAAGCAATCATCAGCATTATCAGGCCTCGAACAGTCACTAGATGACCCATTTGGACTTGACTTCATTGTCTTGTAAACTTTTCCCTTCAAATTCCATCCCCCCTGTAACATCCCAAAATTTAAGACCAAAAATTTCATTTTTAATTTATAAAATAGATTACGAAAAACATCACCATGGCCATGTCATATCATAAAAACCTATAAGTCACATAACTTAAAACATGTCATAGTATAATAATGTTAGAGTAGAAAATCCCAAGAATCCCATAGTGCGGAAAATCATGTGTGATGCGATGCAGTCATGCCGGCTCCATTCCCTTCGAAGAAGAGGTACCTAAAACCAAAACTGTAAATCGTAAGCACGAAGATTAATGAGTTCCCCCATCATACCACATACCCTACAATAACATACTGCCTAGCATATCCAGGTGCTGGCCTACCCTTTCGGTGCCTTTCAACCGGTAACCGCCTAGACTATCAGGGCGTTGGCCTACCCCTTTGGTCCCTTTCAACCGGTAACTGCCTAGCATATCTGGATGTTGGACTACCCCTTCAGTCTCTTTCAACCGGTAACGGGGTCTATTTCATCCCCTACTACTAATACATATCATCCTAGTACATAAACACATAAGTCACATACCACCTAGCATATTTGGGGTATGGCCTACCCCTTTGGTCCTTTCGACCGGTAACAGGGTCTATCCTACCCCTCCTACCACTATCAAATAATATCATAGCATACTAATACATAAAGCATAACAGATAGTGGCATACCAGACAATTATCACAAATAAAATCATCTCAACTATAATCAACTACTAGTGTGCCAGCATTTGTGCCTTCGACCCACTTATACTGGAAGGTAACTCACCTTGAATGCTGTAAAGTAGTTGAATGGTCCTCGGCTCTGAATCAATCCCACTCAAACTGCTACACATAAAATATTTCCTTTAATTACCCTTTTCGTACTCATGACCTCATAACGGTCAAATTTGGTCAAAGTCAAAGTCAAGTTCAACACCCTGGTCAAGGTTAACATTCTGGGTTGACCCATCAACTCGTCGAGTTCCATAAACCATAAAAACCTGGAATCGCGATCCAACTCGTCGAGTTCTCCTCCAAATCGCTGAGTTTATCCTTATATTATAATCGAGACTTTTCAATACAACTCGACGAGTCCTACCTTGAACTTGTCGAGTTCTGAAGTCTTTAAAACCCAAAAAAGTTAGCTAACTTGCTGGGTCATCTCCTAAACTCAACGAGTTTGCTCAGTAAACAGAAAAGGTTGGGGGACCATGATCCAAATCGCCGAATTGGATGAACAACTCGTCGAGTTCTCCTAGCCTAAATCCATTCAGGCACTTCCAATTGAGTTCAATGCTTCCAAACCATTGATCTGGTCCCCTAGGGTTGATATATCATGTAAAGTTGCTAACTTTACGTCCATGCATGGTGTCATGTAGCTAAAAACACCAAATCTAAGCTGGTTAAGAGGTTTATGGCATGGAGAAGGGCCAAGACTTGATAAAGCTAGCAACTTTAAGTCTCTTTAGGCCATGGATGTCTAGATCTGAACTCATAACTTGAAGTTATCCTCAAATCTAAGAATGAACCTCAAAATAAGCTACTAAAGACCCTAAACTTCTCAAAGACAATATGTATCAAATAAACTGCCAAGTTATCGACCTTAAACCTTAATATGGCATCCTCAACAGAGAAGTCCCTGGATCCATAGCCTCTCCCTTGAACCAAGCACCTTCAGCTTCAACTTCATCAAGAAAGCACCAAGGAAACACTCTATTTACACTCTCACACACTCCAAATTGTCTAAAATCACGAATTAGGGTTGTATAGGACTGAGGGGCGCCGAGGGAGGCAACAATGAAGCAATAAGGTCTTTAAATAAGGTGTAAAATCCTAAAAATTAGGGTTTCATTTTTCCAGGCCTACTCGTCGAGTTGAGGCTTCTCAACTTGTTGAGTAGACTTCTTAACCTGCGTCCCAATCCATCTCTACTCGACGAGTTTGGGGCCTCCAACTCTTCGAGTTTCTATACAAAAATGAATAAATTGAGAATGAAATACATACCAGGAACCGGGCGTTACAAATCTCCCCCACTTATTTCAGATTTCGTCCTCGAAGTCTACTGCATCTAGAAATAGCTCTGGGTAGTGCTCCCTCATCTTATCCTCTGACTCCCATGACCATTTTGATCCCTTGCTGTGCTGCCACTGCACCTTCACCAACTCTATCCTCTTGCTCCTCATATCCTTCTTCTTCCTATCGAGAATGGCTACTGGTGTCTCGATGTAGTTCAGGATGTCATCCACATGAATATCCTCTAAATGTATTATTTCAGAGTCATATACTAAGCACTTCTGTATCTAGTAGACAAGAAAGGTGTTGTGGATCTGACTAAGCTCGGCTGGCTGATCCAGCTGATACGCAACTCGGCCCACCCGGGTCAATACCCTGAACGAACCAATGTATCTGGGGCCCAAATTTCCCTGTTTCTTGATGTTGGATTAGTGTCTAAGTCCATAACTATAATTGGTAAGACTTGACCCGACTCGGCATGGTCCATTTGGGTTGCATGGCATCGGAACATTTGGATAGACCGTTTGTGAGAAGAGGACATTTTTGACATATTAATATATTATAAGTTCTAATATTAATATAAAATTATGTTATTTAATTAGTATTGATCAAGAATAAATTTGGACTTAATTTATTGATCAAAAGAGACTAATTAAATACATGGGGATTGATTGTGTAAATCATTCATTCTTATATATGTGGGCTTATGATCCAAGATTCCTTATGTTGGGTTTAATCCATGTGGTGGTCCATGGATACTCCATGGAGGTTAAAACCCATGGAGCATAAGGAATGGGTAAAGTCATGGGTTACATGGTGTAACCCTAATGTGCACACTATATAAGGACCCATTTAGCTCAAGAAATTGACACAAGTAATACACATATGAGGGCTCGTCAGTTTGAGCATGGAGTGTCTTCTTCTCATGGTTATTCCAAGTGTTCATGATGTTGTGTGAACCATTTGAGGTGTCACACTTGGGGCACTAGGCTCTCAAGCTTCATGGAGTCAAGCAACAACAACAAGGTATGTATTCTATTTATTTTATTACCCAAGTATATGATATTTGTATGCTAGTATAGGGTAATATCTTGGAAACTTCATATTTGTATGTATAATAGAGAAAACATAGATCCAAGGTATTTAGGGTTGTATGTGCACCATAGGATGTTGTAGTATACTAGAACCCAACAGTGGTATCAGAGCCATGAGTTGTTTTTTGTTATATTGATGCAAATGTTTTATTTTCAAACTAGGAAAAAAAAAAGAAAAAAAAAACATGACGTTTGTCAAATTTTAAGATAATTACTTGTTTTTGTGAAAAACTAATTATTTGTAAAATTCGAATCATTTGCTATATGAGTTGAATTAGGTCAAATGTAGTAAAAGATAAAATGATATGATTATTTTATTAGTTTCAAAAGTTTGATCTAAAGAGTTTTTTAAAACCTCCATAAGTTATGGATATGAAAATGTTTTAAAAAAAAATTGATTCAAAATTTTTATGGAGTTACAAAACTTGGTCTTAATGTTTTAATAAATTCCATAACTTGTTCTTAAGTTATGGAACATGAAAAGTTTCATCATAAAACAAAACATTAAACTCCATAAGTTATGGAATCCAAAAGTTATTTTTTTTTTTGTGTTTCCTTGATTTATGAGTTAGTTTAGATTAATGGGAAAAAATTTGTGTTTTAGTTGTTTTCAATCCTAATTAATCTAGAGGTAGTTCATAAAATGTGTTTTTGTAACTTGTCCTCAACTTACATAAAAGGTCACATTTATGAATCTCAAAATTCATAAAAGTGTCATAGGTTACATAAAAAAAAATGAAGAGTCTTTTTCATTAAATAGTATTATGACTCCATAACTTGTCCTTAAGTTATGGATGTTTAAGAGTCACTTCTTTAAAAGTGTTATTAAAGAATAAGAGGTTACATAAAAAATGAAGAGTCTTCATTTTAATGACCCATTAAACTCATAAGTTATGAAATGAAATTTTTTTAATAGTTTCAAAAACTTGCCCTCATGTTTTGGAGTTTGTAAAGTTTTCCCATGAATACTTTAATTCCAAGTTAAGCCCTTAGAATTTTAAAAGTTAAAATTCAACCCTTATACTTTATAATATTATAAGTTAATAATATTTATATATATGTATAAGAGCAAGTCGTCTTACCATTAGTAGGCCTCATTCACGAAGCCGGTCTATAAGGGGGGTATAAGGTTACTGCCTATAAAATTGCAGTTTAATGGGTGTCCACTCTCACCCACCACTTCCTTGACCGATGGAGGGTCATTAGCCGAACGGGTAGGACAAGGACTATAATTCTCCCTTCATTAAAAGTATTAATGATAAATACTATGTAACTAAACATTTATAAATTCCCAATCTTAGTTACTTAGGAAAATGTGAATTTGGTGCTCACCCATGAAATTACACTTTGCACTTTCTTAAGTCAGTTAGTCGAGCGTGTGTGGTTAACCGGCACACTAGCTTGATTTAACAAGGTAGGCAAAGGGTAACTTAATGTTTATCATAGCATCGATGGAGCGTGTGTGGTTAACCGACACATCGATTGAGGGGTAAATATTAAGGGTACCAAGTATATTTGCATGGTTATTCACACCTTGTTTTGTGATCCTCGACATCCTAGTCACAAAACCTGAAGGGCAAACTCGAGATTGAAACATGCCGTTGAAAAGTTCAATGAATCTCAAAAGAACCCAGGAGTTTCAAAAGCAATTAAAACCTAATAATACATTTCGTTTATCTTGGTGGAAATTGGTGAATCGTCATTCACCTACCTTCAAATATTTTATAGCTCGGATTACGGCATCCCTCTTCCAAGTTATAAAATAGTTTGTAGGGTCCTAGCCTTAATATTTCATATTGGGTGTTATATTAAGGACTTTAGATCAACTATCTTGAATATCTCCCAAAAGATGTCTAGTTCAGACATCTATGATCCTCCCAAATCTCTTGGAACTTCACTTCCTCCACCTCCTCCTATTATTCTCCCTATCCCACAAGTTCATGGTCACTCTAGCCCTATTGGCAAGCAAAGTCTATGTGTAATTGCATCTTGGAGATAAAGTCACATATTGACAAGTCGGGAGAGTTGGGTGTCAAAGTCTTGAGAAAGTTGGATGTCCAATCACTTTCTATGTCACATAGTGAGTTCCTTTGGGACACCTATGAAACAGACTATGAAAAGAACCTTAATGATCTTATCTATTTGCTAAGATCAACTTCCCAAAACTTTATGGACATTGACAATGATGACACTGCAAATCCAGAAAAAGCATTCTCTTCCCAATGGAAAGGGATCGGCAGTTGACCAAATGGTAAAGATAAAGGCTAAGTCTGAGATAGTCCCACGTACCATTACCAAAGGGTCCATATGGTTATATTGCCAAAGTAAGGGACATTGGTTGCGAAGCAGCCTATTTACCTAAGGATGTTAAAGTCAATAAGTTTGACTCTACTTCAGGTAAAGTCCACTATCTGACTCTGTTAAGTTTCTATTATGAGATTCCTTTTACATGATGTGAATGGGTCACATGTTGATGTTTTAAGAATCAAAGAAAAGTGAAGAAACTTAAAAGAAGAGTATGTTGAATCTGACTGCGAAGATGGATTTCTATCGCTTGGTTGAAGATCAGATTCTTGAGCTACTCCTTAGGAGTTATAATAGATTGCTAGGAAACATGTAATAGCATAGTTTTCATTTTATGTTGCATTGTAAGGTAAAGTTTTTTCCGCATTTTAAAATAAATAAAAGTTTGTTTTACTTTATTTTTATCTCCTTACAATGGCATTCAAGAAAACTTGATGTTTGTATGTTTATAGCAATATTGGAAATAGGAATTTGATTCTTTCATTTGTGGTAGTGTCAACATTTACTAAATAAGGAAAGATTCTCATCATCCAAGTTTCAATTGGACCGAAACTTGGTATCATACAAGGCGTTTAGTGTGATGTATGAGAATTCTCAACTTTGGAAAATTAAGACTAGTTCTGTGTTCACATGTATATGTGACTCAAGAGAAGGACTAAGGGATCAAGTACACATTCTTGTGTACTAGCCAAAGTTCACCACAAAAAATGGATAAGACTATTCGTTATGATTTACTAAGGTTTAGTAAATATTATTATACTTACAAGCTTAAGTATAATTCTGAAACATTGGAAAAGTTTCAATGTATGATAGAACGAATAAGAAGAATCAAATTAGGCAGAAGGATAAAAGTTTCTCAAATCTGAAAAGATGGGAGAGTATTTTAGTATCATGTTTTAAGACCATCTTAATGATTTTGAGACCTTATCACAATTCATCCTCTATGTGCATTCTGATAGTTAAGAAGAGGAGTTATGAATTGTTGAAGTGGTTAAATCAAGAAGATGATTCATACTTTATTAAAAAAACAATTCTTAGAGTTATACTCTAAGATTGTAACTTGAGTGACATGTCTTAAAGAAGTTTTAAAACACTTGTAAAATATAAGAGTAAAAGTTTTCTACTCTTGTACATTTGAAATTGGTAAGTTGTGATGTTTTGGATAAAAGAAAGACCAACTAAGCCAATTGTGTTTGTCTTGATTAGAATCCACACTATCTCTTGAATATTTGGCATGAAAGTCTTATAAGTCAAGGAGACAGTAGGAGTGTAAAAGGATCTTGAAAGGGTTTCAAGAAGTAATCAAGAAGAAAAACCTGTATTTCAAGGAGACAATGGCAGGCCCTTGTGCTGCCAGGTGGCAAAAAGTTTATATTGCACAAGTTCAATCCATATGAGTTTGGATTTGTCACTAACCTAGTCTTGTGATTATGGTTTTGACAAATTCACATGGATAAGAACCCATATACCCTCAAATCTAAGGGTCATAAGGTTTCTCTCTGATTCATAAAAATGATGGTGAGGAAACACTTCCACCAAGTAGATTTTAAGTAGATAGCAATCTTTGCATTCTCAAAGTCGTTAGTGGAGCCTACGTGGTTAACCGGCACACTAACATGGACTTATGAAGAAAAGGTCTAAACAATTGAGACTATGATTACGAAATCCCTTTTCATAGTTCTGAAATTGTTTAGACACACCTGTGAACTATCTAAGGAGAGGTGTATGATTTTGATAAAGTCTTATCAAAGCAATCTAGTATCAGATATCTGAACTTTGGTAAGAAAGTCAATAAATTATTGATTTATAGAAGTCCAGTAATTTCTGGATATATGTCAAGGCTAGTGGGAGTATAAGTGTTATGCTGATAATCATCATGTTAGTGGGAGCATGATAATTATGATAAGTATTTCAAGACAACAATGTTAATTATAGAAAACAAAAATTTCAATTCTTGAGGTTGCAGGGGTTGAAAAAGTTGTGTTGCTATAATTAAGGGAGAGGAAGTTATACTTCATTTCAATTCTATAAGGCATAGATTGATATTTTAATCATCTTTAGTCAAGAATATATATGAATTTTATGTTGGTTTGGTTCAACTTAAGAAAATTCATATATATTGCGTTCTTAAAATTCGATTATGATTACGGCATCCCTCTTCATAGTCAAACTTTTGAGAACATGGCAAACATTAAGAAGGGAAAAGTCTAGAACTGGATATGATTAAAATGATTAAGCAATTGTGGAGAACAATCTATGGTTTACCAAAGATTGGTTGCTTAGGGACAGTTGGAAGTATAGTGTTAATTTTGGAAGGACCATGTTGACATATTCTGAAAAGAGGCAACTCTTGTTTAGAAGTGATAGTCAAAATGGGAATATGGGAAGGTGGAAGTTGTTCAATAAATCTGTGTAAGATTAGGAAACTTAATGCAAGAAGGATGTTTCCATGGAGCTGATCTCCATTGGAATGCCCTGTAATGTTTGTTATCAAGTATTTGTGATTTTGTGCATAATCATTACAAGAGGATCAATGCATATAAGTTTAGAATCTAACAGATTTCGGTAAATTACATGAATTTGGAATTCTTGCATTTGCGAAAGGGATTTTGGACTGTGAAATGAGAATCATTGGAGTTATGTTCAATCGATCTATTTCACAAAGTAAAGATCATAGACAAACATAGTGTGCATACTTGGTGTATGGCATGACTAGTGTTTAGAAAACATAGTGTACATGCTTGGAGCATGGGACAACAGTTGTTTTAATTCAAGAAAAAAGTTGATAGCTGAAACAGTATGCAGTGAATAATGTGTAATCATATGGTGATAAATAAAAGGTGTTTTATTTATATTCATAAGTTCTGAGACCATATTGGATTCAATTATTCTTGTGTTTCATTTTGCATGTTTTGACTTCCCAAATGACTAAGTTATTCAAATCATCCACAATCGGTCATATGTTGGAAGTAGATATGAATCAAGACTGTCATGGGTTGGGCTTGTAGAGGTCTAAGATGTTGGACAAGGTGGTGCTACAACACTCATGAGTGCTCATAAGTTTTAAGTATTGGATTCAACCCGCGCTCATTGGAATCACTTCATGGATTTTATCACGAGTGATCATGAGGCGATAATATCTTATATTCTTCAAACCTAGAGATATGAGTTGTTACTATGAGGTGGTTATACATTGATTGCATGAAAACGCATTTGTAACTCGATGTTATAAAACTTGCCTTTGTGTATGATTCAAAAAGTAGTAGAACAAGCCATATGAGTCGAAGTTTATCCATTCCTTCTACCTTAGGGATAAAAGCGATAACTGTGGGCCCCTTGATGATTTAATGATGATACATGTGAGTGCTTGGCCAAGCCAGGACTGATTTGATTTGTTCAATCAGTCAGTCGTCATAAATCGGAAATCGAGAAACAACAAATGGACAGAGAGAATAATTAATACTCCATGTCTCAGTCCATATGATATCTAGAATGGAGGAATTATATGATCCCTTATCTAATGGGCAAGTCATTGACAAAGGTCAGAGTTCATCGACAAGGTCAAAGTTCGACAACAACTTTTGAGAGCTACGATTGCCAGTTAGGTTTGAAGTCATACGCAATAATAGTTTTAGACTTATCCAAGTGGGAGACTGTTGGATTAGTGTCTAAGTCCATAACTATAATTGGTAAGACTTGACCTGACTCGGCATGGTCCATTTGGGTTCCATGGCATCGAAACATTTGGATAGACTGTTTGTGAGAAGAGGACATTTGTTACATATTAATATATTATAAGTTCTAATATATTAATATAAATTTATGTTATTTAATTAGTATTGATCAAGAATAAATTTGGACTTAATTTATTGATCAAAAGAGACTAATTAAATATATAGGTATTGATTGTGTAAATCATTCATTCTTATATATGTGGGCTTATGATCCAAGATTCCTTATGTTGGGTTTAACCCATGTGGTGGTCCATGGATACTTCATGGAGGTTAAAACCCATGGAGCATAAGGAATGGGTAAATTCATGGGTTACATGGTGTAACCCTAATGTACACACTATATAAGGACCCATTTAGCTCAAGAAATTAACACAAGTAATACACATATGAGGGCTAGTCAGTTTGAGCTTGGAGTGTCTTCTTCTCATGGTTATTCCAAGTGTTCATGATGTTGTGTGAACCATTTGAGGTGTCACACTTGGGGCACTAGGCTCTCAAGCTTCATGGAGTCAAGCAACAACAACAAGGTATGTATTCTATTTATTTTATTACCCAAGTATATGATATTTGTATGCTAGTATAGGGTAAGATCTTGGAAACTTCATATTTGCATGTATAATAGAGAAAACATAGATCCAAGGTATTTAGGGTTGTATGTGCACCATAGGATGTTGTAGTATACTAAAACCTAACACTTGAACCGGATGACACCCTTCCAAGGTGACACCTTCAGGAGGACCATATCTTTTACCTGAAACTCCAGGTCCGATCGACGTCTGTCGGCGTAACTCTTCTGCCGACTCTGGGCCATCTAGAGTCTACTACGGCCCTGTTGGATCTTCTATGTCATCTTGAGTACCACTTTGGTACTCCCCATGACCCTCTGTCCAACCTCACCCCAACATATCGAGGTTCTGCACTTCCTCCCATAAAGCATCTCGAAGGGAGGATGGTCGATGCAGGCGTGATAGCTATTAATGTAGGAAAATTATGCCAAGGAATGGTAGATATCCTAGCTACCACCGAAGTCTAGAACACACGCCCGTAGCATATCCTCCAAGGTCTGGATGGTTTGCTCACTTTTACCATCCGTCTGTGGGTAAAAATCCATGCTAAAGTGCAGACGAGTTCCCAACTCGTCATGAAATCACTTCCAGAATCTGGAAGTGAACTGTACATCTCGGTCATAAATCACGGAATCTGGTACCCTGTGTTGAGCTACTGCCTCTCCGATGTAGATGTCAGCCAACTTCTTGGCTGAAATGCCTACCTGAATCTGAATGAAATGGGCACTCTTGGTCAAACGATCCACGATGACGTAAATCGAATCCACTCACCGTGCAGTCCTAGGAAGCTTCGTGATGAAATCCATAGTAATATCCTCCCATTTCCACATTGGGATATCCAACAGTTGTGGCTTGTCGTGAGGTCTCTGGTGCTCGGCCTTAACCTTCCTATAGGTCAAGGACCTCTCGACATATTAGGCTACATCCTGTTTCATGCAGGACCACCAGTAATCAGGACGACGATCCCTATACGTCTTCATCGCCCCGGGATGGATGGAAAATATGGATTTGTGTGTCTCCTCGATCAGGACTTGGCGTACACCACCCGAGTACAAAACCCATACCCTACAATGGAGTGTCAATAAACCGAGGCTATCATAGTCAAAAGAGGAAGTCTGACCCACGATACACTCACTCTTCCTGTTTTCATCCTTCATAGCCTCCTGCTCGGCCTCCCGTATCTGCTCCAAAAGCGGAGTCACTACTATCATCCTCAGGCAGATGTCTCTGATCAGGGCTGAGAATTCCTTTCAGCTAAGTGCATCGGCTACAATGTTGGCCTTCCCCGGGTGGTAGAAGATCTCACAATTGTAATCCTTCACGGTGTCCAACCAACGCCGCTGTCTCATGTTTAGATTTGGCTGGTCTGTCAGATACCTCAGGCGCTTGTGGTCCGTGTAAATGGTGTAACGGACCCCATAGAGGTAGTGTCACCAAATCTTGAGGGCAAAAAAAACTGCCCCTAACTTCAGATCATACGTTGAGTAGTTCTCCTCTTGAGGCTTCAGCTACCTTGAGGCATATGTGATAACGTTCCCCCTCTGCATCAACACCGCGCCCAAACCTGAGATGGACGCATCACAGTATACTACAAAATCCTCAACAGCCTCTGGCAGAGCTAAGATCAGCGCCTCACACAACCTCTGCCTCAAAGTCTTTAACGCTGCCTGTTTCTTAGGCTCCCAGCGAAATACAACAACCTTCTTCATTAGCCAGGTCAGGGGTACCGCTATCTTGAAGAAATCCTGAATGAATCTCCGATAGTAGCCTTCTAAACCAAGGAAACTCCGAATATCAGATCGAGACTTTGGAACCTCCCATCTCATCACGGCCTCCACCTTGGCCACGTCGACCAGAATACCATCCTGGTTGACAAGGCGCCCTAAGAAATGCACCTCGCGCAACCAGAACTCACACTTGGAGAACTTAGCGTACAAGCTCTTCTTTATCAGGGTATCCAACACCTCTCGCAAGTGCTCCTCATGCTACTCATGCGTTTTGGAGTAAACCAAGATGTCATCAATGAAAACTATCATACACCGATCCAACATTGGCCTACATACACGGTTCATGATATCCAAGAACGTGCAACAGGAGCGTTGGTGAGCCCAAACGACATCACCATGAACTCGTAATGATCGTAGCGAGTCCGAAAGGCTATCTTCTGCACATCACCCTCTTCGAATCTCATCTGGTGGTACCATGAACACAAATCGATCTTGGAAAACCAAGATGCACGATGTAGCTGGTCGAAGAGGTCATCAATCCTCGGGAGTGGGTAACGGTTCTTCACCCTTACCTTATTTAACTCTCGGTAGTCTATACACATTCGGTGGGATCCGTCCTTCTTCTTCACAAATAGAACCAGGGCTCCCTAGGGTGAACTGCTCGGTCTAATGAATCCCTTATCTAACAGCTCTTGTAGCTATGTAGATAACTGTTGCATCTCGGGAGGAGCGAACCGATAAGGGGCCTTGGCTATCGGAGCCGTGCTCATAGTTAGGTCAATCCTAAACTCCACCTGCCTCTCTGGAGGTACCCCAGGCAAATTCTCTTAGAATACGTCTGCATACTCTCTCACAACTGGCACATAATCTAATGTCGCCTTACCCTTCTCTCGGGTATTCATAACTTAGGCGACAAACCCTGTACATCCCTACTGAAGGCAGCATTTGGCTCTTGCTTCAGAACAAATGACCGGTAAACGTAACGGTCTCTCACCCTAAATCCCCAACTCCCCCCGACTTGGGGTCCTGACCTGAACCAACTGCTACTCACTGGCGATCACCACCCCATTAGGGCTCAACCAATCCATGCCTATAATGGACTTGTTCCTATACAAAGGAATGGGAACCAAATCCATGAGGTAACGCTCATCATACATCCTCAAGACACAATCTTTGTAAACCTATGATGCCCAGACGGATCGCTCGTCCGTAATCTCAACCTCTAGAGGACAATCCAACACGCCTGAAGACTCAGCAAACCTCTTGCTGAGTATAAGAGATATGAATGATCGGGTAGCCACCGAATCAAATAATAGCTATATGGGGATGACGTTCACATGGAACGATCCTAAACGAAACACATAGAATATAAATATCAAAACTAACGTGTAATAAGAGTTAGGGAGAAGAAACATACACGTTACCACATCCGGTGTAGCATGCGCCTCCTCGGCGGTCATCTGGAAGGCTCGGCTCCTCACAACTAGAGCATCCGTCTTGCCCTGTCGGCCATCTGTGATTTGCAGGGTCGCAACTAGAGCTACCACTGGTGCTACTAATACCAATCTCGGGCAGTTGGCCATTTTATGGCCGTTCTGATTGCAATGAAAGCAAATCGAGTCTGATGTATAAAGGGTGGGGGTACGAACAGTACAATCCCTGTCAAAGTGCCCAAGCTTGCCATACTTATAGTAGCCTGATTCCCCTAATTTGAAAACTCCCTCATGCGTCTTGCCGTATTTCCCACAGCAGCTTCGGCCATGCTAGCCCTTCGACCTAGAGTCGAATCCCTTGGGTTTCTTCCCAAAAACCCCAGTTGTCTGCCTAGCCTCCACATTCCTCTTCCTGATGTGCTTTATATCAATCTCCCTCTCCATCGCCCTCGCTATCCTGTCATCCAAAGTTTGGATGCCGAGTAGCTGACGTATTAATGTCAGCTCTCAACATGTCATAGTATCGGGTTTTCTTCATCTCCTCACCACCAGTGTACTGACGCACTAATAAAGCCCTCTCCCTGAACTTGGCGCTGATCTCCGCCATTGACTCAGTTGTTTGTCTCATATCCAAGAACCTGGCTAGCTGTTGAGTCTCCACAGTAGGGATAAACTCGGCTCGAAACCTGGACACAAAGTCAGCCCAGGTCATAGCCTCAATAGTTGGGGCTCCCAATGTATCACTAAATGCCTCCCACCAGTCTCTAGCCCTCTCTCTCAAACATCCCATAGCAAACCTGGCCTTCGGCCCCTCAGGGTAGAAGCTCGTCAATTGCGCAGACTCAATGCCCGGGATCCATCATCTCACCATAATGGGTTCTTCACCCCGCTGAAGTCTAGTGCCCCACATCACCTGAAATCCTTAAAAGAGAGTGTACGTGTCCCTGACTGGCTAGATGCCATGTCACTCCTGAATACCTGAGTCAATCCTCCATCAACTCAATGATCCCTTCCTTAATCGACCCAAAAATCACTAGGGTCATCAACTGGCTCGGAACTTGTAACGCCCCGAACCTAGCAGATATATTTTGAAACCCACCTTCTTTTGATTATTGTCTTTTATAGCCCTCGGAGAAGTTATGCTGATTCCCGGGGAGTTTAGGGGCTAAAGTTGAAAGTTTGGGCCAAAGAGGGGTATGCTAAGCTTACGTAAGAGTACGCTGGGCGTACTAGGTGCGCTCTAGTACACTGGGCGTAAGCCTATGTATGTTGGGCGTACTCACATCAGCTAAAAACCCTAATGTTCGGGGTAGAGACTATATAAACACCCTTATGTGTCATTCTTTACCCTCACCTCAGCCTCCATACCTTAGAGAACGCCCCAAACCCCTAGATGGTGTGTGAAGAGTGAGTTAGTGTGCATTTTGAGCTTTGGAGAGTGGAGTTATTGCACCAAGAAGCTAGAGGACGAATGTAACGCCTTGGATCTGAAGTTCGGGTACACCATTAGAGCTCCAGCAGGTAAAAAGATTGAATCTTTATGCTTATTTACCTTAGATCTAGAAATTTTAGCTTTTTGAGGGTCTTTTGGTACCTAGATTTCCCAAGTTGATGTATGGGAAGCTATAGACGAAATAAGTTGTCCTTTCAGACGTTTTGAGAGGCCTTAAGTGATAAAAATCGGTTCTTGTTAGCTAAACTTGGTCCATGCATGTGATAAGAAGGTCTTAATTGGTTATGACTATGAGTTAAGGACTTTTTGGACGTCTAAAGTGATAAACTCCGATACTTTATGATTCTATGGCATATTTGGTAGATGGATCTGGTATATGGGTTCAAGAGCTCAACCCATTAAGCACTTATTAAGACTTTGGTAAATCCCCGCGTACGCCCCGCGTAAGATCTGTACACCCAGCGTACGTGGTCAGCGGTCCCGATGATGGTCAATGAAGAACTACGCTACGCCCAGCGTAACTGGGAGGTACGCCCCACGTACGCTCCCTGTTGGACTTTTAGCTTGTGGGCTTTATGCTTTGGGCCGGTTATGGGTCAATTGGATTAATCCCTTAATGGGCTATGGACTTAATGTTGTTTGGGTCAGGTTGGACTCGTAGGTCTCATGTAGGCACAATAGCCTGATGGGCCAAATATAATAAATTGGGCCAATAATAGATTTGGGTCTCGTTGATTAATTCATATTCTTTATCTCTCAGTCGAGGGTGTTGGGCGTAGCAGTTGAAGACTCTCAGTTCAGTTCTGCACTATCGCTAGGTTAGTTATCCTCACTATATAAACAGGGTCTAAGGCACCAAGGCTGGCCGTTATGGATTATATTCGGACTATCGCATGATATGCTTACTGATTTACATCCTGGTAGTTGGGATGGTAATATGCTATGCTTAATGATCCTGTTAGGTCGGTATCCTGTTTACAGGATGTTGCTATGGTTAGAGATTTGCTAGATTGATTTGACTGTTATATGCATGATATTGTTTGTATGTTTTCCATGTGCACATGATTGTTTGTTTAGGGGTTGGGTTGAGAAGGTGTCCTGCTTTGTGCGATTCAGGCCAACATACCCGGGGTGGTCTGGATAGGCTGTAGGCCCGTAGGAGGCGGTCCAGTCATGCCGAAGGCCCGACGAGCAGTCCGGATAGGCTGTAGGTCCGTAGGAGGCGGTCCAGTCATGCCGAATGCTCAGGAGTGGTACATATAGGTTGTAGTCCCGTAGGAGGCGGTCCAGTCATGCTGAAGGCTCATTATGCATGCTGTTTGTTATTATTTATTATTGGATGCTAGAGGTTGGTATTTTGGGGGTAACTCACTAAGCCTTCGAGCTTATATTTTATCGTTTATTGTTTCAGGTACATCAGTTGACCATGGAATGGTGAACGCGTGACGTACACATCCCCGTTTTTATGATTTTGGATTCTGGGAACTCTGATATGAAAACATTTTGAAAGCAATTAGAACTTGTTGATGTTTGAATAACTTTTATTTGTGTAAAACTGGTTTCTAGAAAGTTTAAATTTCTTTAGAATTTTTGGGTTGTTACAAGTTGGTATCAGAGCCTTGGTTTGAGTGAATTGGAGGAACATTCGTGTGAATCCAGTCTCAAATCATGGAAACATTTAAAAAAAAAACAGTTTTCAAAATAAAATTTTAATTTAAACGAAGGGGATGAGGTGTGTACCGTCAGCCGGAGCCAGTAAGTAGACCCCAAAATACCATACTGTTATTTGATGTTATGATGTGTTAGAACCGCATGCTAGAGATAGGCTAGGGATCTTCAGGAATTGCATGATAGAATTACCTGATTATATGATGCCTGCTAGCCTAGGGTTTTCCTTATATGAAATTGACATCATTACGATAGTCGCTCAATGTATGCATCATGGTCGTACATAATTAAGATCTTATAGCCTGAGAATGTTTGATTTGACCTTATGTTCTGTTCTTGTTTGATTGGGAGCTTAGGGTAGGATTAGATATTCGAAAGTCTATGGGGTCCAGCATTATGTATGGCTAGCATACACTAGTGCTGCAGGGTTGGTGGAAGTTTCATGGATGGGTGGGTTGTATGAGGTCGGGAGGCCAGTTATGAGATATTTAGGTTTTCTTTAAGAGTGAGGATCGAGCGTTTGACAGATTCTGTATACAGTTAGGGTGTTGTGGTGATACTTGAGACAAATATGGGTAGGTGTGGAAGGTAGTATGGGCCCGTACTATTGAAAGCACAGGACCCATATGCGTAGCAAGGAAGTCACAACCCCTAGGGTTGGTTGGGAGTTGGTTCCCTGTTAGCATATGGGTTATTCGATGGTGATGGATGAGTTGGATGCCAGGATTCGAGAGATCATGCATGATAAGGTTGCCACTCTGTTTCGGGCACAGTTACCAGCGATGTTCGGGTCTATAAGACTGCCATGGTGGAGTACTTTGACGAGCGTTATGCGACTTTGGCTGAGACGGCCGATGCTGGAGATACGTCGGCTGTAATAGCAGCAGGAGGAGGAGCTGTTTGAGCCTTTCAGTATCGGGACTTCGACAATACGAAGCCCCTGACTTTTGATGGGATTCAGGACCCGATTATTGCTATGAGATGGTTGTCTGACGTGCAGGGATGTTTCATCACGTGTTCGTGCCCTGATGATCAGAGGGTAAGGTGTGCTCTGAACCTATTGCGGTCTGGGGCAAAGGATTGGTGGAGATTGGTTACTGGATCATACACTAAGGAGCAGCGAGCTGCAATTTCTTGAGATCAGTTTAGAGACATGTTCAGTACCCGTTATGTTCTGCGGGTGGAGAGGGAGAGACTGGCGCAGGAGTTCTCAGACCTGTGGCAGGATAAGGAGTCGGTGGCAGAGATTACGAGACTATTTACTGAGAGGGCGATGTTTTACACGGAGTTTGCGCCAGAGCAGGCACAGATGACTCGTTATCTGGGTATGCTCAAGACGAATATCAGAAAATTTGTCGCGACGAAGAGGTGTTGTACATTATTGGAGCTCCAGTAGGCCCGCACTTATGGGAAGTGTGGGAAGGGTCATTCGGGGGTATGTCGACTGAGTACTGGATGCCACAAATGTGGCAAGGAGGGACATTACGCACGGGAGTGTCGCCAACCCGCCTCTACTACTGATATGAGGATTTGCTATCATTGTCATCAGGTGGGTCATGTGAAGACCCAATGTCCACAGTTAGCTATCAGACCGGTGTGGGCTCCAGCGCCGACTACTTTGAGGATCACGGATGGGAAATAGGGTGGTGCAGAGCCTCCGAAGACTCGGGGTCGTGCTTTTCAGCTCACTGCCGAGGAGGCCAGAGCAGCACCATATGTGGTGGCCGATATGTTTCTATACTATTTCTTGCTTAATATATATGACTGTTTATTCTAAATTATTGTGTGTACCTGTATTAGGTACGTTTTTAGTGAATTCCTTGCCTGCCTTGGTATTGTTCGACTCGGGTGCGAGTCGGTCGTTCATTTCCTCGACTCTCGGTAGCAGACTCGGTCTGCCTTTAGGAGAGCTCGAGTGTTCGTTATTAGTCTCTATTGCCAGCGAGGTTGGGGTTTCTACTTCTTCAGTTTTTTAGGATTACACATTGGAGATATTTGGGATACCTTTTTCGATTGACCTGATTCCCATTCCCATTAGGGATGTCTGCGTGATTGTGGGGATGGACTGGCTGAGTCGGTCAGTGCCATGATCGACTGCGAAGTTCAGCGGGTTTTAGCTCGAACCTCTAGTGGGGGAGAACTGGTGGTTTATGGTGAGGGCACCATATCGGGTTTCGGATTTTGTTCTGCTGCGAAGGCTCGACAGTATATTCAGAACGGGTGTGCGGGTTATCTTGCGTACGTGGAGGATACGCGGGTTAGCAGCCCTTCTTCAGTTTCAGATGTCCGTGTAGTCAGGGATTTCGCCGATGTGTTTCCGGAGGAGTTACCCGGAATACCTCCAGAGAGGCAGGTCGAGTTTAGGATCGACCTTGTGCCAGGTGCGGCCCCTGTAGCTAAGGCCTCGTACCGACTTGCACCACCAGAGATGCAGGAGCTGTCGTCACAGCTGCAGGAGCTGCTAGGGAAGTAGTTCATTCGTCCGAGCAGTTCTCCATGGGGAGCCTGAATACTCTTCGTAAAGAAGAAGGATGGATCTCATCGGATGTGCATAGATTATAGGGAGTTGAACAAGTTAACGGTGAAGAACCGTTACCCGCTCCCAAGGATAGACGGCCTGTTTGATCAATTGCAGGGGGGCATCTTGGTTTTCCAAGACTGATTTGAGGTCCGGGTACCACAAGGTCAGAGTAAGGGAGGAGGATGTGGAGAAGAAGGCGTTCAGAACTAGGCATGGGCATTACAAGTTTGCGGTGATGCCATTTGGACTCACCAATGCGCCGACAATTTTCATGGACCTGATGAATCGGGTCTGTAGACCAATGCTTGATCGCTCGGTCATAGTGTTCATTGACGATATCTTGGTATATTCCAAGAACCGGGAGCAACACGAGGAGCATCTACGAGAATTATTAAGGGTTTTGAGGGGGGAACGGCTTTATGCTAAGTTCTCAAAGTGCGAGTTTCGGTTATGAGAGGTGTAGTTCCTAGGACATCTCGTTAACCATGATGGGATTTTGGTTGATTCGGCCAAGATCGAGGACGTTATGCAGTGGGAGGTCCCGAGGTCCCCCTTTGACATTAGGAGCTTTTTGGGTTTGGCAGGGTATTACCGGAGATTCATTCAGGACTTCTCCAAGATTGCAGTACCCCTCACTCGTTTGACAAGGAAGGGGGTGGATTTCTGATGGGGCACTGAGCAACAAAAGGCATTTGAGACTCTCAGGAAACGGTTGTGTGAAGCTCCAGTCTTGACCCTCCCTGAAGGGGTGGAGGATTTTGTGGTGTACTGTGATGCATCCATCACAGGGTTGGGAGCAGTTCTTATGCAGATGGGTAGGGTTATCGCCTATGCATCGCAACAGCTGAATTTGCATGAGTCGAGATACCCCACTCATGACCTGGAATTAGGAGCGGTGGTATTCGCTCTCAAGATTTGGAGACACTACCTCTATGGGTTCCGCTGTACCATCTACACAGACCACAAGAGCTTGAGGTATATTATGGATCAGCCGAACCTGAATATGCGGCAGCGCAGGTGGCTGGATGTAGTCAAGGATTACGACTGTGATATCCTTTACCATCCTATTAAAGAGAATATGGTTGCAGACGCCTTAAGCAGCAAGGCGGCCGGACCATCTGTCCCAGTATCGTGCATGAGGATATCAGTGGATTCCACACTCATGAGATTGCTCCAAGGAGCACAGTCGGAGGGTATGTGTAGAGAGAACTGGAAACTAGAAAGGATAAAGGGTGAAAACACCCGGTTTGAGCAGGATAGTCGGGGATTGATGACCTGTTATGGCCGGGTATGGGTTCCGATGACTGGTGGAGTCAGACAGAATATATTGGAGGAGGCTCATAAGTCTCGGTTCTCCATTCACCCGGGGGCAACCAAGATGTACCGGGATTTATGTTTGATCTATTGGTGGCCGTGCATGAAGCGAGAAACCGCTGAGTACGTAGAGATATGCCTGACTTGTAGGATGGTCAAGGCTAAGCATCAGAGGCCACACGGGAAGTTGCAGCCTCTTGAGGTTCCTATGTGGAAATGGGAGCAGATCGCGATGGATTTCATCACCAAGCTGCCGAGGACGACAAGGGGTTTCGACACTATATGGGTCATCGTAGGCCGATTGACCAAGAGTGCTCACTTTCTCGCCATTCGGGAGGGATCCTCAGCAGAGAAGTTAGCCGAGATATACATCTGCGAGATTGTCGCGCGGCATGGAGTTCCAGTCTCTATTGTCTTAGATCTTGATGTTTGCTTCACCTCTCGATTTTGGCAGAAATTCCATGAGGAACTCGGCACATGACTGCATCTCAGCACATCTTATCATCCGCAGACAGATGGCCAGAGTGAGTGGACCATACCGACACTTGAGGACATGCTAAGGGACTGTGTTATTGATTTTGGTGGGAGTTGGGACTCCTACCTACCTCTCACAGAATTCTCATACAATAACAACTTTCATTCCAGTATCGGTGCCCCACCTTATGAGCTCTTGCATGGAAGGAGATGTTGCACCCTGGTATGTTGGGGTGAAGTGGGTCAGAAGGTTATGGGTCGAACTGAGGTAGTTCTGCAAACTACCGAGAGGATTCAGCAGATCAGAAAGAGACTTCAGACTGCTCATAGTCGGCAAAAGAGTTACGCGGACCGACGCCGATCAAAGCTGGACTTCCACGTTGTAGACATGGTGCTCCTGAAGGTCTCACCCTAGAAGTGTGTGATCCGTTTCAAGAAGAGGGGAAAACTTGGTCCCCGGTTTATTGGACCCTTTCGAGTGATAGCCATAGTGGGCAAGGTAGCTTATAGGCTGGTCCTTCCGAAAGAGCTCAGTCAGATACACAACACTTTTCACATTTCCCAGTTGCGAAAGTGTATTTTGCATCAGGATGCAATGGTATCTGCAGATGATGTTCAGGTTGACGAGCACCAGAACTACATGGAGCAGCCAGTTGCTATTTTGGAAAGGAAAATGAAAATTTTACGTAGCAAGGAAATATCGTTGGTCAAGGTGCAATGGCGGCACCGTAACGGATCCGAGTGGGCTTGGGAGCCAGAGTTCGAAATGAGGGAGCACTACCCAGATCTTTTCGCAGCAACCGACTTCGGGGACAAAGTCTAGATCAAGTGGGGGAGAGTTCTAACGCCCCGAACCTAGCAGGTATATTTCAAAACCCGCCTTCTTTTGATTATTGCCTTTTATAGCCCTCAAAGAAGTTATGTTGAGTCCCGGGGAGTTTAGGGGCTAAAGTTTAAACTTTGGGCCAAAGAGGGGTATGCTAAGCATACATAAGAGTACGCTAGGCATATTAGGCACGCCCTAGTACGCTGGGCGTAAGCCTATGTACGCTGGGCATACTCGCGTCAGCTAAAAACCCTAATGTTCGGGGTAGAGACTATATAAACACCCTTATGGTTCATTCTTTACCCTCACCTCAACCTCCATACCTCAGAGAACGCCCCAAAACCCTAGATGGTGTGTGAAGAGTGAGTTAGTGTGCATCTTGAGCTTTGGAGAGTGGAGTTATTACACCAAGAAGCTAGAGGAGGAAAGCAAGGCCATGGATCAGAAGTTGGGTTACACCATTAGAGCTCAAGCAGGAAAAACGATTGAACCTTTATGCTTATTTACCTTAGATCTAGACATTATAGCTTTTTGAGGGTCTTTTGGTCACTAGATTTCCCAAGTTGATGCATGGGGAGTTATAGATGAAATAAGTTGTCCTTTCAGACTTTTTGAGAGGCCTTGAGTGATAAAAATCAGTTCTTGTTAGCTAAACTTGATCCATGCATGTGATAAGAAGGTCTTAATGGGTTAAGAATATGAGTTAATGACTTTTTGGACGTCCAAAGTGATAAAGTCCGAGACTTTATGATTCTATGGCATATTTGGTCGATGGATTTGGAATATGGGTTCAAGAGCTCAACCCATTAAGCACTTATTAAGACTTTGGTAAATCCCCGCATACGCCCCGCGTAAGATCTTTACGTCCATCGTACGTGGTCAGCGGTCCTGATGATGGTCAAAGAAGAACTATGCTACGCCCAACGTAACTGGGAGGTACGCCCCACGTACGCTCCCTGTTGGACTTTTAGATTGTGGGATTTATGCTGTGGGCCAGTTATGGGTCAATTGGATTAATCCCTTGATGGGCTATGGACTTAATGTTGTTTGGGTCATGTTGGACTCATAGGTCTCGTGTAGGCCCAATAGCGTGATGGGCCCAATTTAATAAATTGGGCCAATAATTGATTTGGGTCTCGTTGATTAACTCATATTCTTTATCTCTCAGTCGAGGGTGTTGGGCGTAGCAGTTGAAGACTCTCAGTTCATTTCTGCACTATCGCGAGGTGAGTTATCCTCACTATATCAACAGGATTTAGGGCACCAAGGCAGGCCCTTATGGATTATATTCGGATTATCGCATGATATGCTTACTGATTTACATCCTGGTAGTTGGGATGGTGATATGCTATGCTCAGTGATCCTGTTAGGTCGGTATCCTGTTTACAGGATGTTGCTATGGTTAGAGATCTGCTAGATTGATTTGACTGTTATATGCATGATATTGTTTGTATGTTGTCCATGTGCACATGATTGTTTGTTTGGGGGTTGGGTTGAGGTGGTGTCATGCTTTGTGCGGTTGAGGCCAACATACCCGGGGCGGCCCGGATAGGTTGTAGGCCCGTAGGAGGCGGTCCAGTCATGCCGAAGGCCCGACGAGCGGTCCGGATAGGCTGTAGGCCCGTAGGAGGCGGTCCAATCATGCCGAAGGCTCGGGAGCGGTCCAGATAGGTTGTAGGCCCGTAGGAGGCGGTCCAGTCATGCTGAAGGCTCATTATGCATGTTGTTTGTTATTATTTATTATTGGATGCTATAGGTTGGTATTTTGGGGGTAACTCACTAAGCCTTCGAGCTTACATTTTGTCGTTTATTGTTTCGGGTACATCAGTTGACCATGGAAAGGCGAAGGCGTCACGTACTCATCCCTGTTTTTATGATTTTGGATTCCGGTAACTCTAATATGAAAACATTGTGAAAGCAATTAGAACTTGTTGATGTTTGAATAACTTTTATTTTTGTAAAACTGGTTTTTGGAAATTTTAAATTTCTTCAGAATATTTGGGTTGTTACAGAACCCGTGCCCAAATCTGACCGAGACCCTGAACCTCTTGCTCCATTACGTGTCACCACCATTCTGAAGCAAAACATATAATCGTCAATGTCATACATAAGATCGAGAGATCTCACACTCTGCCACTCATGGTTCCTTGCAGCTCCTCAAGAGTCAAGTTTTCATACTCTGCTTTCAGTAGTACGGGCCCATACTACCTTCCACATCTATCCATACCGTCCTTTTGGTTTGCCTTGGTTTCCCAAAGCCGCTTCCTATTCATGTATACCATTCTCAAACAGGTAATATCTGATACTAATCTTATCCTAGGCTTTCCCTAGGGTAATCTCCAACCCGCTCTCCGCCACCTGCTGCATTAGAAGTCCCTGCCATATCTACCTAACTAGCTTGCGAATACCATTACATATTACTAAGACCATATAATTCTTCGAATGAGAGGTCCTACCCTACAACAGTTGGACTCAGACAAGAGCTGCGAAATAGGGCTAGACCTAAACTTCTGAAATTATTTAGGCCTCGTAATATGTAACTTAACGTATTTGTTTACTAATTAATTAAAGGTAACTAGGAATCCTAAAAGCTCAAAGAAAACAACATTCGAGCATTGAGTAACCAAAACCAAGCGCATCCTAATCAGGTCATCATATCACTGACTAATCAGTACTAGCATGTAGTTCAACAAGCACATACATCAGACATATAAGGCATCTTCCTAGATCCTTAGCCCTAATCTAGCATGTAGTTCTCATAATCATATCATATATCATAGGAAACATGTATGGGTATTCTGGGGAAAACTTACTTGAGCTCCGCAGATTGCACGCATCACACTCCTTGTTCTTTCTCAAAACTCTTAATTTTAAATTTTAGAAAATTTATTTTCATTGTAAAAAATTATCAAACCCTCGATTTGACTCCAGACACCCCCGAAGGTGTGTCCAAATCCCTCAAACCAAGGCTCTAATACGAACTTGTAACATCCCAAAAATTAAGACCAAAAGTTTCATTTTTAATTTATAAAACAGATCACTGAAGACATCATCATGGTCATATCATATCATAAAAACCCATAAGTCATATAACTCAAAACATGTCATAGTATAATAATGTCAAAGTACAAAATCCCAAGAATCCCATAGTGCAGAATATCATGTGTGATGAGCTGCAATCATGCCGGCTCCTTTCCTTCCGAAGAAGAGGTACCAAAAACCAAAATTGGAAACCGTAAGCAAGGATCTTAGTGATTTCACCCATCATACCACATACGATACAATCACATACTGCCTTGGATATCTGGGTGCTGGCCTACCCCTTCTGTCTCTTTCAACCTGTAACTTCCTAGCATATCAAGGTGCTGGCCTACCCCTTCGGTCTCCTGCCATTGGTAACTGCCTAGCATATCTGGGTGTTGGCCTACCCCTTCAGTCTCTTTCAACCGGTAATGGGGACTATTTCATCCTGTACTATTAACACATATCATCCTAGTACATAAACACATAAGTCACATACAGTCTAACATATCTGGGTGCTGGCCTACCCTTTCGGTCCTTTTGACTGGTAACAGGGTTTATCCTACCCCTCCTATCATTATCAAATAATATCATAGCATACTAATACATAAAGCATAACAGATAGTGGCATACTAGACAATTATCACAAAGACAATGATCTCAACTATAATCAAGACCCACTTCTACTGGAAGGTAACTCACCTCGAATGTTGTAAAGTAGTTGAACGGTCCTCGGCTCCGAATCAATCCCACTCAAACTCCTACACATAAAATATTTCCTTTAATTACCCTTTTCGTACTCATGATCCCTTAACGATCAACTTTGGTCAAAGTCAAAGTCAAGGTCAACACCTTGGCCAAGGTCAAAATTCTGGGTTGACTTAACTCGCCGAGTTGACCCATCAACTCGCCGAGTTCCATAAACCATAAAACCCTGAAATCGCGATCCAACTAGTCGAGTTCTCCTTGAACATGCCGAGTTCATCCTTATAACAGAATCGAGACTTTACAATACAACTAGCTGAGTCCTTCCTTGAACTTGTCGAGTTCTTTAGTCTTCAAAACCCAAAAACCTTAGCCAACTCACTGAGTCATCTCCTAGACTCGCCTAGTTTGCTCAGTAAATAGAAAAGGTCGGGGGACCACAATCCAACTCGCCGAGTTGGATGAACAACTCGTCGAATACTCCTAGCCTAAATCCATTTAGTCACTTCCAATCGAGTTCAATGCTTCCAAACCATAGATCTGGTCTCCTAGGGCTGATATATCATGTAAAGTTGCTAACTTTACATCCATGCATGGTGTCATGAAGCTAAAAACACCAAATCTAAGCTTTATAAGGGGTCTATGGCATGGAGAAGGGCATATACTTGATAAAGCTGGCAAATTTAAGTCTCTTTAGGCCATGGACGTCTAGATCTGAAGTCATAACTTCAAGATATGCTCAAATCCAATAATGAACCCCAAAATAAGCTACTAAAGACCCTAAACTTCTCAAAGAAGATATGTATCAAATAAACAACCAACGTATTGACTTTATACCTTAATATGGTAGCCTCAACAGAGAAGTCCCTGGATCCAAAGCCTCTCCCTTGAACCAAGCACCTTCAACTTGAACTCCTTCAAAAAAAGCACCAAAGAAACACTCTCTTTATACTCACACACACTCCAAATGGTCTAAAATCACGAATTAGGGTTTTACTGGACTGAAGGTGCGATGAGGGAGGCCACAATGAAGCATTAAGGTCTTTAAATAGGGTGCAAAACCCTGAAAATTAGGGTTTCATTCTACTAGGCCTACTCGTCTAATTGAGGTTTCTCAACTCGTCGAGTAGACTTCTTAACCTGCGTCCCAATCTATCTCTACTCGATGAGTTTGGGGCCTCAAACTCGTCGAGTTTCTATACAAAAATGAATAAATTAAGAATTAAAAAGATACTAGGAATTGGGCGTTACACCCCCTTTGAAACAACAAGGAATGAACTCTTCTCCAGTTTTCGAGAGAATCTTTGAGATTTATGGGCTTCAAAAACCTGTTTAAAACTCACCAAATGTTCTTCCCTATTTTTGTAACATACCAAAATGTCATCAAGGTATACATCCATGAACTTGAAAAGATAGAATAGATTTGGCCATATTAACCTAAGTGCAAGAACCATACATTTCACATTCATTTCCAACAATTTCGTCAAAGACCAACTGTAACGAAAGAAACTCTCTTTTGATCGCAATAATGTAGCTACTCCAATCACATCGATACAAATGCTCCAATCGCAACGATGTGACCAGTCACTATGAAATTACATTCCTTCTGTTTACAGCGACTCAACTGATCCAATCACATCGATACAACTGACACAATTGAAATGATAGTGCCTTTCTTCTGATTGCGACGACTTCACGGTTCCATTCGTAACCTATTTGAAATGTTGTCGATTGGATTCCGATTGTTGCGATGTTTCCCTTTGTAACAAACCAGAAAAATGTTGGCTTCTCTTATACACCTATTGGCTTCTCTTCCATTCACACATGTTTCTCCCCAATCGTGCCTTCCATTTTTGGAACAACAACCACTTTCACATCTTCTCATGAACAAGATAAGGACCATGAAAATTAATCTTGTAAAAATTGAAATCATTAACTATATTCTTTTGAAGTATCAGATCATTGTTTTTATCATCAAAGTGATGAATAGTACGTCCAAATTTCAGTGCTTCCCAACTTATGGCAAACCAAAAGAATAAGAATCCAAACATTATTAATACATTCCCATATGAATACTTGGGACCTAATTCTTCATGATGATTCCCTCTTCCTTTGCTCTTAGATAGATGGTTCAGAACAACATAGCCTCCATCCTTCTTCGGTCTTACATCATCAACTTCACTCCAACTTTCCTGATGTTCTTGAAAAAAGAATGTAGAATTAACAACCATATCTGTTGTTTATGGCTAACTCAATAATTGAGTATCTCTATGCAATTTTGCTTCTCATGTCTGATCGCAACCACTTAGAACAATTCATTGTGAAACCTCCCTCATATTGTCTTCTGGAGGGTACAACATTCTGCCATCATCCAATATTAATTGGTCTTGTAGTCCTTGAATCACAAATGAAAAATCACCATTTCCAATCATGCAAAAAAATTGTATCAAAAGTAATAGTGAAAGACGACAAAACAGTAATAGTAACATAAGGATTCGAACATTCACAAACATAACCCAATGTCAAGGGTTCACCTATTGGTTTCTGCACTTCCTTCTTTTCCTCTGGTGGTCGACATGTTGGAATCACATCAACACTTGGACCTTCCTCATACGAAACCTCCATCACTTTCATATCTACCAGAATCACATCCTAACAAACAACGGCCAAATCAACATTTGGGTCGTCTTGATGTGAAACCTCCATCGCTTTCGCATCCTCTTGCACTACAATCACATCTTCGCAGTTAGCTTACGCTACCTTGATTTCACTCATCATCATAGTGAACCTTGGTTTATGGACTTGTTCACCTTCTATTGGACACATTGTTGTAGATTACATAGGTTCTTGAATTCTATTTGCGGTTCAATAAAACATCACCTCATTCTCAACGATTTTGTTTGCATCAAAAAAATTGTTTTCCTCCATGATTGCCTCCATGGTTTCAATAATTTCTACCATGGAGTTATCTCCTTCTTTAACTTATTCAATAAATTCTTCCATTGCTTCATCCTTCTCATCTCTAATCACGAAATTGATTTCTTCAACATTTACTTCAGCAATTTCGTCTTAAGTAATGAAATTAATTGCTCCCTCCTTGACTTCTTCTTCCACCTTGACTTCAGAAACATCTGCATGGTCATCACAGGTTTTTGCAATAACTCAACAATATCAAATCAGCAACACCTCGGCAAGAACGGTTTGGATCCTGACCGAACTGGAGTTTGATAAATGCAATAATAATTTTTTTTAAAAGAACAAGAACTTCAACAATAGCAACAGTAATCAACAAAAACCCTTCAGGAGCTTTTGGGCTCTAATACCACAACTAATGCGTATTTGGACCGCTCCAAAAGTCCACAAAACGACTCAGATTCCCAACACAACAACTAATAAGAAAATTGGAGCTTGAAATCGAGATCTGCAACAAAATAACACAATAAACAAGACCAAACGACAAAAACAAAGAACAATGACAATGTAACCAAATACTATGAAGATCAAACTAGACCTATAGTTTGAAACTTTGATGAAAACAAATCAAGAGCTATTGATTTGAGTTCAGAATCAAAATTAGGATATGTATCCGAATAAAGGTAAAAGTTTGAATCATACGTAACAATTCAAATGAACACAAGGTCAACTTATATATTCAAAAATCTGGTTCTCATTACTACCTTACAAATGAACGACAATGGATTTATAGCCTTACAAAGACAATGGAAAAGTAATCAAAAGACACCTAATTATTATGCCAATTAATGGCTTATCAAAAGACTAATAAAAGACTTAAATGTTTTAACGTCTTGGGAATTTATGTCTTAAGTCTTGGGAAATGTTGACATGGGAAGCGGAAAAGGTGACACTTCAGCTTCCAAGGTTCCCAGAAAGATGCCACGTGTAAAGTAACCTCGCATCCCAAGGCTTCGCATCCATGTTCATCGTGACTGCCAACCTCCTTCGCATCAAGGTCAATCGCAACAAATTCATCATGCGCATCCATATGTCCCATTGGTATCCTGACAGCCTTCACATCCATTCGCCCCCTCGCAAGCGGACTCTCCCTCACATCATGTCACTAGCAAATGCGAACCGAACCTCACTGCTATAACTCGGATCACAAAGATCACCAAAACCATACGATAGGTTGCAACCATTCGCAATCAAGTGCACTCGTTCATATCCAACCACCACTTACAGCTATTTGCATCTATCGAATACCTGTTCGCATTCAAATCCCTTCTCGCATTGACAATCCAAAACATGGAAATTTGATTCATTGCGACGGTTCGCACCCAATCGCACCTGTTCACAATTTAAACGTATTTCAGAGCTGACAACTTCACTTCTCATCGTGATTGACGTGCGGATCCAATTGAGTGCAAATTGAAAATAGATATTTTGAGGACCACCATCCAAATTCGCATCAAATATTAGGTTGGGAATCACCTTATAGATGAAATATATCCGACATATTCCACATTCATGAAGGTGTTTCAACACCCGGTAGAACCAATAGACAAATTTTCAAGAGAAGAAAAGAAGGAGCACGTAAGGATGTGGAACGTGCTTTTGGAGTTCTAAAGTCGAAATGACACATAGTTTAACATGTGGCACTTCCATATCAGTTATACATTCTACAAAATACTATGTATGCATATACCATAATGCACAACATAGTGATTGAAGATAAATGGTGAAATATTGTGGAGTATTCGACTTCAGAGCCCATAATATTTGCATAGAGTCGTTGATATTCAAGACGCATGAAAACACAAACAACTTCGAGAAGATTTGGCTTATTATATGTACAATGGTAAAGAAGATGAATAATTTAGGGGCAAAAATATAGTTTTTAAATGTTATTTGTTTTTTGTTTTAATGATTTTTGGTTTTTAATTGTTATGTTTAATTAAAAAATTAGGTTTTATTTAAATAACATGTTTTATTAAATTGATTTTGTTTTTATAGATATTAAAAATTAAATGTAAAACAAAAAAAGAAAAAGAAATGATGACATAGAATTTAATGGGTGTTATAACAAGCCCCCCGTTTTTTATTCGTTTGATTCGTTTACAACCCTATATTTCCCCTTTATTATTGTAACTTTCCTTTCTTATTATTATTATTTTTTAAAATGTAACTCATTTTTGTATGTGTTCATGTAAATTCCAGTTTCTTTATAATTTTAAGCTTACTTTTATATACGTTTCGTACGTATGAATTTGGTCAAATATAATACTTTTTCTTTTTATGATATATATTGGAGTTTGCAAATGGTACAAACCTTGTAAATTTATCTATCAAAAAATACAATGGTACCCAACTTTTATCAATAAAAATTTCAACTTACAATACAAATTAACATCGCCGCAACACACGGCAGACAAAATCCTAGTTTATAGAAGGGTCTATGTCATTTTTAGTTAATGAATTCTTCTTAGCGTTTTATTTTAATCATTATACTTTGTATAAGCTACCATTAGTCATTGAATTATTATTATTATTATTTTAGTGACCGGTGATAGCCGGTTTATAACATAGAACACTTTCGTTATGGTTATAATTAATCATTGAAGTTTTCTAAATGTTTTATTTTACACATTATACTTTGTTTAATCTACTATTAGTCACTAGACTTGTTTAAAATTTTCATTTTAGTCACTCTACTTTATTATTGTCATATATATATATATATATATATATATATATATATATATATATATATATATATATATATATATATATATATATAACTTACTATTTTTTCCTTTTCGTACAAAAAAACTTGTTATATCAATTATTTTAGAATCGATTATACGTATGATCGCTATGATTTATGATACACGCGTCTAATTGACTTCGAGGATTAGTTTCGCTTTGGCCTACTCCATCCTCTGCATTTTGTTACACCATCTTCAACATTTTGTTATCATTTTTTGTCTAGAACGTTAATGTCATCTTGATTCTTTCCTTCATTTATGTTGGATTTTTATACTTCAAAGGAAATATTAGATAATAATCACTTACCATTGAATTAAGGCAACAATCAAACCTCTTGCCTGCATTCTCTTTGGTCCAATTTGTTCTTGTTTTCAATTGCTTCATACAAAAATATAGTCATTGTGTGTTGAAGGAGCATCGAGTCCCCTGATTCGAGCTTCTAGAAGAATACATAGATTTGTTCGTGTTTTCAATTGATTCACATGTAAAGAGATTTTGTTAGCTTTGGACCACCTGATACGAAGATGATGTGACATCGACCTCCGGCGGATCTGCTATTCTTCTGCTACGGGGGAGATCTGGACATCACAACAGAGAGATGCGTTAGAGCCTCCCCTGAGACTGTGCCTCGGGAGCGGACTCTGACGGTCAAGTTAGATCAGCTGGAAGATCTGAGATGGTCCTCCATAGCTGGAGAGAACCATCTTGGTGCTGGTGCTAGGGGTAATGCCTGACGGCGGCGGGTGGCGGGTGGCGGAGGAGCCACCTGACAGGAGTATAGTGGTAGCTGAGACATGGGGAAGCCTCCTCTCCATGGAGGAGGTACTGTTCATTATATATGGAATAGTTAGATCAAGGGGAATTAGGTCAAGCCTTGGGCCAGCCCAATTCAGGCCCAACTAGCAAAGAGTTAGACGAGGCCGCCCGGAGGCGACGGGCAGGGTTGGCGGGCGCGCCCCAGGCAAGGCTGGCTGTAACACCCAGAATCAGAAAGACCAAGAAAAGAAAGGAAAACCTCTAAGTCAAGGAGCCAACTCGTCGAGTCCAGGGAAGAACTCGACGAGTCGAAGCGGGATCCGGGTCGTAGAGTAAGTGACCGACTCGGCGAGTCGGCGAGTGGACTCGACGAGTCTGGTCTGGATGAGAAAAACCCTAATCCTGGGGGTTGTGCTCGATATAAAGCACATTATACCCCACCCTAAGCCTCTTTGCTACTCTTTTGAGATCTAGAAACCCTAGAATCAATTGAGCCTCCATTAATAGAGTGAATAGAGCTTTGGAGGAGGAAATCTTGGAAAGGGGCTTGAAGATCAAGAGGCTTGTTGCAAAGGAGTGGTGTAGATCCGAGATCTACTTTAGTTGGAGCTTATATTGGAGGTAATAATTTGTTGCTTGGGCTCTTTTGCATCTAGATCTATTATCATTTGAGATTTGGGCATTTTTGGTATGATTGAGAAGCAATTTCGAGCTAGAGGCTTAGATCTGATGTTGCTACCTCAGATCTAGGCTTGTGATATTCCAAAATGTCATAAAGCTCCTGTCTAAGAGTTGTTGGTGAAGCCCCCTAGTCCTTAACCCTAACCCTAGAGTGTTTTGGGCCTATATCTCCTTGGTTTCACATAAAGTTTGCAACTTTATGTGGGGGTTAGGCTATAGAAGAGTGGATCTATGGGTTGGAGCCCCTGCATGGCTCGAAAATCCACTATATGGATTAAGGACTGAAGAGACTCGGCGAGTCATATGGGTGGACTCGGCGAGTTGTATGAAGATGGGTAGGGCCTCGACGAGTTGGAAGAACAACTCGGCGAGTCTGTTGAAGATTGTCGTGGACTCAGTGAGTCTGTTCTTGGACTCGACGAGTCAGGTCGCAGAACCCCCAACCTCTTCTGGTTAAGACTTAGATTAATGAGTTGAGTGGTGACTTAGTGAGTTGGGCAGGATGGGACTCAGAGATCGTTGAACTCGACGAGTTGAGTCATATTATGAGAGTTTCTGAGTTCAAGAACTTGGCGAGTAAAGTTAACTGGAAGGTTGACTTTAACTAGGACTTTGACTTTGACCAGAGTTGACTTAGTTTGACTTATAGAAGTTCAGTTTGGCACTAAGTGTTATATTGATATTAGTAGCTCGGGGAGCTAGTGGAGCAGCGGTTCAGAGAATTATCGGCAGCAGCCAGAGGGTTATCAACAAAGTTCATCAGTGCAGGTGAGTTTCCCTTTTGTGTGAATGGGTCTACGGCCACAATGTCGGTCCATGTAGTTATGAGTAGGAAGACCCGGGGGTTAGCCCTAGGCACTGTTTGCTAGTATGATATTCAGGATCAAGGTCCAATGTCGGGCGGGTGCCCAAGGAATGGTTTGCATGATAGAGTATACTTGTTGTCTGTGTGATGCATGTATGTGCCTGGTAGGGAGGTGAGTGTGGGCGAGGTCCCGTATCTCACCAATACCAGAGTATGGACGTTGTTCCATATCTCATTAGCAGCAGAGCAGGTACGAAGCCCGAGATAGGTATGGAGTGAGTGTGGGCGGGGGCCCGTATCTCACTTACAGCAGGTGCTTGGACGGGGTTCCATGACTCACTAGTAACAAGATAGGGGCGAGGCCCAAGACAGGCGAGGCCTTAGATAGGAATACAGTAAGGTATCTTCAGTTATGTGTTATATGTTATGTTTTATTATGTGGTTAGCGGGCGAGCCCTAAGAGGAATAGATCTGTATCCGAGCGGGGCTCGAAGCCAGGCGAGGCCTGGAGTGACGGGGCCATTATAGCGGGCGAGGCTCGAAATAGCGGGCGTGGCCCAGTATGTGCAGTATGTGTTTATGAAGGGTATGTGGTTGGTTGGGGAACTCACTAAGCTTCATGCTTACGGTTTTCAGTTTTGGTTTCAGGTACTTCCGGTAGCGGAGGGAAGAGCTCGGGGTGATCGCATGACACACACCATTGATTAGACAGCCTGGGATGTTTTACTCTGATAAAAAAGGATTTGTTTTGAGTTAATACTCTGAATTTATGTTATGACTTATGATACGGTTTTTATAAATATGGTTTTACTAATGTTTTAAAAAAAAAAAATAGTCGTGATTTTTGGGTCATTACAAGTTGGTATCAGAGCCTTGGTCTGAGGGATTCAGACATACATTCGGGTGTGTCTGAACTCAAACTAGGGAATTGGTATAGAAATTTTCAAAATGAAAATACAGTTTTGTGAAAAGAGTATTGAGAAAGGAAACAGTTTTAGAAAAGCGAAAATAATTCAGAAAGAAAAGAACTTTGATAAAAGGGTGTGGTGCATGCAATCAGCCGAGCTCAAGTAAGTACCCCAAAATACCCATACAAGTTTATGTTATGATTATCAGTTAGTAGAACAGCATGCTAGATTAGGACTAAGGATCTAGGGAGGATGCCTTATGTGCCTGTTATATGTGCTTTTGAGATGCATGATAGTACTGGTTAGACAGTAGTAGGGTAGCATGTTTAGGTTATGCCTGAGTATATGAGATTATGCCGCATGCTAGTACAGATTCTTGATAGGGGATTACGATTGCTTAAGTATGTTATGGTTAGATTTTCCCTTGTCTGAATGCTGCTTGCTTTGTATATTGTGGGATTCTGAGAGATGGAAGTTAGCCATTAGGTGAATACGTCATGTCACATTTGATCAGGGTTGAATAATCGCAGAGTGCTGGATTTGGCCCTATTGCGCAGCTCTTGTCTGAGTCTAACCGTTGTAGGGACGAGTTTTTACTCGAACGATTATCTGAGCCTCGTCACATGTGATGGTATTCAGGTGATGGCTAATTGGCATTACAAGGAGGCCTTCAGCAGCTGAGGACTAGTTCGGGTGGAGTCAGAGGTTTCCCTAGGGTAAGCCTAGGATGAGACAGTTCTGGGAGCAGTAGTGGTAGAAAAAAAGACCTGGTGGAGTCAAAGCAGTTCATGAGGAAAGTATAGATAGATGTGGAAGGTAGTATGGGCCCGTACTACTAAAAGCAGAGGATCCATACTCGATTCAGGAAAGGCCGAGATGATACTGGGAAACTTGTAGTGTGTGTATGTGATCCCTCAGCAGTGATGAGTATTCTGATAGTTATTGTGATATCTTTTCAGCATGGTGACATTGCGTGAGAGACCAGTGGGCGGATCAGGCGCCGGAGAGGGATCAGGATCGAGTTCAGGAGCCGAGCAGCCTGAGGAGCGGATGAGGGAGTTGATATCAGCTGAGGTTACGCGCAGTATCCTAGACCAGACTCCTGTGAACTTTGGTTCGGTCAAGGAGGGTATACTGTAGATTTTGGAAGAGACTCTAGGAGCCTTTTGCACTGAGATGATGGCTTTGATGGGAGCGCATACCTTGACATTCCGAGAGTTTAGAGCTTGCGGAGCACCAAATTATCATGGGGCTAGGGACCCCATTGCTAGCAGCAGGTGGTTGGCCGATGTCGCCAATGCATTCCGTACGAGCCGGTGTCCCGAGGGGGACAAGGTCAGACTCACCTCCTGTCTTCTGAAGGACAGAGCGTGAGATTGGTGGGAGCAGGTTGGACATTCCATTGGTGATGATGCCGCGTTGGACGCGATGACATGGAGTGATTTCTCGGTCAGCTTCAAGGCTGAGTTTTCACCGATTATTAAGGTGCATCAGTTGGCACGGCAGTTTCAGGATTTGACACAGACTACTGAGACTATGGCGGAGATTACCGCCAAGTTCAAAAGAAAGGGCTCTTCTTGTTCCATAGTATGTCGCGGATGAGGAGATGAAAAAGGCCCGATATCACGAGATGTTGAGGGCTGACATCAGGGAGTTCGTGAGCAGGTCCGACTGTAAGACGCTAGGAGACATGATTTCTCAGGCTAGAGAGAGGGAGATTGATTTGGAGCAGATCCGGAAGAGGAAGTCGGATGAGGTTCAGGTAGCCATAGGTTCGGGCAAAAGGCCCAAGCGGTCAGATTCGAGACCAAGGGATTATCAGAGCCGCAGCCGATGCGGGAAGTGTGGCAGGACGCACGAGGGTGCGTGTAGGAGTGGCATTGGTAGTGATTTTGGCTGCTTCAAGAGCGGCCGGACTGGTCATTTTAGCAGGGATTGTACTGCTACCACCATCCAGGGATTAGATATGATCTGTTTCCACTACAATCAGCGGGGCCATAAGAAGTCCCAGTGCCCGAGTTTGATTTCTACAGGACAGGTGATAGCACCTGCCCCTAAGACGTTAAGGATCACTGATGGCCTTCAGGGCCAGGAAGAGGCACCTGCGATGAGGAGCAGGGCTTTTCAGTTATCTACAGTGGAGCCGCGAGCAGCACCAGATGTTAGAGGTGCATAGCTTTTGCTTTCTTGTCAACTTTTATTCATGATTTTGTTGTTATGGTTCTGCATCGATTTTGGTATAAGTATTTCCGAATTACGTGGCTTGCTTGTGATTTAGTTATATGCCATCTGCATGCCTTGGATATTAAAATGGTAGTTAGGGGTTGTGTCCTATTGGAACATGTTACATAGGATGCAGTAACTATATCATGCTTATGTGGAACTCAGTAGTGTCCTGCTAGCTTCAGGAAGGTGTTATTGAGCGATGGATTGGTTAGATCTATAGCTGTGGCAAACTTTGCTTTTCCAATAGATTGATTGCGGAATGGTAGAAAAGATTGGGAATCCTTATCAAGCATTGAGCAGTGAGGTATAAACAGGATCAAAGTAGGGGAGAACCCTCCGAGTGTACAAGGATAAGAGCACACAGATCCAGAATGAGTACGCGACCTCTGAGAAGGAAAGAAAGTAGCACAGCGATTAATGGATTGGGGAGTTCAGGGTTGGGAGTTTGAGAAACTTCCCAACAGTAAGTTCATGTAATCAAGATGGTTAGTAACTGGCTGGGAATTTAGGATGGAGGATTGCCTGTAGGACTCTAGTGAGTCGGAATGAAGATTTTGAGAACGGTTAGCATGGGATGCTTTCGTGTTAGTAGTCAGTGGTAGAAGCAGCATGGAGGGGTAGCAGGATTGCAAGATAGCCGCAGCATTCCCCGACAGTGAGTCGGTAAAGGAAGTGATGTAAGACTTCGGGTAAGCCGTAGCATTCATTAGCAGATTAGTTAGCAGAGTATGAGCGGAGGCCCGTATCTCCTAGTTCGTGGAGTGTGGGCGGAGGCCTGTATCTCCTAGTTAGGAAGATAAGGATCAAGAAAGGCTAAGTCGTTGAGTTTTAGTATGGAGTTGGCCTACATAGCCCTTGATAGGTGAGGCCCCTCCAGTATGTAGTTGGGTGAGACCCGTGGACGAGGCCCGTATGTTAGTAGCAGTATAGGTGAGACCCGTGGGCGAGGCCCGTGCGATAGTAGTTAGGCAGGTAAGGCTAGAGGGGAGGACCGCTCTAAGATATAGTCGGGTGAGACCCGTGGGCGAGGCCCATGAGATTATAACAGCACCGGTGGGACCTGGTAGAGACCTTAGGGTCAATATAGGGGATCGAGGATCCAAGACTTGTTGGATTAGTGTCTAAGTCCATAACTATTTTGGTATGTACTTGACCCAATGGTGCATGGTCCTTTTGGGTTGCCTTCACCAAAGCAACTTGATTGGAGAAATAAATAAAGAGAGAGGTTATTATGATTTATTAAAATATGTTATAATAATAATATATTAAAGGAGAAATCATATTTGTTTAATTAATATTGGTCAATAATTAATTAAGAATTAATTTTGTGATCAAGTGTAATTAATTAAACTAGAGGGGCTGAATTGTAATTATATGATAGTTACAAAATAAGGTAAGGATTATCTTAAATATAGGGTGAACGAATTTAAGGTGATAATGCCTTAGAATTCGACTAGGATAAGGGTTTCTAAGACTTATCTTATGGTTGCTTAGTGGGCAAGCAACTAGATAAGGATAAGGACTAAAACCCTAATCTTTACACCTATATAAACCCCCTAAGGCTCATGAATTCATCTAACCCTTCCCAAGAAGTCCTAAGGATGAATTCCTACCTCTCTCCTCTCTCATTATACCTTCTCCATTTGCTCTTGGTGTTTGTAAGCCATTAGAGGAGTGACACTTGTGACTCTAAGCCTTCCAAAGTCAATTCAAGGAGGAATTGGGATTGTTATTACTACATAACAATCAAGGTAATATCTTAAACCTAATTATATGTTAATATTGATTTCCATATGCTAGAATTAGGGTTTATCGTCTTGGATTCAAAGCATGTACAATAGAGAAACCTAGATCCAAGCATTAGGGTTTGTATGAGCACATAGGATGTCTTATGACCAAAACCCATCAGTGGTATCAGAGCCTAGCTTGGTTTCAATTGTATTGATGCATTGTATATCTAAAAAATTCGTTTTTTGGTGTTTTGGAGGCTGGACTCGCCGAGTCCAAGGTTACTCGACGAGTCCAGGCTTAACTCGACGAGTCAACTCGTCAGATAGAGCTTATCTCGGGATTTCTTGCTGTTTTTGCATTGGGATAGTTACCTTATCATGTTAGATCAATATTAATCCGATTATATGATATATTTGACTATATTTTTTATCTAATTGAAAATATTTATCAATTAATAAGATAATTGTTTCCTTATAAGATAATTGATTAATTATTTTGAGTAAATTGATAAATTGTTTTGCAAGAAATCATTAAACAAATCAAATATGGATAATTATGTAATTAAATGTTAGTTTAGATTATTTGTTATTTGATCCTTGTTGTTATGAAAAGTTTCATATTTTGCCCTTTAGGTTTTATAGTTTAAATTTGAACCCAATAGTTTTGTAGTTCTGAAATTTAAATAGTTGAAACCCTAATGTTTTGAAAAAAGGTTTCAAAACTTGCCCTCAAGTTTTGGAATTTAAAAGTCGATTAAAAGTTTAATTAGGAATGTTAAATTCTAAAACTCTAGTATAGTTTTGAAAAAGTTCAAATCACACCCTTATGGTTTTGTTAATTAATTAAGGTGTATAATTAAAAGAAGTTTAATAAATCCATAAAAGTTTAGGTTTACAATTTAATTGAATTAAAAGTATAATTGTTAAATTAGACCACCTAGTATTTGGAAAGTATAAAATACACCCTATACTATATATAACATTAAAAGTCTAACATTATATATATGTATGAGTAAAAGTCAGTCTTACCGTTAGTAGGCCTCATTCACGAAGCTAGTCTATAAGGGGTGTTTAAGGAAATTGCCTATAAAATGGCGATTGAATGTGTATCCACTCTTACCCACCGCACTCTTGACTAGGGGAGGGTCGTTAGCCGAACGGGTAGGATAGGACAAAACCTTCCATTATAAGTATCATGAAGTATAAAAGTAACTAAATGTTTTCATAAATTCCCAATCTTAGTTAGTTAGGCAAAAGTGAATTGATGCAATTCCATGAAATTACACTTTGTGCCCTTGCTAAGACGTTAGTGGAGCATGTGTGGTTAACCGGCACACTAAATGGTTCTAAGCAAAGGTAGCAAAGGGTGACTCAATGTTGTTCATAGTTCGGTGGAGCGTGTGTGGTTTACCAGCACATCAAATAGGTGACTGTAACATGTGAGGACACCATGTAAGTTTGCATGGTTATTCACACCCGTTTTGTGATCCTCGGCATCCCAGTCACAAACTAGAGGGGCATATCGAGATTTAAACATGCCATTGAAAGTTCAATGAATCTCAAAAGATCTAGTAGTTTTCATAGATTTAAAACTTAAATTTCTTTTTCGTTTTTCGTGGTGGAAATTAGTGAATCGTCATTCACCTACCTTCAAATATTCTTCAATTAGGGTTACGGCATCCCTCTCCCGAGTTGTAGAATATTGTGTTGGGTCCTAGCCTTAGTATCTCATTTGGGTGATTTACTAAGGACTCAATCTATCAACTAACTTAAATTCAATTTTCTCCCGTTTTGTAGATGTCAAAGTTCGACAACTATGGTCTTCTCAAATCCTGTGGAACAAGCATTCCACATGAAGATGATATTCCACGATTCGATCAAGGAACAAGAAATCATGCTTCACTTCCTCCTCCTCCTCCTCCTCCTATTATTCTCCCTAACCCACAAGTTCGAAGGCTTGAAAAGTTCAAGCTCACTCAAGCCCTTTTGGCAAGTAAACATAAAGAAGGAAAGTTCGTGTGTGCACACGTCCTAGGGATGAAGTCACACATTGATAGGTTAAGAATGGTGTGATCATTTGTCTGTGAGGAAATGGTTGTTGATTGGGTTCTTCAGTCACTTCCCAACTCATATAGTGAGTTCGTAAGAGAGTAATATATGATGAACTACGACGTGACCCTTATAGATCTCACCTATATGCTTATTGTTGTTGAATCAGCAATGATTTGGCGCAATAGAAAAGCAAAGTTGATTGGTGAATCTGACTTCGAGACCCCTATGGATATAGACAAAGGCAACGAAAGACATGCTATGATTGAAAAGTTTGATCATAAGAGAAAGGCGATGTCTGAAGTAGTTCCATGTCCTGTTCCAAAAGAGTCGATTTGCTTTTATTGCCAAGAGAAGGGGCATTGGAGACGAAGCTGCCCTATTTACCTAATAGATCTAAGAGATGGGAGAGTCGAAACGTATGGCTCTAATATAGGTAAAATCCATTGACTAACTCTTTTAAGCTTCTATTCTAGATTCTTAATACATAATGTAATAAGATTACAATTGATGTTTTGTAGGATCAAAGAAAAGAAAGGGAGCTTAAGGGAAGAAGTGAACAAAATCTAACCGTAAAGGAATGGATTTCGATCGCATTTCTCGAAGATTAGATTCTTGAGCTACTACTTAGAGTTAGAATTAGATTGCTAAGAAAGATGTATTAGCATAAGTTTTTCAATGAGTTGCATTGTAAGGACAAAATTGTTCCGCAATAAAATAAATTTTGATTCTAAATTTTATTTATTTATCCTTACAATGGCGTGTATGAAAAATTGATGTTAAAATGTTTCTATTATTAGCAATAATGGATTTGGTTCTTATTATGTTATTTATGGAAAGTCGAGAATTTACCAAATAGGGAGAGTTTCTCATCGCCCAAGTTTCAATTGGACAGAAATTTGGAATCATGCAACTTGGTTGCACGATGAATGAGAAATTTCATATTTGGAAATTAGACTAATTCATTGACAAAGTGTCAAGTGAAGGACTAGGAGATCGAGTACACAAAGTTGTGTGTTGATCAAGTTCACCATAAGAGTAACAAAGATATTCGCCATGATTTACTAAAGGTTTAGTAAATATGATTATACTTACAAGATTAAGTGTAATTCTGAATTGATTGAAAAAGTTTAAATCAATAGCAGAACGAATAAGAAGAATCGAGTAGGCAGAAAGATAAAAGTTTCTCCATTCTAAGAAGAAGGGAGAGTAGCTTTTATGCTTTATGATAGGTCTTAATGATTAAGAACCACATCTCAATTGATCCTCTAAGTGAGTCTTAGCACAATTGTATGTCTAAGAAGAGGAATCAAGAATTGAAGAAATGGTTAAATCATAAAGTCAATCATACTTCGTTCCAAAACAAGTCTTAGAATTAAGATTGTGACAATGAGTGACAAGAATTAAGAAGGTTTATAACATTCATCAATTGTGGAAGGTTATGATGTCTTGGATAAGACAAAGACCAACTAGGACCAAAGTTATGAAGTGTTTTGTCTTGATAAGAGCTACACTAACTCTTGAATATTTGTTTGTCAAGAAATGTTTATTGACAAGAGAATCTTATATGTCAAGGAGTCAGTGGGAGTCTTAATGGTCTTGAAAGGTTTCAAGAACAAATCAAATAAACCTTATCGATCATCACTAGCACACGAGTTGAGGTTTACAACCTATCGTGATGACATCATTTTGTTTCTGTGCCAATCCAATCGAGTTAATTATGCATGTGAGTCCTATGAGTTCTCATTTGAATGCATAAAAGGCAAGGACCTTGATCAATTGAAAGTACATTGATAAGAAAAGGTGAGCTGCTTAACTACTTGGAAGACATGGTGGGCAGCTGTGCTACCATAAAGGCAAGAAATCAAGATTAAGAAAGTTCGGTCCATATGAGTTTGAATTTGTCGTAAACTTTGGTTTTAACAAATTCACATGGATAGGAACACATACACCGCTCAAATCTAAGTGTCATAAGATTTCTTCCTTCATGAAAATGATTGTGAAGAAATGCTTTCACTAAGAAAGATTTTAAGAAGATAGTGATTGTAAAATTGCATTCTCGAATTCAATCATGGTTACGGTATCCCTTTCCATAATTTGAATTGTGAGGTTTGGCAATTAGTCTTAATTGTTTAGACACACATATGAACTATCAAAGGCAAAGGTGTATAAGTTCAAGAAGCATTGATAAAGGATTATCAAAGCACTAAGTATTAGAAACATGAACTTAAGAAATTCAATAAGTTTTGTTTTCTGAAAGTTAAGATGTTTATGAATACATGTCGAAGCTAGTGGGAGCATAAGTGTTATGTTTTATAATAATCATCATGATAGTGGGAGCATAAATGTTATGATTGTATGATTATTAAGGAAATGTTAATAAACTTAGTCAAAGGTACATAGTGTGTTCTTAAAACTTCGATTATGATTACGGCATTCCTCTTCACAATTCGAATTTTGAGAACATAGCAAATAAAACATTATGCGTCGTGTCCCATACGCTTCGGGTATAGGATCGATTGCAAATGCTTTAATGTTTGACCATTCTAAAATTTTCCAAATGTCTAGCGCATTTAGAGGGAAAAAGGACTAGAATCGGTTTTGACTAAAATAATTAAACAACTATCAAAGGACAATCCAAAGTTCGACGAGGATTGGTCGCTTGTGAGTAGTTGGAAGCATGGTATTGGATGGACCATATCAACATTATTATGAATAGAAAAGATTCTATTAAGAATGAGTTGTCATATGGAAATTATGGAAATGTTTCCATACCGGATGGACCATATTGACATCATTACGAATAGATAAGATTCTATTAAGAATGAGTTGTCATATGGAAAATATGGAAGCGTGTCCATATTGGGAATTGAATATTGAAAGTCTATGTCTACATTAGAAACTTTTATGCAAAAGGATGTTCAAAGGAATGTACTTTGAGTGAGAAGACTTTGTAATATCATTGGCAATAATCTTTGTGACTTTGGTGCATTGGCATTACGAAAGGGTAAGTTGCATAAAATGTTAGAATCTAGCATATTCTATAAGTGGCAAGTATTTGATATTGTTACACTTATGAAAAAGGATTTGGAGTTGTGAAATGAGAATGGTTGGAAATATGTTCAATTTGATCTATTTCACAAAGTAAGAACCATAGGTAAACATTGTGTGCATGCTAGGAGCATGGGACAAGTGTTGGAATTCAAGTAAGAAGTTGATTACCCGAAATGACAAATAATGAGTAATCAATATGGTGATAAATAAAAGGCGTTTTATTTATACTCAAAGGTTTGAGGCCATATGGGATTAGTATTATTCTTGTGTTTCACATTTGCATGTTTTGACTTCCAGAATAATTGAGTTTATTAAGAATAATCGAATTATTCGAACGGGCCACAGTCGTTCATATGTTGGAAGTAGATATGAATGAAGACTGTTATGAATTGGTGTGTGGATTGTCTATAAGGTATTAGACATAAGCAAATGTTTGTTGCAACGTTCATGAGTGCTTATGAATCTGATTTGAGCATTGGATTAAACCCACGCTCACTTGGATCACTTCATGAATTGTATCACGAGTGATTGGTGAGATGATAACATCTTATGTAGTAATAACAATCCCAATTCCTCCTTGAATTGACTTTGGAAGGCTTAGAGTCACAAGTGTCACTCTTCTAATGGCTTACAAACACCAAGAGTGGTCTCAAGAATATAAGATGTTATCGTCTCACCAATCACTCGTTTAGATAGCCGAAGTTTCTTTGAAAGTCGTTGGAAGCGGCTAGGAGATTGTGCTAGTTGTAGTGACCGGTGGGTATCCAGTAACCCAGTTATCAGCAGACTCAAATGGGACCAAGGTGGTCTCGATTCATTCGGAAGGTAGATGAGAGGCATCAGAACTTTAAGGTAGGGAAGTGATGATAGGGAGGTATGGTGCGGGACAGCTCGTTGACCGAGGAGTGATACGCCTCTCGTAGCGGGGTTAGATAATCTCAGAGGGAGGGTTTGACCCTGTTGCGCAGCTCTCGTATGAGTCTAACCGTTGCAGGGATGAATCTTTTACTCGAAGGATTATCTGATCCACTTCGCTAGAAAAGGATTCAGCATCAGGATATAGTAAGAAGAAGCAGTCAGTGAATGTCGCGGAAGTAACCAGCACTAGGAGTAGCTGGAGGTATATATACAGCAAAGGGTATATCCCCGCAGTATTAGAAGAGGTTGTCGTTGATGGAAATTTTCCTTGGGAAGGCCAATGATCATGCAAGTCAAAGGGGAATGAACCCTAAGGGGTTCAGCATGAGTGCTCGGGGAGTACTAGAAGGATTACCAATGGAACAGGATGTGTTCTCTGGATGGTTGAGGATTGTTATTGCAAGAATCAGGGTTAGTATGCATGATTGGGCAGAAGGCCAGCAGAAGTAGTCAGCGGGCGTTAGATTTTTCCAGCAGGGTGTTGAAAGCAGATTACAGAACGATTGGCCGTAGAGAACTTCGAGGATGAAGTTTAGTTTAAGTGGGGGAGAGTTGTAACACCCAGAATCAGAAAGACCAAGAAAAGAAAGGAAAAGCTCTAAGTCATGGAGCCAATTCGTCAAGTCCAGGGAAGAACTCGACGAGTCGGAGCGGGATCCGGGTCATAGAGTAAGTGACCGACTCGGCGAGTCGGCTAGTGGACTCGACGAGTCTGGTCTGGACGAGAAAAACCCTAATCACGGGGGTTATGCTCGATATAAAGCACATTATACCCCACCCTCAGCCTCTTTGCTACTCTTTTGAGATCCAGAAACCCTAGAATCAATTGAGCCTCCATTAATAGAGTGAATAGAGCTTTGGAAGAGGAAATCTTGGAAAGGGGCTTGAAGATCAAGAGGCTTGTTGCAAAGGAGTGGTGTAGATCCGAGATCTAATTTAGTCGGAGCTTATATTGGAGGTAATAATTCGTTGATTGGGCTCTTTTGCATCTAGATCTATTATCATTTGAGATTTGGGCATTTTTGGTATGATTGAGAAGCAATTTCGAGCTAGAGGCTTAGATCTAAGGTTGCTACCTCAGATCTAGGCTTGTGATCTTCCAAAATGTCATAAAGCTCCTGTCTAAGAGTTGTTGGTGAAGCCCCCTAGTCCTTAACCCTAACCCTAGAGTGTTTTGGGCCTATATCTCCTTGGTTTCACATAAAGTTTGCAACTTTATGTGGGGGTTAGGCTGTAGAAGAGTGGATCTATGGGTTGGAGCCCCTGCATGGCTCGAAAATCCACTGTATAGATTAAGGACTGAAGAGACTCGACGAGTCACATGGGTGGACTCGGAGAGTTGTATGAAGATGGGCAGGGACTCGACGAGTTCGAAGAACAACTCAGCGAGTCTGTTGAAGATTTCCGTGGACTTGGCAAGTCTGTTCTTGGACTCGACGATTCAGGTCGCAGAACACCCAACCTCTTCTGGTTAAGACTTAGATCAGTGAGTTGAGTGGTGACTCATTGAGTTGGGCAGGATGGGACTCAGAGATCGTTGAACTCGACGAGTTTTGGGGTGACTCGGTGAGTTGAGTCATATTATGAGAATTTCGAAGTTCAAGAACTCGGCGAGTCTACGGGTTGACTCAGTGAGTAGAGTCAACTGGAAGGTTGACTTTGACCAGGACTTTGACTTTGACCAGAGTTGACTTAGTTTGACTTCTAAAAGTTCAGTTTGGTACTAAGTGTTATATTGATATTGGTAGCTCGAGGAGCTAGTGGAGCAGCGGTTCAGAGAATTGCCGGCAGCAGCCGGAGGGTTATCAGCGAAGTTCAGCAGTGCATATGAGTTTCCCTTTTGTGTGAATGGGTCTACGGCCACAATGTCGGCCTATGTAGTTATGAGTAGGAAGACCCAGGGGTTAGCCCTAGTCACTGTTTGCTAGTATGATATTCAGCACCAAGGTCCAATGTCGGGCGGGTGCCCAAGGAATGGTTTGCATGATAGAGTATACTTATTGTCTGTGTGATGCATGTATGTGCCTGGTAGGGAGGTGAGTGTGGGCGAGGTCCCGTATCTCACCAATAGCAAAGTATGGACGATGTTCCATATCTCATTAGCAGCAGAGCAGGGGCGAGGACCGAGATAGGTATGGAGTGAGTGTGGGAGGGGGCCCGTATCTCACTTACAGCAGGAGTTTGGACAGGGTTCCATGAGTCACTAGTAACAGGATAGGGGCGAGGCCCAAGACAGGCGAGGCCTTAGGACAGGAATACAGTAGGGTATGTTCAGTTATGTGTTATATGTTATTTTGTATTATGTGGTTAGCGGGCGGGGCCCAGAGATAGGCAGGGCCTAAGAAGAACAGATTTGTATCCGAGCGGGGCTCGAAGCCAGGCGAGGCCTGCAGCGGCGGGGCCATTGTAGCTGGCGAGGCCCGAAATAGCGGGTGTGGCCCAGTATGTGCAGTATGTGTTTATGCAGGGTATATGGTAGGTTGGGGAACTCACTAAGCTTCGTGCTTACGGTTTTCAGTTTTGGTTTCAGGTACTTTCGGTAGCGGAGGGAAGAGCTCGGGGTGATCGTATGACACACACCATTAATTAGACAGCCTGAGATGTTTTACTCTAATAACAAGAATATGTTTCGAGTTAATACTCTGAATTTATGTCATGACTTATGATATGGTTTTTATAAATATGGTTTTACTAATGTTTTAAAGGAAATTTTTAGTCGTGATTTTTGGGTCGTTACATTGGTGGGCGTGCACCAGGAAAGACTGGCAAGGGGCGCTAGGCAAGGGAGCGGCGGGCCGGGCCAGCAGGAAAGTCCCCAGCAAGGCTGACAAGGGAATGCCAGACAGGGCTGGTAGGAGCGCGCCGGGCCAAGCGGGCGCACTTGAATAGTCTAGGCCATGCTAATGGACCATATATCATAAAGTCCCCCCAGTCTGGTGTTATTGGTACGCGGCCAATGACATCGGACTGGACTTAGTCATATAAACTAGCAGGGGAGTCCCCAGCAAGAGTGGCAAGGGAGTCCCCAGCAAGGCTGGAAAGGGAGCGCCTGGCGGGGCTGGCGTGCCAGAGCGGTCTAGGCCATGCTAATGGATCATATATCAACAAATCCCCCCAGTCCGATGTTATTGGTATGCGGCCAATGACATTGGACTGGATTCAGTCATATGAACTGGCAGGAGGGTCCCCGACGAGGCTAGCAAGGGAGTCCCCGGCAAGACTTGGCAAGGGAATGCCAAGCAGGGCTGGCAGGAGCGCGCCAGGCCAGGCTGTCGCGCTGGAGCAGTCTAGGCTATGCCAGTGGACCATATATCATCAGAAGACTTGCAGGGTCACCCAAAGTGAAACTAATTTTTCCATTGTGATCGGGTGTGTTTCTACCGACGACAAGAACGCTGAGATGAATAAGGGAAATATAGTAAAAGTTAAGGACTAAATGTGAATGCTATCCTAAATCACAAGTATTATTTGTATAATTTGTTCTAAAAAAATTAAAAAAATAATAGATGTAACAAGTTTAGGTGTGGAGAAAAGAAAAAAGAGTAGTTGTTTTTTAATGTTTTTTGTAAAAGAGAATAAAAAATTAGAATGACTAAAAAAATAAACAACAGAGTAAAATGATTAATTAATGTAAAACATCGAGAAAAATTCAATGATTAATTATAACCCTAACTTAAAATGATTAAAATGAACAAAAATAAACATCTACAAAATTTAAGTGACTAATATTAATAATGACTAAACCCCTTCATAGAGCATCTCTTAAACCAAAAAGGAAATAGATGACAAGGGTTTGATTTATTCACATATACAAAGATTTACGACACCCATTGAATCAATCGCCACATCTGAAGGAAATAGAAAAATAAATATAAACTAAAGTATAAGTCATGAATCATTTGCAACTGTGATTGGCAAGCTCGGTGGTTGGGAATCCTTGATGGTGACGGAAGCAGCCACCATAGGTGAAGAAGAAGAACAGGGCGAGGAGTCTGGAGAAGCCATGGACTTTATAGCCATCATGGAACCTTCACTCCAACACCTCCTGATTGGGTAAGACACTTTAGCGAGATGGGAGCAATTACCACCACCCGATTTATGAATAGCGCAACTGCAGTTGTGATGGTAGGGCCTTCTTCGAACACCCATGTCGTCTGTGGATATGCAACCTCCATATACTCTCTGAAACATCCCATATCCGGCAGCTTCTGTTGCCATGATGCTCTTATTCGCTTTATCACTTTGTGTAAACCCACTCGACAAGAAACTGAATAAGATGGTGTGTGGAACTTACAATCTGTTATTATATATAAAGCGAACTAAGTTTGTCCCGTTTCTTTACGGGTTTTGTTGTGAACAGCCACTAACAAGAAAACAAAACCAAACAAATTAGATCTAGGTAATGTCGTTATTACAAGGATAACAATACAAAGAAAGTTGCTTAAGAAACCCATGGAAAACTATCTTTATATATGAATGGAGAAACCGAAACGCAAGCATCGAAAAGAATCGACGAGCCAAAGAAATTGAACATCTAAAACACCTACAAGTCTACAACCATACATCATTAATTCTTTTCGTTTTCATAAATAGTGGTACAACAACGTTTATTATAAATTTGTTTTACATAAAATTAGAAATTAGTTTACACCAAATATTTTAATAGGGAAAAATGTTGGATATGATATTCAAAAAAATTTAATAAATATTCAAAAGTTTCTAAAATTTATTTCAATAGTTTTTTATAGAATATGAAATATTATTAAAAATTAAGTAACATTGTTTTTTGAAATGACCGAATAATATATATAGGTGGATTCAATTGAGAAAATAAAAAAGATTGAGAATAGAGGAATCATTTTCAGCCACACATTTTATATAAACATAAAAACACACGGTGACAAACTTGTAAATATGATAACAACCTTCAATCTCAAATACATATCTGTAGAGAATTAGATTACAGTTCAAACTCATTCATCGTTCATCATCCAAATTTCTTCTCCAACTTTCAACAATCATTCAAATTTCTTCAATTAAACCATCATCAACATCATCCAGTGCTAATCAATCATCGATCTTCGTCAATAATCAACACGATTCAACAGTTAACAACAAAAATTCGTTTTTGGTTTTTTTAATTCAACCTTCAATTGTGCTTGAATACGATCAGATCTTCAACATCTATGATTAATTATACTCACAACGTTATTAGATCAACATCATCGATAATCAACAAAAATCCACTTCATATCATTCATTCAATATCGATTATCAAATAAAACTTCAAAGCTGAGGTTAGAAAAAGATCAAATCGTTTTTTATTTTTTTTTTTTGAAAAATTTCATATAATTCTCTATCAATCTACTCTTTTATAAGATTTAAATAGTCAAAATATCATGTTTTTAATATTTTTTAAAAAAAAAGTTACATTGTATGCACTCCAACTGTTTGATGAAATGCATAAACAAAATTATCATGTTATATTCATATATGAATACGTTTTCTCAGTATATGATTATTAAAACAAAAAACAAATATACAAGTCTGTATATTATTTATATATGAATAACATATAAAAATTATATATATATATTTATGAAAATACCTTGTAATATTCATATATGAATATACTGTGTAATATTATATGTGAATATATTGTGTAATATTCATATTTGAATATACTGTGTAATATTCATAAGTGAATATATCATTTAATATCCACAAATAAATATACTATGTAATATTTACATGTGATATACCATGTAATACGATGTAATATTCAGATATGAAAATATTATCTAATATTCATAAGTGAATATACCATCTAATATTCACAAGTGAATATACTATGTAATATTCATAAATGAATTCATCGTCTAATATTTAAATATGAATATACTATATTTATTATATGCTATATTCATATATGAATGATACTTAAATTGTAAAAAAAAAAAAAAAAAATTAATCATAGTTTTTATTCATAACTGAATAACAAATGTACTATAGTAAAAACTTGATTCATTTTTATTCACTTATAAATAACGATAGCTGAAAATATAAAAAAAAATAAATTTTTTATTTTATCTTAAAACTATATCAATATGGATGTCTATTTGTAGAGAATAAAAAATCATGAATTTTGGTATTTTTAAAATCATTTTTCGATAAAAATAGATTCTTAAAAATTAAAAAAAAAAAAAAAAAAACGAAAAAACTATGTTTTTGTATATATTAAGGTAATTATTAGCATAGTTTAAGGAAACAATGTTTTGTTGGAAAACACATGTCTATTCCTTTCCCATTTCTGCTGGTAAGACGGAGGCTTTTGCGGCAAAAATAAATGAGTGGCTGAGAATGATTCCCCCATTCTCAACCTTTTTTTTTCTCAATTGAACCCTCTTCTCTCTCTCTCTCTCTCTCTATATATATATATATATATATATATATATATATATATATATATATATATATATAAAGAGCCCATCGACAAACAAGGAGCTAGGGGAGAGCAAGATAATGTTTACAACTAAGGATCACAACATAAAAAAAGGATAGCAACACCAATTGGTCCATCTACAATTATTATGTTTCCTCTTATATTCATGCTAATAATACACCACTGAAATTACGTTGTCTGCAACCATGGAGGGGGATTGAAGTACCTTGTCATGGATGTTACCATTTCTCGTCTTCCATATACACCAGAGAGAACAATAAAGTATAGCAGATAGCAGTTTGCGTTTTTTTGGACAGTTTCCCCATCTTCTAGCAAAATCAAAAATCTCCCCAATGCTTGTGAACTGCTTTATCAGGATGTCGCAGCATTTTAGAATCCATTCAAGCATCAAATTTGACTAGAACATGTTCCACTGATTCTCCAGCAGTGTCACAGAAATGGCAATTATTCATCAGAAGTTGAACACCTCTTTTCAATAGAGCGTCACTAGAATCCTTCCAATCATTTCTCTCTAAATAAAGCAAGATACTTTTAAGAGGACTATCTTTAACCAATCAATTGTCTCGCCACCTATTATTGTTATTGTTAGTCTCTAATCCACCATCTTCCTAAGTGTCATAAGAATGTTAATAACATTTAAATGTCTTATATCTATTATGTTATGGACAACAAAGCTTTTGGATTAGTATATGATGAGATGTCATTCCTTTATGAGGACGATGTGTAACGCCCCGATTCTCAGGTATCGCTTAAATAAGATTTATTGGGTTAAGCTCTACTCGACAAGTTGGTTGACCTACTCGTCGAGTAGAAGCGGGATGGGATTGCATGTTAAGTGACCTAATCGACGAGTCCATATTAGGACTCGACAAGTAGGAGCTGGCAGCTGAAACCCTAAATCTCGGGGTTTGCACCCCTATTTAAAGAGACCTTAGCCTCCCTTGGGCCTCTTTACAGTTTTAGAGAGTCCTGAGAGCCCTTATATGTGTGTATGTGTGTACCATTGTGTGGGTGTTTGAAGCTTGGAAAGAGAATATTGGAGGAAGAAAGATAGGAGTGCAAAGGAATTGAAGCAAGGAAGGCGTGGGAAGCAGGATTTAACTCAGCTAGCATCCTTTGGAGGTATCAAAGTGCCATCCTTATTTCCTTTTTTCTTTTGTTGAGTTTCTAGGGCTTTTTATGGAAATTTCAAGTTGGTATGATGAGCTATGGGCTAGATCTGAAGTTGTAACTTCAGATCTGGACCTTTTTTGGATTCTAGAAGCATAAAGTTACAATTTTGATCATGATTGAGGTCCTTCTTGTGCATGAAGCCCCATTAAGAGCTTAGATTTGGCATTTAGAGCCTTTAAAGCCATGCATGCACATAAAGTTTGCAATTTGCGTGATAAGCATGCCCTAGAAGCTTGGATCTATGATTCGGAGCCGCTGCATGGCTCAAAATAGATCTGTATGGAAAAAGGACTGAAGGGACTCGGCGAGTCGTAAGGTTGACTCGGCAAGTCACTTGAAGATGGCCGTGAACTCGACGAGTTGGATGAACAACTCGGCGAGTCCGATGAAGATCACCATAAGACTCGACGAGTTGAAGAACAACTTGGCGAGTCAGATGAGTTTTATCCAGGATTTGTTTGAGTGTATATTCGTCGAGTTGCAAGGAGGAGACTCGACGGGTGGCCTTAAGGTGTGATCAAGAATCGAAGGACTCGGCGAGTTGAGGTCAACATGGACAGTTGGCCTTGACTGAGGACTTTGGCTTTGATCAGGTGTTGATTAGTGGGTTATGGAGTACCTTGTAAGGGTAAGGACTTATGAGTATATTGTACTATGATCATAGGTGGGGGAGCCTATGTCGAGTGATCCGAATGTTGGAGTTTACCTTCTGAGTCGACATTGCAAGGTTAGTTATCCTCACTATATTGATAGGGTCTACGGCACCAAGGTCGGCCCTTTTAGTTATTATTATTGTAGTATGATATATGTTATTATGATCTGTTCAATCGGAATCAGGATAGACAGTATGTTATGCATTTATGGTCCGTAGGGATTGATATGCTAGTGACCTGCTAGGTCGGTGTTCTAGTTAAGAGAGGATTCTATGATTTACAATCAGTGAGATAGATATGCTTGATGTTTGAATATGCCAGTATATGATAGTTATGCGTACATGGTTGTTTGTTTGTTGATTGGGTTGAGGCGGTCCTGCATTGTGCTGAAGGCCAACATACCCTATGAGCGGTCCGGGGAGACTGTAGGCCCATGTGGTAGACCAGTCATGCGGAAGACTCAGGATAGATCCAGACAGACTGTAGGCTCGGTAGGGCGGTCCAGTCAGGCCGATGGCCCAGCATGCATGTTGATTGATTGATTGTTACTGATATGGTATTGTCAGTATGGTATTGGTATTTTGGGGTAGCTCACTAAGCCATCGGGCTTACAGTTTTCAGTTTATTGTACTTCAGGAGATCATGGAAAGGCGAAGGCGTGACCGTACCGCTTCTCATCCTTATGTTATGATTTTGGGACACTCTGATGGATATTGATTTGAAAACATTTTTGTAAACAATGCTATTTGACTTTCATTTATGTTTGAAAAAATTTAAATTTGGTGTAAAATTTATGGATGTTTCAAGTTGGTATCAGAGCCTTGGTTTGAGTGAATTGGAGGAACACTCGTGTAAATCCAGTCTCAAATCAAGGAGATTTTAGGAAAGTAAGTTTTAAAATGGTTTTCAAAATAAGGATGGAGGATACAGAGGGTACGATCAGCCGGAGCCTGTAAGTAAACCCTAAAATACCATACAGTTATTTGATATTCTGATATGTTAGAACAACATGCTAGTGCTAGGCTAGGGATCTTCAGGAATCACATGATAGATTTTCCTGATTATATGATGGCTATTAGCCTAGGGTTTCTTGTATATGGAATTAACATCATAATTGTAGATGTTTGATGTATGCATCACGGTTGTGTATAATCAAGATCTTATAGCCTGAGAATGTCTGATTCGACCTTAGTGTTGGATTGGATATTCGAAAGTCTATCGGGTCCAGCGTTATGTGCAGCTAGCGTAATGGAAGTTTCATAGATGTGTGAGTTGTGCGGAACTGTAGGATCGGTTGCGAGATAGGTGATGTCCCTTACTCGTGAGGGTTGAGCGCATATTATGTTGAGTATAGTATTAGAGCGTTGTGGTGATACTTGAGACAAAGATGGGTAGGTGTGGAAAGTAGTATGGCCCCGTACTATTGAAAGCACATGACCCATACGCGTATCAAGGAAGTCACAACCCCTAGGGTTTGAGGGTATTGGTCTCCCGACATTATATTGTTTATCTGACATATTGAGTATATTTGCAGTATGGTGGTGACGAGATGCTTTGCTGATGGATCCAGGTCGAGATCTGGGTCAGGATCGGGGACGGGAGACGGAAGGTCAGAGGTGCCGATAGCACCTGAGCCCGTGGTTCATATTGGGACTGAGGAGTTGGATGCCAGGATCCGGGAGATTCTGCACGATGAGGTCGCTGCGGCTTTCCGAGCGCAGCTACCAGAGATGTTTGGGTCGATCAAGACCGCGATGGTTGAGAATTTTGATGAGCGATATGCAGCTCTGGCAGAGACAGCGGCCGCTGCAGCCACATCGGCTGTAACCGTGGTAGGGATTGGAGGAGGAGCCAGCAGGGCATTCCAGTACCGGGACTTCGATAATACGAGCCCCCGACATTTGATGGTACACATGATGCGATCAGGGCTATGCGGTGGTCTTCTGACGTGGATGGCTATTTCTTCACGTGCTCATGTCCTACTGACGAGAAGGTCAGATGTGCCCTGAACCTGCTTAGGCTCAGGGTAAAGGACTGGTGGAGATTGACGATAGTTTCATATTCTGATGATCAGCGGGCTGCTATTACTTGGGAGGAGTTCCAGGATATGTTTCGCACCCACTACGTTCTGCGCGTAGAACGGGAGCGGCTTGCTCAGGAGTTTCTGACATTAAGGCAGGATGGGGAGTCTGTGATGGAGATTACCCGGATGTTCACTGAGATGGCTATGTTTTGCCTGGAGTTTACGTCAGAGCAGTCTCAGATGACTCGTTATCTGAGTATGCTCAAGACAGATATACGGTAGTTTGTGGCCACACAGCATTGTGATACCCTCCTGGATCTTTAGGAAGCTGCGAGGCAGCGTGAGTTGGAGATAGAGCTGCAGCTGAAGGAACAGATTCAGGCACCGACACAGTCTTAGCCGGCGCCTAAGCGGTCTAAGACCACTGATACACGGTCTGGGGGTCAGCAGAGCCGCACTTGTGGAAAGTGTGGCAGGGTTCATTCGGGAGTTTGTAGAGTAAGAGGTGGGTGCCACAAATATGGCAAGGAGGGGCACTATGCCAGGGACTGCCGTCAGTCCGCCCCTCCCGCGGATATGAGGATTTATTACCATTGTCATCAGGCTGGTCATATGAAGACCAACTGTCCACAGCTCGTCGCCAAGCCGGCATAGGGTTCCGCGCCAGCTACTGTGAGGATTGGAGATGGGAGGCCAGTCAAGGTGGAGCCTCCGAAGGCTCATGGTCGCCCCTTCCAGCTCACGGCCGAGGAGGCCAAGGTAGCACCGGATTTGGTTGCTGGTATGTTTCTATTCTCTGTCTCAGTTATCATATTTGTGTTATGCTTATTGGTTGCACTTGTGATTAGGTACGTTTTTAGTGAATTCTTTGCCTGCTTTGGTTTTATTTGACTCGGGGGCGAGTCAGTTGTTCGTATCCTAGATTTTTAGTGGAGGGTTTAGTGTGCCGATGGATGATCTTGAGTGCCCGTTGCGAATTTCGATCGCCAACGGGCACGAGGTTTCTGCTTCTTTGGTCTACCGGGGGTGCGAGCTGGAGATTTTGGGGGTGTCCTTCCCGGTAGATTTGATGCCTATCCCTATGGGGGATGTATGCATGATTGTAGGGATGGATTGGCTTAGCCATTTTGGTGCCATGATCGACTGTGAGAGACAGCGGGTGGTGGTTCGAACCCCAAGTGGGGGAGAGCTTGTAGTATATGGTGAGGGCACCAGGTTGGGATCAGGGTTTTGTTCGGCGGCCAGGGCTCAACGGTATATTCAGCATGGGAGTGTCGGTTATTTGGCGTATGTGGTAGATACGCGGGTTAGAGAGCAGCTCTTAGTTTCTGAGGTCCCGGTGGTTAGGGAGTTCGCTGATGTATTTCCGGAGGAGTTACCCGGAGTGCCTCCGGAGAGGCAGGTTGAGTTTAGGATTGATCTAGTGCCTGGTGCGGCCCCTATCGCCAAGACGTCGTACCGTCTGGCACCGCCTGAGATGCAAGAGCTATCATCTCAGTTGCAGGAGCTGCTGGGTAAGCAGTTTATTCGTCCGAGTAGTTCACCCTAGGGAGCACCGATCCTTTTTGTTAGGAAGAAGGACAGTTCGCACAGGACGTGCATTGACTATCGGGAGCTGAACAAGTTAACGGTGAAGAACCATTATCCGTTCATGAGGATAGACGATCTTTTCGATCAGCTACATGGTGCATCTTGGTTTTCCAAGATTGATTTTAGATAAGGATATCACAAGGTCATGGTGAGGGAGGAAGACGTGGAGAAGACCACGTTTCGGACTCGTTATGGTCATTACGAGTTCGTGGTGATACCGTTTGGGCTCACCAATGCGCCAGCAGTGTTCATGGATCTGATGAACCAAGTATGCAGACTGATGCTCGATCGCTCGGTCATTGTGTTTATAGATGATATCTTGGTGTATTCCAAGACCCGAGAGCAGCATGAGGATCATCTCAGGGAGCTGCTGGAGGTTCTGAGGCGAGAACGGTTGTATGCCAAGTTCTCAAAATGCGAGTTTTGGTTACAAGAGGTCCAGTTCCTCGGACATCTCGTTAACTAGGAGGGGATTTTGGTCGATCCGGTCAAGGGGGAGGCGGTTATGCAGTGGGAGATTACGAAATCTCCCTCAAACATCAGGAGTTTCTTGGGTTTAGCAGGGTATTATCGGAGATTCATTCGAGATTCCTCCAATTTTGTCGTGCATCTCACTCGTCTAACGATGAAGGGGGTGGATTTTTGGTGGGGCCCTGAGCAGCAGAGGGCATTTGAGACCATGCAGCGATGTTTATGCGAGGCGCCGGTGTTGACACTCCCTGAGGGAGTTGAGGATTTTGTGGTATTTTGCGATGCGTCCATCACAGGTTTGGGGGCAGTCCTCATGCAGACGGGATGAGCGATAACTTATGCATCAAGGCAGTTGAAGCCGCATGAGACGAGATACCCCACGGACGATCTTGAGTTGGGAGCGGTAGTCTTCGCTCTCAAGATTTGGAGGCACTATCTGTACGGGGTCCATTGTACTATATAAACGGATCACAAGAGTTTGAGACACATCATGGATCAGCCGAACCTGAACATGAGGCAGCGCAGGTGGCTGGATGTGGTGAAAGACTATGATTGTGAGATCCTTTACCATCCTGGTAAAGCGAACGTTGGTTGCGGATTCTCTGAGCCGCAAGACAGCTGGGTCCTCTACCCCAGTGAGGTGTATGTGGATAGCGGTAGATTCCCTGCTGGTGGGTTTGGTCAGGGATGCTCAGATTGAGGGTATGAGACCGGAGAACTGGAAGATGGAGAGGATTAAGGGGGAAAGCGCCCGGTTTGTTCAGGATAGCCGCGGATTGTTGACCCGTTACGGTCGGGTTTGGGTTTTGATATCCGGAGGGGTCAGGAAGACAGTGATGGAGGAGGCTCATAAGTCTCGTTTTTCTATTCACCCGGGAGCCACCAAGATGTACCATGATTTGAGTTCGAGTTATTGGTTGCCTGGTATGAAGCAAGATATCGCTTGGTTTGTTGAGAGGTGCTTGACCTGTAGGATGGTCAAGGCCGAGCATCAGAGACCGCATGGTAAGCTGCAGCCTCTAGAGATTCCCATGTGGAAATGGGAACAGATCGCAATGGATTTCATCATGAAGTTTCCGAAGACGGCAAAGGGGTTCGATGCTATATGGGTCATCGTGGATCGATTGACCAAGAGTGCCCATTTCCTAGCCATACGAGAGAGTTCGTCGGCAGGGAAGTTAGCCGACCTATACATCCGCGAGATTGTCTCTCGCCATGGGGTCCCAGTTTCCATTGTTTCCGATCGAGATGTCAGGTTTACTTCCCATTTTTGGCAGAAGTTCCACGATGGACTGGGTACGAGACTGCATTTTAGTACAGCGTTCCATCCACAGACTGATGGACAGAGTGAGCGGACCATTCAGACCCTCGAGGATATGTTGAGGGCGTGTGTCATTGATATTGGTGGGAGTTGGTATTCCTACCTACCGCTTGTAGAGTCCGCATACAACAACAACTATCATTCCAGTATTGGCGCCCCACCTTTCGAACTGTTGTATGAGTGGAAGTGTAGGACCCCAATCTGCTGGGGCGAGGTTGGGCATAGGGTGATAGGTCGGACAGAGGTAGTTCTGCAAACTACCGAGATGATACATCAGATTAAACAGTGACTGCTGACCGCTGAGAGTCGGCAAAAAAGTTATGCCGACCGACGCCGATCTGAGCTGAAATTTCAGGTGTGTGACATGGTTTTCCTGAAGGTCTCACCCTGGAAGGGTGTGATACGCTTCATAAAGAGGGGAAAATTGGGTCCCCGTTATATTGGGCCGTTTAGGATTGTTGTCAGGGTTGGCAGGGTGGCTTATAGGCTAGAGCTTCCGGAGGAGCTCAGCTGGATCCACAACATGTTTCATGTTTCGCAATTGCGAAAATGCATTATGGACCAGGAGGCATTGGTATCGTTGGATGACATTCAGGTCGATGAGCACCTGAACTATATGGAGAGGCCTGTGGCTATTTTGGAAAGGAAGAAGAAGATTCTGTAGAACAAGGAAATACCTTTGGTAAAGGTATAGTGGGAACATCAGAAGGGATCTGAGTGGACATGGGAGCCGAAGGCGGAGATGCGCAATCATTACCCGAAATTGTTTATTCCACCGGACTTCAAGGGTGAAGTCTAGTTCAAGTGAGGGAGAGTTGTAATCCCCCGATTCTCAGGTGTCGCTTAAATAAGATTTATTGGGTTAAGCTCTACTCGAAGAATTGGTTGACCTACTCGTCGAGTAGCAGCGGGATGGGATCGCATGTTAAGTGACCTACTCGACGAGTCCATATTGGGACTCGGCGAATAGGAGCTGGCAGCTGAAACCCTAAATCTCGAGGTTTACACCCCTATTTAAAGGGACCTTAGCCTCCCTTGGGCCTCTTTACAGTTCTAGAGAGTCCTGAGAGCCCTTATATGTGTGTGTGCCATTGTGCGGGTGTTTGAAGCTTGGAAAGAGAATCTTGGAGGAAGAAAGCCAGGAGTGCAAAGGAATTGAAGCAAGGAAGGCGTGGGAAGCAGGATTTACCTCAACTAGAATCCTTTGGAGGTATCAAAGTGCCATCCTTACTTCCTTTTTTCTTTTGTTGAGTTTCTAGGGCTTTTATGGAATTTTCAAGTTGGTATGATGAGCTATGGGCTAGATCTGAAGTTGTAACTTCAGATCTGGACCCTCTTTGGATTATAGAAGCATAAAGTTACTTTTTTGATCGTGATTGAGGTCCCTCTTGTGCATGAAGCCCCATTAAGAGCTTAGATTTGGCATTTAGAACCTTTAAAATCATGCATGAACGTAAAGTTTGCAACTTTACGTGATAAGCATGCCCTAGAAGCTTGGATCTGTGATTTGGAGCCGCTGCATGGCTCAAAATAGATCTATATGGAAAAAGGACTGAAGGGACTCAGCGAGTCGCAAGGTTGACTCGGCGAGTCACTTGAAGATGGCCGTGAAGTCGACGAGTTGGATGAACAACTCGGCGAGTCTGATGAAGATCGCCATAAGACTCGACGAATTAAAGAACAACTCGGCAAGTCGGATGAGTTTTATCCAGGATTTGTTTGAGTGTATATCCGCCGAGTTGCAAGGAGGAGACTCGACGGGTGGCCTTAAGGTATGATCGAGAATCGAAGCACTCGACGAGTCACCCCGATGACTCGGCGAGTTGGAATTTGCTTCAAGGGACTCGGCGACTAGCCGAGGGCACTCGGCGAGTTGCGTCAACATGGACTGTTGACCTTGAGTGAGGACTTTGGCTTTGATCAGGGGTTGACTAGTGGGTTATGGAGTACCTTGTAAGGGTAAGGACTTATGAGTATATTGTACTATGATCATAGGTGGTGGAGCCTGTGTCAAGTGATCCGAGAGTTGGAGTTTACCTTCCGAGTCGACATTGCAAGGTGAGTTATCCTCACTATATCGATAGGATCTACGGCACCAAGGCCAGCCCTTTTAGTTGTTATTGTTGTAGTATGCTATATGTTATTATGATCTATTCGATCGGAATCAGGATAGACAGTATGTTATGCTTTTATGGTCCGTAGGGATTGGTATGCTAGTGACCTGCTAGGTCGGTGTTCTAGTTACGAGAGGATTCTATGATTTACAATCAGTGAGATAGATATGTTTGATGTTTGTATATGTCAGTATATGATAGCTATGCGTACATGGTTGTTTGTTTGTTGATTGGGTTGAGGCGGTCCTGCTTTGTGCGGAAGGCCAACAGACCCTATGAGCGGTCTAGGGAGACTGTAGGTCCATGTGGGGGACCAGTCATGCCGAAGACTCGGGATAGATCCAGACAGACTGTAGGCCCGGTAGGGCGGTCTAGTCAGGCCGATGGCCCAGTATGCATGTTGATTGATTGGTTGTTACTGATATGGTATTGTCAGTATGGTATTGGTATTTTGGGGGTAGCTCACTAAGCCCTCGGGCTTACAGTTTTCAGTTTATTGTTTCAGGTACTTCACTAGATCATGGAAAGGCGAATGCGTGACCGTACCGCTCCTCATCCTTATGTTATGATTTCGGGACACTTTGATGGATATTGATTTGAAAACATTTTTTTATAAACAATGCTATTTGGCTTTCATTTGTGTTTGAAAAAACTTAAATTTGGTGTAAAATTTATGGATGTTTCTCGATGGTTCAAATCTCATCTGAAAAATATGTAGAACTAATAAATAGTTTTAGGAGTAAATTAAAAAGTGTATGTTTTGTCGTTCTATAACAAATTATGATATGAGAGGTTTCTTATTATACTCAAGAGAAACAGTAACAAGATAAATTATGCACTAAAGTAGCTTTGTGCTTGGGTAATTAGTTTAATGACCAAATTTTGCAACTAGTTAACAATCTAGCTAATAAAAAATAATGTTCGCTAACCTTCTTGAAATATGTAAAATGACATTAAATGAACTATAAAAGATTGAGGTTTTTGTGATTAAAAAATGGTATATTTTAAAGAATTTTTTAGAAAACTCAATAAGTTCATTGAAACGTTAGTCTTAGTAGCTTTTTAAAAGGATAATTTATATCTTTTTTCTTTTGTTTTTCAAACATGACAACATAAAAAATTTCAACAAATAAACGAGTTATGGCGTACCAAACATAACCTAAGTATATTGTTAGACATTGATGAGCAGTGCGTAAAGTAAAAGAATAAAAAAAAAATTATGGATCTCAAATGCAAATTCAATGTATTAGAGGAGGAAGGCGAAACAAAGGCATTATCAAAAGAGAAAAAGAAAAAACATATTAGATTGGAGAAAATATTGCTTGAATTTGAACCGATAAAAAGCATACACCTAAATCAAAAAGCACTTGTTAAATGTGTTGTAGTCAGGGATGAAAATTCTAGATTTTTCTTGGTCGGGAGAGGGAAAAATTAACCTGCGATTCTAAAAATGTGTACCGATGAGATGTCACAAATTGTCAAAATATATAAAAAAGTAAATACAAATTAACTATATGTAAGTATTTACGAGAGTTGAATACAATGCATTTTGTTGGACCATACGGTGACGTCAAGTCATCGGCCCAACTTGTATTTTGCCCTAGATCAAACAAAGCCTCTGATATGCACACATATCTTTACTTTTAGAACTCAACATCTTTCTTGATCATGAAGAAGACAGACTAGTATCGCTTTGTTGGACTCATAATTCTTTCCCTTTGTGATTTATAGTGTTCAATCGGCGGCTCCAGTTAGTTCCTTCCTTCTTGCCATTTTCACGAAGAAACCAATGTGATTCTTCCCTTCTTTCTATCGAGTATGATGTTGCAGTCATCGATTTATCCATTTTAGCATTATTTTTATAAGTTCTGCTTGTTTTTTTTAATACTAGTTTATTTCATTTTATTTTATTCTTGTATTGCATTTCATGTGTAGCTGGTTAAGGGTATGTATTTGAATAATTGATACACATTTTCATGATACTGTATTTCTTCTTAACAAATAGGATCTGTGATCTCCAAGGTGAGGAACTCATTCAAATGAACCACTTATCAAATAGCTCTTGGAGATAAGACATCATATCCTTCATTTCTAACGGAGGCAACCGATATGATGCTTTTGCTATTAGTGTCACAACTGAACAATATCATTTTGAAACTCTATCTATCATGACGGTGGTAATCGAGATTAGTCGTCAGGGAAAACATTAACATATACACTAATTGAAAGGTTTTATAGGTTATAACTAAACATGTGAAGCGAAAAAACTTAACTCTTAAGTGCACATGTAACCTATAAAGGATCTATGTTTTGTCTAATTAATAGCAATAAAACATTGAACATCAAGAACCATAAAGGAACCATATAATAATCGAAATAAACAAAGGATTAGGGTTTACATACCTTTTTATTATTATAGAAAATAACCAAATAAAATCCTTCTTCAAAAAGCCTTTGAAAGGAAGCACCAAAAACTTATTGCCTCTAATAGTTTGTACCCAAACTCTAGCAATTAGAAAACTTGAGGAAAGATGAGAGGAGAGCAAAATTTTAGCTATTCTTGTGTGTTAGAGGTTGGACGAAAATGAGGCACCAAGAGGGTCTTATTTATAGCCGATAGGAATATCCTAAAAACCCTAATTTGAAATAAAATAATATTATTTCAAATCGAGTAATTATCTATAAGGAGCATTCCAGAAACCCTAATGGCAAGCAAAAATTTCGGCCACCCTAGGAAGGATCTAGAATCTTTCTCTTGTTCAACTTTTAAACAATTACAACTTAAGTCCTTGCAGTTTTAATTAGTCTAATTAATCCCAAAATTAGTTCCAATCAATTTCTGATTAATTATTAATTAAATATTACTATTTCTAATTAATATATTAATCATATAATTTATTAAGAAATCATTTATTATTTTTTATTAATCGTATAATAAATCAATATATCAACATCTCTTTCTAAAAGTTATTATACTCAATTACTAGTTTTGAGGACAACCCAAAAAGGACTTTGCTTTCAATTTAAGTATATACCAATTTATTTATGATCTTACACACCTTAATCTAATACTAATCAGCTCAACGTCAGACATATCTTATTTCTTTTTTGAAGTTTCAAAAACTTGTCCCAAGAATATTGTACAACCCTTCGCTAAGCACCTACATACCTTCATAACTGATATTAGTGATATAGATCCTAGACTTTCTCCCCGTATGTGATGGCATGACCACCCACAGAAAGAGGTATACATATGAGTTTCTTTTTACATAGGATTTTAGCCTGGATATTCAATAAGTAATCCATCCTCAGAACTACCCCCCCCCCCCCCCCAATCCTATTAGAATTAATGTCAATAGAAATGTATTTTTGGCGATAACAATCGTACAATCATCATCTATCTCCATACGATGATGGAATCCCCCACAAAAAAAAAAAAAAAAAAAAAAAAAAAAAAAAAAAACATCTAATGTTCGCTCCAAGGGACTCCGAGATAAATAATTGGCACATAATGAAATGAACACATAATACATAATAGAGAAGTGATGGTGGATTGATCATAGTGATTGAGTATAGTATAGTGATTGCACCAACACTCATGAGTAATTAATAGAGAAATATTAGATCATATATAGTTGATGACTTGGCCAAGTGGGAGACTGTTGAAAAGTGTGTCCAAGGTCATTAACTATTGATAATATTTCTAATAATAACAATGTCTTCTTGCCTTCAAAAATCAAATTAAGTAGAATAATAAATGATGAATTGGCTTATTAGTTATTATGACAAAACTAAAAAATCGGTCCATATAGTTTCACAAAAATTGTGGATAGGATCCAAAAAGTTTCTGACTTGCATGAAAGATCCAAAATTAGGAATTTTTGTTATTTTTGTCTTGAAAATTTGAAAAATACGATTTTGACCTTATTATTTCACTTTTACATTTTTTTATTTGTTTTGTTATTAAAATAATTATAAAAAATTGAAAAAAAATTACCACCCCCTTTAATAATTATGAAATAAGAAAAAAAATCACATACTCTCTCTCTCTCTCTCCCCTTATCCTAAACGACACCAACCAGTTAACCACCCCCATCCTAATTTCACTAACATCACCACAACACTCTTCCATATCTAACATCCTCACCTTCATCTTTCCAGGCGACCTACCTCCATCGTCGACATTTCTGTCTACCAACTCTTTAAACGTGTTCTACTTTCTGAAACCGTTAACCTCCTTGAACGAACATGATGATTCGTCAACCTATTTCATAGGAATCCTATTTTACATTCTACCTTTTCTTATTCATTTTCCCATTTGACTTAAAACACTGAAATCAAAACACAGAAGGATGGTAGTTGCAAACATTGGTGATTGTAGGGAGGTGTTAGAGAAACAAGGAAGAGTGATTGAACTCTCAAAATACCATAAACCAAATTGCCCATTGGAGAGATGAAGAATCGAGGAACTCGGTGGAAATCTCATACACAGTCGGAATCAAGAAGACATGGGAGGGGTTTTGCAGTTATGGGAGGTAGAGGTTTCAAGTCAAAGACATGCATACATAGTTGGAATCTATGGGTTAGGTGGACTATCACAGCATCTATCTAGGGCATATCCACTTTCATATTTGGTTTTGTGTCATTCAATTTATCAATCGAACATCTACATTAAAAATGAACAAAGTTGTGAAGTAATAATTTTGTTGTTATCACTAATCAAAGCTTGAAATCTACAATACATTTTCGATTTGGAATGGATTATAGATCTGGAAGGAGAGTGAGCGAGCGAGAGAGAGGGGGAGAGAGGGAGAGAAAGAGAGAGAGAGAGAGAGAGAGAGAGAGAGAGAGAGATAGAGAGAGAGAGAGGTCCAATGGGGTGGGCGGATCATTCTTTTTGTTTTTTTTAATTATAAAATACGTATATTTGATATTAAAAAAATGAAAAAAATTAAAATGGTAAAAGAGTCTTTTTAGGTTTTTCAAGGACCAAAATAGACCAAAACCATGGGAAATTCTTGATTTTGGACAATCGATGCAAGTCGAAAACTTTTTGGACCCTATCCACAGTTTTTTTAAAAAAACTATAAGGACCAATCTTGCATTTTTTTCTAATATTTAATTAGAAACTAACTGGGAAATAATTTGGAAATTTAATCAACGGTTTAATCAATTAAAGGGGTTGAATATCAATTAATCAATAGTTGATTAATCAGGAATATTCTAAAACCCTATGGAAGAAAGGGGTGGATGAAAATTCCCTTGGGAAGGAGGGAATTTCGTTCTTAGGTTATCCCATCCCACATTGATGGAAGGATAAAACCTTGGAAGATATCCAAGATTATAAATAGTCTTAGGGATTTATTCTTAGCTTGAGTTTTCACCTCTTGTTTTTGCTTCTTATGGACAAACTCTTTTAGAGTTTGAGCCATCCTAGTTGTTTTTTATTATACTCTTTTGAGTTTATTGGGTGTGAACCAATAAAGAGATTCTGGTTTGGATCCTTTACATCCAAACAATGTAGCACATACGAGAGCTCAAGCACGAAGGTCTTTGGTTGCAAGAAAGGTATGTGACTATTCTTTTGTATTTATGGGTTCCTAGGGTAGTTGTAATTAATATGAAGTCATAGATCCATAGATTGCATATCCATTTAGGTATATAATAGTTCGATTGTTTCTGCTACCTAGTTTAAAGTGTATTTGATGCATAGAAACACTAACACATTCCAGTATATGAAATGGAGATTGAAAGGAATATAATGTGTGATCGATTTTAAGAGACCTGGACCAAAATAATATCAATTTTGTTTTTTGTGAATCAGAAAAACACCACCACCATCTTTGTTTACACTCTCATTTAAATGAATGTTAGGACAAAGTTACATAAATTGTCCATATAGTTTAGGTATTAATCACATAATATAAAAAAGAAAAATAGAAAGGGTACAAATGTCATTATATATAAATTTAACGACATTTTTTGTGACGCTGTGTATCGGAAGGATAGTTTCTATAATATCAACAGAACATGAGGAACGAGTTTGCCTGGTTTCTTGAAGTTAGACTTTATGTGTCTATTACATCATACCACAGGGACCATTTTTGTAATTTAGTACTCCCTCTGTCCCAATATTATAGTTCATCTTTTCTTTTTGGTTTGTCATAAAATAATAGTCCACTTCTAAAAATAAATAACATTTTTACCAAAATACTCCTCATTATTACTTAACCAACTAAGGATTTAATGAAACATTAAATGTAAAGTAAGGACAAAACTGTCATTTTATTGTATAAAGTTAGTTGTAATTAATGTTTTCTTAATCTGTATGTTTTTTGTCTGTGGACAATAATATTTGGACGGAGGGAGTATAATTTTAATTAGTCGACTCATATTCTTCATTTTTTATATCAATTGAATACTATATTTAGTTATTTACAAAAGTGTAATATTTTTAAAGTTGTCCAATAATTTATGTGGTGGCCGCATGACGGCATATGCGGCGGCATCTTGAACTACCAAATCTATGGAGTTGAGCTTAGGATTAGATGAACTTTCACATCAAAAGTGTCGAGTCGAATTGTGCTTTTCTTTGACCATAAAGTACTTGATGATCTTATTTCCTAGTTTAACTCGAACATAGGTATCCAATAGTTTATTCAACTATTTTCTTATATTTTATTTTGAAACTGATTAAAAGAATAAAACTAAATAATTTAATTACGAAGAAAATAGATAAAATCAATTTAAAGTTGTCTTGTATCTTTAATGCAAGAAATTTATTATATAATTTGTTCAAAATACAATGTTACAGTTATAATGATATGATTTTTCTACTTATAAATAACAGAATAATTATTAACAAAATACAAACCATCATAGGCTAAGCCAAAATTTTAGTATACCTTAGGCTTGCATCCCTATCTCTTACGGCTTGTGTTCTTCTTTCACGTGCCGAAATCATATTCCCAACTCCGTTTTTCTTTCACTCTAAGTCTCTAACTTAATAAGATTGGTTTGAAAAAAAAAAAAAAAAGCAACAACAACAACAACAACATAGCTCTAACAGAAGCTTAGTATTCTTTCACTCTAATTGATGTTGGTTTCGAGAAAAAAAAAAAAAACACATAGCTCCAAAAGAAGTTAGAGGAGGACTACTGAACAGAACGTGAATTATGATTTCAAAATCATAATCTCTTCAATGATTGTGAAATTTCAAGATATATCTCGATAAAAATGACTGATTATTATTAAATACAAATAAAAGTTGTAAAAATGACATTCCAATTCAGTTAAACGGGCATAACGTAGTAAGTAATATAAAAGTGAAATAACGAATTTTGCTACCTACCTTCGGTTCAAATAGAAAATACAAAATAATTAAAAAAAAAAATGAAACGCTTAAACGAAATGTTTGTTTGCAATGTGATTAATTGATTATGGTCTTCACGAGAATTTTATGAGCCTAAAAATAACAAATTTCAAGGATTTAAAATTAATAAGCAGCACCCAATTAATCGTGTAATTAACTAAGGTGTTTTTCATGTGTCTTTGTGACTGTGGCTACTAAATACGTTTAATAGCAAAATGTCTAATTAAAAAAGATAAGTAATAGGGTGGGTTTTACCATTTATGTGAATTAATATAGGAAATAGGGGGCGCAACACCGTCGGCCCCTTGCAAACCATTTTAGACTAATCAATGTGTTTATGGCAAACTTGATAATTCATACAAAAAAAATCCATTTCAACACGTTACATAATTATAACCAATCAGTTTGCCACCTTATATGTTTTTAGAAGAAACTATAAATGGGCAATTACACCTCTAATTAATGGTCTTTAAAAGGAATAATAAATGGACAATTACACCATAGCATTTAACATGTTTCCTAAATCTCTTAGAAAATGTTATTTTACACATGTGCAAATGCATTTTATTTAAGAAGCAACATATATAATAGTTTATGGGTGGTCCGTTTAACCGCTTGAAACTTATGATAACTCGTGTCATGTTAAATTTATTTTAAAAAATTGAATATTTGTTTTATAAATTGATTAAAAAAAAAATATATTCACTACAATAAAGTATGGTGTTTACCACAAACATTTTGTGTGTAGAACCTCCATTTGTATAGTAATAATCTATACAAATATATAAAGTATTGTAAGAAAATATTTCTTTATACACACATATGTCAGGGTGGGCATAGATAGCAAGTATCAGGGCCGGTCCAGACGGTGAGCAACCCGGGCAACCGCCCAGGGCCCACGTCTCCAGGGGCCCAAAATTTATAGGTTATGTAGTATATATATATATATATATATATATATATATATATATATATATATATATATATAAAATATTAACCAAATGATTTTTAGGGCGTAAAGTTAGTTTAAACTCAAATTAGCTCAAAAAATAAACAATTTGGCTTGCTTGTTATTACTAATTGAGCACATCTATACCGAAAAATAAATTATATTTTTTTAATATTTATTATATTTTCTTTGAGAGACCTTTTTTTTTCTTTTCGCCCTGGGCCCCATATACATTTGGACCGATCCTGGCAAGTATATCCTCACATACATGTGTATTTAAAACAACTCAATATATGTTTTGAGGGTAGTGAGGTAGAAGTGTTATAAATTGCTTAGTCGATGATGTCTACATTGTTGATAACTTGGAGATAAATTTAAAATTTAAAAATTAATTATTATTTTTTTATAAAAAAACATAATTATCCATTAAGTTTAAACATCATAAAAACATATTACAGAGTCAAGCGAAAGTTTAAAAACATAACATATATGTAAGTAGTAAGTACAATCATGCCACCTATTTTCCTTTCTCATCGAAACAACATGAAAAACATTTTATAATGTGACATCTCTAATTTCACAATCAGAAAATACCGATTTGTTTATGATTTATTTGAAAATCAGAGTATATTTAAAAAAAATATATATATTACAGAATTTGTTCCCAAAAATATGATAAAGAATTTATCAAAGCATTTCCGAAGAAATGTACTATATTAAAACCTCGGGATATCATTGTTAACACAGATCAAACGCATACAGATCAAAATCATAAACATAAACAACATAGGCCCTATAATATCTATTTATACTAGTGGCCTATAATCTGTTGAGTGGGTCATGCTTGAGAGTCTGGTGAGCACATAGGGTTTTCAACCCATAATAATTAAATTTATTAACTTCATCAAATCAATCAACCCGATTATCTGTTCCTGTTATCCTCACTTTACGTCCTTAAAGTATCTATTATAAGGGACCTAGCCTAAGGATTTTCATCGGGGTGGACAACACTACTCAGGGGATTCCATAGCAATTTATGTCAAATAAGGCAACCATGAGAGGGATGTAGTACACCTGGTGAACACGTAGTCTTAATAAACACCTACAGGTTGTGAGCCTGTCAGCGTTCCACTAGACTGTCTAGAATAGCATGTGATCATCATCTATACTCTTCTAGATGACTGGATCATTGTCAACATCGAGGCGTCTCATCATTTTATTTCATCACACACCAACTATTTCATATACCCATGTTTTACCCCCAACATATTTGTAGATATAAAATACATATACAGTTTAGATCATTTAAAACATGTATAAGACGTTCATCCAGCATAGATATCAGGTAAACAGATAATATGCACACATAGCACGTAATTTATATAAAATACTTCATATCTATGTGTAAGATGAAAGTAACTATACACTCACCTTAGTAGCGCGAGTTGATAAAATCTAACTAGAAACGGTCAGCGGTTCGTGATCGTCAGGCTCAGAACGCAGAATACATTTAACAAACGAGAGAGAGAGAGGGGTAAGTGTAGCACCTGGTTCCTGGTATGTAAAATTTACCTAAGTACTTTGCATTTTTAGCCTTGAACTTGGCACGTTGTAGGCCCGACTCGCCAAGTAGAGTCGGGTTATGGAACACGTTTAAGTTGGCGACTCAGCGAGTCCATATTCTGGACTCGGCGAGTCCCTGTTGTCTGATGAAACCCTAATTTCAAGGGTTTGCACCGTATTTAAACCATCATATGTGCCCCCAAGCTTGCCCCCTTCACCCTCAGAGCTCCCTATATCGTCCTAACCTCGTTCCTTGTGAGATTGAAGTGCTTTGGTGTGATTTCTTGAAGATTTTGAGAGGAAAAGGAGAGTAGATCAAGAAGAGAAGAAGCAGGCCAGGCATCTTGGTGTTATTTCAGAGATTCCTTGAGGTATAACTCAGTTTCCTTCTGTTTTCATGCTAAGAGTCCCTTAAAGCTCCATTAAAGTCCTTCTTGAGCCATTTCCAAGCTTGATTATGAATTAGGGTTCGTGATAAGTTGATTAACCTTTAGATCTAGGCATGATTGAGCTCCAGGAGCTCGGATCTACTGCCTTTATGGAGCCATATTGCATGAAAGCCCTAGATCTACTCTTTTAGTGCATTTTGAGCCCTAAAACCTTCATTGGTGTTTATTTACACGTAAAGTTGGAAACTTTACGTGTTAATCAAGCCCTAAGAACCCAGATCTATGAATGGTATGCACTGGATTCAAGCTGAATCGAGTGTACAGTTCTTGCATGCATGCGACTCGGCGAGTCGTTCTTCTGACTCGGTGAGTCGAGTCGCGAGTCCCTGATTTTTCCCCCTTTTCGTGTATACTGAGTAGCAGCGAGTCATGGGTGGACTCAATGAGTCTCGGAAGTAGGACTCATCCATGGAGGGACTCGGCGAGTCAATGCCCTGACTCGGTGAGTCCAGGGCAATCTTCTTGCCTCAAGAATAGACTCGGCGAGTTGTTCATACAACTCGGCGAGTCTCAACGTAGAGTGTTCTTCGGGTGAAGATGAACTCGGCGAGTTGTTCATACAACTCGGTGACTAGGATGAAGGACTTTTGGACATCAGTTTAGAAGGAAAACTCGTCGAGTCTATGCCTAACTCAACGAGTAGAGACGGGATTAAGGACAATCGAATGGATAGGGACTCGACGAGTTGGAGAGCCAACACGGCAAGTCGGGTCAACTGGAAGTTGACTTTGACCTTGACTCTTGGCTTGGTTAGGGGTAAATGGTCATTTTACCCTAAGGTCGATTAGCAGTAATTGACTGAGTGTTGGTGGGATTTACAGCCGGAGGATATCCGGAGCAGCAGTAGCAGACAGACAGTTCCCACACAGATCAGCAGCTACTACGAGGTGAGTTACCTTCCAGTAGCGGTGGGTCTACGGCCACAATGCCGGCCCACCAATAGGAGTTGTATGATAGATGATTGTCTCTGTGATATTCATCTAGGGTTGCTATTACCTGTGATATGTTTATGTTCTAGTATGATATGATGTTATGTGCTAGTGACAGTAGGGGGAGATAGTCCCCAAATTACCGGTCGATAGGGTCGAAGGGGCAGTCATGCCCAGCCATGCTAGATAGATTATATGATATGTGTTATGTGGTAGTAGTAGGAGGTGAAATAGTCCCCGGTATCCGGTCATAAGGACCGAAAGGGGAGGCCAACACCCAGATATGCTAGGCAGTATTCGGTCGTAAGGACCGAAGGGGAGACCAACACCCAGATATGCTAGTCAGTATCCGGTCGTGAGGACCGAAGGGGAGGCCAGCACCCAGATATGCTCGGCAGTATCCGATCGAGAGGACCGAAGGGGTAGGTCGGGCACCCAGATTTGTCTGGCAATATATGTATGTTATGTGGTTATTTGGTATGTGGTACAGTGGAGGAACTCACTAAGCTTTGTGCTTACTGTTTACAGTTTTGGTTTCAGGTATCTCTTCTTCGAAGGGGAAGGAGCTGGCGTGGTAGCGGCACATCGCACACATGCCTTGTATTCCGCCCTATGAGATCTTCCTGGGGATTTGTACTCTGACATTATTATGTTTTATAAAATGGTTTCCAGACACGCGACATCTTTTATGAAATGATATAATCGATGAATGTTTTATTTCAAATGTTTTGCAAAGTATCTGTTTTAAAAATGAATTTTTTTTGGCTCGTATTTTGGGATGTTACAGTAAGAATTTGGTGTAAGGAGAGCAAGGGTCGAACTTGTTATTTATAGGCTGCCCAAAACATGTCCATGTCGTGGCCTTATAAGACCACGTCGTGAAACATAGTTGCATCACCTCGTATACTTGCCATTTAGGTCCTAGCTTCGGAAGGTGTCAAAATACTGACTTCACGTCGTGACCTTTATGTCCACGTCGTGGAATCTTAACACATCACTCCCGTAGACTTGCCATATGCATTCTAACCTTGAGAAGTGTCCTAGATCACATTCACTTCGTGAATCTGATGTCCACGTCATGGAGCATGGCTGATTAGGGTTTCTGCCATGTGTCATGCTCTTAGACTGCTACATCTTCGGATGGTCATAACTTTTGCATATGAACTCCGTTTTTGACGTTCTTTATATCCACGCGTAGGTGGAGACGTAATCTAAAACTTTATTTTAGATTAGTAAGTCTAAAAAGTAATTATCGTAAACTCACTTTTTATAATTCCGGGTGTCGTGCTGGTTTTGTTGCGAAACTTCGACAGGTCATAACTTCTTCGTTATAACTCGGATTTCTGCGTTCTTTATATCCACGGAATCCTTTTTCCAACCACTACAACTTTATTCAAAGATATTGGGCCTGTCTATCATTTTATTTTTTATGCTTATTTTTATTCTTAACTTATTATATTTTATAAATAAGTATAATGCACATAAAATCACATAATTCACATAATATTCAAATAATTCCTCTTTATTACTTCAAAGTAGGTTATAATTGTTGAACCTAACTATTACACCATTAAAATAATGTTTAGCCTAGAAACACGGGCGTTACATTTCTCTCCTCCTTAGGATGATTCCACTCCAGAATCATGCATCAGCAAATAGATGTGGATAGCGACTCATCATGTCACTCACTGTTTCCCTGGTGAGGTTCGGCCCATTCGTATGTTTCCATCATACAAGCACTAAGTCATACATCTTGTATCGCAACTTCTTAGTCTTGCGGTCAACAATTGTCTTAGGCTCTTCAATTAACCTTTTATTTTCATCCATCCTTAACTCTGAAATTTGATTTATATCGGGAACTTCTATCGTAAACTTTCTCAAGTAACACACATGAAAAGTGTTATGAATACTATCTAGTTCTTCCAGAAACTCTAGCTTGTAAGCTTGGTTCCTAATCCTCTGAAGAACTTTGAATGGTCCAATAAACCTTGGACTCAGCTTTCCTCTCTTTTCAAATCTTATAGATCCCTTCCACGGTGAGACCTTGAGCAAAACCAAATCTCCAACTTCGAATGTCATCGATCATCTTTTCTTGTCAGCATAGCTCTTTTGACGATCCTGAGCTGCAAACATCTTTTCTCTAATCACCTTTAGCTTTTCAGCAGTCTGATGGACTATCTCGGGGCCCATAAACGGCTTTTCTCTAGCCTCAAGCCAACAAGTTCATTAGTATAAATGAATGTAACATCTGTTTATGCTTATGTTTTTGTATTGACGATGACATCCCAATGTTTTAATTTAAATAAAATACATTTCTTCAGAAATGCTTTGATAATATCATTATCATGTTTTCTGGGAACAAATTCCGCAATATTATTCTTCAAAAAGGATACTCTGATTTTAAAATAAGCATAATTAAAATTTTTAAAATGATCGTGGATTTGGGGATGTCACAGTTGGTATCAAAGCATTAGTTTAACAGAACTAGGAGTAACGATTTATTTCTAGACTTAAAATTAGAATGGTAAGCGATGATCATGAGGAGTGTGCCTAATATATTTTGGGTAATACACCTGAATAAACACAAACACTTGCTTATTTAGGGAAGATGCCTAAAGTGCTACATGTGCTAAATGATTTGTGATGCTTTATGATGTCATTATTTGATCGGATCTATGGTCTGTTGGCGACCGGATCTGGAAATTTTATGTGTTTAAATTTATAAACTTTTAATTACAATATTAGAACTGGCATATAACTTTTCGGAGTGACAAGGAGATTTATACTTCTATCATAAATAAAGATTTCCCTATCTTAATTCTCATCGTTGTACACTGAACATCTGCTAGAGTGTATAGATCGAAATGGTGAGAACTCACAACGGACTAGGAAATGCAAATGGAATCATCAGCATGAGCCATAAGTGATTGAGCATGCACCAGCAACTGCACCCGAGCCGCTTATGATGGCAGGAGTCCAAGAAATGATTCGTGCTGTGATGGTTGAACAAAGGGAGAAGATGAGGAAAATGTTACTTAATAGGGATGAATCTACTATACCCATTGTATAACCTGAACTGAACACTGAATAGTCAGATGAAGGAAACTATAGTCAGATTGCTAGTCAAGTTGAGACACAAATGGGTAGAAGAAACCAACCCAATGGACGAAACGATGGGCGTGGATGTAAGTTCAAGGATTTCATGGCATCCAAACCACCAAGTCTTTCTAGAATCCCAACACCGGTGGAAGTCATGGATTGGATCTCCGAGATGGAGATGATGTTTGAAAGTTGCGACTGCAACAACAAACAGAAGACCGCTCTCACGGTAACACGGTTGAAGACTGGGGTATTAAGCTAGTGGAAGCTACTAGCTCATACTATGCCCAAGGGAGAAGCTAGTAAGATGTCTTGGCAAGACTTTTTGGTACAACTGAAAATACAGTACTGCTCTGAGCAGGATCTTCTGGAGATCAACAATGAGTTTCAGAATCTAAAGAAAGGAATGATGAATATCACCGAATATGCTGCAAGTTTTACGGAGAAAATGAAGCTTGTTCCTTATTTGGTTCCAACTAAACTCTCCAAGGTCAAAAAGTTTGCCAATGGATTACCAGCAGACTTTGGTCCAATGGTCAAACAAGCAACCACCTTGAAAGCCGCCATCTGGGCAGCTAAGAATGTAGAGACCTAGATAAGAGAAAATGGTCTAGAAAATGATAAGGCAAGAGAAAAGAGGAAGCTTTAGGGATCCTCAAGATCTGATAAGAAAGGAAGATTCTCAAAGTCCAACCTGGATGACCAAAAGTATGGAGCCAAGTGGTGTGAGAAGTGCAAAAAGAAGCATTATGGGAGATGCTACGAAGAAGAGACTTGTTATAAGTGTGGGAGGATCGGTCACTATTCCGAGGATTATACAAATAATGATAAAGTATGTTACGGATGTGGAGACAAGGGGCATATGTTAAAATACTGCCCAAAGAAAAATGAAGCAACAAGGCCAAATGTGCCATCGAAGCTAAAGCCAAGAGCATTCCAGATGATCCTTAATGAAGCAGGTGACAATGCAAGAGATTAGGAGAAAGGAACTATAAAGTATCCATATAGATAGTATCATGTGGTGTAGCCTAATATAAGAAGCATAATATAGGGTGAACTTGAATACTTATGTAATCGTTTCAAGGAATAATATAAACCTTAGTTATGTTATCCGATGTGTTAAATGACTATGTGAAATTCTTATATAGTGACTTCGAGAACTATGAGACAATACTTGGGACAAGTATGAGTAGGTGTGAAAGGTAGTAGAGGCCTATAATACTGGAAGCACAAGACTCGCACTTGGATCAGGGAAAGTCACAAGGAGTACCAAGGCACTAGTAATTGATTTTGTTTTGTTCATGTCTGTTGTTACCATTGTTTCAGTAATGAATAAGAAGATGATTATTATTCCAACCATAGTGGTCATATCATATCAAGTCCGACTAAGATATGTATTCGACATGGTTTAGAGAAACAAGATCGATGTAGCATCTGACTTAATCCAGAAGATTGAAGTGAAAGATAATCGAAGTGATCAATAGAAGCATCATAATCGCAGTAAAGGTAAGAATCTAGCAGCTAGAAGTGCTACAAGCTAGAATGTGATTATATCACATTAGAACATGAAGGAAGGTGTATTCCAATCTGGAATATGACTCAAAAAGATCTGATTCTAAGAGTTGCATCATACTATAAGAGGTCATTAGAACATGATCCATCGGTCTGTTACGATAATCGATTTAAAGAAATTATCTTAAGTTAAGTCTGTTTAAGAAGGAGTAGGAGTCTCAAATAAGGGTCAACTTTGTAAACTCGAAGGTTATGATTGAAAGTCCAACATAGTATGAAGAGCGGGTGCAAGATTGAGCACCACCAGCAGTCAAGAAATCCAAGAGTTAGATATTCATTTGAAAAGATATAAGAGTTACGGTTCTTACCTGGGATGAAAAGATAACTTACGGAGTCATTATATAAGCCATGTTTCGTTGATGATACTAGGACATAATCATCCTAAGGGGGAGATAACTATAACGCCCGCAAATTCGGCTAGTCAATTTAGTCAAAATAAGCATTAAAAATGACTTTTTATAGAAGATTATTTAGAATAAATAACATTAACCAAGTTATAGTATATGTCGCAAGTATTATGTATATATATAAAGAATGCTGAAATCTGACTTATAACGAAGAAGTTATTACCCATCGAAGTTTTGCAACAAAACCGGCACGGCTCCGCGTATCGTAAAAAGTGAATTGTTGATAAACTATATTTTAGCCTTAGCGATCTAAATGAAGGTCGTAGTAGACGTTAAACCGAAATCCTGCATATAGAGAACGTCCAAATCTGACTTCGTATGAGGAAGTTATGATTTTTCTAAGATTTTGCATAGCAATATGCAGCCCGAAAATCGAATTTTAGATCGATCGATTTTTAGCCAACACAACCTAAACGAGAATCAAAGATCTCGTTAATAGGAGCTCAACAATATAAAGACAGTAAAAAACGGACGTAGGATGATAGAATTATAAATTTTTAACGGACTTTAATTGTCTAAGTCTATTAAAATATAACTTTAGAAAATAAATTGAAATTTAGCCGACGGAGTCTAAACAAAAGTTGTAGATCACATCGCTACCTACACGTGGATATAAATAAAGTTAAAACGGAGCTTGTATGGGAAAGTATTGGAATTTAGAAGATAATTAATTTTTGGGTTAACCTCTGAAGCTAACACGTGGCAAGATCTGGACCGTTGCTTCCTACCCATGCATTGCCACTGGATGCTGACATGTGGCTACGTACGCCCCGCGTAACATACAATACACCCAGCGTACTCCCAACTCCCAGCCTATAAATAGAGGCGCAAATCTCTCATTTGTCCACACCAATTCTAAAACCTTCTCTCCCAAACACCCCAAGCCTTCTATGTCTTTCCCTAGCACTTCCTAAGTGTTAGAGGCGAGTCCTATAACGTTAAAAGGCTCCGAGAAGAAGAGCTTTCGACTTAGAAGTTCTGCCCGTGCAGATCCCGGTTCTTCGCTAAACCCCTTGTAAGTGAGTTATGCTTTCCCTACCTTAAGTATAAGTTATGTTTAAGTTCATTATTGTTATTATGAACCTATAAACAAGATTTATCAATGATTCCAAGTCATTATACTGATTGATCTACTTACGGGGATGATTCCTAGGCTGTAATTTAGTGAGGTGTTTAAAGTGGGATTTCTAAACTATATACTTTGTATACTAAATGGACCCTACCTTCGATATGATCCTACTTGATTGTCCCTTACTTGATAGAGCAGGAAAGTAGACTTTGAGTTAATGATGAATCTAGACTAATAATTAGTCGCAATAAATATTATACTAAAACTTAGCGATAATAGTACTAGGTTTTGTCGAAGGAAAAGATGATTGTTAGAAGCGAAGCGCTGCCCGAATTTCGAGTCATCACTTTAACAAGTGAGTGCATAGTTACTTTCATCTTACACATAGACATGAAGTATCTAGATAATTACATCCTTATGTGCTTATTATCTTTGTCATGAATATTTTGTGTTAGATAAGATATTATGTGATGAAGTTTAACGGATTTAATCATATAAGTATTATATACTTACAAATATGTATTGGGTAGCAACGGGTGATGAGAAATAGGTGATGATAGGAAGGTGATGATAGATATGCGATGATGAATAGGTGATGCGAGATAAGAGATTATTAGGTGATTCCATAACCTTGACCTGTGATGTTGCGATATTGCAATGTAGTCATCTACCAGAGTATAGATGGTGAACACTGACTAATCTAAACAAGTCACATGGAAATACTAGCATGCTCATAACCTATAGGTGATGAATTACGAGTTTAGGTGATGTAGTAACTATGTATTCATTCAATGATACTCTAACCCTTACCAGACACGTATTGGGGGAGTAATCCCCGAATCAGTACTGTCTATGCGATGTAGACGATAATCCTAATGAACAAACAAATAAGGAAATGCGATGTAAGGAAATAAGAGGTAAATACGATGTAGGAGATGACCCTTAGGGTAAATATTTAGGGAAGAATAAATAAAGATAATGTGAGGATGGGTAATTGGGTTAATTGTTTGACATGAAGTATGTGAAGAAACAAATTAACTATATTATTGTCGGTTGAAAACCATATATACTCACCAGGTTTCCCAACCTAACCCACTCAGTTTATTGTATCATAGGTAGCAATATTAAAGACACATTTTGCTGAGGGACTCAAGGAGATGTAGATCATTAGTATAAATTAATGTAAGGTCTGTTTATGCTTATGTTTTTGTATTGACGATGACATCCTAATGTTTTTATTTAAATAAAATACATTTCTTAGAAAATGCTTTGATAATATCATTATCATGTTTTCTGGGAACAAATTCCACAATATTATTCTTCAAAAAGGGTACTCTGATTTTAAAATAAGCATAAATAAATTTTTTAAAAATGAACGTGGATTTGGGGATGTCATAGTAGATAACTCTTTGGCTGCACGGTCTCATAATACAATAGTTGGACTCAAACAAGAGCTGCACAATAGAGTTAAACCTAACCATCTAGAATTAACTAATCCCTATAACATGTAACCAAAAATATTCGCCTAATAGTTAGCCGATATTATTGGAGGTCCTTAAAAGCACAAAGCAAACAACATTCGAGCATCGATCAATCTAAACTAGTGCATCACCTAAATAGGTCATTCAATGCAACATCTGAAATCCATACTAGCATGCAGTTCCACAAACTCAATCAATAGGCATATAAAGGCATCTCTCCTAGCACTCTATCAATAAATCCTAAGCAGATCCTTAATCCTAATATAACATGCAATTCTCACATACTCATACTAAAAAGATAAGCATATCACATGTATGGGTATTTTCGGAAAACATAATTCAACTCGACTGATTGCACGCATCACACCTGTTTTGACTTATAAAAATCTTCTTAGAAAATTTATCTATTTTTCGAAAAGATTACCAAATTCTTAGGTTGAATTCAGATACACCCGAGAGTGTACCCAAATCCCTCAAACCAAGGCTCTACTACCAACTTTTAATGTCCCACAAATACTAAGTAAAATTTTCATTTTTGAATAAGTCAAACCATTCATTCATTGCTCCAAAAGACAATTAGAGTCAAATATTCTCAAAACATCAGAGTAAAATCATAAACAATTAATGCAGAATAAATCTCCACGGGATGCATTGCAATCAATTTGGGCCCTTCCTTTTGAAACCAAAAGTACTTGAATACATTTTAAACAATAACCGTAAGCATAAAGCTTAGTGAGTTCCCCAAAATAACTCATACCATACATACATATCAGCTCGAAGATGTAATGGGCCTCTTTCAACCCCCAAGTCTATTTCAACTTCTTCGGTATCTTTCAACCAGTATGGATCTATTTCACCCCTGAGTCTATTTCAACTTCTTTAGTATCTTTCAACCGGTATGGGTCTATTTCACCCCCAAGTCTATTTCAACTCTATTGATATGTTTCAACCGGTACGGGTCTATTTCACCAACAAGTCTATTTCAACTCCTTCGGTATCATTCAACCGGTACGGGTTTATTCACCCGTACATCTAAGCATACAATCATATCATCAAGAGTTACAAAGACATCAAGCAAATATATGCATATCAACAAGTGTCACAAAGAAAACTATCATCCTACAAACATAATCCATTATGCCGACATTGGTGCCTTCGACCCACGAGTACAGTGAAAAGACTCACCTAAATTATCCAAAAGAATCCCCACAACTATCTCCAAAATAGAATAGCCAACCCAAGCTTCCTAAAGCGAAATTGAAACCACTCGTTAGTCAAATGCTCAATTCTACCCAAGTTTTACCAAAAGTCAAATTGGTTAAAAGTTAACGGTTAAAGATAAGGTCAGAATTTCAAACAATGGCCCTCTACGTCGTGGCCTTCCTTGGTCATGTCATGGGCACAAAATGCAAAAATAGTCGTTGAAAAGATGTTAGAGTCCACTCAACTCCAATACCACCCATAAAATGGACGAAAAGTGCTAAAAACCCAAAATGAGAAGATCTAAAGAACTAGATAGCAAGATTGGTACTTTATACTTACAATAGTCAAGAAATGTACTGTCTTTGTTGGATCCAAACTTGAAGAATCTTTCCTTGCAACCAAAAGAACCTTCATGATCTTTAAACTTCATCAAAATAACATAAAAAGCATCCAAAAGAGGAGAGATGAGAGGGGAGAAACTCAAATCTTGAAGGTGGAGACTAGGGTTTCTCCCAAGGGGTTCTAGAGGTGATAAAGGCTAAGAAAATACCCTAAAAATGTTGGATTAGTGTCTAAGCCCGTAACCATATTAGGTAAGTACTTGACCCGGTTGTGCATGGTCCTTTTGGGTTGCCTTCACCAAAGCAACTTAATTGGAGAAATAATAGAGAAAGGGGTTATTATGATTTATTAATATATTATATGAATAATATATTAAAGGAGAAATCATATTTGTTTAATTAATATTCAATATTGGTCAATAATTAATTAAGAATTAATTTTGTGATCAAATGTAATTAATTAAACTACAAGGGCTTAATTGTAATTATGTGATAGTTGCAAATTAGGGCAATGGATGCCCTAAGGGAGAGGTGGACGAATTCAAGGGGATAAGGCCCTAGAATTCGTCCAAGGATAAGGATATGGACTTATCTTATGGATTGCTTGGTAGGCAAGCAACTAGATAAGGATAAGGACTAAAACCCTAATCTCTATCCTATATAAAGACCCCTTGGCTAAGGGAAATCGGTCACTTGATTCTAAGAAGCCTTAGAGCCGATTTCTAGCCTCTCCCCCCTCTATCTCTCTCTCTCTCTCTCTCTCTCTCTCTCTTGCCTCTCCATTTGCTTGTGGTGTTTGTGAGCCATTAGAGGTACTACACTTGTGGTACTTTCTTTCCAAGACAAGAGATTGAAGAAGTGTTTTGTTATTGCAACATAACAACAAGAGGTATGTAATCCCTTCTAGTTTATATAAATTTCGAAATATATACATACATGCTAGGGTTCTTCTTGTGTTCATAAAGTTGTGTATCTAATAGAGAAAACATAGATCCAAAATCTAGGGTTGCATGCACACATAGGATTGTTTGCTCAAATCCCAACAAAAACATGAATACTTACCTTTGAATACCTTGAAAACCCTAAAAATTTGTGGTTTTGGGCTGCACAATTCTCACATCGTGAGAATATGCCTCTCACTTCGTGAGAACGGGTTTTCACCCAATTCCATTCCAACTTCAAACAGTTATAACTTCTTCGTTTCAACTCCATTTTCGGTAATCTTTATATCCACATAAAGGTATTGATGATCCCCACACTTCTATCTAGTTAAATTTGGCTTAACGTATATCGAACTAAAACCGTAATCCATGCAAGAATCCTAACATATAACTTTTCCCACTTTACCCTTTAGCTCCAAAATACAAACCAAGGGCTTATAACACATAACCAATATTATCAACATTCAATAGGGTCTAAATCCTATCCCCTTTAAGCCCTAGGCCTTTATTGGATCCATATAGTTCCCACAATCCCGAAATAAGAAACTTCTCAAAATAGGATGTTACATGGTGTCTTGCATCGAAATAATGGACCCTACATATCACATTTTATGTACATAGATGGCGTTATGTTTGTTGGTCAATCAAAAAATTTCCTAATCTAAAAATACTGTTTAGATGTTTCCATATCTTTTCTGGTATAAAGGTTAATATCACAAAAAGTAGAGTCTTTGGTTTTGGAATTGATAACATTGAGCTTTCTCTGATGGAAAACCTTCTTAATTGTGAAGCTAGTTCATTACCTTTTACTAACCTAGGGATCCCGATTGGTGCAAACATGAATCTGAATTGACATTGGAAACTGATTGTTGACAAGTTTCAAGAAAGATTGAGCAACTAGAAAGCAAAAGACTAACACTAGTCAAATCGACTCTCAGGAGCATACCACTTTGTTTTCTCAATCTTCCAAGCACAAAAAAAATTTGTTCCCTTAAAGGCATATAAAGAAACTTTTTATTGAGTGAGGGAGAGAAAAAGAAGAGTATTAATTAGGTTGCTTAGCAAAGGCTTGTATCTCCAAAAAGTATGGGAGGTCTTGGGATTAGTTGTCTTATGAACTTCAATCTGGCGTTGCTAGCAAAATGGTGGTGGAGGATTAAAAGGGACAAAAAATGCTTATGGTCTCAAACAATTAAAGTGATTCACAAATACACACGGCATGGTAATTGCGCTCTAGCTATAAAACAATTTTTGGACGTTTGGTTAAATATTGCAAGCATACAACAAGACTTGGTGGAAAAAGGGGTGAACCTCCAAGAATTATTCGAGAGGAAGTATTTTGTGGAACAAGTATATTGTTCTCGAAAGACTCTTGGATTGGAAACATACCTTTCAAGACTCGTTTTCCCAAGATTTACACCATTGAAGCGGAAAAAATTGTTTAATTTCAGATCGGCTTAACGTTGGGGAAAACTCTATAATTTCATTGAGTTGGAATTGGTAGAAGCCTTATAGGAGAGGTGCGGAAAGCACAAAATTCCAGGACCTTATTGAGTTATTAGATACTCATAAGGGATTTTCTAATAGCGAAGACTCTTCGTCATGGTCGTGTTGTTCAAATGGAACATTTTGGGTAAAATATTCACGTGATAAAATTGACTCAAGGTCGTATACCTGATATCCAGTAGAATTTTTGTGGAATCCAATTCTCCTAATCAAGGTTAACTATCTTATTTGGCAGTTGTTTCTAAATCGGATTCCGACTGCAAATAATCTGGTTTCCCATGGTGTTAATCTAGATTCGATCTTGTGCACATTCTACCGAGTGGTTGAAGAGTTAATGGACCATTCGCTTGTTAAATGCTCTCATGCAAAACAAGTCTGGAATTGGAGTTTTCACTAGTTGGGTCTAAATGATGTACCTATTGCCACAATTAGTGGTGTCATGGCTGTCCTCAAATCTATATATGCTAATGAAGTTTTAAAAAGGAAAATCACATATGCATTGTTTGAGACAGTTATTTGGATTATTTGGAAGGCTAAAAATAGGGGTTGGCTAAAAAAACATCTCATATTGCAATATGGACACCCTAATTAATTTTTTAAATATTTTTATTGGCTGAAATTGAATTGTTTTCCGAAAAAGCTGATTATAAACAGCTAATTATTAGTTGACTTTTTATAGAAGTGTCAATAGAGTGTTTAAAGGGTGTCTTATTAGCAACACCCTAAAAATAAAACATTGTCCAGAAAGGGGAATATTACCTATTCGAAAGTGATAAAAGATATAAAGTTGTGTGTCTTTTTTTAGGGGAAAGCATAGAGGAAAGTGTCATAATTTGGATTGGATTGTTTGGGGTCAATCGCCTATCATTGCAAGCAAAATGTTTCTTCAAGCTTAGAATTAATGCAACTTTACAAACTAGGATTTAGGGTGGGTGGGGGTGGGTTAGATTTTTTTTCTTTGGTGTTCTTTGTGTGTGCCACTCTCTCAGCCTTGTCAAATATCGCGTGTGTATTGGTGTATGTTTTTCTTTACAATATGGGTGAATTATAGTTAGTAGTATGGCTTTGGGTTGGGTGTAGTTGCTCTTTTTTCGATCGTTGTTCTTTTTTGTTGTGTTGTTTATTGGGGTGGGTTTGCTTGGTGTGCGTTTTTCTTCTGTGTTGTGTATGTGTTGTAGGTTCATCATGGATCCGATTATTTTCATATTGTGTTCATGTAGTGAGTGAGGTGACATTCTGTTTATTAAAAGTTGTATAACTAACATGTTTTGTTTTAGTCTTTTCTTAGTGAAGAATTGGATCTGGAGAATTCTATTGTTGGAGCTTTGGGGGTGTTCAAGTGGAATCCTATTTTTTGGTGTTGAATCGGACAAATTTACCCCTTGGTCATATTGGTTTTATCTCTAAATTGGATTTTTTTTTTGTTGGTGTGGATTCAGACAAGTCTACTCTTGAAGAAAAGTGGGTTTTTTTTATATAGTTTTATTCACTGTTCAAAAAAAATAATAATAATAATAAGAATTCGTATTTTTCAAAAAAATAATTTTGATGTAATATGCTCCACATTTAATGATTATGTAATATGCTCCATATTTAATGATTTAATAGAATGTTAGACATACTCAAATCCATTGCTTGAATGAGGTTCGTGAATTGTTCTTAAAAACCTTCATTTGTCGCTTCAGTGTAGATATGGGAACCTACAAGATAAGGCATTATTTAACAAACTTTTCATTTTTTGTGGGTTATGGATATGTTTGATAAAAATAATTGAAAGTTGTAACTTCATTTGTATAAAAGTGTTTTTCAAAGTAGTTGTAAGCTTTGTAGAGAATAACATAAAAAGACATATGTCAAAGTTGCAACATAAAGCATAGAAGTTACAAGCTAAAAGTTCATAAAAGCTTTCAAAATCTAATAAAAATCGTTTTAGATTAAGATTTTTTTTTATTTTAATATAAAAGTAAAAACTTTAAGCTCATAGTCCCTAAGGAAGTTTTTTTTTTCCTTAAATTGAGTTATTAAAAAGCTTAAGCTAAAATTTCTAGAAGCTCTGAAAACTTCATTGCCAAACATGAAACAGCTCATGTATATAATATCGCAAATCATATTGTAAGACAATTTTTGCATATTAATATTGTTAAAGTAAAAACTAACTATAGAAATTAAGTAGAAACCATAATAACAACTATGAGTTTTGAAGTTAATAACTATTTATCATTTTATTCAACAGTTTGAATACGAAAACGAACTCTTCTTTAAGATATGAATACTTATTTTGATGAATAGCTAACTGATTCATTCCAAAGAAAAAATAAAAATGGGAAATACATGACATATACACTCAAAGATCGTATACCTTCGTACCAAATCAGTACAAACTCGTCAAAATTAGATGAAAAAACAATTTCACACGAGTATTTGAACTTTCAAGATAGACGGAGTAACCAAAATGGCAATTCAAAACAAATTATTCTAACATAACACTCCAAATAAAGGGTTATACAACCATATAACATATAATAAAGAAACAACAAAAATCAAACCTTAATTAAATGAACGAGGTGATATTCAATCAGAGTTGATGATCTTCATCACACGAATCAAAAAGCGACCTCCCACCATGGGAGATATCGGCCATGGGTCCTGCAACTGGAGATGAACAAGGTGATGAATTATTATTCGTAGAAACCATTAATGCCAACGATCCTTCACTCCAAGCTCGTCTAATAGGATACGCAACATTGGTCGCCGGGAAGACATGAGAGCACTTTCCACGCATCTTGTGGAGTGCACAGTTACAGTTCCGATGATAGGGTCTTCTTGTGATCTCCATATCACCTCTGATACATCCTTCAAATCCACCACCACGGAAAAACCCATCTCCGGCAGCTGTCCCGGAGGCCATTCCTTGTCTTAGACACCAACCAGTTGATGATACGATTCAGTTTTCCTCTCGCTTCTTCTGTTTTCCAGTTTGGAAGCTGTCACTTGTTTATCGGGGTTGTTACAGTATTACCTACAAACTAGACCTGTTTTTAGGCCAGTTTAGAGATTTTGTGTGTTAGAGAAATGGTCTATACATATTTGTGGTATGTAGGGCATGTCGTTCTCTTACTTTAAGATGAAATGTATTAGTTAAGTTTCTTCTTTATTTTAATTAATCGTTACATTTCTATTTCTTCTAAGAATTAATTACAAAAGTCTTTTTAGTTGTATGGTTTATCATTAATGTTTAAATTGTGAAACACGTTAATTTTGTTGTAGAAGATTCTCTTATTTGATCATTATTGAATGATAATTTATTTACGTAAACACGCACAGACTGTAATAATTTTTACAAAAAGTCAAAAACAAATTCAAAATTTTGATAAATAAGATCTAAATTTTAACAAAATGCCTCGTATATGAATCCATGTGGCAATATTTTGAGAATGTTCCAAGATAAATATCAAATGAATGAAGTTCAATCAAAAGTACTAATTCCTTTCCCAATAACCACCGAATTTATTTACCAAAAGACGTACTAAACTGTTAAATTACATTAGAATATTTATCTAAACTCAGTTTTAGGTATCTTTAATTTTATTTTATTTTATTTCTTACTCAAAACTAAATGTGGTTTTAAGCTTATTTTCGTTTTTAATTTTTTTTCTTATGCTCTTAACTTTTTTCATTTTATTTTTCAACAATTTGATAATTCTTTTTTATCTTTTTCAAAAATTATAAAGTGTAAGAATATATTATAATATATTATAATTTCGGGTTTTTTTTGGTTCTTTATAGGTTTAATGTTTTCAATTTTTTTTATTTGGATGCAAGTAAAAGTAAATGAAAAAATTATAACTTCAAAGGATTGAAAAAATATAAAGAAATAAAAGTTGGATGAAAATTAATAATATAGATAGACCAAAGGCTCAAATATGTAATTTATTCATTTTTAATTAATTTTTTTGATTTGTTACTCAAAACTAAATTTGGTTTTAAGCTTTTTTTCATTTTTAAATTTTTTGTCGTATGCTCTTAACTTTTTTCATTTTATTTTCAATAATCTGATAATTTTTTTTTATCTTTTTCAAAAATTATAAAGTGTATATGAAAATATTAAAGTATATTACAGTTTGGGTTTTTTTTTTTTTTTTTTTTTTTTTTTTTTTTTTTTTTTTTTGTTATTTATAGGTTTAATGTTTTCCATTTTTTTATTTGGATGCAAGTAAATGAAAAATTATAACTTAAAAGGAATGAAAAAATATAAAGAAATAAAAGTTTGACGAAAATTATTAATATAAATAGACCAAAGGCTCAAATTTGTAATTTATTCATTTTTAATTAATTGGTAGACTTAATATAAAGAAATATTAAACATAGTGATACATGATAATAACTACAATATACATTTTCAACTGGTAAAATGTGTTTATATACATGATAACAAATATTGAACAAAAAAAACGAAAACAAATATTTATCCAAATTAATCATATGTGATAAAATACATCTAATCATATGTGATTATATGAATCAAATAACATATAATTTATGTGGACACAATTTAATTTTGTTTTGTCGATTCAATAGTTCTTCTCATGTATATTATCACATGTGATTATATGTATAATCGTATGTGATTAAGTACATGAGAACAACTATTGAATCGAGAAGACAAAAATGAATCTTGTCCACCTCAAATCATATGTGATTATATACATATAATCACATGTAATTAAATAAAACAAATCAACTATTCAATCGAAACAGCAAAAATAAATATTGTCTACATAAATCATATCTGATTAAATACATATAATCACATGTGATTATACGTATCCAATCATGTATGATTTATGTGGATAAGATTCATTGTCACATTTTCGATTCAGTAATTGTTCTTTGTCAACTGTAATAATATGTGATTAAATACATATAATCACATGTGATTATATATATATCTAATCACATATGATTTATATGGACAAAAAATAATGATGTCTATATAAATTATATGTGATTAAATACATATAATCAAACATGATTATATACACGAGAACAACTATTGAATCGAGAACACGAAGATAAATATTGTCCACATATATCATATATGATTCAACGCATATAATCATATGTGATTATATGCATCTAATAACATAGAATTTATGTGGAAAATATTCATTTTCGTGTTCTCGATTCAGTTGTTGGTCTTGTGTATTTAATTACATTAGATTATATATATATCTAATAAAATACGATTTATATGGACAATATTCATTTTCGCATTTTCGTTCAATAGTTGTTCTTATACATTTAGTCACATATGATTTTTGTACATAAGATTCATTTTCGTGTTTTTTATTTAATAGTTTTTCTTTTTCCACATTAATCATATGTGATTAAACACATACAATTATATACATAAGAAAAATATTGAATCAAAAATGCAAAAATGAAGATTATTAATATAAATCATATGTGATTTGATACATATAATCACATGTGATTAAGTACATGAGTACAACTATTAAATTGAAAAAGAAATAATGAATCTTGTCCACATAAATCATATGTAATTAGGTACATATAATCATATATGATTATATGTATTTAATCACATATGATTTATGTGAACAATATTCATTTTTGCGTTTTTAATTCAATAGTTGGTATCGTGTATTTAATCACAAACGATTTATATGAAAAAGATTTGTTTTCACATTCTTGATTCAATAAATCATATGTGATAATATATATATATATATATATATATATATATATATATATATATATATATATATATATATATATAATCACATGTAATTATATACACGAGAGTAACTATTGAATCAAGAACACTAAAACAATTTATGTCCACATTAATCATAAGTGATTAAATACATATAATCACATATGATTAAATATATGAGAAAAATTATTGAAACGAAAAATCAAAAATGAATATTATTCATGTAAATCATTGGTGATTGGATAAATATAATTACATGTGAGTATATGTATCTAATAACATATTATTAAAGTTGAGAAAAAAATATTATTGAATCGAGAACGCAATAATGACATATATGACAAAATATATCTAATCATATTTGATTAAATATATCTAATTACATGTGATTATATTTATCTAATCACATGATTTATATGGACAAAAAAGAATATTGTCCATATAAATCACATGTGAATAAATATAAATAATCACATGTGATTATCACATAATCATGGTTGGTGGTGATGGATGATGGTGGTGTATAATGATGTTTGGTGGTGGTGGTGAAGGGTGGTGGGGTGACAATGGGGTGGTGATTATAGTGGGTGGTGAGCGGTGGTGATGGGTGATAGAGACGAGTGAGGATGATAAGTGGTTGTGGTGGATGGGTGGGTAGTGCTTGGTGGTGAGGGTGGTGATGGTGTATGGTGGTTCTGGTGGGTGATGGGGTGGGGTGGTGGTGGCGGGTGGTTGTGATAGGTGGTGAAGGTGGTGGTGGTGATGGGTAGTATTCGGTGGTTTTCAGTGGTCAGTGGTTTTGGTGGGTGGTGGGTAGAGATGATGGTGACGGGTGGTGGCAGTGGGTGGTGGAGACGAGTGGTGGTGATGGGTAGTGGGTGGTGGTTGGTGGTAATGATAGGTGGTGGTCATAATGGTGGGTATTGGGTGGGTGGTAGTGATGGGTGGTTGAGGTGGGTGGGTGGGTGGTGATGATGGTGGGTGAGGGTGATGTGGCGGGTGGTGCGGCGAGTGGTGGTGATAGGTGGTGGTTGGTGGTAGTGGTGGGTAGTGGCTAAGTGGTAGTGATGGGTGGTAGAGGTGGGTGGGTGGTGGTCATGATGGTAGGTGGTGGGTGGGGGTGATGGTGGTGGGTGGTGGGTGGTGATGACCGGTGATGATGGATGATAGTGGTGGTGATGGGTGGTAAAAGTGACAGGTAGTGGTCATAGTGGTGGGTGGGTGGTAGCGATGGATGGTGGTGGGTGGGTAGTGGTTGTGGGTGGGTAGTGGTTGTGGGTGGGTAGTGGTGATGGTGGTGGTGGGTGGTGGACGATGGTCGTGGTTGGCGATGACGGATGGTGGTGATGATGTTGGGTGGTAGTTCTCGTGGGTGGTGGGTAGGGGTGGTGATGATGGGTGGCGGTGAAGGTGGTGGTGGTGGATTATATTGTTTGTGTGGTGAGTGGTGTTGGTTAATGAGTTTTTTAAATTTTTTTTACTTATTTCTTGGTTTATATTACTATTATATAATGATTTTAATATAAAAAAAATTATGTGGTTAAAATTTGTTTTCAAATGTTCTCGCAATAAAAAATGTTCTCGATTGAACGCTGCCATATATATATATATATATATATATATATATATATATATATATATATATATATATATATATATATATATATATATATATATAGAGAGAGAGAGAGAGAGAGAGTTCTTTTGGTAAATACAAGGTAGATAGGAATATCTTTTGAGTGTCTGAATTAAGATGAGTTGTCAAAATCTTGTAATAAACGTGTGGTATATCAAATTTTATGAAATGCTATTTTGTGTACATAGTTATGACATCGCATGAAAAGGTATTTTATGTATTTATGCCCAAACTCCCAAAAAAGTGGAAGATGTTTATATGACTTTTATCTTGTTTTGTTATGCACCGCTTATATTGTAGAATTTTAGCGTTTTGGACGAATCTTCTTAAATAAAGTAAGGCACCTATAATACGGTATGATAATCGGCCTCCCTTTAAAGGGAGGTTGGTAAGCGAGTTTGTTTTTTAAAACACAAAAGTATTATAAATGTTTAGTTTTTCTTTAAACGATAAATCTGAAATATTTTTGAACTATTTATAATTTAACTTATGTTTCGAATGAGACTAAAGATTAATCAGATAAGAGTTATATATTTTGTTTCGAATGAGACTAAAGATTAATCAGATAAGAGTTATATATTTGATTTCTTTATTTCATAGTTATCATGATTAAAAAGATTTTTATTGACTTATTTGATCATTGAAGTCTAAAGATTAACTCGATTTAGTTCCTAAAGATCTGATCATGTTAGATTAGATTCTAAAGTTTGAACTTTGGTTCTTTTTGCCCCTTACAACCTTATGAAGTCAATTACCATGTTATATTGCCTACATGACATCTTAAATTAAACCATAAACTTCTGATCATGCTAACTTAGACCCCGAATTATTATTTTTTAATTTTTTTTAGTAAAATTAAAACTTAGGTTTTAAGTTTATATATATATATATATATATATATATATATATATATATATATATATATATATATATATATATATATATTTGATTTTTTAGTCAAAACTAAACTCAGTTTTAATTTTTTTTAATGTTTTTTTTTATTTATTAAATCATGTTGATATTAAATTTACATCGAAAATTATAAATTATATAAGCATCCAAAAAATTTATTTATTATAATTTTATAACAAACAATTTATACTGATTGAAAACGTGTATTGCTCTTATTATCATGTATAACCATATTTAACATATCTTTAAATTAAGTGTACCAATTAATTAAAAGAAATCGATGGAAAAGTCTTAAAATTTAAGCCACTTTACGAAATAGTCTCAAATTATTATTTTTCTTTACAAAAAAGTCATAAAACTCAGTAAAATTTGCATTCTGATTTTTTTCCCTAGTTTAGCTGGTATTAATGTATTTTCTCATTTGGTAAAAATTTATTAAGTTTTATTTTCTTTCATCGTAAAGTGAACCGAATAAACCATGACCCAATAAATTAGAATCAATTAAATTGATCTTATTTGGTTTGATTATGGTTAATTATAAGATATATAAATCCAAAAAAAAAAAACAATTAAACCGAAACCGAAAAAAATGATCGGATAACACCCTATTTAGGTTAATTTTTATTTGTTTAAACTTAAATGTATGTAAAAGGATTATTATATCCTTTTGCTTTTCTACGTTTTTTTTAACATTATTGAACAAATGATCGTTTCTCTAAAATACTTATGGGGTGTTTGGCTTAACTTTTAAATAGCCAAAAGTCCTTTTAGAAAAAGATGATTGGCAAAAGACAAAAAACTTCTAAAAGCTATTTTTGGATTTTGCAAAGAAGAAAAATCAACTTTTTGAAAAAGTCAGGAAAATATGATTTTTTGTAACTTTTCCAAAAAGATTTTTTGGTCTCTAAAAAGCTAAGCCAAACACCCCCTAGTAAAATAATATTTAAACTACATTACTAAGTGAAATATTCCAACAATAACGATATGAATCACGGGGATTCATAAAAAAAAAAAAGAAAAAAAACTGAATTGTTTCAATCGACTTTAGTAACCGACTCATCAATTAAAACAAATGGAATGTCACAAGAAGACATTGAGTGTGTTTGATAAAAGTAGCTGTTAACTGGAAGCGGATAGTTGGTAGCGGGTAGCATGTAACGTGTTGCGGGTAGCTGGTAGCGGGAAACATTAACTTTTATTTGTTATATGAGTATTTTGTAAAAGTAACTAGAATCTTTTAAAATATATAAAATTACATAAAAGGACAATTGATTAAAAATAAATAAATATATAAATATATTTTTAAGGGTAATTATGGAATTTGATTTCAAAAGCTGAGTAGCGTTTTGTTAAACGCTACATGAAATAGCTTTTAGATTTGGAGCGTTTTGTTTAGACTAAAAGCTAAACGCTCGTACTATAAAACAAAGTTTTTTGTTTAAACTAGAGCGTTTTGTTAAAATCTAAAAGCTAGAAGCTCTCAAATACTTCCAAAAGATCCGTACCAAACACCTATCATTTGGTGATTTGCCACAAGGGTGCTTTCATCAAACTAAAGCTTTTCATCATTCGCTAAACTGTCATGAGAAGAAAATAATAAATTGCCTTTTTAGTCAACGTCTAAAAACTTATATTGACAATGGAATTTTCGTACAGTAATCTTTTGCGTAGGGGATTATTTTAAAAAAAAATGGAGAGATTTTCATTACTTGTTTTTGGGTGCACGAAAAGTGTTTTTTAATGTAAATCGTGAATATATGATAGTTGTATTCCATTTAATGTTATTATTTTTCTCCTCTTCACACATGATCCCCAACTATTTAAAAAAACTTATGAGTTCTCCAATATCATGGAGTTGCGGTTGAGGAATCGCACACCATTTAAACACCAACTCCCAGACTGCAATCGCCATAGGATAACGAATCAGGATATGTGTCGTATCTTCATCCTCCTGCAAACATTGTGAACATTTAGCTTCAATCCCTGGCACCCCTCTTCTTATCAGCGCCTTGTTGGATGGAATTCGACCAAGATTGGCTCTCCAAATGAAAGTTAAGACCTTGATTGGGATATCATGTATCCATGGTATAATCACATCACTACTCGCCGGTTCCATATTATCCAGTTTTGATCTAAGGTCATGTACGTGATATTTTCCATCATTCGATATGGTGCACTTCCAATTATCCATCCCGGATGTCGGGCGGAAATCACCGATAACAGTTAAAAGCGTTTGCAAACTCTGTACCTGATCATCCGTTGTTAAGGGCGATCTCCACTTCCACATTGGACCTGCCTCGTGTATCCTTTCCTTAATTGTACATGACTTTCGGCGCTCCATTTGAAACAGCTCAGGAAATCTCTTTCTTAAAGGTTCCTTATCACACCATGCATCCATCCAAAAGAGAGTGTCGCCGCCATCTTTAACCTGTTTTCTTAAAATATCTTGAAAACTGATTCCAGCCTCTTCTAATTCCTTTATTACCCCTGCTATGTTGTTCCATACACCGGGGATGGTTTTCTTTGAAAGTCTCTCTGCAGGTTTATTTTTTAAGTTATGAATTCCCATGACTACTCGTCGCCACAGTGCTGATCTGTTATTCTTCATATCCCACCACCATTTAACTATTAATGTCAGGTTAAAAGCTCGCAGGGAACCTAATCCCAAACCCCCTTTTTCTTTTGGAGCAATGACCTTCTCCCATGAAACCCATCATATTTTATACTTATTATCACCTCCACCCCAAAGAAATTGTCTACGGATTTTTTCAAGTACTTCAATGACACCTATTGGGGCAACAAAAAATTGACATGTAATATGATGGAAGGCTACTGAGAACAGCTGATGTGTGTAAAACGCACTAGTTTTAATCCTACTAACTTAAATACAAAGACAAACACACGAAAGGCAGTGTACCTATCGATTAGCAGTTTAGTTCAGGTAAGTAGGGTATCGAACACTGGGAACGGTAAACAATTAAAATAAATGTTAATATTATCTAAATAAAACAAGTAATAAAAGAGGGGGGTTTTCTAGTTTTGCAAGACTAGAAACTTAATCAATCAATTAACTTTCAAACAAAGACAATTAACAACTAAGAAGAACAAGAAAGGACAACTAGATTCAATGATAAAAGAGACTTCTGTTCAGATTCGATTCACTTATTCCTATGGTTGATTTCGTGGCAAGTGCAATGGATTAATATGTCAATGGTTACCGATTCCTAATGTGATTGGGTTCATGTTCATTATTACCAATCCTTTAGTAGACAAGTTAATTCAAACAATGGCCAGTTGATTAAACTAACAAGTTTCCTAGTGTTTAGTTCGTATCAAGCAAGAATTATAATAATAGTTAATCAAATTTGTTCAATTCAATCAACTCATGTATAGATGTTCATCACACATGCTCACACATTGATTTACATATTTTATAGTTAACCCTAGTTTCATATTCACTATTCCTAGGCATACAATCTTATATTCATAAAACTATATGAATCAAGTAATCAAGAAGATATTCATGCAACTCAATCACTTATTTGTTAACTAAAAACATTTATCATCAATACATAAGGATCTTTAATAAGCTTAACAAGATGAATAACCAAATTAATATCAATTCAACCACTCAATCAAACCATATTCATAAGATTATCTCATCCAAATAGAAGTAAAAAGCTTTTAGCTCATATCTAAAGCAAGTAATAACCTAAAATCAAAATCTAATGATTCAAACATGGTTCAAAACAAAGATTAAGAAAAGAAGAATGATTATTTGCCTTTGATTCTCTTCTAAATTGTCTCTTATGTTGCAATCTCGAAAATAGCAGCTCCAAGAACCCTTCTGGTCTTCAAAAGTCGCAGCTAGCCTCCACAAAAAGTTAGGGTTCGAATAAGAAGATTTTCTATATATAAATTCTGAAAACAGCGTCAACTCGACGAGTTTTCACCAAAAACCCGTCGAGTTTTTTCGATAATCCGCGTATACAGCGTGTACGGCAAGGCATCTTCGAATCTGGAACATTCTAACCAACTCGTCGAGTTTCTTTTGGAATCAACATTTTTTCAAAACATGAAAGTCATCCGAAATTGTGTCTAGTTTTCATAACATTTTGAATCTCGTCAATCAGAGTTACGGTTCATGAGATATGGTCAAAACACTGATGAGGGGTCAAGCTGTCCAGCAACATCCTTCTTTCTTCAAAATCCAAGATCCAAGCTTCCAATCACTCAATCCTCTTCCTTTCCCACCCGGGCATGTCTTTTATTGCTGAAATTGAAATATTAAGCTAATTAAGTATCTTTTGTTCATAAAATGATATAAAATCAACAATAATTAATAAGATAATGAATGATTTCTATGACTAAATAAGCCCATATCAACAGCCTTAGCCAAGGTCAATCTACCTCCAAATGAGAGATTTTTTGCTTTCCATGGAGAAAGTTTGGAATAAAATCTGTCAATTATGGGTTTCTAGTGCTTTTTTAACTTCATATTTGCCCCCACCGGTATCCCAAGATACGTGAACGGCAGAGAAGCAGGTTCACATCCTAATGGTGCAGCCCATCGAGTGATTTCCTGCATGTCAACTTCAATACCAAACACCCTTGACTTAGAAAAATTAACTTTCAATCCCGATGCTACTTGAAAACATCTCAACACCCTTACAAGGTTTTTAATATTATCTTGATTCCATTCTCCTACAAATAGGGCATCGTCGGCATAAAACAAATGTGAGATGGTTGTTTCCGAGTGTGGAACTTTGATTCCTCGAAAAATCCCCTTTTGACAAGCCGCCCTCATAGCAATATTAAGACCTTCCATTGCTATTATAAAAAGGAACAACGATAAAGGATCACCTTGCCTCACACCTCTCTTCATTTCAAATTCTTTTGTTGGAGAGCCGTTAATAATGACTGATAATCTAGCTGAATGAAGACATCCTCTAATCCACATTCGCCATTTATCTCCATACCCCATTTGACTAAGAATCGATTCCAGATATTCCCAATTTACGGAGTCAAAGGCTTTTTGAAAATCTACTTTGAACAATAGCATTTGTTTTTTTTTTTTGACTCTTTTTGCCCACGTGCATAGTTCGTTAACTATTAGTGGTCCATCTAAGATATTCCTTCCCTCCACATACGCTGATTGAGCTTCTCCGATGTTCTGACCTATTACATTTTTTATCCGATTAGCTAAGAGTTTTCAGATTATCTTATATAGGCATCCAATCAGACTGATAGGTCTATAATCCCGTAGGTGTGATGGATCTTTGATCTTTGGGATAAGGGTGATAAAAGCCGAATTACATCCCCGTTCCAATCTTCCATATCTTTCGAAGTGTTTTACATAATTTATGATATCTTCATGTAGTATACCCCAATATTTTTTAATAAAACCGAATGTGAACCCATCCGGTCCGGGAGTTTTATCTCCATCCCACGCCCATACAACCCTTTTGACTTCATCTGCTGTGAACGGTTCTTCAATTTCAGAACTAGCACTCGGAGAAAGCTTGCTAAAACTGTCACTAATAATTTTTGGCCTTGATGGCCACCGCTCCTGGAATTCCCCTGGAAGAAATTAAACGCCTCAAGTTTAATTGCATCTGCTTCAGTGGTCCATGATCCGTCAATGATCAGACCATGTATTCGGTTTTTGCATCTCCTGTTGTTGACATACCCATGAAAGAACGGGGAATTCTTATCTCCATCTATAACCCACCTTATTTTGGACCGTTGTTTTAGATCCAACAACCTTAGTTTCTCAAGTTCTGCAATCCTTTGGAATCCAAGAGTTCTTTCATTAATTTCATCACTTGAGAGAATACGATTTTCAGCCTCAATCTCCAGTTTGTGTGTCCTCTCTTTGAGTTCTTTTAATTCCTTCACTCTCTTGGATAATCATTTGCTCTCCAAATTTTTATTTCCTTTTTTAGATACCTAAGCTTTGCAGCCAAATATGCATCTGGGGTACCGTATCCCCTAAATTTCTCCCATGTCTCCCGAATTATATGCTCGCAGCCTTCGCGTTTCATCCAGGAATTGAAGAACCGAAATGGCGCTTTCCCAAAGTCAACATCAGCAGTGCGAAGGGTGATAGGGCAATGATCAGACAACTCCCTTGGTAAAGCTATAGCTGATACATTAGGAAAAATCTCCATGAAATTCTTACAAACTTGGAATCTATCGAGTTTGCTCATCTTGACATCGGTCCGACAACAATAGGTGTATCTACTTCCTCCCATTCTGAGATCATGTAAATTTTCTAGATCTATAAATCGGTTGAACCAGAATGCTGGAGATAGATAACTACTACATAGATGATGGGAATTAACGTAAATGATTAGTTTATGATACACTTTCACCATAGTTTTCATCATACAAAGAAGTGGATACAAATACTTAAATCTTTGGTGCTCTTGATAATTTCTCTATTATCCGTCTAGATCAAGCCATTTTTATTGGTTGTTTCTTAGCCTTTATGCATGATTCCAATCGGTGGCCAAATCATATGTGAAAATTGGCCTAGAAATCATATGTTTCGAGTTTCTATGATTTTGATATTGGCATTGCAATTCATGATTTCGGCATTAATTACAAATTAACTACATGGTATATTTTAAAGAACTCAATTGACTTTGAAAGTTCAATGCTGGACAACTCTATCATTAAGACTGAGTTTCACCATCTCGTTAGGCAATTGTTTATGTTGCCATGTTGTAGGTTATATGCATGCAACTACTTTCCAAATCTCTTTCATTAAATGACATCTCTTGTTTTGATAATCTCTTAGTTGAGAAAATTGAAAAATTGTTGTGTTCATCCTTAGACATTGTCAAAAATTTGGATGACCAATCACCCACCCACACTGCTTCCTTAAATATTGCAAAAAAAAAAAAGAACGATATTTTGAAATGTTCAAGATTTTCAAACCACCTATATATCAAAAAGTATTCGAAAATAATATTAAAATTGAAATTTACAGAAAAACAGTAATTTTCGAATAATGTTATGTCATAAATTAGGTTTCAATAAATTTTATTGAGTTTGAAAATCATGATCAAGTTTGCAAAATATGAAAAGAAAAAAAAACAGTTTTTCGATGATGTTTTACATCAGAAAGTTCAAAAAATTCAAAGTGCTTTTCATAAAACAATATTTTCGAAGTTGTTTTGAAATCTCATATTTGACCTCGAAGAATAGTTTTTCGAATCAATTCTAATGTTGGATTTGGAAAATCACGTTTTCCAAATATCATGGTTGATGTATAGTTGTTAGTTTTTAAAATGGTGGTTATTATGCGATATAACTTTATTAAAATGGTTAGTGGTGTCATTATCAATAGCTCTGTTTTTATTTTGATTTTCCTCTTTCTAGGTGACTAGAGGGAATGCTACTATAGATACAACAACTCAATCCCGAGAGAAAAGATTTGTGAGGTAAAGTCTATAGACTGTAAGGCTGAAGGCTTGAATGGAAGAGCACTCCTAGATATAACGAAAAAACGTCGTTTAACTTATAGAAAACTATAAATAAAAAATAAGAAGTTTCTGTTGCCATATGAAGCCAAAGATATTCACGTACTGATTAGTTAAAAAGTTTTGAATTAAAAGATGTTTTAATGTATAAGTAACATGATCTTCGTCGTGGACAAAAAAAAAATCAAAACTACTACAACCTAACATAGATGCTCTTTATTGTTCATATGAAGCTCGATTTATTTGCTAAATTTATTGTTGAAAATATAAAGAGTAAAGTAACCAAATTTCTCCTACAAAACTTTTCCTTAAATAATAATTATATTAATTTGTTGGGTAGCAACTTAAGGTTTGTTTGACTATAATTTTGTTCGGTAGCAATTAATTTTTAGCTTTTAAAAAAAGTTTAAAAATAAGAAAAAAAATTCATTTGTTAGCAGAAGCTTTTACTTTAAAGAAAAAATTCCGAATCGAAAAGTTATTTTAATTAGCTTCAGAAGCTTTTAGTTTTTAGTTATTAATTAATTTTATCCATTTAAAATACTTTTACTTACAAACATTTATGCATAAATAAAGGGCAAAACTTTAACTTTCCTGCTACCAGCTAGCAGCTTCAAGCTAGTTTTGCAAAAAAAAGCCCCTAGTTAGTTGAAAGGCTTTGCATTAATAATTTTTTGGCACTTAATAACACCAAAACTTCGGTACCCTTCTTCTAGGGTTTCCAGATCAACCACTTCCTTTCATACTCCAAAGCCTGGAGACTATGTGTCCTCGTCATGATAAACACCTATGTACCATCAATAAACCCAAAAGTCTAATTTTTAATACTGCAATCGCCACAAGTGTAAAGCAACATGAATAATTGTCGGTCAAACAAACACCAGAAGAAACACTAGAAGACTGATCAGAAGAATCATCATCACCCATATAGTAGGAATACAAAGAGGAACATAAATGTTATCGCCTAAACTGAAATTGTCCACGACATATCCCTCACCAACCCAGCGACAATAGCATTATCGTCATCCCCTGTTATTGCCTATATAACCATCACCACCAATGTCACCTGACTTGGGAACTTCAGTAGTTTATACTAAGGGTTAAAATATTCATATACTAGCATTGGATCAACAAATGGAACCAACTCATGTATATGAGGAAACTTATTAGAATATGTAATATGTATGGGTAACAACATAGATCGGTTCAATGGAATTGATCCTTGCATCTTCAAAACTTGAATTTAGAATGGATAGTAAGACAAATCATGACTAAGAAAAGTATGAATAAACAACACACCATGGTTGTCTAGACAGTGGCAGAACTAGGTTCAAAGTAAAGGGGTATCCCAAAAAAATTTCGGATGACCTAATTTTTTTTCGAGGTACTTCGGTTTCGGTTTTAAACCTAAACCTTAATCGAATCCCTAGATAACCTAAAGTCATGTTATATAAACATGAAGTTGAAGTATCTTTTGATACCCGAATCGATGTGGGAATAAAATTAGATATCAAATGAAGCATGAAGATAACAGGTTAATATAATAGACGAAATTGGCTAAATTTATATGTATTTGGCGATGTGGGATAGAATAGTTGGGAAAATAAAAATAAAAGGTAAACAATGAACATGTAAGGAGGAAGATTTGATCCTTAAACCTCTACTTCAATATGCTAGTGCCTTATCCAGCAGACCACATGTTTGTTTGGTTTTATAAGTGAAGGGAAACATTTATATATATACACACACTATGTAAAACGAAATTTTGCTAAAAAGAATTACACTACCGAAAAAAAATTTGATGGGTATCCCGGGCTACCCCAGGCTCTACATTGGATCCGCCCATGCGTCTAGATAGAACATAAGCATCACCGCATCGTTTCATCATGTAAGGCTCATGACTAGGGGTGTTCAAACCTGAATATCTAACATTTCGGATATCTGAAAATGTTTGGTAGTTGATATTGATATCAACATTCGTATCCGAAATTTCAGATATCCAAAATTTCGGATGTAGATTCAAACATTGAATTGGATATTTAAAAATTCTAAACTTCAACAAAAAAAAAATCTTTGCTTTCTTTTTATTTAAAAAATTATGCCCTGTAACCATGATCATATTACTTTTTCTTGACTAATTAACCAATTAGGTGAAATATATTAACCATCGGATTTCCCCTAGTTACTAATGCCAACATGATCTCTTCCAAGAAACATGTTCGTAACATCACCGAAATTCCAGACATGTTTGTCATGTCACTCACTATACGTAGAAATAAATGTTTCGCATTCAAAATCGTCGACAAAACAAGTGTTCTCCAAAAACAACATTGTTGTTGAAGTGGTATGCCAGTAGTTGGTAGTTTGCACCTGAATGATGATCAATCTCTGAGTATCATTTTTCATGTCCTAAGTCAGTGAACTTTCGATTTCATCCTCTTGTTCTTCCTGTACTAACTCTATCATGGCTTCCCATGAGTATCATTTTTTGCTTGTGAGGGGATTGTAGAAATGTTGAGAAAGTTTAAATACGAGATGAATTGAGTAGAAGTTTATATGTATTTATAGATAAATAAAGTAGGTATATATTTATAAAAGTTGATGAATATTTAAAAAGTGGAGGATTAATACTTTTAAAAAAATCGTTGGAAATGTTGGGTTTGGGCGCAACATTTCGCCGATGGGACATTGTAGTGTAAAAGGTGGTGCTTTCCTCTAACATTAGGTGCTACATGGGACACCGACAGCATCCCTCCTCCACATTGTATAGTTTTATAAGTTGAGACATAACTACAATAAAATAACTAATTTTGTGTTGACTTACATGCATCTAAGCAATACATTTATAAAATGATTAATCTTAATATTACATTTTTATTGATTTAAAATTGTAGTTATTTTATTTGATAGAAAATATAACATTAATTTGGAGAATAATGTCGTAAATTATGTATAATATATGTGTTTTGTTTTATAAGTAGGGCGAGCACGAGTATCGAAATTGTCGATCTGAAATCGGTACCAAACCGACACTATTTATATTAATATGTGTAAATTGAAAAAGTTAGCGTTTTTCAGATTTTCCTATTGAAAAGTCTTGTTTTGGAGCTTTTTCGTTAATTTTTTTAAAACATTAGCACTTTTCCAAAAATAGGTCTCAACATATATACTCCATATTTTTTCTTTTTCTACCCAAATCAACCCTTTTTTTTTTCTTTGCCATTCACAGTAACAGTTTAATAGTTTTGTTTAAAGGGTGAGTTTAATTTTAATTTTTTTATTTTTATTATACTAGTTAATAAAATTGACCCCTGTTACCCCACGTTTTGGTTAGCTTTTGCCATTAACCGTTGTAACACATGATTTAAAATGAAGAAATAAATAAATAAACATTATATAAACAATTGCGTAAGGGGCAAATGTTCATGAAAATAACTTCTTTGCAATTGCGTTTCTCATTTTTCCCCATCCAAACGTACACTTTTGTTCATAAGAGAAGTTCTTCAGTTTAGTTTTTATTTTCCTCAAACAGATATTTTCTAAAATGGAAAATCAAAATTCAAACAAAACCATACCAAACTGGAACAAGTATTTAAGCTATCCTTCGATGTAAACTTTTACTATTTGGTTGAATTTGAAAAAAAAAATGTTTAATGTAAAGACCACCATAGTTTGATTTGTTTTTCAGTAACCCACTAAAAGATTTTTTTTTTCCAATTAAACCACTTGAAAGTTTGTTTTACTTTCAGTTTAACCACTGAAAATTCGTTTTTTTTTCTCTATAATAAAACATTATAAGTTCTTTTTTCCTGTTTTGAGTGGCACTTTTTTTTTCGTTAAAGATGGTTTTTTAGAAAAAAAAAAAAATCAAATTTTCAATCATTAAATCAAACAAAAAAAACCGAAAGTGATTAAACCTAACAATTCCAAACTGTGGTGGTTTTTTACATAATCTAATATTTATATACTGGCTTTTAATAAAAAATAAAACAAATCCTCGTATTTAAAATGGAAACCTATTGCTTTGGTGGTAAAACCGAAAAAAAAATAAAAAATAAACCAAAGTAAATTTTCCATAAACTTTATACAAAAGTAGAGTAATTTTTAGTAGTGGGATACTTTTGCACCCATTTCAATCCTCCTTGTAAATCAAACCAGAATTGCCAAATCACATATAATCCCAGATTTGAAATTTCACATGTTCATTTTCTCTTAATATATAGATCCAAAATACCAACATAAAATGGAACCCTTTTTTAATAAAAATTCATACATCCAACAAAACAAGAAACACATCCCACAAACAAACAAACTACCTATCAATCATCTTCTCCTTTCGTATGTAGTACTTAACTAAGTTCTTGTTATCAAACTACAATACCCAAAAAAAAAAAAACTCAACTCAATTATTCGTATTTCTGACAAGTACAAAGACAAATATCAACCCGTATGATCTAACCCCCTTTTAATCAAGCTTCACCGATGAGAACAAGTAATGCACGAACCAAAAGGACGAAAGGAACCCAACGGTTCCCGTGGCTAACATCACGGCTAGAACCATCAACAACGAGTACCCCAAGTAAAGTGTAGCCGACACGGGCCCACTCAAACTCTTCAAATCAAAAATCAAATAGTTAATCGAGTACAAGAAGATATATAACGCCACCGAACCCGAAGCAAAGAAAGACTTCCACCACCACTTCCAATCCTCAACACAAAGATGCATGTATGTCAACACCAACGACACCTCCGCACACACCACCACCAAAAGAATCAAAACCACAAACAAAAACCCAAACACGTAGTACACGCGCCCCATCCAAATACTCGACATGATGAAAAAAAGTTCGATGAAAAGGGTACCAAAGGGTAGAGTCCCCGCGCCAAGGACAAGTAGCCACGAAGGGTATTTTTGGGATGGGATTTCACGCGGGATTTGGTTTGTGCGTACGGGGTACTCGATGTGGTTCGCTTTTGCGCCGAAGTAACCGCCGACGAAAGTTAAAGGAACGGAAATGCAAAACCATAAAAGGATTAGGATTACGAACAACGAGAATGGAATCGCGCCGGTGGAATGGGATCCCCATAGGAGGAAGTTTAAAACGAAAAGAATGGAAAACGCGATTCCCGGGAAAAAACACGCGACTTTCCATGACACGGATACCCATCCTTTGTGATCGCCGCAGAATATCGTCCGCCACATACGGATGGCGACGTATCCGGCGAGAATCCCAAGTATCATGTAGAAAATCAACATTCCGGTGACTAAAGTTCCGCGGCTCGCGGGAGACATGAATCCCAAAGCGGCAAACATGATGGTGACGACCGCCATTCCAAGGATTTGAACACCGTCTCCGACCATTACGCAGAGGAGCGCGGGATTGTCCGGGGCGCGGAACACGTCGGCTACGACGAGCTTCCATCCGGATAATTCCTCGTTCATCTGCGCTTGCGCTTCTTTATCGAGTTCTTCGTAGTGTGTTAAATCGCGTCGAACAGTTCTCAAAAAGATTACCAAAACAATTCCGGCTAGAAACGTAATCACCATGAGGGAATTCAAGATTGAAAACCAATGGACTTTTGCTCCTTCCATTTTCAAATACGCGTCCCATCTTGATGGCCATTTGATGTCGCTTTCCACGAATGTGACATCGTATGTGAATGCTATCGGCTCGTTTTCCTTTATAGCCATGTTGACTGTGTTCTCTTCACAAGAAATCGTGGAGGGGTAGTTATCGTAAGTTTTTAAATTCTTTAGGGATTCGGGGTTGTGTTTGACACTACAAGGAGTTACTTCGAATCCGACAACCATGTACCCCGGAATGTCGGATTCCGGTTTCCCGACCGGAATCGCTTCAGCGGCATCACCGGTTCCCATGACACTAGCGACATTTGTTTCTTCGTATTTATGAACCAAGACTGTGAACTTTAAGTGATTAAACACGTAATATGCGTCTTGAACTTTGATTCCAATTGGGTAACCTGTCCATCTTAGGTAGTAAGTGTCTCTTTTGGTGTAACGAATGGCTGGTAAGTTATCAAGGATTAGATTGACTTGGTAAATCTCATCGATCCGGTTTGTTAAGAGCTTGTATTCTTCACTGGATAATGGTTTCGTTTGGCAAAGAAAGATTTGGGTGTCGTTTGTGTACATTTTGAACTTATATGGTGAGTTTTCAATCCGATCACCCATTAGAAGTTCACCGAGGTTTTCAGCACTGTCTTTTACACCTTCTGGGGGTTTGCAGAAGGGTAAGCTGTAGTAACTGTAAGGGATTTCTGTATCGATTGAAGTCAAAGAGTTGACTTTTACGGATAATGGATCGCCTATGACGTATTTGTGAGGGTAACTACCAGGGAGGTAAAATCCATGGGCGAATTGAGATATCAAACAGATCAACAAACCCCAGATCTTGAATTTATCGAAAAAATCCATAATCGTGTAATCACCGTGTCAGATCTGGAAAACCCTAGTTTGCAATAGGCAAAAAGAGTAAAAATTCAATGTTGGTTTAAATCCGTGAAGATGAAGTGAGATCATAAAAAGGAAAATTGTATGTTTTTTTGTTTAGATCGAAAGAGTTTGAATGTGATTGGTAACTAGAATGTAATCGAGAAATCGAAACAATGAATTGAAAGGGAAATCAATTGAACTGTAAGAACAGAAAAAAGGGAGAGATTGCATCGAGATTGAACTGACCTGTACTTTAGGGCTCGGAAAATTAGGGAAGAGGGTCCTTCTTGCTGCACTTCGAGATTTTCCCAGAGATGTCTAGAGATACAAAAGCGATCAATGGATATAAATATCGTCGGTGACACTTCATGACTACATCGAGAGTGCCGAATGACCATTTTAACCCCTTTAGTAAAGCTTTTGTCATCGATTTCTTTTGATTAAATTACATTTTTGGTCCCTATTGTTTGGTCAAATTGAATGTTTTAGTCACTAATTGAAAAAATGGATAGATTACATCCTTGTGATTTTAACAAATTACAGGCATCATCCCTTGATATATAAACTTAAAAAATCCCCACAACACCACCCCACTTTCCAATCCCATCCCACTCACCTCAACCCTATCATCTTCATATGTGTCTTTCACCACCACCATCACCCCTCTTTCATCATTGATAACCACCTTCACCATCTTTGATTGTTATCTCTAAACGCACATCATTCATTTTTATATCCATATGTCACCCTCTTTATGCGTGTGCAATTTGAAAAAAGAACATAATTAATTAGGCTTTACAATTATATTTTTTTCAAAATGTTTTTGGGATCAAGAAGTTACCGTATAAATTAGAATGTAAGGTGAGTTCCGACTATGGGACTTGTGAGCGAAGATAATGATTAATCTTCATGTTCAACTGTATGACCAATATCATCGACCATAATTACTTATGATCACCACTTCCACCATTTTCACTGTCATTCTCTTTGGCTACCATCAACGACTACTCCATCTCACACTCGTGCAAGAACCCACCTAATCTTTTTTGCAAGTGATTTTTTACTTTGAAAGAGACCTTCTTTTCCGGCTCCGGTGAACCTCACTCCCCACATCCTTCATTTCTCATGCTCACTGCTCATTTGACAACAAAATAAATAAGTTTGTGAATAAAGAATGATTAAGTGTTGGTCTAACTATATAATAGTTCAACCCCCAATTCCAAGCCCTAGAAGCCTAAATCATCATTACTACCATGAACCATTCATCGAAATCAATTTCCCCATCTAAATCACTCAATTTATTCACCTGGGTAAAATCCTCTACAAAAATCATCACAATTACAAAATCATCACAATTTACATCCAAATATTATTTTCAACCTGTCACACCCCAAAACCGGAACGACGGAAACGTTCTGGGGTTGATGACGTCATGTCAAGTATCACAACACATGCATTATAGTAATCAAAGTACAACAACCATTGCATTAATAGTAATAGTTTTACATGGTTTACATTACAATACATCAAAGTAATACAAGTAAATATAAGTAAGTACAACATGGTACTAAGCTATCTTCATCATCAGCTCCGGGGATGTACCTGTCTAATGCTAACCTAAGAATACAAGTTATTTGAAAAGCGAGTATCAGCATTTTTACAAATGTTGGTGAGTTCATAAGTATTAAGTGTCATTTTATCCAAATAACTTTAATAAAAGTGGTAGTTTTAGAGTATCCATTACATTAGTGTCTTTTTCCAGAAAATCCTATATTTTCTTTAATAAAAGCAGTCTTCTACCAAGACTGGACGGAGTTATGTGGTAAAAAGGTAGTTTTCCCTTAATCGCTATCATTATCAAAATACAGAATTTGATTATTAAAGAAAGCAAGAGGAATCAGGGAAATAAGATATGCCTCAGCAGTGAAGACTGCTGACTAAGGCAAAGGAATCATAGACTCCAGGAGAGTATCGAATAAACGACACGCCTGGCTCAGTCTAACAAAGGGAGACACAGACCCCAGACGATACCAAATGAAAGGTACGGCTAGTAAGGTCTAAAACAGAGAATACAGACCGCAGACAGTATCAAATGAAAGATACAGATAGCAAGGTCTAAAAACAGTGTGACTCTAAGAGTGGGTTTCCAGCATACAGTGTAAATTGATGGTGAAATATCGTTACCTTAAGGCCATGAATTATAAGGTAACCTGGGATACTCGTAACCATACTAATCGACACTAGAGTACCTGACGCCCTACAAGCGTCTATAAAATGTGACATTTGTCACCCCTTGGCTTGGTAGGCCGTGGACTGTAGCTAGCAGTCAGGGTGCGGGGGTGTCAATCCCGTATAGATCTATACACACAATGTCCGCTCTCCCTACAGAAGACTCTGGTTACCAACTAGACGATGGAGAAGGCTATGTCCCAAAGATGCATCCCAAATAGTGGGTAGTGTGTTTCCAATATAAGTGTTGAATTAGAGGTAGAGACTCATAACCGAACTGACTAATGTAAACCCATATGACTATGCTTGCATACATAATATATAATTAATGATCAAACGACCTTCGGACGGACAACCGATCCCACCAGACCACATCTCAACGAAGAAAAGGAAATAGGGCGAACAAGCCTTCCTAAGTCCTTCAAACATTATTTATATGCATCTATACAAGCACAGGCATACATCTAACTATGTGGAAGTGTTATCAGGTATAAGTGTATAATGAAGTGGAGGCATTCTCAAGTATAAGTGTATCACTAAGTGGAGGCGTTCTCAAGTATAAGTGTATCATGAAGTGGAGGCGTTCTCAAGTATAAGTGTATCACGAAGTGGAGGCGTTCTCAAGTATAAGTGTATCATGAAGTGGAGACGTTCTCAAGTATAAGTGTATCACGAAGTGGAAGTATTAACTAAACAGAAATAACGCAATGGTATCTTAACCAAGTAGAATTATAAAAACATAGATGAAAACTTTGGAAAAACCTTTATATATTAGGAAAATCACGACTTGTATTCCTTTGTAAAATAAGTTTGAAAACCTTTAGAAATTCCTTGGAAACTTTTCATAAACTAGTTTGAAATGAACTTTGATAAAACCAGTATAAGTAAGAGTTTTGAACAAGTGAAAACCTTTTGGAAAACCATTTATAGTATCCTACTTGGTAAAACAGTTAACAGTGTGGTAAATCCTTGCGCATGCGGGTTATCAATCACATGTGATTGATATGATAACTGGCATGTCTAACTTGTATTCCCCCCCCCCCCCCTATAAAACATGTAAAAACATTTTGTTGGGCTGAAGATTATTTTGAAGATTGCGTCTTTTGGGCTCGATAGTTTAGTTATTTTTTATTCCGGTTTGGGCCTGTCCAACCGAGAGCCTTTTATGTTTTATATATAAGTATATGCTTGCATGCATATTAGGGTAACGATTTTAGAGAGTAATGATCATAGCGATTCGTCTAGAGCATAACGATAGCATTACAGGTTTCTTTAATCGTTCTTGTAACCTTCCAATCCTCTACAGTTGATGTTCTTAATCGAGCTCTTCTGAGGATTTTGTTTAATCATTCGACACGTTTGATTCAATCTTGTTTCGTTCTTATTTTCATGTTCTTATAATTTTATATTTACATACTTGTTCAAGATCTAATCGATCTTCATAAATCAAAGGTTATTTTAATCTCATCACATTTAAAAGGTTTATTCAGGGGTATGAACTCACCTGGTGTAAGTGGATCCGACGAAGGTGCCGGTTGGGTGCTCGGGGTCAAGTAAAGACTTGGACACACTTAGTGACCTATTTAACATATGATAACATATGTTCACATACAATTAGTACATTTAATACTAATTAAACAAGTATACGCAATCTAAGGATCGGAAAACACTTTGGTTAAGTGTTTGGGGTGTCCCGGGTAACATTTAAGAGTGTGAATGGCTTAGGAATGGAGTTTACTCTCCAAGAGTAAACTCTCTATATGGTTTTTACGGCCCAGGGACAACTCCCCATGAGTTTACGGCCGTAAACTCATGGTGAAGGGTTTCTAGGATGTTTTAAGGCTTTAATTCTTCATGGAATTTTGCTAGGTCCAAAACTAAATTGTATGAAGGGATTTAAGGCTTTTAAAGGGACAATATGGGAGTTTACGGCCCATGAACCACCCCTATGGGAGTTCACGGCCGTGAACTCCTATCCTTTGATTTTATGTAAGTTTAAAGTCCCTAATTCACTTCTAGTAATTTGTAATAAAGGTCTAAGGCCATTTGGGGGACAAAAACCATCTTTTGACATAGTTTGGGGGTGTTTATGGCCTAGGAACTTGCTTGGGTCGTAAACTCCAATTTACCCCATATTTCCTTGTGTTTGAATGTTCTAAACCCGAAATAGCAAGCCCCTAATTTATGTATTAAGCATAAGGGTGGTTTGGGAGTGTTTTTGGGGCATTTTTACAAGCATAAGAGGTGTTTACGGCCTAAGCATGTGCTTGGGCCGTAAACTCTCTTTTAGGCCCTAAAACTTTGTGTTTTCATGTTTAAACACTCCTAGATAAATTCCTTAATTGGTTCCTAGGCTCAACGGGACAAGCTTGGGTCATTTTGGCCTTATTTAAGGGGTTTACGGCCTAAGGAGGATCTTAGGCCGTAAACTCCTTTTCCACAGCTTAAATGGTCGATTTTTGGGCTATAACAACAATCCATGATGTTTAGAATAAGCTAGGGTAAGGAGACTTACGATTTGGAGGCGTTTGGTTGCGGATTTAAGTCGAAAACGGGCTTGTATGAGAGAGAGTATAGAGAGAGGGTGAAAAAGGTTGAAATGGAGTTTACTCCCCCTTATATAGGGGGTGGAGTTGGAGCTCAGTGGGAATCTACCCGATACTGTCGCTAAACGGGGCTTTTGGTCGCACCCGATTTAGTGGTCGTAATAATAAAAACTAACTTTTTCCAAATTACTATGGAAATGTAATTTAAGTGTTTTTATTTACTTTATTACGACTATAACGACATAAAACATAAATAAATAAAACATTTATTTATTTGATGACCTCATTAACGGAACTTTTATACAGTGGAATATTCTATTAACGGAATTGGGTAATGTAACGGAATAAACTTTGGGTTGTCACACAACTCCCCCCCCCCCCCCCCCCCCCAAAAAAAAAAAAAAGGAATCTTAAAGGTATCATTTCTTATCCATGTTTTTGTTTTGGTACACTTATGTTTATTGATGATGGTTGAGAGAGTTCAGATCACTAAAAATCATAAGAAGTAGTGAATTATACACTTGAAAAGACTTCTTGAAGGGAAAACCATTTCAAGTATTCTTGACAGTAAAACTATTTCAAGACTTCAAGTTTGGCATTAGGAATTGATTCCTACAAGTTCATGTTTATAGACCTATAACATAAAAGAAATAGACAGGGAGAATTACGTGAAATTTTTATTCATGATCAGAGATGAAGGTGGTTGTTGAAGAAAGATAGAGACGAGATGAAGAACAATGTGACGATGGGTGTTAAGGAGGGGTCGAGCCGTGAGGTTGGATAAGTGGGTATTTTCTTATTTTTTGATATTAAAAATTCTAAATTGATAATAGAAAAGGAAAAAGATATTGAAAAGGGGAAGAATAGTCTACTTATATGAACAAAGGGACGGACGTTGTGATTTTTTTAAATAACAAGGATGTGATTTGTCAACTTTTCAAAGGTTGGACCAAACATGTGATTATGACCAAACCACATGGACCAGTTATGTTATAGAGATATAACATAGACAAAACTAAAAATTTGATCCTTGTGGTTTGTAAAAAAATGTAACTTTGGTCTAAAATGTTTTGGAGTTTCACCATTGGTACAAAATGTTTCATTTGTTGTGACCTTAGTCCAAAAGCTTAACAGTCGTTTATGCTCCCCCGTTAAAGTGAGTGTGTGCTTCCAAATTCTAATTAATACCCCTCGTTTACGAAATCTATACTATTAAATTTTAATTAATAGACACAAATTCTTTTTCTATTCACTTTTTTCTTTCATTACGCATATCAAAAACTCTAATCATAATTTTCAATTAGTGTGGTTTGATTTAGAGAAACGCGTAATGTATGAACATACTAATGTGGAACTTAAGGCTCTTAAACAAACTGTTCAATGCAAAGGTGGAATGTGGTACATATTTTCCTATTTTCTTTGTACATTACATAGTTTCTGTGAAATCATCTTTCTGAAAGTGTTTTTGTTCTTGCTTTAAAGATGGCCAACATTGTTTACCATCAAGTTATACCATAGGGTGAGTTCACCAAGTATTTTGATGTTCAGTACATTGAGGGAAGAGTGAATTATGTTGACATGGTGGATATAGAGGAGGTTTCAGTTCATGAATTAGATGTCATCATGAGAGGGTTAAGATATGGTGTTCCTCCAGTAATTTTTTTTATCACTTCCTTATTCCTGGTGGAGGCTTTCACTTTGGGCACTTTTCGTACAAAGATTTTGGATACTTTGGGAGCATGCACTCTTACTTTTTGAGAGTTTTATGCATGTAGGGCTCCAGAGTTCTTTGGGAAGAAGGAATCCATTGTTAGCAGGCGGTGGATTACAGATATGGAGAATGCCTTTCGGACGAGCTTCTGACCCGAGAGGTCGAAGTTTAGGTTTGCATCATATCTAATGAAGGACAAAGCTCGTGATTGGTGGGGGGGGGGGGTAGGACATGCCTTGGGAACAGAGGTCGTTGAGGTGATGAATAAGGATGACTCTGTTACCAGATTTAGGACATAGTTTGTGCCTACTATTCAGGTGCAAGAGTTAGCGAAGAAGTTTCAGGACCTTCGTCAGACGACAGAGATTGTGGCGGAAATCACCACCATATTCAGGGAGAGAGCTTTGCTGATTTCACAGTATACAACAAAAGAGGAGATAAAGAATACAAGGTACCATGATATGTTGAGGGATGAAATTCGAGAGTTTGTAAGCATGTCGAGCTGCAGGACCTTAGAGGATATGATTGCCATAGCTCAAGAGTGGGAGATTGAGTTGAAGCTTCAGACGAAGCACACACTAAAGCAGGTTCAGATAGTTGTGGGCTCGGTGAAGAGGTCCAACACTTTTGATTCACGATCGAGAGGCCAGAAGGGTCAGGGTCGTTGTGCCAAGTGTGGGAGGTCTCATAAGGGGAGCTGTTGTCAGAAGGGAGAGTGCTGCTTTAATTGAGTCCATATTGGTCATTACGGGGAGAACCCATATACTTCCATTGCACTCAGACAGGATATAAGAAGGTCGATTTCACGTGATTATCCGGTGGAGTGACGAGGACACCCGCTCCAATGACGCCGACGATTCCTGATTGTCATAAACGTAAGTCAGAGGCTCCCATAGTGTAGAGCAGAGCTTTTTAATTGGCGGCCAAGGAGGCCCAAGCAGCGCCATATGTTGTCACTGGTATGTATCTCTATCATGTATTTTCTCACTTTTATTGTTTATGCTTATGTTTTATCTGATCATGTATAGGGACATTTTTAGTCAATGGTATGATTGCTCATGTTCTTTTTTATTCAAGTGCTACTCAATATTTTGTGTCTCTTGAGCTTAGCAAGAATTTTAGTGATGCCTCGGTAGCTTTGGATTACCCGTTGGAGGTGGAGATTGCAGATGACCATACTATGAGTGCTTCAAGTGTTCATCATGGTTGCATTCTCGAGTTCTTCTGTGAGAAGTATTCGATAGATCTAGTAGTTATTCCTCTACGAGGGACTAAGATTATTGTGAGCCTGGACTAGTTGAGCCCCAATTGAGCTGTCACACCCCAAAACCATGAACGACGGAAATGTTCTGGGGCGGAGGACGTCATGTACAGTATCACAACAATGAAAAGTAGTAAACAAGCAACAACATCATCCATTGCATTAATAATATAATTTTAGTACAAGTGTGTTTTGTCAAATTATGATAAACACTAAAGTATAAATCAAAATGAAAGATGAGTCTTGAACGAGCACCATCTTCTCTAAACCTTGCATCGGTACCTATCTACTTTTGACCTGAGGATAGAAGTTATTTTGAAAGAGAGTATCAGCTTTAAAGCTGGTGAGATCATAAGTATTTTAGTGTCTCAATTTGTATGTAAGTATTTGTATGTATATGAACTGTAAGTATTTGTATGCATATGAACTGTAAGTATGAAAACGTTTTGAACATCCTAGAAAACCATATGTTTCCTACTAAAAGTATCCTTCTAGCAAGGCATCTAGTATCTGTGTGTGTGTCTCTTGTAAGAGTGTGTATTTTCCCAAATCTGACTATCATTATCCAAAATATAGCTTCTACATTACTGTGCAGCGTGTGAATGTTCACAAAGTGAATGTAATGGGAAAATGAAATAGTACTATGATGTAGTATCAAAACTACAACCGTACTAACTACCTTAAATCTATTGTAATCTAGTAAGTACTGTAGTATTTGTAATAAGTGACTACTTTTGTACTAATTTTGCCTTATTTGAGGGATAAGGCATAATGTGATGGCTAGATCCCAGGCTAAACGCTCCCCTGTCAAAGAGATTTTGGGACCCATACACGACCCTTGCATGTTTGCAAGCCGTGAACATCCACATTACTATGATCCTGTATACCCAATATAACTATCACAATGCGTTGTGATTCATTGGTATAGTTAGATCCTGAAATCATTCCATGCTATAGCACCTAGTGATTAGTGATGTCTGTCCTATTATCATATATGTAAACGCACTCATGTAAACGTATCTATGTAAACGTACTCATGTAAGCGTAATCATGTAAACGTAATCATGTAAACATATCTATGTAATAGTATAGTAATGTATTGTGTGTACTAGCTGTAATGTGTGTTCTCTCTCTATCTAGCATGTATAGACTCATGAATGAACTGACTCGGGGTATGATATCGCGTTCTAGTAATAGTTCTAGTATCTTCCTAAACTACCCATATGGTAGCTTACTAGTAATGTAACTGGTACGTATGAACATGGAAGTATACCCTTGCTACCCAAGGGTATTGAACTGACTGGAAGAGCCTTTATGACTATATATGTACACATGATATATAACTAATATTTATACGACCTTCGAACAGATACCCAATACCTTATCAGACCATATCCCAACGGGGAAAAGGAAATAAAGTGGCTAGCCTTCCTAAGTCCTTTAAACATTTCTTATATAACTATACATACATAGGCATGCAATTGACAATATCAAAGCATAAAATAAGTTTTGAAAAACCTTTGAACATGATTACTATCTAAGAAAAGATCGACTTGATGTCGATCTATAAAACGGGTTGAAAGTATTTGTTTGAAGAAACAGTTTAAGTATAAAGAAACATTTGTTTGAAACATAATTGTAAATGAGTTTGAAATGAAACCTACAGTGAGTAATGAACAGTTTAATAAGGAGTTTTAAACGTATAAAACGTTTATGAAACTCATTTGAAGACAACTGTTTGGTAAAACGGCTAATGAGTAGTAAATCATTTGAATGCTGCTTATTAATCACATGTGATTGATATAATAACTAGCATGATTCTACTTGTATCCTCCCCATGAAAGCATTTAAAAACATTTAAAACATTTAAAACATTGATTAAGGGGTATGAACTCACATGAAGATGGTGGTTTGGATGAACTGAAGATGTAGGATTGCTAGGTGTCAAGTGAAGTCTTGAACACACTCTATGATTGATCTAGAAGCTTGAATGGACGTTTCTGGACAAGAACACTAGTGTGTGTTCTTGGTGTTCTTGGTGTAACTTGAAAATGAGTTTTGAAGATCGGGGACGAAGATCGAGATGATACTTGAGAGAATTTGGGCCAAGGAAATGAAAGAAATGAACAAATGACCTTCATCTTCACCATATAAGGTGAGTTTACGGCCCACATGGAGTTTACGGCCGTAAACTCCCATGTGGTGGCCGTGAACTCATGGTTAATGTGCTTAAGGCTCGGTCTTTGTGCTATACATTCAACAGATAAACCCCGACACTTCTTCCTTAAGTGTACAAGGCTCAGAACTCTCAAACAGACTCTAAATTGTGCTGAATGATAGCAGGAAATGAGTTTGACTTTCTATCGACATGGTATGTTGTACAGAATGGAAATTTCGGGTTGTCACATGAGCTATGGTTGATTATGAGCACCAGTTAGTGAGAGTTCAAACCCTAAATAGGGTAGAACTTGTTATACATGGTGAGGGTGCTCAACATAGACCGACTATATGTTCAGCTGCAAGAGCTAGGATGTATCTTCTGAAGGGTTTTAGTATACTACAACATCCTATGGTGTACATACAACCCTAATTGCTTTGGATCTATGTTTTCTCTAATTATACATGCAATATTGTTTCCAAAGCATTAAGCCTACAACTAGCATGGAAATGACATAATCAACATAAAAGAGAGTTATAGAATTACCTCTTTGTTGTAGCTTGTAGAACTTCTTGAGTTTGGCCTTGAAGAACTTAGTTCCCCAAGTGTTGCACCTCAAATGGAATCACAACACACCTTTGGACAAAGGATGTCTTTTGAGAGAATATTCTTGCACCTAAAATCGGCTCATGGAACTCCAAGGATCACTAGTGTGCCATTTTGGATGCTAAGGGACTTCCTCAAATGGAATCACAACACACCTTTGGACAAAGGATGTCTTTTGAGTGAATATTCTTGCACCTAAAATCGGCTCATGGAACTCCAAGGATCACTAGTGTGCCATTTTGGATGCTAAGGGACTTCTTATATAGTGTGGCAAGATTAGGGTTAGCACCATGTAAACCCTAATGGCCATGACTCTTCATATTACCTAGGATCCATGGGTTAAACCTCCATGGACTATCCATGGACTGCCATATTGGTTTAACCCATCCTAAATAATAATTGGCCCACATTATAAGAATCATTGATTTACTAAATCAATACCCGTATATTTAATTAGTCTCTTTTGATCACAAAATTAATTCCAAGTTAATTCTTGATCAATACTTAGTAAATTGTATGATTTCATATTAATATATTAGAACTTATAATATATTATCAAATCATAAATAACCTCTTCTCAAAAGTCCATCCTATCAAATTATCCTGGTGATATGCAACCCAAATGGACCATGCTACTCTCGGGTCATGTACATACCAATTATAGTTATGTGATTAGACACCTAATCCAACAGTATCCCACTTGGATAAGTCTAATAACTATTATTGCAAGTACGATTCCACAACCCGACTAGCAATCGTAGCTCTTAAAAGTCGTTGTCGAACTCTGACCTAGTCAATGACGCGTCCATTATATAAGGGATCATATATTCCTCCATTCAAGATATCGTATAGACTGAGACATGGATTAGAATCATTCTCTCTGTCCATCCGTTATTTCCCGATTTCTGATTTATGACGACCGACTAATTGAACAAATCAAATCAGTCCAGGCTTAGCCAAGAACTTAGGTTTATCATCACTAAATCATCGAGGGGCCCACATATATCGCTTTTATCCACTTAGGGTAAAAGGAATGGATAAACTTCTACCCAAATGCTTGATTGTACTTACTCATCAAATTACACATAACAATATGTTTTATAACACCAAATTACTGGTGCTTTTACATATGTCAATGTGCAACCGACTTGTAACTACAACTCACATGTCTAGGTTTCAAGAATATAAGATACTATCATCTCAAAATCACCCTTGATAAAATCCATGAAGTGATTCAGATGAGCATGGGTTGAATCCAATACTTAAATCTTATTCCAGGAGTACTCATAAGACTACAACTATGTCTAAAACACCTAGACAAACTATAGACCCATTCATGACAGTCTTGCCTCAATACATACTTCCAAAGTATGATCGACTGTGGATGGTTTGAATAACCTAGTTATTCAGGAAGTCAAAATATGCAAAGTGAAACATAAGAATAATATTAATCCTATACGGCCCCAAAACTTTTGAGTGCCATATTGATTACTCATTATTCATTGTATAATGTCGATTTATCAACTTAATACTTGAATTAAAACAATAGCTATGCCATGCTCTAAGCATGCACAAAAAAATGTTTGCCTATGGTCCTTTTTTGTGAAATAGATTAATTGAACATATCTTCAATGAAACTCATTTCACGGTTCCAAATCCTTACCGTAAATGTAAGAATACCAAATTCTTGCCATTTACTGCCTTCTGTTAGATTCTAAACTTATATGCAATGATCGTCTTGTAATGACTATGCACAAAGTCACAAAGACTTGGCAACAGACATTACAAAGTATTCCAATGGAGAGCAATTCCATGGAAATGAAGTCTCAAATTCAAAGTACATTCCTTTGAACATCCTTCTTGCATAAAAGTTTCTAACTTTCTCATATATTCTTAATCTCCAACTCCCAATATGGAAACATTCCATATTTTCCATACGACAACTCATTATTAATAGAATCCTGTCTATTCATAATAATGCCAATATATTCCATCCATTACTATACTTCCAACTGTCTTTAAGCGACCAATCCTTGGTGAACCTTAGATTGTCCTTAATAGTTGTTTAACCGCTTTAGTCGTATCTGCTTCTATTCCTTTTTTCCCTCTTAATGCCCTAGGAATTTGGAAATTTAGAACACGATAATATTATAGCATATGCAATCGATCCTATACCCGAAGCATATGGGACGCGATTCATAATGTCTAACATAAAGACATGATACTTGATCAATCTTTTGCTATACTATTTCTATTTTCCATGTTCTCACAATTTGAACTCTAAAGAAGGATGTCGTAATCATAATCAAATTTGAGAAGCCGATTTGCATTTCATATATATATATATATATATATATATATATATATATATATATATATATATATATATATATATAGAGAGAGAGAGAGAGAGAGAGAGAGAGAGAGAGAGAATTTCCTTATGTCGAATCTTTTCAACATAACATTCATATATGTCATCGACTAAATCTGATTAAAACCTCAATCTAAGCTTTTAGAATTGAAATGAAGTATGAATTCCTCTCCCATAATTATAGCAAAACAACTTTTCAAACCCTGCATCTTTGCAAATTGAAACTTTTGTTTTCTATAACTAACATTGCTAATTTGAAACACTCACCATAATAATTATGCTCCCACTAGCATAATAATTATTAACTTACTAGCATAACAGTTATGCTCCCACTAGTTTTGACATGTACCTAGAAATCAACTGGATTTCTAGAAATCAATACTTATTGATTTTCATAATCAAATTTCTGATTTCTGATACGAGATGCTTCGATAAGAGTTTATCTAGGCATCTCAAACTCATACACCTTTCCTTAGATAGCTCACATGTGTGTCTAAACAATTTTAGAACTTACAGCAATAAGTCTCAAATGTTTAGACCTTTTCCATTTCTCACAATTCGAACTATGAAGAGGGATGCCGTAATCATAATCGAATTTGAGAATGCAAATATCACAATTGCTAACTATTTAAAATCTACTTAGTGAAAGCATTTCCTCACTATCATTTTCATGAATTGGAGAGAAAACCTTATGACACTTAGATTTTATGGTGTATGTGTTCCTATCCATGTGAGTTTGTCAAACCATAATCCTAAGACAAGGTTAGTGACAAATCCAAACTCATATGGATTGAACTTGTTCAATCTTAATTTCTTACCACTTGGTAGGACAATGGCCTACCATGTCTTTCAAGTTGTTAAGCAGCTCACCCATACTGATCAATGAAACTTCATTGATCCAGGTGATTTGCTTTATGCAAACAACTGAGAACTCATAGAACTCACATGCATAGTCAAGTTTTAACTAAAATGAGCACAAAAATAAGAATAAGTCAGCACGATAGCTTACAACCTCAAGTCGTATGCTAGTGATAAACAATAGGTTTTATTCTTGATTAGTTCTTGAAACTTTTTTCAAGATCTTGAAGACTCCCACTGACCTCTTAACATATAAGATTCTCTTGTCATGAACCATTCCTTGACAAAACAAATATTCAAGAGTTAGTGCGGATTCTTATCAAGATAAACACTTCACACAATTGGTCTTAGTTGGTCTTTGTCCTTACCAAGACATCAAAATTTACAAATTTCAAATGTACAAGAGCAAAAACATTTTACTCAACATTTGATGAGTGTTTTAAACCTTTCTTAAGATTATGTCACTCAAGTTGTTGGAGTATGACTCTAAGACTTGTTCTTGGAATGAAGTATGATTCACCTTTTGATTTAACCATTTCAACAGTTCATGATTCCTCTTCTTAGCCATACAAGTGCACTAAGGTGTCCTTAGAGGGTCAATTGTGACATGGTCTTTTATAATCATTAAGATGATCATAAAAAACGATACTAAAGTACTCTCCCATCTTTTCAGATTGGAGAAACTTTTATCTTTCTGCCTAATTTGATTCTTCTTATTCGTTCTGCTACACATTGAAATCTTTTCAACGATTCAAAATTATACTTAATCTTGTAAGTATAACCATATTTGCTAAACTTTAGTAAATTATAACGAATAGTTTTATCGTTCTTTGTGGTGGACCTAACCATCGCACAACCAAGTGTACCCAATCTCCTAGTCCTTCACTTGACTCACATATACATGTGAACAAGGAATTAGTATTAATTTTGCAAAGATGAAAATTCTCATTTATCATACAATACCAATTGCATGATTCCACGTTCCTTTCCAATTGAAACTTGGGTGATGAGAATATTTCCTATTTGGTAAATTCTCGATACTACCCCAAACGAAGGAATCAAATTCATATTGCTAACATAGAAACATACAAACATCAATTTTCACAAATGTCATTGCAAGGAGATATAATAAAATAAAAACAAAATTTTATTTATTCATAAAATGCGGAAAAACTTTTCCTTACAATGTAATTACAAATGAAAACTATGTTACTACATATATCTAAGCAATCTGTCATAACTCTTTAAGCAACAGCTCAAAAATCCGATCATCAAACCATGCAATTGAAATCCATCTTCGCGACTAGATTCAACATACTCTTCCTTTAAGCTTCCTTCCATTTGCATGATCCTACAAAACATCAAAAATGCAACCTTGTCACATCATGTATTAAGAATCAAGAATTAGGAAATTAATAGAGTTAGACAGTAGATTTACCTGAAGTAGACTTAAAATTTTTGATTCTACCTTCTCACATATCTTTCAGGTAGTCAGGATAGCTTCGCTTCTAATGTCCCTTCAAGTGGTAGTAGAAACAAATAGCTTTTTTTGCATTGGCACATGAGATAATCACGGACTTAGCCTTTCTCTTTACCATTTGGTCAACCGGGTTAACTATGGTCGAGCCCTTTCCATTGGGAAGAGAAATATTTTTTAGACTTCCAATTTTACCATTTTCAATGTCAATGGAAGCTTGAGAAGTAGATCCTCTAATCAAATTTTCTTTTCCAGTGCGCCAAATCATTGATGATTCAACAACAACAAGCAAATAGGTAAGATCAATAAGGTTCATGTCGTGGTCTGTCACATAGTAGTCCTTAATGAACTCACTATATGACTCAGGAAGTGATTGAAGAACCTAATCGGCAACCAACTTCCTTGAGACAACGACACCCAATACTCTCAGCCTGCCAATATGTGACTTCATCTCCAAGATGTGAGTACACACAGACCCTCCATCTTGATGTTTCATTGCAAGTAGGGTTTGAGTGACCTTAAATTTTTCAAGTCTTTGAACTTGTGGGTTAGGGAGAATTATTGGAGGAGGTGGAAGATGTGAAGTATGATTTCTATTTCCACTAATTCACGACAAATGGATTAATCTTTCACCTTGATCGCCAAGTGGGATATCATCTTCAAGAGGAAAGCTTGTTTCAAAAGATTTGGGAAGACCATAGTTGTATGAACTAGACATCTACAATGAGATAAATTCAAGTTAGTTGATTTAAGTCCTTAATACGACACGTACTCCACTAACGACTTAACAAGGTGCAAAGTGCAATTTCATGTGTTAGCACCAAATTCACATTTTTCCTAAGTAGCTAAGATTGAGAACTTATAATTGTTTACTTACTTGGTATTTTTCATTATACTTTTAATGAGAATTAATGTCCTATCCTACCCATTCGGCTAACGACCCTCCACCAGTCAAGGAAGCGGTGGGTGAGAGTGGACACCTATTAAGCTGTCATTTTATAGGCAGTAACCTTATACCCCCTTATAGACCGGCTTCGTGAGTCAAGCCTACTAATCGTAAGACTGACTTATTCTTATACATATATATATATATATATGTATATATATAATTATTAAACTTATAATAATATAAAGTATAAGGGTAGAATTTTAACTTTTAAAACTCTAGGGTCTGGAAATAAAGTATTCAAAAGTGAAACTTTACAAATTCCAAAACTTGAGGGCAAGTTTTGAAAGTTGTCAAAACTTTTCATTTCTCTAACTTATGAGTTTAATGAGGTTCTATGAAAAACTTTTCAAGTTCCATAACTTGAGGACAAGTTATGGAAGACCTTAAAACCATTTAAGATGACTTTTAAAATGAGACTATTGAGGACAAGTTATGGAGTTCATAAAAAACATTTATGAAACAATTTTCATTTTCCATAACTTGAGGACAAGTTATGGAATTCATAAAAGACATTTAGATCAAATATTTCAATTAACACAATAATCAAACAATTTTTCTATGATCTAGATTAAACACATAAGTCAAGATAATTCACATAAACTATTTACAAGAAATTAGTCTATCATATAAACTAATACAAATCTTGAAACTATGACAATTATCTTTTAATTGGACAAGCATGATCATTACCTTATGAAAAAACACATTTCATGGTTCAAAAAACAGTTTGGTGTAATGATCCTAATCCAATTTCCGGCCAAAAGTCGAAAATCTGCCCACTAGAGCACCAACTCGGTGAGTACGTGAACTGGACTCATCGAGTTGGCCATTTTATGAGGGGACTCGGCGAGTTTACTGGGAAGAAGGCAGAAAATTCGATTTTTTTCACTGAAAACCAATAAAACATCAAGTATAATAGAAAACAATCATAGGCTCTGATACCAATAAAGGGTTTTAGTATACTACAACATCCTATGGTGCACATACAACCCTAATTGCTTTGGATCTATGTTTTCTCTAATTATACATGCAATATTGTTTCCAAAGCATTAAGCCTACAACTAGCATGGAAATGACATAAACATAAAAGAGAGTTATAGAATTACCTCTTGTTGTAGCTTGTAGTACTTCTTGAGTTTGGCCTTTAAGAACTTAGTGTCCCAAGTGTTGCACCTCAAATGGAATCACAAAACACCTTTGGACAAATGATGACTTTTGAGAGAATACTTTTGCACCTAAATCAGCTCATGGAACTCCAAGGATCACTAGTGTGCCATTTTGGATGCTAAGGGACTTCTTATATAGTGTGGCAAGATTAGGGTTAGCACCATGTAAACCCTAGGACTCTTAATATTACCTAGGATCCAAGGGTTAAACCTCCATGGACTATCCATGGAGTACCATATTGGCTTAGCCCATCTTAAATAATAACTGGCCCACACTATAAGAATCATTGATTTACCAAATCAATCCCCATATATTTAATTAGTCTCTTTTGATCACAAAATTAATTCCAAATTAATTTTTGATCAATACTAATTAAATCATATGATTTCATATTAATATATTAGAACTTATAATATATTAACAAATCATAAATAACCTCTTCTCAGAAGTCCATCCAATCAAATTGTCCTGGTGATATGCAACCCAAATGGACCATGCTACTCTCGGGTTAAGTACATACCAATTATAGTTATGGGCTTAGACACCTAGTCCAACATCTTCAGCATGCGTACTTTAGATTTTTGGCTTATGTGATAGATACTTGAGTTGAGGATAACAATACCGTGGACGACGTGCCTAATTTTTTAAGAGTTCCCCGATGTGTTTCCCGAGGATTTTCTTGGAGTGCGTCTTGATAGGTAGGTTAAGTTTCAGATTGATATGGTTCTGGGTGCAACACCGATAGCCAAATCCCCCTATCTCTTAGCACCTCTAGAGATGCAGGAGTTGTATACACAGCTGCATGAGCTATTAGACAAGGGATTTATCAGGCTTAGCAGTTCTCCATGGGGAGCACCAATTATGTTTATGGAAATGAAGGTTGGTTCACACAGGATGTGCATTGACTACCGGGAGATGAACAAGTTGACGTTGAAGAACTGTTATGCAGACAACCTTTTTTACCAGCTTTAGGGTGCATCTTGGTTTTCTAAGATTGATTTGAGATCGGGATATCATCACATGTGGGCCAGGGATGAGGATATGCAGAAGACGACCTTCAAAATTCGTTATGGTCATTACGTGTTCTTGGTGATGACATTCGGGATCTCCAATGCACCAGCAACGTTCATGGATCTCATGAACTGGGTTTGTAGACCGATATTGGAATTGTCACCGATAGTTTTTATTGATGATATCTTGGTCTATTCCAACCCACTAAAGCACTTCCTAAGCTCTCATAGGTTCCCTACCTCACCCTGCCATCAGCTGTAGAAAAACTCTAAAAAATGCTAGTTAACTACTTCATGAATACAATCACATGCAATGAAACTTAGATAATACTTCGAGTAAACGACTCATCTCTACAACGGTTAGACTCAGACGAGAGATGCGCACTAGGGTCAAATCAGTCACTCTGGGATTATTTAACCTAGGCAACATGTGACATAACATATTCACTTAATAGTTAATTCACATCATCAAAAGTCCCACAAAGCACAAAGCAAGCAACATTTGTGAGGTAACTCACCAAGCCATAACCAAATAGAGGACATCTCAAGATCACTTTCTACCAAGAAAGATTCCAATCTAATATAACATCCAACTCCTCTTAGGCTATAAAGAATCACATATCTGGCCCATCCATCCAATCATATAAGATCCATACTAGCATGCAATTCTATAAGATTAAACAATCAGGAAAATAAAGGCATCTCTCCTAGCATGAAATCCTGATTAGATCCTTAGCCCTAATCTAGCATGTATTTTTCATAACATATATCATAACAAACTATATGGGTATTCTGGGAATCACTTACTTGAGCCTGGCTGATTGCACACACCACCTCCTTTCTTTTATTAGAAACCCTTTTATAAAACATTTCTTTTTATGAAAAATCTACCAAACTCTAGTTTGAGTTCAGAAACACCTAAGAGTATGCACGAATTCCTCAAACCAAGACTCTGATAGTAACTTGTAACGCCCCAAAAATTATAAGGTAAAAAAATTCATTTTTATTTCAACCATAAACACCATTTAATCATTTCAATCATTCAAAGGTATATCATAGTAGAAATAGTTATTAGAGTACAATTTCAAAATCACAAAAGTGCGGAAACATGGGTGGATGCACTGCGATCAATCCGGGCCCTTCCCTCTCGAATTGAAAGTGCTTGCAAACATTTTAAACATAAACCATAAGCATAAAGCTTAGTGAGTTCCTCAAAATACCGCTTAACATACATATATGACAGCTTAAGGCTGTACCAGGTCTATTTCACTCCTGAGTCTATTTCAACTCATATATTATCACAAGGTTGTATCAGGTCTATTTCACCCCCGGGTCTATTTTCTCCTCAAGTCTATTTCAACTCATATGTCAGCACAAGGCTGTACCGAGTCTATTTCACCCACATACATATAGCAAACAGACACACATACATACCGTACATATAGCAGGAGTCACACAGACTACAAGCACATACAATCCTTAGTGTCATATAGTATAATGAGCAAACTCACATCAATCCGCTGACAATCCAGCTGATACTCTGGCTACTAGACTGGAGAAACTCTTTACTTACCAATAAGATAAAAACCTAATTAATAATTGGATCATAAACCATAACCAAGAATCTAATTCATTAAAATCCCAACACCCAGGGTAAAAACACCATTTTATCCTTCCCTCAATTGGCCCAATAACTGAGGCCCAAACTCAATGGCACTAAAATCCTGATAATGACCCAAATCCAAAAGACACCCAAGGCCCTATATGGCCCCAAATACATGAAAGAACAAAGCCTAACAGTGGCCCATAATCAGAGGACTTGTGGCCTAACAAGGACCCAAAACCCTAAAGTCCAAAAGGTGGCCTAAAATCAAGAAAAAGTCCATGCAACGTACGCCCTGTGTACTAGACTTGTACGCCCAGTGTACGGCTCTTCGATGCATAAGGTACAACTCATCTTTGCTTTAACTCGTGGGATTATTACACTGAGCGTACTTATACATATGCCCAACGTACTCATCAGGTGACCAAAACCTCACATTAAGAACTTAATGCTTAAGACCAAACGTACAAACTCAGATCTAACTTCATTTTAAGGTCTTAACACGTAAAGTTGGTAACATTACTCCTTTGTATGTCTTAATGGGACCTAAAACCTTTTTTTTTATCCAACTATGTCCATAATATGAACACCAACTCTCACATGGTTCATCCAAACTCATCAATATTACATTTTTATGTACTAACAACTTTAGAAATGGTAAGATTCATCATTCTAAGATCATGGAGTAGCTCATACTCACAAGGATGAATCAAAGGACCATATTATGCCCAAAACAAACCCTAGACTAGATCTAACACATATAGTCATCAAGTTAGAAACTTTATATCTTCAAATGCTAGCAAAATGGATGAAGACTCTGGATCTATGAGTTCCATTCCAACCAATGCTTAAACACCAAGCTCCTTCCTCTTCAAAATGAGAAAAACACCAAAGGTTAACCACCAAAGCTCAAGAACATTCAAAAACAAGCTAGGGTTTCATATTTAGGGTTTAATGGGATGGAGGCTGGAGATTAGAGGGTTTGAAGATGAGTTAAGGTCATTAAATAGGGTCCAATACCCTAAATTAAGGTTTGAGACTGAGTCACGCACACCCAACGTGCATCTGGTATGCCTAGCATACGTGAAGGAGCCTTCGCAATTACTCTAGCCATGTACGCCTAGCATACACGATATGCTCCATACTGATCTATCTTTCGATGGCCATAAATTTTGCGTCCCAACTCCGTTTTCGATGATCCTTATATCCACGGAAAGGTAATTAGAAGCCATACAATCCTATCAATTCTCATTTTCCATAAAATCTTCCGAACTTAAATCTAAATCCTGAAAATAATGCACTATCACTTTACTGTTATACTCTTGGGCTCCAAAACACAAACCGAACACTCAGTACCCACAACCTACATTATCCACCACCAAATGGGTCTAAACCTCTCATTCCCAAGGCCTGAAGCCTTATGATACTTGATCTTTGGGTCACGACCCCGATTATGAAACGAAAGAAACAGGGTGTTACACTTCCATCCTCTCAAAATCGTTCCTACAGTTTTTAGGGTATTGGGTGTGAGGTATTAGAGTCATCGACACTATTGGTTCTTGCTTTCTAAAGGAAGATTTGAAGATTCAAGGTTTCTATACTCGATCATAGTAAAAGGTTTGTTTTTCTAATCTAGTTGATTTTTGAAATTAGTAGATTAGATCTTTAGTTTCATAGTATGTTGCTATAATGAGAAAATACCATAGATCTCTAGGTTGCATGTGCCCATAAAATAGTTTTGTGATTACTAAATCTTTTGTTTTTGACTTAGAAAACCCATCATCTATTCCCTTTTTACTCTCTCAACGTTGCTTTTTTTTTTTCTAGTTAACCATCGCACCCCACGCAAATAATGAGAATGTGTACTTGATCACACTTATTGGATAGATGAAGCAAAAAAGAAATGGTCATCCCTCTTAAGCCCCATAAACACATCGACATAACTCATAAGGATTATTTTAATGTGGTTTTTTGATTTAGTTCCTCCATTACCAACCTTATACTCCTTTTCCTAACTCTAGATTTCATAACATTTCAAGTTCCTTTTGATGACACTTCAACCCCTTTATTTCATTTAAACCTTTTAATGGCTTATATTTATCCAATATTTCCCTACACCAATTTAATTAAATTATATAATCTTTAATTATCAATTAATTCTTTTATATAATAGATAAAACCATTTTTATTTAATTTATTTCTGTATATAATCTTAAAACCGAAATAATTCTGTGAAAATACATATTCATCAAACAGAATCTAACATCGTTGATGGAAATTAACTTGGGTTGTTACAGAAGTGCAACATATACATCTTTACATGAATGGTCCATGAGAGTTGCATTTTCACGCTCTAAATCTCATCTTATCATACATTCACAACACTATCTTTCATAGTTTATAGATACTCATTTCACCCTCTGCTAGCCTTATTTATTAATTGGATGCTGATCGAGGAGATGTCCTGCATCCAGATACTCAACATCTGGACAAGTTGTTCTGATGGTGCTGAAAATGCTAAGGGCTCTTATCTCGCATAAGCGCGAAAGTAGTATCGACGAGTCGCTAATGTTGTTGTTGAAACAGTTGGTTCCAGAATCTCCTTCGTGAGCTTTATTTCCCTATAAACACTAGCGAAACTCTTTAGAGGCCAGAGGAGGCCATGCCCTGCTGCTTTTTTCTGCCTGGTATATATACCAAACCAAATGTGTTACACAAAATACTTGGGTTTGTATGTGTCACAAAAATAAAGACATTGCCAATACATTAATAACATAAAGGATTTAAACTTCTTTTAATCCCCAATAAATCCACAGAAAATTAGTAATCCATATTTAAAAAACCAAATCTTAACAAATTCTTATCACGATTACACCATCTAAATCCAAAAATGTCAATCACAATCAAAACTTTTATAAAAGGCACAAAAAATTGTAAAACAAAGTTAGTAATCCAAATTCAAAAAACCAAATCTTAAAAAATCCTTATCACAATTACACCATCTAAATTCAAAAATTTCAATCATAATCAAAGCTTTTATAAATGCCACAAAAAAATTGTGAAACAAAGTTAATAATCCAAATTAAAAAAAACCAAATCTTAACAAATCCTTATCACCATTACACCATCTAAATTCAGAAATTTCAATCATAATCAAATCTTTTATAAAAGCCACAAAAAATTGTGAAACAAAGTTCAAAATGCCCTAACTACCACAGAAGTCATAGCCGGAAACCCTCGCTCTAATCGCTTCACGTCAGGCATCGATGAATGTTGTAATGCCCGCAAATTCAGGCTAGTTAATTTAGAGACAATAAACATTAAAAAAAACTTTTTGATAGAATATTATTTACAGTAAATAATGTTAACCAAATTTATAGTATATGTCACAAGAATTCCGTACATATAAATAACGCTAAAACCCGACTTATAACGAAGAAGTTATGACCCGTCGAAGTTTTACGACAAAACCGACACGATGCTGTGTATCGTAAAAAATGAGTTTGCGATAAAATAATTTTTAGCCTTAGCAATCTAAATGAAAGTCGTAGTATTATTAAACCGAGAGCATTCATATAGAGAACGTCCAAATCTGACTTCGTTTGAGGAAGTTATGATTTTTCTAAGATTTTGCATAGCAGTAAACAGTCTGGAAATCAAATTTTAGATCGATCGATTCTTAGCCAACACGATCTAAATGAAAATCTAAGATCTCGTTAATAGGAGCTCAACGATATAAAGACAGACGAAAACGGATGTCAGATGACAAAGTTATGGATTTTTAACGGACTTTAACTGTCTAAGCCTGTTAAAATACAACTTTAAAAATAAAGTCAAAACTAGCCAACAGAGTCTAAAAGAAAGTTGTAGATCACATCGTAACCTACGCGTGAATATAAAGAACGTCAAAAACAGAGCTCGTATGCAAAAGTTACGGAATTTAGAAGATAATTAATTTATGGGTTAAGTTCTAAAGCTGACACGTGGCGAGATCTCAGCCCCACCTTCTTCCCCACGGCTTCGCATGCGATTCTGACACACGGAGCTGGTATGTCCAACGTAGGGCTTGGTACGCCCGCGTACCGAGTACGCCCAATGTACGTCGAAATTACGCCCCGCATAATGCAACTTCCCAGCCTATAAATAGAGGCGCAAATCTCTCATTTCATCACACCATTCTTATCCAACTCTCTCCCGATACCCCCAAACCCTCTCTTCCATTCCATAGCACTTCCTAAGTGTTATAGGTGATTCCCAGAGCGTCAGAAGGCCCCAAGAAGAAGAGCTTTCGGCTAAGAAGTTCTACTCGCGCAGAGCCCGGTTCCTCGCTAAACCCCTTTGTTTCGTCAAAGGAAAAGACGATTGTTAAAAGCGAAGCGCTGCCCGAATTTCGAGTCATCACTTTAACAAGTGAATGCATAGTTACTTTCATCTTACACATAGATATAAAGTATTTAATATTAATACATGCTATATTTGCTTATTATCTATGTTCTTGATATGTATGCTAGATGAGCGATTTATATATATATATATATATATATATATATATATATATATATATATGTTTTAATTGATTTAAATTGTATATGTATTTATATACCTATAAATATATTGGGTAAGGATAGGTAGATGAAAGATGATATGGATGAAGAGAGATGATATAGAGGTTAAGAGGTGTAAAATGATGAGAATCTTTGACTTTAAAGTTGATCCAATCATCTAGCAGAGTACAGATGACGACCACGAACTATTCTAGACAGTCCAGTGGAACGCTGGCCGGCTCGCAACCTGTATGTGTTTTTGAACTACGTATTCATCAGATGTACTCTAAAAACTCTGACAGCTGTGGACTTAGTACCTTATAAATGAACATTGGCAGCTATGGATTTAGTGCCCTAAAGATGAACATTGGCAACTATGGACTTAGTGCCTAATGGATAACACTGGCAACTATGGACTTAGTGCCTATTATATAAACCCTGACAACAATGGACTTCATGCCTATTCCTTAGGACAATCCTTAGGAATGAATGAATGAAGAATTGATGATTTTTAGGGAAGATTATTAAGTGAAAAGGCCTTTAGATCAATCAATTTATCAAACAATGACAATAAATGAGAATAAGAAGAATTCACGAAGAAAAACTTTCACTAAGAAAGATAATCTCACAAAGAGATTATTGTGTGCACAAAGCAGCGATTAGGGTTTGTGAAAGGCGTAACCATTCACAAACCTATACAAGAGATTATATACTGTTATTCTAGACAATCCCTACAAATGAGGGATATGCCAGCTAACTAATTTACGCTAACTATGGAAACAGGATAAATACAAAATCAGTTACAATGCACTGAATAAACTAAACACGCTGAGCTGCTCAAACGCTGATGCTGATACTGAGATTTATTTCAAACATCATCATATTTCAAGGTTTGACCTTACAATCTCCCCCAATATGATGATGTTCAAAACTAACTAAGTAAAAACACCTCTGGACAAGAACTCTTCATACTCAGCTTCAGCCTCTATTTTTACTGGCCAGTAAGGACTATCCAGCAACTCCTGTCTTCTATTCAGCAACTCCATAGCAATAAGAATGTGAAACTCTCCTGAGAGATCTTGATGACTCATGCACATTTGCCTTAAGCCAACGAGATGAGTGGTTGGAGCCTTTGGGATCTTAGCAGTTCGCTGAAAACACATCTTTCTGTTTTTATCGAGATAGAACATCCCGTGTTCCGGAACTGATATAAATTTATGCTGAACCGGGTCAACACTAATAGGAAGAGAATTGTTTATTCCACCAGCACCAAAGTCCAGAACCAACACATCTTCACTATCAACTTGAAATTTGGTTCTTCGAGTTCTAGGAACAGATGACCTTTGGCCTTGATGCTGAGGTCGTTATTTAGGAACAAGATCCAAACGCTGAACTTTCTTGATCAGCAGATGAAGAGCACATGTCAGTTCAGAGGAGTGAGCTGAGGTTTGCTTGGATGCTAATTCGAGTAATTCCATCCATTCAGAATATCCATATTTGATCAGCTCATCCCTCTTGACAACTTCAGTGTATGAATGCTGAGGACCTTGACGAGTTATCAGCAACGTAAGAATTTTCTCATTGCGTGGTTTGGAAGCTTTAACTTTGATGATCTTATCACCACACACTCGTCGTTTAAGAACGTCTTCAAACCTCTTTCGATCAATCCTGTCAAGAACACTGTCAGTCTTAGGCTTACTGCTGCTAGGAGAAGGCTGAGAAGATTGAGATTTGGACTGAAATTCCAAGAATTTCTGCATCTGAGCTTCAAAAGATCCTTTGGCCTGAAGTTTATGCTGAATAAGAGTTTCATCAGCTTGAGCAATATTCTTTAGAAGTTGAGCTTGATTAGCTTCATCAAGAATTTGTTTAACTTGATCAGGAGACATGTTCCATTCAGCCGCCAAATTTGATATATTAACTATGGACTTGGGTTTCTTGCCAGGCAGAGAAGTATCAGTTTGAGAATGAGCCAAGTCAGTATCTGCTACCTTACGCTTTCGAGATAGCGGATGAGAATCTTCACTGGCAACGGCTGAATCTTCTCCTTGGACCAGAATAATGGGATCAACAACAGGATCGACTAATTTCATGTCTGGCCTTTGAGATTCATTATCAAGATCATCTGAATCTTCTTCTTGAACTGGAATAAGGGGATTAATGAAGTTCATATCCAGTATTTGACATTCATCATCTGGTTCATCATCATGCTCACTATCTTCAACCAACTTTTCAGTAGCTGCTGGAATATTATGCACCGCAGAGTCAGACTCATGCATCGGCTTTGGTGATGCAGGCTGAATAATGGTGTTGTCAACAGGTTCGGTGTCTCTCTCATTTGGTTCATCATCGGCATTATCATCAGCATCAACATCATCATCAGTATCTCCCCCTTTTTGAGCATCATCAGATAGGGGACTAGAGGGAGGAGTATGCAGGAGAACTTCCTTTAGCTGATGAACATCAGCCTCAATGCGTAGAAGACGCTGACTCATGTCCCGAGTCAGTGTCAGAAGTTCATTAAATGCTGAGGCCGGAATTTGAATAAATGAAGTGGCTGGGGCTGCAGGTGAGCTAGGTGGCATCTCCGGAGAATATTGGTCCCCCTGGGGTGGATTCTCCCCCTGTGAGGGATGCTCCCCCTGAGATGGGTGCTCCCCCTGAAATTGTTGCTCCCCCTGACTCAGTGAATCCTTTTGAGCTGAGGGAACTTTCTCAGTAACAGAGACGATATGATGAGAAATTTGAGGAGAGAAATGACCACCATCATGTGGTTCATCCTCTTGACCGGCATGATCTTCATGGTTACCATCAGCGCCTCATTCATCAGTATCAGCGGTGAGAGAAGGAACAGTGTATGGATTTGTAATCCATTCTCTCGTCCTATCAGAAATTCCGATGTCAGTATCCAGGGGATCATCTTGATACATTCGAATAGATATGCGAGGGCATTGGATGGGATTTCCAGGGTGTGAGAAGTAGTCTGCAGTGAAAAATTTATCAAGCACAAGAGCAATCCAGCATGGAAAGGGAACGTGATCAGCATGTACATTTGCATGAAGAAGCTGAACAAGTTGATCAAAGAATAGGGCCCCATAATCAAGTCTTTTGTTGAGAAGAAGTGAGCAGACGACTTGTTGCTCATAATTATTCAGTTGATCACCACTTCGAGACTTGTGACCCACACACTTGCACAGAGCACCGGTGAAGAATTTCCATCCTGGGGTCATACATTGGCGCAAAATGAGAGCCGATCGAGCACCAGCCTTTGAGTGATCATATCCCAGTTGATCGAATAGATGTCTACACCGTTCAATAGAAGGAAGTTCAGAGAAAGGTTCAAAGATAGGTAACCTGAGTGCAGCACTGAGGAGTTCTGCGGTAATAAAGACAGAATGTCTTCCACGACCAATGGTCCCGGTGATGAAATTGTTTTCATCATTGACTGTTGCTGTGTAGTAGAACTCACAGACTTGTTCAGGGAAGAACTCTAATGGAATGTCACTGATGGCATAACGAAGACGGCAGGAGGCTAAGAAGTTGACAAAATCATCGAGTCCAAGACCTCTATGAACATCTGGAATATCAGGGTTAAAAACAACGTTGGTGGCTTTGATGTATATTAGGAGAGGAGGAGAGTTTGGGGCAGGGATTACCCTTCGTGAAGTAGAGGAGAAGGTGAACAAAGAAGCATCCATTAGAGAGTTTTTAGGGTTCTAGGGTTTTGAGTATAAGTGAAAGAAGTTTGGATTGTGGAAGGAAAGTTTGAAATAAGGGTGAGAAGAGGTTTAAATATGGAATTAAACGGGCCTTTTAAAAGGTAATGATTATCTTCTTCAAAAATAACGGCGTATCGTAACAACCTGTCAGATAAAAAAATAGCCGTTGGGTAAAAGAGCCGTTGACTGAAGATGAAACGTCAATCAGTGTTCGCGGAAGCGCTGAGATCAGTGTCTCAAAAGTTACATGCTGAAAATATTTCTCCGTCAATTCAAGGTACAACTTGCTCAATTGGGGCTAGCAAGGAGATTGGTGCGTGTGATAGATACTAGTTGTATTATCTAACCATCGGCACAGAGTGTTGTGACTTTATCAGTGAGTGGTTTATCTTACTAAATCATTAGACACTGAATGAGAAGAAGGTAAAGAAAGGATTGTTGCGTGTGATAAACCTTGGTGTTTTAGTCTAACCATCGGCAAAGATTTTTAGATTCTCATCAGCGTGTGTTTTGTCACACTGAATCACGGAATCAGTGTAAGATTGGTAAGAAGAGATAGTTGCGTGTGATAGACCTTGGTGTTTTGGTCTAACCATCGGCAAAGAGTTTCAAGTTGTTATCAGTGTATGGTTTAATACAGTGAATCATTCAACTTTAGTTTAGAAGAGTTGAAGAAGAGAGAAAGATAGGAGATCAAACCAAGTATGCAAATATCACCAGCATGTCATCATCAACACAATGTACATCAGCTTATAAGACAATACCAAACATTAGCAAAATTAATTACAAAGTAATCATTCCAAGTTCTCCAATAATGTAAGAATTTGTTTGAGAATCCAGTGCCTTGGTGAAGATATCAGCAAGTTGCTCTGAAGTCTTGACATGTTTGAGAACAACCTTTCCCTTCTCAACATTATCTCTGATGAAATGATGTCTGATTTCGATATGTTTTGTCTTTGAGTGCTGAACAGGGTTTTGTGTGATTTGAATGGCACTGGTGTTATCACAATATATGGGAGTCTTAGAGAATTTGATCCCATAGTCTAGAAGCTGATTTTGAATCCATAAGAGCTGAGCACAACATCTCCCAGCTGCAACATATTCAGCTTATGCAGTCGAGATGGCTACTGATGTTTGCTTCTTGCTAGACCAGCTGATGAGACGATTTCCAAGGAAATGACATCCACCAGACGTACTCTTTTTGTCTAAGTTGCATCCTGCATAGTCTGAATCAGTGTATCCAAAAAGTTCAAATGCTGAGTCGCGAGGATACCACAGTGCTAAGTTTTGAGTCCCTTTTAATATGAAACGTTTTGAAAAACCACATTATTGCATTTGATATTTCCATATCCCTTAGTGAACCCTTTTCCATTGTCTCCATAAGTTACTGCAGGACCAGTTTTCTTGACATAGTCTTCCAGGAGAGACTTGGATCCTGTCATATGCCTTGAGCAACCACTATCTAAGTACCAAAGATGCTCCTGACCCTGCGGTGCTGAGAAACTAGTTAGAACACACTGACCCATTCGAGAATGGGTCATTCACAAAGTTATTTGATAATAGATTATAACACTCCTTAGGAAGACAGTTTAAAGAATTTGACTTAAGAGTCCATTTTTCATTTCTAACTTTAATATTATCAGCTCTTAAAGATGATTTATCAAATGAACATTCACTGATCTTGTGAGAGGTATCACCACATCTGTAACAAACTCTAGTACCAAAGTTCCTCTTGGTGAGCAAATTTTTGGACTTAACACATTTTGACATGTAAGATTCACCAAGAGAGCTTTGAATCCTTTTGTTTATCATTGAGTCACAACTGAATTCAGTGTCAGAAAAAAAATTGATCAGTGATAGATGATGAGCTATCAGTGTCAGATTTGGACTTATTCACAGAAGCATTGCAATCAGGAAAATGCTTAAGTTGTTCATGAACAGCATGAAACACTCCGTTTGAGATAGGGAAGGCAATAATATTCTCAGTGAGGGGAGTTGGTCTTACAAGATGTGCAGGGTAAGAGGTTGGATCAATTCTGGTAATTTCAACATTACACTCAGTAACACCATTAGAGTTAGTAACACAGTATTCATCAATTAGACTCTGATTAATAAAAGAGTTACTGACAAACTTATTTTTAAAATTGTTTTTCATCCCATTCATGGAATAAAATTCAGATTCTTTTTCTTGTGATTGAAAAACTTTTTCAGCTTCTGCAAAATTACCCCCAAGAATTTTCTCACATGAATGTGGAATTTGAGCAGAAATAATATAATTAACATTTTTGTGAGATTTTGCCAAAGTATGAAGCACAGTTTGTTCTTTGATCAAAAGATCTTTAACATTGTCAATTTCAGTAGACAAAAATGAGTTTGACAAACTAGTGATTCTAAGATTTTCCTGAGTGGACTCAATAATGTTATTTTTCATGGATATATCAGTTTCAAGAAGATCAATTTGATTTTGCAAATCTCTTATTGTTTGATTCTTCTTAGAATTAATAACACCCAAATACTCAAACATTTTGATTTTTTCATTCATTGAATAGGAAACAAAGTTTTTAACCTGATACATTGAAGAAGAGTCAGTGTTGTGCTTCCTGGAATTTTCAACAGCATCAGACATATCAGCATCAAATGTACTTGTGCCTTTTTCAGGAACATCCGTGTCTTCTATCTTTACCATTAGACACTTGACTTCATCATCTGATGACTCCTCATCAGTCTTCCATTTTTCTTCTTCAGCAACAAGAACTTTATGTTCCAAGTTCTCTGCTTTCAACTTTTCAATCAGCTTGTTGTACTTCTGCTTCCAGTATTCATCCGAGCCTTGTTTTTTTTGTTTACATTCCTTTGCAAAATGATCAGTGCTCCCACAGTTAAAGCACTGAGCCTTCTCTTTCTTATCAGTACCATGCTTTTTATCAGCTTCTGATCTTTTTGAAAACTTTCCACCCATCTTCTTCTGAAACTTTGAGAAGTTTCGGCCTGATTTCTCAAAGGTCTTTACAATCAAAGCTGCACTAGCCACAACCTTTTCAAGATCATCAGTGTCAGTTTTAGAGGAATCAGTGTCTGAATGGCTTTCAGTGTCTGAATCTGACACTAGCTTTTTGTTTGAGAACAAGGCTACAGATGATTCACGCTGAGAATCTTTCATCAGCTCCTTTCTTTGAAGCTTGGATTCCTCATAGTATCAAAGATTTCCATACAGACTTTGTAAGTCCATAGTGTTGATCTTCTCACTATTTTTCAGCACATCAACATGGTTCTCCCAACCTGCACCCAGAGAATCCAAAAACTTCTGCACTAGAACAGTTCTATGCTTCAACTGATCTAATCTCTGTAGATCATTAACAAGAGTATTGAATCTGTTAAAGGTTTGAGTCAAGGTTTCACCTTTCTTAGCAAAAAAATGTTCATACCTTCGGTTAAGATCATTTATTTGAGTAGCCTTGACTTCTTCAGTGCCTTCAAAAGATACAGTCAGAGTATCCATCATCTCTTTTGCTGAGATACAATTTTGAACTAGCCCAAAAATATTGTATGGCAGAGCGTAGCTGATTGCGGCACGAGCACGAACATCTAGACCATTTTTTCTTTTGTCATCTGCCGTCCAGTTTTCTCTAGGTGTTTTCTTCATAGCACCATCAGGAACGTTGTTTTTCAGAGGCTGATACATTGGGACATATGGACCCTTTTCGACAATGTCCAACATGTCTTCATCTACTGACTCTAAAGCATATAGAGCCTTTATTTTCCACATGGCAAAATTTGTTTCATCAAAAGGAGGAATTTTAGCGGAGGGATGATTTGATAAGTTCGACGAAGAAGAAGATGAAGCCATTTGTTTGATAAGAGAAACCCGCTCTGATACCAATTGAAAAGGCCTTTAGATCAATCAATTTATCAAAGTAAATGAGAATAAGAAGAATTCACGAAGAAAAACTTTCACTAAGAAAGATAATCTCACAAAGAGATTATTGTGTGCACAAAGCAGCGATTAGGGTTTGTGAAAGGCGTAACCATTCACAAACCTATACAAGAGATTATATACTGTTATTCTAGACAATCCCTACAAATGAGGGATATGCCAGCTAACTAATTTACGCTAACTATGGAAACAAGATAAATACAAAATCTGTTACAATGCACTGAATAAACTAAACACGCTGAGCTGCTTAAACGCTGATGCTGATACTTAGATATACGCTGATGCTGAGATTTATTTCAAACATCATCATATTTCAAGGTTTGACCTTACATTAAGAATAAGGAAGATAATGGGGATGAGAAATTGGATTAATTGTTTGATGATTAAACATAGTAATTATATTATTATGGGTTGAAAACCCTATGTACTCACCATGTTTCCCAACCTGACCCACTCAGTTTATTGTTTCGCAGGTAATGCTATTAAAGATACATTCTGCTGAGGGATTCAAGGAGATGTAGATCATTAGTGTAAATTAATGTAAGGTCTGTTTATGCTTATGTTTCTGTATTGACGATTACATCCCAATGTTTTAATATAAATAAAATACATATCTTCGGAAATGTTTTGATAATATTTTTATCATATTTTCTGTGAACAAATTCCGCAACATCACTCTTTAAAATGGATACTCTAATTTTTTAAATAAACATAAATAAAATTTTAAAATGACCATGAATTTGGAGATGTCACAAATGCCATCTCCAAGTATCTCATCTCAAGCTCTCTCCGCTTATTTGAAGAGTTTTTTACTATCTCATAAATAGTTATTTCTCTCACCATGCTATGTGCTCTTTTATTTGCCTATTTTTGTTGAAGAAAAAGTCTTATTACTCTATTACGCATAACCCTCAATCCTATCTAGGGGTGAACATTTTGACCGGTGGACCGGACCGGACCGTTTTTGGACCCCCAGGTTGGTTCTCGGTTCTAGGAATTTATCAAAACCGGTCCGGTTTTTTTCCTGTCCCGGTTCGGTTTTTACCGGGTTTAGAACCGGTTGGACCTGATTTAATTTTTTTTTTGTAATCTGTGAAAATTTTTAAACAACCATAACTCATTCGTTTTAAGTCGGATTGACATGCGGTTTTTTTTCATCGTTTAACTTACAGTTTGTAGATTAATTTAGACTTTAATTTTGTTGATTTTGGTATTATATTCAATGAGTTATAGTCTTTCAAAGTTGAACTATCAAAGCTGAAAAATTTCAGCTTTTCAACAACATTTTTAAAGTTTTGTAATCTGTGAAAATATTTAAACAACCATAACTCATTCGCTTTAAGTTGGATTGACACGTGGTATTTTCCAACATTTAATTCATAGTTTGTAGATGAATTTAGATTATAATTTTGTTGATTTTGGTATTATATTCAATGAGTTAAAGTCTTTCAAAGTTGAGCCATCAAAGCTGAAAAATTTCAGTTTTTCAATAAGATTTTTAAAATTTTGTAATCTGTGAAAATTTTTAAACAACTATAAATCATTCGTTTTAAGTCGGATTGACTTGTGGTTTTTTCCAACATTTAGTTTATAGTTTCTAGATGAATTTAGACTATAATTTTATTGATTTCAGTATTATTATCAGTGAGTTACAATCCTTCAAAGTTGAACTATCAAAGCTGAAATATTTCAGCTTTTTAACGAATGGGATATTAATGTACCATGTATCATTTGTATTTGTATGTAATGTATAATAAGCCCATGTTGTATTAATGTACCATGTATCATTTGATACATGGTACATTAATATCTTCACGGTACATTACATACAAATACAAATGATACACATTTAAACTTTGAGAGGATATTAATGTACCATGTATCATTTGTATTTGTATGTAATGTATAATAAGCCCATGTTGTCTCTAAAGTCATACAAATGATACATGGTACATTACGTACAAATACAAATGATACATGGTACATTAATATCTTCACGAATGGGATAACCTCATCGCCACATTTAAACTTTGAGAGGATATTAATGTACCATGTATCATTTGTATTTGTATGTAATGTATAATAAGCCCATGTTGTATTTGACTATTTAGATAGGCCCATGGTGTATTTGTGTTTAATTTATTCTTATACACGACACTATTGGAAATCAAGGCTAGAATACTAGTTCATATCAAACCTTTACACGATTCATCAAATAGCCAATAACCACCTTGAGAAACTAAATGACCGTGTGTTCTTTCTCAGTCCCAACAGAAAAAAAGACGAACAATTCAAGATCGTCTTCCTTATTGTAATGATTCTATTTTATGTTTTGCTTTCATTTTTAGTAGTTTAACTTCATATTTGATTGTTAAAAACTTCAGTGATTAAATACTTCATATTTTTAACGTTTCGATTCCTATTTTGCAATGGTATTGTTAACGGGTGATGATTTTTCAACTGACCTTTTTTATCCATACACAGAAAAAATAGCGCATTTACACTTATACCGCCTGTTTAATATCCATATTCTTTTTTGCTGGTCGGACGTTTTTGCCCCTGTTGCCCTCAACTCCCTCGGTGCTATTTCTGCTGTTGAGCCTTTTATTGTTGTCTTTGATTGTTTAACAAAGTATGCTGACTTTGTAGCGTCTTTCTTCAGACTCGGCTTCTCGAGGGCAATTCCAGCAACGGAAAAATCGATGAAGTGTGGAAATACATAGAATTTGACTTTGATATTAATTCGTCAGATCATGACCATGCATGGGCAATTTGGTCCAGTCCTATGAACATCAAAGAAAGCAGCATGCATCAGTGATTATTGAGACTTTCCCTCTATGGAACTAGCGACAAGAACTTCATTATGAGCAACAACCAGGCCAAATGCCAACAACAAATCACCTCCGATTGATGGCAATTGGAGGTCATTAATAGGCGTTTGGAGTATCATTTGTGGTGCGTTATTTCCGGCTGGAGATGCAACGTTGACTGAAGAAACAACGCCATTGAGGAGATTGATTTGTCATGAGTGTTTTGCATGTCGTTTGGAGTTTCCAATAAACATTGGATCTTTCTTTTTTCTTCGGTATCTAGAAATTAAACTGGGTGTAAAAGTGTCAATGCACTATTTTTTCTTGTGGATAGGTAAAAAGTTATTCAGTAGAAAAATTCACCCTTGTTAAAAATTTCAATGAGTTCATACTACACTTTAAGAATTTTTTTGAAGATTAAACGAAAGTTCTGAAATATATATATATATATATATATATATATATATATATATATATATATATATATATATATATATATATATATAGTTCATTTAACATGAAAGTTCAATACATATCGATTGAAGGCAAACAGGCAATAAGCTGTGCCGCTAGCTCTTTCTAGATGGCAAAACCAATTCTTTTGAAAACAACATTTGTGGACTCTTCAAAAAAAAAAAACATTTGTGGATCTAGGAGATATGACATTAGAATGCATGACCCGTTGGACTTTATTAAGGAGCTCCACCGCCTCTGATGCGAGAAAACCAAATGTATCGAATGCAAAAGGAATAAACACATGTTGATTTTCTCTACATGCATTCTCGTGTTTTAACACTTTGCACACAACGGCTTTCAAAGCGGCATGCCCAGCTGCAAAACCTCCGCTCCCCAAACCAACGAGAGGAGAGACACCAGTAAGATTCACGCACACATGCTTCCCTCCTATCCATCCAAAGACCAAAATGTCAGCCAGTCTAAGTGTGGACCTGCCATCCTGCGGGTGCGTCAAAAGGTCACTGGCGCTTCTTTCTTCACAGAAATACCAGTACGCCGACAAGCATCAAAGAGAACACCCCGAACCACATCATGTCTATACTTGAAACCAGGGAGCTCTCTACAATGAACCACGTGTTCCCTAAAAGTATCCAAACATGACTTGCGACAAACTGGGCATATCTCGTCAATTGGGAATATGGGAATCATGAGGCGGTAACGAATGATAGTTCGGTACTCCACAGGAGACATATGCTGGCCAAGACCATCAATAGGGATAGTTAGCAGAAAATCCTGAGCATGAGGCGCCCGCAGACACTCAAAGACTGTTTTATGTCTGACAGTCATGTCGAAGTTGACTTCCATATCTTGGAAGATTTTGCTAAAAAGGGCACACGCCAAAGCTTTTTGGGATTTAGTGGGGGGGGTGTCCTTATTAGTGAAACCGCTACAGTCAAATCCCGGAATCGTATCATGGAGACGAGTCATAGCACACAGGTAATCCGAGTCCATACCACATATGCCACTGTCACGTAAGATGTGGTCTTGTAATGCCCAAGATTGGGCCCTCGAGGCTACAAATCCGTAGGAGGAAACCTCGTAGGCCGAGTACAAACACAAACCACCAAAACGAATAGGTAAGGAAGCAAAGCGCCACTAAATGTCTCCAAAGAAGGGGCCTCCACATACCACCATATTAACTATTAAGTTAGGAGCTCCTCAATAAGAAAAGAAAAAAAAAACTCAAACAGATAACTCAATCCGATATTCTAGGCTAAGGAACATCGGCCCAATTAATTTATTAGGCATGTATCAATCCAATCAATTTTTTACTTTTAATTTGAGAATCATTTTTTTTCTTTTTTTTCCTTTTAGTTTTGTTGTTGTTTTTTCTTTTATTTTATATTTTATTAATAATAATAATAATAATAATAATAACAATATTATTATTATTATTATTATTATTATTATTATTATAAATTTTGATAACCATATAAAATTCGGACAACATTAAAAATTCGGACGATATTATAAAATCCGAACGACTATATAAAATGGAACAAAAGTAAAGTTTGCTTTCAATCTACATAACACACCACACAAATATAATACCGAACCAATTAATATATCTGTGATAAATAAAGACAAACTTTGCTTTTGTTCCGTTTTATACAGTCGTTTGAATTTTATTATGTTGTCCAGATTTATAATTTCGTCCGAATTTTAAAATTTCATACGAATTTTAAAATGTTGTCCGAATTTTATACGGTTATCGAAATTTATAATAATAATAATAATAATAATAATAATAATAATAATAATAATAATAAGATTAAAAGAAAAAATTAAAAAAATTAAAAACAACAAAAAGAAAAACAAAATAGGAAAAAAAAACAAAAAAGTCACATAGGGGTGGAATTAAAAAATAAGAGGAATACTTATAGCATTAGCCTTAGTTGTATTATATTATGTTTAAAATAAATGCCACGTTATTATATAATTAATCTTGACCTCTAAATAAGTTACTCTTCAATGTTTAAGTTTATTTAAATAGTTTCCTTATAAATATAACTAATTTACCCTCGTTTATTTAAAAATGTTTTATAAAATGTCCAAATTACTTTCACATTAGAAATTAATATACAAACAAAAAATAATGATAAGAATAATTAAATAGTTAAATAAATAGTAAATATTTAAAATTAGAATATAGTCCAGAGTAAACATAAAATATAACAAATGGAAAACTACAATAAAGTCCTCATATATTGGACTAATAATCGATTTAGTCGTTATATACATGTTCTTTTATATTTAATTAAGTGTAAAAACCGATAATCGTAATCAATTTAACATTTTTACCCGTTAAACAAGTCATCTAACTATTAAAAATTACATTTTTGGCTCAGATTTTAAATTTTATTACAAATTTGGTCCAAAATTTACATTTTTTGCTTAAAATTTAAATTTTATTACAAATTTAGTCTAAAATTTACTCTTTTGGCCCAAATTTTAGAATTTTGTTATGAATTCATCATAAATTTAGTTTTTTTACAATTTTTTTCCCAAAATTTCGTTTCGACAATCTTTTTTCTTTATGTAATCATATTTATACAAAAAAAATTCACATAAAAAATCTTATATTTTCTATAAAAAAACTTTTTTATATATGAAATATCTATTTATAAAAAAAGTACTTATTAAGTACATAAATATACACAAATTCATTTTTATAAAAAAATGAATAAAACACGTATTTTACAAAAAAAAAATGTATGTAAACACCTATTTTTATATAAATATATTTGTATACAAACACATATTTATACAAAATGTAAACAAACACTTGTTTTATAGTAAACGTGTGTGTCTGTGTGTGTGTGTATATATATATATATATATATATATATATATATATACACACACACACACACAGACACACACACACACACATAAATAGGTGTGTATATATTTTTTTTATAAAATCGTGTTTGTATACATTTTATATATAAACTTGTTTGAATACAAAAACATATTCGAAACAAAATTTTGAGAAAAAAGTTGTAAAAAAACTAAATTTTGGATGAATTCATAACAAAATTCTAAAATCTTGGCTAAAAGGGTAAATTGTGGATCAAATTTGTAATAAAATTTAGAGTAAATTACACGAATGGTCATGGTCCCCACGGTTTGGGGTAATTTGCGCGTTTGATTCCTAATTTATTTTTTTAACTCGAAAGGTCCCTACTATTTGTTTTTGTTTCGTGTTGGTCCCTACTGTTTGTTTTTGTTGCGCGTTTGGTCCTTATCTTACCTAAAAAGATTATTATTTGAATAAGAAAAAATTGTAGGGTAGATAAGGTAAGGTGAGGGGTGGGGTTGGGTGTATTTATATATATATATATATATATATATATATATATATATATATATATATATATATTAAAAAATCAAGGGAAAATACTTTGTTTAGGTATGATAGGGACCAAATACGTGATAAAAACAAATAATAGAGACATTCAGAGTTAGAAAAATAAATTAGGGACCAAACATACAAATTAACTTAAACCATAGGGACCATTCTTGTAATTTACTCTAAAATTTAAAAGTTGGGCCAAAAATGTAAATTTGTAATAAATTTTGAAATCTGGGCTAAAAGTGTAATTTTTGAAAATTGGATGATTTATTGACCGGGTAAAAGAGTTAAATTGAATATGATTACCGGTTTTTGAGAGTTAACTGAATAAAAAAAAGATATAAGGACTAAATTAATTATGAGACCAATATATAAAGATTTTCATGACGGTTTTCTCTATAATAAAAATAGAAGGGATTAGATGTCTAAATTTTTATAGTATATTGACCACTCAATGTATATTGAATGGTTAATATAAATACATAAAAAATAATCCGCTCCAATGATGTAAAATAAAAATAAGCTATCAACAAATAATAAAAAGCTTTAAAATAAGTGGTTATTGAAAATACTCTGATCACTAACATGATTCTAATTAACTTTACAACAAAGAGGGATAAGATTTTCTCATTACAATTATAATAAAACCTTAACGATTAGAAAGAGATATAATATCCTTTATAGGATCATTATAATATTTTATGATTATCCAAATTTAAATCAATTATTAGATAAATATGAAGAACATGTTTTAAAAGTGTTTTTGTTTTAACAAGAACATAATCAATCTTTGTCGTATACTATGTGAACGAAATTATAGTTTTAAACGTTCATAAATCCTAGTTTGAAATATACACATTAAAGATTAAAGTTTTGTTCTAGTTAATAACCTAATTTATTTTTCGGACTTTATTATATTGTCATGTTTGACAAAGCAACAAATAACTTATAAGATAGTTTTAAAAAATCAATTAGACTACCTTTCGAGAGCTTTTCAAAAAATTTTAAATATACATTTAGTTAATTGTAATAATATATGATTTTTTAAATGTTTTTTCAAGTAATTTTATATATTTCAGCTATCTTATCAACTCGTTTTAGCAAACACAATTCTTTACTGGCTAGCTTTTCATATAACATTTAGTTTTTCAGCTATCAGTAAGGGTGAAAAAACACAAGGTGAAAACTAAAAAACCGACAAAAATCAATGTAACCAAAACTGAAAAATCAAAACCAAAGGGTTCCAATTTCAAAAATCAAAAAAATAAATTTTGGTTTCAATTTTGGGCTCCAAAACCGACCCACTTCTATAGAAATTGAAAACCAACTGAAAACTAGATCAACAGACCTATAATATATATTTTTGATTATTTAATATTTAAAATATACTTTAAAAATAGAAAAATAAAATAAGGAACCTAATCAATAAGTAAGGATTGGTGTTTTAATGGTGTTTATGTGTTCCTATGTTCTTATGGTTGTAATAGATTGTTTCTATTTTACTTTAATTGTGTTTTCGTGTTTTGGTTGTAAACTTCTAGACTTTGATAGTTTTTAATATTTTCTTGAACAATTTAGTTGATATTGGTGTTTTTAATTGGTTTTAAATGGATGGAATAAGAGAAATATGATTGATTTACTTTGTTTACATTTGCTGGAAAATTGGTTAACACACAAAGTCTATGAACCCACGGGTTGTACCTGAGAAACCAAGAAACCGGTTGTACCTGAGAAACCAATAAATCAACCCCATAAATTGAGAAACCGAACCCAAAGAGTTTTGAAAACCAAAAACATAAACTAGCGGGTTGGGTTTGGTTTTACCCAAAACCGATTAAAACCAACGTTCACCTCTAGCTATCAACTAGTTTTTCAGTTAAGAACTAACTTTTTATATATAAATATGAATTATGGACTTACGAAAATCAATATTATATATTTTGACAAAGAAAACGTTTTAGATTACATTTTTTCTAAGCCCATAGAATTATCCAACAAGATTGAACTTAAAGTTTTCCTTGTACGCAATCATGCAAATTCACACCTCGGTGCCCACTAAAGATATTTCACGTCTCCTGATACATTTGATCAAAATTGATTTGCCAATTCTTATAATATTCATCACCCCAACTTGTCACTACATGCTATTTAATATAAGGCATTTTATATGTATACGTACTTATAAAATTATGTTTCTCAATGTAAAATACACACTTTGGATATGTCGACGAATTGTCTCGAACCAAATTGCAAATGTTAGCTGTAAATTAATTCAAGATACTACTAGAAAAACCAACCCTAACAAGACAAAATATTACTCTCATGTTTTCAATCATTTTAACAATATGAAGTACCAAATTCAAAGATACTTGGATACATTTCCTTGAAAACGAAAAAAACCCCTAAGAGGCAAAGACTAAAACCCTGCAGATTTCCTAGTTATAGCGTTAGAGGCCCACTTATTTTTGGCTTCAACGACTTTCAATATTTGTATTATATTTGTCGACATACTTTTTAATAGTACTTATTAACTAATTTTAAGGTTTTGGACATAAAATCTCTTAAGCTTGACACATCATCTCTAGGTCATCAGAAGATCTAGCAGCCACATCAGCTAAAGCTAAAGGTGAACTTGTATAAGGTAAAAATCAGCTATATGGCATCTATGAACAAAACCTCCTAAATATTACGTATTAACACACCGAAAATCGTTACCAACAAAACTTGTCAAATTTAAAGATTTTTATGTTGAAACCCCGTATTTTTAATAATTACTATTAACTAATGATTTTAGATTAAAAAATATATATATGAAATACGATAGGTTTTTTAGTGCTTGAATTACCATATATTTTTACATGTTATAATAATTTTCTTAACATGTTTGTGAAATAATTATTCCTTAATAAAAATATAATATAGTGATTTTCAGAAATTAATAATAACTTGTTAGCTTTTTGACTAATCGATCTGATATTTCTATGAATAAATTGTGGTCTATAGTATTCCTTAACAGTTAATACCTCCATGCAGTCGTATGTGCCCACTAGTATGAAAACCAGAACACCATTGTCTTTGATTGGCAATGAATTGATTTTGTACGTACTTTAAAGCCAAAACAAATAACTATATCAAATCAATAACTTTTTTGATTTTAATATATATTTTTTTATTGTCTAATGTAAGCTCTTTATCAAAGACTCAAACACCTCCGGGTCCAAATCATTTATTGGTAAGTAATTTTTTTTTCAGTATTATTAATAATGTGAGTCTATTCGTATCCACTTAATTTTGTATCACTGTGATTTGATAGTTCGAACTTTATTTTTATTATTATTATTATTATTATTATTATTAAACCACTTGGTATGAATCCATGAAGAGGCGTTATTGCCTACGTGGCATTGCCTCCATGCCGTTACCATGGGGAACACCACCCCCTTCCTATTATGTGGTCCTCCGTTGGTAGTATAATGAACAATAATTTAAAAACAGTAACATTCTTAAAAGAATTTTTTTACCTATAAAATCACCACTTTTCTCTCTATTTTATATACTTTCAATATATTTAAAAAAAAAATAATTCGTTTGATGATAGTGATGACCATGATATGTTCATCTCTATGATGTATGAGTATTGCACGAATGTGCTATTACAACCAAATTCAGCTCTTATATTAACCAGACGTGCGACGTTAAACAGAGATCGCAAATAAGTCCACAGACGTTTAGTTCACGGTTATTTTGTGGATGATTGTGTCTACCAGGTACGCTGTAATGACCCAAAAATCACAACTAAAAATTTCTTTTAAAAACATTAATAAAACCATATTTAATAAAACCGCATCATAAGTTATAACATAATTTCCGAGTATTAATCCAAAACATAATCTTATTATCAGAGTAAACATTCTCATGCTAACTGACTATGGTGTGTTCACTGCAACCTCTCCGAGCTCCTCTTTTGAAAACTGAGTACCTGAAACCAAAAACTGAAACCGTAAGCACGAAGCTTAGTGAGCTCCCCCAAACTACCACATACCATACAATAACATATAAAGCACATACTGGGCCTTGCCCACTGCATCGGACCGAGGTCTGGACTAACTGGGGCCTTGCCCCCTGCATAAGACCGAAGTCCGGAAACTGACTGGGACCTTGTACCCTGCATCGAACCGAAGTCTGGACTAACTGGGGCCTTGCCCCCCTACATCGGATCGAAGTCCAGAAACTAACTGAACATAGCATAACATAAACATATCAACTAGCATGAACACACATATACTGCATAGTGCATCGGACCGTGCCCCGGAACACATAACACATAAATCCTGTCTGAGCCACGAAGGCATCAAATATACGGACTACTGCATTGGACCGAAGTCCGGAAACTACTGCTAGTTAAACGGGCCGACATTGTGGCCTTAGACCCGTTCCTACTGGAAGGAAACTCACCTGAACTACTGAGCTCTGCTGATAACCCTCTGGTTGCTAACCGACAACCCTCTGAGCCGCTGCTACTCTAGCTCTTCGAGCTACCAATATCAATATGACATTTAGTCTGACAGTCCTCCGAAAGTCAACTAAGTCAACTTTGGTCAAAGTCAAAGTCCTGGTCACAGTCAACCTTTGAGGTTGACCCTACTCGCCGAATCAGCCTACTGACTTGCCGCGTTCATAAGCTCAGAAACCCCCTTTCATTCGCGACTCGACTCGCCGAGTTAGAACATGAATCGCCGAGTCTACTGATTTCCAAGTCCTGACCTGTCTAACTCACTGGGTCCCCACTCAACTTACTGATTTGAGTCTTAACTCGAAGGGTTTGGGGTTCCGCGACTTGACTCGCCGAGTCCAAGAACAAACTCGCCGAGTCCAAGGCAATCTTCAACAGACTCACCGAGTTGTTCTTCCAAATCGTCGATTTCCTACCCATCTTCATACAACTCGCCGAGTCTACCCATGTGACTCGCGAGTTACTACGTGACTCAAGTCTGGTATCTAGCCCGACTCGCCGAGTCATCTCCCAGACTCGCCGAGTCCATACGTGCATTCCCATAATTTCAAGTCACAGAGCTTCTCCTTTGCTCCAAATAATAGATCTGGTCTTCTATGACTATCTGAACACGTAAAGTTGCTAACTTTATGTGTGTCTATGATGCAATGAAGCCAAAACACTACAAATTAACTATTAAGGAGGCTAATTAGGCTAGAACAAGGTCATGGCTACCAAAAGATGTCTTTCTTGAGCTCCTGGAGCTTAAGGATGTCTAGATCTACAATATGAACCGATATAACTGCTTCATCATTACAAATTTATGGTTTTTGAGCTCAAAACCAACCATTTGGGGGCAAACTAGATTTAGAAGTACAATAGCCAAGGTGAGAGCTTTATTAATAGAAAGTGATGAGGTTGAGAAGCTAATCTTGGACCAACAAGCTTCTCCTTGGACCTCCCAACTCCTTCTTCTTCTTCTTCTTCTTCTTCTTCTTCTTCAAATCTTGCTAATTACTTCTCCAAGGCTAGATCTTGCTCCAAGAAAAGGATATGGTGGCTAGGGTTTGGGGTTCTGGACTATAGGGGCCGCAAATGAGCCATGGGGAAGAGAATAAGGTGCTTAAATAGGGTACCAAGTCATGGAATTAGGGTTTCCCAACCCAAACCAGACTCGCCGAGTCCACTTGCCGACTCGCCGAGTCGGTCACTTACTGTACACCCGGATCCCGCTCCGAATCGCCGAGTTCCTCCTTGGACTCGACGAGTCGACCCTCTTTAACTTATGGTTTTCCTTTCCTTTCTTGACCTTTCTAATTTCGGGTGTTACAACTCTCCCCCACTTAAACTAAACTTCGTCCTCGAAGTTCGCTATGGTTGACTGACCTGCAATCCGCCTCCAACACCCTGCCTGGTGACTCTAACCCTTTTGTCCATCACTCCAGCCACTCTCAGTGCTGGTACATACTGACTTCTTGTCATTTCCATAACTTAGTGCTGAGCACCCGTCCCAGCGAATGGATCAGATAATCCTTCGAGTGAAAAATTCATCCCTGCAACGGTTAAGACTCATATGAGAGCTGCGCAACAAGGTCAAACGCTCCCCTCTGAGATTATCCAACCCTGCTGTGAGAGGCGTAGTACCCTCGATCAACTTGTTGCCTCTACCATACTTTCCTTATCGTTACTACCTCTGACTGAAAATTCTGTTGCCCCTCATCCGTCTACCAGATGCACTGAGACCACCCTGGTCCAACTAATCTGCCGATATCTGGGTTACCGGACCCAAACCGGTCACTACACCCCCTCGCAGTCTCCCGGTCGCTTCCAGTGACTTCTGAAGATACTTCGACTATCTATAAATGTTCTATCCACTCTGCCACTCATACTGAATCGATGTTGCTGGAACCAGCCTGCTTATCTCCCATCTGACTACTCAACTTCCAGTAACTCTAGCCTTCCATCCTGAAAGAAGGCTACCTGCCTAATTATCCTTGCAGATCACATATACTTGGCAGAAGACTCAACTGATCCTGCTGAGAGGGACTTGCCATTTCCAAATCAACCAACTATACCGTCAGCACCTGCATTCAACCACACATACTAATACTGTCCATAACACTAAAACTATCCGAAACACTAAACTGCCTACAATACTAAGCTGCCTGAAACACCGAACTGGCTGAAGCACTGAACTGGCTGAAACACTGAACTGACTGAAGCACTGAACTGGCTGAAACTCTGAACTGGCTGAAACACTGAACTGACTGAAGCACTGAACTGGCTGAAACACTGAACTGACTGAAACACTGAACTGACGGAAGCACTGAATTGGCTGAAACATTGAACTGGCTGAAACACTGAACTGACTGAAGCACTGAACTGGCTGAAACACTGAACTGGCTGAAACACTGAACTGACTGAAACACTGAACTGACTGAAGCACTGAACTGACTGAAACACTGAACTGGCTGAAACACTGAACTGACTGAAGCACTTACCTGGCTGAAACACTGAACTGCTATATGGCTGCTTCCATAAATACGTCAAGACCTTCCTGGTCTCCAATCATTCGTCGGTTGTCTGCAATACCGAGTTCCAACTCAACTGTGGAGTCCAAGGACTCCTTACTTAGTCACTCCCACGACTTCTGAACGAAATCATTCTCTGGAACTAGTTTCCACTAGTCATCCTGACACTGTGGCTCTAACAACCTTCCCGATCCAACCGATCGGGTCCATATGTCGAATCCTGACATCATCAGATCCAAGACTAAAATGATGGCTCCCAGACTAACGGTAGCCCTTAACATACACGAACCCAAGCGGTCCACTGCTTCCCTGATCTCATAACTGAGGTGACGATCCACTGACAAATCGCCAACTTAACCATAACTGAACCATTTGGGAAATCCGAAATCTAACCCGTGGATTCCCATATCCTCACTGCTGCACCTGAGCCAGTGGGTACTACTACTTCCCCTGCGTCCAAAAATATGCTCATGCTGCCTATCAACCTGATAAAGGCCACGGCTACACCCGCGGACTTACAACTCTCTAATACTATCTGGCTGCTAGTGAATGCTACGGCTACCCCCACAGACTTACAACACTACTATTACTATCTGACTGCTAGTGAATGCTACGGCTACCCTCGCAGACTTACAATACTCTACTACTAACTGACTGCTAGTGAATGCTACGGATACTCCCGCAGACTAACAACACTCTACTACTAACTGACTGCTAGTGAATGCTACAACTACCCCCGCAGACTTACAACACTCTACTACTATCTGACTGCTGCTGGAAAAAATGTTGCGGCTTTCCTACCGCTTTACCATGCTCTGCATTCTGTCTTTGCTACTGACTACTAACACAGAAGCATCTCTCGCTAATCGTTCTCAAGATCCTCATTCCGACTCACTAAAGTCCTACAGGCGGTCCTCCAACTTGGATTCCCAACCAGCTACTAACCATCTCGATTACATGAACTAACTGCTGGGAAGTTCCTCAAACTCCCAATCCTGAGCTCCTCAATTCTCCATCGCTGTGCTACTATCTTTTCTTCTTAGAGGCCGCGTACTAATTCTGGGTCTATGTGCTCTTATCCTTGTATACTCGGAGGGTTCTCCCCCACTTGGATCTGGCTAACTCCTCACTGCTCACTGGTCGAAAGGATTCCCCAACCTTCCTTCCATTAAAAGGGGCGATCTGCTATCCGCCAACGTTTATCTCTGTTGGCGCTCCAACTAACTTTTACCAGATCCGAACCATTCTTGCTAACTAACCGAGCACCCTTCAATCCTTAATTGTACTTGTTTTAATGATTGCATCCCGAGAGCTTGCTTTCAGGGTGAACATCTCTAACCCACTTCCTTACCGACCGCTAGCTACTCCACTAGAAGCTCTGGATTGTCACTACTGAGAATATAACTGATCATTACCCGACTAACACCTTCCGCAAGTAGTGAGGCACTACTGAATCTTACACATACATGCTACAGTTACTGTATCCGAAGTAACCTGCCCTAGAGGGGACGACCTCCAATTCACCATTCTAATTCCAAGGTATGAAAATGGCATATAACTTAACCATAGGAAGGTAATATAATACCCCAACACATATGCTTATTGATATAAATGCAGCAACATAATAATAATATCATGCATAATAATTGACAGGAAGGTAAAAGATACGTACCCCCATAATTCAGTGCTGCTCGAATCCTTGTTGAAATCAACTGGAATACTCGGCTCCGAGCCGTAGGCACCCTTGCCTGACCCTGATGTCCGCTGGTGGTTCTTGAAGTGCCAGGGGCAGGAGCTGGCACCTGCCCTGTTGTATACAAACTCGGACAGTGGGCCTTCTTGTGGCCCCTCTGACTGCAATGGAAACATACCGGGTCAAGTCCCTGGGCGATGGTAACAATACAATCTCTGCTAAAATTGCCAATCTGGCCGCACTTGAAACATCCAGCATCGCTACCACTTCTACGCCTACACGCACCCACGTGCGTCCTACCACACTTCCCACATTGACTGCGGTAATGATATTCCCTCGATCTCGAATCCGACCCCTTGTGCCTCTTTCCCGAACCTGTGGCTACCTAATTCTCATCCATTTTCCTCTTCCTTTCCGACTCCCTGCCCGTCTCTCACTCATGCGTTACCTCGTCGACCCCATCCATCGTCTGAACAACCACTGTCCGATCCTGGAGCTTCGCGGTCAACCTATCAGTGACCCGTCCAATGATGTTGGGTAACTCCTCGCGAATGACTAGCGAAACCTCATTAACTACCCAATCATGCAAGGATCTCTCCTGGAGATAGGGTGCCCTACTCACCCCTGTCCCCTAATGGCAAAAGCCAGAAATGGAATCCCCGAACTTCATAAGAATCGGGCTCTACACGAAACCCAAACTTTCCTGAAACTATCCCGACCCTAGAGGCCTAAAGATGACTATCCATGAGCTCCACGATGACCTCTCTAACCGAACCAAAAATCACTGGAGTCTGATCAATGATGTTGCGCATAATCTCTGTGGAAATGAAATCCCTCATCTGATCATTAAACTGTCCGGCTCTAGAGCCTGAGCCAGATCCCTCCCCGACACTGAACTGCCAACTGATATCTCTCGTAACGTCACCATGCTGAAAACATATCACAATAACTGATCAATACACACTGCTGCTGAGGGACCTCTCACACCCTCTACTAGTCCCCTGGTTTTGCCTCAGCCCCTCTCGAATCAAGTACAGATCCTTTGCTTTCAGTAGTGCGGGCCCATACTACCTTCCATATCTATCCGTACTTTCCTCAAGAGTTACCTCAACTCCACCAAGTCCTTTTTCTCTATTGCTAATCTTTGCTACTCTCATCCTAGACTTGCCCTAGGGAAATCTTTGACTCTACTCAAACCAGTCCTCAGCTGCTGAAGGCCTCCTTGTAATGCCAATTAGCCATCACCTGAATACCATCACATGTAACGAGGCTCGGATAATCCTTCGAGTAAGGGACTCATCCCTACAACAGTTAGACTCAGACGAGAGCTGCGTAGTAGGGCCAAATCCATCCCTCTGAGATTATTCAACCCTAACCACATGTGATGTGATGTATTCACCTAACGGCTAACTCCCATTACTCAAAGTCCCACGAAGCACAAAGCAAGCAGCAGTCGGATAAAGGAAACATACTCATGCGAACTATACTCATAACAGGAAACTACACTAGCATACAATGCTGAACTCATACTATCAGGCATAACCTAAACATGCTATCCTACTGCTGTCTACTCAATACTAGCATGAAATTCTCATAAGTCTGAAAAACATGAAGCAGGCACATAAGGCATCCTCATAGATCCTTAGTCCTATACTAGCATGCTGTTCTACTGAAACTAGAACTAAACTGAAACTGAAACTGATAATCATAAACTTGATGGGTTTTGGTCCTAAGAACATCCTATGTGCTCATACAAACCCTAATGCTTGGATCTAGGTTTCTCTATTGTACATGCAAGTTATCCAAGACTATAAACCCTAATTCTAGCATACAAGTAATCACATTAACATGAGAGTAGGTTTATAATATTACCTTGATTGTTATGTAGCAATAACAATCCCAAATCTCCTTGTATTGACTTTGGAAGGCTTAGAGTCACAAGTGTCACTCCTCTAATGGTTCACAAACACCATAAGCAAGAGGATGAAGAGGAGAGATGGTGAAGGCTGCCAAAACTGTGTGAAAACCCTAGCAAGAAGCTTAGCCACGGTTTTGGTCCTTAAGGGATCTATATATAGTGAGGCAATTAGGGTTATCTAACAAGGAAACCCTAATTTGGTTGCTTAAGCCCTAAGCAACCCATGGAGCCCTTTCCTTAAGGCCTTGGACGATTTCATATGGGCTTCCCCCATAGAATTCGTCCACCTTATAATAAAAGGCAGTCCATGGCCCAAATTGCATTTATCTTATAATTACAATTCCAGTCCCTTAAGTTTAATTAATCTCTTTTAGTCACAAAACTAATTACCAATTAATTATTGACTAATATTAATTAAACAATATGATTTCTCCTTTAATATATTATTCTCATAATATATTAATAAATCATATTTAATCCTTTCTCTCCATAATTCATCCTATCAAGTTGCTTTGGTGAAGGCAACCCAAAAGGACCATGCACCATCGGGTCAAGTACATACCAAAATAGTTATGGACTTAGACATTAATCCAAGAGTCTCCCACTTGGATAAGTCTAATATCTATTCTGCGTATGACTTCAAATCCTGATCTGCAATCGTAGCTTTCCAAAGCCGCTGTCAACTCTGATCATATCAGATATGCGTGTCCTTAGATAAGGGATCATATATTCCTCCATTCTAGATATCATATGAGATATGACTTCAAATCATTCTCTTTGTACTATATCTCGATTCCTGATTTATGACGACTGACTAATTGAACAAATCAAATTAGCCCTAGCCCGGCCGAGCATTTACGTTTGTCATCACTAAATCATCGAGGGGCCCAAAGATATCACTTTTATCCTACTTTGGATAAAAGGAACGGATAAACTTTGATACAATGCTTGCTTGCACTCACTCACCGAATCACACACAACAATATGTTTTATAACACCAAGTTACTAGTGCGTTTACATATTATCAATGTGCAACCGATTTGCAAGATACAACTCACACATCTCGGTTTCAAGAATATAAGATGTTATCGTCTCACCAATCACTCGTGATGCAATTCATGGAATGATCCAAGTGAGCGTGGGTTTAATCCAATGCTCAAATCACATTCATAAGCACTCATGAAAGTTGCAACAAACATTTGCTTATGTCTAATGCTCTTTAGACAATCCACACACCAATTCACGACAGTCTTCATTCATATCTACTTCCAACATATGAACGACTGTGGCCCGTTCGAATAATTCGATTATTCTTAATAAACTCAATTATTCTGGAAGTCAAAACATGCAAATGTGACACACAAGAATAATACTAATCCCATATGGCCTCAAACCTTTGAGTATAAATAAAACGCCTTTTATTTATCACCATATTGATTACTCATTATTTGTCGTTCGGGTAATCAACTTCTTACTTGAATTATTACACTTGTCCCATGCTCCTAGCATGCACACAATGTTTACCTATGGTTCTTACTTTGTGAAATAGACCAAATTGAGCACATTTCCAATCATTCTCATTTCACAACTCCAAATCCTTTTTCATAAGTGTGAGAATATCAAATTCTTGTTACTTATAAAATATGCTAGATTCTAACATTCTATGCAATGATCCTTTTGTAATGTCACTGCACCAAAGTCATAAAGACTATTTCCAATGATATTACAAAGTCCTCTACCGGAGATTGTTACAAGACAATTCCTTAGATATGATGTCTCTCACTCAAAGTACATTCCTTTGAACATCCTTTGCATAAAAGTTTCTAATCTAGTCATAGATTTTCAATATCCAATTCTCAATATGGACACGTTTCCATATTTTCCATATGACAACTCATTCTTAATAGAATCTTATCTATTCATAATGATGTCGATATGGTCCATCCAATATGGAAACATTTCCATAATTTCCATATGACAACTCATTCTTAATAGAATCTTTTCTATTCATAATAATGTCGATATGGTCCATTCAATACCATGCTTCCAACTACTCACAAGCAACCAACCCTCGTCGAACTTTGGATTGTCCTTTGATAGTTGTTTAATTATTTTAGTCAAAACCGATTCTAGTCCCCTTTCCTTCTAAATGCGCTAGACATTTGGAAAATTTTAGAATGGTCAAACATTAAAGCATTTGCAATCGATCCTATACCCGAAGCGTATGGGACACGACGTATAATGTTTTATTTGCTATGTTCTTAAAATTCGAATTGTGAAGAGGAATTCCGTAATCATAATCAAAATTTTAAGAACACACTATGTACCCTTGACTAAATTTATTAACATTTCTCAACCTAAACCTTTAGATTTGAAATGAAGCATAATATTCACTCCCTTAATTATAGCAAAACAACTATTCCTTCCTTACAACTTTGCAAAGAATGACTCTTGTTTTCTATAATTAATATTGCCAACTTGCAATACGTGCCTTAATAATCATACAATCCTAACTTTTATGCTCCCACTATCATGATGATTATTATAAGCATAACACTTATGCTCCCACTAGCTTCTACATGTATTCATAAACATCTTGACTTTCAGAAAAACAATGCTTATTGAATTTCTTAAGTTCATGTTTCTAATACTTAGTGTTTTGATAATCTTTTATCAAGGCTTCTTGAACTTATACACCTTTGCCTTAGATAGTTCATATGTGTGTGTAAACAATTGCCAAACCTCACAATTCAAATTATGGAAAGGGATACCGTAACCATAATCGAATTCGAGAATGCAATTTTACAATCACTATCTTCTTAAAATCTTTCTTAGTGAAAGCATTTCCTCACAATCATTTTCATGAAGGAGGAAATCTTATGACACTTAGATTTAAACGGTATATTTATTCCTATCCATGTGAATTTGTCAAAACCAAAGTTTACGACAAATTCAAACTCATATGGATCGAACTTTCTTGATCTCTATTTCTTTCCTTTATGGTAGCACCGCTGCCCACCATGTCTTCCAAGTAGTTTAGCAACTCACCTTTTCTTATCAATGTACTTTCCATTGATCAAGGTCCTTGCCTTTTATGCATTCAAATGAGAACTCATAGGAATCACATGCATAATTAACTCGATTGGATTGGCACAGAAATAATGTCAACACGATAGGTTGTAAACCTCAACTCGTGTGCTAGTGATGATCAATAAGGCTCATTTGATTTGTTCTTGAAACCTTTCAAGACCATTAAGACTCCCACTTACTCCTTGACATATAGGATTCTCTTGTCAATAACCATTTCTGGACAAACAAATATTCAAGAGTTAGTGTAGCTTTTATCAAAACACTTCATAAATTGGTCCTAGTTGATCTTTGTCTTATCCAAGACATCACAACTTTCCACATTTGATGAATGTTATAAACCTTTCTTAATACTTTTCACTTAATGTCACAATCTTAACTTTAAGACTTGTTATTGGAACGAAGTATGATTGACTTCTTGATTTAACCATTTCTTCAATCCTTGATTTCTCTTCTTAAACATACAATTGTACTAAGACTCACTTAGAGGATCAATTGAGATATGGTTCTTAATCATTAAGACCTATCATAAGGCATAAAAGCTACTCTCCCTTCTTCTTAGAATGGAGAAACTTTTATCTTTCTGCCTACTTGATTCTTCTTATTTGTTTTGCTATTGATTTAAACTTTTTCAATCAATTCATAATTACACTTAATCTTGTAAGTATAATCATATTTACTAAACCTTTAGTGAATCATGATGAATATCATTGTTACTCTTATGGTGGACTTGATCAACACGCAACTTTGTGTGCTCGATCTCCTAGTCCTTCACTTGACACTTTGTCAATGAATTAGTCTAATTTCCAAAATATGAAATTTCTCATTCATCGTGCAACCAAGTTGCATGATTCCAAGTTTCTGTCCAATTGAAACTTGGGCGATGAGAAACTCTCCTTATTTGGTAAATTCTCGACTTTCCATAAATAACATAATAAGAACCAAATCCATTATTTCCAATATTCAAACATCAATTTTTCATATACGCCATTGCAAGGATAAATAAATAATATAAAATCAAAATTTATTTTATTGCGGAAGAATTTGTCCTTACAATGCAATTCATTGAAAAACTATGCTAATACATCTTTCTTAGCAATCTAATTCTAAATTTAAGTAGTAGCTCAAGAATCTAATCTTCGAGAAATGCGATCGAAATCCATTCCTTCACGGTTAGATTCTGCTCACTTCTTCCCTTAAGCTTCCTTTCTTTTCTTCGATCCTACAAAACATCAATTGTAATCTTATCACATTATGTATTAAGAATCTAGAATAGAAGCTTAAAAGAGTTAGTTAATGGATTTTACCTATATTAGAGCCATACGTTTCGACTCTTCCATCTCTTAGATCTCTTAGGTAAATGGGGCAGCTTCGTCTCCAATGCCCCTTCTCTTGGCAATAAAAGCAAATTTACTCTTTTGGAACATGACATGGAACTACTTCAGACATTGCCATTCTCTTATGATCAAACTTTTCGATCATAGCATGTCATTCGTTGCCATTGTATATATCCATAGAGGTCTTGAAGGCAGATTCACCGATCAACTTTGCTTTCCCATTGCGCCAAACCATTGCTGATTCAGCAGCAATAAGCATATAGGTGAGATTTATAAGGGTCACGTCGCGGTTCATCATATAGTACTCTCTTACGAACTCACTATATGAGTTAGGAAGTGACTGAAGAACCCAATCAACAGCCATTTCCTCACAGACAACAGATCCCAACATTCTTGACCTATCAATGTGTGACTTCATCCCTAGGACGTGTGCACACACCGACTTTCCTTCTTTATGTTTACTTGCCAAAAGGGCTTGAGTGATCTTGAACTTTTCAAGCCTTCGAACTTGTGGGTTAGGGAGAATAATTGGAGGAGGAGGAGGAAGTGAAGTATGATCTCTTGTTCCTCGATCGAATCGTGGAATATCATCTTCATGTGGAATGCTTGTTCCACGGGATTTGAGAAGACCATAGTTGTCAAACTTTGACATCTACAAAACGGGAGAAAACAAATTCAAGTTAGTTGATTGATTGAGTCCTTAGTAAATCAACCAAATGAGTTACTAAGGCTAGGACCCAACACAATACGCTACAACCTAGAAAAGGGATTCCGTAATCTAGTTGCAGAATATTTGAAGGTAAGTGAATGACGATTCACTAATTTCCACCACGAAAAACGAAAAAGAAATTTAAGTTTTAAATCTATGAAAACTCCTAGATCCTTTGAGATTCATTGAACTTTCAATGGCATGTTTAAATCTCGATATGCCCCTCTTGTTTGTGACTGGGATGCCGAGGATCACAAAGCGGGTGTGAATAACCATGCAAACTACATGGTGCCCCCACATGTTACAGTCACCTATTCGATGTGCCGGTAAACCACATATGCTCCACCGAACTATGACAAACATTGAGTCACCCTTCGCTACCTTTGCTTAGAACCATTTAGTGTGCCGGTAAACCACACACGCTCCACTAACGTCTTTGCAAGGGCACAAAGTGTAATTTCATGGAATTGCATCAATTCACTTTTGCCTAAGTAACTAAGATTGAGAATTTTATGAAAACATTTAGTTACTTTAATAATTCATTATACTTATAATGGAAGGTTTCGTCCTATCCTACCCGTTCGGCTAACGACCCTCCACTAGTCAAGAGTGTGGTGGGTAAGAGTGGATACCCATTCAATCACCATTTTATAGGCAATTTCCTTAAACACCCCTTGTAGACCAGCTTCGTGAATGAGGCCTACTAATGGTAAGACTGACTTTTACTCATATATATATATATATATATATATATATATATATATATATATATATATATATATATATATATATATAATGTTAGACTTTTAATGTTATATATAGTATAGGGTGTATTTTATACTTTTGAAATACTAGGTGGTCTAATTTAATTATACTTTTAAACCAAAAACTTTATGGATTTATTAAACCTATTTTAATTATACACCTTAATTAATTAATAAAACCATAAGGGTGTGATTTGAACTTTTTCAAAACAATACTAGAGTTTTTAGAATTTAACATTTCTAATTAAAATTTTAATCAACTTTTAAATTCCAAAACTTGAGGACAAGTTTTGAAACATTTCAAAACATTAGGGTTTAGAATTTAAATATACATCAAAATTAAACTATTTAATCAAAATTTAAATTCCAAAACTTGAGGGCAAGTTTTGAAACCTTTTTTCAAAACATTAGGGTTTTAACTATTTAAATTTCAAAACAACAAAACTATTGGGTTCAAATTTAAACTATAAAACCTAAAGGGGAAAATATGAAACATTTCATAACACAAGGATCAAATAACAAATAATCTAAAATTTACATTTAATCACATAATTATCCATATTTGATTTATTTAATGATTTCTTGCAAAACAATTTACCAATTTAATCAAAATAATTAATCAATTATCACATAAGGAAACAAATATTTTATTAATTGATAAATATCTTCAATTAGATCAAGAATATAGTCAAATATATCATAAAATCGGATTTATATTGATCTAATGTGATAAGGTAACTATCCCAAAGCAAAAACAACAAGAAATCCCAAGATATGCTCCATCTGACGAGTTAACCTGTCGAGTCAGGCTTGGACTCGTCGAGTCTGCATGGACTTGGCGAGTTCAGCAATGGACTCGGCGAGTCCAGCCTCCAGAAACCCAAAAATCGAATTTTTCAAACATATCAAGCATCAATACAATAGAAACCAGTCTAGGCTCTGATACCACTGATGGGTTTTGGTCCTAAGAACATCCTATGTGCTCATACAAACCCTAATGCTTGGATCTAGGTTTCTCTATTGTACATGCAAGTTATCCAAGACTATAAACCCTAATTCTAGCATACAAGTAATCATATTAACATGAGAATAGGTTTATAATATTACCTTGATTGTTATGTAGCAATAACAATCCCAAATCTCCTTGTATTGACTTTGGAAGGCTTAGAGTCACAAGTGTCACTCCTCTAATGGTTCACAAACACCATAAGCAAGAGGATGAATAGGAGAGAGGTTGAAGGCTGCCAAAACCGTGTGAAAACCCTAGAAAGAAGCTTATCCACGTTTTTGGTCCTTAAGGGATCTATATATAGTGAGGCAATTAGGGTTATCTAACAAGGAAACCCTAATTTGGTTGCTTAAGCCCTAAGCAACCCATGGAGCCCTTTCCTTAAGGCCTTGGACGATTTCATATGGGCTTCCCCCATAGAATTCGTCCACCTTATAATAAAAGGCGGTCCATGGCCCAAACTGCAATTATCTTATAATTACAATTCCAGTCCCTTAAGTTTAATTAATCTCTTTTAGTCACAAAACTAATTACCAATTAATTATTGACTAATATTAAATAAACAATATGATTTCTCCTTTAATATATTATTCTCATAATATATTAATAAATCATATTTAATCCTTTCTCTCCATAATTCATCCTATCAAGTTGCTTTGGTGAAGGCAACCCAAAAGGACCATTCACCATCAGGTCAAGTACATACCAAAATAGTTATGGACTTAGACACTAATCCAACAATATTCACCATACGACTAACTCCCATTACTCAGAGTCCCACGAAGCACAAAGCAAGCAACAGTCGGATAAAGGAAACATACTCATGCGAACTATTCTCATAACAGGAAACTGCACTAGCATACAATGCTGAACTCATACTATCAGGCATAACCTAAACAAGCTATACTACTGCTGTCTACTCAATACTAGCATGCAATTCTCATAAGTCTGAAACACATAAAGCAGGCACATAAGGCATCCTCCTAGATCCTTAGTCCTATACTAGCATGCTGTTCTACTGAATCTGGAACTAAACTGAAACTGAAACTGATAATCATAAACTTGTATGGGTAATTTGGGAGAACTTACTTGAGCTTGGCTGATTGCATGCACCACACCCTTTTTCTCTTTTCAAGTTATTTTCTTTCTAAATATTCTTTTAGCTTTTTTTCTAAAACTCTTTTCTTTCTCAAACTCCTTTTTACCAAAAATTCCTTTCGAAAATGTTTTTCTTTTGAAAACCTTTCACCGTTTCCTTAGTTTGAGTCAAGACACACTCTCAAGTATGTCCGAATCCCTCAAACCAAGGCTCTGATACCAACTTGTAACGAACCAAAAATCACAACTAAAAATTTCTCTTAAAAACATTAATAAAACCATATTTAATAAAACCGCATCATAAGTTATAACATAATTTCCGAGTATTAATCCAAAACATAATCTTATTATCAGAGTAAACATTCCCAGGCTAACTGACTATGGTGTGTGCACTGCAACCTCTCCGAGCTCCTCTTTTGAAAACTGAGTACCTAAAACCAAAAACTGAAACCGTAAGTACGAAGCTTAGTGAGCTCCCCCAAACTACCACATACCATACAATAACATATAAAGCACATACTGGGCCTTGCCTACTGCATCAGACCGAGGTCCGGACTAAATGGGGCCTTGCCCCCTACATCGGACCAAAGTCCGGAAATTGACTGGGACCTTATCCCTTGCATCTGATCGATGTCCGGACTAACTGAGGCCTTGCCCCTGCATCAGACCGAAGTCTAGAAACTAACTGAACATAACATAATATAAACATATCAACTAGCATGAACACACATATACTGCATACTGCATCGGGTCGTGGCCCGGAACACAACACATAAATCCTGTCGAAGCCACGAAGGCATCAAACATGCTGACTACTGCATCGGACCGAAGTCCGGAAACTACTGCTAGATAAACGGGACGGCATTGTGGCCTTAGACTCGTTCCTACTGGAAGGAAACTCACCTGAACTGCTGAGCTCTGCTAATAACCCTCTGGCTGCTTACCGACAACCCTCTGAGCCACTGCTCCTCTAGCTCTCCGAGCTACCAATATCAATATGACACTGTGTCTGACAGTCCTCCAAAAGTCAACTAAGTCAACTCTGGTCAAAGTCAAAGTCCTGGTCACAGTTAACCTTCCAGTTTGACCATACTCGCCGAGTCAGCCTACTGACTCGCCGCATTCATAAGCTCAGAAACCCCCTTTCATTCGTGACTCGACTCACCGAGTCTACTGATTTTCGAGTCCTGACCTGTCCAACTCACTAGGTCACCACTCAACTTACTGATCTGAGTCTTAACTCGAAGGGTTTGGGGTTTCGCGACTTGACTCGCTGAGTCCAAGGCAATCTTCAACAGACTCGCCGAGTTGTTCTTCAACCTCGTCAAGTTCCTGCCCATCTTCATACAACTCGCCGAGTCTACCCATGCGACTCACCGAGTTACTACGCGACTCAAGTCTGATATCTAGCCGGACTCGCCGAGTCATCTCCCAGACTCGCCGAGTCCATACGTGCATTCCCATAATTTTGAGTCACAGAGCTTCTCCTTTGCTCTAAACAATAGATCTGGTCTTCTAAGACTATCTGAACACGTAAAGTTGCTAACTTTACGTGTGTCTATGATGCAATGAAGCCAAAACACTACAAATTAACTATTAAGAAGGCTAATTGGGCTAGAACAAGGTCATGGCTACCAAAAGATGTCTTTCTTGAGCTCCTAGAGCTCAAGGATGTCTAGATCTACAATATGAACCAATATAATTGCTTCATCATTACGAATTTATGGTTTTTAAGCTCAAAACCATCCATTTTGGGGCAAACTAGATCTAGAAGTACAATAGCCAAGGTGAGAGCTTTATTACCAGAAAGTGATGAGGTTGAGAAGCTAATCCTGGACCAACAAGCTTTCCTTGGACCTCCCAACTCCTTCTTCTTCTTTTTCTTCTTCTTCTTCAAAGCTTGCTAATTACTTCTCCAAGGCTAGATCTTGCTCCAAGAAAAGGATATGGTGGCTAGGGTTTGGGGTTCTGGACTATAGGGGCCGCAAATGAGCCATGGGGAAGAGAATAAGGTGCTTAAATAGGGTACCAAGTCATGGAATTAGGGTTTCCCAACCCAGACCAGACTCGCCGAGTCCACTTGCCGACTCGCCGAGTCGGTCACTTACTTTACACCCGGATCCCGCTCCGACTCGCCGATTTCCTCCCTGGACTCGACGAGTCGACCCTCTTTAACTTATGGTTTTCCTTTCCTTTCTTGACCTTTCTAATTTCGGGTGTTACATACACGATTTTAAAAGAAGGTTTCGTTTGTGAAAAAATGTTTCTGTTCGGATAACCAACGCGTTGGAAAGCAGGTATTGTTTCTTTAAAATATAGCTTTTACATAATTTAAATACATTGTTTCTTTCAAATATAGCTATTACATATTAAATATACGTTTAGGTATGAATTTTTTTAAAATGAGATATGATACTAGAGGTAAGCAAGGATTCACAAGGTTGCAGAAATGTGATGCCGCAATTAAGCTTATGGAAATGGGAGAGTTGTCTGATTCGACTGACCGTTATATGAGAATGTCCTAGAGAACTGCAAGAGAAAGTTTATATGGATTGGCGAGGGGTGTTGTCGAAATCTTCGGTGAAGTTTGTTTGTGCAAACCTTCGTTAAATTATATACAACAAATATATGTGGCGCATGAAGAAAGACATGGTTTTCCGGGTATGCTTAGAAGAACTGATTGCACACACTGGAACTGGAGAAATTGTCCTGTGGCGTGGAAAGGCTAGTACGCAAGTGATCATCATGGAACGCCTTTGTTGGTATTAGAGGTTGTTGCGTCCTAATATTTATGGATTAGGCATGCTTTTTTCGGGGTTGCGGGTTCAAACAATGACGTGAACGTTATTGATCAATCACCAATATTCGACGATATTTTGTTAGGGAAGGCACTGGATACTCATTTCACAGTGAATAGAAATGAATATAAGTTTGAGTATTACCTTACGGATAGAATATATCCAACATATTCCACATTCGTAAAGGTGTTTCGACACCCAGTAACACCAAGAGACAAAATTTTCAAGAGAAAACAAGAAGGAGTACGTAAGGATGTGGAACGTGCTTTTGGAGTTCTGAAGTCGAAATGACATATAGTTGAACATGCGACACGACCATATCAGTTAGAAATTCTACAATATATTATGTATGCATGTATCATAATGCATAAGATGATGGTTGAAGATAAAAGACGAAACATTGCAGAGTATTCGGCTTCGAATCCCAGACACACAGACAATTTCAACACGGGATAGCGGAATATGTACATATGGTCGTAGAGATTCAAGACGCACGACAACACATGCAACTTCGAGAAGATTTGGTTGATTTTATGTACGATGAAAATGAGAGTGAATAAATTAGGGGCAAAAGGTATTTTTTTTTTAAATGTGATGTTTTTGTAATGTTTTTTTAAATATTATGTTTAATTAAATAAATAGGTTTTATCTAAATAACATGTTTTAATTAACCTTTTTTTTTAAATTAAAAATTAAGTCAAAAAAAAAGGAAAAAGAAATGATGACATGAAGTGTTATAATTACTTGCCTATTTTCTCCGTTTGGTGTTATAATACCTTATTGACATGTCATATCAGGTGACAACTTTTGGGTATGATAACATCTTTTAACTAGTTGCCCACACCCACTAGTCTTAGAGATTTATTATTATTATTATTATTATTATTATTATTATTAAAGAAATAAATCTTAGGAATAGTAAATTTGCTATATTTTTGGCAACTTTGCTCCTCATTCTTTGGCCATTTTGACACTTTTGGTCCTTACAATCAATAATTTTACACTTTTTAGGAACCTTTTAATATTTAAAGTTTGGTCATAAAACTTTAATGGTTTGACAACTTTGATCCCTTTTTGAAAAAGTTGCTAATTCCTACCCCTTTAATTCTTTAGCCATTTTGACATTTATGGTCCTTGCAGTCAAAACTTTTACATTTTTTCCTAAAAACATGTAAAAAGGTCCATGGCAAAGCCCGGATTTTTCATCCTTGTACTTTCTACATCTGTCATATTTATTGATTCGGAAACAACATTGAAAGCTTCTGACCCCGCGTAGCGGGGGTAACTTTTCTAGTTATTATTATTATTACTACTACTACTACTACACAAATGAATAACATATGATTCATGCGGTTTGTGGTAGTCTATGCTCTTGATCTCTAATTATTATTATTATTATTATTATTATTATTATTTCACGAATGGTCTATGTGGTTTGTGGATTCTGGTAGTTTATGTAATTCTTGTAGTAGTAATAATAATAATAATAATAATAATAATAATAATAATAATAATAATAATAATAAAATTTATATTCTAACAATAATTATTATTATGTAATAATAATAATAATAATAATAATAATAATAATAATAATAATAATAATAATAAGACAATAAAATACAATAAAATGATAAAGAAAAATCAAATCAATAGGGGTATGGTAAGTAATAAGAAGGTATAATAAGTAAAATTAATTAAATATGAAAAATTAAAAAAAAAAGATTTGATGGAATCCTAATTGATTTCAACAGTGTTAAAACTACGCAATAAATATACCCATAGTATTATCCATATTTATACTTTTAGTTTATTATATTATTATTTTTATAAATTATTTTAGATTTATTTTATTTTATTATTTTTATTAAAAGATAAACATATAGTTGATAACTTATGTAGTATAAAAGTAATAGTGTATGAATAAGCCTTGTTTTCTCAAAAAAGAAAACGCTTAAAAATAATTATACAGATAAAGAATGTTCTAAGTTTATATAAAATTAGTGAAGCTTCCACATGTTGCAGGAGTTGGAAGCCATCAGTTGATTGCAAACGAACCACATTCCTTATTTTTTTCCCCTTAAATAAAGATTAGACAAGATCGTGGAAGTAATGATCAGTTTTGGCACGATGAGCGAGATTCTGGGTATGCAGTAGGATTCAAAGGAAATTTATCTGAACAGTGAGACCCGAGAAGATTACTACATCTATACACAAATAACACGTCTACCGCTTTCACCCTTGCCATCAAACACCACCGTATCACCAGAGAAGACATCAAACGAAATTACAACTGCAACAAACAAAGGCAAAATAAAGCCCAATAACAAAATGCAAAATCTCATCCTGATTATAGACTAAAAACCTATTTCTACATACAACATTCTAAAACAAATCATACATAGACAATAAACAAACAAAGTAAAAGAAGTCCCAAAAAACAAACATGACAACAAAGTAACCGAAATTATTCCACCGCCCAACTCTTAGAAGACAACTCAAGATTCAATGAAATTTCAACTTGATGTTCCTTTGTGTGCAGGATTAGAAATTATTCCACATTTCAACTCTTGCCCATCCAAATTATGATTTTTTAGGACAACATGTATCATTGATCAAATAGAGGGATTGAATCTATAACCATGAACCATATTATAGGAATGAAAATGCCAATGTGTAGGAATAGAAAGAAGGAAAAATAGATAAAACCCTTCAAAGTGATAGGCCTAGAAATTCCTCACATATGAATGATAGGCTATTCTACCCTTTGTCTTTATTCTCATTTTCTTGCAATGTAGATGACAGTATTTGAATCTTCTGACTTGGGCACCACTTCTGGATCATTTTGAAGCCATGTGTGTTGCGGTTACAAGGTCTAAAGGTGAAGGAAGTTACAAAATGTTCAAATTAATATTGACTACCCTATCAAAGGTATGAAAAGGAAATTAGAAATGAAGTGTTGAATCAATCTTTCAAGAACCCGAGTCAAAAGAATAGGTAATAGAACATATGCTTACTTGGAAATCCATAAATAAAATAAAAGTTATTTATATTTAGGACTGTTTGGAAATGTGTCACACCCCCAAATCGAAACGGCTGAAACGTTCGGGGGTGGAGGATGTCATGTAAAATATCACAACAATTGCATCATAGTAATCAAAGTAGACACAAGCATTACATTAAATAAGTAAAATATTTACATATGTTTGATTCATATTTATATACATCAAAAGTAGCAAAATATAAAGACGTGACTCTAAATGCTCCATCTTCTCAAAAGCTGCGGGAGTACCTGTCTAATGATTTTTTGAGAATACAAGCGGTTTTGAAAAGAGTATCAACATTAAAGCTGGTGAATTCATAAGCATGTTTTTGAATGTAAACCTGTCTTTGAATCTATAAAAGAATACTTGTATGCTTTCCAAGAAAATCCAATATTTTCTAACATATGTGTTTGTTACTGTGTTCCAAAAAGTATTAGTTCGAACTTCTGGTTACCACCAGTTGTATTTCATAACTTTGTTTTGAATGAGACCTTTTGTAGGAAATCCCTAGCTACCACCAGTAATGTATAAAATGTTCTGTTTTGAAAACCCTGGTTACCACCACTAATATATATTAGTTTTATTACTTAAAATGAAACTATGTAGTGTATCCCTAGAATCCTCCAGTTGTAGTAGGTAGTAGTTCTATTAATGAAAATAAAAACTAATGAAGAATGAATTCCCGTAAACAAAGGTTAGTTTATACTATTGTGTTTCATATAACCATGATTGATATGACTGAGGACCTCTACGACGTTCTTCAGGTGTTGGACGATATGATATTTGCCACCCCAGGCATGCCCGCCTAACTGTAGCTAGCAGTTCAGGTGTGGGATTGTCATTCCCGAATAGATCTATTCATAAATCTCACGCTCTCCCTCCAGGAGACTCTAGTTACACTAAATGATAAGATTTAACTTGTATCCCGAAGGATACAATTGAATAGTTGTCTCACAATCCTGTATTAGCAAGTTTACGTGTAGTTCTGTATTGTTCTATTGTATTTGAATCCGTTTGTATACTTTGTAGAGTAATAATTATACAAAAATAACTATTTAGTAATGTATTCTTGTTACCCGATAAAAATCATTGAATATCATAAACTAAGTCAGTCACAGTTTATATGTCTGTAACTGTAAAACTATGTATTGAAATCCCAAACTATACCTATTATAGTTTGCATGTATGTTATGCACTTGGTTTATGTAATGATCAGAAAACTATGCAATTATACTTGTATGTTGAAAATGTCCCTTATGCTCTGCATGTTACAAAAGGGATAAAATATCTAAATATTTTATAAAAACGTGAAAATCGTATGGTTGTATCAATTGCATTGGTATTAAACGTGTTGAAATCATTTTGTATAAATTCACAAAATCATTTATGTTTGGCTTGTATTCCCCCTGAAAACGTTAAAATAGTAAAAGCATAGGGGTATGAACTCACAATTAGTTGCATGAAAGTGTCGGACAACAAAACTGGAAATGAAGACTCTCGAGTTGATATACGCAACACCTTAACGGGATCCTAATAATAATTAAATACATATACACATATTATTAGTGAAACCATTAATTATAGTGTTGGAAAAACACTTGCTTTTGGTTTAGGAATGTTACCAGGACTCAATTGAATCGGAAAAAGCGGGTTTTCAGCCAAGTTCACGACTTGGGAAGGTTTGCGGCCGTGAAGGGGATTATGGCAGTGAACTGTTCTCGACCATGATCTAATCTCAACTGTGAATGGTTTACTGCCATTGAAGGGTTCACGGTCTTTGAAGGTTTGAAGGGTTCACAACATGTTCTTGGTGAAATAAGAAGATTTGAAGGGTTCACGGCCGTGAACTCAAGAACAGCAACACTTGATTTGATGAAAAACTGATGTTTTGATGCTCCAAAACGAGTTCCAAGGTGGATAGAGTGATAGATGAAGAGAAATCTTGTGTTTGCGGGTGATGATTTTTAGAGAGATAAAAGGTGTTCACAGCCAGAAAAGTGTAAATAAGGGTAGGGGTCATGTATATATAGGGGGGGTTCATGGTCAGTGGTGAGGTCCATCAGCCATGAACGGGTTTACGGCTGTGATCGGGTTCACGACCGTGAACACCAGTCAGGCGCAAACTATTGATTTTAGAAGGAAATTCGGGTTTTTACGCGATTTTGGTTCCGAATCTTATATAAAATTTAATTATATATAACTTAAATGATTTTCCAAACCATAAGAATTAGACGAAACTAAATAAAATTAAAAATTCATTTAATGGAATCGGGCTAATGTTAACGGAAAAAGGTTCGGGTTGTCACATCATCCCCCGATAGAGGAAATTTCGTCCCAAAATTCAAACATAGAATACAAATCATGGACTCGGAAAAAGATGCGGATATTTATGTTTCATCTGATCTTCGCGCTCCCAAGTGAATTCAGGTCCCCGCTTGGCATTCCAGCGGACCTTCACTATCGGTATGCGACTTTGTTTCGTTTGTTTGACTTCCCGATCCATGATTTTGAGTGGTTCTTCCACGGAATTAAGGTTCTCGTTGATCTCGATCTCATCATGAGGGATCACAAGGGTTTCATCGGATAGACACTTTTTAAGGTTCGACACGTGGAAGACGGGATGAATGTTGCTAAGTTCTTGGGGTAAACGGATTTTGTAAGCTACGGGACCAATCCTTGCAAGGATCTCGAATGGCCCTATGTATCTCGGATTCAAATTTCCATGCTTTGCAAAGCGTATCATGCCTTTCCAGGGTAAGACCTTTAACAAAATGCGGTCACCAACCTGGAACTCCAAAGGTTTTCATCTTTTATCGGCGTAACTCTTTTGTCTATCTCTTGAAGCTTTTAATCGTTCTCGAATTTGTACGATCTTTTCTGTGGTTTCACGGACGATATCTAGGCCTGTGAGAGTACTGTTGGGGACTTGACCACTAGCTAGCTGCATGTCACCCACCTCATCCCAACACAGAGGGGATCTGCACTTACGGCCATAAAGGGATTCAAACGACACAACCTTGATACTAGTATGATAGCTGTTGTTGTAGGAAAACTCGACCAAGGGTAAATGGGTGTCCCATGACTTGCCAAAGTCTATAACACATGCTCTCAACATGCCTTCCAAGGTATGAATGGTTCTGTCACTCTGGCCATCGGTTTGTGGATGATAAGTTGTGCTCATATCCAACTTAGTTCCAAGAGTTTTCTGCAATGACTACCAAAATCTCGAGGTGAAACTGCTATCCTGATCGGAGATAATGGACACAGGCACACCATGCAGATGAACTATCTTTAGGATGTAGATTCGTGTTAGTCTTTCCATCTTGAATGTTTCATTGATTGGTAGGAAGTGGGCGGATTTAGTCAATCTGTCGACAATTACCTAGATGGTATCGTACCCACTCGGAGACTTGGGCAACTTAGTGATAAAATCCATCGCAATACTTTACCACTTCCACTCAGGTATTTCTGGCTGTTGAAGTAGACCTGAGGGCTTTTGATATTCCACCTTTACCTTGGCGCATGTTAGACACTTGCCCACGAAGGTAGCGATCTCCAATTTCATGTTTGGCCACCAATAGAGCTTTTTGAGATCCAGATACATCTTATCCAAACCTGGGTGAATAGAGTACCTAGACTTGTGAGCTTTTTTCATGACAACCTCCCTGTAACCACCAAACTTTGGGGTCCAGATCCGGTTCATGAAATAGTAAACTCTGTCTCCCTTGATCCATCATGTTCTCTGGTTTTAAGGCTTCCAGCTAAGCCTCTCTGATTTGTGTGGACTGATAGGAATGGACGGTCATTGTAAGTGCCTTCACTCTACGACCTAAATACTCTTTCCGGCTAAGGGAATCTACTAACACATTGGCCTTGCTGGGATGATAGCATATTTCACACTCATAATCACTGAGTAGCTCTACCCATAGCCGTTGCCTCATGTTCAACTCTTTCTGATCGAAAATGTGTTGTAGGCTCCTATGGTCGGTGATGACAGTACACTTGGTTCCGCAGAGATAGTGTCTCCATAACTTTAATGCGAAGACCACTGCTCTGAAATCCAGATCGTGAGTTGTATAATTAACTTCATGTGCGTTGAGTTGTCTCGAGGCATAAGCAATGACTTTCCCCCGCTGCATGAGCACACAACCTAAGCCCTTGTTGGACGCATCGTTGTAAACAACAAAGTCCTCTGTCCCTTCAGGCAGAGACAGGATAGGTGCGTTGCATAGGGCCTACTTCGTTGTTTGGAACACAATGTCTTGACTTTCTCCATAACTAAAGGCTACACCTTTCTGAGTCAGGGTGGTTAGAGGCTTAGCAATCCTGGAGAAATTCTGGATAAACCTGCGATAGTAGCCAGCGAGACCCAAGAATTGACGGATTTCTGTGGGCGTCTTTGGTGATGAACATTTCTCAATCGCCTTGATTTTAGAAGGGTCCACATGTATGTCTTTCTCGCTAACCATGTGACCGAGGAAAGTTACTTTTATGATCTAGAATTCACACTTAGAGAATTTTGCATACAGTTTCTCCGCCCTTAAACTTTCTAGCACTAGCCTTAAGTGCTGTCTGTGATCTTCCTCACTCTGAGAGTAGACAAGTATATCATCAATGAATACTATCAGGAACTTGTCTTGGAAGGGTTGGCACACCCGATTCATCAGATCCATGAATACCGCCGGTGCGTTGGTTAGACCAAATGGCATCACTACAAACTCGTAGTGACCATATCGAGTCTAAAATGTTGTCTTAGGAACATCACTTTCATGGACTTGCAATTGATGGTACCCTGATCTCAGGTCTATCTTTGATAAGTAACCAACTCCTTGGAGTTGATCGAAGAGGTCGTCGATTCTGGGTAGGAGATAACGGTTTTTGATAGTAAGCTTCTTCACTTCATGATAATCTATGCACATCTGAAAGGATCCATCATTCTTTTTCACAAATAAGATCGGGGCTCCCCAGGGTGAGGAACTCGGTCTGATGAATCCCTTGTTGAGTAGTTCATTAAGCTGGCTGGATAACTCTTGCATTTCTGCCGGCGCTAGACGGTAAGGGGATTTGGCTATGGGGGTAGCTCCGGGAAATAAGTCGATTTGGAACTTGTCTTGGCGCTCGGGAGGGATTCCGGGAAGATCTTCAGGGACGACATCAGTAAGTTGCAGACTTCGGGGATGCTCTCGAGGTCTCTAACTTCCTGTTTCTTGTTAATTACATGGGCTAGGAATGCATGGCACTCCTTTCATATATATTTCTGGGCTTTGATGCACGAAATGATACGAAGACTTGAGCTGAGTTTATCACCATAGATAAGGAGGGTTTGTCTTGATGGTAGATTGAGGCGAATGGATTTTTCATAACAAAGGATATCAGCATGATTGGGGCTCAACCAATCCATGCCAATGACAACATCGAAGCTTTTTATGGAAATTGGCATAAGGTTGATTAGAAAAGAATGATCGTTTAAGGTAAGGGTACAGCCTATGAATACGTCGTTAGTGCTCTCTTTCTTTCCGTTAGCCATCTCAACGGTGAATGTTTTGGTTAATGGTTGGGATTTATTTTTGAGTAGATGCTTAAATGCATGACTAACAAAACTTAACTCTGCACCAGAATCGAAAACAATGCATGCATAAGAGTTGTCGAGGAGGAACGTACCCGTAACTACGGTGGGATCAACAACTGCCTCCTCCTGGCCTATGGCTAGCACACTTCCTGTGTTGCCCGTTGTTGCTTTTGGGAAATTTCTCTTGAAGTGACCAGTGTCCCCACAACCATAGCAGGCTTGACCAATACCCGCTCTAGGAGCCTGATTGGTCGGTTAGACTTGCATCTTGCAAAAACGAGTTGTGTACCCCTTCTTTCCATAGTTATCGCTTAACATTTCATGGAACAGCCCATGATGGTGGAATTTACACTTTTTACACCTTGGGAGGTTTCCAGCATATCTATTTCCTGGTGCTGGAGGTGTAGGGGCAACGGCAGGAGTAGTAGCGGCATACACAACCATTACTTGTTGTTTCTTGGAGGGCTCATGCGGAGGTTTTCCCTTGCGTTTGTTCCAAAAATTTTTGTTCTCACCACTCTCCTTTGGTGGTTCGGGAGTGGCTGCCACAGCTCCATGATTAACCCGTGATCTATCAGGGCCTATGCTAGACACTTAGCGCTGTCAAACGTGAGAGGTTTTGCGGCTAAGACATTTCCTTGAGTTGGGGGTGTCAATCCCCATATGTATCTCTCAATTTTCTTGCTTCCTGGGGTGACCATCCCGGGACATAGAAGAGCCTGATCACAGAACCTAATTGTGTACGCAACAATTTTCAGAACCCTTCATCTTCAGGTTACAGAGCTCGTGCTCCAATTTTTTCATCTCACCCCATGGGCAATACTCTGCAAGCATTAACTCTTTCAAACTCTCCCAACCCATGGCATTGGCTACCGACATAGTTAAGGATTTAACTCGGCTATTCCACCAAGTCAGAGCTCTGTCGGTGAAGGTGCAGGAGGCGAACATCACCTTGCTTGCCTCGAGGCACACACAGAGCTCGAAGATTGATTCGATCTTCTCGAACAAACGAGTTAGAGCAATGACACCTCCATTGCCGTTAAAGTACTTGGGCTTTGCATTCATGAAATATTTGTAGGAACACTCCTTTTGGTGTCCCTGACCGCCATCAAGGTTAAGGGGATGGGTACCACTTCTGGATCTGCTAGAGCTGCCAGAATTAATCTGCGACATCGCGGCAGCCACAACGGCTGTAACTGCTTCCTGGAACATGGCAGCATCGAATTGAGGAGGTGGTGGTGTTGGATTAGATGTCTAAGCCCACAACTATTATGGGTATGTACTCGACTCGAGAGTATCTTGGTCCATTTGGGTTGCATGGCATCGGAACAATTGGATAGACAAGTGAGAAAAGGTTATTTGGTGATTTATATTAATATATTCTAAGTGCTAATATATTAATATATTCTAAGTTCTAATATATTAATATGAAATCATATTATTTGATTAGTATTGATCAAGAATTAATTTGGAATTAATTTTGTGATCAAAAGAGACTAATTAAATATATCGGGATTGATTATGTAAATCATTTATTCTTATATATGTGGGCTTGTGATCCATTGTCCTTCATGTTGGGCTTAACCGATGTGGTAACCCATGGACATTCCATGGAGGTTAAAACCCATGGATCATGAAGGAAATGGAAAGTCACGCACATTAGGGTTTACATGGTGTAACCCTAATTAGCCACACTATATAATGTATCACATGGTTCATGAAATGGCACTAGTAGATACATAAAGAGAGGGAAAGTGCTGATTTCATAGGGAGAACCAAAGTAACCTGCTTCTTAAGTTATTCCATTTTGTTGGTGGTGTTGTGTGATTCCATTTGAGGCTTCTACACTATTGGGGCTAAGCTCTTAAAGGTTCAAGACTTCAAGCTCTATCAAAATGTATGTTGTCTAACTTGACTTTTGTAGTATAGTTGCTCTATAATATGCTAGTTAGGATGATGCTTTGGAATTTTGTATATTTGCATGTATAATAGTGAAAAGATAGATCCAAGGCACATAGGGTTGAATTAGAATGCTCAAAACTCTTCAGTGGTATCATAGCCTAGGCTTGGTTTGCAATTATACTTGATGCAATTTCTGAAAAAATCGAAAAATTGGCTTTCTAGACAGTGGACTCGCCGAGTCCAAGGCAAAATTTGACCAACTAGCAAAGTTTGTTCATACACTCGACGAGTTGAGGGCTTAGAGTCCAACTTTTCGACTTTTAAGGTTGTAATTGGACTAGAATCATTACCGTAAGCTGTTTTTGAACTTGATGCGACCTGGCTCCGAACCACTTGTTGAGAGTAGAATTCGTCGGTCCTTAAGCCTGAGAGGTCACACAAGGAAGAAAACACGTCTGCCGCTCTCCGGGATGAGGTCCCGGAAAGACCCTCCGACGGTCAAGTTGGTATGTAGAAGGTTGGAGTATGGAGGTATAAGACTGGAGAAGAGAGGACTTACCCTGTCGGGGCCAGGGTGAGGCCCCTTTTATAGTGGAGATCTTCCTTGGTCCGTACTGGAGACTGATCCTGCACTCCTGACATGATCCGTCATTCTTATTGGGGAGTCCAGCTCCACATTCGTGTTCAGTCAGGTGATTAGTCCAGGTGATTGTGCTCTGTTCGGGTGTTTTGTCGCCTGGAGCTGTCGTTACTAGGCTGTAGCTTAAAGACAATTTTTTGGCAGGGGTGAACCTTCTGTCCGGTCGCATCGGGAGTCTGGGGTCGCCGAGTCGGCTCCCACTGGAGACGCCTTGTTGAGGCTCGCCTATCTTGGGCCCACTCTAAGGGGCACTTCATCAAGTCCCCTAGTCCAATAGTCATAGCGTATGCTGTCTAGCTATGATGTTATAGACTTAGTTGCTGGTAGACGCGTCATTATTCCATTTGATTGTCGCTTCATTTCTAGCAATGTGACATTTCGACGTACGTGCGGCGGTTACATCATGTGTCAAATATTTTCGCAGGCCTCACCTTTTTTTTCCTTTTATTGCTCTTCAAACGATTTTCTCTTTCATTTATCACCTGGCCTTTTCATCCTCCCCTTTCTTTTTTCTCTCTATTTTCCGCCATGGCTATTGCTCAAGGTTCAACCCCTAGTTCTTCTGAGTCCGTCACACTCCAAGAAGCGTATGGTCTTACTCTGGCCGACAGGGTGGAATTTCCTGTCTCCGCTCTTTGATTACTCGTCCTCCTCCCGTGAAGGTGGGTGTTTACCTGAAGACTTTTGACACTGGTCTTCGTCTCCTGTTGACCGATTTTTAGGAGGAAATACTCCGTCGCTGTGGGTGTAGCTTGCAGATGCTGACTCCTGGTGCTGTTCACAAGGTGATAGCTTTCGAAATGATATGTCGTGCTAATGACATCCTGCCTGATTACTTCATATTCAAGTACTTCTTCTAGTTTGTTGAAACTAATGACAAGTATACTTTCTCCGCCCGTCGGGGGGGGGGGGGGGGGGGGGGATAACCTTGTTATTGACAGTAAGCCTCCTATGAATTGGCAAGACCGGTGGTTATTGGTTAACCGGGAGTTACTTGGCAGTGAGCATCCTTGGGCGGCGATGCCTTCGGACACTATTCCCAAGCTATTCCCTCATAACCAAGTGACTATAGATCTGCTGCGTTCTCTTTAGGTGGATGTTGACAAGATGTCGGAGGTGATTCTCATTGGTGTCGGAATGAGCCCTAGTTGGCGCTCCCGGGGGGAGATGCCCGTGTTCTACACCATCTCAAAAGGTGTGTTGTTCTTGCTTTCCTTTCTTGTACTTCCTTTCTCCTTCTCTCGTCCTCCCCTCCCCCCTTTTTTTCATGGATGTTTTGTTCAACAGGTGTTGAGTGCTCCATCTCCATGGATTCTGTGCTACGGGGTCGCTACCAGGGGAAGCTGGAGCACCACGTGGTGCCTCTATATGAGACTCGACCCCCCCCCCCCCCCCCGACGCTTGTCTGTTGTTATCCCGGTGTCTCCCCAGCCTGTGGGTAGTTCGACTGTGTCGGGGAGCCATCCGGGTTCGCACACTGTTGTTACTCCTGTGACTGAATCTCTTGTCCCTACTGGATCGGCTGCTGATGTCATGGTGGATAGTAAGGTTGAGATAGTAACCAGCACTCGCCCGATTGCCGGGAAGAGGAAAGTCGTGCAGGCGATGAGCGGCCCAGTGCCCGAGAGTGGTTCAAGGCCTATTGGATGGCGGATGATGCAGCGTCATGGCCTCATGCGCTTGTTATCTTCTTCCCCCTCCGATCCGGGGGATGTGTTGGTAATTGTAACACTAGCCAAAATAGGTCAATAACAATCACATGTGATTATGCTAATCATGTAATGTGATAAATGTACTATGTATTTCATGATAAATTCTAATAGAAATATGAACTTTCTTTATGATACAACTCAAAATATACGTCCATACAATTCCAAAAATATAGAGAACATCTGAATCTGACTTCGCATGAAGAAGTTATGATAAACCGAACACTATAAATCTCTATAGTAAGAGGAATTTAAAAAATACTTAGAATTAGCTATTAAAATCTAAAATAGAGTTGTAGTGCTTGTAAATACCTACGCGTGCATATAAAGAACGTCAAAAACAGAGTTCGTATGTGAAAGTTACGACCTTCCGAAGATTCAGCTGTCAGAAACCCTAATTTGACTGAGCTCACGACGTGAGCACAAGACTCACGACGTGAGAAGTCATTTATCCATATCTCGGAATCTAGAAGGTGTGTGACGAGGCTGCGAGGGGATAAGATCCAAACTCACGACGTGAGCAAAGATATCTCACAACGTGAGGAGTCACATGGCCACCTTCCGAAGCTAGGGACGCAAATGGCAAGTCTACGGGATGAACATGCAGGACTCACGACGTGAGAAAGGATATCTCACGACGTGAGGTTCTAAAATTGTTACTATAAATAGCAGGTCCGACTTCAACCATTCTTACACCTAAACTTCTTCTCTTTCTCTCCTTTGCTGAGGCCCTCTTGCATCCCGAGCCCCGACGACCTTATACACTGACCGTTTCTACTTAGATTACATAAAATCACGCTTCCAGGGTGAGTTTCACGACCCCACTTTCTAATATTTTCGGGGGAAAACGCATGCTAAAAATCGTATATACGTTACTATTATGTCTATATGATAGTATATTAGTTTCAACATAGATAGTTATAATAACCGAGATTTAGTTGTTCTAAATATAATATTTTAAATATATACAACTATTATCAACCTGTCGGCATGTTATTTTACTAATGCAGATCTTAAGTTATGCTTAGGATTCTATATATATATATATATATATATATATATATATATATATATATATGTTATGTGTGATATAGTTCCAAAGCCATATTCGGAAGTTCTATATGTTAAGTTATAAAGTATGTTGCTATTATTGGTTTTATGTCAAGATAAAACTGGACATGTTATATGTTGTTATTGTTTGTTTTATGTTACGATAAAACTTAGTATTGTTATTGATAGTTTTATGTCAAGATAAAACTAGGAACATTATATATTGTTATTGTTGGTTTTAGGTCAAAAATAAAACCTAGTTTTGCTTCAAGATATAACTGTTATACTGCCTAAATAGTATAGGCGTAATGTTTAAAAGCATAGTCTAGTAATTTATGATTTTAGACATGAAAATGCTTGTTAGAGCTATAGGAAGCCATCAAAGTCTACATGAGTAATTGTATTCATCAACTAAGATTGGGGATCTTAGCGAAAATCCTCTGAACTGTAACCGTTAATCCCGTGTGAGCGAGGAAGTCGTGTATAAATAGTATACGGGTTGACCACCCCACTTGTGACTGTTAGCTACAGTCAACCAAAAGCAAGTGATGAGCTATCCTTTTATTTGTTATTGTTCCGACGTCGATGAAGCGTACAGTGTTGTTTCTCATGGTAAATCATGAGTGTGTTTGTTTCTCATGGTAAATCATGAGTATGTTCTATCAGAGCTATTATGTCATAACAACGGTTACAGGCTCATGGTAGCAAAATTGTTAGAAACATTATACTTGGTCATATACAAGTATTAATGTTAAGTATAAGTTTTCCCCTACTTATACCTTATATTTAAAGAATGTTTAGGTATAACACTTAATTGATAAGTAAACTATTATACCTAATATACATACTAAATGTTGGAGAGTCAAAATGATACTTTTAAAACTATACTTTTGAATGTGGAATATGTATTACTTTATGGAGTCAAAACCTGTGGACTCACCAACTTTATGTTGACGTATTTTAAAATGCATATGTTTTCTGGAACTTGAAAAGCTGGTATGTATTCGAACATGAGAAGTTTTACTATTATCTTTCTGTTCATTAAGAAGTATGCCATAGTCAGATATTATGTAATAAATACTAGGAAAATAATAATGTAATTTTCAATCATCAATAAAGGTATGTATTTTCTTTAGTATTGTTCAATGTATGTTATATAACTGTGATACGAAGAATGACGTTACACTACCCGCTGTTTCCACCAATGGCTGGGGTGTGACAGTAATACCCGATGATGGCGTTCAACAGTCTGAGGGTATTGAGAAGGTGTCTCATCAGCCCCTTGTTCCGATTTCTGTGAGTGTTGGTGTTAACCCTCCGTCTCCAAGGAGCAGTCCAGAGCAACTACTTCAGGGATCTGCCCTTGCTTTTCATATGTTTGTCCCAAGGTGGAGTTTGCGGCCCGATTCTTGTTTGTCTGTGCACTCCGCTGCTTTAGATTTTACCTGCCATGCTCTCCCTCCAGCCACCCTGGTTGACATGGAATCCATGAGCAATGCCGTTTTGGCCCACAACCTTGCATACGACACTGCTCAGGCTATGACATATCTAGCCGCCGAGTCCCGTCGTGTGCAACGGTTCGACGATTTGGAATGTGTGCATTCTTCTTTGGCTGAGAGTGAGGCTAGCTTATGGAGTAGGGTGGCGGAGTTAAATGCTATGATTGTTCGGCTGGAGGAGGAGAATATGTATTTGATTTCGGGAAAGTCTGTGTGGGAGGATGTGCGTGGTGATTTGGAGGGTCAAGTGGAGTCTTTGAACCAAGCAAATGAAGGTTTAATGATTCTGAATGATAGTTTGGAACGATACGTTGTTTATCGCGAGCGGGAGCTAGAAGTGTTGAAGGCAGATCGTAGCTGTCTCCTCCAAGTGGGTCTTGTGCGTGTGATGGACAAAATCCTTGAGAACCCTGAGTTTACTGGTGACATTAGTCGCATTCGCCATGTTGCTTTTGTTGCTGGTGAGGATTCAGGCTGGGCGAGTTTGAAAGCCCAGGTTGATGCTGGAACGTACGATCCTTTGGCTAGCGACTCATGGTCTAGCCATTCTTCAGCTTTGGATGATGCTTTACTGGCTTTCGCAACTATGGATTTCACTGGATTGCTTGATTTAGGTCATTTGGATGTTGATGGTGTTAAGGCGTTGTGTACATTTAAGGATAGTAATGAAGGTGTGGGTGAGTTGGATGTAGGGACGGGTGGCGGTGGTGTTGGTGGGAATGGGAGTAATGGTGCTAGTGGAAGTGGTGGTGGTGTTGTTGGTAGCAGGAGTGGTGATGACGTTTGTGAAAGTGGTGGTGGTGGCATTGGTGGGCGCGACGGTGATGATGTTGGTGGGAGCGGCGGTGGTGGTCCTGGTGCAGTTGTTTAGAGCTACCCTTTTATGGTGTGAAATTTTTTTGGTGATGTTTCCTTTTCCTTTGTATCATGTTGTTTTCAGATGTTTTGTGGCCCCTGAGGGCTTTTTGCTATGGTTTGAAGTCTTTGTGAACGAACGACAATTTGGTTTTGGTTGTTTTACTATTTTGTTTATCTAAAACATGCCCTATGTCGGGCTAACTTTGTGTTAGGCTTGTGTATGTGCGTATTTATGATGCTCTTGGTTTCGCATGGGTTGCATTTAGGATTCACTAAGTATCCTTTATGCTCTGTTTTGCTAGTATACAGGATGTGTCTATTGCATTACATCCTAAAGAAAATGCATGTTTATTTATATAATTCTTTTGTAAAACTGTTTCATATTCCCTATTGGACTGCTCTAAGCGTCCGTTACTTGGTTCGGGTGATCAATCCGGCCATGGGAGGTTTTCTTTTTTCCCAAATGTATAGGGAGTTGCTACTTTGCTTTTTAATACTGAACACCCTCGCCTTCCCTCCTGTATAGGGTTTCACTATTATTCAAATGTGAAACTTTCTTAAGTTCCTTGCATTCCATGTTATGGGGATCTGTCTTCCCTACGGAGTTTCGATAGAGTAGGAGTCGTTACGGTATGCCTTAACTACCCTGTACGGTCCTTCCCAGGTTTGGCTTAGCTTCCCCCGGGACTGGGCATGGCTGGCTTCATTTTTTTCGTCAAACGTAGTTCCCTACTCGGAATGCTCTATTTCTTACTCGTTGGTTGTAGTATCTCTCCCCTGCCTTTTTGTACGCGGCTTGGCGTATGCTCGAGCGTTTGGTTTCTCTTCCAAGAGATCCAAGTCTCCCCTCAGGCCTTCACTGTTTTCCTATTCCTTGCATTATTCCGTACGTATTTATCCTATCATTATTTCTGCCGGTAGCATTGCCTCAGCTCCGTAGGCTAGGCAGAAAGGTGTCTCTTTTGTGCCGGTTCGTGGTGTGGTTCGATATGACCAGAGAACCTCCAAAAGCTCATCCACCTAGTTGCCTTTTGCTTTGCGCAACTATTTTTTGATCCCTTGTACCAGTGTCCTGTTTGACACTTCTATTTGCCCGTAAGCATGAGGATGCGCCACAGATGTGAACCTTTGCTCTATTCCCTTTTCTTTGCACCAATCTCTAAAGGGGTTTTCCGCGAACTGCAGGCCGTTGTCACTGTTTTAAACCCTTGGTATCCCAAATCTTGTCACGATGTTTTTCCAGGAAAACTTGGTTACTTTCTTCCCATTGATGCATGTCATTGGCTCTGCTTCTATCCACTTTGTAAAATAATCGACCACCACAATCAAGAATTTTACCTTCCCCGGTGCCTCTGGGAAAGGATCGACTATGTCGATTCCTATTGGTAAAAAGGCCAGGGGCTAACTATGCTTGTTAACTTTGATGGTGGAACTTCTTGTGTTGGCGAGAAAGTATGGCACTCCACGCAGGTCCGTGTTAGCTCGACCGCGTTCTGGTGTATATCTGGCTAGTAGAGGCCCATGCGTAATACTTTGTTCGTGAGCGCCCTTGCTCCCTCATGAGTTGTGGCCGAACTTGCGTGGGATTCCTTCAGGGCTAGCTTTCCTTCCGTGTCATCTATGCACTTGAGCCACGGGGCTGTATGGCCCTTCTTATACATTGTCCCTTTTATCATCGCGTACTGTGGAGCTCGTATCCTCATCTTCCGAGCCTCTACGTGATCATCGGGGAGTATACCATGCTGTAGATAATCTATGATGGGCGTCATACAGTTGGGCTGTGTTATTGATAAAGAATTGAACTGCAGTTCGTCAATACTCCTTTCTTTCAGTACTTCCACCAAAACTTCCTTTGAGAGGTGTCCGAAGCATGTTGACGCCAGTTTGCTGAGAGCTTCGACTCTCCTATTATTTCCCCTTGAGATTTATTTTATCTCAAAGCTCTTTAGGGTACTCGTGATTTTTTGTATTGCTTTGACATATTTCTCCATTCGCTTGTCTTTCGCTTTGAATTCCCCTGACACTTGGTTAGCCGCCAAATGCGAGTCTGTCATGGCTGTGATTTTTTCCGACCCCATTTTTACCGCTAATCTGAGGCCTGCCAAGAGGGCTTCATATTCTGCCTCGTTGTTGGAAGTGTGAAAATCGAAGTGCAAGGCATATGTGAGTTCTTCTCCCATTGGGCTAGTTAGGATCAGCCCTGCACCTTACCCTTTTTTGCTGGAGGCCCCATCTGTGTGAAGGATCCACTGTTGGTTGGCCTCCTTCTCTGAGCACACTTGGTTGTCTACCTTGGTTGCTTCTTGCAGGAGTTCTCCTGGGACTTCAAGTAGGAAGTCTGCTAAGGCTTGCCCTTTGATGCTTGCTCTGGGGTGTTAGGTGATGTCGTGTTCTCCCAGATCTATGGCCCATTTCGCCAGTATCCCTGACGTCTCTGGCTTTAGAAGTATTTATTTGATCGACAAATTTGTCAATACCTCTATCTGGTGGGCCAGAAAGTACCGACGGAGTCTCCTTGCCGTGTAGACTAAGGTGAGTACCCGTTTCTCGATGACGGGGTAGTTCACCTATGGTCCCTATAGCGTCCGACTCACAAAATAGACCAGCAGTTGGCGTCCTTGTCTATCGACCGTTAGCACTGGCGAGATTGCATATTTTGATGTGGACATGTACACTTGCAATACCTCTCCGAGTATCGTGCTGGCTAGAGTGGGGAGTGCATGAAGTACTCTCTTTATCTTTTTCAGTGCCGAATCAGCTTCCGCGGTCCATTTGAAGTTGTTTTTCTCTGTGCATCCTTTTAGTGTGTTGAACAGTGGCATGGCTTTCTTAGCCGACTTGGAGATGAACCGACTGAGCGTGATCAGCTTTCCGCTCAAGGCTTGCCCATCCCTCAACGTGTAGGGTGAAGGTGTCTCTTTTAGCTCATTTACCTTGATTGGGCTCGGCTGGATTCCCTCTTTCGTCACATAATATACCAAAAATTGGCCCTCCTCGACTCCGAAAGTACACTTGTCGGGGTTTAATTTCGTCCTGGCCCTCTCCAGAGTTTGTAGCGTTTCTTCTACATCCTGCAGTAGCATGTTCTTGTCCGGGGTTTTTATGACCATATCATCGACATAGACTTCAATGTTCCGACCGATTTGGTTGGCGACCAGAGAATCCACGAACCGCTGGTAGGTTGCCCCCACATCTTTTAGCCCAAACGACATTTTTGTATAATAGAAAGTACCATGATGAGTGTAGAAGGTCGTTTTCTCTTCGTCGTTTGTATTCATCAATATCTGGTGGTATCCTTTGTACGCATCTAGGAAGCATTTCCATCGGAAACCCTGCAAAGAATCTACCTTTTGGTCTATTTCTGGTAGCGGGTAACAGTCTTGGGGACATGCTTTGTTCAGGTCGGAGTAGTCAATGCACATGCGCCAACTACCATCGTTTTTCCTCACCATTACCAGATCCATGTAGAGAAAATTGCTTCTCTGAGGATTCCTGTGCTGGTCAGCTTTGCCACTTCCATGTTGATTGCCTTGTTTCGACCCCCTCCCTGGACCCGCTTCTTTTGCTTTATCTCTTTGGTTCCTGGTTTTATCATCAGCTTGTGTTCTATAATCCCTCGATCGACCCCTACCATGTCTGCGGGGGTCCATGCAAACACATGTTTGTAACTTTGTAGTAGTTGGACCAGTGCTTCTCTTGCTTTTACAGGGAGAGTTGTTCCTACGGCCACTCGTTGGTCCGGGTGTTCCCTGTTGATTGCTTCTCCACCGTCCGACGGATCTGGTTTTGGCCTTTTGGTTTCTGCTGAGATGTCCTTTGGTTGCATGATTTTGTAGCATTTGAGTTCCTTCGGTGATGTGGCCAGGACTACTCTCGGTCCCTGACATGTACTGAATTCAACTATCCCGTGGACCGTCGATGAGACCGCCCCGAATCTTAGTATGGCTGGGCGCCCCAATATGATGTTATGCTCTGAGGGATGTCGTACGACTACGAAATCGATTAGGGCAGTCCGTCGTTTGGTTTTGTCCTGGATGACTAATGTGAATGGTAAATGGATCGTACCTAGCGGCCACAGACTGTGTCCGATGAATCCCGTTAGTTGGCCTGTGGCTGGCCTTAAGCCTTGCTTCCACGCGCTTGGCAGTAGTCTGAAACAATGTTCATAGATGATGTCCGCTAAACTTCCGGTGTCGATATACACCCGGTGGATGACTGCATTCTTGATGGACCCTTGAATGACCAGGGGGTTTTCCCCATTGCACCCGTTGGGCGTGGGTCTCGCATAGGGAATGTCAGTCCCTACAATGCCTCTATGATTTCTTGCATGTCCTCCATGCGCTCCGCCCTCCCCCTTTTGTGGTGGATTGTTAGAATCTCCAGTTTTTGCTCCATTTTTCTGGGGGTGTCTTTTGGGTTATCTGCGTCAAAATTGGCTCGTAGACTTTTGGCGATTTCTATTACATTGCCTTTCAGTTGTTTTTCTTCGATTTCCCTCTTGAGCACCGCGAATGTGGATTGAGCAAAAGGAGAAAGAGTTAATTGGAATTAAGGACGAGACAATTTATTTGCAAAGGGATAATTTGAAGCTTTTAAAACAGAGAAATGTTTTTTGTTTAATTGCTAAACGTTTATATTCCAATATTACTTAGTTGCATCTGGATTGTGAACTAGGCAGGAAAATTCACAGTATGATTCTTCCCTTCCTTGAATTAAAGGAGGACGAAATTGATGTTGATGTTTATGACTGTGAAGTTGTTGTCTCGCCTGATGAAGTTTCTGCTGGCTATAAAATTGGTCTTGACAAAATTGAATCTTTTATCCAGTACAAAGACCACAAGGACATGCTTAAGAATTTATTGGACGAAAATGATAAATTGAAAATTAAAACCGAAACCATGTAGAAATTTTAACTCATTGAATGCCAAGTTGAGTTCAGAAACAAAAATTAATGTTGAAATACTTCTGAATTTGATGAGGATGATGATATGATTGAAATATTTGTAGAAGATGAGGTAGATTGTCCGAATTTGTCAAGAGCGAACCCGAACCTCCCAAAAATCTCATTTATGAAAACTCGGTTGAATTCGCTCGTTTGTCCCAAAATAAGTTGAAAGTTATGAAAGAAAAGGCTATGGTGTATCAGAAGGCGCAAACCATGCCAAATAAAGTTTATACAGTTACCGAACTCACAACATTAGTGAATGAAGATAGTGCTAAAGGATGTCATGAATTTTTCTGGTCGGCACCTATAGACAATGTTGATGAAATGGTCGGTCTATTTGAGATAACATCATGGAGGGTTAAATGCAAATATGTGGCAGAATCACTCAACAAGCCTACACGTTTTGATATGCCAACAACTAGTGGTACCAAAAGGATTCCAAGTGAATGAGTTAAGGTGACAAGTGAAACCTCCTCGTTAAAGAGCAAAACTCATGATGAAAAATCGAAACCAAAGGTCAACGTCCATAAAACTCCCAAACAGGTGTCTGAAAAGATACATCAATGTAACAGGAGATACAAAAAGAATCTCACTGAAAGGAAACAGTTTTGGTAGTGCCAAAACCCAAATTACGTTCGTTCAGACAAGAGTTCAACCGCTAAGGATAAGGTATCAAAGAATCAATTTACTTCTTGTACGCAATGTTGTTCATGAAGCAAACCGAAAGGGAAGTTTCATTCCTCAAAATAGAAGCGAAAGAAACCAAAAGAGTGGTTTCGGTTCTCAACTCAACAACCGAAGGGGCAGTTTCGGTTCCTCATCCACAAGCGAAAGGACCCGAAAGCAAGGTTTCGCTTCTAAAACACATTCCTCTCACTCAAAGCACAATCCTAAAGAAGATGTGAAGGGAAAATGGAAGATCGTCTCTGGAGATGAAAAGAAGATGAATACTAACCTAAGGAAACAAAACCAAAAGTTAGAAAACAATAAATATCCAATTCCTAAACCTAAGGTTAAAGCGTTAAAAGATAATAAAATCAAAGTTTTTACAATCAAAAGAAAATATGAAACAACCCTAATGAAATGAACTTACTTGGTTGATTCTTCTATTGCTATACCATGTTCTATAAAAGGCTCACAAGAACCCAAGAAACTTTGGGTTCCTAAATCTTCTTGATTTTGCAGGTTATGTGTGACGAGCAGTTCGACGATGAATGGTACATTGATAGTGTCTGCTCACGTCACATGACAGGGAGAAAGGAAGAGCTTCGGGAGTTTCGAGCTCTTACAGATGGTGGTTGTGTCAAGTATGGCAACAACTCATTTGGCACAATAAAAGGCTATGGAATGATCACAAATGGTGAATTCTCAAATAGAAAAGTAGCATACGTAGAGGGCTTACAGCACAATCTCATCAGTGTTTCACAACTGGTGGTGGGAACTGGATTGAAGGTTTCGTTCGATGACGAGGTGTCTGAAATAGTAGAGAAGAAAAACAAAACAGGTCTATTAAAATCCAAAAGAAAAGGAGAAATGTACCTACTGAACCTTAATCCCATTCGAGGGAAGCCAGCTATGTGTCTACTAACGAAAGCACACTCAGACGAAAGTTGGTTATGGCACCGAAGGCTCTCGCACCTCAACTTCAAAGACATCAACAAGCTAGTTCTTGGTGATCATGTGCGAGGACATCCAATACTTAATTTTTATAAAGAACATCTGTGTGATGCATGTGAAATGGGAAAGCAAACCAGGAAAAGTCATCCAACACGTGTCAACATGAAGATCATCGAACCACTTGAGCTTCTGCATATAGATTCATGTGGACCTTTGGCTATTGAAAGCATTGGTGGTAACAAATATATACTAGTAATAGTATATGACTTTTCTTGCTTCACCTGGGTGTTCTTTCTTAAAAAAATCAGAGGCTACACCAAAGCTCAAGGTTTTTGTCAAGCAAATAAAGCTTTAACTGCGAAAGCTGGTAAGAAATATTCGAAGTGACAATGGCCTGGAGTTCAAAAACAATGAATCTGAAGACTTTCTTTCTGAAAAGGGAGTATCTCACAACTTTTCTGCACCTTAAACTCCAACACAAAATGGTGTCGTTGAAAGGCGAAACAGCTCGTTGTGTGAAGCAGCCCGAACCATGCTCAGTTTCGCCTCATTGCCTTTATATTTCTGGGCTGATGCTGTTGCTGCTGCTTGCTACACATAGAACAAATCTCTTCTCAACAAGCGTTTTTCTATTACTCCATATGAGATCTTGAACAATCGTAAGCCAAATGTCAAGTTCTTCCATGTGTTCGGTTCCAGATGCTTTATTTTTAATTCAAAGGAGCACCGAAACAAGTTTGATGTCAAAGCTGACGAAGGGATTTTTCTTGGCTACTCATTAAACTCTAAGGAATATAGGGTTCTGAACAAACGTTCCAAGAAAATCGAAGAAACCTATTATGTCACCTTCGATGAGAACTATGTCAAGAAGCTTGAAACAACCGAAGGTTCAATGGAGGAAATCTTTCCAACGTCAAGTCACTGTTTCCATTTCGAATTTATTTGAGCAATACATGTTATTATTCGATGAACTAGAGAAAGCCATTCACTCTGAAGCAAAGGCAGTCGGCAATAAGGTTGATACCTTGAAGCAAATCATTGATGACACAACGAAGGATGTGGAAAAAGAACCACCAGGAACTACCAAACAACCTAGTCAAAGCGAACATCCAAAAGAATGTTCTACATTTCAGGGGGATGGTTCATCTTCATCCGATAACCCTGAATTACCATTCCAGGGGGAGAACGCATCAACTACCATATCAACCTAACGTCCAATTGAGGGGGAGTATTCAATGCCTGAAGCCGAAACTGTCTCATCATTTAAGGCGGAGAATGCAAATACAAATGATGATGATACTTAATCAGAATTCGAAGTAGAAGTAAATTTTGAGTTGGATCCCTCCTATGATCCAAATTATCCTCCTCTCACCAAATGGACAAAAGATCATCCAAAAACCCAAATCGTTGGTGATTCATTAGAAAGAGTTCTTACTCGTTCTCCACTGAAAGCGAAGCAAACTGCATTATTCTCTCAATTGGAATTTTGCATGTTTAATTCATTTCTCTCCAAAATTGAATCGAAGACTGTCAAAACTGCACTCTGATTGGGTACAGGCAATGCAGGACGAACTCAACGAGTTTGAGCGAAACAAGGTATGGAGACTGATTCCTACACCAAAGGATGCATCTGTAGTTGGACTGAAATGGGTATTTTCGAAAAAAAATGGACAAACAAGGGAATGTAATTCGTAACAAAGCAAGGCTATTTGTGAAGGGATATTTTCAAGAAGAAGGGATAGAATACGAAGAGACCTTCGCTCTAGTAGCAAGGTTAGAATCAATAAGAATCTTTTTGACTTATGCTGCTCACCAGAACTTTGAAGTATATCAAATGGACGTCAAGTGTCCATTTCTAAATGGAGAATTAGAAGAAACGGTGTATGTAGAGTAACCACCAGGTTTTTTGAACGAGAAGTATCCAAATCATTGCTACATTCTGGACAAGGTGGTTTATGGTCTGAAGCAAGCACCAAGAGCATGGTATGAAACATTAACCTGATTTCTAAAAATGTCAAAGTTTAAACAAGTTTTGGTTGAGCCAACCTTCTTTCATAAGAAAGAGGGTGACCACCTTATGATTGTTCAAATTTATGTCGATGATATGATCTTTGGTTCCACGAATCCTAGATTAACCACACAATTCAGGAAATTAATGGAGACTAAGTTTGAAATGAGCTCAATGTGTCCAATTAACTTTTTCCTTGGCTTAAATATTAGACAGGGACCTGAAGGCATTTTTATTAATCAAGAGGCTTATACGAAGACCTTGCTTGCCAATTTTGGAATGATGGGAGACTCAAAAGTGAAGGTTCCTATGGCGTTTGGCACAAAGTTAACACCTTCTCTGGACAAACCGGATGCTGGCATGACCCTTTATCGTCAAACGATAGGGTCCTTGATGTATCTAACAACAAGTCGACCATACATAATGTTTTATGTTTGTTATTGTGCCAAGTTTCAAGCTAATCCATGCGAACCTCACCTGTTGGCTGTGAATAATATCTTTCGATATTTGAAGTGAACCTCTTCTCTCGGTCCATGGTACCCAACAAAATCAGGGTTCTTTGTTTAGGCAATCTCTGATGCTGATCTAGGAGGATGTGGACTGGACCGAAAGAGCACTACTGGAGGATGCCAGTTCCTTGATGGCAAACTTGTCAGCTGGCAATCGAAGAAAAAAACTTGTGAGTCTCTTTCTACAGCTGAAGCAGAGTATATAGCTACAACATCATGTACGTCACAGGTCATTTGGATACAAAGTCAACTTCGAGACTATGGCCTGAACATGAAGAAAATTCAATTATATTGTGACTCTAAAAGTGCAATAAGGATATGTCACAACCCAGTGCAACACTCCAAAATGAAACACATAGCACTGAGGTATCATTTTATTAACGATCACGTGGAAGACGGTAATGTCGAAATACATTTTGTAAGAACCACTGATCAATTAGCTGACATCTTTACAAAAGACTTGCCTGAATCAAGTTTTAATAAAATCTTACAAGGCTTAGGAATGATGGAAGCTGAATCTATACCGAAATCGCTTTCGCCTCATTAAAAGTTGGAAGCGAAATAGAGCGAACGCTCGGTCTATTTCAGGTCCTGATTTTTCGGGAACCAAAATGAACCGAACGCTCGGTCCATTTCGCCTCATAAAAAATGGTGACATGTCGGTTGTATGTTTTGTACACTTTATTGTATCTTAATTTATTTTATGTTTTTCTCTTACTTTTCATAAAAATCCAAAAATAATTACTTTTCTGTTTTTATTTCTTTTTCAGAAAATTCACTACAAAACTCGAAAATATTGTCTTTTATGTTCCTTAAGAAAATAACAAAAGATCAAATATAATTTTGTGTGTTAAGTCTTATTCTTAGTCAAGGTTATGGACTACTTCTTATGATGGAGCTGGGGCATGTATTATTCTTAATCTTTGTACTAGCTAAGTGTCCCTAGAAGCACGCTGTTGCATGTCGACTAATGCTTCCAAAGACTCTGAGTAAAGTCTTAATGACTTGATATATACAAATCTTGTCTTCCCAATTAGGCTGCCAAATTTACTCTAGTAATGAGCTACCTTACTCTTTTCCTTTTGGGTTAAGAGTTTTCTACATGGTCCTTCTATATAGCAGAGGTACTTTCGGCTCTTTAACCACCTCAACATTTTTCTCCATCTTTTTTGTTTCATGAACGTAACCCTTGAGACTCTCATCACTTACCACTGATGTTTACGGAACACAGCATCTGTGTTAATGATCTTAGTTTCGTTCACCACGATCTAAGTGAAACCCAAAATTCAATACATTATATAAATTGATGGTGAACAATCAAATGTTCTAGCTTTCACCCATGAATTAACGACCCACTTTTGTGGATGTACCCTGAAATCTCTTTTTATTTTTTAGAGGTCCTTATGAAATTGTCTATCACCAAGGCATTTCTTCCCATAGGATCCAATTTAATTTTTGTCTTTGAGATTTCTACATAAATATCTCCAAGTCACTGAAAAAGATCCAAACCTACTTGTTTAACAGGATACACCGGTCTCACAAGTACTTCTTCCACTTTCGGTCTTATGTCAAGTACCCATGTATGGATTGAAGCGAAAGCCACCCTAATAGCTTTATATAAAAAGATGCCTTTCAATGTCTCTTTACAGGCATTTGATCGTAATTCAACGGGAAACCAAACAAGCACTTTGAAGTCTCTCTTGACTTTGAAGGTAGAGATTCATGCCCGGGATCCAGTGTTTTATGTCTTCCTAGACATCACATATATCTCACAAATTATTTGCTTTATTTCTTTATCTTTGACACTATCTTGCACGAAAATCTTTGATTTTCCAAAGTCTGGTTCGGTTTCTAATAAGCTATTTTCAGAAATATAGCTTCGGTTCATTATGATGGAATGGAGTCTTTTAAAAGCGAAAGGATTAGTCAGCATTAATTTGAAGGGTCTGGAATCTAGAAAGGATGAGATGAACATGGAAAGGCGCGTGAATTTGAAACGATAGCTGATATCATGCCTGTCTTCGCCTTTTTCGGTGTAACAGTTGTCCAATCACGATTTTCTAGGCGTCGATTGAGATATTTTCGCATGTGATATGATTGTGATTTGTTTATGTCTCCTGCTTGATAGTATAAAGGGTTTTCTCAAATTACCTTTACCTTTTTTTTACTACTATCATACTTTTCAAAGAAGAATACCGGCGATTCTTCCTCTACTATTCATCATCTTCTTCTTCGAGCTTCAACAATGGTAGAATCTTCTTCAGCCCAAGAAACTTCTACTCGATCGACTCTTCTCTCTATCAAGGCGAATCAGAACCTTCTGATTGATCTCACACCGTTTGCATATGATCCATATATGCTTAATGTGGTGGAATGTCTCAAGTACTCTCCAGTCGTTATCGCATTGACGAAGGTTGAATCGGTCCTAATGTCTTTTTTCTCTCAGGTGTACTCTACTGCAACATACGACAAGACAAAAGAGAGGGTGCTCTTTGACATTCTCTATCAAAAGACGTCGATTTCCAAGAATCGGTTTTGCTCACTGCTAGAGCTTTCTTACGAAGCCTCCATGGTCAACCCTGACTCCATCACCACTCCTCAGCTCTTTTCAATGTTCTACAATATGGGGTATACAGAACTCCTCACGACAGTGACTAAAGTCAAGAAGTCTTGCCTTCCTCCTCAATAGAATGGCCTCTTCACTCTGTTGTTCAAAGGCCTTTTTGAGAGGGTTGCTGGTTCAAATGGGGCTAGCAAGGTTTTCATGACCCTTCTCTATGGTCTTTACACTGGAATCAACATAGATTATGGATATGTTCTTTGGATTCAGTTGGTGCAAAGTCTCTCCTCTGCTTCGTGTCATTCTGAAATCTCATGTGGAAGGTTTTGGACTATCGTTACTCACTGGGCTATGGAAAGGTTTCATGTCCCTATTATGGAAGACTCATTACTTTCTTCGATCACTACTTTTCATACGACTAAGATCATAGTCACCGATCCTTCCAAGTTTCCCTTCAACGGGTCTATTCCAGCCTCTATATATGCTTGTGTGCCTGATGCAAGCAAACTGTTCCAAGAATACAAGAGCCTTCCATCTTCTGGGCTAAGGGAGTTAACTCCGGAGATGATCAAGTCCTTTGAGGAATCTGATAAACCAGCAAAAACGGGCAAAAAGCCTAATTTGAAAAAGAAGGAGAAGGAGGGTCAAGTGTCCAAGGTGACTACTCCAAGGAAGCGAAAGTCTGAGAAGGCAGCTCCCTCACAACCGAAGAAGAAAAAGGTTAAGAAAATAGCCAAGAAACCACGACGCGTTTCCACCAGTGATTCAGACTACACTCCCTCAGATCAGCAATCGAACACTCCACCAAGCGAAAACAAAAGTTCTGACTCAGACGTTGAAGGTTCGATCCGTGGTGATACACCTCCAATTTCACCTACGCATGAGGTACCAGTTTGCTCCAACCCACCTTCACCTCTACCTATCTCTATCCTAATATCCATAATTCCAATCCCACCTATTATCACCTCCCAACCTACAACAACTATTCCCATTCCTATTCCAATATTCTCCGAAGCAACCACCGTCACTGCTATCCATACTACTGAACTTGAGGTTCGTGCCAACGTATCTGATATGGGGGTTCGTACCTTAGTGGATGAAACCCCTGTTATCTCAAAACCTCTCTCTCCTACATCATCAACAGATACCGCCATAGTTCTTGGGGGCGAGGAAGTTGAATTTGACTCTTTCTATTATAGTCCCTACAGGGTGCAAAGTGATGATGATGATGATGCCCCTGTCACCAAGAGACATTTCAAGGAGATGAATGAAAAGCTAGACAAGCTTATGGCCTCCTCATCTACTCATGATTCTTTTTCTGAGTCTGCTATGAAAGGAATGCTGGCCACCTAGGTTAAGGAACACGAAGCTTCAATCACCAATGCCACCTCAGCTATTGATGCTTCAAGCAAAGTCTGCACCGAAGCGACTGGAAAAGTCGATAAACTAATTCATAATGCTAATCTTTTCCTTGAGTCTTTATAGGGTGCTGGAGAGAAAAATGCCAACCAAGTCAATGCCTCAGTTCAGACCCTAACTCAATTTCTTCAACAAGAGAAAGAGCATTTTGAGGCGTTTCGAAAGAACCTAACCTCTGATCACGTCAAGCATCAAGTATCAGTCTCTGAGTGTTTGGATAAACTTCAGGCAGATCTTGCCTTGGAAAACAGAGTGATGGATGGCCTTGCTCTAAAAACCAATCAACTCAAAACCCTGACTCTGAAGCTCAATCAAACGAACAAGGAACATGAAGCACTACATTCGGAGCGGTTTGTGGTAAAAAGCTTAGTTGGTGATGTACACTCGATTCTTCTTCATCTTCTCGAAGCCCATGGTTCAGTTATTATGATTTCAGTTCGACGTAATTTGGATGAGAAGTTGAGGCCTGCTCTTGACATTCTAAGTCGCATTGAGGGTGTTCCGGAGTCCGTTCTCCCACTGCAACAAGGGGGAGAAGAAAAGAAGCCTTCATCTCAACCACCGAAACCTCAACAACCAAAACCACAGCAACCGAAGGTAGTTACTGAACCGAAGGGGAAAGAAGCTTCAGGTTCTGGTATACAAGATAAAGGAAAAAGTATTGTTGATGATGATGACGATGAGGATGATGTTGATGATATAGAAGAAATGGCTCCTAAATCAGTTCTCATAAAGTCAAGCCCATCGTTCAAGAGATTAAAGAAAGCTTTAACGAAGCAATTAATCCAGAGAATGAAGAGAGAGAAGCGAATCTACTTAAACAAAGGAAATTTAAGTTTCCTCTATGGTCGTTGAAAAGGCTTCGGAAGGAAGTAATTGAAGCTCCAAGCTTACATTGGCTAGAGCATGTTCTTTCATTTGATGTTGAGAATTCTAAAGATTCTCAATTCGATATGCCAATCACTTGTAAGGATTTTATCTTTCATTGCTTTGAGTCTACAATGGCGATTCCTTCTCCTGACCCGAAGGTTGATCAAGACTTGCTCGAGTACTATCATGATTTCTCTCAACCACAGTACCTGACTTGGAGTAGCAAGAAGATCACAACAGTTAAAGTACTGAAACCTACTCCAGTAGGGAAGTTCATTAATATCAAGCTCAAAGTGACCCGGGGATCAGACGGTTCAGTTCATATGATCTCTCTTGCTGATTTACCGAATTTGAATCTACATGATTGGATTCTCTTAAAAAATATGTTACTTTCCAACCCGAATGAGTATGATCCAATTATAGGTCACATCAAGCGTATGCTGGTGTGTTACATTCATGAAGTAGAAAAGATGGATTAGGAGATTGCCACTGCTATACGAAAGAATCCCTCAATCAAGCCAATCGGGACGGAAGGTGACATTACGCTGATGGTGAAGGGTAAAATAGACCCACAGTTTCAAACTGTTATGTTTCTTAAACGCGAGGGTCAAAGGTGTCTATTTGCTCTTGCTGATAAACACCTATTCTCTAATTCCTGCTTGGAGCACATTCTTGAGACTATCTATGGGTGTGATCAAAATAGTGAGGCAGACAAGAAGCTGTTTTCAGATATGCTTCGGTGGTATATGGTTTTCAGACTCTACTTGCCATCATACCAAGGCTGTTCAAGGTTGTGAAGCGAACTACTCAACCTCCACCGAAGTGAGGTCTTACCCCAATTGATGCAAAGGGGGAGATTTTTGGGTCTATTGTGTTGTGTCTTGGGCTCGGTTATTAGTCCAGTTTTGTCACCGGTTTGGGCCTGTCCAGCCGTATGTTTTGTTTTAGGGTTTTGTATATAAGTTTCATGCATGCAATCTTATCATTAACGCTTTAATTATTATTTTATTGATTGTATTGTAAAACCGTAGCTCACCTCTACAATGGAAGTTCTTGATCGAGCTCTGCTGAGGTGTGACTATATTGGAATCATTAAGCTCTATTTTGATTGAACTCGTGTTTACATTGTTTGATTAGTCGTTTTCTATTAGCTTTTGAAGATCTAAAATGATCTAAAGAGTTTTTTAACTCAACACACCCAAATGACATCCAGTTCGTCTGCCGACTTAGGTAATTTGGTTATAAAATCCATTGTTATTCGTTCCCATTTCCACTCGGGTATCACTGGCTGTTTTAATAATCCTGAGGGCTTCTGATACTCTACCTTATCCTTCGTGCAATTCAGGCACTTACCCAGTAGGTAGCAATCTCTGCTTTCATATTCGGCCACCGGTAATGTTGTTTGCTATCTAGGTACATCTTATCAGAACCCGGATGGACATAGTATCGTGTCTTGTGCGCTTCATTCACGACGACGTCTCTAAACCCTCCAAAATTTGGGATCCAGATCCGGTCCATGAGATACTGTGCTCCGTCCTCCTTGATATAGAGATTCTTGTCCATCGCACGTAATGCTTCGTTTGCAGCATTCTTTGGCTTCAAGAATTTCAGTTGAACCTCTTTGAATTGTGAAGACAAGTGGGAATGGACGGTGATTGTCAGTGTTTTTACTCGGCAGGCCGAGTATTCCTTTATGCTTAAGGCATCATATACTATGTTATCCTTCCCTGGATGGTACTTGATCTCACATTCATAGTCGTTGAGCTACTCAACCCATCTTCGCTGCCTCATTATTAATTCCTTTTGATTTAGAATGTGCTGGAGGCTTTTGTGGTCTGTGTAAATTGTTCACTTTGTCCCATAGAGATAGTGCCTCCAAAATTTCAAAGCAAAGACCACCGATCCTACCTCGAGGTCGTGGGTAGTATAATTCACCTTGTGGTTTTTCAGTTGTTTGGACGCGTAGGCAATCACCTTTCCACGCTGCATTAGTACACAACCCAAACCTTGGTTAGAAGCGTCACAATATACTACAAAATCTTCCGTTCCCTCTGGCAGAGACAACACCGGAGCACTGCAGTGGGCTTGCTTCAAGGTATGGAAAGCAGCTTCTTGTTTTGCATCCCAATTAAAGGGTACACCTTTTTGGGTTAGAGTGGTGAGGGGCTTGGCGATCTTGGAGAAATTCTGGATGAACCTTCTGTAATAACCAGTAAGGCCCAAGAATTACCTGATCTGTATTGGCGTTCTTGAGGTTGGCCAGCCCTCAATGGCTTTGATATTAGATGGGTCTACACGTATCCCTTCCTCACTGACTACGTGTCCCAGTAAATCCACCCTGCGAATCTAGAACTCGCATTTGGAGAATTTTTCATAAAACTTCTCTGCCCTTAGAGTTTCTAAGACCTGCCTTAGATGTTGACCGTGTTCTTCCTTACTCCGTGAATACACGAGTATGTCATCGATGAAGACGATTACAAAGTTGTCGAGGAATGGTCGGCAGACTCGGTTCATGAGGTCTATAAATGCTATAGGTGCATTCGTTAGACCGAAGGGCATTACCACGAACTCGAAATGTCTGTAGCGGGTTCGAAAGGCAATTTTGGGGATATCTTCTTCTCGTACCCATAGTTAGTGATATACGAACCTTAGATCTATTTTGAAAAAGTAACTGGCTCCTTGAAGCTGGTAGAATAGATCATCAATCCGAGGGAGAGGGTATCGGTTCTTGATGGTGAGCTTGTTTAATTCCCGATAATCGATGCACATTTTGAAAGATCCATCCTTCTTTTTGACAAACATGAACGGAGTTCCCCAGGGTGAGAAGCTCGGTCTTATGAATCCTTAGTCTAGGAGTTTGCTCAATTGGCTAGATAACTCCTCCATTTCCGCATGGGTTAACGTATAGGGTGACTTGGCAATTGATGTGGCTCCAGGTATCATGTCAATCTGAAATTCTACCTATCTCTCGGGAGGTATTCCCGGTAGATCTTCGGGAAATACGTCTAGAAAGTTACATACCACCAGAATATCCTTGATGTTCTTTTCCTCTTTCTGTTTGTCCATTATGTGAGCTAGAAAGGAATGATTCTTCTTGTGTAGGAACTTTTGTGCCTTGATGCATGATATGAGACAAAGTTTTGCACCAAGTTTATCATCGTAAATATTTAGTGTTCCATTGTCGGGTAGGTGAAGTCGAACGGCCTTCTCGCAACACTTGATATCGTCATGGTGGGGGCTTAACCAATCCATACTGATGATCACATCGAAACTTCTAATATTAACTGGCATCAAATTGATTTGAAACAAGTGGTTATTTAGTGTTAACGTGCATCCTACGTAAATGTTTGTGGTTGTTTCAGTCTTCCCATTAGCCATCTCCACCGTGAAGGCTTTGCTTAGCGTTTGGGGGTTTTGGTTTAGTAGGTGTCTGAATTTATGACTCACAAAACTCCGCTCAGCCCCACTATCGAATAAAATGCATTCATAAGTGTTGTTGAGGGGAAACGTACCAGTGACTACAGCTGGATCATGTACCGCCTCACCCTACCCCAATGTTAGGACCCTATCGGATCCCCCGACACCATGGTTGTTGGCTTTTGGACAATTCTGCTTAAAATGGCCAGCCTCCCCACATCCGTAACATGTGCAGATAGCCCCATCATTGTTTGGTTGAGGGTTGTTTTATTGTGGAGGGGCCATGCAATACCGGACAATGTGCCCTTTTCTATTGGAGGGGCCATGCAATACCCGATATGATGGAAACTACACTTGTCACACTCTGAGTGGGAACCTGCATGGGGCCTTGCAGGTGCTGGTGTGGTTGTTGTGGTTGCAACTGAGGTTTGTATGGTCGTAGTGGCAGCAGCGTAAACTGCTACTGTTTGCTGTTTCTTAGAAGAATCTGATGCATGTCCCCATTTTCTTTTACTTCCCTTGTTCCTCTTGTTGCTGTCTTCCTTCTTGGTCTCTGCATCTAGAATCTTGGTGCCCTTCTTGTTCCCTGAATTGGAGGAGTTAACCCCCAAATAATTTGTTCGATTTTCTTGCCTTCAGAGGTTATCATCCTTGGGCACAAGAGTGCCAGCTCACTGGGCCTAGCGATATAGGCTTCAACATCGGAGTTTTGTATAGTAAGGTTCCAAAGTTCTTTTTCAAGCTTTTGTACTTCCCCACGAGGGCAGTACTCAGCCAACATAATCGTCTTGAGTTCCTCCCAAGACATAGCGATTGCAACTGTAAGAGTTAAGGACTTGACATGGCAATTCCACCATGCAAAATCCCGATCATCAAACATATATGCATCAAAACTTAACTTGCTTTCTTTAGGGCAATCACAAATTTTAAAGATGGATTCAGTTTTCTCAAACCAGCGTGTTAAAGCTATCACTCCACCGGTTTCGTTGAAAGTTCTGGGTTTTGCATTGGTAAAATCTTTATAGGTGCATGTTCTTGTAGGTCCTTGATTTTCTCCATGATGGGAACTTCCCATTCCCAGACCATTTCCACCCCCATTATTACCGTTGTGGGTGTAAGCCAACGATTCGGTAACTGCAACTGATATTGTTGCCTGGAACGCAGAAGAGTACATCTCCGGCGGAGACGATGGTGCTGTCGCGTTGTTGTTTCTACGAATGTACCTTCGAGGCATCTTTTTTCATGGAACAGAAGGATGATGAGTGCATAATAGTTTTTTTATTCCATTATTGTATAGCGGTTGCGGTGATTCGATTTGTTCTTATAAGTGAAATCATATACTGTCAAGAAATAATGAGAATAGAAAATATAGCAGATAACAAAACCACAAATAAAACACACACTTGTTTCATTATTGATAAAAGTTTAGTACATGTTACATGAAAATTTGGCCTTTACAAGACCTACAGTACAAGGGATCAAAGTCAAACAACATAACAACCCTATCGAGTAGTGTAATCACTTAATCGAGGGGTTAACCCTACATACACAAAGTAAAAAAGAAAAGGAGATCACATCAGGAGCAAGTGGTGTGTAAGATGGGTCCTACTCACGAAGGGAGGTCTCCGGTGGTGCTGATGACGAAGTAGATGCGCCTTGGAGTTTGGCCAATTGGCGCTCGGTGACACGCAGCCTGGCTTCTAATGCCGCCTGACACTCCTGGTAGTCTCTCACTACCTCCTAAGTTAGCCTCTCAGTCCTCTCCACGACTGCCCTCATCTGGTTCATTTGATCGGCGGTGTCTTGGGCCTGATTGGTGATATCTCAGCCCCCCTGACCATTACGGGGAGGGAACGGTGGTCGCAATCCCTACTGTCTGCTCCACCTCTAGATGTCCTGAGCCCAAAAAGGCATAGGGCCGTTGGGGCCCATCCGATGTGCTGGCACCCGTGCCATCTAAGGCGGATTGATGACTTCGGACTCCGTGTCCGAGTCATCCTCCTCGATGTCCTCGTCACTAACATCCAGCTCTTGCTCCTCAAAGTCTACCTCGGTTGCTTCGGGTTCCACTTCCAACTCCTCTGGGTCTTCCTCTGGTTCTTCCTCAAGCTATCCCCCATTCCCCTGATTGGGGAAGTAGGGATCTCCAGGAAGATGAAAGTTGGCCATAGCATCTGTACGAGAATATAAGCACAAAAGGATATATAAGAAAATACAATAAAGTTTTCACTTACTTTCAAAATACTCCTATAGTATTTAATTGTTTATGTTTGATCCCTTAATCTTTTGGGTATTAGGTTGACAAGTTTCAGATTCGTTGTCCACCCCGATCACTCCCAAACACATTTTGGTTGTATTTTGAATAAATATAGTTGATTAGGCTATATTTATCCCCAATACGATTACATAACTGCCTGAGTTGAACCGCGATGTCGAACTCTTCTAAAAACTTTTAATAGTTTCTTATTTTTGTTCAGAGTGTTTTAGTCCCATTGTATTTATAGTTGCAAATCTTGTATGGATAGATATGCTAGTTCATTATAAACAATGCTCTAATACCAATCTGTCACATCCCCAAACCGGGACGGCGGAAACGTCTGGGGTGGGTGACTTCATCTTGTAATATCATAATAATGTATATAAATGAAACATAGTGTGACATCCCCATTTTCACGGCCAAAAAAGACCGATTTTGTTTATGTTTTGTTTGAAAATTAGAGTAACATTTTAAATAAAAGTGTTGCGGAATTTGTCCCAAAACAAAATATGATAAAGGATTTCCATAGAAATGTATTTCATTAAAAAGACTTGGGAAGTCATGTTCGATACAGATCATAAGCATAAGCAATACAACATAAGCCTTACTACATTATTTCATAACTACAGGCCTATATCCGTAATCCCTCATCCAAAACATCACATCTATGCTCAAGCGCCACTACTTGTAATACATAAAACGGAGTGGGTTAGGCTTGGGAGCCTGATGAGCACATAGGGTTTTCAACCCACAATAAATAAGTTTATTAAATTCATCAATCAACAATAACCCGATTACCCGTTCCCGTTATCCTCACTTTTACGTCCCTAAACACCTATCATAAGGGACCTAGCCTAAGGATCATCATCGGGATAGACACTACTACCAAGGGGATTCCTCAGCAATAAATGTCCTTAAGGCAACCATGTGGGGGATGGAGTACATCGATGAACACATCGTTCACAAATACCTACAGGTTGCGAGCCTGCTAGCGTTCCACTGGACTGTCTAGAAGAGTCCGTGGTTGTCATCCATACTCCGGTAGATGACAGAATCAACAACATCAACATCGAGGCCTCTCATCATTTTAACACACATCACCTATTACATCTACCCATGTTTTACCCCAACATTTTCGTAGATATAAAATACGTATACAATTTAAATCATTGAAAACATGTATAAAAACGTTCATCCAGCATAGATAGCAAGTATTCAGATAATATGCACATATAACATGTAATTTATATAAAATACTTCATATCTATGTGTAAGCTGAAAGTAACTATGCACTCCAAAATCGGGCAACGCTTGCTTCTAACGATTCTATTTTCCTTCGACGAAACCTAGCATTATTGTCGCTAAATTTTAGTCTAATACTTACCGTGACCAACTATTAGTCTTAGTGTTATTATTATTATTATTATTATATAAGCGTTAAACAATATTTTCCAACCACTATGTACAGACAGGGGCCAGACATAAAACACCGGAGGGCAGACCATTTTGGCATATAGCACTTCTGAAATCCAACAACCCTATGTGGCCCTTTAAACCAGATTTCTAGTACCGCGGTTAGTTAAAAAAATATTATAACAACACTTATATAAGTTATAATAATAGCTCAAATATTTATTATAAGTTCATAATAACAATACTAATTTTAAATATAAGCTATATTAAAATAGGGTAAACATAACTTACTTACAAGGGGGTTTTAGCTTGGAGTCGGGTTCTGCAGGGGCAGAACTTCGTCGCTGAATTTTTCTAAGAAAGATTCGTACAACACTTCAGCGCTCACCTTACTATACTAAACTACAGAAAGAGAAGTCGAATCACGAGGGACCGAAATGCTCGGGGGATAAGGAGAGAAAGACTCTTGAATCAAGAGAATGGTGCAAAAATATGAGAGCCCAAGGCTCTTATTTATACTAATTGAATTTTCAAAAACTACCCTCCATAATTACTTAATGACCTTTTAGTTATATAAACAACTAAACACCCCTCTATAATACTATTTTAAATGGATTTAATGATATTTGTACTAAACTAATGTCGAAAGAACTCAACATTAGTCTTATAATGACCGCATCGTCGACACCTTTCTAATGATATATACATATGTATATATATATATATATATATATATATATATATATATGTGTGTGTACGTATACACGATTTATACTTTATTTTAATACGTAAATATGCTATTATAATTTGTAACTCGTTCATACCAACTCTGTTTTTGACGTTCTTTACATCCACGCATAGGTGGAGACGTATTCTACAACTTTCGTTTAGACTCCGTCGGCTAATTTTGACTTTATTTTTAAAGTTATATTTTTAACAGGCAGGGACAGGATTGGTCCGTTAAAATCTCATAACTTCTTCATACGAAGTCAGATTTGAGCGTTCTTTTTATGGACACTCTCAGTTTAACATATTCTACGACTTTCATTTAGATTTCTAAGGCTAAAAGTCGCTCTATCGTAAGTTCACTATTTACGCTTCCCGGTGTCGCGCCGGTTCCGTCGTGAAATTTCGACGGGTCATAACTTCTTCGTTATAACTCGGATTTCGGTGTTCTTTATATCCCCGGAATCCTTGTTTCGACCGCTACAAGTTTATGTAAAGATATTGGGCTTATCTCACACTTTAATTTTCACGCTTATTTTTATTCTCTATTAATTATACATTTATAATTAAATAATAAGCACATAAATACACATAATTCACATAATACTAAAATATTTCATCTTTATTACTTCAAAAAGAGTTACAATAGTTTACCTAGACTATTACATTGTCAACAATTCTTAGCCCCAAAACCCGGGCGTTACAATTCTCTCCCCCTTAGGATGATTCCATCCCGGAATCATGCATAAGCAAACAGATGTGGGTAGCGACTCATCATGTCACTTTCTCTTTCCCAAGTGAGATTCGGCCCATTCGAATGTTTCCATCGGACTAGCACTAATTCGACCATCTTGCGTTGTAACTTCTTAGTCTTACGGTCAACGATTGCCTCAGGCTCTTCAATCAGCCTCTTGTTCTTATCCATCCTTAACTCTGAGATCGGTATTATGTCAGGAACTTCTCCCGTGAATTTCCTCAGATAACACACATGGAAGGTGTTATGAATACCATCGAGTTCATCGGGTAATTCCAGATTGTAAGCTTGGTTCACAATCTTCTGAAGAACTTTGAAGGGTCCAATGAACCTTGGACTCAACTTCCCTCGTTTCCCGAATCTTATAAGTACCTTCCACGGTGAGACTTTAAGCAAAACGGAATCCCCAACTTCAAAAGTCATTGGTCGTCTTTTCTTGTCAGCGTAGCTCTTTTGACGATCTTGAGTTGCTAACATCCTTTCCCTAATCACTTTTAACTTCTCAACAGTCTCATGGACTATCTCGGGGCCCATAAACTGCTTCTCTCCGGCTTCAAGCCAACAAGATGGCGTACGACACTTCTGTCCATACAAGGCTTGATAAGGCGCCATCTTGATGCTCGAGTGAAAACTATTGTTGTAGGAAAATTCTACCAGAGGTAAGTGGTCGTCCCAGTTCCCTTGGAACTCGAGGGTACATGCTCTCAGCATATCTTCCAGTGTCTGAATCGTTCTTTCGCTCTGACCATCATTCTGCGGATGGTAAGTTGTACTCAAACATAATTTCGTACCCAATTCCTCTTGTAAACTCCTCCAAAACCTCGACGTGAAACGACTATCACAATCTGATACAATCGTAAGAGGAACACCGTGAAGTGTTACAATTTCCTTCACGTAAGCATTTGCGAGCTTATCCATAGACCACTTCTCGTTGGCTGCTATGAAGTGTGCACTCTTGGTGAAACGATCCACGACTACCCAAATCATGTCGTGTCTGTTCTTCGTCCTGGGCAATTTAGTCACAAAATCCATGGTGATGTCCTCCCATTTACCCATGGGTACAGGCAAAGGTTCCAAACTCCCATACGGTTTCTGATGTTGTGCCTTAAGTCTCGCACATGTGACACACTCGGCCACATACTTCGCAACATCGAGCTTCATTGTCGGCCACAAGTAGTAGGGTTTTAGGTCCCTATACATTTTAGTGCTACCGGGATGAATCGAGTACATGGTCTTGTGTGCTTCTTCCATCAGAAGGTCTCTTATTTCTCCCGTCTTAGGTACCCAAATCCAATCTTGGAATACCTTCAGTCCTCGACTGTTTGTACCGAACACTAACGTTTTGCCCAAACGTTCTTCTCTTCAGTCATTCTTCTCTAAAGCTTCTTCCTGAGCTTTCCTGATACTTTCCACAATCGTCGAGACGACTTCGATTCTCAACGCTCTTGGCCTTTTCCTTTCAAGGTTGACTTTCCGACTGAGAGCATCAGCAACAACATTTGCTTTACCTGGGTGGTAAAGTATCTCACAGTCATAGTCCTTGAGTAACTCTAACCAGCGTCGTTGCCTCATGTTCAATTCTTTCTGATTAAAGAGATACTGGAGACTCTTATGATCAGTGAACAACTTGCACTTCATGCCGTAGAGATAATGCCTCCATATCTTTAGAGTAAATACTACCGCCACCAACTCCAGATCGTGAGTGGGGTAGTTCTTTTCGTGTTCTTTAAATTGTCGAGATGCGTATGCTATCACCTTTTCTCTTTGGGTCAGAACACAACCCAACCTAACTCCAGATGTGTCACTATAAACCGCGAAGTCTTCAACTCCATCGGGTAGAGAAAGTATCGGTGCTTCACATAACTTCTTCTTTAGCTTCTCGAATGCCTCATCGTGTTTCTCACTCCACGTATACGTAGCTCCTTTATGGGTCAAAGCTGTTAATGGAGCAGCTATCGAAGAAAAGCCTTGGATAAATCGTCGATAATATCCGGCTAATCCTAGGAAGCTTCGAATCTCCGTGGGACTCTTTGGACGTTCCCACTTCATCACAGCCTCAATCTTTGCGGGGTCAACCATTATCCCTTCTTGGTTAACCAAGTGACCCAAGAACTGGACTTCTCGTATCCAAAAGTCACATTTGGAGAACTTAGCATAAAGCTTCTCCTTCTTTAATACTTCCAACACTTCCCGTAGATGCTTGCCATGCTCCTCTTGGCTTTCTGAGTAGATCAGAATGTCGTCGATGAACACTATCACGGATTTATCGAGGAATGGTTTACAAACCCTGTTCATCAAATCCATGAATGTTGCTGGAGCATTGGTTAGTCCGAATGACATAACCAAGAACTCGTAGTGTCCATATCTCGTTCTAAATGCAGTCTTCTCAATATCCTACTCTCTTACCTTCAGCTGATGATATCCTGACCTAAGATCGATCTTTGAGAAGTAGCTCGAACATTGTAGCTGATCGAATAGGTCATCAATCCTCGGTAATGGATACTTGTTCTTCACCGTTGCCTTATTCAGCTCTTGGTAGTCTATACACATTCTCATACTTCCGTCTTTTTTCTTCACGAATAACACCGGAGCTCCTCACGTTGATGAACTAGGTCGAATGAAACCGTTGTCCAACAGCTCCTGAAGTTGCGTCATGAGCTCCTTCATCTCCGTCGGTGGTAATCAGTAAGGTGCCTTTGCTATCGGTGTTGTGCCTGGTAACAAGTCTATACGAAACACCACTTGCCTAGCAGGTGGTAATCCGAGAAGATCTTCGGGAAAGACTTCCGGATAATCACATACGACCGGTATATTTTGCACCTCTTTCTTCTCCTTCTTAGCATCAATTACGAATGCCAAGTATGATGCACATCCTTTAGACAAACATTTCCTGGCTTTCATCAGGTAGATGATTCCAGAATTCACTCTGCGTTTGTCCTCGTACACCATAAATGATTCCTTTCCGGGCGGGTTTACCCTTACTATCTACTTTCGACAATGGATCTCAGCATCGTTGGCGCTAAGCCAATCCATACCCAAAATGATGTCGAAACCGTTTAGCTCTATGGGTAATATCTCCTCGTGGAATTCGTTTCTGTTTAGGTCGATGACGATGTTCCTAATACGATCACTAACAAGTACGAATTTTCCACTGGAAACTTCTATAATCAGGGTATTATTAAGTTTTTCTACAGGCAATGCTAATTTCCCACCAAATTTATGCGACACGAAGGAGTAGTTGGCTCCGGAATCAAATAGTATATTTGCAGGCAAACCATTTACAAGAAAGGTACCTGAAGCGACGTCTGCTGCCTCCTTCGCAGCCTCGAGCGTCATCTGGAAGGCTCTCGCCTTCGGCTTCGGTGGTATGTTGGGTCTTCTTGCCTCCTTCTTCTTCGGGCAATCCTTTGAAATGTGCCCCTCGTCGTTGCACTCATAACAGACCTTCTTAGCGAACATGCATTTGTTGGCATAGTGCCCAGGCTTTCCACACTTGAAACAAGTGACTCCTCCATCACATTTCCCCTGGTGCTTCTTCTTGCATTTGTCGCACCATTTTGCTTCGGTTCCTCCTCCTTTCGAACCAGACTTCGAGAATTTACCCTTCTTACTGGACCTCGAGGATCCGTCAAATTTCCTTTTCTCTCCCACCTCCGCTCTCTCCAGACCCTTCTCTCATATCTGGGTCTCCACATTTTTAGCAGCCCAGATGGCGGCTTTTAGAGTGGTATCTTGCTTGACCATTGGACCAAAGTCCGCTGGTAATCCAAGGGTAAATTTGTTAACCTTGGAGAGTTCAGTTGGGACGAGGTGAGGAACAAACTTCATTTTCTCAGTAAAGCTTGCAGCGTATTCAGTAACGCTCATTCTTCCCTTCTTCAAATTCTGGAATTCGTTGTTGATCTCCAAATGATCTTGCTCAGAGTAGTATTGCATCTTCAACTGTACCAGAAAATCCTCCCACGACATCTTGCTTGCTTCACCTTTGGGCATTGAATCAGCTAGTAGCTTCCACCAGCTTAGTACTCCAAATTTCAACAGAGAAACCGCGAGAGCGGTCTTCTGCCTGTTGCTACACTCGCAACTCTCAAACATCGTCTCCATTTTATAGATCCAGTTCATGACTTCCACCGGTGTCGGGCTTCTAGATAGATTCAGTGGCTTGGATGCCATGAAATCCTTGTATTTGCATCCACGTCCGTCATTTCCTCCATCTTGGTGGTTTAGCCTAACTATCGGTGGGTTGGCTTGACCAACAGTCCCACTGTAGTTTCCTTCCTCAGTCTACCCTTCGTTCAACTCAGGCTGTTCGATCTGAATAGTCGCTTCCTCTCGATTTTGCTGGAGCAAGCGTCTGGTTTCCTCCATTTGACGATCCAACATCGCCTGGATCATCGCTTGTACTCCGGCCATCATTATTGGCTCAGCAGCGGCTTCCACAACCGGTGTTTGCTCAAAAACTGGGGGTTGGTTTCTGTTCCCATTTGCATTCACGTTTCCGCTACGGGTCCTTGCCATCTTGATCTATACAACGAATAAGGTGAATTTAGATCTTTATTTAGGACAGACGTTTAAATCGTCCTTATCACTCCGAAACGTTTACATGCTAGTTCTAATATCATAGTCGTACGTTTAGAATCCTAAACACATAAGGTTTCCAAATCCGGTCGGCAACAGACCATAGATCCGAACAATTAACAGCATATCAGGCACAAAGCATTTAGCACATAAAAGCATTTTGGGCATAATTCCTAAAATAAGCTAGTGCTCACACCTCACAATCATCGCTTAGCATTCTAAGTTTAAGTCTAGAAATCCTACAAATTCCTAGTTCGCTTAAACTAATGCTCTGATACCAACTGTGACATCCCCATTTTCACGGCCAGAAAAACTGATTTTGTTTATGCTTTGTTTGAAAATCAGAGTAACATTTTAAATAAAAGTGTTGCGGAATTTGTCCCAAAACAAATATGATAAAGATTTATCAAAAGCATTTCCATAGAAATGTATTTCATTAAAAAGACTCGGGATGTCATATTCGATACAGATCATAAGCATAAACAATACAACGTAAGCCTTACTACATTATTTCATAACTACAAGCCTATATCCGTAACCCCTCATCCAAAACATCACATCTATGCTCAAGCGCCACTACCTGTAATACATAAAACTGAGTGGGTCAGGCTTGGGAGTCTAGTGAGCACATAGGGTTTTCAACCCACAATAAATAAGTTTATTAAATTCATCAATCAACAATAACCCGATTACTCGTTCCTGTTATCCTCACTTTTACGTCCCTAAACACCTATCATAAGGGTCCTAGCCTAAGGATCATCATCCGGATGGACACTACTGCTAAGGGGATTCCTCAACAATAAATGTCCTTAAGGCAACCATGTGGGCGATTGAGTACACCGATGAACACATCGTTCACAAACACCTATAGGTTGCGAGCCTGCTAGCGTTCCACTGGACTGTCTAGAAGAGTCCGTGGTCGTCATCCATACTCCACTAGATGACAGAATCAACAACATCAACATCGAGGCCTCTCATCATTTTAACACACATCACCTATTACATCGACCCATGTTTTACCCCAACATTTTCGTAGATATAAAATACGTATACAGTTTAAATCATTGAAAACATGTATAAAAACGGTCATCCAGCATAGATAGCAAGTATTCAGATAATATGCACACATAGCACGCAATTTATATAAAATACTTCATATTTATGTGTAAGCTGAAAGTAACTATGCACTCACTTGTTAAAGTGATGATTCCAAAATCGGGCAGCTCTTGCTTCTAACGATTCTATTTTCCTTCTACGAAACCTAGCATTATTATCGCTAAATTTTAGTCTAATATTTACCATTATTATCGCTACATTTTAGTCTAATATTTACCGTGACCAACTATTAGTCTTAGTATTATTATTATTATTATATAAGTGTTCAACAATATTTTCCAACCACTATGTACAGACAGGGGCCAGACAAAAAACACCGGAGGGCATGACCATTTTGGCATATAGCACTTCTGAAATCCAACAACCCTATGTGGCCCTTTAAACCAGATTCCTCGTACCGCGAGTAGTTAAAAAAATATTATAACGACACTTATATAAGTTATAATAATAGCTCAAATATTTATTATAAGTTCATAATAACAATACTAGCTTTAAATATAAGCTATATTAAAATAGGGTAAGCATAACTTACTTACAAGGGGGTTTTAGCTAGGAGTCGGGCTCTGCAGGGGCATAACTTCGTCGCTGAATCTTTCTAAGAAAGATTCGTGCAGTGCTTCAGCGCTCACCTTACTTTACTAAACTACAGAAAGAGAAGTTGAATCACGAGGGACTGAAATGCACGGGGGATAAGGAGAGAAAGACTCTTGAATCAAGAGAATGGTGCAAGAAATATGAGAGCCCAAGGCTCTTATTTATACTAATTGAATTTTCAAAAACTACCCTCCATAATTACTTAATGACTTTTTAGTTATATAAACCACTAAACACCCCTCTATAATACTATTTTAAATGGATTTAATGATATTTGTACTAAACTAATGTCGAAAGAACTCAACATTAGTCTTATAATGAACGCATTGTCGATACCTTTCTAATGATATATACATATGTATATATATATGTGTACGTACACACGATTTATACTTTATTTTAATACGTAAATATGCTATTATAAGTTGTAACTCGTTCATACGAACTCCGATTTTGACGTTCTTTATATCCACGCGTAGGTGGAGACGTACTCTATAGCTTTCGTTTAGACTCCGTCGGCTAATTTTTACTTTATTTTTAAAGTTATATATTTAACAGGCCGGGACATGATTGGTTCGTTAAAATCTCATAACTTCTTCATACGAAGTCAGATTTGTGCGTTCTTTTTATGGACACTCTCAGTTTAACATATTCTACGACTTTCATTTAGATTTCTAAGGCTAAAAGTCGCTCTATCGTAAGTTCACTATTTACGTTTCCCGTTGTCGCGCCGGTTCCATCGTGAAACTTCGACGGGTCATAACTTCTTCATTATAACTCGGATTTCGGTGTTCTTTATATCCCCGGAATCCTTGTTTCGACCACTACAAGTTTATGTAGAGATATCGGGCTTATCTCACACTTTAATTTTGACGCTTATTTTTATTCTTTGTTAATTATACATTTATAATTAAATAATAAGCTCATAAATACACATAATTCACATAATACTCAAATATTTCATCTTTATTACTTCAAAAAGAGTTACAATAGTTGACCTAGACTATTACATTGTCAAAAATGCTTAGCCCCGAAATCCGGGCGTTACACATAGCCACCATCATCATCATACATTCAAGATAACAACATACATGGTTTATAACATTGTTTTTGTTCATAAAAATTACATCCAAAATTAACAAATGTATCATGAAACCAAAATACAACATTCTTTCAATTCGATAGCTGTAAAGAACCGGCTCACTGTGTTCCTGAGAATACAAGTCGTTTGAAAAGCGTCAATATATAAAATCTTGGTGAGTTCATAAGCATGTTTGTATGAAAAAATTGTAGTAGTTTGTAAATCTCCAGAAAATCCAATATCTTCCTGTAAAAATAGTTTGTAAGTCTTGTTTCAAATCATGTATAATTGCATGTGTATTCTTTGTTTAACTTATTTGAAAATATATAGATAGTGATGCCCAGAAAATCCTGTATTTTCTTTTATATGAAAAAAGGTGGTCTTAAACCCTAAGACCCGAGTGGTGAAATTAGATGTACAATAGTTGATACATAGGTTCGTACTTCGTAACATGAGTAGAGTTTAGATACTTCATAAATTTTAATATAGTATTGTTATTATCTATGTGAGTCGTTATAACCATACTAATATGACGGAGTGCCTGTCTTGACGTTCTTCAGACGTCGGTTTCTGAGAAGATATTTGTCACCCTAGACTGGCCTGTCTAGCTGTAGCGAGCAACTCAAGTGTGGGGTGTCAACCCCGTATAGATCTATACACAAACTCCCGCTCTCTCCCTCTAGGAGACTTTGGTTATAACTACAGGACTTACGGTGTACACTAATTGGGTACTAGTGAAGGAGTGTCTCACAAGAGCCTTAACAGAATTTACGCAAACATTGAATTTCATTATTTAACGTTATAAATAATGTTACTACTGTATATTTTTTACTACAAACCATAGGTGGTAAAAATATAATCGTTTTTACCAAAAGTGTCAAAATATCACACTGTTACTCTATTGTCACTAAAGGCTCAATTAACATAAAATTTGTCATATAAGGCCCAATTAAAACAGAATTGTCGCAATAGGCCCAATTTTTACCCAAATCATTGTAAGAGGCCCAATTTTACTAAAATGTTCATGAATGACTTAATATTATCCAAAATATCAATAATGGCTCATTATTACCAAAAGTGTCGAAAATGGCCCATTTTTACTAGAGTTGCCAAAAAGTCCATTTTTACAATAATATTCATTTAAGGCCCATTTTTACAAAAGTTTTCAAAAATGGCCCATATTTACAAAAAACAAAAAAAAACCCATTTTCGGACCAGTTTGCTAAAATGGTCAAAAAAATGGCCCAAGTTTATTAAAAAGCTCATTTTCGGCCCTTTTATACTCAAATGTTCAAAATTGGCCCAAGTTTATTAAAATATTTAAAATGGCCCATTCTTACCTTTATGGCCAAAAATAGTCCAATTTTTAGTGATACTTCCACATTTGATCAATCTTCATGTTTTCATGCCTAAAGTTTGTTTAAAACATATTCTTGGACTAATCTTTGTGATATTTATCTTGCATCAAGTGAAAACAAATTTCATTTAGAAGCTAGATTTCATTTTTAAGAACATATTATGTTAACTAAGTCCAACATCTTGAGATTTAACCAAAAATCTCGAGTTCTTCGACTGTTAGCATGGATTTCACAACATTTAACACACATATCATACAATACATGCACATATAAGCAAATATACAAATATTTACACAAGACCTTGACTTGCATCCTCCCCCAAAAGAAAGAAAGCTTGAAAATAGGGGTATGAATCTCACCTTGGGGGCTTTTTCGGTTTGAAGAGGAAGATGAAAGGAACTTTTCGGCCAAGAGTGCTTCTTTGAGGAGATCTTAGAAGTTGAGGGGCTCTAGGGAAGCATATGCACAAAAATAAAGTAGTTAAAGGGATGACCATAGTATAAGATGAAGTAAAACAACTTGAGTGTGATTATGAACTTACCAAGTTAGTGATCTTTGAAGAGGAACTCTTGAACACACACCCACTTCACACGATTTTTGGAGCAATAACAGAGAAAGTTTCTTTAGTTTTTGGGAGGAAATAAAAAAAGTGTGTTAGTTTTGAAATGAAAAAGTGGAGAGGGTGGTGATGGTTCGGCCGTATGTAGGGAAAGCAGAGGGAAGATCCCTCCTTGTTTTATGTTGGACAAAACTTTACTTCTAGATACATGCTAGGTAGCAACCTAGATGTATGTTATACAACTTTTAGGTGGCACACAAAAGTCAACCTCTTTTATTTGTTTTCTTTTTGTTTTAAGTACCGATCAGGTTTAGGGAAGAAGGGAGAAAGAAAGAAGTTGGGCTTGGTTTGGAAGGGTAATCGAGAACACATTGGCCCAAGAAGGATTTTCAACCCATGAAGGCCCATATATGGCTTTTCGCCCCAATGAGGCTAAATGGCAAGGTTTTTTGGCCCAAAAAGGTTAAATGAAAGAGTTTTCGGCCAAAGAGGGGCTCATTAAAGGTTTTTGGTCTTGGAAGGCCCATCAAAGGGTTTTCGGCCCAAAATAATACCCTATGGGGGTATTTGGACCAATTTAGTGTAAGGAAGGTGTTCACGGCCAAATAAGGCCCAATAAAAGTCTTACAGCCTATAAGGATCGTGTTGAGGATTCATTGGCCCATTAAGGCCTAATAGGAGAGTTTTGCTCCATTAAAAGGTTTGGACCGAGAAAACTTGGGCTAAGGCCCAAGGTTGAGTGGATATAGCTTATTGGGTTAGGTTTTGGGCTTACACAAGGAAGTTTCAACTTGAAACAAAATTTTTGGATGTATAAAATTGTATAATATTTAATTTAATTTATACTACACATGGTGTTACAGAAAGAAACTATCTTGCACATGGATCGAAAATCTAGCCTTAAAATCCTAGTTGTGACAAAAAAGCACAATAACATTTATTAGATTGCTTGAGAGATCTTTGCGGCTTGCGTTTTTCAACAGTGGGAGTGTCATCATCACAAGCTTTTCAAACTCTTTCAGCAGAACCAGAATTGATTTTGATATGCTCACTCGCACCTTGCACTGCTTCTTTATTTTCAAATGAAGTAGAAGCATTAGAATCATTCACCTCATCACGAGCTTTTGAATCATTATCTTCAGAACAAGAATTATTTGTGTTATGCTCATGCCCATATTGCACTATGTCCTTATCTGCACATGAGGTCGAAACATTAGAATCGTTTACCTCAACACTTATAGTGGGACAAGATTGTGTAGTCTTAACTGAAGCTGGTACAGGGGGCTGGCCATACTGAGCCAATATCTCTACCTCATTGGTTTCAAGGGCAGGGTATAGTTGTCATTGAAGGGAGGTGGAACACTATGATACCCTAGACCGTTATTCTAATTATCTTTAAATTTTAATTGTTTCTCAATCATAGTCTCAATTATCTTACTTGACACATCAAACTTTTTAAAATTAAAATATGCATTTTCAAACTTATTTTTCAATGTGTCAAGCTCGGCAGTTAGACTGGCAATCTCTACTTGAGCATAATTATATTGTTCACATTTAATACTATATTCTTCCTTAATCCTTTTTAGGTCTTTGGTTTGGGCATCTAATTTTACTTTTAAGGTTTTTTTTGTGCTTTTTTGAGAGTGTATCCTTCATATTTAAGGTCTTTAATTTCCCTAATTAATAAATCATGTTGATCACGATAAAACTTAATTTTAGTTTCACCAGACTAAGAACATGAATTGTCATTAACCTCAGTGATTGAAGAACTCATTATTCACCAAAAAGATTAATTACCAAAAATAGAACTGATTGTGAAACCAAGAAAAAAATGCCCTTTGACTTGAAACCTCGAAACTCAAACTTGAAAATCAAACTTAAAAGGTCAAACTTGCAAGTCAAACTTAAAAGGTCAAACATGCAAGTCAAACCTAAAAGTCAAAATTGAAAGTCAAATTTGAAGTTTAAACGTGAAAACTTGAAAGTCAAAGGTCAAATTTGAAAGTTAAAAGTCAAATTTGAAAGTCAAAAGTCAAACTTAAAAAGTCAAACTTGACAACTTGAAAGTCAAAGATGAAAGTCAAAATTTTGTCCAAAAAGAATGACCTTGACCGAAAACAAAAGATTCTAAACCGAAAACGAAATTTCAAGACCAAAAACAAGAATATTTGACCAAAAATAAGGCTATTTGACCAAAAACATGCTTTTTTGACCAAATATGAGGCCTTAGAACCGAAAACGAAGTTATTGGATCGAAAATGTGGCTTTTTGACCGAAAACAAGACAAAAAATTGAAAATCTGAAATTATAGACGAGGATGTGAGGCTGGATTCTCGGACTGAGAACAGAAGATTGAAAACCGAGAAGAGAGCCTAACTGAAATCTCGGTGAACCGAGATCCGAATTGAAAACTTGCGAGCCGAAAACCTACAAGACTTAGGATTGCGGACTGAGATCTTGCGAATCCAAAACCTTCGGACCGAGAATGTGCGAATCCGACCGCAAACACTGCTGAGCTCCGAAATCTGCTAGGGCTTGACCGAAGACTGAGGGGTGTCGCTGAAATGTTGCAAATTTCGACCAAAAACAACCAAAACTTGCCAAAAACACAATATTTTCAAATCTTTAATGCCAAGCTCGATCAAAACTCCAAAAATATGATGAATACGAAGAACAGTGGCCAAAATTTGGTCCAAAATAATTCAAAAACACCCGGAAATCCAAGGAAAAATCCAAGAAACTCTTAATATCTTGTCAATTCGATTGATACCGATCCAAACTTTGATACCACTAGTAAAACCGAAAACTCTTTAATGTATCAATCAGATTCAGTTGATGGTGTGGAATCCTAATCATATGAATTAGACAAGATGAAATATAGAATAAGAACACAAAGATTAATCTTCAATGAACGCTATTGTTGAATAGTCGGGTACATAAGATTCTTGATTACACTTGGTTTTCTCTTATTTCTATCCAAATCATGTTCTTAGCATATGGCAGCCTCGAAAACGTCCCACACTCATTACAAGGCCTAAATAACACTATTTATACCAAGACATAATAACAAAGCCCAAGCCCAAAACCCAAACAAAACAATATTAAGCCTAACCAAAATCACATGTGATTTTGGTCCAAACAACACAAAAACATGGTGTTTTCGGTCCTAGACCGAGAACTCTAATATCTTATGAAAAGCAAAGTATAAAACACAATTTATGACCTACCAAGTCTTAACTCACTACTTACTTCCAAAGTATGATCGACCGTGGATAATTTGAACTATCCAATTATTCTGGAAGTAGAACATGCAAAGTTGAAACACGAAATAAACAACTGACAAAAGATAATAAACAATACTCATAAATAAAGGATATAGGCGGCAGTCTCAGGGAACCTTCCCTGTCCACATCTCGTGAGGTGTTTTGGAAACCTTCTTTGTCAAGACTAAATTAAGGATATGTCTGGCAGTCTCTAAGGCATACCCCTAGAATGATATTGGAAGCGAAGCTCGACTCATCATGGAACGAACCATGTACAAAAATGTTCGGCTACTCCTCTCAGCCACACCATTTAGGTGTGGTGTCCTAGGAGGTATAAATTGTTAAACAATTCCACATTCTTTGAGGTAGTTGTGGAACTCGATACTAAGATACTCACCATCCTTATCGGATCTGAGCATCTTGATCTTCCTGCGCAATTGATTCTCGACTTCATCTTTGAACTCTTTGATCTTTTCAAACGTTTCTGACTTATGCTTGATTAAGTAGATGTATCCATATCTGCTATAATAATCGGTAAAAGTCACATAAAATTGAATCACATCCCTTGTGGTGGATTTGAAGGGCCCACACACATCAGTGTGTATAAGATCCAATAATCCCTCACCTCCTTCACCCGAACTTGTGAAAGGTGATTTAGTCATCTTTCCAAGCAAACAAGACTCGCATGTATCAACTGACCTGAGGTCAAACAATTCCAACACTCTATACTTTTGGAGTTGGGCAATGCGCTTCTTGTTGACATGTGCAAGACGAAAATTCCACAAGCATGCTTTGTCTAAACCATTAGACGAAGCAATGTGCAACACACTATTTCCTAAATTGTCTACAACTATCACAGTTTCATATACACCATCACAAGGCAATTTTTCAAAATAAAATACACCACTATAGTAAGCATTAATAGATCCATTCTCATTATTAAAAGAATATCTAAAACCTTGTCTATATAAACCATGAAAAGAAATAATATTCGTCGTCATTTCTGACTAGTAGCAAAAATTATTCAAGTCTAAAAATAATCCATGACTAAGCTTTAAAGAATAAACGTTGATCTTGGTAACATATGGCGATCTCCTATTTCCCATTATCAGGTTCATCTTCCCAAGCTCCACATTCCTACTTTCTTTTAGTCCCTGCAAGTCAGAGCAAATGTGAAAACCACATCCTGTATCAAGGACGCAAGAACTAGAATGCAATGAATTTTTTTATACAAAATAGTGTAAATACCTGTCGAGGTAGGCTTGATCTTGCCATTCTTAATGTCCTGCAGGTACTTGGGGCAGCTTCTCTTCCAATGTCCCTTGTCTTGGTAGTAGAAGTGCGTTGCATCCTTTGGATCCGAGGTAGGGGGAGCAAAATTGGTTTTTCCTTTGAATCCATTACTAGAAGACCCATCATGATACTTTCCCTTCCAATTTTTCTTTAAGGGAGCTTTTCTCTTTTTCTCCTTTCCTTGTCCAATAGCCAGGACTTGAGCAGAAACAGTAGGAGTGGAATCAACACCTTTTCCTTTCAATCCACTTTCAGTGGTTCTTAGCAAGCCTAGAAGTTTACTTAATGTAACTTCCTCTTTGCTCAAATGATAAGTCATCTTGAACTAGTCATAGCAAGGAGGCAATGAGTGCAATACTATGTCAATAGCTAGCTCCACATATCTCTGCATGCATTGCAGGTGCGTCGTGACGAACTCTCCGTCCTTCATCTTGGTGGTTAAGAGTGACCTGACTATCTCATACCTTTCTTGAGGCGCACTTTGATGGTACTTCTCCATCAAATCTTGGCACATCTCGTAAGGCCAATAGTCCTCATAGAACAGCTATAGATCAGGAGTCATAGTCGCCACCATAATGCAAGACACTTTATTAGCATCCTTGCATTGGGCTGTATACTCAACCATTTCTTTAGGAGTAACTTTGGTTTTGTCTATCTTGTTTAGCTGTTTATCAAGGACGTATTCCTTTTCCTCGAATCGCAAGCCCATTATGTTGTTGCAAATCCAATCAATAAAATTGGTTCCATCCAATGTCACCTTGGCACAAATGCTCAAGAGCAAGAAGGAGTTAGCAGTGTTGGAGGAACCGGACGCATTGCTTGAGGTAGACATCTTGCTTAAGAAGAAAGGCAAGTTTTCAATTAGATAGGAAGTCCTTAATATAACACCTAAATGAAATATTAAGGCTAGGACCCAACACAATAATTCACAATTTAGAAAAAGGATGTTGTAATCCAATTTTAAATTATTTGAAGGTATGTAAATGATGATTTACCAATTCCACCATGAAAAACGCAATTTTAAGTGAATTAGGTTTTAAATGAAATGAAATTCCTAGATCTTTTGAGATTCATTGAACTATTCAATGACATGTTAAATCTCGATTATGCCCTTCACGTTTGTGACTGGGATACCGAGGATGACAAACAAGGTGTTAATAACCATGAAAATTAGCTTGGTACTCTCGATGTCATTTACCATCCAATCAATGTGCCATTTAACCACACACACTTCATTGATCGATGATAATTTACGAGCTACCCATTGCCACCCTTTGTTAGTCCAAGTTAGTGTGTCGGTTAACGACACACGCTCAACTAATGACTTGACGAAGTGCAATGTGCAATTTCATGGATTAGCGTCAAATTCACATTTTCCTAAAGTAACTAAGATTAAGAATTTATAAAAGCATTTAGTTACTTTATATTTATCATTATACTTATTAATGAGAGATTAATGTCATATCCTACCTGTTTGGCTAACGACCATGCACTAGTCAAGAGTGTAGTGGGTAAGAATGGATACCCAATGGCCGTCATTATACAGGCCGCTTCCTAAACACCCCTTATAGATCAGCTTCAACAATGGAGGTTACTAATGGTAAGACTGAATTTCTTATTATTAATCTTATAATAGTATAAGGGTGTATTTTAAACTTATAAAATACTAGGGTTCTAGAATTTAAGATTTCAACATTTAATTAAATTTTAAATTCCGAAACCAAAGGGGTATTTTTAAAACTTTTCAAAAATACTAGATCAAATTTTAAATAATTAAATTAATCAAATAATTTTGTCATTATCTTAAAGTTTGACCAAATGTTTTAATTTGATAAGGATATAGGTTTATCTTTATAGAAAATTCAATTTTAAACAGTTAAAATGAATTTGAAAATTATCGTAATAAAATAATGATATCGAACTCGAAAAATCAGAGATTTGACAGCCCGACTCATCGAGTTTTTACATTGAACTCGTTGAGTAGGCTTAACTCATCGAGTACCTTGTGGAACTCGTCGTGTCTGATGAAAATATTGACGAATGTGTTCCCTTCTCCTTCGGACAATTCACATATACATCAAATACAACCGAAAAACATCCTAGGCTCTGATACCACTGATAGGTAATGAGCATAACAACATCCTATGTGATCATGCAACCCTAATTTCTTTGGAGCTTAGTTTTCACTAGTTGAACATATAATTGAATACCAAAGCAATAAAACCCGGATATAGCATACAATTTTCATAAATCGTATAACAAAAAAGGGTTTTGAGTTTACCTTGCTTCTTATGTAGTAATAAGAAGAATTCCTTGTAGATCTGTGACTCTTGAAAGCTTAGTGACTCAAATGTTGCACCTCTAATGGCTCACAAACACCACTTGAAAGAAGATGAGAAGGAGAGAGCAGGAAGCTCTTAGAATTTCAGCTAGGGTTCTCTAGAAGCAAGTAGTCACCAAAATCCTAAGCCTTGGGGTTCCTTATATAATTGAGGGGTGCTAGGGTTTTTGGAGGAAACCATAATTTCCTGCATAAGTCTTAAGCAGCCCATGGACCTCCTACTAAGAAGCCTTGGACAAAATCTATAGGGCCTCCATATAGAATTTCATCCACTCCTAATTAAGGAGCCGATCAGCCGAGTTTCACAAATATCAATGATTTACAAAACAACCTATGCTCCTTTAATCAGTTCCTTTAATCCTAAAATTAATTCAAAATTAATTTCTGATTATTTACTAATTAAATAATATGATTTTCAATTAATATATTATTCTCAAAATACATTAATAAATCATTTATCAACCTCTCTCTCCAAAATCATCCTGTCAAGTTGCTAGGGTGAAGGCAACCCAAAAGGACCATGCTACTATCAAATCAATTACATACCAATTATAGTTATGGGCTTAGACACCTAATCCAACAATGATGAGATGGGAATATTTATTGGAATCAGTAATTGATAAGTGAATGCTTTAAAAATTGTATACGGTTAGGATCTTATAGCCCTGGAATAATTGATTTGGCCTCATTTCATATTACTTATGTAGTTATGGTTTTAGGGTAGAGTTTGTTATTCAACAGTCTATTTGATATTATTTTGTGTATAAGTTGCATACATAAGCTAACCGACAGTAAGGGTGGAATTCCTAGAATAAGTGTTGGTGTGTGGGGTGAATGTTCTATGATAGTTCTATGCACTGGAGTGTTACTGCACGAATGCTACTTTTTTGTGCTTTGTGGAACTCTTGGATGACGGGAGTCAGTTACTAAGTGAATAAGAAGGTATTTATGGGGTGGATGACTGCAATTATGAAGAGTTCTTCAGCAGCTGATGGCAGAGTGAGGTTAGGAACCTAGGTAAGCCTAGGGAGTGATGCAATGTTTGTAGCCACGTTGTTTTGCAAGCTTTAGTGCATCAGTTTCAGAAGGCGACATAGAAGATTCAAGATGATTCTTGATGAAAGTATGGATATGTGTGGAAGGTAGTATTGGGCCCGTACTACTAAAAGCACATGATCCATACTAGAATTGGGGAGAGTTTGGGAGAATCTAAGAAGCTTGGGGAAAAGGATTCTTGAGTATGTTATAATCTTCTGCATGATTGTATTTCAGTTTGGTGATGAGTTTTCAGGAAGGAGGTCTAGCTTCTAGTTCCGGCTCATGTAAGGGTATTGAGCCGCTTAACGAGCAGACGTGGGAATTCATCTCGTCGAAGATTAACCGATGTGTATTGGAGAAGACTCCAGTGGTATTTGGTTCGGTCAAGGAGAGGTTTTTGAAGATATTGGATGAACGCTTGGGAGCATTCCATGCTGAGGTTATGGCTATCGTTGGAGCTCGCACTCTTTCTTTCTGTGAGTTTCGTGCTTGTGGAGCTCCTGCATTCTATGGGGAGAGGGACCCCATTTCTAGTAGGAGGTGATTAGCATATTTGGCTAACGTGTTCAGGACGAGGTTCTGCTGAAGAGGGGAAGGTCAAATATGCTTCATGCCTATTGAAGGCCAGGGCGCAAGATTGGTGGGAATAGATTGTTCGTGAGGTGGGTGATGATGTTGTTGATACTATGTTATGGGATGATTTCTCGACCAAGTTCCAAGCTGATTCACATTAGAGATTGAGGTGCAGAAGTTTGCACGAGAGTTTCCGGATCTCCGCCAGACTACTGGGATCCAGGCAGAGATCACTGCCAAGTTCCAGAAGTGGACTTTATTGGTTCCACGTTATGCGGCAGACAAAGAAATTAAGAAGGTGACGTATCATGATATGTGGCGGATGATATCAGTGAGCTTGAGAGTATTTTAGGGTGTAATACCCTGAATGATATGTTTTATAGAGCCCGAGGGAGATCGATTTGGAGCCCCCAAAAATGGTAGCCAGTTATTTCAGTGTAGGACCGGGAGAGGCCAGTGCTCCAACGGGTGATATTTCCGATATGCGTCTTTTGCTTTTGTTCGGCTGTTATCAGTTTTCTTATTGCTTGGATTTTATATTGATTTGGGTAAGCGTTATCTTAATGTTTTTGCTCTGTTATCGTCGGGTTATATCTTCGGGAATTGTTTCATGACTTTTGCATGCCATGAATCATTAGTGGTTCATTGAGGAGTTATATATCGTGTAACGGGTTCCAATGTGTGGAAGGCCTTTAGTCAGGATTCAACAGGTTAGTTCTCCGCTAATTGTCAACGTTTAGTGGTTTTAGTATTTATTCGGGTAGGAGTGGCAGTTGCCTATGGAAGAACTGTTGGGTACAAACATTACCGTTGCTAAGTGGGGAGCGATAGTAAGAAGATGGTGGGCCAGTTTCTTGAGTTGTCGGGTTGTTGGAATATCAAGGGGTTTCATATTTTCTCAGGTTGCTGTCGATTAGGACTCGGGCTGGATTCCTTCGAGAGCGGGAGTTGGGATGAAGATTCGTCAGTCAGGGCAAGGGTTATGATTTTCAATCGCCAGCATATGAACTTAATGAATTAGTATGGTGCCATGGGAGGTGAATGGAATTACCTGGTTGGTTAATATTTCAAGAGTATCCTTAAGGGTTTCAAGATTTGGGTGATCAGGGAGTTGGCTAGCAATGGAACACTAGTTTTGTTTAGTGCAGGGTTTGGGCGGTCCATTATGTTTGAGGGAGATAGGTCGGAGATCTATAAGGATTAAGAGGTGAGAGACCTTCATTGAGTCCAAGTGGGGGAGAATTAAGTGGCTGTTTAGTTTGAGGTTGTGTCGGAGGGAGTTCATGAAACTCCCAGCCGTAGGTCGGCATCTCCATTGTTATTCATAGTGGGCTGTGAAATTTAAATGCATGACCCGAACTCCTGATAGGTTGCATAATTCTGCTTAGGATGTGTGGTATTGTGATGGTTTGAGGTTGATAAAGCTATGGGTGGTAACCATGGTTGGTTAGAAGTGCGGTAAGACTGCGATGAAATCGTAACTGTTGGATTAGATGTCTAAGCCCATAACTATAATTGGTATGTACTTGATCCGATAGTAGCATGATCCTTTTGGGTTGCCTTCACCGGAGCAATTTGATAGAATGGATATTTGAGAAAGAGGTTATTTGTGATTTATTAATATATTATATGAATAATATATTAGTTGAAAAATCATATTATTTAATTCGTATTGATCAAGAATTAATTTGGAATTAATTTAGTGATCAAAAGAGATTGATTAAATTTACGGGGATTGATTATGTAAATCAGTAATACTTATAGTTTGGGCTATTGATCCATGTTGATTAGGGATGGACTAAACCTATATGAGATTCCATGAAGGCTTAGTCCAAAGGACCTATCAAATGTGAAGAGTCATGGTGAATTAGGGTTTACATGTAAGAAACCCTAGGAATTGCACACTATATAAGTAACTCCTAGCATCCCTAAAATCGGATATAAGATTTCCAAGGTGAAACCCTAGCTGATTTGTGCTTCCTAAACTCTCTCTCTCATCCGCTTCCTTTTGATTTTGGTGTTTGTAACTAATTAAAGGTATCACATTTGAGGTACTAAGCTCTTGAAAGGCCAATAACTACAAGTTACAACAAAAAGGTATTCATCTAACTAGTTTTTATGTTGTATATCTCCAATTGCATGCTAGCTAGGGTATATGCTTTGGATAAAATGAAATTGCATGTATAACTTGAGAAAACTTAGATCCAAAGCATCTAGCCTTGTATGTGCACCATTGGATTGTTATAGTGCTCAAAACCCTTCAGTTGTATCAGAGCCTAGGGTGTTTTCTAGTATATTGATGCAATTATATTGTTTTCAAAGCTGAAAAACTTCATTTTTTGCCTTTTACTGCTGGACTCGACGAGTCTCATGAGGGAACTCGACGAGTTGGTCCAACTCGACGAGTCCACGCCATGAATTTGATGAGTTGGATCATCTGTTTGCAGTTTTTCGAGTTTTTTGGCCAGTTTTGGATTATGATCATTACCACAAATTGTTTTGATGGTTAAAATTTGATTTTTCTTAAAAGGTAACGATTATCCTCATCCAATTGAATGATGATTGTCAAATTTTAAGATAATTACTTGATTTTGTGAAAAAATTAATTATTTGTAGAATTTGATTTGAATTATCTTGCTACATGAAATTAGATTATGTCAATTTTGTGATATAGTTAATTATATGATTAATTTAATTGTTGTCAAACTGAACAAAGAGAGTTCTGAAAAGTTTCAAAATTTGTCCTCAAGTTTTGAAATTTAAAAATTGATTAAAAGGTTTAAATTTTGAAATATTTAAATTCTTAACCCTAGAGTTTTAAAAGTGTAAAATTCAACCCTTATACTATTATAATATTAAAAGCTTAATGTTTATATATATATATATATATATATATATATATATATATATAAGATAGTCAGTCTTACCATTGGTATGTCTCATTCACGAAGCTGGTCTATAAGGGGGTATAAGGAAATTGCCTATAAAATAACGATTGAATGAGTGTCCACTCTCACCCACTACTCCCTTGACTAGTGGAGGGTCGTTAGCCAAACGGGTAGGATAGGACATTAATTCTAATTAAAAAGTATAACGATAATTATAAAAGTAACTAAATGTTTTTCATAAATTCCCAATCTTAGTTACTTTAGGAAAAATGTGAAAAATGGTGCTATTCCATGAATTTGCACTTTGCACCTTGCCAAGTCGTTAGTGGAGCGTGTGTGGTTAACCGACACACTATCATGGACTAACAATGGTGGGAAAGCGTAGTTCGAGAATTTTCATAGATTAATGGAGATTGTGTGGTTAACCGACACATTGAGTAGGTGGCAAATGACTCCAGAGTGCCAAGCAAATTGACATGGTTATTCACACCATGTTTGTGATCCTCGGTATCCCAGTCACAAACTTGAAGGGAAAAATCGAGATTTAAACATGCAGTTGAAAAGTTTAATGAATCGCAAAGATCTAGGAATTTCATAAAACTTAATTCTTTAAAATTTTAGTTTTGGATGGTGAAATTGGTAAATCGCCATTTGCCTACCTTCAAATATTTTTCCAATTGGATTACGGCATCCCTCTTCCGAATTGTTAAATATTGTGTTGGTTCCTAGCCTTAATATTTCATTTGGGTGTTATATTAAGGAATTTGTATCTAATGAAACCTATCTTTCTTTTTTAGATATCTACTTCAAACAACGCTTCAAACTCAAATGCTTCTGGCTCTTTCTCCCTCACGAAGTTATGTGGGAGGGTCATTTTCGATGGGTCGAATTTTAATGACTGGATTAGAAACATTCTCATGGCCTCTCGATACGACGAAAAGGAATATGCCCTCGACAAAGAGCTAAAGGGCATCGATGAAGAAACTGCTACTCCGGAGCAACTGGCTAAGTATAGGGCGCATGAGAAGGACGCGAAAAAGGTGTCGTGCATTATGCTAGCCATTATGACTTCTGAGCTTTAGAAGTCCTATGAGGACTTCTGGCCTTTCGAGATGCACCAAGACTTGAGGGAAAGGTACCATCAGAGTGCTCCACAAGAAAGGTATGGAATCATTGCCTCCATGATAACAAAAAAAATGAAGGATGGAGAGTCCATCACGGCCCACTTGCAAAATATGCAAAGATATATGGACTGCTTGCTAAAGTTGAATGTCAATTTCGACGAAGAGTTGGCTATTGACATTATCCTACACTCCTTGCCTCCTCGTTATGATCAGTTCAGAATAACTTATCATATGAATAAGGAGGAAGTCACTCTAATAATGCTTCAAGGCCTTCTGAGAACCGCTGAAAGTAGTTTAAAAGGCAAGTGTGTTGTACCCACACCTACTATTGCCCCAGTCCTGGGAATTGGACATGGGAAGGGAAAGAATAAGTAAGCTTCCTCAAAGAATCACAAGGGAAAGTATCATGATGGATCCTTTTCTATTGGGTCCAAAGGTGGTTCTGCTACTCCCTCATCCAATCCAAAGGAAGTTATGAAAAAGTGCATTAGAAACGAAGCTTCCCTAAATACTTGCAGGACATTAAGGATGGGAAGATAAAGCCCACCGTCGCATGTATTTACACTATTCAATCTAACAACTCATCACATGCTAGTTCTTGGGTCCTTGATATAGGATATGGTTTTCACATTTGTTCTGATTTGCTGGGTCTAAAAAGAAGTAGAGATGTGGAACACGGGAAGATGAAATTGATAATGGGGAATAGGAAAGTGTCGCCTGTCACCAAGATCGGAGTTTATTCTTTATTGCTTAGTAATGGGTTAGGGCTAGATTTGAATAACTGTTGCTACTCGTCTGGTATGGCGAGAAACATTATTTCTTTTCATGGTTTGTATAAACAAGGTTTTAGATTTTCATTTAACAATGAAATTGGTTCTATTAATCCTTTTTATAATGGCAAATTTTATTTTGAAGCGTTTCCTTGTAATGGTATATATGAAAATGTAATGGTTGTAGACAAATTAATAAATAATGTATTGCATATTGATTCATCCAATGGTTTGGACAAAGCATGTTTGTGGCATTTTCGTCTTGGACATGTCAACAAGAAGTGTATAGCCCAACTCCAAAAGGATGGACTGTTGGACTCATTTGACTAAAAGTCGGATGACATGTGCAAATCTTGTTTGCTTGGAAAGCTGACCAAGTCACCGTTCACCGGTACTTGTGAAAGAGGTGAGGGTTTGTTGGATCTTATACACACTGATGTGCTTGGACCCTTCAGATTTGCCACAAGGGATGCTAACCGTTTCTATGTAACCTTTACCGACGATAAGTAGATATTTATATATCTATTTAATCAAGCACAAGTCGGAAACCTTTGAAAAGTTCAAAGAGTTTGAGCAAGAAGTGGAGAATCAATTAGGAAGGAAAATAAAGATGTTCCAATATGATCGAGGTGGTGAGTATCTTAGTATTGAGTTCCACGACAATCTTAAAGAATTTGGAATTGTTTTACAATTGACGCCACCTAGGACACCGCAACTTAATGGTGTGGCTGAAAGGCACAATCGAACGTTGTTAGACATGGGTCATTCCATGATGATTCAAGCTTCGTTAACTATCTCATTTTGGGGATATGCCTTAGAGACTGCCGCCCATATCCTTAATCTAGTCCCAACTAAGAAGGTTGCAAAAACACCTCACGAAATGTGGACATGGAAGGTTCCCTCGTTAGCGCATATCAAGGTTTGGGGTTGCAACGCTTTCGTTAGACGAGAGACTCACGAAAAGCTCGATTTTCATAGTGAGTGTTGTATCTTCATCGGTTACCCACATAAATCCTTTGGATATTTTTTCTATAGACCTAGTGAGAACGTGGTCTTCATAGCACGAAGGGGTGTCTTTCGTGAAAGAGAACTCATATGCCAAGAGGATAGTGGAAGGCAAATTGAACTTGAAGAGCTTCAAGAGTTAATAGATGAAGGAACCACTAACACTAGCAATCAACTTAAGGATGAGACTCTTGTTGAACCAGTTCACAAGTTCGTACCTGTAAGATGTTCTAGTAGAGTTAGTGTTCCACATGAGTTGTATGGTTTTCATATAACAAGTGAAGGTGATGTTGGGTTTTGAGCATTCTAGCACTGCTATGGTGTACATGCAACCCTAGAAACCTTGGATCTATGTTTTATCTTTGATACATGAAAAATTGATTTTCCAAGGTTCTTAACCTATCTAGCATACAAGGGAACTTTTAATCTTAAAAGATAGTAAGAAAACATACCTTGTAGTACTTTGGATTCCTTGAGAACCTTGTAAGCCTAGCACCCCAAGTGTGATGCCTCAAATGTCTCACACAACACCAAATACACTTGGAATAACCTTAAGAGAAATGGAACAACAAAATCGGCTATTCCCTCTTGTTCTCACACTAGTGCCCATTTTGGTCTACATATGGATCCTTATATAGTGTGCTACAATTAGGGTTACACCATATAAACCCTAATTGTCATGACCTTTCATTTCCATGACCCATGGGTTCTATAAACACCATGGAGCATCAATAGAGCATCCTATGGGTTTTAGTCCAACTTGATAGTCCATGGAGCATTAGCCCACTATACAAGTATGGATGATTTACACAATCAACCCATATATTTACTTAGTATTCTTTTGATCACTTAATTAATTCTTGATCAATACTAATTAAATAACCCTATTAATATATTAGAACTTATAATATATTAATAAACCATAAGTGTTTTTCTCTCATTTTGGTCTATCCAAATGCATGATGCCATGCAACCCAAATGGAGCATGCTAATCGGGTCAAGTACATCCCAGAATAGTTATGAACTTAGACACCGAATCCAACAGTCTCCCACTTGGATACGTCTAATAACTATATCTGCAGCAATTGTAGCTCTTTCAAGGTCTCGCGGAATTAATATGGTGATGATACACCATTTAAGATAAGTGATCATATATTCTTCTATTCTAGATATCAGCCGGACGAATACATGGAACAATGTCTTACTTATTGTCCAGCAGTTTGTTTCCCGATTTCCGATTTGTTTGACATAGAACTTAAGTGAACAGATCAACATAGTTCTGACCGGGCCCGGTACATGGGTCAACACTAAATCATCGAGGGGCCCAGATATCGCTTCTAATCCAAGAAGGAACAGATAAACTTCGACTCATTTGCTTGTTCTACTACTTGTTGAATCATACACAAAGGCACGTTTTATAACATCGAGTTACCAATGCATTTTCGTTCGATCAATGTATAACCAACTCATAGGCAACAAGTCATATCTCTAGGTTTGAAGACTTATATGATATTACCGTCTCACGTTCACTCGGGATAAATTCCATGAAGTGATACCAGTGAGCGTGGGTTGAATCCAATACTCAGAGCTTATGAGCACTCATGAGTGTTGTAGCACCACTTTGTCCAACATCTTAGACCTCTACAAGCCAACCCATGACAATCTTGATTCATATCTACTTCCAACATATGACTGTGGATGGTTTGAATAACTTAGTCATTCAGGAAGAGCGACTTAGTTATTCTGGAACTCAAAACATGCAAAGTGAAACACACGAATAATCGAATCCAATATGGTCTCAGAACTTATGAATATAAATAAAACATCTTTTATTTATCACCATATTGATTACCCATCATTCATTGTATACTGTTTCAAACTATCAACTTTATACTTGAATTAAAACAATAGTTGTCCCATGCTCCAAGCATGGACACTATGTTTTTCTAAACACTGGTCATGCCATACACCAAGTATGCACACTATGTTTTTTCTATGATCTTTACTCTGTGAAATAGAACGATTGAACATAATTCCAATGAAACTCATTTCACAATCCCAAATCCTTACCGTAAATGCAAGAATTCCAAATTCCTGCCATTTACCTAAGTCTGTTAAATTCTAAACTTATATGAATTGGTCCTCTTGTAATGATTATGCACAAAGTCACAAAGACTTGTCAACAGACATTATAGAGTATTCCAATGGAGATCAACTCCATGGAAACGAAGTCTTATATTCAAAGTTCATTGCCTTTGAACATTCTTCCTTTTTTAAGTTTCCTAATCTTACACAGATTTAATGAATACCTTCCACCTATGGGAACATTTCCATATCCCCCTTTTGACTATTACTCCTGAACAAGAGTTGCCTCTTTTCAGAATATGTCAATATGGTCCTTCCAAAATTAACACTATACTTCCAACTGTCCCTTAGCATCCAAACTTTGGTAAACCTTAGATTGTCCTCAGCAATTGCTTAATCAAATTAGTCATATCTATTTCTAGTACTTTTCCCTCTTAATGCTCTGGCATTTGGAAAAATTTAGAACATATAAATATTATAGCACATGCAATCGATCCTACATCCGAAGAATATGGGACACGATGCATAAAGACATGATACTAGACCAGTCTTTTGCTATAATATTTCTATTTCTATTTGCCAAGTTCTCATAATTTAGATTATGAAAAGGGATGCTGTAATCATAGTTGAATTTTAGAATGCAAATAATGGACCATATATAGAATTCCCTTATGTTGAGCCATTCCAACATGAAATTCATATATATATATATATATATATATATATATATATATATATATATATATATATATATATATATATATATATCCTTGACTAAATATGATTAAAACCTCAATCTAAGCTTTTAGAATTGAAGTGAAGTATAATTTCTTCTCCCTTAATTATAGCAAAACAACTTTTTCCCAATTGAAACCTTTTTGTTTTTTGTATAATTAACATTGCTAACTTGCAACACTTATTATAATTACCATGCTCCCACTTGAATGATGATTGTTAACATAACACTTATGCTCCCACTAGCTTTAACATGTACTTAGAAATCTGCTGGAATTTTAGAAATCAATACTTTACTGACCTTCTTACCAAAGTTCATATTTATGATATGAGATGTTTTGATAAAACTTTATCGAAATCATACACATTTCCTTAGATAGCACATATGTGTGTCTAAACAGTTTCAGAACTATGAAAAGGGATGTCGTAATCATAGTCTCAATTGTTTAGACCGTTGCCATTTCTCACATGTCCATGTTAGTGTGCCGGTTAACCACACACGCTCCACTAATGACTTTGAGAATGCAAGTATCAGGATTGCTATTTACTTGAAATCTACTTAGTGAAAGCGTTTCCTCATAATCATTTTCATGAATCAGAGAGAAACCTTATGAAACTTTAGACTTTATGGTGTATGTGTTCCTATCCATGTGAATTTGTCATAACCATAATCACAAGACAAGGTTAGTGACAAATCCAAACTCTTATGGATGGAACTTGTGTAGTCTTAACTTCTTGCCACCTGGCAGCATAAGGGCATGCCATTGCTTCCAAGTTGTTATGCAACCAATTGAGAACTCTCAGACCTCATATGCAAAGCCAACTTTAACTGGAATGGGCACATAAATAGGAATATGTCAACATGATAGGTTATAAACCTCAAGTCATGTGCTAGTGATAAATTATAGGTTTTTCTTCTTGATTAGATCTAGAAGCTTTTTCAAGATCTTTGAGACTCCTACTGTCCTCTTGACATATAGACTCACTTGCCAAATATTCAGGAGATAGTGCAGATTCTTTATCAAGACAAACACTTCACACAATTGACCTTAGTTGGTCTTTGTTTTATCCAAAACATCACAACTTACCAATTTCAAATGTACAAGAGTAGACACATTTTACTCTTACATTTGACAAGTGTTATAAATCTTTCTTTAAGATATGTCACTCAAGTTACAATCTTGGAGTATGACTCTATGACTTGTTTTGGAACGAAGTATGACTCATCTTCTTGATTTAACCACTTCAACAATTCATGATTCCTATTCTTAGCCATAAGAATGCACTAAGATGTCTTTAGAGGACCAATTGTGATATGGTTTCTTGATCATTAAGATGATCACAAAACATGATACTAAAGTACTCTCCCATCTTTTCAGATTTGAGAAACTTTTCTCTTTCTGCCTAATTTGATTCTTCTCATTCGTCATGCAATACATCAAAGCTTTTCCAATGTTTCAGAAATATACTTAAACTGGTAATTATAACGATATTTACTCAACTTTAGTAAATCATGACGAATAGTTTTATCGATCTCTTGTGGTGGACCTTGACCAGTACACAAGAATATGTACCGGATCCCTTACTCCTTCACTTGACTCACATATACATGTAAACAAGGAATTAGTCTTAATTTTCCAAAGATGAAAATTCTCATTCATCATACTATACAACTTGCATGACTCCAAGTTTCGGTCCAATTAAAACTTGGTTGATGAGAATCTTCTTTGGTAAATTTAGACACTACCACAAATGAAAGAATCAAATTCACATTTCCATTATTTCTAGAACCATACAAACATCATTTTTTCATAAAAAGCCATTGCAAGGAGATATAATAAAATAAAACAAAATTTTATTTATCTATAAATAATGCGGAAAAACTTTTTCTTATAATGCAACTTTGAATGAAAACTATGCTATTACATATTTCCTAGCAAACTATCATAACTCTCTAAGTAGTAGCTCAAGAATCCAATCTTTGAACCATGTGATTGAAATCCATCTTCGTGATCAGATTCAGCATACACTTTCTATAAGTTTCCTTCCCTTTGCTTTATCCTACCAAACACCTGAATCATCAATAAGGAACTTAACAGAGTTAGATAGTGGACTTACATGAATCAGAGTCAAACTTTTTGATTCTTCTTCCTTTCAGATCCTCCAGGTAGCTAGGTCAGCTACGCTTCCAATGCCCTTTTTCTTCACTATGAAAACATATAGACTCTTCGGGAATGGTACAAAAGGCTATTCCAGACTTAGACTTTCTCTTTACCTTCCGGTTAACTGGGTTGACCAAGGCTGATCCCTTTCCATTGGGAAGACAAAGATTTTCTGGACTTCCAATGTTACCATTCTCCATGTCCATGAAAGTTTTAGAAGTAGACCTTCCACCCATATTTGGTTGACTATTGCGCGAAATCATTTCTAATTCAGCAGCAATAAGCAAATAAGAAAGATCTATTAGGGTCATGCCGTGATCTGTCTCATAATAGTCTTTAATAAACTTAGTATATGACTCAGGAAGTAACTGAAGGACCCAGTCAATAGCCAACTTCCTTGGGACAATGACATCCAACATTCTCAACCTGTCAATGTGTGACTTCATTCCTAAGACATGAGTGCACATAGGTCATCCATCTTCATGTTTCATTGTGAGCAGGGCTTGAGTGATCTTGAACTTTTCAAGTCTTTGAGCTTGTGCGTAAGGGAGAATAATTGGAGGAGGAGGAGGAAGAGAAGTATGATTTCTATGAGCCAAACTCAGGAAGTCATCTTCATTAGGAAAGCTTGTTACATAAGATTTGGGAAGATCATTGTTGTCTGAACTAGACATCTAAAAAGGGAGAAATTCAAGTTAGTTGATTTAAATCCTTAATATAACACCCAATATGAAATATAAAGGCTAGGACCCAACACATTATTTTATAACTTGGAAGAGGAATGCCGTAATCCAGGCTATAAAATATTTGAAGGTAGGTGAATGAGGATTCACCAATTTCCACCATGAAAAACGAAATAAATTATTAGGTTTTAATTGGACTTTAAACTCCTAGATCTTTTGAGATTCATTGAACTTTCAATGGCATGTTTCAATCTCAAGTGCGCCCTTCAGGTTTTTTGACTAGGATGCTGAGGATCACAAAACAAGGTGTGAATAACCATGCAAATATACTTGGTACCCTTAATTTTTACCCCTTAATCTATGTGCCGGTTAACCACATGCGCTCCACCGATACTATGATAAACATTAAATTACCCTTTGCCTACCTTGTTAAATCAAGCTACTGTGCCGATTAACCACACACGCTCCACTAACCGACTTAAGCAAAGTGAAAAGTGTAATTTCATGGGTTAGCACCAAATTCACATTTTCCTAAGTAACTAAGATTGGGTGTTAATAAGAGTTTAGTTACTTAGTATTTATCGTTAATACTTTTAATGAAGGGAGAGTTATAGTCCTTGTCCTACCCCTTCAGCTAACGACCCTCCACCAGTCAAGGAAGCGGTGGGTGAGAGTGGACACCCATTAAACTAACATTTTATAGGTAGTAACCTTATACCCCCTTATAGACCGGCTTCATGAAGGAGGCCTACTAATGGTAAAACGACTTTACTCTTATACATACATACATACATATATATATATATATATATATATATATATATATATATATATTATTAACTTATAATATTATAAATATAAGGGTTGAATTTTAACTTTTAAAAGTCTAAGGGTTTAACTTGGAATTAAAGTATTCATAAGGGAAAACTTTTTCAAATTCCAAAATTTGAGGGCAAGTTTTGAACCTATTCAAAACTATTCAATTCCATAACTTATATGTTTAAATTATTTTTAATCCAAAAACTCTTCAAGTTCCATAACTTGAGGACAAGTTATGAAATACTTTAAACTATTAAAAGAATATGACTTGTCTTTGTTCATAACCTATGGAAATATTTATGAGTTTTATGACTCTTAATTGTGACTTTCATATAACTTGAGGACAAGTTAAAAGAACACATTTTAGAACCAACTCTTAGATTAATTTGGATTGAAAACAACAATTTAACATAATTTTTCTATTAATCTAAGCAACTCATAAGAACAAGATAATTTAATCAAACTTTTTCATGTAACTAACCTAATCATTAAACTAATACAAAACATGAATCTATTGACAATTATCTTTGAAATTGGATTAGCATGAACATTACCACATCAAAAACAATTTTATAGGTTGAAAAACAACTTAGGGTAATGTTCTTAGTCCAATTCCAGCCAAAACAGTCGAAGATATGTGACTGGGGGTCCAACTTGTTGAGTGAAAGAACCAACTCGGTGAGTTGGATGAGTTTAGCCTTGGACTCGTCGAGTCCCTTCGTGGACTCAGCGAGTCTGCTGAGCAGACAGCAACAAACTTTGATTTTTCAACCAATTTTGCAAGTATAACAAGAAAACAAGCCTAGTCTCTGATATAACTGTTGGGTTTTGAGAATTCTAACACTCCTATGTTGTACATGCAGCCCTAGAAACCTTGGATCTATGTTTTATCTATGATACATGGAAAATTGATTTTGCAAGGTTCTTAACCTATCTAGCATACAAGGGAACTTTTAATCATAAAAGATAGTAAGAAAACATAACTTGTAGTAGTACTTTGGACTCCTTGAGAACCTTGCGAGCCTAGCACCCCAAGTGTGACGCCTCAAATGTCTCACACAACACCAAATACACTTGGAATAACCTTGAGAGAAATGGAACACTTCAAAATCGGCTATGCCCTCTTGTTCTCACACTAGTGCCCATTTTGGTCTACATATGGATCCTTATATAGTGTGCTACAATTAGGGTTACACCATGTAAACCCTAATTGTCACGACCTTTTATTTCCATGACCCATTGATTCTATAAACACCATGGAGCATCCTATGGGTTTTAGCCCAACTTGATAGTCCATGGAGCATTAGCCCACTATACAAGTATGGATGATTTACACAATCAACCCATATATTTACTTAGTATTCATTTGATCACTTAATTAATTCCAAATTAATTCTTGATCAATAATAATTAAATAAACCTATTAATATATTAGAACTTATAATATATTAATAAACCATAAGTGTTATTTCTCTCATTTTGGTCTATCCAAATGCATGATGCCATGCAACCCAAATGGACCATGTTGATCGGGTCAAGTACATCCCATAATTGTTATGAACTTAGACACCTAATCCAATAGGTGATACGTTTATCAGTGATAACACACCGATAAATTTGTATGAACCTAATAGCCACAAGGAAGCCTTGGTGGGCCAAGAGTCTGCGAAGTACAAAGAGGAAATGGACAGCGAGAATCAATCCATGCATGACAATCAAGTTTGGAACTTGGTTGACAATGTACCGCGTCATAAGACAGTCGGGTGCAAATGGATCTTCAAGAAGAAGACCGACATGGATGGGAAAGTTCACACTTATTAGGTGCAACTAGTTGGGAAGTGCTTCACCCAAACTCAAGGAGTTAACTATGATGAAACCTTCTCACCAGTAGCGAAAATTAAATCTATAAGGGTTATGCTAGCCATAGCTGCATTTCATGACTATGAAATATGGCAGATGGATGTTAAAACCACTTTCCTTAATGGGAAGTTGGCTGAAGATTTTTACATGAGTCAGCCAGAGGGTTTTGTAGATGCAAAGTACCCTAATAGAGTGTGTAAGCTTGAGAAATCCATTTATGGCTTACAACAAGCATCTCACAGATGGAATCTTTGTTTCATGAGAAAGTCAAAGAGTATGGTTTTTTGAGAAGTGAGGATGAGTCCTGCATATATGTCAAGGCTAGTGGGAGTATAGTTAGATTTATGGTATTGTATATGGACGACATACTGCTTATAGGAAATGATGGTCCAAACTTGCAGGAAGTTAAGTCCTAGCTTAGGAAGTGTTTCTCTATGAAGGACCTCGGGGAAGCTGCTTATATTCCAAGGATAAGGATATTGAGAAACAAGAGTAAAAGACTAATAATATTTAGTCAAAGTACCTACTTGGACAAGGTGTTGAAACATTTCAACATGGAGAATTCTAAGAAAGGAGAATCACCTATCCAGAGAAATACCAAACTGAGTAAGACTCAGAGTCCGAGCATCGATGCCGAATTAGCAGAAATGAATCGAGTACCATATGCTTCTGTTGTTGGCTCGATCATGTATGCTATGACATGTACTCGCCCTGATGTCGCTTTTGCTTTAAGCATGGTTAGTCGATATCAAGGGAATCCTGGTAGAACTCACTTGATAGCAGTAAAGAAGATTCTTAGGTACCTGCGGAGGACTAAGGACTGGGTCCTTACCCTCGGTGGGAGTGATGAATCGAGAGTGATCAGGGTATAGTGATGCCAACTTTCAGACCGACAAAGATAATTTCCGCTCTCAGTCGTGCTGGGTATTTACCCTAAATGGAGGAGCAGTAACATGAAAAAGTTCCAAACATGAGACTATAGCTGATTCAACGTGCGAATCAGAGTATATAGCAGCAAGCGAAGCGTCGAAGGAGACAATATGGCTAAAGAATTTCATCGGAGACCATGGATTTGTACCAACCATAAAGGAGCTTATGGAAATTTTCTGTGACAACGTGGGTGTGGTCGCCTTAACCAAGGAACCGAGGGATCATGGCAGATCCAGGCACATCGACATAAAATATCACTTCATAAGAAATCGAGAAGAAGGAGGGACCCCTCGTAGTGAAGAGGGTATCATCAGAGGATAACCCAACAGATCCCCTTATGAAAGGATTGAGTAGTTTTAAGCATTTGCAGCATGCTAAGAGCATTGGCCTAAGGGACGATATTAATTTTAGTGATTAGATAGGTGATTGGAAACTTGTAATAAATATATGTAATTGACATTTGATGATTAAATAATAAGGGTTTTATTTATACATAAAGTTTACTGTCTTTTGTCAATTGTTTATTTTATGTCACTTTTGCATGTTTTGACTTCCAGAATAATATGATTATTCAAACTATCCACAGTTAATCATACTTTGGAAGTAAGTTATGAGGTTAGACTGTCATGAATTGACTTGTAGATTGTCAAAGGTGTTTAGACATAGCAAAAGTTTGATACAACGTTCATGAGTGCTCCTGAAATAAGATTTGAGTATTGGACACAGTTAATCATACTTTGGAAGTAAGTTATGAGGTTAGACTGTCATGAATTGGCTTGTAGATTGTCAAAGGTGTTTAGACATAGCAAAAGTTTGCTACAACATTCATGAGTGCTCCTGAAATAAGATTTGAGTATTGGATTAAACCCACGCTCACATGAATCACTTCATGGAATTTATCACGAGTGATTGTGAGACGATAATATTCTATAGTCTTCAAACGAAGATATACGAGTTGCTTGTGCGTTGATAGTACGAAAACGCATCAGTAACTTGATGTTATAAAACATGTTGCTGTGTATAATTTAACAAGTAATTAGTACAAGCATATAAGTCGAAGTTTATCTGTTCCTTTTATCGTAAGAGGATTAAAGCGATATCATGGGCCCCTCGATAATTTTGTTTTGATTTATGTGTCGGGTCCAATCAGGGCTTAACTGATGTGTCCAATTAAGTTCTATGTCAAACAAATCAGAAACCGAGAAACAAACTATTGGACAATGTGTATGACTTTATTCCTTGTCTTTGTCTACATGATATCTTAAAGAACAGAGGATTATATGATCCCTTATCTAAAGGACGCATCATTGACTAGGTGTCTAAGCCCATAACTATAATTGGTATGTACTTGACCCGATAGTAGCATGATCCTTTTGGGTTGCCTTCACTGGAGCAATTTGATAATATTTGAGAAAGAGGTTACTTGTGATTTATTAATATATTATATGAATAATATATTAATTTAGAAATCATATTCTTTAATTGGTATTGATCAAGAATTAATTTGGAATTAATTTAATGATCAAAAGAGACTGATTAGGTAAATCAGTAATACTTATAGTTTAGGCTAATGATCCATGTTGATTAGGGATGTACTAAACCTATATAAGAGTCCATGAAGGTTTAGTCCAAAGGGCCTATCAAATGTGAAGAGTCTTGGTGAATTAAGGTTTACTTGTAAGAAACCCTAGGAATTCCACACTATAAAAGTAACCCCTAGCACCCCAAAAATCGGATATAAGAATTCCAAGGTGAAACCCTAGCTGATTTGTGCTTCCTAACCTCTCTCTCATAAGCCTGCTTTTGCTTTTGGTGTTTGTGACTTATTAGAGGTATCACATTTGAGGTACTAAGCTCTTGAAAGGCCAAGAACTACAAGCTACAACAAAGAGGAATTCATCTAACTAGTTTTTATGTTGTATATTTCCAATTGCATGCTAGCTAGGGTATATGTTTTGGATAAAATGAAATCGCATGTATAACTTGAGAAAACTTAGATCAAAAGCATCTAGGGTTGTATGTGCACCATAGGTTATAGTTCTCAAAACCCTTCAGTAACATCCATCAGTTCGAGGTAGACTATTACAGACATGGTGACGAGCATGGAAGAAGAATCAGTTTGTACCTTAGGCACACCGGCTTGCATGGTCGGGGAATTACTCTATGTTTTTGGTTGAGGACCATTGGGGTTTGGGGCGGAGTCGGGACTGGGTGGCTCTTGATGAGTGGGGCCCATGGGTGAACCCCGTGTTATTTTGGAAATTCAGGTTGGACCTGGTAGGTACTGTCGGGTCAAGGTTTTGGATCTTGAGTTGTAGGATCATGAGGGTGATCAGGGTGTGACACAAAGGGGTTTTAGGCTAGGTAGCCTTGTTTTTGGACTCTTGGGATCCTGGTGGCTGGACCAGGTGCGAGACTGGTAGTCTTAGAGATGGTTTGGGAGTATTTGTTCATTGGTTAGGTTAGGGGTCATTAGAAATCAGTAGGCTGTGGTGTGCAATGCAAGTGCATATTCATGGATCTTGGGCTATGAGTGGAGTATCGAATTGGTTTTGGGTGAGATCTCGAGTCAGGAATTGCGCGTGTTTTGTGCAGTATTTTCGTTTCGATGGATTAAGGATTGGGGTATTTATATGCTGAGGGCATTGGTAAAAGGGTTCAAGGGTAATAAATGGATTCAGTTTAGGATGATAGATCAAGTTCGTGTGATTGTGTCCAGGATTGCTTCTATTTGTGAAGGGCATCGAGATAAGTCAAGGTAGTATTATTGATTTGGAACTTGTGGGTGTGGGGTAGCCTTTTATTCGGAGGAGATGTTAGGTTGCTTGCAGCTGGAATTGGATAATCTCGGAGTAGATGATTTGATCATGTTGCGCAACTCTCGTCTATGTTTAACCGTTGTAGGGATAAGTCTCCTACTCAAAAGATTATTCGAGCCTTCTGCCAAGCATAAGTGTTCAGAAGCAATGTTTGGTCTATGATTATGTTTTCTAATTGGGATCTCAGGTATCAAAAGTTGATTAGTCAGTTGGAAAATTAAGTGGAATGGACTCAGCAATGGTTCGGTATGGGCGGTTTGTCAGGCAGACAGACCATCCCGAGACTTCAGGTTTCAGGTTAAGTAGTTGTGTTAATTCTCCAGGGATTATCATCGGATGGTGAAGGGATTCATTTATCTACGGGTTAGAGAGGCACACAAGGGTTGGTTTTGGTTGCCTCAGAAAGATGGTGGTATGCTCGGGGTTATGGCCGTGTTCCTCAAGTTGTTAGGTGTGTTAGGAATGGTAAGGAATGATTTCGAGAACGAAATCTAACTTAAGTGGGGGATATTTGTAACATTTCATTTGAAATTAAGTAAATAAATAATAAACCCTAAATCTCGAGATGGAAATTATATATATTTTTCATATTATTGTAGCCAAAAATCAATAATAGCTTAGCATGTTTTTGGTTTCGGGGAGTTAAATATTGTAATTTGGATTTTAGGGGTTAAAGTGTAATTTCCTGATTGAATTGTAATGAATTTTGGAAGTTGAGGTTGTTTGGTATTTAATGGGCTTAGTTTGAAAAGGATGTGATGGGGAAGGACTTGAAGTGTAATTATGGGATTGTGATTCAAATCAGATGCGGGACTTGAACCCGGTCCCTTTCCATACCCGTTTTAAGGATGCATCACCAAGGAAACCCTAACCCTAATGATATCCTCCAGCTTCCAACCTTATATCCCCTACCACCAGCCGCCGCCACCTCTTAGCCAATGTTGAAGCCGGAAGCTACCGAAGCTAATCTCCAGTGCGACTGCCGTCAGCGATGAATAGAATAACGGAGACGCCAAATCAGTGGGTCGCTAAAACTGTGGGTCATAGCCGCTATTGTCGTTCGTCGGTGAAGACGCAACCCCCATTCCTCGTTGCGACCACTCCTCCTTTCTCCTTCATTCCGTTCCAGAACAGTTTGCTCGCGACTGACCGCCGATTGCCACCAGGTGGGTGGTTGTGTTCATATTTCGAGCGAGGGTGTGTGTGCTCCTATTGCTATTTGTGCATGTCGTGTGTGTATTTTCTTGGCTGAACATCGCAAGAAGAACCCACCACAATAAGATGGAGGATGTCATCCCTGACCATCGCCTACTACCGCGAAGGTGGTTGTGGGTATGTTTATGTAGAGTCATTTCGTGTTCTGAGGTGTGTATGTGTGGGTTCTTTGGCCGGAAATTGTGGGAAACCACCACGACATCTAACCATCATAGCTGTCATCATACTACGACCATCAGCCACCGTGTTGAGTGATTTTGCACGTGAAATTTTATGCGTATGAATGTTTTTCAACATTGTTTGTTATATTGGAAGCATGTGGTCGGATTATAACTCGAAAACCACCACCGCCATGAGGTGGTGGGTGCCTCCATGAACCACCATCGACCACCATGCCCCAAGGTGGCACTGGTTGGTGCCCAGCCTAGTAAAACCCTAATCAGCCTAAAACTTAACCATTGGTCTAATTAGCATGTGTTTGGGTTGGAAACCCTAATTAGGGTTTAGAAAACCCTAATCTTGGAGACTTTAGTTTGGACTTTCCAGGACTCGCGTTTTGGACCATTGGATTGGAATTATGAATTATGCCATACCACATTGTATGAATAACATGGTGTAACATCCCAAAATTGAGACCTGAAATTTTTTTGTTTAATTACATTACTTATAAAAATAATTTACGAAAAACATCATTACTATCATTTCAACACATCAAGTCGCAAATCACAAGTCTCGAAAATCATATCACCAAATAGTAAAATGTTAGAGTACAATCCCAGGGTTCTCAAACCGGAAATCATATGTGTGCAATGCGCTGCTACCCTGCCGACTCCTTCCCCTTAGCTGAAGAGGTACCTGAAGCCAAAACTAAAAGCTATAAGCATGAATCTTAGTGATTTCCCCCATCATACCACATATCATTCAACGTACATATTACCGGGCGATTCTGGGGTGCCCGGCCTACCCATGTCAAGCCATTCTAGGGTGCTGACTTACCCATGTCAGGGCATTCTGGGGTGCCTGCCTACCCTACGATCTATCTCACCCGCTCACAGGGACTATTTCACCCCTACTACTATCACCTAATTATTGGATAAGGTGTATAAGTTTGTAACTATATTTGGTATGTACTTGATCCGATCTGGCATGGGCCATTTGAGTTGCACTTCACCGAAACAATTTGTAAGGATAATCTTTTGAGAATAGTATATTTAGGATTTATTAATATATTATAAGTTATAATATATTAATATGAAATCATGTTATTTAATTACTATTGATCAAGAATTAATTTGGGATTAATTTAGTGATCAAAAGAGACTAATTAAATATGGACTCTTATATATATATAGAATGGGCCAATGTTCATTTAGGATGGGCTAAGCTTGCATGGATAGTCCATGGAGTTTTTAACCCATGGATCCTATGGAAATGAAAGGTCATGGGTATTAGGGTTTACATGGATGTAATCCTAATCCACCATACTATATAACGAGGTCTTTGGCAAAATGGCACTAGTGTGTGTAAGAACAAAGGTGGGCCGATTTCTACAAGTGCATACTATTCTCTCAAGGCTTCCAAGTTGGTTTGGTGATTTTTGATTCCACTTGAGGCATCCACATTATTGGTGCTAGGCTCTCAAAACTCCAAGAAATCAACTACAAAGAAAAGGTATGTTATTCTACTAGATTTTATGTTACAAGTACCCCATAGCATGCTAATTAGCTTGAGAACGTTGGAAATATCAAATTTGCATGTATAATAGAGAAGACATAGATCCAAGGTTTCTAGGGTTGCAGGTACACCATAGGAGTGTTAGAATGCTCAAAACCCTTCAGTGGTATCAAAGACTAGGCTTGTTTTCATTATACTTGATGCAAATTGCTGCAAAATTTGAAAATCTGCTCACTGTTCAGTGGACTCGTGAAGTCCATGGGGGGACTCGGAGAGTCCAAGAGAAAACTCATCCTACTCGTCGAGTAGGTTCTTGCACTTGGTGAGTAGGAGGCCCAAAGTGCTGAGTTTCGAGTTTCATTGCTGGAAATGGACTAGAATCATTACCCTAAACTGTTTTGGACTTATAAAATCTGTTTTTCATGTGGTAATGATTATGCTAATCCATTTTCAAAGGTTATTATCAAAATTTCAAGTTTTATATATGTTTATATGATTCTTGAAATTGTTGATATGAATGTTTGTACTTATGAGTTTTAGTAGATCATAAGAATTATTTGCAAATTGTTTGTTAGTGTAATTCCTTATCCAAATGCCAATTAAGGTACTCCATTAATTTCCTCAAGTTATGGAATTCCAAAAGTCTTTTCTTTAAAACCATTGAAACTCATAAGTTATAGAAATGAAAAGTATTGAATAGTTTCCAAACTTTCCCTCAAGTCTTGGAATTTGTAAAGTCTCACACACACTTTAATTCCAAACCCTAGAGTTTTAAAAGTTAAAGTTCAAACCTTATACTTTATACTATTATAAGTTAATTATATATATATATATATATATATATATATATATATATATATATATATATATATATATATATATATATATATATATATAAGATCAAGTCAGTCTTACCGTTAGTAGGCCTCATTCACGAAGTCGGTCTATAAGGGGGGGTATAAGGTTGTTGCCTATAAAATGGCAGCTTAATGGGTGTCCACTCTCACCCACCGCTTCCTTGATCAGTGGAGGGTCGTTAGCCGAACGGATAGGACAAGGACTATAATTCTCATTAAAAGTATAATGATGATGATAAAGTAACTAAACGTTTTATAAATTCCCAGTCTTAGTTACTTTAGGAAATTGTGAACTTGGTGCTAACCCATGAAATTACACTTTGCACCTTACCAAGTCGTTGGTGGAGCGTGTGTGGTTAACTGACACACTAACATGGACTAGTAAGAATGGAAAAGGGTAACTTAATGTTTGTCATAGACCGGTGGAGCACGTGTGGTTAACCGGCACATTGATTAGGTGATAAAAAATTAAGGGTACCAAGTTAATTTGCATGGTTATTCACACCTTGTTTGTGATCCTCGGCATCCCAGTCACAAACTTGAGAGGGCACAATTGAGATTTAAACATGCCATTGAAAAGTTCAATGAATCTCAAAATATCTAGGAGTTTCAATCGAATTAAAACCTAATACTTATTTCGTTTTTCATGATGGAAATTGGTGAGTCTACTGCTACTCCACAGGAGATCGCTGACTTCAGGACTCATGAGTGAGATGCCACCAAGGTGGCATGTATCATGTTGGCCACAATGACAGCTGAGCTCTAGAAGTCCTATGATGACTTTTACCCTTTTGAGATGAACATAGACCTGATGGACAGATACCGTCAGAGTGCTCGTCAATAGAGGTATGAAATCATCTCTTCCTTGATAACAACCTGAATGAAGGATGGTGAACACATCACGGGCCACATGCAGAAAATGCAAAGGTTTGTGGACCGTCTGCTGAAGTTGAATGTGAACTTCCTGAGGAGTTGACTAGTGACATCATACTGCACTCCTTACCTCCATGTTATGATCAGTTCCGAATGACCAATCATATGAACAAGGAGGAGGTCACACTCAGCAAGCTTCAAGGACTTTTGAAGACCGCCAAAAGTTGTCTCAAAGGTAAATCGGTTGTTGCTACTCCTACTCCTAACACCGCCCCTGTTCTGGAAATCGGGCAAAGTAGAGGGAAAAAGATGAAGACCCTTCGAAGGGTACCAAGAGAAAGTCTCTTGATGGCTCCTCTTTGAGTGGAACCAAAGGTGGTTCTGTAACTCCTTCCAACCGAAAGGAAGTTGAATGCTTCTACTTTCATGATAAGGGGCACTGGAAACGAAACTGCCCCAAGTACCTGCAAGATGTTAAGGATGGGAAGGTCAAACCTACCCATGCATGTATTTACACTATATTGTCTAATAACTCACCGTAGACTAATTCTTGGGTCCTTAATACAGGTTGTGGTATTCATATATGTTCTGATTTTCAGGGCCTAAGAAGAAGTGAGGATGTGGAGCACGAAAAGATAAACTTGATCATGGAGAATAGGAAAGTTTCACCTGCCACCAAGATTGGAGTTTATTCTTTGTTACTAACTAGTGGGTTAATATTAGATTTGAATTAGTGTTGTTCTTGTCTAAAATGGCGAGAAATATTATTTCTTTTCACAGTTTGTACAAACAAGGGTTTACTGTTTCATTTGATAATGAATGTGGTGGTATTAATGCTTTTTATAATAATGTTCTTTATTTTAAATCATTACCTTGTGACAGTGTATATGAAACTGTGTCGGTTGTAGAGAACTAAGGAAATAATGTGTTGTATATCGATTCTTCCACTAGTTTGGATAAGGCATCGTTATGACATTGTCGTCTTGGACATGTCAACAAGAAGCGCATAGGCTAACTCCAAAAGGCTGGAGTTTTGGAGTCATTTGACTTAAGGTCAGATGATAGTTGCGAATCTTATTTACTTGGACAATTGACTAAGGTGCTGTTTGTTTTTTCGAAGAGAAAATGCGTGAAGTCTACGGACCACCTCTTCAATCCTCTGTAGTAGAAGAGGTGGAACGAATAGTTGCAACATGTAATAAAAAGTATGTTTCTTTTTTAACATCTGCAGACTGCTGCAGTAAGTTAAACTAATGCGCGAAGAGGTTTGAAGCAGTTGGTTTAGTGTTGCGCCACGTAGCACACGCGCAACAGTTTTTAAGTCAGAAGTCTTCTGAAAAACAAACAGCTGCGAAGGGCCAAGTGCTGCGCACGTGCTGCGCGACGCAGCAATAAGTGGTCTGAAGTGGTTTTAAAAAAAAAACAAATAGCACCTAAGTCACCCTTCACTGGTACTTGTGCTAGGGGTGAAGGTTTTTTGGACCTCATACACACAGATGTGTGTGGACCCTTCAGAACTGCCATAAGGGATGATAACCTCTTCTATATGACTTTTACTTATGATTACAGTAGATATGGTTATGTCTACTTAGTCAAGCATAAGTCAGAAACCTTTGAAAATTTCATAGAGTTTAAACAGGAAGTGGAGAATCAGCTGGGCAGGAACATTAAAATGCTTCGATCCAATCGAGGTGGTGAGTATCTTAGTACAGAGTTCCTTGACGATCTTAAGGAATGTGGAATTCTTTCACAATTGACAGCTCCCAGGACACCACAACTTAATGGTTTGGCTGAGAGGTGCAATCGAACCTTGTTGGACATGGTTCATTCCATCATGTGTTGAGCTTCGTTACCAATCTCAATATGAGGGTATGCCTTGGAGACTGCCTCCCATATCCTTAATCTAGTCCCTACCAAAAAGGTTGTCAAAAAACTACATGAGATGTGGACTGGGAAAGTTCCCAATTTAGACCACATCAAGATTTGGATTTATGAGGCTTTCGTGAGGCGCGAGACTTACGACAAGCTCGAACCTCGAAGTAAGTGATGTATTTTCATCGGCTACCCATAGAAATCATTTGGTTACCTCTTCTACAGACCCGGTGATAATATGGTCTTTGTGGCAAAGAGAGGAGTCTTTCACGAGAGAGAATTCATAAACCAAGGAAACAGTGGGAGGCAAATTGACCTTGAAGAGCTTCAAGAGTCAAGTGGTGAAGAAACCTTAAACCCTAGCAATCAACCAGAGGAGGAAACTCCTGTTGAACCAACTAATGAGTTTGTACCTCTGAGGCATTCCACTAGAGTTAGGAATCCACCTGCGCATTACTATGGTTTCCATATTACCGCGGAGGGTGTTACATTTATCGTTGATAGTAAACTGGTAAAGTTGGATGAACCTAACAACTATAGGGAAGCCATGGCAGGCCCTGAGTTTGCTAAAAGGAAAGAGGCTATGGACAGCGAGATTTAGTCCATGTATGACAATCAAGTTTGGAACTTGGTTGACAATGTACCGCGTCATAAGACAGTCGGGTGTAAATGGATCTTCAAGAAGAAGACCGACATGGATGGGAAAGTGCACACTTATTAGGTGCAACTGGTTGCGAAGGGCTTCACCCAAACTCATGGAGTTGACTATGATGAAACCTTCTCACCAGTAGCGAAAATTAAGTCGATTAGGGTTATGCTGGCAATTGCTGCATTTCATGATTATGAAATATGGTAAATGGATGTAAAAACCATTTTCCTTAAGGGAAAGTTGGCTGAGGATGTTTACATGAATCAGCCAGAGGGTTTTCTCAATGCAGAGTACCATGATAGAGTGTGCAAGCTTGAGAAATCCATTTATGGATTGAAACAAGCATCTCGCAGCTGGAATCTTTGTTTTGATGAGAATATCAAAGAGTTTGGTTTTTTGAGAAGCGAAGATGAGTCATGTGTATATGTCAGAGCTAGTGGGAGTATAGTTAGCTTTTTGGTACTATATATGTATTACATACTACTCATAGGAAATGACATCCCAACTTTGAAGGATATTTAGTCCTAGCTTGGGAAGTGTTTCGCTATAAAGGACCTTAGAGAAGTTGCCTATATCCTAGGGATAAGGATATTAAGAGAAATGAGTAAAAGACTAATCGGACTTAGTCAGAGCACCTACATGGATAAGGTGTTGAATAGGTTCAACATGCAGAATTCCAAGAAAGGCAATTTACCGATCCAAAGCAATGCCAAACTGAGCAAGGCTCCGAGTCCGAGTACAGAGGCTGAGATAGCTGAGATGAGTCCATTACCATATGATTCCGCTGTTGGATCGATCATGTATGCTATGACTTGTACTTGCCCTGATGTGGCCTGTGATTTGAGCATGGTCAGCAGATATGAGGGGAATCCTGGCAAGGCTCACTGGACTGCAGTGAAGAACATTCTCAAGTACGTGCGGAGGACTAAGGACTAGATCCTTACCCTTGGTGCGAGTGATGACTTGAGAGTAGTAGGGTATAGTGACTCTAGCTTTCACACTAACAGGATAATTTCCGCTCTCAATCAGGCTGGGTCTTTACCATGAATAGAGGAGCAATTACTTGGAAAACTTCCAAGCAGGAGACAGTAGCTGATTCGACATGTGAATCAGAGTACATAGCAGCGAGTGAAGTTGGGAAGGAGGCAACATGGCTGAGGAACTTCATCAAAGACCTTGGAGTTGTACCGACTATAAAGGAGCCTATGGAGATTTTCTGTGACAGCAATAGTGTGGTTGCCATCACAAAGGAACCAAGAGATCATAGCAGATCCAGACACATTGACAGAAAATATCACTTCATAAGACAAAAGATAGAAGAAGGACTCCTCTTGGCAAAGAGGGTATCGTCAAAAGAGAACCCAGCAGATCCTCGTATGAAGGGACTGACCAGGGTTAGGCATTTGCAGCATGTGAGACCCATCAGGCTGAAGGACAATATTAGTTTTATAGATTAGATATCTATTTCTGAAACATGTACCATGTTATTGACATTTGATGATTAAATAAAAGTTGTTTATTTATAAGGCGTTGCTACCTTGTGTCAATCATTTACTATTGTTTCAACTTTGCATGTTTTGACTTCCAGAATAATTACTTTATTCAAACTCTCCACAGTCAGTTGTACTTTGAAAGTAGGTACAAATCAAGACTATCATGAATTGGGCTTGTATATGTCTAAGGTGTTAGACATAGCAAAAGTTGCTACAACATTCATGAGTGCTCATAAGTTCTGAGTATTGGATTAAACCTACGCTCACTTGTATCACTTCATGGAATTTTTCTCGAGTGATCGTGAGACGGTAATATCATGTAAGTCTTCAAACCTATAAATATGAGTTGTTGACTATGAGTTGGTTGTGCATTGATTGCATGAAAACGCATCAGTAACTTGATGTTATAAAACGTGCCTTTGTGTATGATTCAACAAGTAGTTAGTACAAGCATATGAGTCGAAGTTTATTTGTTCCTTTTAGTCCTTGGAGGATTAAAACCAATATCTAGGCCCCTCAATGATTTTATTTTGACCTATGTGTCGGGCCCGATCAGAACCAAATTGATGTGTTCAGTTTAGTTCTATGTCAAACAAATCTGAAATCGGGAAACAAACTGCTGGACAATAAGTATGACATTGTTCCATATATTTGTCCGGGTGATATCTAGAATAGAGGGTTATATGATCACTTATCTAAAATGGCACTTCATAGTTCAACAGAGTTTTAAGAGCTACGATTGCTAGTTGGTCCTGAAGTCATACTTGCAACTATAGTTATCAGACTTATCCAAGTGGGAGACGGTTGGATAAGGTGTCTAAGTTCGTAACTATATTTGGTGTGTACTTGACCCGACCCAGCATGGTCCATTTGGGTTGCACTTCATCGAAACTATTTGTATGGATAATCTTTTGAGAATAGTATATTTATGATTTATTAATATATTATAAGTTATAATATATTAATATGAAATCATATTATTTAGTTACTATTGATCAAGAATTAATTTGGGATTAATTTAGTGATCAAAAGAGACTAATTAAATATGGACTCTTATATATATAGAATGGGCCAATGTTCATTTAGGATGAGCTAAGCTTGCATGGATAGTCCATGGAGTTTTTAACCCATGGATCCTATGTAAATGAAAGGTCATGGGTATTAGGGTTTACATGGATGTAACCTTAATCCACCATACTATATAAAGAGGTATTTGTGTAAGAACAAAGGTGGGTCGATTTCTACATGTGCATACTATTCTCTCAAGGCTTCCAAGTTGGTTTGGTGATTTGTGATTCCACTTGAGGCATCCACATTATTGGTGCTAGGCTCTCAAAACTCCAAGCAATCAACCACAAAGAAAAGATATGTTATTCTACTAGATTTTATGTTACAAGTACCCCATAACATGCTAGTTAGGTTGAGAACCTTGGAAAAATCAAATTTGCATGTATAATAGAGAAAACATAGATCCAAGGTTTCTACGGTTGCATGTACACCATAGGAATGTTAGAATGCTCAAAACCCTTCAATAATAACATATCATAATCATGCCATCAGACATATCTAGGGTGTCCAACCTACCCTTCAGTCCTAACGACCGAATCGAGGGACTATTCCCCTCCTACTACCACTACCACATAGAACATATCATATTGGCACATAAAACACATCAAGTAATAGCAAACCAGACAATTATCACAAAGAAAATCATCTCAACTATAATCAACTACTAGTGGGTTGGCCTTGGTGCCTTAGACCCACTTTTACTGGAAGGTAACTCACATCAATGTCGTGTAGTGTATGTACTATCCTCGATATGAAAATCGACTCTCATTAACTCGTCAATCCCTACACAACAACTTTTCTAATTTATCAATTCATACTCATAACCCTTACAAGGGTCACTCAATTCCAAGTCAAAGTCAAGGTCAAACCTTGGTTAAAGTCAACTTTGGTCAAAGTCAACATCCGGTTCACTCGACTCACTAAGTTGGTCCACCAACTTGCCGAGTCCCCATATCCACAAAAAGCTACCAACCCGTCCCTACTCGTCGAGTCTAGCTAGGGCTCGACGAGTTTGCCTTCAACAACACATCAGGCTATCTTTTGTTGGATTAGTGTCTAAGCCCGTAACCATATTTGGTAAGTACTTGGCCCGGTTGTGCATGGTCCTTTTGGGTTGCCTTCACCAAAGCAACTTGACTGGAGAAATTAAATAGAGAGAGAGGTTATTGTGATTTATTAATATGTTATAAGAATAATATATTAAAGGAAAAATCATATTTGTTTCATTAATATTGGTCAATAATTAATTAGGAATTAATTTTGTGATCAAGTGTAATTAATTAAACTAGAGGGGCTGAATTGTAATTATAAGATAGTTTCAAGATAAGGCAATATTTATCCTTGTTAAAGGATGGACGAATTCAAGGATAAGGATATCCTTAAAATCGTCCAAGGATAAGTAGATACGGGTTTTTCAAGGCTTATCTTGTGGTTGCTTGGTGGGCAAGCAACTGGATAAGGATAAGGACTGAAACCCTAATCTAAACCCTATATAAAGACCCCTAGGCCTTTAGAATTTGTGTACATGCTCCTAAGAGGTTCCAAGGACGAATTCCATCTCCTCCCTCCTCTATCTTAAGCCTCTCCAATTGCTTGTGGTGTTTGTGAGCCATTAGAGGCACTACACTTGTGGTGCTTGCTTTCAAGACTTGGGATTAGAAGATTTAAGTTGTTATTGCAATATAACAACAAGAGGTATGTAATCCAATCTTGTATGTTGATTTCGAAAATAGCAATGCACATTAGGGTTTTATTCTTGTGTTCATAATGTTGTGTATCTAATAGTGAAAACATAGATCCAAACTAGGGTTGCATGCACACTTAGGATTGTTTGTATAAAACCCATCAATGGTATCAGAGCCTTTGGTTAACTTGTTTTCAATTAGTTTTATTCAATTGTATGAACTTGACAAATTAGGGTTTATAGCCAATAAACCCTAGGAGGCCATAGATTTCGAGATTAGGGTTTCCTAACCCTAATTTGCGAAAATCTTGAAAGGGTTTTTGAATCCTTTCCTTTCAATCCAATATTTCGAAATCTAGAGTTTGCAAACCCTTAGATTTCGAGATTTGCCTCCTTCCCCAAGATAAGATCCTAAATTTTAGGGATTTGGATAATCCCATATCTTGTAATTATCCTTTAATAGTTAAATATGGTAATTAAAGATCATGAATTATCCCATCCCTATTTTCGAAATTTATAGAGGGATTTAAGGGATTAGGATAACTTAAATGTTTAAATGGTAATTATCTTTTAGATTTAGATAATCACTTATGATTTGATAATTTAAATTAATAGTTTAATTTAAGATAATTATTAAATCAAGAGTTTTAATAATTAAAATTTTAATTTAAGTGACATTAAATTTCGAAAATTTTAATTGAAGATTAAAACCCTAGTATTTTTGAAATGTTTAAAATACACCCTATACTATTATATTATTACAAGCTTAATATATATATATATATATATATATATATATATATATATATATATATATATATATATATATATATATGTATAATTAAATGCTAGTCTTACCGTTAGTAGGCCTCATTCACGAAGCTGGTCTATAAGGTGGGTATAAGGTTGCGGCCTATAAAATGGCGCTTAATGGGTGTACACTCACACCCACCGCTTGCTTGATCGGTGGAGGGTCGTTAGCCGAACGGGTAGGATAGGGCAACCTCATTCTCTCATTAAAAGTATAATAAGAAATACAAAGTAACTACATGTTTTCTAAAAATTTCCCAATCTTAGTTACTTTAGGAAAAGTGAATTTGATGCAATCCCATGAAATTACACTTTGCACCTTGCTAAGAAGTTAGTGGAGCGTGCGTGGTTTACCGGCACACTAATTGGTTCTAAGCGAAGGTGGCAAAGGGTGATTCGTTGTTTATCATAGTTCGATGGAGCGTGTGTGGTTTACCGGCACATCGAATAGGTGATCGTTACAACGAAGGCACCATGTGAATTTGCATGGTAATTCACACCCGCTTTGTGATCCTTGGTATCCCAGTCACAAACGAGAGGGGCATATCGAGATTTAAACATGCCATTGAAAAGTTTCAATGAATCTCATCCGAACCTAGGAATTCTCAATACATTTAGAACTTAGAGTTAGGTTTTTCATGATGGAGAATTAGTGAATCGTCATTCACTTACCTTCAAATTATTTGCATTTAGATTACGGCACCCCTTTTCTAAGATGTAAATATTGTTGTTGGATCCTAGCCCTAATTTTTCTTATTGGGTGATAATTAGGGATTCATATTCTAATCTATCTTTCTCCTTTTCCTTTGTAGATTTCGAAATCAAACAACGCTGCCCATAGTTCCTTCTCATTGATGAGCCTTTGCCAAAAGGCTACTTTCGATGGAACGAACTTTAGCGAATGGATAAGATACATTCGCACAATTGCTCGCTACGAGGAAAAGGAGTATGTCCTTGATGAAAAACTCGAGAAGATCAATCCAGAAATCGCTACTCCAGCTGAAATGAGTGCTTTTGAGACTCATGAGCGTGATGCAACGAAGGTTCACTGCATCATGATAGCCACAATGAACTCCGAATTCCAAAAGTCCTATGAGGACATGTATCCATACGAGATGCACCAAGACTTATTGGAGAGATACCACCAAAACGCGAGACAAGAGCATTATGAGATTTTCACTAACATGATTTCCGCTAAGATGCGTCATGGAGAGTCTCTTACCGTGCACCTGCAAAAGATGCAAAGGTATGTCGATCGTCTTCGCAAGTTGAATGTTGACTTTGGGGAAGACTTGGCGATCGACATGGTGCTTCAATCTTTGCCTCCGATGTACAATCAATTTAGGATGACCTACCACATGAACAAAGTAGAGGTCACCCTAAGCAAACTCCAAGGTCTCTTGAGAGTCGCTGAGAGCAACTTCAAGGACAAGACTGTTGCACCAACTCCCAATCCACCCGCTGCTCCTATCTTGGCTATTGGTCAAGGAAAGGGAAAGAAGAGGAAGGCTTCGTCTAAAAACTATCGCAAGGTTAAAGCCCGAGATGGTGCCTCTTCTAGTGGGACCAAAGTTGATCCCGCTAAGCCCTGCCCTAACCCTAAGGAGGCAGAGTGCCACCACTGCCAAAAGATAGGACATTGGAAGAGAAGCTGCCCAGAGTACCTGCAAGCCATCAAAGAAGGAAAGATCAAGCCATCTTTCGTAGGTATATACACAATTAAATCTAACGATTCTAGTCATGCTATTTCTTGGGCTCTTGATACCGGTTGTGGTTACCACATTTGTTCTAATGTGCAGGGACTAAGAAGAAGCAGGGATGTGGAGCAAGGAAGAATCAATCTAATCATGGGGAACAGAAGATCGTCACCTGTGACCAAGATTGGAGTATATTCTTTAGTGCTTAGGAGATAATTTATGTTTAGATTTGAACAATTGTTGCTATTCGCCAGAAATGGCTAGAAACATCATTTCATTTCATGGTTTATATAGACAAGGTTTTAGATTTTCTTTTAATAATGAGAATGGTTCTATTTTAGCTTATCTGAATGGTGTCTTTTACTTTGAAGCTATACCATGTAATGGAATTTATGAAACTGTTATGATTGTTGATAACTTAGGAAATGATGTTTTGAACATAGATTCTTCCACTAGTATATATAAAGCATCCTTGTGGCATTGTCGTCTTGGACATGTTAACAAGAAACGCATAGCCCAACTCCAAAAGGATGGAGTGTTGGAGTCATTCGACCTTAGGGAAGAAGACACGTGCGAGTCTTGTTTGCTTGGAAAGATGACTAAGTCACCCTTCGCTGGTACGTGCGAAAGGGGTGAAGGTTTATTGGACCTAATACATACCGATGTATGTGGACCGTTTAGATCAACCACGAAGGATGGGAACCGCTTCTACGTGACTTTTACCGATGACTATAGTAGATATGGGTATATCTATTCAATCAAGCAAAAGTCAGAAACTTTTGAAAAGTTCAAAGAGTTTAAGAATGAAGTGGAGAATCAATTGGGCAGGAAGATCAAGATGCTTCGATCCGATCGAGGAGGAGAGTAACTAAGTCTTGAATTCCACGAATATCTCAAGGAGTGTGTAATAGTTTCGCAATTGACGCCACCTAGGACACCACAATTGAATGGTGTGGCAGAAAGGCGTAATCGAACCTTATTGGATATGGTTCGCTCTATGATGAGTCGTGCTTCACTATCAATCTATTTTTGGGGGTATGCCTTAGAGACTGTCGCCCATATCCTTAACCGAGTCCCTACTAAGAAGGTTGCCAAAACACCTCACGAGATGTGGACGGGGAAAGCTCCTTCATTGGCACATATCAAGGTTTGGGGTTGTGAGGCTTTCGTAAGACGAGATACTCACGACAAACTTGAACCTCGAAGTGAGCGATGTATTTTCATCGGCTACCCGCAGAAATCCTTTGGATATCTCTTCTATAGACCGAAGGACAATGTTGTCTTTGTTGCGAGGAGAGGAGTTTTCCGAGAGCGAGAACTCATAGGCCAAGAGGACAGTGGGAGGCAAATCGAGCTTAAAGAGATTCAAGAGTTGATAGATGAAGGAACCTCTACCGTTGGCACTCAACCCGAGGAGGAAACTCTGGTTGAACCAATTGACGAGTCCTTACCTCTTAGACGTTCCGATAGAGTTAGAGTTCAACCCTAGTTTTATGGTTTTCATATTACTACCGAAGGGGACACGTATATTAGTGATGGTACACTAGTAAATCTTGATGAACCTAATAGCTATAAGGAAGCCATGGCAGGCCCGAAGTCTGCGAAATGGAAAGAGGCGATGGATAGCGAGATCCAATCCATGTATGATAACCAAGTTTGGAATTTTGTTGATCATGTGCCCGGACGTAAGACCATTGGGTGTAAGTGGATCTTCAAGAAGAAGACCGACGTGGATGGAAAGGTACACACATATAAAGCGCGATTGGTTGCGAAGGGCTTTACTCAAACTCCCGGAGTTGACTATGAAGAGACCTTCTCACCAGTTGCGAAGATAAAATCTATTAGAGTGATGCTAGCTATTGACGCATTTCATGATTATGAGATTTGGCAAATGGATGTCAAGACCGCTTTCCTTAATGGAAAGTTGGTTGAGGATGTTTACATGGCTCAGCCAGAAGGGTATATGTCAAAGCCTGTGGGAGTATAGTAAGCTTTCTAGTTTTATATGTCGATGACATATTGCTCATAGGAAACGACATCCCGACTTTGCAGGAGGTTAAGTCCTGGCTCGGGAAGTGCTTCGCTATGAAGGACCTCGGAGAAGCTTCTTACATTTTGGGAATAAGGATAGTAAGAGACAGAAGTAAGAGACTAATTGGACTTAGTCAGAACACTTACTTAGAGAAAGTACTAAAACGTTTTAGTATGGAAAACTCGAAGAAGGGAGAATTACCGATACAAAGCAATGCCAAATTGAGTAAGACTCAAAGTCCGAGTACCGAAGCTGAAATAGCTGAAATGAGCCGAGTTCCATACGTTTCCGTAGTTGGCTCAATCATGTACGCTATGACTTGTACTCGCCCTGATGTAGCCTTTGCTTTGAGCATGGTTAGTAGATATCAAGGGAACCCTGACAGAGCACATTGGATTGCTGTGAAGAATATCCTTAAGTACCTTCGGAGGAAGAAGGAATGGTTTTTAGTCCTCGGAGGGAGTGATGACTTGAAGGTGCGAGGGTACAGTGACGCCAGTTTCCAAACCGATAGGGACAACTACCGTTCGCAATCGGGCTGGGTCTTTACCCTAAATGGAGGAGAAGTGACTTGGAAGAGTTCCAAACAGGAAACAGTAGCTGATTCAATGTGCGAATCAGAGTACATAGCAGCGAGCGAAGCGTCGAAGGAGGCAATATGGCTGAAGAACTTCATTGGTGACCTTGGAGTTGTACCCGCCATAAAGGAGCCCATGGAGATTTTCTGTGATAATGAAGGAGCGGTTTCCTTGACCAAGGAACCGAGGGATTATGGTAGATCTCGACATATCGACAGAAAATATCACTTCATCAGACATCGTGTAGAAGAAGGACAACTCGTAGTGAAGAGGATATCATTAGAAGATAACCCAGCAGATCCGCTTACGAAGGGACTGAGTAGGGTTAAGCACTTGCAGCATAGATTAGATAGTTTTAGAAACGTGTAATAGATAAATGTAATTGACATTTGATGATTAAATAAAGGAGTTTTATTTATAAGTAAAGCTAATGTCATATGTTAATTGTTTAACTATTGTTTCAATTTTTGCATGTTTTGACTTCCAGAATAATTGAGTTTATTAGGAATAATCGAATTATTCAAATTGTCCACAATCGTTCATGTGTTGGAAGTATATATGAATGAAGATTGTCATGAATTGGTGCGTAGATTGTCTAAATGGTATTAGACATAGCAAAGGGTTGCTGCGACGTTCATGAGTGCTTATGAACTGGTTTTGAGTATTGGAATAAACCCGCGCTTGCTGGAATCACCGTATGGAATATGATATATAAGAGGTGATCGCAAGACGATAATATCATATAGTCTTAAAACCTAGATATATGGTTTATTATTTGCTAATTGATTGTGCATTGATAATGCGAAAACGCATTGGTAACTCAATGTTATAAAACGCATTGTTGTGTATAGTTGATTATTGAATAAGTAAATGCATATAAGTCGAAGTTTATCTATAAATTTTATCCTAAGAGGGTAGAAGAGATATCTCGGCCGCTCGATGATTTGATTTGACTTATGTGCCGGGCCCGGTCAGAATTAAATTGATGTGTTCGATTAAGTTCTATGTCAAATAAATCGGAGATCGAGAAACCTAAATGCTTGACTAATCATTCCATAGAATTGTCAGCATGATATCTAACAGAGGACTGTACGATCCCTTATCTAGAGGACAGGTTACTGATAAGATCAGAGTTTGACAGCGTCTTTGAGAGTTACGATTGCTAATCGGGTTGCACATTACATTTGTGGTTACTAGACTTATCCAAGTGGGAGACTATTGGATTAGTGTCTAAGCCCGTAACCATATTTGGTAAGTACTTGACCCGGTTGTGCATGGTCCTTTTGGGTTGCCTTCACCAAAGCAACTTGACTGGAGAAATTAAATAGAGAGAGAGGTTATTGTGATTTATTAATATGTTATAAGAATAATATATTAAAGGAAAAATCATATTTGTTTAATTAATATTGGTCAATAATTAATTAGGAATTAATTTTGTGATCAAGTGTAATTAATTAAACTAGAGGGGCTGAATTGTAATTATAAGATAGTTTCAAGATAAGGCAATATTTATCCTTGTTAAAGGATGGACGAATTTAAGGATAAGGATATCCTTAAAATCGTCCAAGGATAAGTAGATAAGGGTTTTTCAAGGCTTATCTTGTGGTTGCTTGGTGGGCAAGCAACTGGATAAGGATAAGGACTGAAACCCTAATCTAAACCCTATATAAAGACCCCTAGGCCTTTAGAATTCGTGTACATGCTCCTAAGAGGTCCCAAGGACGAATTCCATCTCCTCCCTCCTCTATCTTAAGCCTCTCCAATTGCTTGTGGTGTTTGTGAGCCATTAGAGGCACTACACTTGTGGTGCTTGCTTTCAAGACTTGGGATTAGAAGATTTAAGTTGTTATTGCAATATAACAACAAGAGGTATGTAATCCAATCTTGTATGTTGATTTCAAAAATAGCAATGCACATTAGGGTTTTATTCTTGTGTTCATAATGTTGTGTATCTAATAGTGAAAACATAGATCCAAACTAGGGTTGCATGCACACTTAGGATTGTTTGTATAAAACCCATCATCTTTGACCGACTTGCCAAGTTTGTCCTTGAACTCGTCGAGTTCATCTTCATCCTTATGAAGGTGTTCAGTCTTTGACTCGCCGAGTTCATTCTTGAACTCGTCGAGTCCGTCTTCATGTGGTTGGGACATTGCCTTGAACTCGTCGAGTTCCTTCTTAAACTCATCGAGTCCTTTAATCTTCAAGTCCATAAGAAACCCCTAACAGGCTGATTGTTCCTTCCAGTCAACCAAAGACCATTTCCAGAAGACATTTGGGGAAAAATGCAACCCGACTCGTCGAGTCACCCAAGCGACTCGCCGAGTCCCTCTTTTTCCAAAACTATTTAGTCGATTACAATGGGTCTCAATGCATCAAAACCATAGATTTGAACTCATATGGTCACCATTTCCAGAAGACATTTGGGGAAAAATGCAACCCGACTCGTCGAGTCACCCAAGCGACTCGCCGAGTCCCTCTTTTTCCAAAACTATTTAGTCGATTACAATGGGTCTCAATGCATCAAAACCATAGATTTGAACTCATATGGTCCATTTTATACGTAAAGTTCCAATCTTGACGTCCATGTATGGGGTTTTTTACTCAAAAAGCCATAAAAAGAGGTATATAAGAAGCATGGGTCTCCCATGGCCATAAAGTTGGCACCTTTATGCCATGGGAACCCTCAATGGTTCCCGTATCTAAAGTGTAACTCCACTCATACTCGCAAAATCCAATTATAACTTCACAACTCATAAAAGGGGGTATAAAATATCCCCAAAATAAGATCTAAGAGATAGATGATCAAAGTTCAAGATTTTTTCCTTGAATGAACTAAGAATGAAGCAAAACCTCTAGATCTACTAGATTCCACTTGAACTCCCAAGCTTTCTTCTTCTCCTCTAACTTCAAATGAACATAAACTCACCAAAAGCTCAAGAACACTCAAAAGGGGCTTAGGGTTTAGATTTAAGGTTTCTCTGGGTTGGGAAGGACGATGGGGGCTGGGTTGAAGCAGAATAAGATGTTTAAATAGGGTGCAAACCTTAACATTAGGGTTTCATCCAGACAGCTCCTACTCGTCGAGTCGGTCCCCCGACTTGTAGAGTAGGTCACTAAACCTCGGGTCCAAATTCGAGTCTACGCGACGAGTTGGGCCTCCAACTCGCCGAGTGCCAGGGAAAAACATGAAAAATACTTGAATTTAAATACGTACCATGGACCAGGTGTTACACCTGGTAGAGTGATGGACTTAATAGATTAAGTCCTTAATGGGTTAAGTGTTCTTACTTAACCCTAATCGACATTTTATATGAAAACCCTAATCATGTTTGGGCTTCGAGTTTTGCCTTGGGCTTAGGTGTTTGGGTTCTTGTTGGGCCATTTGAGAATAAGTGTATGGGCTACGATATTTGGATGAGCTTTAGGGTAAGCCCCATGTAAGGGGTTTGGGCACAATTTGGAAAATTGGGACATAATTGGGTTTTGGTTGATTATTTGGCTTTTTGGCCTCGAGAGTTTGAGTTTGGGTCGTGGTCTTGGACCATGCTAGGTTAGGGGTAAAATAGTCTTTTTATCCCATGTATGGATTTATGGTTATGCATTGGCACCCAATTGTTAATTGGGTGTTGTTTTGATGTTTAACGGTTCAGGGATATGCCAGCCAGTAGCCGTGGTTTGTCTTTGTGATTCGGCAGTGTGATGTGAGTCTTCTCACTATATCTATGGGTTGAAGGCACCAATGCTGGCCCATTACTTGTTATGTGGAATGCTAGTTGTCACTGTGATACTTGCATGAAAGACCATGGGGGAGCCCATGACATTTGGATATAAGACCATAGGGGGTGCCTATGGCATTTGGATATAAGACCATGGGGGAGACCATGGCATTCCTGGTAAATACCATGGGGGAGCCCATGGCAACTATATGTATGTGGATAATATTCTGTGGATGATAATATGTGAATGATAATATGTGGATGATATTATGTGGTTGTATGCTATGTGGTTTTTTGGGGAAATCACTAAGCTTTGTGCTTACGGTTCTTATTTTACGTTTCAGGTACTTCCGGTTGTAAAGGGAAGAGCTCGGGATGACTGCATTGCACACACCATTGAGATTCTGCTATGATGTTTTACTCTGACTAAAGACAAATTGATGCATTTGTTTTATTCAAATGTGTGGATGTTATGGGAAATATAATAATTTATTTATTATGAAATTGAAATTTTTGGGACCATAGTTTTGGATGTTACATTAATGAATAAAAAGATACACATTCACAGCTTACTAACTTACATATTCACAAATGAATACAGAAAAACACATATTCACATGCTTACCAAATTTTGCTTAGACATTTCAACAAACACTTTGTGTTCACCACATACATCAAATCCATAATCACCATAAAACATCAGATCTAACCAGATAAATAAGAGCATCATCATATTTGACATCAAGCAACGTTGTTTAGTTCTCCGATGAGGTTTAATGTTGGTGGTTTGATGGTAAGAACAAATGCAAAACTTAAGAGGAAAACCATCAAACATTTATCATATTTGAGATTAAGAACATAAAACCGAATGTGTAACTCGAAGGACTCGGAACGAGATCTCTTCGGAACTCCTTTAATCTCGTCAGAAGTGGTAGTTAGCCGAATCTAACCGAAAAAAACACAAACAAACCAGATTCGGTGACATCTGATGCAAATCTAGTGTGATCTGATGCAGATATGGTGAAATCTGATGCAGATCTAGTGGTTCATCGAAGTGAAAGAGGGAAATAGACGGATACAGTTGCAGATCTGGTGAAGTGGAGGCGGAGGATGACAAACAACGTTGTTTGGTTCTCTGGTGAGGTTTGACGGTAAGAATATATCCAGATCTTGAGAGGAAAAACAACAAACATGTTCCAAATTTGTGATAAATAACACCAAACCAGATGTGTAACTTGAAGGAATGGAAATCAGATCTCGTTAGAACTGCTTCAATCTCGTCAGAAGTGGTGGTTAGCCGAATCTAACTTGAAAATGCACAAACATATCAGATTCGGTGAGATCTGATGCATATCTGATGAGATCTAATGCAGATTTGGTGAGATATGATGTAGAATGTTGGTTCATCGGAGTAAAAAAGAGAAACAAATGGATACGGTCATAGATCTGACGAAATGGAGGTAGAGGACGAGGAATGTGAAGTCTTCAGAGAAGGTAACGTCGCCGGAGTTGTTACGGTTGTAGATCGGACCAAGGCAAATGAACATGAGCGGGATGGAGGCAAAGACGGTGCCATATCTAACCTCAAAATGCACAACACATCACATCTAGTGAGATCTGATGCAGATATGGTAATATATAATGCAAATATGATGGTTCACCGGAGCAAAACAGAGAAAGAGATGGATGTGGTCGTAGATTTGGCGAAACGGAGGCGGAAAAGGAATAAAGCGACGTCGATCTTCTAGTGGAGGTGCTCCGCTTTCTGCGATGGTGCTGTTGACGACAATAGTTGGTGGTGGTGGTGTCGCCGACGGTAGTTGTGGTCTTTGGGTTTGTAGTATTAAAGTTAAATTTACAAAAATATCCTTATTGAAAATGGTTCTTAACTTTTAGTGGTTCTCATTTGATTTCCCCCCCCCCCCCCCTCTTTTCTCTCTCTCTCTCTCTCTCTCTCTCTCTATATATATATATATATATATATATATATATATATATATATATTGTTTTTCTACAACTTTACATCTTGTTTGGTTCATTTTAAGAAATTTGTTAGCTCATATATATATATATATATATATATATATATATATATATATATATATAAGTTAACAAATTTCTTAAAATGAACCAAACAAGATGTAAAGTCGTAGAAAAACAAAAGGTTATAAATATTAGACGTCTAGTTCTTTGTAGTTGGTGTTGTGAGCTACTTTGTATGGTAACCATTTTAATAGAAGGTATTTTTTTAAATTGCAAGATTACAACACAAACCAAGCAATTACAACATATGCAGTTAGTTTTTTTGGTAGAATTAGAAGGATATATATTTTATTTAAATACCTTGTTATGCACCTCCCAAATACACCAAAGTACATGGTTGTAAAGAACGTTTGATGTACGTTAGTCGGTGGATTAACGTTAATAGATAAATCGGGTAGATGGAGATGAATCGGGGACCATAAATTGTTAATTCATAAAAAAATTTTAACAAATTAAATATGATTAATATTATAACAAATTCGTAAATACCACTAATATCTTAATAAAATATGTTGATATGATTAATGCAATTCTAGTCATTTTGCAAATAGGTTCTATTGAAATAAATCTTTTTCCAAGCGTTAAAATTTTATCATTTGTACTGTTTCGCTCTACTTGTAGGAAGAGATTAATCGTTACGTAACTTCTAGTCGGTCGGATGACAACTAAAGATTAATTGGAACCTATTCGTAATTTTTACAACTCTGCTAAAAAAATACCATAGATAATGGCTAGAAGTATTTCAAACATGTCTGTGAAATAATTATTGTTAATTTAATAAAAATAAAATACAATGATTTTAAAAATTAATAATAACTTTTTGTTAGCTTTTTGACTAATCGTCTAATATATCTACGAACAAATTGTGGTCAGTAGTAATCCTTCATTGCTCCATATATGCGGCCGTTTGTTTTCACATTGTGCCCGCTTAACATGGAAGGATATTGTCTTCTTTGACAATGATTTGGATTTGTACGTACTTCATAATCATGCATATCACAGCCAAACAAATAAGTGAATAACCAAATTCAAATCAATAATCTTTTTCTCATTTACAATTTCTTTTATCAAATGTACCCCCCCCCCCCCCCCCCCAAAAAAAAAATATATATATATATATATATTAAGAAAATGAAACACACACATTTATTATATATATATATATATATATATATATATATATATATATATATATATATATATATATATATATATATATATATATATATATATATATATATATATATATATATATATATATATATATACACACACACACTTTTATTTTAATTTATTAATTTATTGTTGTATAAATTATTATATATTGATTATACAGTATTTTATTTTATTGTTTCTCGTTAGATGATAACTTAGTCGATGGCTCCTGCAATTTACAAATGATAGTATATCCCTATCGCTCGTTTTATTTAAAAACGTTTTAAAGAATGATTGTATATTTAAATAGTGTATATATTAAGCTTGTATCAATTTCACTATATGCTTAGTACTAATGCCTTGTACTCTTGTTATCATCTCGTTAGTGCTTCTTAACAAAATCGTGTTATTACAAAAAAGTATATTTTAGTAAGGTTTTTCATGAAATAAGTCTGGACACAAGATTGATTAAAATAGCAACAAATAATATAAAACTAAAGGTAAACAAATAAAAATGATATTTGTCAAATGAAGTCCCAAATTAGGCTTACACGCAAAGTCTTAAAATAATTATAAATTGTAAAGTTGACTTTGATGTTACAATGTTTCACAAAACACGGGTGCCTACATTTCTCAACATCCGAATGGAATTTTAAAAAACTAATGGGTTTTATGAGCATTTATGACTAAATTCATGTCATTTTCGTTCAAAATAATTTTATAGTTTTAGAGGAATAAAATGGAATAAAAATATTATGCTATTTATCAAACAGTGATGAAGCCATTTCCATATCTATAAATACTGTAAGTACTTTGCATATCATTATACAAAACAAGCTACAACACTTTCCAACTATAAGAAGCTAAAGCATTAAAAAATGGCTTCAAAAGCTTTGGCAAACATATCTTTTCTTCTTATGTTCAACCTTCTTTTCTTCACTCTCGTATCTTCCACTAGTACCCCAAAAGGCTGCCCACCTCCACCAAAACCTCCAACATCACCAGGGTGCCATTATTGTACATCACCATCAAAACCTCCAACACCTTCAGCACCTCCAACACCTACAAAACCTTCAACACCTCCAACGCCTACAAAACCTACAACACCTTCAACGCCCCCAACACCTACAAAACCTACAACACCTTCAACGCCTCCAACGCCTACAAAACCTTCAACGCCTCCAACGCCTACAACACCTACAAAACCTTCAACACCTCCAACACCTACAAAAACTACAACGCCTACAAAACCTTCAACGCCTCCAACGCCTACAACACCTACAAAACCTTCAACACCTCCGACACCTACAAAACCTACAACACCTTCAACACCCCCAACACCTACAACACCTTCAAACCCTCCCACGCCTTCAACACCTTCAAACCCTCCAACGCCCTCAAGCCCTCCTAAAGCCACTTGCCCGACAGACACTCTCAAATTGGGTGTGTGTGCTAACTTGCTCAACAACCTTCTCCCTATAGTCATCGGAAACCCATCAGAGACACCATGTTGTTCCCTCCTTTCCGGCCTCGCAGATCTTGACGCTGCAGTCTGTCTTTGCACTGCCATTAAAGCTAATGTCTTGGGAATCAACCTCAACGTTCCCGTCTCATTGAGTGTCTTGCTTAACTATTGTGGAAAGAAGTCCCCATCCGGCTTCCAATGCACCTAGATTCTGAAAACTTATAACTATAGATTGTTCTATTTTGAAATATGTTTTCTTATGTTGAATATGATGTAAAGAATCAATTACCATATGATTCAAGAATAAAGTTGTGTACTATATTTTGAAATTTTTGTGACTATTACAAAATATCAATTCCTAAAAACTCCTAACAAAAAAATAAATAAATGTAATTACTATACTTAATTTACAATATAATAAATTTTGAAGTTACGGTACTTTATAATTTTTCAAGAATTTTTTTTTGAAATAAAAATAAGAAAGTTGATGAATTTTTTTTTTGCAGCAACAAACACTTAGTGTATATAAAATAAGATTAATTTAGCGGGAATTAAACCTGTTTAAATACTTGATTAATTAATAAAATATAAAACGAATATTTGGGGTTTAGGTTTTGGTTGTCTCTTTTGTGTAGTGGGATGATGAGTCAGCAAGAAAAGAACAAACAAATGTGAAAAATGGTATGGTGAGGACTCCGATGCTCAGTCACTGGTGATATTTATATCGAGAGATTGCTTTCATTTCTGTGAACATTTTAGCGAAAATCAGGAGGAACAGCTACAATTTATTTCGTAAGGTCGGTTAATTTATATGCAGTCTTTCCTTCTTTTATGTTCTTACAGTTCAAATCTATTTCCATTTTACTTCATCGTTGAACTTTCGTAATTACATTTCAACTCTTACGAATTGATCACAATTCACAATAACATTAGATTTTCCTTTCCCCGAATTCTAATTCAACTTCATATCTTTGAAGCAACACTGAAATTCTACTGCTTTTGCTTCCAGTCTTCCAGGCCTGACAAGGTGATTAAACCATATGGAATTCTTCAATATACTCAAGATATATCGGGTTTTGTTGATTATCTGCTTGATATCTGAATTGGGTCATGGGTTTTATCACCCTGGTAGTTATCCTCCCACATATGTCAAAGGGGAGCCATTATCTGTGAAACTCAGCTCTTTAACTTCAATTGATACAGTAATCCCTTATAGCTACTATAGTTTACCCTTCTGTAAACCCCCAGAAGGTGTGAAAGACATTGCTGATAATCTTGGTGAGTTTCTGATTGGTGATTGGATCCAAAACTCGCCTTATAACTTTCATATGTACACAAATGAAACCGAGATCTTTCTTTGCCAAACAAAATCGTTATCCAGTGACGAGTATAAGCTGCTAACGAACAGGATTGAGGAGCTATATCAAGTTAATTTGTTCCTTGATAATTTGCCAGCCATTCGGTATGTTACTGATTACCCGAGGTGGACTGGGTACCCAATAGGTCTCAAGTTTTCTGATTCATATTATGTGTTTAATCACTTGAAGTTCACAGTTTTGGTTCACAAGTACGAAGAGATGAATGTTCCTCATAAGTACATGGTTGTAGGATTTGAAGTGGATCCTTGCAGTGTTAAACATAACCCCGAGACATTAAAGAATTTGAAAATTTACAGTAAGTATCCATCTAAGATTGATTGTGAGGATAGCGTAGTAGCTTTAAAGGAAAACGAGCCCATAGCGTTCACGTATGAAGTCACATTTATCGAAAGTGACATCAAGTGGTCATCAAGATGGGATTCTTACATGAAAATGGATGGAGCAAAAGTAGATTGGTTTTCCATCGTGAATTCACTCATGATCATCACTTTTTTAGCTGGAATCATTCTTGTGATCATTTTGAGAACAACAGTTAAACGGGATTTCTCTAATTTGAAAATTGTTGTAGTGGATGTCTACCGTTTTCCTAGCAATCCCATGCTTCTTTGTGTAATGGTGGGAAATGGGATTCAGATTCTTGGAACGACGGTTTTAGCCTTCATTTTTGCCGCCATGGGATTCATGTCTCCGGTGTCCCGTGGCGCTTTAGTCACCGGAATGTTAATCTTTTACATGGTCCTCGGAATCTTGGCCGGATATATCGCCGTACGTATGTGGCGGACAGTCTTTTCCGGCGATCATAAAGGATGGGTTTCAGTTTCTTGGAAAGTTGCTTGCTTTTTCCCGGGTATCACTTTCTTGATTTTCTTTGTTCTAAATTTCCTCTTATGGAGTTCACACAGCACTAGAGCTATCCCGTTTTCGTTATTTGCAACCCTAATACTACTCTGGTTTTGCATTTCGGTTCCTTTATCGCTTCTTGGTGGTTACTTTGGTGTAAAGGCGCCTCATATTGAATACGAGATTAGAAACAATCAAATTCCTCGTGAAATCCCTGCTAAAAAGTACCCATCTTGGGTTGTAGTTCTTGGTGCTGGAACTCTTCCATTCGGTACCCTTTTCGTGGAGATTAACTTCATCATGTCTAGCATCTCTATGGATCGTGTGTACTATATTATAGGGTTCATGTTCGTTGCTTTGATCCTTCTAGTAATGGTGTGCGCTGAAGTGTCATTGGTTTTGACCTACATGCATCTTTGTGTTGAGGACTGGAAATGGTGGTGGAAATCTTTTTTTGCTTCTGGGTCGGTGGCATTGTATATATTCTTGTACTCGATATACTATCTCATTTTTGAACTCATGAGCCTAAGTGGACCAATATCGGTTATAATCTACATTGGCAACTCACTCTTGATGGTCCTAGCCACCATGCTAGTGACAGGCACCGTTGGGTTCCTTTCGTCTTTTTGGTTTGTGCATTACTTGTTCTCGTCTGTGAGGCTTGATTGAAAGAACTAAGAAGTCGATGGGGTTGCTTTCTAGAAATTCAAAATTTTCTTTTCTGTTATGTAGTTTGTATATTATACTTTGATGGCAAGAACTTAGTTACTACATATGAAATTAAAGGAGTAGATGGATGATTGGTAGTTTGAATGCTGGTGTCTTTCGTGAATTGTTGTTTGTATGAATTTCAATGAAATCCGGGTTCCATTTTATGTTTGTGTTGTGTATATATACAACTAAAAGACTAGACAATAGTCCGGATAAGTTTGATATTTTGTGAGGTCCGGCTCTGATATTTCAGAGAACGAGACTGCAACAGGAGACTCAGTGAAATATCAAGATTGAAGACAAAAAAAAAAAAAAAAAAAAAAAAAAAAAAAAAAAAAAAAAAAAAAAAAAGGAGAGTTTTGAGTAGGAGAGACAAGCAAATGTTTGTACTTTTCTTTAGATTAAGTTAATTTCATTAAATTGTTAGTAGATTTTAGAATTTACAATTATATTTTGACTTTTTGATTTAAATTAACTCTCTTCATGATTAAATTGACTTCAAGATTACAATCAAATATTACATTTGGCATATAAGATTCGGACGACTAATTTTATTTATATATTTTACGAAAATATCAACACCATAACTATATATATGTCCCAAAATTCGGAGGTACCCTGAAATCGGAAGCCTCGTATGACCGCACCTCCTACACACCCCCGTGGCCACCATTGATTTGGTAAATTGTAATGGAGTGATTGTATATCTGAGTATATATCATGAAGAAATTTGTTTCTATTGATAATTTATTCAAGGTCCCTATTTAGTCATTTTTTGCAATAAATTTCGGATTGTATCTCTACAAGTTGGTGTTGTGAAGTAGATCAGTTAATTGACTAATCATTTGGGTATTTGGCCATTGAAGATGGAGCTACACACAACTAGTTTAGTAAGGTTTAATAGAGGCTCTTGCAGGCAAAACACCCTCTTGGGTTTACGGGACAATATTTGTCAAGGCTAATAAAAGTTTAAAAAGAAGATCCAAATCTACTAAAAAAGATTGGGGAATAAATCTTTCTTTCGTTGAGTTGATGAGAGTTAGATTGCTTTTTTCTCCTGTCTTTAACGAGTGGCTCTAACTCGGCCTCTCAACTTTTCAAACCTTTCTTCTTTTGTATTTTTTCTGAAAATTTGAATTTTAGAAAAACACAACTATCATGAAAACTTGCAGAAAAACCAATTGTACAGAGTCATAGAAAAGATGGTTTTGCCACCATTGAGTCCAAGTTATACCATTTTTACTAAATTTATTCGGAAAAAAAAAATCAAAGGAGTGAATTGTTAGCATAATAAGTTACTTGAGCTCTTTTTTATTAGGTCTTATGTTTTGTGCATTAGCTAGGTTAACCCTATATAACTTTCCTATTAATAGTCTTATTTATCTTTCTTTCTCTTTACGGTTTTCTATCAATAATGTAACCTTATCCGTTTTCTATCTATACAGTTTTCTATCGTCAGTGTAACCTTAGGTGTTTTCTCTCCATATTATATTACTTTTTGTAGATTGTTATTAGTTAAACGGTATCATAGCTAGAATTGTGTTCGATCAGTCTTTTACGATTGTTATGTTTTTTAGATTCGTTTCTTTATTTCTTTTGGTTTGATTTGTTCGAATTTGTTGTTTTGAGGGTATATATTGATGTTATTTCATCACTCTCTGGTTTGATTTGTTCGTTTGCCTTCAATTTCCTGCTGCGATTTATTATATCGCGCCACGAAAATACCTTTTCATCGATATTTTTGTCGCAATTTGTGAATCTCGTTGAGATCTTAGGTATGATTCCTGATTGGTTTCTTTATTTCTTTTGGTTTGATTTGCTTGAATTATTTATTTTGCTTGACTTGGTTGAATTGTTCGTTTGTTGCTTTTTTTCTTATTTCAATTATTGTTGTTTCCGTATTTTGTGCACCGAATTTGGGCTCCTTGCGCTGTAATTTGGATTGTTTATATTGGTTTGATCCGTTTCGTGCTTTCATAATTTGTTCGATATGCTTTCTCTTTTTTTCCGATTTTTAGTGTCGCGATGTTACTTTCTTCTATTAGAGTTGATTTGTTTCGATTTTGGTTCTATCCATTTCGTGTCGTTATTTGTTCGATTTGCTATTTCGCCGTTTCTTGATTCGCGATTCTACTTGGTTCGATGAGGTTTGATTCGTTTTGTCGATTTCTCGTCACAATGATCAAAATCGCGCCGCAATTTTTCTTCAGAAAGCATTTTTTGTTCGTCTTGATTTGCCGAAGCTCTTGAAAATCTTGGTCGTCGAAAGTTTCCTACTCTTAGTATTCTTAACATTTTCGGTTGAATTCATATTTTTTTCGTTGACTTTGAAAGTTTCTTAAAAAAAGTTTTTGTTTTGCTTTTGCAAGAATTTCACTTCATGTTAAGAACAATTATAATGCTTTCGTCTTATCTTCTTGTTACAAAAGTGACGGTTATCTATTTATGCTTAGTGTTACAAAAAATATAGATGCAGTGCTTCATTTGATATTATTAAAAATGAGATTTTTATAAGTTTTGGTAAATTTAGTTTCAGTTTCCGCTTTTGCTAGTATCATTGGATCTATATTATCTTCAACAATATTTGATATGGTTTTGTTTTAGCATTTCTTGTTTCACTTCGCCTTCTTTGTTTGTTTCCGGTTATAAATTCCATTTTTTTTTGTTTATAAAAGTATTTGATTCGGGTTTGTGTTCATTTGGTCATATATTCTCTTATGTTCTAGTTTTATTTTGCATCTCTATTTGACTTTTATTTTTATCTTTTTTTGTTGGATTTTTTTTCTTTGCTTTTGTATCAGTGTTGCTCCTCTTTAGCAAACTCTCAATGCTTATTGCTCAAGCATTGTGAGTGTGAGGGGGGAAAGAGAATAAATAGGATTTGGTTCATTAGCTTAGTATGATGCAACTTTGCATATTACGTTTTCTTTGTTGTGATGTTTCCGCTAGTATATTTGGGGTTCCTTTATTTGGTTGCAGAAATGCAGATTTGGTATTGGCTGCTTTCATGTAAATTGTTTTGTTTTAGCTGATTTCATGCAGATTGTTTGCTTTTTGCTGCTTTCATGCAGATAGTTCTGAATTACTGAATCTATTTTACGCTCAAAACATTGAACAAGGGTTAAGAAGCGAAATTCTATTACTCTAATAAAATGAGCATAGACCTAATTGTAATATCAAGACCATACTTGTGAAGGTAGTAAAGTTAAAAAAAAACCCATGTAATATGGTGTTGTATTAGGGGAAGTTGATATAATCTCAAGATATTACGATACTTGAAGTGGGAAAGTGCATTTTTGTGACAAAGGTGAGTCAATCATTTTTACAACCTTGGGAATATGCAATTATTGACAATGAATCAATCGATCTGAATTAGTTTAGCTTGTGCGTGATATGTCATGTTTATGTTATGTGCTAGAAATATGTTATGTTGGTGTGGTGTGAACTTTAGGGTGTTATCTATGCTAGATGGTATTTATAATGATATATATGTTATGATAGGTGTTGTTAAACCCATCATAGATGCTAGACTAAATGATCAATTGCTCCAAATTGGATATCTTGTGATGTGTGTCCCTATTTGTGTATGGTATATGTGTTGGAAATGTTGATGCTCTATTATGATAAAATTATTTATGGTGTATTTCATGCCAGATAGTTTATGTGATGATTTGGTATGAATTATGATGATAGGTGCATACTAGTGTGACGACTATTTTTTATATGTGTTGTAAATAATGTTTGCATGCTATTTCTGGAATATTAGTGTTGTAAAACTCGCCGATTTGGCCGAGTACTTGTCTGAGTACTCGTTACTCGCCCCGAGGCGAGTTACAGAATTCGCGTACTCCTCGATCGTCCCCTTACTGAAGCGAGTAGTGTTGTAAAACTCGGTCAACTCGGTGACTAATATGTATAATATATTTAATGATTCATTATTTAACACAAACATGTGATTATTACTACATATATATATATATATATATATATATATATATATATCTTAAATTTTCAGTAATTATTCACAAAGTGAGACCATTGTGTGTTTTTCAGTTTTTGTGTATTCACATGTATCTAATTTTGTTTTACATATTTCAGTTAACTTATGATTTTAATTTATGATTTTGACATATATAATTTCCCTAAAAATATTTCTACATGAATTACTGAATTTGAGTGCTCTTCGAGTACTCGCTACTCGGCAGTTAGCTGAATAGGTATCGAGTAGCGAATTTTACAACCTTGAATATTAGATTGTCAAAGATGTTAGGAAAATCACATTCTAGTGATATATTATATAATAATTAAATGAGGAAAAATATACATAATAATAAGGAATGAAAGTGACCTTTGTATATAATTTCAAATAAATAGAAATGCGGGGGAATATACATAAAGGGCCAAGGGTAGTGTTGGCTCTACGAGGAAAGCCATTTAGTGTTAGCTTTACAAGGAAAGTCATGTAGTTTTGGGCCTACAAGGAAAGACAGGTAGTGTAGTCTCTATGAGGAAAGCCAGTTAGTATTGACTCTACGAGGAATGCCAGTTAATGCTGGCTCTACGAGGAAAGCCAATCAAATGATTTTTCTACACGACCAATTTGACACATGATTCACCAGAGATGGGTGAACTAGAGTAATGTTGGCTCTATGAGTAAAGTCAGCGCAAACATCACATCGGATATGGGAGGTATATATTGGTTGAATTCGGCACCGTTTGTAGAAAATCCTTAACAAAATTGTGAAATACTTATATTTCTTAACGTCAGAGTAGCAAATCCTATGAAACAGAACACCATGACTTGGGTGAGTGTGGCACCTCACCTCGTGCGTCGGTCCATTAAGACTGACTTGTAGTAAATTTGGTATTTGATAGTACATGAAAGTGATACTATAGGCTATCTAAGATTATTTAGTTTTCGAGATATGTTGAAGTTCCGAAGTTGTGAAGATTCCAAAATTGAAGAGTTTCTGGGTTGAGAGAATGTCGTGTGGTTGATTTGCAGTGTGTATTTGTCTTTCTTGTATCATTTTTCCTTTGCGCTACTGGTAGTATAAATAGGAGTATCATTCCATGTAATCAGCATGCCTTTATCAATACAAGAATCACGTCTGTCATTCAATCATTTTCTTTGTTCATTCTCTTCCTCTACTTTAATATTTTCGTGCACTGGATATTTGGTTGTTTTTCTTCAAGGCTTGACTGGATCTGATCCAGACTTGACTGTAAATCTTTTACCAGCCTCCATTATTGTTATTCTTTCAAGGTTCAAGAAATTGAACCTTATCCTACAATATCCTCGAGATATCATTTTATATAAACTGGTATTAGAGCTTGAGTTGTTCTCCTTTGAATCCGAAAGATCAAATTATCATTGATTAAGAATACCTAAGTATCTCATTTTGTATCAGGATAAAAGTTTTTCTATATACCACTTATGCTAAAAACAACACAACAATGGATGATCTTAACCCAAATCAACCATTGTATTCTGTTCAAATTACCATCAACATGGGTTTCCCAACGAGAACCCCATTGCTGATTGTTGAAGAATATGATCAATTGGAAGATGATAATAGAGAGATTCTTGAAATGAAAAGATAAAGGTGCCAAAATTTGGAGATCATTCATTGAAGGAACTCATGCTTTTTGCAGGTTTTACCCCACAAAAAGGATCGATTAACCTAAAGTAATTAAATTAAAAACTAAAATAGTCGTTTCCTGGCAACGGCACCAAAAACTTGATGCGTACAAATTATACCTACTAGTTTTAACCAACTACTTGTCTAGTAATGCACCTATAGGCAGTGTACCTAGTAAGTATATAGTATAGTAAAGTAAGTTGGGTATCGAACTCAGGGAACAAATCTAGTATACTAAAGTAACCACTAAAAATTAATCTAAAAGCAAACAATAGTTAAAAGGGGTTTTATCTAATTTTTCAAGTTCAGAAAAACTTATACACTTAACTAAAAACTGTTTTAATCAATATATTAAAAACACTTTCGTTTAGTTTCGAATCAACCTTTTTCCTATTGTTAGTTACTATTTACTTATTAATAAAGTTGATTACCAATTGTTATGTAATTAGCTATTTTGGTCCAATAAACTAATATTTTCACCAATTCATGTAATATTATGTATGGTCATACAAAAGCAAACATATAACTAGTTATTAATTGTAATTGAGCTTTTTAAGATTTATCTAGGCAATTAAGCTAACACAATTATGGTCACAATTATTTTCTCCAGCACAACTAAGTTTGTTACTTTTATTACTTGATCTAGATGTAGTCACTCCTAGCTCTAGCAATTTAATAGTCACTAAACTACTAGGTAAATAAGTTCATGTAATTTAATGGTCACTAAGCTACACTAAACTTGAATTTAAGCTACAAAGTCACACACTTTATCATGCTAGGTAATGATAGTCAACCACAAGCACAAAACCAACTTATAAAATCCAATAACTAGTAAACTAAACCATAGATTCAAGGTTTCATCTAGCTAAAAAAAAGTAAATGAATTTAGCTACTCATAACTGAAATGAAACACAAGAATTCATAAGTAAGTGACATGATTCAAGTATGAAAACCGAATGTAATGATTTGATCTTGAATTCCTCAATCTTCCAACTATCCTTCCTCCAAAAGAATGATTTTCGCACTCTTCTGACCTCAAATCTCGAGTATCCTAGAATATCCTCTCTCCCAAAAGCCTCTTCAATCAATAATGCAAAGGAGTATTTATAGTTTTGGAAAATATGTTGCTCACGTCGTGAGATAGGAATCTCACTTTTTGAACTTGGTTTTTATCCATATCCAGGAAGGAGTCTAACTTCCACGTACTAATCTTCTAGAATTTCCTCCTCACATCGTGAGCTTGATGTCTCACGTATCGAGCTTGATTTTTCAGCGGAAATCTTCTTCTTTTAAACTCCAATCCTCCATAGTTCCAATGCTTGTCACTTGTAGTCCTTATTCTTCAAGAGTGTCCTTGTTGGCTGTAAAATGTAAATTAATTCAATAAGTATCACATATCTTTGAAATTAACCAAAATATTACTTAAAATGTATTAAAATATTGCCTAAAAATGTGTATAAATATGCCAATATATATCAAACCGCCTAGTCTTCAGGAAATCTCTCCTGCTACTCTCCCCATGTCAATAGGTATGAATCCTCAGTTCATCTTTTTCTTTTCTAATATGAAGGATCCTAAACTTATAGGGTTTTTTTATGTTTAGGATCCAAGGCCACGCACCTCGGTGCTCGCTTTACCCTAGTCGATCTTGACACAACCATGTCTAGTGGCCAGCTGGTAGTGAAGAAGGAGAAGACATCATCTTCTCTCCCTCCCAAGAGAACCTCCAAAGATTTGATGGTGAAGACTCCAGGATCCTAGAAGAGAAAAACTACTAAGGTCATGGATTTAAGCTTGGAAAATATCAAAGCTAAGGACGCACTCCTGAAGTTGGTTTCTGTTTTTCAAGCTATAAATGTCAGCATAACTTTGCTTTTCATATTTTACCTTTCACTTTTACTGATGTCATTCTCATTTCAGGTCTCCGATCATGTCTCTATTGACATGAAGATCCAGGCTAAGAGGGTTGTATCAGTCTTAAAGGGGCAGGAGAAGATGTAGAGGGAGACTAGTGAGGATCTCTTGAGGAGGGTGAAGTTACTAAGCAAGGAGAAGGCTGAGAAGGAGGAGGAGCACGTTGCTATGATAGATTAGGTGATTGTTGAAATGAAGGTTAGTGATGTAGTGGCTGTTTGGGAGGCTAAGATCAAGCTAGCAAATGATGTGGAGAATGCAGGATCCTGGTGTTGGGTTTTGAGCATTCTAACACTCCTATGGTGTACATGCAACCCTATAAACCTTAGATCTATGTTTTCTCTATCATACATGCAAATAAGAACTTTCCAAGGCCTTAATCCTAACTAGCATATTATGAAGCTCTTATACTAAAAAGTACTAGTTAGATGACATACCTTTTGATGTAGCTTGATGTCTTCAAGCTTTAAGAGCTTAGCCCCAATAGTGTGGAAGCCTTAAGTGGAATCACAAATCACCAAAACATCTTGGAATAACCTTGAGAACAAGGATACTTTGGTTCTCTCTAGTGAAATTGGCTAGCCCTCTTAGTGTACCCACACTAGTGCCAATTTCACCAACCAAGGACATCTTTATATAGTGTGGAGACTAGGGTTAAACCCATGACCTTTCATTTCATATGATCCATGGGTTAAACACTCCATGGACTATCCATGAAAGCTTAGCCCAACCTAAATGAACTTGGCCCATCACACACATATATCTAAGAGTCCATATTTAATGAGTTCATTTTGATCACTTAATTAATTCTAAATTAATTCTTGATCAATACTAATTAGATAATATGATTCTATATTAATATATTAGAACTTATAATATATTAATATACTATTCTCAAAAGATTATCTATATAAATTGTGTCGGTGAAGTGCAACCCAAATGGACCATGTCGGGTCGGGTCAAGTACATACCAAATATAGTTATGGACTTAGACATTAATCTAACAGTCTCCCACTTAGATAAGTCTAAAACTATTATTAAGTATGATTTCAAAACCTAACCGGCAATCGTAGCTCTTAAAGCCGCTGTCGAACTCTGATCTTGTCAACGAACTCTAACCTTTGTCAATGACTTGTCCATTAGATAAGGGATCATATATTCCTCCATTCTAGATATCATATGGACTGAGACATGAATTATGATCATTGTGTCTGTCCATTTGTAGTTTCCTGATTTCCGATTTATGACGACTGACTGATTAAACAAATCAAATCAGTCATGGCTTGGCCAAGCACTCACATGTGTCATCATTAAATCATAGAGGGGCCCACAAATATCGCTTTTATCCCGAAGGTAAAAGGAATGGATAAACTTCGACTCATATGGCTTGTTCTACTACTTGTTGAATCATACACAAAGGCACGTTTTATAACATCGAGTTACCAATGCGTTTTCATGCAATCAATGTATAACCAACTCATAGTAACAACTCATATCTCTAGGTTTGAAGAATATAAGATATTATCGTCTCATGATCACTCGTGATAAAATCTAGGAAGTGATTCAAATGAGCGCGGGTTGAATCCAATACTCAGAACTTATGAGCACTCATGAGTGTTGTAGCACACCTTTGTCCACCAACTTGGACCTCTACAAGCCAACCCATGACAGTCTTGATTCATATCTACTTCCAACATATGACCGACTGTGGATGGTTTGAATAACTTAGTCATTACGGAAGAATAACCTAGTAATTATGGAAGTCAAAACATGAAAAGTGAAACACAAGAATACATGAATCAAGTATGGTATCAAACCCTATGAATATAAATAAAACACTTTCTATTTATCACCATAGTAATTACTCATTATTGATTGTTTCGGTTTTATCAACTTTATACTTGAATTAAAAAATACTAGGTGTCCTATGCTCCAAGCATGTACACTATGTTTTCTAAACAATAGCTTTGCCATACACCAAGTATGAACTCTGTGTTTGTCTATGATCCTTTTCTTTGTGAATTAGATCAATTGAACATAATTTCAATGATTCTCTTTTCACACATCCAAATCCTTGTCTTAAATTTAAGAATTCCAAATTCCCATCATTTATCGAAATATTTATAGATTTTAAACTTATATGCATTGTTCCTCTTGTAATGATTATGCACAAAGCCACAAAGGCTTGGCAACAATCATTACAGAGTATCGCAATGGAGTGCAATTCAATGGAAACAATGTCTCAAATTCAAAGCATATTGCTTTGAACATGCTTCTTGCATTAAGTTTCTTTAATCTTACACAAATTGCTTCCACCTATGAAGAAAACTCTATATTCCCATTTTGACTATCACTTCTGAACAAGAGTTGCCTCTGTTGGGTCGTGTTTTGTGTTAAGTATTGCGTCTATTGGGCTCGTTAGTTAGTCCATTTTGTATCTCCGGTATGGGCCTGTCCATCCGTGAGTTTAGTAGGGTTTAGTATATATAGGAGCTTGCATGCTTCCTAGAGGGTAACGATAAAATAGAACGATCAGAGAATTACTTCAACAAGTTTATTGTTATCGTTCTTGTAACCCTAAAATCTTCTACAGCGGAAGTTCTTAGTCGAGCTCTGCTGAGGATTGTTTGATCTAATCATTCGACACATATTGATCCATACTTGTGTTATTTACTGCTTTTACGTCCATCGCATTACCTGTTAAGAAGATCTAATCGATCTTTAAGTTTATTAATAACTTATCAATTGGTATCAGAGCAGGAGGCTGTGTAATTCATACACATCTTTTCTGTGAAAAAGGTTGCGATTAGGGTTATTCCGCATTAACTAATATTTATTGAGCCGTCATCCCATAATTGACGTAACTCAGCATTTATTTGTTTTGCCCTAATCTTATATATATTACAAGTATGATCTTTCAAGCAGGTTATGATCAAGCATGGACGAGTCACAATCTAATCCCATAAACATCTCAAATAGCATTGGATCAACGACGAAGATTCCCATCCTTTACACCCAGGATTACGAAGTCTGGGCACATCACTTTGAAGATTATGTCATTGGATCTGAAGACAATGGATACCTTATCTGGGAAGCAATCGTGTATGGACCATTCGCTCATTCAACAACGTCTAGAATCATTAAAACACAGAAAGAGTATAATGATCTGTTGAAGGACGTAAAAGATATTGCTCAAGACGAAAAGGATAGGTTTCAGTGCAATATTAAAGCATTGAGACTAATCAGATTCGCTCTTCAATCGGATACTTTCAGGCTAATGAGTTCATGCAGCACTGCCAAAGAAATATGGGATAGGCTACGAGAGTTATATTCCACATAAGAAGATCGGCAACATTCCATTCAGACCTTACTCTTGTCTGAGTTTGGCGAATTTAAGCAGAATCCCGAGGAAACTGTTACTCAGACATTCGATCGCTTCAATCATCTTCTCAGTAAGATGATTAAACATGATATTGAAAGGAAGTTTATTGAACAAAAAGTTACATTTTTGAATGGTCTTAAATCTGAGTGGAGAGCAGTTGTTTCCACTGTTAAAGCTCATGAGCAATTCAAATCTTATTCGTTGGCTAAGCTGGTAGAAATTTTGAAATCCCAAGAAAAGATTGTCTTGCAGGAGAAGAATGTGGTTTCAAGCTTGGGTTCCTTAGCTCTTCTTTCTAAAAGAAAAAGTGTGATGGAAGATGAAGACCTTAACTTAGAAGACTATGACCTTACCTCTGAAGACTATGCAATGATGGTGTCAAATCCAAAGAGGTTTATTAAGAAAAGGTTTCCTACCAATAAGAACCGGAATTGGCAGGGAAGCTATAGTTCTAAAAAAGTGAGGGAGGAACCGAAGGCAGAAGAAGCAAAGAAAGAGCCGAAAGCTGAAGGGGATTCTGGGGTGAACTGCTATTACTGTGGAGGAAAGAACCACTATACTAAAGATTGTGTCCTAAAGAAAATGGCAGAAAAGGATGAAGAAAAAGATGAAGAAGCTCTGTTGATGAAAAAGCTGGAAGAGATCAAGAGAAAGAAAATTACTGCTAACCCTTCTATGAATGCTTTAATTGTGCAGGGTTGTGCTTCACAGAAAAAGCTCGGTAGCGGATGATGAGTTCGGTGGCGTGGAGGTCTGGTAACCGACTCTGAGGATGATGAAGTCAGAAAGCCATCTCATGGAAAGGCTTATGTTGCGAAAGGTGAAGGAAGCGGTGGAAAGTGTTTGATGGTGTCGGATGTATCTCAAATGAGGGGATACAACACAGACGATGGGAATGAAGACACGAAGGAGCGAGAGGACTTGTGCTTCACAGCAAAACCTCTCAGCGTGCAGTTTAATGAGCTTGATGAATTAATCAAGAAGGTACAATCCATCTTTCTTTCATTCAATGTCCCACAAAATTCATATGAAAAAGAACTAAAAAATGTAAATTCAAGAATCTCTCATCTAGACAGTAGTTTAACTCAAACACGGGTCACCAATTCTAACCTGACTGACCAATTAAGCAGGGTGTCTTCAAAGAGTGAGGAACGGAGGATGTGGATAGAGCTGAAGGAGTCGGAGTTGATCAAATCCAAAGACGAAAACATTTATTTACAAAGAGACAATTTAAAACTTTTGAAACAAAGAAATGTGTTTTGTTTGATTGTTAAGCGTCTTTATTCTAACATCACTCAACTTCATCTTAACTGTGAAATAGGACAGAAAATTCATCGCATGATTTTGCCCTTTCTTGAGTTTAAGGAAGATGAAATTGACGCAGAAGCATATAATTGCGAAAGTGTAGTTTCGTCTGAGGATGTAAATCCGATGTATATGTATGGTCTATACAAAATCGAATCTTTCATAAAGTCCAAGGACCATAAGGACATGCTGAAAAATCTTTTGGATGAAAATGACAAACTGAAACTAAGGACCGAAACCATACAAAAGTTTGACTCATTGAATGCCAACTTGAGCTCAGAAAATAAAATTGATGTTGAAAATGCATCTGAGCTTAATGAGGATGATGATATGAGTGAAATTTCTGTAGAGGATGAAATTGATTGTTCTGAGTTTGTCAAGAGCGAACCCGAAAACCACAAAAATCTTATTTCAGAAAATTCTGTGGAGTTTGCTCGTTTGTCCCACCAAAAGTCCCCGATCCTTGAAGAAAAAGTTGTTGTATACCAAAAGGTAAGGACGACTCCAAATCAGGTGTATAAGGTCACAGGAGTAACCGAACATCAGACAGCCGAACTCACAGCCATTGTAAATGAAGATAATGCTGATGGCTGTGATGAGTTCTTCTGGTCTGCCCCCATCGACAATGCTGATGAAACCGTTGGTCTATCAGAACGGACATCCTGGAAAACCAAAGGCAGATATGTGCCAGAACCTTTGAACAAGCCTGATAACTTCAACATACCAAGTACTAGTGGTACAAAAGATGCTCCTGAAGAAAAAGGAGTTCTTGCAAAAGATGTCACTCCTTCAAGCGAAACATCATCAGTTCAAAGTGAGCCAGCTGATAAGAAGCAAAAGCAAAAAGCCAACATCCATCGACAGCCGAAGCAAGTAAAGAATCAGAAGCAGCAAAGGAATCAGAGATACAAGAAAAATCTCTCTGAACGAAAACATTTTTGGCGATCTCAAAACGCCCATTTCTCTTATCATGACAGAAATCCAACGTCAGAGAAAAATGTTGTTAGGAAGCAAGAAAGTAATAACAACCGAAAGGAAAGGTTCAGTTCTGAGGATCACAACAACCGAAAGGAAAGGTTCGGTTCAGAGAACACCAGCTACCGAAAGCAAAAGTTCGGTTCCGAGAGCAAAAGCAATCAAGGTTCTAGGTTCGGTCCCACTAATAATCAAAAACAAAAGGGATACCTAGAACCTCAAGTCAAGCAAACTTCTCAGTCTAACTTCTCTCATTCTAATTCCTCTCAACCTCATTCTAAATCCAATTCTGTTCATACTCAAAATCCAAAATCTTCAACAGATTTGAAAGGAAAATCGAAGGTTTCCTTAGTCAAGACTGATCAAAAGCATTCTAATGTCCTAGTGCCTAAACCTGAATCCAAACCGTCTGCAACAAATCCCAATAAAATTAAGGTTTTCACCATTAAAAAGAAAGATGAAACAACTTTAATAAAAAAAACATATCTTGTTGACATCTCTCTTACTATTCCTGTTCCTGTGAAAGGCTCACGTAGACCCAAGAAACTTTGGGTTCCTAAATCTGCTTAATTTTTGCAGGTTATCAGTGACGAGCAGTTTGACGAAGAATGGTATATTGACAGTGGCTGCTCACGTCACATGACAGGAACGAAGGAAGAGCTGAGAGAATTTCGGTCTCTTTCAAACGGTGGAAATGTCAAGTTCAGGAACAACTCATTCGGCACGATAAAAGGCTATGGAATGATAACAAATGGAGATTTCACAATCAGAAAGGTTGCATACGTTGAAGGACTACAGCACAACCTCATTAGTGTATCTCAGCTTGTTGGAGGAACCGGTCTCAAGGTCTCTTTCGACGATGAGGGTTCAGAGATAATTGAAAAGCAAACAAAAAGAGTAATTCTCAAATCGGAGCGCAAAGGCGAAATATTTCCCCTGAATCTCAAACCTATCAAAGGAAATCCAGCTATCTGCCTGTTATCCAAAGCACAATCTGACGAAAGCTGGTTGTGGCACCGAAGGCTCTCTCATCTCAACTTCAAGGATATCAACAAACTTGTCACAAGTGGTCATGTTCGAGGTCTTCCATTGCTCAAATTCGATCGAGAACATTTATGTGCTGCATGTGAAATGGGGAAGCAGAGTCGTCAAAGTCACCCATCGATTGTAAACACTAAAGTTGTTGAACCATTAGAGTTAATTCACATTGACTTGTGTGGTCCATCATCTATCGAAAGCATCGGCGGTAACAAGTATATTCTTGTTATTGTTGATGACTTTTCACGTTTTACATGGGTGTTCTTTCTGAAGCACAAATCTGAAATAACTCTCAAGCTAAAGACGTTTATCAAGAAGGTTGAAGTGCAGCTGAGGAAAGTCGTTCGCAACATAAAGAGCGACAATGGGCTGGAGTTCAAAAATAAAGAATTCGAAGACTTCTTGGTAGAAAAAGGAACCAGTCACAACTTCTCAGCTCCCTACACTCCTCAACAAAACGGAATTGTCGAAAGACGAAACCGATCTTTGTGTGAGGCGGCCCGAACCATGCTAAGTTTTGCTTCTTTACCTTTATATTTTTGGACTGATGCTATTGTTGCAGCATGTTTTACGCAGAACAGGTCCTATCTCAATAAACGCTTTAATCTCACTCCTTATGAGATCATCAACAACAGGAAGCCAAATGTCAAATTCTTCCACGTATTCGGCTCACGGTGTTTCATCTTCAATTCTAAAGAACATCGTAACAAGTTTGACGTAAAAGCCGATGAAGGGATATTTCTGGGATACTCTCTCACTTCGAAAGCATACAGGGTTTTGAACAAACATTCGAGGAAAATTGAAGAAACTTATTATGTGACTTTCGATGACAGCTATGTCAAAAAGTTGAAGGCCAGTGAAGACACAGTTGGAGAAATTTTTTCTCAAATAGGCCAAGTCACAGCCTCGATTGCAAACCTATTTGAGAAGTTTGTAGAGTTATTCGATGAACCAGAGAAGGCCACTCTCTCGGAAGCTAGTGCAGCAGACAACAAAGTAGATCATCTGAAGCAACTCATCGAAAAGAGGATCAAGTTCCAACGACCCTCCACAGCACGATGCTTCAATTGAGGGGGAGGATCCACCTTCTTCTTCACAGCCGGGCTCACATGTTGAGGGGGAGAACTGTTCTCCAGCTGCTCCCTAACGCCCAGCTGTACCCGAAAGCCAATCTGTACCCGAAAGTCCTGTGGTACCCGAAAGCTCAACACCACCCGAAACTCCTGTAGCTCCGGAAAGTCAAGATATACCTGAAAGCTCATCTGTCGAGGGGGAGAATGTTGATATGTCTTATAACGATGATAGTCAATCTGAGCTAGAAGAGATGGTAAATGCTGAATTGGATCCATCCTATGATCCAAATTACCCTCCTCTTGTCAAATGGACTAGAGATCATCCTGTTTCACAGGTTGTCGGTAATGTCTCTGAAAAGGTCCTGACCCGATCTCAACTAAAGGCAAAGCAAACTTCCTTATTTTCAAAAGTAGAGTTCTGTATGTTTAACTCCTTCGTCTCAAAAGTTGAACCAAAGACAGTTAACACTGCTCTTGATTACTCCGATTGGGTTCAAGCTATGCAAGACAAACTTAATGAATTCGAAAGAAATAAAGTTTGGCGCCTCATTCCAACTCCTCCAGATGCCTCGGTTTTTGGTCTCAAATGGATCTTTAGAAATAAAATGGACAAGGAAGGCAATGCGGTTAGAAACAAAGCTCGTCTAGTGGTGAAAGGATACTGCCAGGAGGAAGGAATCGACTATGAGGAAACTTTTGCTCCTGTGGCTAGGCTGGAATCTGTTCGAATATTTCTTGCCTATGTTGCACACAAGAACTTTGAGGTCTACCAAATGGACGTAAAGTGTGCATTTCTAAATGGAGAGCTCGAAGAAACGGTGTACGTGGAGCAACCTCCTGGATTCGTCAACGAAAAATATCCTGACCACTGTTATATTCTGGACAAAGCGGTATATGGACTGAAACAAGCACCGAGGGCCTGGTATGAAACGCTAACCAAGTTTTAAAAGATGTCCAAATTCAAACAAGGTTAGGTTGACCCAACCTTCTTTCGTAAGAAGGAAGGTAACCACCTTATGATTGTTCAAATCTATGTCGATGATATCATCTTTGGCTCAACGAATCCTAGCTTAACGGCTGAATTCAGAAAGTTGATGGAGACTAAATTTGAAATGAGCTCAATGGGTCCAATTAACTTTTTCCTTGGTTTAAATATTAGACATGGACCCGAAGGCATCTTTATTAACCAGGAAGCTTACGCAAAGACTCTCCTTGCTAAATTTGGCATGATGGGAGACTCAAAGGTTAAAGTTCCAATAGCGTTCGGCACCAAGCTCATCCTATCCTTAGAGAAGCCAACAGTCAACATTACGCTATATCGCCAAATGATCGGTTCTTTAATGTACCTTACTGCTAGCAGGCCTGATATAATATTTTCTGTTTGTTACTGTGCTAGATTTCAGGCAAATCCCCGTGAACGTCACATGCTTGTAGTGAAGAACATACTCTGGTATCTCAAGCGAACTACCTCTCTCGGCTTACGGTATCCATCCAACTCAGGTTTCTTCGTTCAAGCGTATTCAGATGCAGACCTTGGAGGTTGTGGACTAGACAGGAAAACCACCAGTGGAGGCTGCCAATTTCTTGACGGGAAGTTGGTTAGCTGGCAATCAAAGAAACAGACATGTGTGTCTCTGTCTACCGCTGAAGCAGAATACATCGCAGCTGTCTCCTGTACTTCTCAAGTGATTTGGATCCAAAGCCAACTCCAGGACTATGGACTCAATATGAAAAAGATCCCACTATATTGCGACTCTGAAAGTGCAATTAGGATCTGTCATAACCCAGTGCAACACTCGAAGACTAAGCACATAGCACTGAGGTATCACTTCATTAAGGATCATGTGGAAGATGGGAACGTCGAAATACACTTTGTTCGAACCACTGATCAACTGGCTGACATCTTCACCAAAGCTCTTCCTGAAGCATCTTTTAACAAAATACTACAAGGGCTAGGTATGATGGAATCAGAGTCAGTACCAAAAATTACCTCTTAAAGGTCAAAAGCAAGAAGCAAAATAGACCGAACGTTCGGGTTCGGGTCTTGTGCTAATGTACCGAAATGAAGCGAACGCTCGGGTTCGGTTGCATTATCTGCTTTTTGCTCATCACTCAAAGGTAGTTTCCTTGGTTGTAGATCTTATGTATAAATTTTCCAAATTCATTTCTCTTATTGTCAAAGTTATTCTCTTTTTCAAATCTATTTTCTTTGGCGACCGAAATCAACCAATCGTTCGGGTTCGGTTCCAAAAATTTTCTCACCCGAAATAGACCGAACGCTCGGGTTCGGTTCCAAAGTTTTTCTCAACCGAAATAGACCGAACGCTCGGATTCGGTTCCCAAATTTTTTTTTTGTGTGTCTTAATTTTTTTTGTATTATCAAAAATAATAATAATAATATAATAATAATAATAATAATAATAATAATAATAATAATTTTTTTTAATAGAATAATTTTTTTTTCATAAATTCAAAAACTCCGAAAATATTTTTTTATTTAGCTTGGCTTTCATTTTTTTTATTTTTATTTATTAATTTTTTTTGTGTGGGTATATAATTTCATTAGCTAAGTGTCCCTAGAAGCATGCTGTTGTATGTGTCCAAAGCCTCACCTGATACTGAATAATAGGCCTTACTGACTTGGTATAAACAAACCTTGTCTTCCTAATTAGGCTTTCTTATTTATTCTAATCATGTGCTACCTAACTCTCTTCTCACATGAGATATGAGTTTTCTGCTTGGTCCTAATCTTTATAGCAGAGGTACTTTGATTTCTTTACACCATTTACGTTGCATCTCTCCATCACATTCGCTTCACAAACGTAACCCTTGAGACTCTCAGAAATTACCACTGAGGTTTATGGTTGCACAATTTCTGTGTTCATGATCTTAGTTTCCTGTCACTACGTGCTAAGTGAAACCCAAAATTCAATACCCATTATGCATTGATGGTGAACAATTAATTTGCTCAAGCTTTCACTAATAAATTGACGAAGGTACCACATGAAATCTCTAATTTTCTTTTGAGTGATTCCTATGAAATTGTTAACACCCATAACATTTCTTCCCTTGGGATCCAGTTTTAATTTTTGTTGAGATTTTATAAATTTCCTAGCCAAATTAAAATTATCTCCAACCTACTTGGTCCACAGACTACACCGGTCTCACAAGTACTTCATTCGATTTCTGTCTTATATCAAGATTAGGAATTTTGAATCGAAGCGATATCCACCCTCATAAGCCTAATTAAAAGAAGCCTTTCAACACTTCTTAATAAGTGTCTAATCGTTATTCAATGGGAAACCACACAAACACTTTAAAGTCTCTCTTGACTTTGAAGGAAGAGATTCGTGCCCGGGATCATTTGTTTCGTGTCTTTATTGACATCACATAATTTCCCAAAAGTGTTGCTTTATTTCTTTTCTTTTACACCCTAAGCACGAAAATCTTTGATTTTCCAAAATTCAGGTTCTATTAATTACAAGGCATTTTAAATGGATTGGTGATTTATTAAAGGATGTGGTAAATATTGATCCACGTGGGCGAATTTTTTTTAAAAGATGTTGTTTTATTCTAAAGGGATAAGATGACGACATGATGACTCAGGCGGGAGTCTAATCGATTTGATTTCAAACGGCGCAAGAGGGACGCGTGCGAATCTGAACCGTTTCATCTCCAAACGGCGCCTGATGGGAAGGCGTGTTATTAGGGGCCTGACATTCTCTTTCATGCGTGATCATCGGCAACCCCAACTGTCACGCATCAGTCAACTCCGAAAAACCCTTCGTTTTTCAATAGAAGATTTGGGAAGATCTTTCTCTCTCCTTAAACCATAGTATAAAAGGCAACATCCTCCACCGTTTACCTCTTTACTGCAATTAAAATTCCCAGAGAGCAAACAATCCCTAAACCTTCTCTGTTCATTATCTCCTCCACTTTCATCATAGCAATGGCAGATTCTTCCTCAGTTCATGCTACATCCCACATTTTGCCCATCCGCTCACAGCAAAGCTTGATCATCGATTTAACTCCTCAATCGTATGACGCATTCATGTTCCCCATCATCGAGTGTCTGAAGTTTTCTCCAATCGCTCCTGCACTTACCAGGGCTGAAACTGTTCCGATGGAATTCTTGTCACAGATCTTTGCCACCACTCACTACGACAAGGTCGTCGACAGACTATTCTTTGATATCTTTGAACACAAGGCATCGATTTCAAAGCAGCGGTTCTGCTCATTGTTAGGGTTTGACGCAGATTCTTCCAGGGTCAATCCGGAATCCATCCCCATGGGTCATCTGTTCAACATGTTCTACAACATGGGATACACGGATGTGCTTACTACGGTGACGAAATTCAAGAAGCCGTGCCTACCTCCACAGTGGAATGGGATGTTCACTGTTTTGTTCAAGGGTTTATCTGAACGAAGCGCCGGGTCTGATGGAGCCAGCCGTTTATTTCCCTCCATTATGTATGGTATCTACAATGGCATCAACATGGACTATGGGTCAGTTCTGTGGCAACAACTCATTCAGAGTCTCTCCTCCACTTCCAGACATTCAGAGATTTCGTATGCTCGATTCTGGACCATTATCACGAAATGGGTGATGGACAAGTACCACGTCCCCATTGTCGCTGGTGCTCCAATGTCTTCGATTGGTACCTTCCATACCACGAAGATCATTGTGTCGGATGTTTCAAAGTTTCCGTTCAACGGGTCTATTCCGGAAACGATGTATGGTGATGTTCCAGCTGACAGCAGGATCATTCAGACGTATAAAGAGTTCAGACGTTCTGGTCCGAGGGATCTTACTCCGGAGATGCTGAAATCCTTTCATGACGCCGACAAGCCTGCTCCAAGAGGCAAGAAGGCTGATAAGGGAAAACAAGTGGCCAAGGGGGCGAAAGGCCCGTCTCCAAAGAAGAGGAAACCCACCAGAGCTGCTCAGTCTCCACAGCAGAAGAGGAGAAAAACCCAACCGCGACGAAAGTTGATTATCGCTTCCTCCTCAAGCGAGTCTGAGGGTGATAGTTCTGATTCTGAAGGCTATCAACGTGGTAACACTCCACCACGATCTGCAACCCCTAAAGCTCATGTCTCTACTTCTCCAATTTCCTCTCCACCTAAAACCATTCCTATTTCTATTCCCCCCATAACTTCCACTACTCACATACCATCCACTTCCATCCCAATACCACCACCAATATTCACCGAAGCAACCACAACAACCACAGCAGATGTTAGAACCAACGTATCTGATACGGGGGTTCATACTGACGCACCTAAATCTACCCCAACACCCGAAACCACCCCAGCACCCAAACAAACAACACAACCCGAACCTACCCATACTACTGAACCACCAGCTTCACCACCACCATCAGAGGGAGAAGAACCGTTCCTTGGCGGGGAGAATATGACTTTTGACTCGGTCTACTATAGCCCATTCCAAGTACAAAGTGATGACGATGATGACGCTCCTGTCACCAAAAGGCATCTTCAGGAGCTCCATGATAAAATTGATTCACTCATCGCCTCTTCTTCTACTTCTCAGTCATCCATATCTGAAGCTGTAGTTCAGAAAATTGTTGACGCTTTCTCCAAAGCTTAGCAAGCTTCACTTGCTTCAGCAACCACCGCCATAGATGCCTCTACCAAAGCCTGTCAGGCAGCGACCGAAAAAGTCGATAAACTATTTACTGATGCCTCTTCCCTGTTGAAGTCTTTACAGGAGAGTGCCAACGCCGCCAAGACTACGCTGGAACCGATTGTCCACCAACTGACAACATCAGTCGCAACTGAGTTGAAGTCCTTCGCTTCTCTTCGTCAAAAAAATTCTGACGACAACTCAGCTTTCCAAACAACCATTGATGAACGTCTCTCCAAGCTTCAATAAGATTTGGCTGCCGAGAACACTCTCATGGATGCTCTCGCAAGGAAGACTACTGCTCTGAAAGTCAAGAGCATTCAACTCTCCAACTCTCAACAGGAGATTGAATCTCTTCGATTTGAAAGGGAGGTCATCAAATCGTGTGTTTCGGATGTCCACTCTGCCATATCCAACATCGTAGAAGCACATGATCCAATTCTTAACTACACTGTGAGGTGTGACCTTGCAGAGAAGCTCGCTCCCGCTCTCGACCTACTCAGCAATATCGAAGGGCTCCTTGATTTCGTGTCCATTCTGAAATAAGGGGGAGAGAAGGAAACAATGTCTCAACCACCTCCTACTTCCACAGCTACTCACACTACCGAACCTCCTCCAGTAGGCCAAGCCTCTGGTTCCGGTGTGAAAGACAAAGGCAAAAATATTGTTGAGGAAGAAGAAGAAGAAGATAAAGAAACAATCGCCGACTTGTTGAAGCCTAAAAGTCGACACAATGAGGCTGACATCAGTGCTCGTGTGGCAAGAGAGGCTGAAGAAGCCGAACGGAAACAGAAGGAAGCCCACGACCTTCTTGAGAGCAGGAAAACTCTGTTTCCTTCCTAGACTCTTGAGAGGATGATTAAAGAAGCCATTGACACACCGAGTATCTTGTGGCTGGAACCTGTGATCTCTTTAGATCGTTCCAATACTGTCGACTCACAGTTCGACATGCCACTGACCCGAAAGGCTTTTATCTTTCATGCCTTTTCCAACGTTGCAGAATTCCCTAATCCTCATCCACAGGTTGATCGGGACTTAATCAATTTCTATCTGAGGGCTGCTCAACCCCAATATCAGACTTGGAGCGCTCAGAAAATTGTCAACGTTCGGGTCTTGAAGCTGTACAGTGAAGGTAACTTCATCAACGTTCGGTTCAAGGTACTTCGGGGATTTGCCAAAATAGTACATACTATTTCCCTTGCAGATCTTCCCAACCTTAATCCCCATGATTGGATTATCCTGCACAACATCCTCCTCACCAACAAAGCTGAATACGGTCCGATCATCGACCATTTCAATAGGATGCTCGTGTGCTACATCATGGAGGTTGCATTGATGGATCAGGAGATTGCGAGTGTATTTAAGAAGAAACCTACAATATCTCCTGTTGGCTCTGCCAATGATCTCAACCAAATGCAGATGGGGAAGATTGACTCGAGGAGGAATTCGGTCATGTTTACCAGGAACGAAGGACAGAAATGTCTTTTCGCCTTGGCTGACAAACATCTCTATACCCTTGCATGTTTGGAGCACGTTTTGGGGATCATCCACAGATGCAAGCAAAACACAGCGGATGATATCAAGTACTTTGATGATATGATTCAATGCTACATTCGGTTCAGACAGACTATTCTCGCTCTTATCACATGTCTGTTTGATACTATAAAAAAGGCTCCTACTGCTGGCCCGAAGAAGTAGTCTTGCTCCAATTTGACGCAAAGGGAGAGATTGTTGGGTCGTGTTTTGTGTTAAGTATTGCGTCTATTGGGCTCGTTAGTTAGTCCATTTTGTATCTCCGGTATGGGCTTGTCCATCCGTGAGTTTAGTAGGGTTTAGTATATATAGGAGCTTGCATGCTTCCTAGAGGGTAACGATAGAATAGAACGATCAGAGAATTACTTCAGCAAGTTTATTGTTATCGTTCTTGTAACCCTAAAATCCTCTACAGCGGAAGTTCTTAGTCGAGCTCTGCTGAGGATTGTTTGATCTAATCATTCGAAACATATTGATCCATACTTGTGTTATTTACTACTTTTACATCCATCGCATTACCTGTTAAGAAGATCTAATCGATCTTTAAGTTTATTAATAACTTATTAGCCTCTTTTCAGACTATGTCAATATGGTCCTTCCAATATTAACAGTATACTTCCAACTGTCCTTGAGCAACCAATCTTTGGTAAACCTTAGATTGTCCTCGACAATTGCTTAATCGCTTTAGTCATATCCAATTCTAGACATTTTCCTCTTAACGCCCCAAGGCATTTGGAAAATTCAGAAAGGATAAAAATTATAGCACCTGTAATCGATCTTGTACCCAAAGCAAATGGGACACGATTCATGATGTCTCGCATAAAGACATGATTCTAGATCAGTCTTTTGCTACAATATTTTTATTTGCCATGTTTCCAAAATTTGACTATGAAGAGGGATGTCGTAATCATAGTTAAATTTTGAGAACATAATATATAGGGTTTTTCCTTATGTGGAACCAATACAACATGAAATTCATATATATATATATATATATATATATATATATATATATATATATATTCTTGACTAAAGGTGATTAAAATCTCAATATAAGCTCAAAATCCCACTCTAAGCCTTTTAGAATTGACATGAAGTATAATTTTCTCTCCCTTAATTATAGCAAAACAACTTTTTCAACCCCTGCAACCTCACAAATTGAAACTTTTGTTTTCTATAATTAACATTGCTAACTTGTAATTCCTATCATAATTATCATGCTCCCACTAACATGATGATTATTAGCATAAAACTTATGCTCCCACTAGCTTTGACATGTATCCAAAAATTACAGGACTTTTAGAAATCAATACTTTATTGACTTTCTTACCAAAGTTCTGATTTCTGATACTACATTGCTTTAATAAGGCTTTATCAAAATTATACACCTTATCTTAGATAGCTCATAGGTGTGTCTAAACAATTTCAGAACTATGAAAAGGGATGCCGTAATCATAGTCTCAATTGTTTAGACCTTTTGCCATTTCTCTTAAGTCAATGTTAGTGTGCCGATTAACCACGCACGCTCCACTAACGACTTTGAGAACTGCAAATATCACAATTGCTATCTACTTAAAATCTACTTAGTGAAAGAATTTCCTCACCATCATTTTAATGAATCGGAGAGAAACCTTATGACACTTAGATTTTATGGTGTATGTCTTCTTATCCATGTGAATTTGTCAAACCATAATCACAAGACTAGGTTAGTGACAAATCCTAACTCATATGGATCGAACTTGTGCAATCTTAACTTGTTGCCACCTAGCAGCACAAGGGTCTGCCATTGCTTCCAAGTAGTTATGCAAACAATTGAGAACATGTAGAACTCAAATGTATAGCCAACTTAACTGGAATGGGCACAGAAATGTCAACACGATAGGTTATAAATCTCTAGTTGTGTGCTAGTGATGAAATACAGGTTTTTATTCTTGATTACTTCTTGAAACCCTTTCAGGATCTTTTAGACTCCCAGTGTCTCCTTGACCTATAAGACTTTCTTGCCAAATATTCGAGAGATAGTGTGGATTCTAATCAAGACAGAAAGTTAACACAATTAGCCTTAGTTGGTCTTTGTTTTATCCAAAACATCACAACTTACCAATTTCAAATGTACAAGAGTAGAAAACTTTTACTCTTACATTTGACAAGTGTTTTAAACCTTCTTTAAGACATGTCACTCAAGTTACAATCTTAGAGTATAACTCTAAGAATTGTTTTTGGAACGAAGTATGAATCATCTTCTTGATTTAACCACTTCAACAATTCATAGCTCCTCTTCTTAGCTATCAAAATGCACTTAGAGGATGAATTGTGATTAGGTCTCAAAATCATTAAGATGATCTTAAAACATGATACTAAAGTACTCTCCCATCTTTTCAGATTTGAGAAACTTTTATCCTTCTGCCTAATTTGATTCTTCTTATTCTTTCTGTCATACAATGAAACTTTTACAATGTCTCAGAATTATACTTAAGTTTGTAAGTATAACCATATTTACTAAACTTTAGTAAATCATGACGAATCGTCTTATCGTTCTTTTGTGGTGGACTCGACCAGTGCACAAGAATGTGTACTCGATCCCTTAGTCCTTCACTTGCTCACATATACATGTGAACACACAACTAGTCTTAATTTTCCAAAGTTGAAAATTCTCACACATCACACTAAACACCTTGTATGATTCCAAGTCTCGGTCCAATTGAAACTTGGGTGATGAGAATCTTTCCTTATTTGGTAAATTTAGACACTACCACAAATGAAAGAATCAAATTCATATTTCCAATATTGCTATAAACATACAAACATCAAGTTTTCATGAATGCCATTGTAAGGAGATAAAAATAAAGTAAAACACACTTTTATTTATTTCAAAATGCGGAAAAAACTTTTTCCTTACAATGTAACTTGAAATGAAAACTATGCTATTACATGTTTCCTAGCAATCTATCATAACTCCTAAGAGTAGCTCAAGAATCCGATCTTCAATCAAGCGATAGAAATCCATCTTCGCGGTCAGATTCAACATACTCTTTCTTTAAGTTTCCTTCACTTTTCCTTTGATTCTTAAAACATCAACATGTGAACCAGTCATAACATGTAATAAGAAACACATAATAGAAACTTAACCGAGTTAGATTGTGGATTATACCTGAAGTAGAGTCAAACTTATTGACTTTACTAGCCTTATGATCTTTCAGGTAAAATTGACAACTTTGCAACCAATCCTCTTTCCTTTTGGCAATAGAACCATATGGACCCTTTGGGAATGGTACATGGGACAATCTCAGACTTAGCCTTTCTCTTTACCATTTGGTCAACCGAGTTGACTATGGCCAATCCCTTTCAATTGGGAAGAGAATGCTTTTTCTGGATTTCCAATGTCATCATTGTCAGTGTCCATAAAGTTTTGGGAAGTCGATCTTCTAATCAAATTTGCTTTACTAGCCTTCCAAATCATTGTTGATTCAGTAGTACCAAGCAAACTGATAAGATCATTAAGGGTCTTGTCAAAGTCTGTCTCATAGGAGTCCCAAAGGAACTCACTATGTTACTTAGAAAGTGATTAACCACCAACTTTCTCAAGACGTTGACACCCAACTCTCCCGGTTTGTCAATATGTGACTTCATCTCCAAGATGCAACCACACATAGACCTTGTTTGTCAATAGGGCTAGAGTGACCTTGAACTTGTGGGATAGGAAGAATAATTAGAGGAGGTGGAGGAAGTGAAGTTCCAAGAGATTTGGAAAGATCATAAATGTCTGAAGTAGACATCTTTTTGGGAGATATTAAAGATAGTTGATTTAAAGTCCTTAATATAACACCCCAATATCAAATATTAAGGCTAGGACCCAACACAATATTTTATAACTTGGAAGAGGGATGTCGTAATCCAAGCTATAGAATATTTGAAGGTAGGTGAATGACGATTCACCAATTTCCACCATGAAAACAAAATAATTTAATTAGGTTTTACTTGGATTTGAAACTCTGAGATCTTTTGAGATTCATTGAACTATTCAATGGCATGTTTCAATCTCGAGTGTGCCCTTCAGGTTTTGTGACTGGGATGTCGAGGATCACAAAACAAGGTGTGAAGTAACCATGCAAATTACTTGGTACCCTTAAATGTTTACCCCTCAATCGATGTGCCGGTTAACCACACACGCTCCATCGATACTATGATAAACATTAATTTACCCTTTGCCTACCTTGTTAAATATGAGTTAGTGTGTCGGTTAACCACACACGCTCTACAAACCGACTTAAACAAAGTGCAAAGTGTAATTTCATGGATTAGCACCTTATTCACATTTTCCTAAGTAACTAAGATTGGGTATTTATAAAAGGTTTAGTTACTTAGTATTTATCATTAATACTTTTAATGAAGGGAGAATTTATAGTCTTTGTCCTACCTGTTCGGCTAACGACCCTCCACCAGTCAAGGAAGCGGTGGGTGAGAATGGACACTCATTAAACTATCATTTTATAGGCAGTGACCTTATACCCCCCTTATAGACCGGCTTCGTGAATGTGACCTACTAACGGTAAGACTGACTTGCTTTTATATATATATATATATATATATATATATATATATATATATATATATATATATATATATTAACTTATAATATTATAAAGTATAAGGGTTGAATTTTAACTTTTAAAATTCTAAGGGCTAAACTTGGAATTAAATTATTCATAAGAGAAAAGCTTTTCAAATTCCAAAACTTGAGGGCAAGTTTTGAAAATATTCAAAACTAATTAATTCCATAACTTATGTGTTTAAAGTAGTTTTCATTAAAAAACTCAAGTTCCATAACTTGAGGACAATTTATGGAAGAGTTTAAACTATTAAAGAATGTAACTCTTCTTATTTGTAGCTTATGGAACTAATTAAAGTTACACATTTTAATGATTTAATGAAGTGAATCTTGAACCTCCATAACTTGAGGACAAGTTATGGAGTCATAAAACCATTTAATGATTACAAGACTCTTCATTTTGTAACCATTGCCAACTTTTATGAGTTTTAAGAAACTTTAATGTGACTTTTCATGTAACTTGAGGACAAGTTACACACACATTTTAGAATCAATTCTTAGATTAAAATGGATCAACAACGCATAATCAATCAACATTTTCTTTTAATCTAAGCAACTCATATGAACAAGATAATTGGAATCAAACTTTTTCATGTAATTAGCATAACACTTAAACTAATACAAAACATGAATCTATTGATAATTATCTTTGAAATTGGATTAGTATGAACATTACCACATCAAAAATAGGTTTACAAATCCAAAAACAACTTTTTGTAATGTTCCTAGTCCAATTCCAGCCATGAAACCCGAAAATATGCTGTCTGGAGGCCAAACTCGTCGAGTTCTTTATGGAACTCGTCGACTTCATGCTCTAATACATGAACTCGTCGACTTTTTCTTCCAGATATTATCGAGATTTTGGCCATGACAGATTCTTGGCTTCAAAAAATCTATTTGCATTTGGTATAAGACAAAGCAAGCCTAGGCTCTGATACCAATGATGAGTTTTGAGCATTCTAACACTCCTATGGTGTACATGCAACCCTATAGACTTTGGATCTATGTTTTCTCTATCATACATGCAAATAATAGCTTTCCAAGGCTTTAACCTTAACTAGCATATTATGAAGCTCTTATACTACAAAGTACTAGTTAGATGACATACCTGTTGATGTAGCTTGATGTCTTCAAGCTTTAAGAGCTTAGTCCCAATAGTGTGGAAGCCTCAAGTGGAATAAAAAATCACCAAAACACCTTGGAATAACCTTGAGAATAAGAATACTTTGGTTCTCTCTAGTGAAATCGGCTAGCCCTTTTAGTGTGCCCACACTAGTGCCAATTTTACCAACCAAGGACATCTTTATATAGTGTGGAGACTAGGGTTAAACCCATGACCTTTCATTTCATATGATCCATGGGTTAAACACTCCATGGACTATCCATGAAAGCTTAGCCCAACCTAAATGAACTTGGCCCATCACACACATATATCTAAGAGTCCATATTTAATTGGTTCATTTTGATCACTTAATTAATTCTAAATTAATTCTTGATCAATACTAATTAGATTATATTACTCCATATTAATATATTTGAATTTATAATATATTAATATACTATTCTCAAAAGATTATCCATATAAATTATACTGGTGAAGTGCAACCCAAATGGACCATGCCGGGTCGGGTCAAATACATACGAAATATAGTTATGGACTTAGACATTAATCTAACACCTGGAACATAGTCAGATGGCGTAAATTCTTGGCTAAGTTGAATAGAAAGCCTGTTGATGCTGGTCAGGGTCCTGTAGAGAACAACAAGGGAGAAAAGGGAGAGACAAAGATGTCCCCAACAAAAGCGTAGGTTTGATGTTTTTAAAAACAACTTCTAAATATTTTGGTTTGTAGATAATGTTTCTCTTTTTTGGGGGTTGGTAGGCAACCCTTTTTTATTTTATGCACATGGTTTTTGACATTTATATCTCTTTGCTTTTTTGTTTTATGTGATTGTAGTAGTAGGAATTCTGAGGATCTTCAGATGGTTATATGCATCTCTATGGAAAGAGGACAAAAAATCATTAACAATGATATATTCGATGTTTTTCTATAAAAAACATGGCCTAAAAAAATTAAACGAAAAAAAATAGGTTTTGTTATAATCTCATGCATGCGCATCCATTATAGAAGTCTACAACTTTTCTTTTTCTATTGATCGCTTTAAATTCCGACGATTTAGATTGGTTATTTGGTTCCTTGACTAATAATAGTTTTCTATTGCACTTTTCTCTATGTGTACTTGGTATCTTCATACTTTTTCTAATGAAAAAAATGGTTGTTGTTAAAAAAATATTATTATATTATAATACTATTTTATAGTCCGTGGAAACAACGGTTGACTTTTATAATTAAATTTTTATAATAAAAACTCATAACTATTAACCAATTATTTAAAATAAAATACTAATTAGAAGATTTATGTTTTTTAATTTATGTAAATTATAATCGTTGATTCAAATAAATATGTGAAATTATTTTTCAAGCTATATTAGAAAGTTTTTTATTTGTGGATTAATGAAAAAAATGATATTGTCTAATTAAATGTTAGATTAATTATAAAAAATAAAAGACCATGAAAAGTGAAGTAAATTAAAATTGATGTATGGTAAATAAGAAAATTAAGTTGTTGAAACAAAAATATTAAAAAATATAACAAATTACAAATGAAAATTAACAATAAAGTTTTATTAAAAATAATTAAAAAAAATCATTATAATAAATAATATTCTACAAACTACTTACAAATTTCGAAAAACTTCTTTATACACAACATTAGAAGTTTTATTTGTATGTCTACCATCCATATCTAAAATTAACAATTTTAATCATTCTTTACTTTTAACTTTAGATAAAACAACATACAATTGGTCATGTTTAAAAACCGGATCTTTGAGAAACAAACCAAGCATAGATAAAGACTGTCCTTGACTCTTGGTAATTGTCATTACAAAACAAATTGCTAATGGAAATTGTCTTCTTTGGAATTTGAATGCGATTTTTTTTTTCTAGATGGTGTTAAGGACATTCTTGGAATAAAGGTCTAATTTCCAATATTATTTCTTGATATAATAACTACCTCAATAACATGTTTGCCCAAAAATATAACTTGTAGTCTAGTTTCATTACATAAACAATTTTTCTGATCAATATTTCTCAGCAACATAACTGGAACCGCGGCTTTCAAAACTAACTTATAATTAGGTAGACCTGAGACTTTGAGACCATTTAAAACATCATGTGAGTATAAATTGGCATCAAACTAATCATGGATAAACTCTGATTGGAATAGTTTATCTGAACTTAAATATTTGACTTTACTTCCTGGAAACAATGATAGTAATCAATCTAACAACTTCATTTTTGGAGCAAGTATCGCTCTTTCTTGAAAATATCTCGAATTGTTAGAATCTTCAAGAATTGAATAATATTTAAAGTTGATTAATGAACCTGTAGGAGCACACGAATCATTGATGAGATAATCATGCGAAATATAAATAATCGTTTCATCATCGTGAGGACCACCAAGTTTGCCTTCTCCTATATCTAAGAGCCATTTTGCAAAATCCATTGTTTGCTAAATAGCAGATGTATCATTTTTTACAGTTAGCCTTATGATTTTGGTTAGTTGATGGACTTTGCATTGATTCCATAAATATAAAGAACTTAGAGAAGCATTAATAGTGTCTTGTCTACTACCAATTGGGATAACAGGCAGAATTCGTCTGAAATCTCCTCCAAAAACAATCACTTTCCCTCCAAATGGAAAATTTGAGTTTCTAAGTGAAACATCCCAAAAATATAGTCTAAAAATTTCACTTTAAATCATTAATAAAAACATAATTATCATTTGACATATAAAAATTATAAGTTGTGTATCCCAAAAATATCATAACATCTGTCAAATATATATGAGAGTATGAACATCCCAGGCTGAACAAATGGTGTGTACACTGCAAACATCTCGAGCTCTCCTTTTGAAAACCAAAGTACCTGAAACCAAAATTGAAAACGGTAAGCACAAAGCTTAGTGAGTCTCCCCAAACTACCACATACCATACACATAACATGAAACTAGGAGATACGGGCCCCACCCACTCTCATGGAGATTCGGGCCCCGCTCACACTCTGCTGTCTAGAAGATTCGGGCCCCACTCATAATCCGTTGTCTAGGAGATTCGGGCCCGGCCCACACTCCGCTGTCTAGGAGATTCGGGCCCAACCAAAACTGAAAACTGTAAGCACGAAGCTTAGTGAGTCTCCCCAAACTACCATATACCATACACATAACATGCAACTAGAAGATACGGGGCCCACCCACTTTCATGGAGATTCGGGCCCCGCCCACACTCCGTTGTCTAGGAGATTCAGGCCCCACCCACACTCCACTGTCTAGGAGATTCGGTCCCCGTCCACACTCCACTGTCTAGGATATTCGGGAGCCGCCCACACTCCCCAACTAACATGCATACAAATATCACACGGACGACAAGTATATCTACTCCTATCAAGCAGTCATATATCTATACTTAAATAATACTACGAGATTCGGGCCCCGCCCAAACTCGACTACTATGAGATTCGGGCCCCACCCACACTCGAACAATAATGAGATATGGGCCCTGCCCACACTCACATACATAAACAAGCACATACAAGTATCACACAGACAACAAGTATAGCAATCCAACAATCTGACTGATATTTATACTCTGATAATAATAACATACGGGCCCCGCCCACACTTAGCTACTAACATATCACATATACGGACCGACCTTGGTGCCTTAGACCCTTTTCTACTGAAAGAAACTCACATCGCCATGCTGAAGTCCTGCGAATAAATCTCGGGCTATTGGCTGACATATCCCCAAACAGTCAACATCAAAACAAAACCTAAATAAACATTTGGGCTTCCTATGCATTACTCTAAAATCCCCACTTGGGGTAAAACGACCATTTTACCCCTAACCTAGCTTGGTCCAATATTAAGGCCCAAACTCATACTTTGAAGGCCCAAAGCTCAAATAATCAACCAAGGCCCAATATGACCCATCTATGGCCTAATTTTCCAAATTGGGCCCAAGATTTCCAATGGGCCTTATCCTAAGGCCCAATTCAATACTCTAGTCCTTATACTTGTTCTTGGATGGCCCATCAATAGTCCAATCATCTAGGCCTAACAAAAAAGACCCGACTCAAAACCCAACACAATTAGGGTACATGAAATGACGATTAGGGTTAAGTGTTTCTTACTTAACTCATTAAACACTTAATCCATTAAGTCCCATTAATTTGCTAGGTAAATCATATAGTGTAATTAGCCATAAGCCATACATTTATCCACTGCTCCAAATGAACGTCCTGACAATCCAAAACTAACATTTTCTAAAATTAGGGTTTTCTAAACCCTAATTAGGGTTTCTAACCCAAGCACATGCCATTGAAGTCCAAGATAAAGCTATTGGGCCGATTAGGGTTTCACCATGTTGAGCACCACCCACTGCTACCTCGGTCGGTGGTGGTCGATAGCGGCACACGGCAACAGCCACCACCTCATGGTGGCGATGGTGGCTTTTCCTTCAATCCTTACACCAAAAAACGTTTATAAAAGTCCAAATTTACTACACATACTCATAATACCACATCATACTGTAACATCCATCCCTCGAGGTATTATTTAAATTATGTAGCTTAATATTAGCTTTGAACCTTTAGGGGTGGACCTTAGCAAAGATGGGCCAACAAGTTGGGCTGCCCATAAGCCATAAGTTGGGCGTAACTTGGCATACGCGGGGCGTAGTGGCACATTGGATTCGAGGGACTCGGGGGCGTACGTGCAGCGTGCCAAGAGGTACGCCCAACGTACGTGGGCAGATGCCAATCCCTAATTTTTAGGGTTTAAGACAAATAAATACCCCATTATATCCTCCTCTCTAGCCTCCTCACCAATCGCTCACCCTCAAGAAAAACCCTAATTCGCCTCTTACCCCATTGTTGTGTGTGCTTGACCTTTTTGAGTTCATTTTTGTGAAGAAAGGCTTAGAAGAAGTGAAGAGAAGTTGGAGGAGAATCACTTGAGTATCTTAAGCTCAAGGATCTGTAACAAGTTCATCTTTTGGCACCCAAAGGAGGTATAAAGCTCCTACCTTTCCTCTTAGAAGTATAGATTTAGTGTTTTGAAGCTTTGGACCTTTTTAGGTCCAAAAAATGGATCTTGTTCATGCAACTTTGTTTTTGAGCTTAGGGTTGCCACCTTGAAGTTCAAAGTGTCCCTTAAGTAGTAAAGTTGCAAGCTTAAAAGCTTTAATGTAACCATGCATGAGATCTAGCCATCTCCATGGAGGTTTATTACTATTTTTAGAGTTGGGTTCATTTGGTGGGTTGCAAGCCATCAAGTGATCAACTTTATGGGTCAGGATGAAGTATTAGACTCAGATCTATAGTGTAGACGTAGTGTCTTAAGGGATTAAGCAGTTTTGGAGGAAATGTCGTAACAGGAGAGTACGATGGGCATACACGCCAGTACGCGCAGCGTACAAGCCATTCAAGCAGCACGTGCAATAGTTGGGCCTTGTTTTGGGCCACGATTTGGATCTAGCAGTAATTGGTCTGACGTTGGACTTCAGAAGTCATTCAAGGTCCTAAGGACTTGTTGGGCTTGTGAGGAAAAGCCAATTTGAGAAGTTGGGCCCAATTTAGAAAAATTGGGCCATTATTGGGCCATAGTGGGCCATGAGTGGACTTATAAGAACTTGTTGAAATTGGGTCTTGGATATGGCCCAAAGTTAGAGCAGGGGTAAAATGGTTATTTTACCCTTAGTGGGATTCTTTGTTTTTGACTAAGTGTTATTTGGTCATAATAGCCGAAGAGTAGTTGGAGCAGCAGACAGAGTTACCTTGCATGAGTTTTCAGCAGCCAGGTTGAGAGGTGAATTTCTCTCCAGTAGGAGCGGGTCTAAGGCCACAATGTCGGCCCGTTTAGATGTTAGTAGTTCCAGACTTCGGTCCGATGCCGGGGCGGTCCCAAGAAGAGTATATGTATGCTTGATGTCCTTGTGATTCATGCATGTTATGTATTATGTGTTTCGGGCTTCAGACCGATATCGGGGTTAGCCCGATGCAGTTTATATGTTATGTTATGTTATGTGTTTTTGATATATGTTATGATGTGTATGTGCCGGGGTAAGGCCGATGTCAAGGCAAGTTGATGCCAGACGTAGTCTGATGCCGAGGTAAGCCCAATGTCGGGCAGGAGTCCGATGCCGGGTAAGCCGATGTCGGTTTCGTCCCGATGCAGTTGGGAGTAGTCCCATAGTTATGTTATTTGTTATATGTTATGTGGTTGGTATGTGGTAGTTTGGGGGAGCTCACTAAGCTTCGTGGTTACAGTTTTAGTTTTGGTTTTAGGTACTTAATTTAACAAAGGGAAGGGCTCAGGTTGATAGCATGGAACACACCACAGTCTTTCTGGCCTGGGAGATTACTCTTATATTTTATCATATGTTTTTGGCACAATATTTGATCTGATGTTTTGTGATACATGATACATGGTTTTCTCTATGATTATGGATGGTTTATGGTTTTATAATAATTTTCAAAATGAAATTTTTGGACTGTATTTTTGGGTTGTTTCAAGTTAGTATCAGAGCCTTGATTTGAGGGATTTGGGCACACTCTCGGATGAGTCTGAACTCAAACTAAGGAATAGGTATGAAAATTTTCAAAAGAAAATCGTTTTTATAAAAAGAACTTTGAGATAAAGAAAAGAATTTTGAAAAGAGAGAAGGGTGTGGTGCACATGATCAGTCGAGCTCAAGTAAGTACTCCCAAATTACCCATACAAGTTATTGTTATGTGATGATTATCAGCTTTATGAGAACAACATGCTAGAATTACAACTAAGGATCTAGGGAGGATGCCTTATGTGCCTATTATATGTGTATCAGCATTATGAGAATTGCATGCTTGTTTAGGACTAAGGATATAGAAAGGATGTCTGATGTGTCTGTTATATGTATCTCAGCTTTATGAGTTGTATGCTAGTACATATTAGTCAGGGGTAGCCTAAGAGAGATATTGTTGATTATGTTTACTCGATGCTCGAATGCTGCTTGCTTTGTGCTTTAGGAGTTCTAGTTATCTTTTACTAAATAGTAAGTGAATATGTTACGTTACATATTGCAAGGATTAAATAATTTCAGAAGGTTAGGTCTAGCTCTATTGCGCAGCTCTTGTTTGAGTCCAACCGTTTTAGGGTAGGATCTCTCATTCGAAGTATTATCTATTCTTAGTAATATGTAATAATATTCACGAACTAGTTAGTGGGTAGCAGGGACTTCTTATACAGCTGATAGCGGAGAGTGGGTTGGTGATTACCCTAGGACACGCCTAGGAAGAGTTTAGTATGAGATCAGCAGTAGTAGTGGTAAAAGGGACTTGTTGGAGTCGAAGCAGTTCTTGAGGAAAGTACGGATAGATGTGGAAGGTAGTATGGGCCCGTACTACTAAAAGCAGAGGACCCGTACTCGAAACAAGGAAGGCTGAGATAAGATCAGGGAACTAGTAGTGTATGTGATCCCTCGAGTTATGATAGTATTCTGACGTTTGTTATGATGTGTTTTTCAGAATTGTGGTTTTGCAGCCTAGACCAGTGGTTGGCAGTTCAGGTGCCGGAGAGGGATCGGGCTCAGGCTCTGGATCCGCTCAGCTAGATGAGCTGACTAGGGAGTTCATCTCCTCAGAGATTACGCGTAGCATACTAGACCAGAATCCGGTGATTTTTGGATCGGTCAAGGAGGGTATCTTAGAGCTTCTGGATGAGAAGCTAAGCGCCTTCTGCACCGAGATAGCGGCCATGATGGAATCGCGCACATTGACTTTCAAGGAGTTCAAATCTTGTGGAGCTCCCGACTACCCTGGGGCTCGGGACCCCATTGCGAGTACCAGATGGTTGGCAGATGTCTCCAATGCATTCCGCACCAGTCAATGTCCCGAGGGGGACAAGGTTAGGCTTGTGTCCTGTCTTCTGAAGGACAGGGCACGTGATTGGTCGGAGGAGGTTGGGAGAGCCATGGGTGATGACACAGTGTTGGATGCGATAACCAGGGATGACTTCAGGACTAGGTTCAGAGCCGATTTCACACCTATTATTGAGGTGCAACAGCTTGCTAGGGAGTTCCAGGGTCTCCAGCAGACGAAGGAGATGGTGGCGAGATTACTGCCAACTTTAGAGAGAGGGCCCTACTTGTTCCGTAGTATCTGGTGGATGAGGAGATGAAGAAAACTAGATACCATGAGATGCTAAGGAGTAACATTAGATAGTTTGTGATCCACTCTAGCTGCAAGACGCTGGAGGACATGATTGATAGAGCTCGAGAGAGGGAGTTGGATTTAGAGATGGAGAGGAAGAGGAAACCAAAGGGGGTTCAGTCAGGGGGTTCGGGCTAGAAGCCCAAGGTATTAGATCACAGATCTTGGAGCCAGCAGAGCCATGGCCGTTGTGGCAAATGCGGCAAGATACACGAGGGGACGTGCAAGGCGGGGAGTTCGGGCTGCTAAAAGTGCGGCCGAACTGGTTATATGAGTCGGGATTCAAAAACCACTACCACCACCACGACATCATCAGATCTGATTTGCTTCTAGTAAAATCAAAGGGGACACAAGCGGTCCCAGTGCCCGAGTTTAGCAGTAGCAGGGAAGGTGGCAGTGCCTTCTCCTGCCACATTGATGATTACATATGGTCATCAGGTCCGGGCTGAGGCACGTACGTTACGGAGTATGGCTTTTCAGCTTACTGTAGAGGAGGCACGAGCAGCTCCAAACGTAGTGATGGGTATGTATCTTTCTCTCATCTCTTTATTGATATTTTTTGTTGCTTATGTTTACATGTTTAATTATAGGATCGTTCCTCGTGAACGGTATATCAGCTTTAGTATTGTTCGATTCGGGTGCCACCCGATCTTTTGTGTCTCTCGTGCTCAACAAATGGTTTGTAGGATCTCCGGGGGAGTTGGGTTGTCCACTTGATGTAGAGATAATGGATGACTGGACCATTAGGGTCACGAGGGTTCACAAAGGGTGTACACTTCAGTTACTTGATCAGCAGTTTTTAGTAGATCTGGTCCCTATTCCCCTGCAAGGGAATAAGGTTATAATGGGTATGGATTGGTTGAGCCCCAATGGGGCAGTGATTGACTGTAAGCAGCAGCTGGTTAGGTTTCGCACTCCTAGTGGGGGAGAGTTATGGATCCAGGGTGAAAGGCCACAGCGCGGACTAACTTTCTATTCAACAGCGAGAGTGAGGCGCCTCATTCAGCAAGGTTGCGCAAGATACGTTGCTTATGTCATGGATACCCAGGATAAGGGTAACGCGACGGTGGATGACGTACCGGTAGTGCGAGAGTACTTAGACATATTCCCGGAGCATTTACCTAGAATACCTTTGGAAAGATAGGTTGAGTTTCGGATTAATCTGGTCCCTGGTGCGGTTCCGATAGCCAAGGCACCATATCAGTTGACTCCTCCCAAGATGCAGGAGTTGTCTACGCAGCTACAGGAGCTGCTAGACAAGGGTTTCATCAGGCCGAGCAACTCATCATGGGGAGCCCCGATCCTGTTTGTGAAGAAAAAGGACGGGTCACATCGTTTGTGTATCGATTACCGGGAGTTGAATAAGGTAACGGTGAAGAACTGTTACCCACTTCCGAGGATAGATGATTTGTTTGATCAGCTGCAGGGAGTATCCTGGTTCTCCAAGATTGATCTACAGTCAGGATATCACCAGATGCGAGTCAGGGATGATGACGTGCAGAAGATAACTTTTAGGACTCGATATGGACATTATGAGTTTGTGGTGATGCCATTTGGCCTCACCAATGCCCCAACCGCGTTCATGGGCCTCATGAACCACATGTGTATGTCGATGTTGGATCGGTCTGTAATAGTATTCATTGATGACATCTTGGTTTACTCTAAGAATCAGGGGCAGCATGAGGAGCACCTGAGGGAAGTGTTGGAGACACTGAGGAGGGAGAGATTGTATGCGAAGCTCTCCATGTGTGAGTTCTGGTTGCGTGAGGTGTAGTTCCTTGGGCACCTTGTCAACCAGAAGGGTATTCTTATCGATTCGGCCAAGATAAAGGCCGTGATACAGTGGGAGATTCCGAGGACTCCATCTGAGATTCGGAGTTTGCTGGGTATGGCAGGGTATTATAGGAGATTTATCCAGGACTTCTCCAAGATTGCAGTTCCGTTGACCCGACTGACTAAGAAGTCGGTGGTTTTTCGTTGGGGATCTGAGCAGCAGGAAACCTTTGAGACACTTAGACAACGACTGTGCGAGGCACCGATTCTCACCCTGCCAAAAGGTGTAGATGACTTCGTAGTTTACTATGATGCATCGATCACATGCATGAGAGCAGTGCTGATGCAGCGAGGACATGTGATAGCTTATGCCTTGAGACAGTTGAAGCCTCACGAGGCTTACTATCCGACACACGATTTAGAACTGGGGGCAGTGGTGTTGTCCCTCAAGATTTGGCGACATTACCTCTATGGCGTCCGGTGTACCATTTACACGGACCACAAGAGTTTGAGGTACCTCATTGATCAGCCAAATCTGAACATGAGGCAGCGTCGGTGGTTAATGTGGTGAAGGAATACAATTGTGAGATCCTTTACCACCCCGACAAGGCCAACATGGTGGCTGACGCCCTGAGCCGCAAGGCGGTAGCGGCCCCGATTCAAGACATCTGCCTGAGGATGACAGTGATTACTCCACTATTGAAGCAGGTTAGAGAGGTGCAGGTTGAGGGCTTGAAGGAAGAGCGTCAAAAGTGAAAAAGGATTGTAGGTTGGGTGGCCTCCTTTGATTATGACAGTCGAGGCTTTGTTGACCCTGCATGGAAGGGTCTAGGTACCATATTCGGGCAGAGTACGACATGTATTGATGGATGAGTCCCACAAGTCCAGATTCTCCATCAATCTGGGGGCGACGAAGATGTACAAAGATCTTCAACCTGATTACTGGTGGCCCTGCCTGAAGCGGGACGTATCTTGGTACGTGGAGAGATGCCTGACCTACAGTAAGGTCAAGTCGGAGCACCAGAGGCCGCATGGCAAGATGCAACCGTTAGACATCCTTGTGTGGAAGTGGGAGGACATTACTATGGACTTTATCACTAAGCTTCCTAGGACCGCACATAGGGTCAATTCGATATGGGTCATCGTGGATCGGTTGACCAAGAGCGCCCACTTTATATCGATCCAGGAGAGCATCTCAGACGAGAAGTTAGCCGAGATTTACGTACGAGGGGTGGTGACACAGCATCGAGTGCCTGTCTTAGTAGTGTCAGACCGAGATGTCCGTTTTACTTCCAGATTTTGGAAGCAGTTTCACAACGAGATGGGTACTCATCTCCACTTCAACAACGCTTTCCACCCTCAGACGGACGGACAGAGCGAGAGGATGATTTAGACGCTCGAGGACATGCTTCGAGCATGCGTGTTGGATTTCGGTGGCAGTTGGGATACGTACCTTCCGTTAGCGGATTTTTCGTATAACAATAGTTAGCACTTTAGTATAGACTGTCCTTTCTTTGAGATGCTTTATGGGAGGAAGTGTAGGACCCCAATCTATTGGGGTGAGGTCGGTCAGAGGGTCATGGGGAGTATGGAGGTAGTACTCAAGACTACAGAGAGGATCCAGCAGGTTTGAAGCAGGCTTCAGACAACCTAGTGTCGGCAGAAGAGTTACGTCGATAGATGGCGTTCGGACTTGGAGTTTTAGGTGGGTGATATGTCCTCGTGAAAGTGTCACCCAGGAAGGGTGTTATCCGGTTTCAAAAGTGGGGCAAGTTGGGCCCTAGGTACATCTTCATGGTCGTAACCCGGGTGGGCAAGGTGGAATACCGATTGGATCTTCCAACCGAGCTCAGTTAGATCCACAACACTTTCCATGTTTCTCAGCTTTTGAAGTGCTTAGTAGATCAGACAACGATTATACCCTTGGAGGACATTCATGTTGATGACAGCCTGAACTACATCGAGAAGCCAGTGGCGATTCTGGATCACAAGACGAAAGAGCTGAGATATAAAAGAGTCCAGTTAGTGAAGGTACAATGGCAACACCGGAAGAGTTCAGAGTGGACTTGGGACTCCAAGGAGGAGATGAGGGAGCACTACCCGGAGTTTTTTTTTTTGGATTTAGCAGCAGCAGGCTTTGAGGACGAAGTCTGATTCAAGTGTGGGTGAAATGTAAGATCCGTCTCTCGAGGTATTATTTAGATTATGTAGCTTAACATTAGCTTTGGACCTTTAAGGGTGGACCTTAGCAAAGATGGGTCAAGAAGTTGGGTTGCCCATAAGTCGTACATTGGGCGTAACTTAGCGTACGCAGGGCGTAGTGCACATTGGATTCGAGGGACTCGGGGGCGTACGTGCAGTGTACCAAGAGGTAAGCCCAACGTACGTTGGCAGATGCCAATCCCTAAATTTTAGAGTTTAATACATATAAATAACCCATTATAGCCTCCCTTCTAGCCTCCTCACCATTCGCTCACCCTCAGAAAAACCCTAATTCGCCTCTTACCCCATTGTTGTGTGTGTTTGACCTTTTTGAGTTCATTTTTGTGAAGAAAGGCTTGGATGAAGTGAAGAGAAGATGGAGGAGAAGCACTTGAGTATCTTAAGCTTAAGGATCTGGAACAAGTTCATCTTTTGGCACCCAAAGGAGGTATAAAGCTCCTACCTTTCCTCTTAGAAGTATAGATCTAGGGTTTTGAAGCTTTGAACCTTTTTAGGTCCAAAGAATGGATATTGTTCATGCAACTTTGTATTTGAGCTTAGGGTTGCCACCCTTGAAGCTCAAAGTGTCCCTTAAGTAGTAAAGTTGCAGGCTTTGAAGCTTTCATGTAGCCATGCATGAGATCTAGCCATCTCCATGCAGGTTTATTGCTATTTTTAGAGTTAAGTTCATTTGGTGGGTTGCAAGCCATCAAGTGATCGACTTTATGGGTCAGGATGAAGTATTAGACTTAGATATGTAGTTTGGACGTAGTGTCTTAAGGGATTAAGAAATTTTGGAGGAAATGGCTTAACAGGAGAGTACGTTAGGCGTACACGCTAGTACGCATAACCTACAAGCCATTTAAGAAGTATGCGCAACGTACGCTCAGACAGTGGGCTTTATGCTATTAGGGCGCAGTTTGGGCCATGCTTTGGATCTAGCAGTAATTAGGCAAAGATGAGCCTTTAGAAGTCAATCAAGGGCCCAAGGACTTGTTGGGCTTGTGAGGAAAAGCCCATTTGAGAAATGGGCCCAATTTAGAAAAATTGGGCCATTAGTGGGTTTTAGTGGGCCATGAGAGGACTTATAAGGACTAGTTGAAATTGGTTCTTGGATATGGCCCAAAGATAGAGCAGGGGTAAAATGGTCATTTTACCCTTAGTGGGATTCTCGGTTTTTGACTAAGTTCTATTTGGTCATAATAGTCGGAGAGTAGTTGGAGCAGCAGACAGAGTTACCTTGCATGAGTTTTCAGCAGCCAGATTGAGAGGTGAGTTTCTCTCTAGTAGGAATGGGTCTAAGGCTACAATGTTGGACCATTTAGATGTTAGTAGTTCCGGACTTCGGTCCGATGCCAGGGCAGTCCCGAGAAGAGTATATGTATGCTTAATATCCTTGTGATTCATGCATGTTATGTGTTATGTGTTCTGGGGTTCGGCCCGATGTCGGGGTAAGCCCGATGCAGTTTATATGTTATGTTATGTGTTTATGATATATGTTATGTTGTGTATGTGCCAGGGTAAGCCCGATTCTGGGGTGAGCCCGATGCCAGACGTAGTCCGATGCCGGGGTAAGCCCGATGTCGGGAAGGAGTCCGATGTTGGGTTCGTCCCGATGAAGTTGGGAGTAGTCCCAGAGCTATGCTATTTGTTATATGTTATGTGTTTGGTATGTGGTAGTTTAAGGGAGCTCATTAAGCCTCGTGCTTACAGTTTCAGTTTTGGTTTCAGGTACTTCAGCTAGCAAATGGAAAGGCTCGGGTTGATAGCATAGCACACACCACTATCTTTCTGACCTGGGAGATTACTCTGATATTTTATCATATGTTTTTGGCATAGTATTTGATCTGATGTTTTGTGATAGATGATACATGGTTTTCTCTATGATTATGGATGGTTTATGGTTTTATAATAATTTTCAAAACAAAATTTTTGGACCCTATTTTTGGGTTGTTTCACATACACACACAACCACCACCATACGGCAGTTGGTGGCGGCAAAGCGGTGGCAGGAGGCGGCAACCACCACCCCATGGTGGTGGCAGTGAATTTTCGGCCAAAAATACACATATCTCACACCAAAAATATTGAAAACAACCACTACACTCTAACATATGCATATTCACCCACCTCTTAGGCGGCGAACGTCGCTGGAAAAATGCAACAGCGGCCCTTCATGACCACCGACGACGGCAGTGACGATTCCAGCGTCACACCCATAAAGAATGAGAAAGATAGAGGAAGGATAGGTTAACGGGGACTTACTGTGCATTCCAGGTGGCTCACGACTTGCACAAAGACGGCACATCGGGTTTTTCCCCGGTCCTCGGCGGTTCTTTGGCTGCCCATGACGTTTTTGGCAGAAGACATCGCGATGGCGATCATCATTGGCACTGCAGCGGCGGCACTCAAACTTTGCTCGCCCACTCATATAATGGATTTTAAGGCTACTAATCATTTATTAATTTTATCTATTTATTTATTTAATAAACAGGGTGTTACAAATCTCCCCCACTTATATTAGATTTCGTCCTCGAAATCATTCGTCACCATCCCTTACACGCCAGACAACTTGAACGCCATTACCAGAATCCTGAGCATAACCTAGCCTTTCCAAGGAAACCAAAACCATCCCTCGCAGGGTTCTTAAAACCCGAAGATGCACGAATTCCTGGCATTATTATCACATTACTCAATCTGAAATCCGAAGTTTCGATATGGTCTGACTCCCTGACAAACCGCCCATATAGATTCATTATAGCCGAATCCAGTCCACTTATCTCTCAACTGACTACTTAATTTCTGATAACTCGAGGTTCCCACTAGAAAATGGAATTACGTACCCAATTATCCCTGCATATCACTTATACTTGGCCAAGGCTCAGATAATCCCGGTGTGAGTGACTTAGCATAACCCAAGCTATTTGTGACTCTATCCATACATGAAATCCTAAAATACCATTACTGCTTGAGACACCGAGATTGTCCGGAGCACTGAACTGCCTGAAACAGTGAACTGCCAGAAACAATATGATGCGCCATGGCTGCCTTCTAAAACCTACCGAGACCTCCCTGGTCTCAATTCGTTCACCAGTCATCTGAAATATCGGGTTCCGGCCCGGTTGCGGAGCCAAAGGACTCCCACGTGGTCGTTCCATACAATTTTCGAACGAAATCCTTGTCTGTTAATAGTTGCCATTAGTTATATTGCCACTATAGATCTAACGACCTCCTGATCCATACGATCAGGTCCATACGTTGACTCCTAAATTTACCAAATCCAAGGCTAAAAGTGATTGCTACATAACCAAGGGTAGCCTTATATCACAAACGACCTTAAACAGTCCATCGCTTCCTTGATCCCCTGACTGCAGTGATATTCCTACAGTCTTATCACCGGCTCAAGCAGGTCTAATTCATCTGGGGAAATCCGTAAACCAATATGTGGATTTGCCACGCCCTTACCGCTGCACCCGAACTAGTGGGTACCACTGTTCCTTCTGCGATCTAACAACACTCCCATGCTATCTACCAACCTAGTGAATGTTACGGCTACACCTGCAGTCTCACAACACTCTAGCTCTATCTGCCAACCTTGTGAATGCTATGGCTACACCCGTAGGCTTACAACACTCTAGCACTATCTGGCTACTAGTGAATGCTACGGCTACACCCACAGACTTACAACACTTTCTCACACTATATGGCTTCTAGTGAATGTTACGGCTACAACCGTAGACTTACAACACTCTAACAATATCTAGATGCTAGTGAATGCTATGGCTACCCCCGCAAACTTACAACACTTTCTCACACTATATGGCTGCTAGTGAATGCTACGACTACACTCGTAGACTTACAACACTCTAACACTGTCTAGCTGCTGATTACTAATCTGAACACATCCAACGTTGAGCGTACACCTGACCTCTCATCCCAAACTGAACTCATATCCTGACAGGATTCACCAACTTGATTCCCTAAGGCTTGCTATCAAACATTCAGAGAACGCAATCTCATTATTGGCAAATTTTTCCGAACTTCCAACTCACACTATCCTCGATCCATATAACTGCTCGGGCTGTCTTCCTTGATGACAAGGATGCGAAACTTATCCCAATTTCAAAACTACTACTACTTCTGAATCCCTGGACGATTCTCCCCCACTTAGATTTGACTAAGTCTTCGTAATACATGAAAATTGGAAAATTCCCCATCCTTCTCACTTTCCAACAATCAATCCAATGACAACCAACTCTTACCAACTAGTACTCCATTACTAGTCAATCAATAACGGTTACTAAGACAACTAAATCCTGTCGATGTTGGATAACCATCCTGCGGAACCCTGACTGCAGACCTTCCATAGAACACTCCTGATCCGATCTCGACCATAAACTAAGCTGACACTGTACACTCCCAACCCCACAATTAGGGAAATAACCTTTCGCTACCCACTAATAATTCTCGGTATGCAATTGGCATATGACATCTCTTGGAAATATAATTCAAACACAGACAGGGGATAAACCCAGAGTGACACTTACTCAAACCCTCGGAACGAAAGGCATCCATCGTGCAGTTTCCCGCAAGTGTTCCACCGAATCTGGCCCTGCTGGCCTCTTTAAAGTTGATCCTAAATCTTGGCTCTATTTCCAAGGCCCTTCAACATATGCAACTAATCTGGTTCCCTCTTCACAATGTGCTCCAAGTCAATATCCCATTGTAACGACCCAAAAATTCTTCTGTCAACGAGATTAGTTTCCGTCCCACGAATATTTATTTGTGTAGGATTATTTTGGTTTTATGATGATAAAATAAAATAAGGATGCATAAAAAAAAAAAAAAAAAAAAAAAAAAAAAAAAAGCGAGTAATGGTTAAAATAATTAATCGGTAAAATATGAAGTTGCTTAATATAACCTCTAAGTTGATAACGTGCGAGAAATTTGATGGATTCTGATTATTTTTTCCGTCCCTTTAACTACGTGCAACTTATGAAGGGTAGGTCGGTTTTGTTTTGGTGGGCTGCTATTACTCGCTCGATTTAGTGCAACTAGGTAAAAAAATAGATTTTTAAAGAGGTATGCAAGGAAACAGATCGGGAAGCAAAGGCAAAGCCATGGCTGGTGCTTGAAGGTTTCAATGAAGCATCGAGGTCCGGAATTCTCTGGTAAGATTCTCACTTCCTCTCGTAAATGGGGTTATCATGCATGTAGTTGTGGCCGATTTTGGGAAGCAAACTCGAGTGTACGTGTGCGATTTTCTGAATTTTGTTCCATTCTTTTCCATGATTTTCTGTGGGTTTTCTTGCAGTTCAAGGGCTGCTATGAATCATCCATACGGCTCTCTAAACATCCCCTAGAGGCCTTGATATGTGGGTAACTATGATGTTGTTTGGACTAACAAAGATTGTTTCAAAAGTCTAGCTTGAAATTCCTCACAACTCTTGGTAGTATTGTTTGTATCTTTGGTCTCCAAAACCATGACTTGGAGGTTGAAATAACAATTGTGAATACTACATAATGTGTGTCTAAAGTTCACTCAAAGTTCATCCCTACATGTATCTTGATTTTGAACTAATAAAAGTCTTTATTGGTGTATGTAGATTTTTGGTGTTTGGTGTATAAGGGCATCCTACATTCAATAATCTTTTAGTCAATTCTTGGTCTTTTCATAAACCACTTAATTGATGTTTTAATACCTTCATTCAATCTTTTGGTGTGTTAAATCGTGTGGCTTTAATCCTTTGTCCAAGGTCATGAATCATATGGTGATTTTTGGCAATTATTAGAAATCTGCACAGCAACTTTTCCCCATCTTGCGAGGGCTGTAGCTGAGAATATGACCAGAATTGGCCGATACCCCTCTCTGGATAAAATGTAGGAAATCGAGTCTAGTTTTCAAAAAGTATAGATTGAGATCAATTGGAGTTACGGATTCTGTTTTATGCCCAAAACACTGAAAAGTGGTCAAGATGTGAAACTTTAAAAAAAATATGTAACCCATTAAGAAATTTAAAGGTGTTAATGAAACTTGGACCCTATTTTGATGATTGCTTGGTATGTGTGATTATTAGGTGAAAAATTGACAACTTCAAGAAGGGTCAAGGCTTGAATTAAAAAGGAGAACTCGCTTCAAACATAAGGTGAGTCGACAATTTTTGTTGACTTTAGTGCATAACCGAAAACCACATCTCCTAGGTGGATTGTTGATGCAAATTAGGAATCATGCTAGATTTATAAATGCTTGTGATAATTATCGAAAATATGTTGTTTGTATCTTATGTGTTGTTATTCCTTGGTATCAGTTGATATGGTGATATTCACGTTATGTGATAGTTGTAAATTGCATGCGCATATGATGTTTCATGAATTGGTAGTTGTATGCTAAAGTATGGTGACAACTTAATGAACTTCATTAGATGATAATTGCTCGTTTAAACTGTATGTGAAACATGATTATTTTGGTGTATGCATGCTTTTGTGGGGTATAATGGTGATATGGGTAGAACCTTGCAAGTCTAATCGGTTGAAAGAGCTTAAGCCATAATGGTGATTACTTACACGGTCTTTGTAGATGGTCGTGTGACACGTGGTTCGTGTGCACCTCGGTGTACAGGAACTAGAGTGGTGTTGGCTTTATGGTGTGGCCGGATCAAACATCACGTAGGAATCGGGAGGTGTATCGATAGAATTGACACCGTTTGTACCGATCCTGAACGACACCATAAAGTACTTGTACTTTGCAAGTCGGAGTAGCGAAAGTGGAAGTCTTGGGGTTATTGTATTCGGGTGGAAGTCATGAGCCACTTAGAGCACTAAACTGGCTAAGCACATGAGTAGTGAACGGGGTTAAGTTGTTGGGTAGACTGTCCCTAAGGAACCCCCAAAGTAGTTAATCAGTTGAATTAAAAATTACATATAATAAACAGTGAATTAAATTATATGTAATAATCGGTTGAATTAAGTTGAAAACTATATGATTGAAATAAATTATGATACCATGTTATTTGTTTTTCTGGACTATGTTATTATCACAATTTGCATGGATGACCCTTATGAGAATTGTGTGTTTTCTTTTTGGTTGTGTACAACTTGTCGGCTCACGTGGCGGTTGCTAACATTTGTTTCTTTGCTGGATGCCTTTTGATTGGTACAGGTAGCTTAAGAGCATGACTTAGTGAGTTTGGGTTCCTTTGGGTAGTTAGTTTTAATAAAGATGCCACTTGAGCACGTTTGGTGTTTATTTTCCTTTGAACCTCTTTTTTCAATAATTAAATGGTTGAATGCTTGGTTATGAAAATGGTAACGTGTGGTTTTGAAAATGTTTTGAATTAAAAACAAAGTCTTCCTCTCACGTATTCTGTTAAATAAATGTTTTAAAAAGAAAAAAGTTATTGTGGTGAAAATCATGACATTATACCCATTCCCAGGCTCCAGAAGTCATATCATTCAGTGTCTCACACCCCAAGATACTCACAATCTCCCTGCTATCATTCTGAAGTATGTCATGATACTTTACCTTCTTCATTTCCTCATCTGTTGCATACTGCGGTAGCAACTAAGCTCTCTCCCGAGACTTGGCAGTGATCTCTGCCACAGTCTCAGTAGTATGGCGGAGATCTAACAACTCGCACGCCAATTGTTGCGCCTCAATCGCCTGAGCAAACTCCACCCAGAATTTGGTCGAAAAGTCATCCCATGACACAGCGTCGACCGCATCATCACCCAACTCACTACCAACCTCTTCCCATCAATCACGCCCCTGTCCTTCAGGAAACATGAAGTAAATCGGACCTTGTCCCTCTCGTGCAACGGTTGGTACGAAAAGTGTTAGCGACATCTACCAATCCCTCTGTTACTAGCTATGGGGTCCCTAGCCCCATGATAATCTGGAGCTTCACAAGCTCTAAATTCCCGAATCATCAACGTACACGTCCTTATCATGGTTGCTATCTCAGTGCAGAATGCACTCAACCTCTCATCACAAATCTCTAAAGTTTCATCCTTGATCATACCGAAGATCACAGGAGTCTGGTAAATGATATTGTGCGTACTCTCAGATGTAATTAGCTCCCTCATCTAACCATCAAGCTGCCCGGTTCCAGAGTCCGAGCTTGATCCCTTTCCGGCACCAAATCTGACATCTGGTCTACCACATAGCATCACCATACTCAAGTATACTATAACAATATCAGAATACTCATCATAAATCAAGGGATTACACACACTACAAGTTCCCTGGGTTTGTCTCAGCCTTCCTTGATTTGAGTATGGATCCCCTACTTTCAGTAGTACGATCCCATATTGTTGGATTAGTGTCTAAGGCTGTAACTATATTTGGTAAATACTTGACCCGATTGTGCATGGTCCTTTGGGGTTGCCTTCACCATAGCAACTTGACAGGGTGATTTGTATAGAGAGAAGAGATATTATTATTAATGTATTATAAGAATAATATGTTAAAGGAATAATAATATTTTTTTGATTAATATATAAGTCATAAATTAATTAGGAATTAATTTGGTGACTTAAAGAGATTAATTGAATAAAGGGGCATAAATTGTCAAATGTGTGATAGTTGTATTTTGGGCTAAGGATCTTTACGGATAAAGGGGTGGACGATTTTAGGGATATGGATCTCCTAGAAATCGTCCAAGGCTTATCTAGAATGATTTTTGGATTGCTTTGAGGCTAAGTTATCCAATTAGGGTTTAAAGTGAAACCCTAGGAGCTCACAGTATAAATAGGCCCTTAGGGTTCAAGAAATCGGCCATGTTTGAGGAAACCCCTAGAGCCGATTTCTCACCTCTCTCCTTCTCTTAAATCATCTTCTTGATAGTTGGTGTTTGTAAGCCATTAGAGGAGTGACATTTGTGACTCTAAGCTCCAAGAAGAATAAGGTTTTCAAGCAAGTAACTCAAGGTATTATTCTAGATCTGTTTTCATATGTTATGATTGTTAGTTTACATTAGATCTAGCCATGAAAGTCTTGGATATATTTCATGTTCAATTAGAGAAACCTAGATCCAAGCTATAGGGTTGTATGTGCACATAGGAAAGTTCTTATGTCTAAAACCCATTAGTGGTATCAGAGACATGATTGGTTTCAATTGAATGTGATGCTTAATTGATTTACTTGCTGAAAATAGTTTTTCCTCACCTGTGTCCGACCCAACTCGGCGAGTCAGTGTCTAGACTCGGCGAGTTGGCCCTACTCGACGAGTCCAAAGCTTGAGTCGGCGAGTCCCAGCGTCAGACAGAGGATAATTCGGGATTTTATTGCTGTTTTGTCTTGGATTGATACCTAAATCGTTTTATTATGTAAAAATCCGAATTTTAACCTAATTTAATGATTATCCTTGACATAACAATAGATAATTTCAAATCTTTTGAATATTAATTATTTATATGATAAATATGGACTATTTAAGATTATTTGGTAATTATCTAATGACTAAAATTGAATTAGGTCAAATATAGATAATTATGAAATTAATTGTTTAATTTGAATTATTTGTTATTTGATCCCTATTGTTTTGAAAAGTTCAATATTTATCCCGAAGTTTTGAAATTTGAATGTGATTAATAGTCTAATTTAGAAGAATTTAAATTTCAACCCCTAGAGTTTTACAAGTTTAAAATTCAACCCTATACTATTATATTATTAAAAGCTTAATATATATATATATATATATATATATATATATATATAAGTAAAATTAAAATGCTAGTCTTACCGTTAGTAGGCCTCATTCACGAAGCCAGTCTATAAGGTGGGTATAAGGTTGTTGCCTATAAAATGGCGCTTAATGGGTGTACACTCACACCTACTGCTTGCTTGACTAGCGGAGGGTCGTTAGCCGAACGGGTAGGATAAGGCAACTCTCTCTCCTCATTAATAAGTATAATGAATCTATAAAGTAACTAAACTATTTTATAAAATTACCAATCTTAGTTACTTTAGGAAAAGTGAATTAATGCAATCCCATGAAATTGCACTTTGCACCCTTGCTAAGAAGTTAGTGGAGCGTGTGTGGTTTACCGGCACACTAATTGGTTCTAAGAAAAGGTGGCAAAGGGTGATTCATTGTTTATCATAGTTCGATGGAGCGTTTGTGGTTTACCAGCACAACGAATGGGTGATTGTAACAATGAAGGCACCGTGTAGATTTGCATGGTTATTCACACCCGCTTTGTGATCCTCGGTATCCCAGTCACAAACTAGAGGGGCATATCGAGATTTAAACATGCCATTGAAGAGTTCAACGAATCTCTAAAATCTAGGAATTCTCAATAAAACTTAAGGTTATGTTTTCGTGGTGATGAATTAGTGAATTGTCATTCACTTACCTCCAAATTATTTGCATGTTGGATTACAGTATCCCTTTTCTAATATGTAAATAATGTTGTTGGGTCCTAGCCCTAATTTTTCATTTTGGGTGTTTCATTAGGGATCCAATTCTAATCAGACTTCGTCCTTTTTATTTGTAGATGTCAAACGCAAACAACGCTGCTACTAACTCATTCACCTTAATGAGTCTTTGCCAAAAGGTGACCTTCAATGGTACGAACTTTAGCGAATGGATAAGATACATTCGCACCATTGCACACTACGAGGACAAAGAGTATTTTCTCGACGAAAAGCTCGAGAAGGTCAACCCGGAAATCGCTACTCCCGAAGAGATGACTGTCTTTGAGACACATGAAAAGTGATGCAACGAAAGTCCATTGAATCATGATAGCCACTATGAACCAAGAATTCCAAAAGTCCTATGAGGACATGTATCCCTCTGAAATGCATCAAGACTTGATGGAGAGGTACCACCAAAGCGCGAGACAAGAGCGCTACAAGATCATCACCAACATGATCACCGCCAAGATGGGAAGTGGAGAATTGTTAACCGTGCACTTGCAAAAGATGCAAAGCTATATCGATCGTCTTCGCAAGTTGAATGTCAACTTTGGGGAAGATTTGGCTATCGACATTGTTCTTCACTCCTTGCCCTCATGCTACAATCAATTTAGGATGACCTACCACATGAACAAGGAAGAGGTCATTGTGACATCCCCAATTTCACGGCCAGAAAAGACCGATTTGTTTATGCTTTGTTTTTATAAAATCAGAGTAATCTTTTGATTAAAAGAGTTGCGGAATTTGTTCCCAAAATAAAATATGATAAAATTTATCAAAACGTTTCTCAAAGAGAATGTATTTTCATTAAATAATAAAACCTCGGGATGTCATGTTCGATACAGACCAAAAGCATAAACAATATAAAATAAACCTTACAACAGTTATTTATAACTATTGATCTATAATCCAAAATCTCTACTCAAGTCAACCAACTTATACTCTTGTGCCATCACCTGTAATGTAAAGAAAACTGAGTGGGTCAGGCTTGGGAGCCTGGTGAGCATATAGGGTTTTCAATCCACAATAATATAATTATTATATTTAATCAGCAAACAATCAACCCAATTACCCATCCCGATTATCTTGTTAAGGTTTTACCCTAAGAACCAACTATCCTTCACACATTTATTCCTAAGGAATTGGCACGAAATCCATTGCTGCCAAAGTTTATTTATCAAGTACTAAATCCATAGTTATCAGGCGCTAACTCCATAGTCACCAAGGTTCACTTTAACAAGCGCTAACTCCATAGTCGCCAAGGTTTACTCAACAAGCGCTAACTCCATAGTCGCCAAGGTTTATTCAACGTGCGCTAACTCCATAGTCGCCAAGGTTTATACAATAGGCGTTAACTCCATAGTCACCAACTATCCCATCTACCCAAGTTCTACCCAACATTTTCATATATATAAATACTTACACAGTTTACATCATTTAACACTAGTATACAACATCAATTCCACGTCCATCTCAAATAGACAAATAATATATAAACACATAGCACGTATTTCATAGCAAATACTTCATATTTATGTGTTAGAAGAAAGTAACTACACACTCACTTGATCAGAAGATGCTCGGACAGCACTACGGCTTATAGAAGTATTATTCTTCGATAGATCTGGAAGATCTTCACAAAAACCGGACTCCTCGCGGGCAGAGCTTCGGCTTAGGAATTTCACTTCTCGGGATCTTCGGGGCCTCGGGACTTGCTTCGGGGCTCAGGAATGATACCGGGGCTTCAGGATAATTCTTGCACGAAAAACGATGCAAAAACGCGAGATAAAGGGAAGAAATGAGCAAAGAAGTCGGTTGCCCTCGACACCCTTTTATAGGGGGATGGAAACCCATTTACGCTGAGCGTAAATTTACATTACGCTAGGCGTAATGTGGATCAGATCGCTGACTCCCCCCATGGATAATACCGGTTAATTTATAATTAAATTAAATATCGAAAATATTTAATAAACTTCAAAAATTCATATCTTCCTCATACGAACTCCGTTTTTGACGTTCTTTATATCCCCGCGTAGGTGAGACTACGCTCTGCAACTTTCGTTTAGACTCCATCGGCTAATTTTGAATTTATTTTTATTATTTATTTTTAGTAGGCCGGGACAGGAAAATTCCGTTATAAATTTATAACTTCTTCATCTGATGTCCGTTTTCACCTATCTTTTTATCGTTTCACTACTATTAATGAGATCTTCGATTCTCATTTAGATTGTTTCGGCTAAAAACCGCTCGATCTCAAATCGAGTATTCGGGCTGCATACCGCTAAGTCAAAACTTAGAAAAATCATAACTTCCTCATACGAAGTCAGATTTGGACGTTCTTGTTATGCATGCTCACGGTTTAACATATTCTACAACTTTCGTTTAGATCCCTAAGGCTAAATATCGCTCTAACGTAAATTCACCTCGCGTTGTGTCGTGTCGGTTCTGTCGTGAAACTTCGACGGGTCATAACTTCTTCGTTATAACTCGGATTTTGGCGTTCTTTATATGTACGGAATCCTTGTAACATATACTACAACATAGTTAAGATTATTCATTCTAAATAATATTTTATCAAAAAGTCATTTTTGACGCTTATCGTCTCTAAATTGACTAGCCCTGATCTACGGGCGTTACAGTCACCCTAAGCAAATTCCAAGGTCTCCTGTGGACTGCTGAGAGCAACCTTAAGGATAAGTCTGTTGCACCAACTCCTGCACCAACCGCTGCTCCTGTTTTGGCTATAGGGCAGGGAAGGGGAAAGAAGAGGAAAGCTCCGTCAAAGAGCCACCGCAAGGGAAAGTCTCAAGATGGTTCCTCTTCTAGTGGGACCAAGGTTGATCCTGCTAAGCACAACCTTAACCCGGAGGAGGCAGAGTGCCATCATTGCCACAAAATAGGGCATTGGAAGAGAAGCTGCCTAGAATATCTTCAAGCCATCAAGTATGGAAAGATCAAGCCATCTTTTGTAGGTATATACACAATTAAATCTAATAATTCATCTCATACTATTTCTTGGGTCCTTGATACAGGATGTGGTTACCATATTTGTTCTGATTTGCAGGGACTAAGAAGAGATAGAGATGTGGAGCAAGGAAGAATAAATCTAATCATGGGAAACAAAAGATCGTCGCCTGTCACCAAGATTGGAGTGTATTCTTTAGTGCTTAGTAATGGATTAGGTTTAGATTTAAATAATTGTTGCTACTCGCCAGATATGGCAAGAAACATCATTTCATTTCATGGTTTGTTTAGACAAGGATTTAGATATTCATTTAACAATATGAATGGTTCTATTTATGCTTATCTAAATGGTGTTTTATACTTTCAAGCAATGCCTTGTAATTGAATTTATGAAACTTTTATGGTTGTAGATAACCTAGGAAATGATGTGTTGTGTATAGATTCTTCCAATAGTATGGATAAAGCATCTTTGTGGCATTGTCGTCTTGGACATGTCAACAAGAAACGCATAGCCCAACTCCAAAAGGATGGAGTGTTGGAGTCATTCGACCTTAGGGAAGATGACACGTGTGAATCATGTTTGCTTGGAAAGATGACCAAGTCACCCTTCACTGGCACTTGTGAGAGGGGTGAGAGTTTATTGGATCTCATACATACCGATGTATGTGGGCCCTTTAGATCCACCACAAAGGATGGAAACCGCTTCTACGTGACTTTCACCGATGATTATAGTAGATATGGGTATATTTACTTAATCAAGCACAAGTCTGAAAACATTTGAAAAGTTCAAAGAGTTCAAGAATGAAGTGGAGAATCAATTGGGCAGGAAAATCAACATGCTTCGATCCGATCGAGGAGGAGAGTACCTAAGTCTTGAATTCCACGACTATCTCAAGGAATGCAGAATAGTTTCGCAATTGATGCCACCTAGGATACCGCAGTTAAATGGTGTGGCAGAAAGGCGCAATCGAACCTTGTTAGACATGGTTCGTTCAATGATGAGTCATGCTTCACTACCTATCTCATTTTGGGGGTATGCCTTAGTGACTGTCGCCCATATCCTTAACCGAGTCCCTACAAAGAAGGTTGCCAAAACACCTCACGAGATGTGGACAGGGAAAGCTCCCTCGTTGGCACATATCAAGGTTTGGGGTTGTGAAGTTTTCGTAAGACGAGAAACTCATGACAAGCTCGAACCTCGTAGTGAGCGATGTATTTTCATCGGCTACCCACAGAAATCCTTTGGATATCTCTTCTATAGACCGAGTGATAATATTGTCTTCGTTGCGAGGAGAGGGGTTTTCCAAGAACGAGAACTCATAAACCAAGGAGACAGTGGGAGGTAGATTGATCTTGAAGAGATTCAAGAGTCGAGTGATGAAGGAACCTCTACCGCTGGCACTCAACCCGAGGAGGAAACTCCGGTTGAACCAATTGATGAGTCGTTACCTCTTAGACATTCCGAAAGAGTTAGAGTTCAACCCCAGTTGTATGGTTTTCATATTACTACCGAAGGGGACACGTATATTAGTGATAGTACACTAATAAATCTAGATGAACCTAATTGCTATAAGGAAGCCATGGCAGGCCCGGAGTCTGCAAAACGGAAAGAAGCGATGGACAGCGAGATTCAGTCCATGTATGACAACCAAGTTTGGAATTTGGTTGACAATGTTCCCGGGCGTAAGACGGTTGGGTGCAAATGGATCTTCAAGAAGAAGACCGACATGGATGGGAATGTACACACATACAAGGCGCGATTGGTGGCGAAGGGCTTTACTCAAACTCCCAGAGTTGACTATGATGAGACCTTCTCACCAGTTGCAAAAATAAAATCTATTAGGGTGATGCTAGCCATTGTTGTATTTCATGATTATGAAATATGGCAAACGGATGTCAAGACCGCTTTCCTTAATGGGAAGTTGGCTGAGGATGTTTACATGGCTCACCAGAGGGTTTTGTCGATCCGAAGCATCCAAATAGAGTGTGCAAGCTTGAGAAGTCCATTTATGGACTTAAGCAAGCATCTCGCAGATGGAATCTTTGCTTTGATGAGAAAGTCAAAGAGTTTGGATTTGTACGAAGCGAAGATGAATCATGTGTATATGTCAAAGCCAGTGGGAGAATAGTTATAGCTTTCTCGTTTTGTATGTCGATGACATACTGCTCATAGGAAACGACATTCCGACTCTGCAGGAGGTCAAGTCTTTGCCCGGGAAGTGCTTTGCTATGAAGGACCTCGGAGAGGCTTCCTATATTTTGGGAATAAGGATAGTGAGAGAAAGAAGTAAGAGAATGATAGGACTTAGTCAGAATACTTACTTAGATAAGGTACTAAAACGTTTTAGTATGGAAAACTCGAAAAAGGGAGAACTACCGATACAAAGTAATATCAAGTTGAGTAAGACTCAAAGTCCGCGTACCAAAGCAGAGATAGCTGAGATGAGCCGAGTACCTTACGCTTCCGCAGTTGGCTCGATCATGTATGCTATGACTTGTACTCATCCTGATGTGGCTTTTGATTTGAGCATGGTCAGTAGATATCAAGGGAATCCTGGTAGAGCGCATTGGATTGCGGTCAAGAACATCCTTAAGTACCTTCGGAGGACCAAGGAATGGTTTCTAGTCCTCGGAGGGAGTGATGACTTAAAGGTGCGAGGGTATAGTGACGCCATTTTCCAGACTGACAGGGACAACTACCGTTCGCAGTCGGGATAGGTCTTTACCCTTAATGGAGGAGCGGTAACGTGGAAAAGTTCCAAACAGGAAACTGTAGCCGATTCAACGTGTGAATCAGAGTACATTGCCGTGAGTGAAGCGTCAAAGGAGGAAATATGGTTGAAGAACTTCATTGGCGATCTTGGAGTTGTGCCTGCTATAAAGGAGCCCATGGAAATTTTCTGTGATAATAAAGGAGCGGTTGCCTTGACCAAGGAAGCGAGAGATCATGGTAGATCTCGGCATATCGACAGAAAATATCACTTTATTAGACATCGAGTAGAAGAAGGACACCTCGTGGTTAAGAGGATATCATCAGAAGATAACCCAGCAGATCCGCTTACAAAGGGACTGAGCAGGGTTAAGCACTTGTAGCATGCTAGGAGTATTGGGCTGAAGGATGATATTAGTTTAGATTAGATAGTTTTAGAAACATGTAATAGGTAATTGTAATTGACATTTGATGATTAAATAAAAGAGTATTATTTATAAGTAAAGTTACTATCTTATGTTAATCGTTTAGCTATTGTTTCACTTTGCATGTTTTGACTTCCAGAATAATTGAGTTTATTAAGAATAATCGAATTATTCAAACTGTCCACAATCGTTTATATGTTGGAAGTAGGTATGAATGAAGATTGTCATGAATTGGTGTGTAGATTGTCTAAATGGTATTAGACATAGCAAAGGTTTGTTGCAACGTTCATGAGCGCTTATGAACAAGTTTTGAGCATTGGAATAAACCCGTGCTTGCTGGAATCACTTTGGGGTGATCGCAAGACAATAATATCATATGGTCTTAAAACCTAGATATATGGTTTATTATTTACTAATTGGTTGTACATTGATATTGTGAAACCACATCAGTAAATTGATGTCATAAAACGCATTGTTGTGTATAGTTGATTAGTCGATAAGTAAATGCATATAAGTCGAAGTTTATCTGTTACTTTTATCCTAAGAGGGTAAAAGCGATATCACGGCCGCTTGATGATTTGATTTGACTTATGTGTTGGGCCCGGTCAGGACTGAATTGATGTGTTCAATTAAGTTCTATGTCAAATAAATCTGAGGTCGAGAAAATAGTTGCTGGACAATAAGTATGACAATGTTTCATGAAATTGTCTGCACGATATCAAAACAGAGGACTGTACGATCCCTTATCTAATGGACAAGTTGCTGATAAGATCAGAGTTGACAGCGTCTTTGAGAGCTACGATTGCTAATCGGATTGTGTTTGCGTTTATAGTTACTAGACTTATCCAAGTAGGAGACTGTTGGATTAGTGTCTAAGGCTGTAACTATATTTGGTAAATACTTGACCCGATTCTGCATGGTCCTTTTGGGTTGCCTTCACCGTAGCAACTTGACAGGGTGATTTGTATAAAGAGAAGAGATATTATTATTAATGTATTATAAGAATAATATGTTAAAGGAATAATAATATTATTTGATTAATATAAGTCATAAATTAATTAGGAATTAATTTGGTGACTTAAAGAGATTAATTGAATAAAGGGGCATAAATTGTCAAATGTGTGATAGTTGTATTTTGGGCTAAGGATCTTTACGGATAAAGGGGTGGACGATTTTAGGGATATGGATCTCCTAGAAATCGTCCAAGGCTTATCTAGAATGATTTTTGGATTGCTTTGAGGCTAAGTTATCCAATTAGGGTTTAAAGTGAAACCCTAGGAGCTCACAGTATAAATAGGCCCTTAGGGTTCAAGAAATCGGCCATTCCATGTTTGAGGAAACCCCTAGAGCCGATTTATCACCTCTCTCCTTCTCTTAAATCATCTTCTTGATAGTTGGTCTTTGTAAGCCATTAGAGGAGTGACATTTGTGACTCTAAGCTCCAAGAAGAATAAGGTTTTCAAGCAAGTAACTCAAGGTATTATTCTAGATCTGTTTTCATATGTTATGATTGTTAGTTTACATTAGATCTAGCCATGAAAGTCTTGGATATATTGCATGTTCAATTAGAGAAACCTAGATCCAAGCTATAGGGTTGTATGTGCACATAGGAAAGTTCTTATGTCTAAAACCCATCACATACTACCTTCCACATGTATATGTACTTTCCTCAAGAACTGCCTCGACTCCACCAGGTCCCTTCTACTACTACTGTTGATCTCATGCTAAACTTATCCTAGGCTTGCCCTAGGTTAATCACCATCCCACTCTCCCCTTCAGCTACATATGAAGTCCCTGTTATCTCCCCGTAACTAGCTCGCAAATACCATTACATATCCCTAAGACTAGATAATTCTTCAAACGAGAGGTTCTACCTTACAACAGTTAGACTCAAATAAGAGCTGCGAAATATGGCTAAACCTAACCTTCTGAAATTATTTAGTCCTCGCAATATGTAACTTAACATATTCGTTTACTAATTAGTAAAAGATAACTAGAACTCCTAAAAGCACAAAGCAAGCAATATTCAAGCATTGAGTACACGTAATCAAGCATATTCTAATCAGGCCATCAGACCATTGACTAATAAGTACTAGCATATGATTCATATAGTCGAGCAAGATACATATAACAGACACATAAGGCATCCTTCTTAGATCCTTAGTCCTAATCTTGCATGCAATTCTCATAAAGCTGATACACAAATAATAGGCACATAAGGCATCCTCCTTAGATCCTTAGTCCTAATCTAGCATGCAGTTCTCATAAAGCTATTACACACATATAATAGGCACATAAGGCATCCTTCATAGATCCTTAGTCCTAATCTAGCATGCAATTCTCATAAGCATATCATAACATAAACTTGTATGGGTTATTTGGGAGTACTTACTTGAGCTCGGCTGATTCCATACAGCACACCCTTTTATCTCTCTCAAAGTTTTTCTCTTTTCAAAATTCTTTTATTTTTCTCAAAGTTTTTTTCATAAAAATGACTTTCTTTTGAAAATTTTCATACCAATTCCTTAGTTTGAGTTCATACACACCCGAGAGTGTGCCCGAATCCCTCAAACCAAGGCTCTGATACCAACTTGAAACATCCCAAAAATACAGTCTAAAAAATTCATTTTAAATCATTAATAAAAACATAATTATCATTTGAAATATAAAAATTATAATTCGTGTATCCCAAAAATATCATAACATCTGTCAAATTTATTAGAGTATAAACATCCCAGGCTGAACAAATGGTGTGTGCACTGTCATCATCCCGAGCTCTCCTTTTGAAAACCGAAGTACCTAAAAACCGTAAGCATGAAGCTTAGTGAATCTCCCCAAATTACCACATACCATACATATAACATGCAACTAGGAGATACAGGCCCTGCCCACTCTCATTTGAGATTCGGGCCCCGCCTACACTCCGTTGTCTAGAAGATTCGGGCCCCGCCCAAACTTCGTTGTCTAAGAGATTCGGGCCCCGCTCACACTCCACTGTCTAGGAGATTCGGGCCCAACAAAACCTGAAAAATGTAAGCACGAAGCTTAGTGAGTCTCCCCAAACTACCACATACCATACACATAACATGCAGCTAGGAGATACGGGCCCCGACCACTCTCATGGAGATTCAGGCCTCGCCCACACTCTGTTGTCTAGGAGATTCAGGCCCTGCCCAGAATCTGCTGTCTAGGTGATTTGGGCCATGCCCACACTCCGATTTCTTGAAGATTCGGGCCCTGCCCACACCCCACTGTCTAGGAGATTCGGGCCCCGCCGACACTCCACTGTCTAGGAGATTCGGGCCCTGCCCACACTCCACAAGTAACATGCATACAAGTATCACATAGACGACAAGTATATCTACTCCTACTAAGCAGTCATATATCTATACTTAAATAATACTACGAGATTCGGGCCCCGCGCACACTCGACTACTATAAGATCCGGGCCCTGCCCACACTCGAATGATAATGAGATACGGGCCCCTCCAACACTCACATACGTAAACAAACACATACAAGTAACACACAAACAACAAGTATAGCAATCCAATAATCTGACTGATATCTATACTCTGTTAATAATGAGATACGGGCCCCACCCACACTCAGCTACTAACATATCACATATACGGGCCGACCTTGGTGCCTTAGACCCGTTCATACTGAAGGAAACTCATCTCGCACTGCTAAAGTCCCGTGAATAAATCTCGGGCTGCAAGTTGACATATTCCCTAGCTATCAACATCAAAACAAAACCCAATTAACCATTTGGGCTTCCTATGCATAACTCTAAAATCCCCACTTGGGGTAAAAGGACCATTTTACCCCTAACCTAACTTGGCCCAATATTAAGACCCAAACTCATATTCTGAAGGCCCAAAATTCAAATAATCAACCAAGGCCCAACTATGACCCATCTATGGCCCAATTTTCCAAATTGGGCACAAGACTTTCCAATGGGCCTTATCATAAGGCCTAATTCAATACTCCAGTCCTTATACTTATTCATGGATGGCGCATCAATAGTCCAAACATCTAGGCCCAACAGAAAAGGCCCAACTCAAAACCCAACACAATTAGGGTTTTCACATGAAATGACGGTTAGGGTTAAGTGTTTCTTACTTAACCCGTTAAGGACTTAATCCATTAAGTCCCTTAATATTCTAGGTAAATCATATAGTGTAATTGGCCATAAGCCAAACATCTATCCAATGGTCCAAACGTGGGCCCCGACAATCCAAATCAAACATTTTCTAAAATTAGGGTTTTCTAAACCCTATTAGGGTTTCTAACCCAAGCACATGCCAATGAAGTCCAAGATCAAGCTATTGGGCCGATTAGGGTTTCACCATGTCGAGCACCACCCACTACTACCTCGGGCGGTGGTGGTCTACGGCGGCACACAACGTCAGCCACTACCTCACTGTGGTGGTGGTGGCTTTTCCTTCAACCCTTCCGCCAAAAAACATTTATACAAGTCCTATTTTAATAAACATACTCATACTATCACATCATACACACACAACCACCACCATACGAAGGTTGGTGGTGGCGAAGCGGTGGCAGGAGGCGGCAGCCACCACTACATGGTGGTGGTAGTGGGTTTTCTGCCAAAAATACACACATCCCACACCATAAATATCGAAAACAACCACTATACTATAACATACACCCATTCAGCCACCTCTTAGGCGACAGGCGTCACTAGAAAAACGCAACAGCGGCCCTTAATGGCCACCGACGGCGGCAGTGACGATTCCGGCATCACACCCACAAAGAACGAGAGAGAAAGAGGAAGGATAGGTTGAGGGTGACTTACTGTGCATTCCCAGTGGCTCGCGACTTGCACAACAACGGCACAACGGGTTTTCTCCCGGTCCTAGGCGGTTCTTCGGCTGCCATGACGTTTCCGGCAAAAGACATCGTGATGGCGTTCTTCATCGACATTGCAGCGGCAGCGGTCGAACTTTGCTTGCAAGCGGCGCTGAGAAAATTTCCAAAAACGGTGGTGGTGGATGAACTCATCTAGGTTTAAGGTTAGATGGTGCAACGAGAGGGGAACGAATGGTTCCTGTTTAATCTTGTGTTCATACAAACTCAATGCATGTTTTACACTTCCAGTCCCCTCCTTCTCATAAACTCTTCAAAACAGATCCATAAGTTACCATTTAGCCCCCATCACTCCCAAGTCCTTTCAATTTAGGTCCTAATAATTACCAAGCAGCGCCCACTTCTAAAATCCGTTTTCAAATTAAATCAGAAATTACATTTTAACCCCAAAACCAACACCCCACTAAATATTATAGATTTTAGGGCTACTATTCATTTATTAATTTTACTTATTTATTTATTTAATAAACGGGGGTGTTACACTAAGTTTATGATACTTTAATAGATTTTTGAAAGTTCGATCTAAAGCTTCAAATGCATGTTTGTGAATCATGGTTGCTTTATCCCAAATGATCAATGAGATTTTTTATAATAAACTGGCGAGTTCACTATCTGGTGATATGGAGCAAACAAAATCCACATTAAGAACCAAAACAATTATAAACCGGAAGTGTGTCGTCTTGCTGCCGGTTAATAATAAAGAAGCAATCCTACTTGAAGCAATATTTAAAACAATTTGAGCATTACATCTAACT